>NC_132925.1:56330707-57580707 GCF_047675955.1 Chlorocebus sabaeus
AAAATTGGCATCAGCCAAGCATTAAAATTCCTTCTTTCATCTTTCAATTGTGTCCCAAAGAATTGTGTTTATGCCTCAGTATACCAACTCTTAAACGTGACTACCCATCCCCCTAGAAAAATGCATGTAAGGTTAGAGATGACCTCAACTTTTATTTGGCATACTATTAGAGGATCTAAAAAAATGTTTTGTATATAACAAGTGCTAATTAGTGTGTCTATGTTGTTTATCATATACCTTTGTCTATTATAATTTCATAAAAACAGAATAAAACAAGGACTATGTAGGGCAAACCAGGATGTATGGTTACCCATCAACATACATTTGTTGATTCTGAACTGAATCTAGTCTTTCCCATGGTTCATTTTTTTTTTCTCAGAACTTAGTGGAACAGTCAGCCTGGTCAAAAGAAAAAACATTGTACTTGATTGCAATAATAATGTGAATCAACTTTGATTGAGCCCCTATGTTCCAGGTTCATCTCATTAAATCCTCACCACAACACTATGAGATAGATGTGGCTATATTTCTCCTCTTATTGATGAGGAAACTGAGGCTCTCAGATGTTGAGTAACTCTCCCAAGATTGCACCACTAGGTTCACAGTGCTGGCTCCAGATTCAGAGTGCCCAGGTTTGAATCTCAAATACAAAATTGACATGGAATCATAGTTCAAAAAATATCATGGGCATTGATGAAACAATGTGTTTAAAAAGTTTTGCAAATGGTAAATTACTCAAATGTGAATTGCATGCCAATGTGTAGTTCTTTGCAGCATATAGTGCCAGAGCAGTGGGAGGTGACTTTATCCCCAAGGAAATTTGGCAAAGTCAGGAAACATTTTCAGCTGTCACAAACAGGAGGGGGGATTGTTATTGGCATCTAGTGAATAGAGGCTAGGGACACTGTTATACATCCTATGATGCACAGGACGCCCTCCCATAATAAAGAATTATCAAGCCTCAAATGTCAACCATGTCAGGGTTGAGAAACCACCGTGCTATAAAAATACAGATTAAGAAAATGTGAACCTTGGCTTTTAAAAGCTCACGGCTTAACTGGGGAAATAGACACATAGGTAGATATGAAAAATACAATGCAGGGGCTGAGGGCAGTGACTCATATCTGTAATCCCAACACTTTGAGAGGCCTAAGAGGGAAGATTGCTTGAAGCAGGGAGTTTGAGACCAGCCTAGGCAACAAAGCAAGAATCCTGTCTCTACAAAACAAAAGCAAAAACAAAAACCATGCAGGGTTCAGCAGAAGTGGTTCAGTAGAGTTGGAGAAATTCAGATGAAGAGAGGGAAGGGATGTAGCACATCTTGAGCTATTAAGGGCTGTAATGTGAAAGAAAGAGAGAGGGCTTTTTATATGTAACCCTAAGTGGTAGATATATTTCAGCTTCAGAAAAGATGAGCCAATAAGCTCCTTGCAGGTATGAAATGTGTGTGTCTCTTCAGCAGTTACATCCTCGTGTCTAGAACAGTGCCTGACAATGGAGTAAGGCTTAATAAATGATTGTCGAATACTAGTTACATAGGTAAATGAATGAACTCAAGCATCCAAGGGCAAGTTTTGAAAGTTAGGATTGAGTCCCATCAGAAGATTGTCTGATTTTATGACAGTAATTCTCCAGGATTTGGGAAAGAGAGCTCTTCTCTGTGGCTAGCTACCATCTGAGGTTTGCAGGAAGGAGAGAAAATGGAGCCTCTTTTCTGCATCAGAAAAGATTGAACAAAGGCGTAGGCTTTAGCAACCTAGAAGTGTGGTCTTCTAACAAAATGAGCTCTATATGAAATTCTGGAAAATAAAAGAGGAACATAGATGAGTGACCCACGTGGGGTAGGTATGATAATAGCAACTGTTCCTATTTTGTCAATTTGTCTTCTGTGTAGGATATATGTGTAGCTGGAATAAGCCATGAATAAACACACACACATGCACACACATATAAAAATAAATTATTTTCTGTTGTTATTATTAATTAGTCATCATATGAGGTATGATAAATGGAAACTCTAAAACATTCTTCAGCATTTACCTTTCATCTTTCTCAAATAATTATTATCAAACAGAAAAAGTAGAACAGTGGATTTAGTAAGTATTTCATGGAAAAAAAGTTAGATGGCTGTATTTATAAAATTTACCCACTGAAATTATAGTATCTGTGTCCACTTAATATCCTCAAAGCCCCTGGGTTTTCATTATCTTGTATCTTTGAATTTTTGGAATGTGTGGGATTCTACAGTAATATATTTTACAATGTGTGAAGATGACTTGCTGATTGCCACACTGAACAGTAGCCTGGAGGCATGTCAAACTTTGATGTGAGCTGGTGTTTTCTGTATTGTCCAAGTTTGTATTATACCAAAATGATCAAAGACTGCTCTTGTCTTTCTCAATGTGCAGCAGAAGATTGTATTTTGTTAAAAGATCAGAAATAAATGAAAATTAAAATGTCCAGGTTTTGACAGGTTTGAGCAATAGTGTGATTAGTGATTCCAATTCTGCAGACAGTTGTCATTTTCTGCATTTTACTACTTATTTCATGTAATGCTAAAATACTAGTGGCAGTAGTAGTATTTAATTTAAAATGATTCAGAATTCCCAAATTTAGTAAATGAGTGAAACTAAATATTTAATGTATTTCAAAATATAAATTTATAAGCACTTTGAAATGCAGGTAAAATGTAAATTGATGAAAATACTAATGTTATATAAGCACTATACTTATCATATCAAATATTAGCTGTACTGCTTTGTGGCATCCTTCAACTTCAGTTCTCAGCCATTTTGATTTGTGTCTCCTGATTGACCTTAGGGGTGGTCTTGGCCCTTAGTTCTTCTCTTCCCTTAGCCTCGGTGGAGATAGCTGCATGCTTTACGAGGCTTCTCTCACCAGCTTCTTTTTCAGTCTTGATGATGAAAATTGTGATGATGATGTTGATTGGTATTGCTGCTATTATTATTAGATAAGACATTAAGGGAAAATGGAAGAAATCAGGAGACTTGTAGGAGCTCAGTAATATAAAGGGACTGGGTGAGTTTGTGGTAAGGGCATTGAAGATGAGCATGAGGAGGCTGGGAAAAAGAAGGAGAGAGGGACTGAAGAAAGGATCAAGAAAGGTAGAGAAAGTTACTGACTCATACTGAAATAATGTTATTACAGTAACAAAATTCCAGGCATTGGTATGTAAAAATAACGTAGATTGAGTTTTGGTCCAAGTAAGATGTTATAGACCTGTTCTTTCTGCTCCCGTCTGCTAAGCACAACTACAAACCCTGGAAATGGTATAAGAGACAACCAAAAGAGAGCTCTGACACATGATCAGAAGCAGGTTAGCTGGTGCAGAGCCCTAGATCTGGAGGAGCAACATAGTTTTGAAGCTCCTTACCCAACAGAAGAAAGCTATCACAACTGGCATTTCCTGACACCTGACCTAGCAACAGAAAACAGTTCAGGAACACTTTTTCCCCGTGGATTGGACAAAAGTCCCTCTGACACCATCAGGTGAGCCTGATACCACCTGCAAGTGAGATAGATTGAGAGCTCTGCCAGAAACAAGAAGCTGCTTCTCCTTCCCCACTGGCTGAAGACTCCCCTTTTATACCAAGAGATACACAGGAAAGGTGGGCAAAGCTGGCAAGAGAGGCTCAGGTACAGCAAGCTGCCCTGTCTAGAAAATATCTTTGTACCTGCAGGCCCAAGGCTTTTCTCCTGACCCCAAAACTCCAGGAAGGCAAAAAGAACCAGAAAAAGGAACCCAGTTACAGCAGATGGCCTAGTCCGGGAAACCTCTTTTGTCCTCAAGGGCCAAGACTCTACTCCTATGCTCACAGTCACTGGTGGTCAGAGAGGAGGCTGGTAAAGGAGATCCCCTCACACCATCTCCCATTGAGAAACACCTGGTGGCCCAGCCTGGGGAACCTCCTTTTTGCCCCACTGGGGCAGCACCATCAGGGGCTGGAAAGGGCCCTGTCATCAACCACATAAACCAAGCAGATCAAAATAAAACTACAGAAACTCTAAAAATTAAGCTTTTGGCCTGGCATGGTGGAGCATGCCTGTAATCCTAGCATTTTGAGAGGCCATTGCAGTGTATCACTTGAAGTCAGGAGTTTGAGAGCAGCCTGGCCAACATGGTGAAACCCTGTCTCTACTAAAAGTACAAAAATTAGCTGGGCTGGTGGCACACTCCTGTAGTCTCAGCTACTTGGGAGGCTAGCTGAGACAGGAGAATCGCTTGGGGCCAGGAGGCAGAGGTTGCAATTAGCCAAAACTGTGCCACTGCCCTCCAGCCTGGGTGACAGAGTGAGGCTCTGTCTCAAACAAACAAATGAACAAACGAACAATCAGAAAAACTTCCACTGAAAAAGAAGCTTACAAAAATTAGGCCAATATCTGTGTGCAAAATCTGAACTGGGTGACTGTGCTAAAATAAAATATATAGAACCCATAGTCTCTTAACATAAGAGACAAAATGTCTAGCATATACTGAAAATTATCTATCACAGCAACAATCAATAAAACTGCAAACTGAATGAGAAAAGACAACTGACACCAATAACAAGAAGAATAACACATTGGAATTATCTGACAAGGATGCTAAGGCAGAAAACATAAAATACTTCAACAATCTACTACAAACTATCTTGAAATAAATTAAAAAATGAAAATTCTTAGAAAAAATAGAAGTTATAGGAAATAATTTAAAAATTACAGAACTGAAAACAGCAATTAAAAAAATCAAAACCTTCTGAATGGGCTAAGCAGTGGAGTGGAGGACAGAATCAGTTAAGTTGAGCACAGATCCACCCAGTCTGAACTAAAAGAGAAAACAGACTGAAGAAAGGTATGAATTGAGCTTTAGGAATCTGTACATTAAAAACAAAAGATCTAATATTTTATCATTGGAATCTCAGAAAGAGGAGAAAGAGAGTGATGCTGAACAATTGTTTAAAGGAATCGTTGTTGAAAACTTTTCTAATATGGCAAAGACATAAATCTACAGATCCAAGAAATTGAGTAAACCTCAAACAGGATAAACCCAAAGAAATCCACACACCAAAATATAGCTTAATTACACATTTGAAAGCTAAATACAAAGAAAAAACACTGAATGCAGCCAGGGAGAGATAGAATGCGTGACCTACAAGGAGTGCATGACCTACAGTAGATTTCTTGTCTGAAACTATGGATGCCAGAGGAAGTGGCAGAACGTGATTTGAAGTGTTGAAAGAAAGGAATTGTCAATTGTGAATTCTATATCCACTGAGACTATACTTCAGGAATAAAAAGAAAATGGAACCATTCTCAGATAAAGGAAAATAAAAAGAATAAAAATTTGTCACTGACAATTCTACCCTGAAATGTTGTAACTAAGGAGGTTCTTTAAACTAAAATTACAAAAATTTGGGGGCAACAGGAAGGAAAAGGGAATGATGGAAAGAGCATAAATATGGACACTCACAATAGACCATTCTTTTCAACTATTTATTTGAACCATCATTCAGCATCACTGTCTTTCTCCCCTCTTTCTGAAATTTCAGTGATAAAATATCAGATTTTTTGTTTCTGAAACCCAGATCCCTAAGGCTCTGTTTGTGATTTTTTTTCAGTCTCTTTGCTCTTTTTGTTCAGATTGGATGGATCTGTGCTCAACCTCACTGATTCTAGCCTCCACTCTACTGTTTAGCTCATTAAGCAGAAATATAAATCACCCTTGTTGATTGAAATAAAAATTGTAACATCATCTGATACTCAAGACAATGATATTTAGAAGTGGGAAAGATAAAACCTTAATGAAAATGAGGTTTCTATACTTCATTTGGTAAAATGGTAAATGGTGGTAAAATGTTGATATAAGTAGCTTGCTGTAAGCAGTAGACTGTTAGATCATTGTGATATGTACACATGTATATATGTAGATATAGTGTGTATGTACATATATACATATATGCATTAACATATACACATTTGCATTTATATATGAAGATATATAGTGTGTATATACTATATTGTACACATAGTGAATTTAGTATATTTTAGTGTACATATAACATATATACACTATATATAGTGTGTGTATATATAGTGCATATATATGATATTAATACACACCTATTAAAATGTTAACATAGAAAATAGCGACAGCAGTAAATGCTGAGGGGGATGCAGAGAAACTGGCTCACTCATTCTTTGCTGATGGGAATGTACAACCATTTTGGAAAATAGTTTGGCAGTTCTTATAAAACTAAACATGTAATTGCTGTATAACCCAGGAAATGCACTGTTGGGTATTTATTGCAGAGAAATGAACTTATGTTTACACAAAAATCTATACCTGAATATTCATAGCAACTCTATTTATAATTGCCCCAAACTGGAAAACAACCTAGATATTCTTCAATGGATGAATGATTGAACAAATTATGGTATTACATATGATGATCTACTACTGAGTAGTAAAAGGAGCAAACTATTGAGACACGCAACAAGATGTATGAATTTCCAGGGAATTAGGCTGAATTTAAAAAGTGAATCCCAACAGGTTATATACTGCATTATTCCATTTATACAACATTTTTGAAATAAAAATAATTTAGAAATAGAGGGCAGATTAGTGGGGGCCAAGGGTAAGAGTTGTAAGTATGAAGGGTTGGGAAGGAGGTAGGTGTAGTTATAACAGCAACACAGGAATCCTTTTGGGGTTGAAATTGTTCAGTGTCTTTACTGTGGTGGTGGGTACACAAACCCACACACGTAAAATTATATGTAACTGAATACACACACACACACACACACACAGCAACGAGCATAAGTAAAACTTGGGAAATCTGAATAAGATTGGCAGATTGAGTCAATATTAACATCCCTGTTGGGATGTTATACTAGAGTTTCCCAAAATGTTACTATTGGAAGAAACTGGGCAAAGTGTGTGACATGATCTCTGTATTATTTCCCACAACTTGTGTGAATCTACAATTATCTCAATAAAAACCTTAATTGAAATAGATTTTTTCCAAAAAACTTAGGTTATTAGAATATTCCCAAAGCAGGTTGCAAATATCAGTATGGCTGGCATTTTGTATGGCAGGAACCCTGAAACATGGTAGGGATACAGTGTGATGAGATAGGTGAGAAGGTGGTGTTAGAGGTTGAGATCAGACTGGCAAATGAAGGCCGGTGACAAAGACTCCTGTATGTTTTGTGAAAGACACTGGATTTTATCTAGTAGGCATTAAATAGCCAATGGAGGGCTCCAAGCTGGGACAGGAGAAGGATGGAAGCAGGTGGAGGGACTCTTTTTATGTTGATAATTACCTTGATATTGTGGAAAGGAAACAAACACAGATTTAAAGGACACTTTGACCTTCTAGCTGTGTGTTCTTGGCAAGACATTTAATCTGTTTTATGTTTTGTTTTCTTAGCTGTCAGTTGAGTTAGAACACAATCCTCCAATTATTTTATAGTTTGTGTGAGGGTCAAAGAGCATCATGTGTACAAAAATCCTTTGTCAACTGCGGTATGCATTTCTTATCTAATGAATGAAGGTTGTCACATTGGCACGTGTTTCCATGCTTCAATTAAGGTTCTGTTATAGGCCAGGCATGGTGGCTCATGCCTATAATCCCAGCACTTTGGGAGGCCGAGGCAGGCAGGTCATGAGGTCAGGAGTTCAAGACCCGCAAGTTAGAGACCAGTCTGAGCAACATGGTGAAACCCCTTCTCTACTAAAAATACAAAAATTAGCTGGGCATGGTGGCATGCACCTGTAATCCCAGCTACTTTGGAGGCTGAGGCAGGAGAATTGCTTGAACCTGGGAGGCAGAGGTTGCAGTGAGCTGAGATCGCGTCTTTGCACTCCAGCCTGGGTGACAGAGCAAGACTCTGTCACAGAAAAAAAAAAAAAGAAAGAAAGAAAAAAATAAAGATTCTATTATATATGTTAGATCTGACATTATATATAACATAGTCATTAATAAATGATTTGATGATTGTCTAATACATTAAATGGCTTCATTTAATTTTTTAAAAAAATGTACAATGCCAGTACGAAGCCAGTTTTGTTTCCCTCTTGTGACACTGGCATATGCCAGGAAACATTTGAGTTTAAAGAAAATTAAAAGAATTCATCACGTCTCTCCCTTTTGGCTGCAAAAGTTTCCCTGCTCAGATTTTTCACTGTGCTGCAGTGAAGTTTCATAAGGGCTGCCCCATCACAGCAAATGTATGTTGCTTATTTCCACACATAACAGATTATGCTTTCATTAACATCCCAGCTGCTGCATTTCTCTTCCAGCTTTTTAACTTCCGTAAATTCACATCTTTACATGTTCTCGTTATATAGATTAAGTTCCACAAAGCGACAGAAATGCAATTTGTTTTTAAAATTTCGAAGCAATTTTAATGTGGACAAAGCTGTATCTAAGATAATCACACTGAGAAATTTGTTTCCTATGTTTTATTATCTACAAAGACTTTTTTCCTTAATGCAGTAGCATCACTATTCTCATCTCACCATCTTTGTTCATTTTCACTCCTCCGTATCCTCTTTCTGTAAAACTAGGACTTTTCTTTTGAGGCTCACTTCCTCGGAAATCTGAGCTACTCTTTCCTGTGGATGACCCTTAATTTTGTACACTCAGCTCTGGCCTTTCTCCTAGATGTTAATTAGACCTTTCTAACTTCTGCCAGGCATTTCTGCTTGGCTATCCCATCTTTCCATCAAATGTACCAGAAGGACCCCGTATTATACTCAACACTCTGTTCTTTCCCCATCTTTCAAATAGCTCCTGTCCTTTAAGTGATCAATACCACCTAGAGCTTCTGCTCCACTAAACCAGAGATACTAGAATTATCGTGGCATCCTTCTGCCTGTTATCATTTCCAATCATTGAAAACCTCTTAATTTGCCCATCAGACAATTTCCCCAGCAATTTGTTTTCCTTGATCATTGTTGTTACATTATGCTATTACCATATATCTAAAGTGTTGCACTTGTTTTGCAACTCTTCCAACTTCTTATCTTTGCTCTGCTAAAATATTTCCAATGCCTGCCACTCTGAAGCTCAAAATGTCATGGGCCTTTACTGCTTGTACCATAAATTTAAAGCTCTCTGACTAGCTGCGATTGGTTGTATTTGCTCTTTCCAATTCTTCACTTCCCATAACAGGAATATATCTCCCAGACTTTGCAGTACCTCTCCATGTCAGCAGAGTATATACTTGTCCACTGCAATGATGTTGAACTTAACCATGTGACTTGTAGGGCCTGAGGGAACGGGAGTGAGCACGATGTAAACAGAGGTCTGCTAGCAAGGATTTCCTTTCTGTACTCTACCATAAGAAAAGCATGCCCCCAGCAGTCCTTATCACATTAGCCTGGCTGCAGAATGAAGACCTGCAAGTGACCGTGAGCTCAAGCCACAGTCTTAGGCAGAGCTGCTGGCACTGACCCAAACGCTCATGAGTGAGAAAAAAAAATGAATTCCTTGTTGTAAACCTCTGGGATTTGGGAGTCGTTGGTTACACAGTTATTACTACAGCCCTAATAAATGCCTGTCCTGACATTCGAGGACTCAAATGCTCTTTCTCATCTCTTAAACACTCCCACATATGGGAATGCTTACAGCTGGTAAAGTGGTCTCTGTAACATGCCCCCTTCACATTTTTTGACCATTTTCCTCACCTTTTGCTCTTTCACTGGTTCTTCAAGTTCCAATATCTTTCTTCTTCCGTCGTTTTTGCTGCGTTGAACACAACTCCTAGGGATGTTTCCCTTCTTCAGACTACTTAATGTTCACATCTCTTATTTCACAACTCAAACTTTGTCTGATATTCTTAGTTCTCTAGAAGCATACATCAGACCACATTAGTCCCCTTTTTAAAATCTCCCAAGAGATACCTCTGTCCTCACGATGGGGAACAAGATTCTTACTAGAACCCACACAGCGCCAGCCTCATTTCTTGCTGTCTCCCTACTCATAAGCTCTCCTCTAGCCATGTTGGGCAATTTTCATTTCCTGGAACACATTGTACTATCTTTACTTTTGGATGTTTGTGCATTCTGTTCCTTACACTTGAATCACTTTTCCCCCTACCTCTGTCTCCTCAACACATACTTGAATCCAGACAGTTACCACAGTACGCCAGGCATTACATTGCAAAGCCTCTTTCTTCCTCTCCATAGCTAGATAGCGTCCCTTGTCTCAGTCAAGATGGGCTGCTCTGTGCTGCAGACACAAATCAGAACTCAGAGCCTTGGCGGCTTTACCAGCAAAACAGAATTTCTTTCACTCATGTCCAACAAGTCAGTTTCAGGGAGGATGGGGATGCTCTACTTCACTCACACACTCACCAACAGGTTGAGAGGAGCTCTGCCACGCTGGAGCTGCACCAACTGGAACCTATGATTCTACTCTTCTTCTAGACCACAGCCCCAACTAGCTACAAGGCCCCGACTTCAAAGCCAGGGAGACTTGGAAGCTTAGTGGGTCTCATAGAATACTTGGAGATCACTAGCCATCTTCACTACATGTTTCCCAGAGGTGCTTCTGTGAATGTCCAGGTCTTATCTTTATCACACATAGCATCATGGCATCTTCTTATCTTGTCTGTGTCTGTATGAACTTAAAGATCCTGAGGGCAGACACTGTACCTGATTTCATGTCATCTTTTCAGGAGCAAATTCAGAACCTGACACATAAGAACTGGTGGAGAATTATCCTTAGAATAGATACTGAATCTTTGTGTCTCTCTGCTCTCCAAGAAGATGGCCTGCTCCTTGATAACAAGAGCCACCTCTGATCTTCCCCATCCAGTCAACATCTTCCAGAAAACAGACCATGAGTATGGATTTGCAGCATATATTGCGATTGTTTAACATAATTTTCCAACAGTTAATTATGTGTGGCCACCATACATAGATATTTCTGTAGCTCATATTTTAATACCTTTCCTGTCATTCTACATTACATATGTGGAAGACCTTTAACCCAGTTTAGTTTATACATAATAAGTACAAAAGGGAAAAAAGAAAGCTTCATTTCGTCACCTCTTTGGGGACTTCTTCAGCCTTTTTCCAGATGTGGAATCCAGATTGTGTTATTTTCTTTCCAGTTTGGGCCTAGGAGTCATACTTCAAGAGTTAGCAAAGCCTCAAGAATCATCGAGCTCTTTTCTCCTCTTCAAAACTGGCCTTCTTTTCTCTGAACATTAATGTATCTCTCTGCTGTGCAGCAAACTACCTCAAAACCTAGCACTTTCAGACAGCAAACACTTATCAGTTTCTGAGATCAGAAATCAAGGAGTGGCTCACGTCGGTGGTTCTGGCTCAGTCTCTCATGAGGCTGCAGTGGAGGTGCAGAACCTGATGGGGCTGGTGACTCACTTCCAAGCTCGCTGGTGCAGCTGTTGTCAGAACTCAGCTCCCTGCCACACGGGCGTTTCCATAGAATGCTTATAACACAGCAGCTGGCTTCCCCCAGAGTAAGTGATTCCAGAGAGCAAGCCACCAAGGCCGGGTGCGGTGGCTCATGCCAGCACTTTGGAAGGTGGAGGTGGATGGATCACCTGAGGTCAGGAGTGTGAGACCAGCCTGGCCAACTGAGTGAAACCCTGCCTCTATGAAAAATACAAAAATTAGCCAGGCATGATATGATGGTGGGTGCCTGTGATCCCAGCTACTCTGGAGGCTGAGGCAAGAGAATTGCTTGAACCTTGGGGGCAGAGGTTGCAGTGAGCTGAGGTAAAAAAGAAAAAGGAAGCCACCAAATTGGAGCCACACACCTTTTTATAATCTGGTCTCTGAAGTCATCCATTGTATCCTATTCTGTAGAAGTAAATCACTAAGTCCAGTCCTGGAAGGGCAATTAGCTCTCTCTCGAAGGAAAAAGTATGAAGTTTTGCATGTACAGTCATGCACTGCATAATGACGTTTTGTCAATGATGGACCACATATATAACGGTGGTCCCATTAGATAACGGGACTGAACCATTCCTGCTGCCTAATGACATTGAGGCCACCACAGCATCATAGTGCAAGACATTCATTATGTGTTCGTGGTGATGCTGGTGGAAACAAACCTACTGTGCTGCCAGTTGTACAAATGTCTAGGCCATACAATTATGTACAGTGCATAATACTTGAAAATAATAACAAATGACTATCCTACTAGTTTATGTGCTTAATATATTTTTATCATTATTTTAGAGTGTATTCCTTCTATTTATTTTTAAGGAAAAGTTAACTGTGAAACAGCGTCAAGCAGGTCTTTAAGAGGTTTTCCAGAAGAAGACATTGTTGTCTTAGGAGATGACAGCTTCATGCATGTTATTGCCCCAAAGACCTTCCCGAGAATTAAGATGTGGAGGTGGAAGACAGTAATATTGATGATCCTGACCTTGTGTAGGCCTAGGCTAATGTGTGCTTTTATGTGCCAGTTTTTAGCAAAAATGTTTAAGATGTAAAAAACAAATAAAACTTTTTAAAAAGAGAAAAAAGCTTAAAGATTAAGGATATAAAAAAGAGAATATTTTTGTACGACTGTACAATCTGTCGTTTAGGCTAAGTGTTACAAGAAAAAAAGTCAGAAGTTTAAAAAATTTTTAAATTACACTAAGTTAAGGTTAATTTGTTATTGAAGAAAGAAAAATATTTTTTATAAATTTAATGTGAATTTTAAGTGTAAATTTTAAATTGAAATTTATTTTTACCGTAATAGATTCAAGTGAAGTCTTTGTTGCATCTGATTTGGCATAAGTGTACAGAGTTTACTAAGTCTACAATAGTGCACAGTAATGTTCCAGGCCTTCACACTCACTCACCGTTTACTCAATGACTCACCCAGAGCAACTTCCAGTTTTGCAAGCTCCATTCATGGTAAATGCCCTAAACAGGTGTATCATTTTTTTTTTTTTACCTTTTATATGGTATCTTTATTGTATCTTTTCTATGTTTAGCTACATAGATCCTTACCATTATGTTCTAGTTTGTCTACAGTATTCAGTAGAGAAACATGATGTACAGGTTTGTAGACTAGGAGCAATAGGCTATCCCATACTGCCTCGGTGTATGGGCTATGTCCTCTAGGTTTGTAAGTACACTCTGAGATGTTCACACAACAACAAAATCACCTGACCACACATTTCTCCAAATGTAGCCCCATTGTTTAGCAAGGCATGACTGTATTTTTAAACCACCACACTGTCCCTTGGACAAACTTTGGAGGCGAATGCCATTTTCATAGCCCCATCTCCCATGGTTGCTGAGGCAAACATATCCCTGTGTCTCCTCCCTTGACTTCCCTGGCTTCAGGGTGTTTATTTCTAGTCACCAAAGGGAAATGAATAACAAAGATTTAACATCAATAAGATGCAAAAATCATGGGTAAATTTTATAAGTCTCTAATCATTCTGGAAGCCATTGAGCAGTCTGTGGTCCAGACCCCTCTTAGGTGGACGTTTCATCAACCTTGGGCCTCAGTTTTTGTTTCTGAGGGTGAGCCCAGGAGAAGCTGTAGTGCATCCTTGAGACCCACCCTTTCCTGGATTATGATGTAATTCCTGCAGGAAGACCCCTCTCTTGTTGGCATGGTCCTAGATGTGGACAGTGCTAATGCAGGGGGGCTGGAGGTCCTGGAATTGCCCCTTTGCCTCAGCTGGGACTCTGTCATCCAGGGTGCCCGGAGGTCCAAGTAGCATCATCTTGGTTTCCATGAAGAAGCATATTTTTCTAATGACTCCTCAGTCTTTGATATTCTGTGTAGAGGTTTTCCCAGGCCAAAAAGGGGGAAAAATGGAATGAAAGAGTGTGGGGCTGAGCAGAGAGAACAAAATGCCACCCCTGATATTTATCGTGATGCTTAGGGATCTTTCCATATGCATATGTTTCCTTCTTCTGCACTCTCTAGCATCATCCTCATGAAGCCCTAGCACCACAGTGGGAAGGAAAACTTTCCTTGTGTGCTTCTGACAAAGAGCAACATGGCATACTGGAGACAGTATGAGCTTTGAAATCAGACAGACACTGGTCCAAAACCAGCTCTACTGCTTTGTTTCGGAACTTGGAGAAGTTATTTAACCTCCCTGAGCTCCCAGTTTCTTGATCATTACATAAGGATAAAGTGAGGATTGAATGAAACAACATACAGAGGAAAATATTAGGTTGGTGCAACATAATTGCGGTTTTTGCCATTACTTTTAAACCAACCTAATAAAACATGTCAGGCATACAATAAGCCTCAACCAATGTTCATTCAGCAAATGAATGAATGTGCTTCAGAGCTACCTGGAATCCCTATGGAAGATACTGATGGGATATTGTGATCCTGAATGTCTTTCTCTTGCTTGTAGAAACTGACAAAGAGCTGGTTTATATACTTCTAAGGCAGCATGTTGCTTGGTATTACATGATTTGCTGAGTTCCTTGAATGCATTCTCTTGGAAGATTTTCATTTGTGGCAAATAGAACTGCAATTCGTCTTGTATTTGAAAACTCTGACAACAAAATGTGAAGAAAACCGAAAGGGTGTTTTTTTTCTTTAAATTATCTCGTATTTTAAATAAGCTTCTAAGAAATCAGATCTTGCTTTCTACGAAGAAGCATTTTTCTCTAATGACTCCTCAGTCTTTGCTATTCTGTGTGGAGGTTTTCTCAGGCAAGGAAGAGGGAGTGTGGAATGAAAGAGGGTGGGGCTGAGCAGAGAGAGCAAAATGCCACCCCTGATACTTATCTTGATGCTTAGGGAACTTTGCATATGCATATATTTCCTTCTTCTGCGCTCTCTATGCAGATAACTGCCCCAGCCTGACGGATGGCACAATGCAATCTGCTTCTCTTGCTTTCTCTCCCACTAGAGATGTGTGGTTTCACCTTAATATATTCAAGGGAAGTCTTTGCTGCATCTGGATTGGCATTTGTAATTATGCACTGTGAAAATATAATGTAAGGGGAGAGTATAACTTTTCTTCCCAGATTACGCAGAAGAGTTTAATGTGTTCATGTGCTCAGATACCCACACACAAGGAGCAACAGATCAAGCTCTGCTTGACTTCTGTATAATAATCACGTTCTATGAACTTAAAAAATGTGCAATATTTTGTTGTGTACTGCACAGAACCTCTGCAATGCTCCCAACTATTTTTTCTTTGGTTATTTTCCAAGTGATTATATGTTTTCAACAGCACTAATTGCACCAAGGTCTAATAGATTGTAATTCATATGTTTAGACCTTCCTTCCTCAGGCTGAAGGAAGTAAACAGCAGACACCCTAAAGTAGAGAGGCTTAGACGATGACCAGTGGAATCTTAAAAAAAAAAAAAAAATCAATAGCTGTTTATACATTACACAGTCCAATAGTTAGATAACTGTATGGGCAGATAATTTTATCTTCCTAAATATATATTCTGTCATCATATTCTTTAAGTTATTTGACAGAAAACAAGAGCAGCTCATCTACAATAACTAGAATTATTCCAGTAATTAACAAGCAGACCACAAATACAAAGTGTCAAAAGACTTTTTCTGTCTTTCAGGGATTTTTTATCTAATAATATGTACCTCCTGACATCTCTACTGATCTGAACAAAATGAAATGGATTAAAACCTTAGTACAAGAAGCTTAAATGAGATAAAAATAGGACTTTCAAAACTGAAGGTTGTTACTGTATGAACATTTATTATTTGTGCAATCCTTGCTCCCTTATTTATATAAACCATTCCTTACCTTTTCTTAGGGAAACCATTCCTTGCACACTCTTAACTCAGGTGATTTAAGGGTCACCGGTTCCCTCCATACCAGGGTGGGTCCAGATTGGTTTCAGCCAATTATAATATCCCATTCCCCTTGGATTGGGATGGGCACATGGCCTAACTCTGGCCAGTGAGCATCATACCCAAGACTTATCCTTGACTATTGTGGGGTGTGCAGTGCTTTAATCTCACTGATTGGGAAGCTGAGAGGAGGTAAGGTCTGGAGCTGCAGCAGCTACTTTGAGAACAGGAGGAGAGCCTGGGTGAGAAAGAAATCACATGGGAAGAGCAGAGCCGATCTCAGAGACAGAACGGATTCTTGAGAAATCATTTGATCCACTGTCTGAAGTTGAATTTAGATACACTGTTAGCCTTGGAGTTTCCTGGTTCAGAAGTCAAGGAATTTCTGTTTCACTCAAGGAAGATTGAATTTCCTGCCACTGACAATTTGGAAGACTTCTCTTTTTAAAATATTTTTATTTTTAATTATTATGGTTACATAATAGGTGTATATATTTCTGAGGTACTATGATTGAGCCAGGCTATCGGGAGAACCAGCCCCAAATATTTCAATGTAAGTTCTTTCCTAGTTTCCCTAAGTGTCGGCCAGTCTGAGAAATAAAGAGAAAGAATACAAAGAGAGGAATTTTACAGCTGGGCCTCCAGGGATGATATCACATATTGGTAGGACCGTGATGACGACCCTGAGCTGCAAAACCAGCAAGTTTTCATTAGGGATTTTAAAAGGGGAGGAGGTGTATGAACAGGGAGTAGGTCACAGGATCACATGCTTCAAAGGGCAATGAAGATCACAAGGCAAGGTAAAATTAGAATTACTGATGAGGGTCTATGTCCTGCTGTGCACATATTGTCTTGATAAACATCCTAACAGGAAACAGAGTTCCAGAGCAGAGAACCGGTCTGACTAGAATTTACCTGGCTGGAATTTCCCAATCCTACTAAGCCTGAGGGTACTGCAGGAGACCAGGGCATATTTCAGTCCTTATCTCCACTGCGTAAGACAGACACTCCCAGAGCGGCCATTTATAGACCTACCCCTAGGAATGCATTCCTTCCCCAGGGTTATTCCTTGCTGGGAAAAGAATTCAGCGTTATCTCTCCCACTCGCACATCCATTTATAGGCTTTCTGCAAGAAGAAAAATATGACTGTACTCTGCCCGGCCCTGCAGGCAGTCAGACCTTATGTTTATCTTCCCTTGTTCCCGAAAATTGCTGTTATTCTATTCTTTTTTAAGGTGCGCTGATTTCATATTGTTCAAACACACGTGTTTTACAAACAATTTGTGCGGTAGTGGTCCTGAGGTGACATACATTCTCAGTTTATGAAGATAATGTGATTAAGAGATTAAAGTAAAGACAGACATAAGAAATTATAGGAGTATTATTAGGGAAGTGATATAAAATCCATGAAATTTTCACAATTTATGTTCAGAGATTGCAGTAAAGGTGACGTAAGAAATTATAAAAGTGTTAATTTTGGGAACTGATAAATGTCCATGAAATCTTCACAATTTATGTTCTTCTGCCTTGGGTCCAGCTGGTCCCTCTGTTTGGGGACCCTGACTTCCTGCAACACCAGGCACCAAGAGGACTAGTGCTGGCCCTTTGCATTGGGGAGTGGGGACCTATATTTTGATGGGCGGACATTTATCTTTGATGAAAGATGGTCATCAAAGTAATGGCTTGTTTGGTTTGGACTAACTGGCATTCCAAGGTCCCTCTCCGTGCAATAATTTCAACCCGATTTTCTTCTACTGATTATTTAATTGCAGTTTAGATTTTAGTAATTCTCTCAACATGTTTTCTATTTTATCTTTTCTCTTTTTTTGTAAAAGTAAATTCTGGCCACTGATTACCAATATTAACCATAACATATTTTCATTCTTAAAATCTTATCCAAGCCTCCAGTGAAAGGGGAGATTTCATTTCAACAGCTTCTACCATATTGTCTTTTTATCTTCTTTCCATTTCCAAGTTTCCCTGCCAAATTTAATAATCGGCTTTGTGACTATATTGTAAATCTTCTTTAATGTTCTTTACTGTAATAAATTTCAATCTCTTAACTTCAGGATTCGTTCCCCTTCTGGGCTAATGAGATTTTCCAAGTATTTAAAATGATTCACCTGCTTGACTAGTTTATTATCCACCACTCTATATTTTCCCACCCCTCCCAAAGATCCACAACTCTTTATAGGTATTACCACACTTATATTCAGGCTGTTTTAAAAATTGTCATGGTTTAAATTTCTCGGCTAGTTGTTTCCAGGGTTCATACAATGTTGCAGCATTGGCAGATAAATCTTTGAACAATTCAAGGCCAATTTTTAAATCTTACATTTAATAATTCTTTCCCCCATCCTCAAAATGCACATGCACATGCTCTCTCTCTCTCCCCTCACACACATTTATTATTCCTGTTTTACAATTAAAAAATAAGTTTCTTAGACAACTGCTCACTCCTCTCCTCCCTGTGCCTGGAAGCCCTAATGTTTCTCTCGTTACTTATCATAGAACTTCCAGTCTGTGAATGGGCCAGATGGGATCTAGAAATGCCATTTTTCCCCATCTCTCTGCCTCTATGCAAATCATGACTTAAATAAATCCAAAAAGGAGCCAACTCCTATGTTCTTTAAAGGGCCTTAGGAAAAGAAATACAAAATCTTCCTTGGAGAACTATTTCAGTTTTATGACACTTTCATTTTCTGTTGGCTCTTCTATCTCCCTCGACTAATAAGAACACTTTCCTCTCCTGACTTCTATGTCTTGTATCTCTCTGTCCATTTCTCAGCTCTACCATTGGTTCTGTGTCTTTGGTCTAGTTCTGAAATGTAGGTGCATCCTTCAAGAGCACACTATATATCAGTATGGAGTACCCCATCCAAATTTCCTTCTTTCAGTTGAATATACCCGACAAGGTATTTCATTGGTACCTCAACTCAATATGTTCGAAGAAAAATCCATCAATTTTCTACTCTCCTTGCCCCTCCAAAGCAAGTTTGTTTGTCTGCCTCTGTTTTTGCTTTAGTCAGTGGTTCCACCTTCATCCTAATTGCTCTGGCTGGACACCTGGGGTATCTTTGACACCTCTATTTCCTCACATCACCTCCTATGATGTATAATATGTGCCAGGTAGTGTCATTTCCTCAAGTACTCTACCTTTATCTTAACTCCACCTAGGACAGGTGCTCCAGTGGCTGCTTAGCTGGTTCCATTGCCTCTAAAATGCATGCTCCTGAAATGCATTCTCCACATTGTTGCCACAATGATCTGCCTAAAACAGACATTATGTAATGTTGGTTTTCTGTTCAAAAGCCATCAATAACTTCCCATTGCCACATACTGAAATCAAACTTCTTGGCATGGCATTCAAGGTCATTTATATTTTGGCTTCAAGTTTATGCCATGCGTACTTTGCAGTACAGGATTCTGATCTCCACTACTACATAGTTAGGTGCAGACTTTAAAAACCCAGACTTGACATTATGTAGATCTGGATTCTGATTTTAGCTCAGCTACTTACTGTCTAACTTGGGCAAATCTCATAGTTTCTCTAAGCCTTGGTTTCATAAATGAAGATAATTACTGCCTTCTAGAGTTGTTGTAAGGATTAAACTAGATGATGTCTATAAAGAAATAGCACAATAGCTGAGACTTACGCAGCACTTAGCAGGTAATCACTGCTGTCACCATGATTGCTGTTGTTACTCTTATGCAGCAGTATAATAATAGTAATAGTTGTTATCAACTTGGCCTCTGAAGTCAGCAGGCCAACTCTACCTCTTCCTGGCTATGTGACTACTGGAAAGTTGCTCAACCTCTCTTTGCCTCATCTGTGAAATGGAAGAAATAATCATAGCTACCCCATATGGTTTGCTTGGAAGAACTAAATTTACCAGTACAGAGCAGCATTTGAGACACGGTAAAGCACTGCAAAAATGGTGGTCTTGACCTTGTCATTTTCAAAACAGTCATGCAGTCAGACATCTATGCTTTTGTGCATGCTGTTTTGTGACACAGGAACCCACTCATTTCCACCTGTCTTAGCATGGGTTCTTAGCTCTCTTTTTACCGTGAATCTGCCTGGCACCTGGTAGAGTCTATTCACATCCTGTCAGAATAAAATTTTAAATCCATAATTAAAAATTCATAATTTTACAAAGAAAACCAATTATATTTAAAAATGGTTAACAAACTAAAGAAGAACTAAAATAACTAAACTTGTGACATGGCAATAGATGTGTTTTTAATAGACACATTAAATAGCAAGATCCAATAATTAATCTAATAATTACTGTTGTTTTAAAGGAGTGATTAACATAAATAATATTTCAATTATCTTCAAAGTAGTAGCATGACATGAGAATATCTGGGATTTGTACTGGTGACAAAAATCACTGGTTCTGCTAATACTAGTGTGCATGTAGTCTACCTTAGTACCTGAAGGAAACACTGAATGTCAGCTAGAGATTGGTGAAAATAGAGATGTAATTTGTTTGCCATTCAAACTCACAGACTTCACCTGAAGGTCCATGGACTTCAAGTTAAGAAGTCCTCATTCAAATCCTACTCATATTCTAAAGTTTAGCTCAAATATACCTTCTCAAAGAAGTCTTCCCAAATCCCACTCAGTTAGAATTAACCTACCTCTTTTAACCCCTGGCTTTTTGTTTTTTAAAAGCTCATGTGCATTACTTATGGTTTGCATATATGCTACCATAAGCACATATGCAGTCCCATGAAGAGTGTCGGGCCATGTTTGGTCCTCATGCTGACACGTACTGCCTATGGCCCAGGCAGTGATGGTTGGGTAGGAATGAGAGAATGCAGGCAGCAGCCCATTACTTATCTCTTTTTCCCTGACTGCCCATCGCAACATAAAGTACAGCATTTCTGAGAATGTAGCTCATTTCATTTTAGTGTTATTTACTATGCTAGTTCTGCCAATGGGGCTGACAAATTGCCCCTCCAAAAGGCAGGTTCTAATCTATATGCAACTACTGTTCAGTGGCAATTTATGTGACAAGCTTTCCGAGTTTAGGCAAATATCCTGATATTTTAGCTTAGTTATTCTGACAACAACAATTTCTGCCTTATGGAGGACATATGTCATAGAGAAATTCAGCTTCCCATGTTTCCTGCCTGCTGCAGGAAGCATACATTTTTATGGTAAAATTGAAATGCAGATTATTTGGCTTGATCTTCTTCTGCACCTGGCAGCCATCTTTACAGAATTTGGACAAAAAGGAAAGAGAGGAAATAGAAGGAGGGACAGAGGGAAGGAAGAAAGTAAGGAAAGGATGGAGGGAAGAAGGTGTATTAGTTCATTTTCACATGGCTATAAAGATACTACTGAGACTGAGCAATTTATAAACAAAAGAAGTTTAATAGACTCACAGTTCCACATGTCTGAGGAGGCCTCAGGGAACTTAAAATAATGGTGGAAGGCAAAGGGGAAGCAGGCACCTTCTTCAAAAGGCGGCAGGAGACAGAGAGGACACAGGGGAAATGCTAGACACTTATCAAACTACCAGTTCTCCTAAGAACTCCCACATTATCACAAGAACAGCATGGGGGAAACCGCCCCCATGATCCAATCACCTCCCACCAGGTCCCTCCCTCTACACATAGAGATTACAATTGGAGATGAGATTTGGTGGGGACACAGAGCCAAACCATATCAGAAGGGAAGGAAGATAGGCTTTATTTTCTGCTTTTTCTAATACCTGGAACTGAGCAACAGTCAACTTTCTTGACTCTTGTATTTTAAGAAAACAATTATTTATTTTGAAAATGTAGCAAGAATTAATGTCTCATATTTATAACTTGCTTTGGCATTTGTTCTAGCACTAATTTAGAGCAAGGTTTCTTAACCTTGACACTATCAACATTTTGGGCTGATTAATCTTTTGCGTGGCAATCTGTCCTGTGCATTGCAAAGCTGTTTAGCAGCATCTTTGGGTTATACACAGTAGAGGCTGGTAATATGCCTTCCCAAGTAGTGACAACCCTAAATGCCTCCAAACATTGTCAAATGTTCCCCAGAGAGAAAATAACCTTCTCTCCCCACTATAGAGAGCGACTGATTTAGAGGATAATGAACATTTATGCCATTGTCTGAATGTTTGGGTCCCCCCCAGCATTCATGTGTTGAAATCCTAACTCTTGGCCGGGCGCGGTGGCTCAAGCCTGTAATCCCAGCACTTTGGGAGGCCGAGGCAGGCAGATTACAAGGTCAGGAGATCGAGACCATCCTGGCTAACACAGTGAAACCCTGTCTCTACTAAAGAATACAAAAAATTAGCCTGGCGTAGTGGCGAGTGCCTATAGTCCCAGCTACTCGGGAGGCTGAGGCAGGAGAATGGCGTGAACCCAGGAGGCAGAGATTGCAGTGAGCCGAGATTGTGCCACTGCACTCCAGCCTGGGCGACAGAGCAAGACTCTGTCTCAAAAAAAAAGAAAAAAAGAAAAAAAAAAAAGAAAAAGAAAAAGAAATCCTAACTCTCAAAGTGATGGTATTAGGATGTGGGGTCTTTTGGGAGGTAATTAGGTCATGAGAGTGGAGTTCTCATGAATAAGATTAGTGTTCCTATAAAAGATTCCCCAGAGAGCTACCCTGCCACCTTCTACCATGTGCAGACAGAATGAGAAAACTCTATGAGCAGGCCTTTATCAGACACCAAATCTGCAGGTGCATTGATCTTGGACTTTCCAGCCTCCAGAACTGTGGTGTATTTGCTACCCAGTCAATGATATTTTATTATAGGAGCATGAATAGAGTAAGACAATCTATCGTGTGTCAAACTCTGTGTTTATTGTTCCATATACATTATTTTACTTATTCTTCACACAGTCCCATAAAGTAAGTGCCATTATCTCCATCATAAAGTTCATGGAGGTGAAGGATAGTGCATAAAAAAGGAAATGCTATAGACTCAATGCTTGTATTTCACCAAAATTCAGATGTTAAAACTTAATCCTTGGTGTCATGGGATTTGGAAGTGGGGCCTTTCAGAAGAGATTAAATCATGAGGGTAGAGCCCATGCAATGAGATTAGTGCCCTTATACAGAAGGCTCTAGAGAACTCCCTTGCCCCTTCTGCCTCCATGTGAAGACATAAGAAGTGCCTTCATAAGCCAGGAAGCTGACCCTCACCAGACATGAAACATTCCAGAGCCTTGGTCCTGGACTTTCTAGCCTCCAGAACTGTGAGAAATGAATTTCTGTTGTTCATAAGCTACTCAGTCTATGATATTCTGTTACAGCAGCCTTAAGGGACCAAGACAGGAAACTAATACAAAGAGATGGGAAACTAATGCAAAGAGATAATCACTAAATGATGTGATCCAACATATCAGAGTAAGGATAGCACCATGACTTATCAATCACAACACTCTATCCTGAAGGGCCAAAACAACTCTTCAGGTGGACATTACCAATAGGTTGAAATTGGCAAGGGATATATAAATAATTTACTAACCTTGGTTAGCTTATGACTTTTCTAAAAGTCATTTGTTTACAAGACTACATGCTTCCATAGGGCAGGAGCCACTTTCATAGGGCAGAGCCATATCTCTGTGTTACTAACACATAGGGAGGGCCTTGAGCATGGATCCTCAATAAATATTTGTAGAATGAACATGTGATGCTTGAAATCTCACCACTAGTGAGTCTTGACTTATAATACAGCATTGTTGTCTTTTTATATTCTCCTTTAAATTAATATGTTATTTAAAAATGAAGTTCCCAGGGGTGGTGACTTAATAGTAACAAAATTGTGGGACATTGGAAGTAAAACCATGGAGATCAACGTTTTCATTTGGTAGGTGTGGAAACTGAAGCACAAAGAGAAGAAGAAACTTTTGCAAAATAAACTATGAACAAAGTCTGGACAGAAAAAAGTCTCTGGAGGCCAAGTTCCAAGTTCCAGTGCTCTTTGTAATGTGTCACTCATCACTTAATACATTCCAATATACACATCACAGGCTGCTTCCTGGAGGAAAGGAAGGTCCTTGGTTAACTTGAAAGACATAGGCTGTGGAGGACTGAAGCATGAGAAGAAACTGAAACAGTAGGGCAGAGGGAAAAGAACACAGGGAAGCATGTAATCCCAGCACTTTGGGAGGCTGAGGTGAGTGGATCATTTGATGTTAGGCGTTTGAGACCAGTCTGGCTGACATGGTGAAACTCCATCTCTACAAAAAATAAAAAAATTAGCCGGGCATGGTGGCAACCACATGTAATCCCAGATAGCTATTCAGGAGGCTGAGGCAGGAGAATCACTTGAACCGGGGAGGTGGAGGTTGCAGTAAGCCAAGGTTGTGCCATTGCACTCCAGCCTGGGTGACAGAGTGAGAGGTCTCAAAACAAAAACAAAAAACAAAAGAACAACAACAACAAGAACACAAGAAAGAGTATGGAACCCCACAGAAATGCTTCACCTGCAGCTTCAAAGGCCTGGGTTATATTTAGTAACAAATATTTTGGACCTTACCTCTTATATGTGCATTTCATTTCCATTTTCAATCTTTTAAAGGCAAATAAAAGAAATTGAAGAGTCAAAGATTTTTTAAAAAATTGCTCAGAGGCATATTAAGGAAGCATAGGCAGCATTGGACAAAAATGAGGGGGCTGAAAAAGGGGCAGAGGGCTGGTGTTCAGAATGACAGCCCAGCTCCAGACCAGTCACCCATAAGGACCTGCATTCGGTCCCCTTATGAGGTCTGTAGCACCACAAATGTTTTTTAAGCACCTACAATGTGCCAAGCTTTGTGCAAGGGGACTACAAAATCACATCAGATATAGTCCCAATCCTTTAAGAAATCCAATTTAATGAGGGGAGATAGATACAGAGCAGGAGCTTATTAAATAAAGTATCTGCATAGGGAGGGAATGAATTGAGAATAAATAATACAATCTCTTAGAAGTGTGTAGGAATTGCTAAGGAAGCATAGGGAAAGAACCGAATCATGTCAACAGAGGAAGCTTTGTCTTGGAAGAGATGGCATTTGATCCGAGGTTTTAAGAATGGATGTGGATGTGGCGTCAGCAAGAATGGTGCAGTAAAGACCTCAGAAAGTCTTCTCCAGTAGTCAATGAAAACACAACAAAAAGTGTCAGAATCAAATTTTAGAACTCTGGAAATTAATCAAATGATGTAGTCATTTGGGGAGGGTTTGCTTAAGAACAATGGCTGAATCTCAGTAAGAACAGCAAGGATTCTGGTGTTTTCTCTTATTCTATTGCCCTCCCCATCACCCTAGCATCGCAGTAGCCTTGTAAACCCATATTCTATGGGCATGGTGAAAACCAGAGTCCTGGGAGGCACTGGAGAAGGCATAACAGAGTTGGAAATTCTTCAAAACCCCATTTGCAGGGAATTGTCATTAGACCGGTCAGGTGGAGGATTGTCCTCGTTTGACCTGTCTCAGAGCTCACCTAGTACAAACAGCCTTTCCTTGAAGGGAGTATTTATCAAAAACAATAAGCAACAAATTGATTGATTAAGATTGCAGCTGCCAGAGGCAGTATATAACAGTTAAGGCAAGCAATAGGCTAACCAGAACACTTAAAAGAAAAATCTGGGGAATTAAATGTTCATAAGGGGTTCTAAAAAACCCTTACATATTCCTTGGAACCTGGACTTTTATGTGCTGTGCCTTATATATAATTAAAAGTATGGTTTCCTGGTGGGTCTAGCACATTTTAGAAGCTCAGTAGCCACACATGATTACCATACTGGATAGCACAGAAATTCCCACCATCTCAGAATGACAGTCCAAGTTCTACTGGACATTGGTGGTTTAGAGAGAGATGACTTAAGAGAAGAAGGGGATCAGGAACAGTAAAGGAGTCTTTGAAAGTTTTCTGAATTTTAAAACTCTAAATTCCAAAACCTTCTAAAAGTTATTCAACAATCTTTACTGACTGCCTGTCTAGTTATGTCTACTATGGGTCTGGAAGATGAGGCTGGAAAATGAGGATTGATTAACTGCTTTATTGATTCATTCATTATTTATTGAACAGCAACTCACCTAGGAACTGTGCTAATTGCACAGTATAAAATGATAAAAACAAACTGGAATGCTGTCTCCTCTCAAGCAGCTTCCATTCCAGTGGAAGAGGGACAGATATTGATGAGGAATGACATGACTAAATACAAAATTACAACTGTGAGAATTGCTTTGATGGGGAAGAATTAGGAACAATGAGTGCATAGAAGGGGTGTGCTTGATCTAGTCTGGAGCACATTTCCTAAGGAATTGGACTGATATAGATGGGATGTTTGTCCCCTCCAAATCTCATGTTGAAATGTAATTCCCAATGTTGGAGGTGGGGCCTGGTGTGAGGTGTTTGGGTCAGGGAGCCGGATCCTTCAGGAATGGCTCAGTGCTGTCCTCACAGTAACGTCCTGGTAATGTCTTCACTCTATGAGTCCATGTGAGATACGGTTGTTTAAAAGATCCTAACACCTCCTTCCTCTCTTGCCATGGGACATGCTGACTCCCCTTTGCCTGTCACCATGATTGGAAACTTCCTGAGGCCCTCGTTAGAAGCAGATGCTGGCAGTATGATTTGTGTATAGCTTGCAGAACTGTGGGCCAAATAAACCTCTTTTCTTTATAAATTACCCAGTCTCAGGTATTTCTTGATAACAATGCAAGTGGACTAACACATGGACCCTGAGCTAATATTTAAAAGAGTAGATTAAGTAAACGGAGAAGAAAAATCTAGCGCAGAGAAACAGCATGCACACAGGCCCTGGGGCAGGAGGAAACATGAAAAGGAGAGGCTGAGTGTGGAACATCCCAGGAAGTGAGGGAGAGCCAGGTTGAAGGTGAGGCTAGGATGATAGAGACACTATTCTCTGGACAGGCAGCATCAGAATCAGCTGTGAACTTGCTAACAATGCAGAATCTCAGACTCCATCCCAGATTTTTTTTTTTTAAATACAGATTTTCACTAATGCTGCCCAGGCTGGAGTGCAATGGTGTGATCTCGGCTCACTGCAACCTCCGCCTGCTGGGTTCAACCGATTCTCCTGCCTCAGCCTCCCAAGTAGCTGGGATTACAGGCGAGCACCACCTTGCCCAACTAATTTTTGTACTTTTAGTAGAGACAGGGTTTCACCATGTTGGCCAGGCTGGTCTTGAACTCCTGACCTCATGTAATCCCCCTGCCTCCACCTCCCAAAATGCTGGGAGTACAGGCGTGAGCCATAGTCCCCAGCCTCCATCCCAGATTTATTGTGTTCAAATCTGTATTTAACAAGATCCCAGGTGATTACAGTGTGAAATGCACAATCCATACCAAGGGTCAACACCCTATTCTTGCAGGTCAAATCATTCTGCTGCCTGTATTTGTACACAAAGTATTGCTAGATCACAGCCATGCCTGTGCATTTGCTAATTGTCTATGGCTGTATGCATACTACAATGACAGAATAGAGTAGTTGCTATAGACATTGTCTGGCCTGCAAAGCCAAAAATGTTTACTATCTGTCCTGTTACACAAAAGTTTCCCAATCCCAAGTCTATATTGTGACATGCCTTATAAGGAACATTAAGGATTTTACATTTATTCTAAGAGAAAGGGAAGCTAGTGAAGATTTTTTGTTTTCAAAAGATCACTGGCTGCACAGAGATAAAAGGCACACAGATAGTACATGCCCCAGAGGCGCTTAGGGTCTGGTGGGAATTCACTTTTATCATCAAAATTGGATGTTTGCTGCTTTCATTAGATGGATGACTGTGTTATTCACCCATTCTTTGTTGCTGTAGTTAACTCCCTCAGTGCCTGGCAGAGTTCTAAGTATTTAACCAATGTTAAGTGCTATTTCTTGACTCAATAAATGGTTTAAACCTATAACAGTTAATGTCTACCAACCTTAGAAACTTATTTTGCAGACACCTCAAGAATCAAAATACTATGACTCCTGACCTACTTTCAACAGTTTCCTTTTACTTGACATCTAAGCTGTTTCTGACATAAAATTTAGACTACCATAGTGGAAGCCAAGCCCTTGGTCACCTTGTTAATTTCAAGAGCGAGCAGACAGATAAGAGTCCTATTCCAGTCTCCAGCTTGCATAGGACTGCAGGAAGGAGTTGCTCTGAGCTTTAGGTTCTCTGTCTGTGACATGGGGAAGCTGAAACAGTTTGGTCTCTAAGGTTTACACAGCTTGAGCATTCTTTTTATCCTTAGAATTGTACAAGGTGACAAAATGGGGACACTAGACAGGTCTCTGGCTTACCTGATTCAATTCCCTGCATCTTTATTAAGTCTAAATGGAGCTCTTTATATAGCATACATGAATGACAGTTGATGAGAATGTTGGAGAGAAAAAAAAAAGCAGAAAACCTGCAAAATTCCACAGTCACAAAAGAGAATTTTGTGCACTGTTTGAGATTTTATGCATTTCTGTTCCCTTTCATTTGTAAAGGTGATTTAACGTTACTGGCTCAACTACTAGTCCAACCTTTTCTACCAATTAGGTGTGATTGTGTAGATACTGGCTTTACCAGCTGGTTAGCTTACTTTTCATGTCATGAGTTGGCAGTACTTGACTAACTAAATATTCCATGGCAAGAAGCTGGATGCCTATAAACTCACTGTGACAAGTGGACCTACCATCAAATCCACAGTGCTGCTGAAAGATAGTGTTTTGAGAAAGTGGTAGGTGATGTTTTCTGGACACGGTTACAACTTGGTGCATAGAAAGAGGCAAAAGATTTGAGGATAATAAATGGTTTTGAGCAGAGATAGATTTTTAGCAGTATTGTCATCTTCTGGGCAATATGCCTGCTACAGAAGTGTTGATTCAACCCATAAAAAAGCAGTTTGCAAGTTAAGCAGACTATCTAATGGATACTATTAAACTGGAGGAGAATATTGTGGAGCCATCTCTATTACATTTTGTGGATGTTGTTGCTTGGCATTATCTTCTGTTGATTGTTGTTGATGGCATTCAATTAAAATAATATTTTATCAAGTCATATTATGTTACGTGCTGTGGAAAATAGAGAAACAGTGCTGACTTCGAGGGTATCTGACTTGTACAGTTACACAGAGGCTTGCACTTGGATTAATGCTCTGCTATTGCCTTCTTAAAGTTATTAAATTTTGGACAAGGGGCCCTGCATTTTTATTTTTACAGGGCTCTGCAAAAGAGGCAGCTTTCTCTGCATAGAAGATGGCAGATTCTGTTTCTTGCCTAAGGAGTTCAAAACATTGTGTATTAGAATCATGTTAGGACAGTAACGTAGGAACTTGCTTAATTGTTCTGAGCCTTGGTTTCCTCTCTTTATATATATAAAGAGACACACTGCATGCTGTCTAAGGAGAGAAGCCAAAGGCTTAAACTCTAAGGATTATTTTTCCAAGTAAGCAGTAGAGACAGGATGTTGAAACTTCCTCTCCTGTCTATGAGTCCAATGAGAATAAACTGTGTCAACAAGGAGTTTTGCTGAGTTCAAGATATGACTCAGCACAGGATTAGTGGCATCGGAACTCCAATTGCCAGGGAACTAGAGAACATCTGGGTGTGTTAAAAAGAGTGCTCAATAAAGTAGCTGGAGAGCTGCAGCAAAGCTGTGGCAAGGCTGTGGCTGAAAGGTTCATCAGAAATGGGAACCAGTATCAATAGGCAAGCCAGGAGTCTGTTCCCCAATACCTTATTTAAACCTCTGGGGTCAGATTTGTTTCAGAATTCAGAAATTTTCTTATTTTTGAAAGGTAACATGATGCATACTCCATTAATTATGTAAAATCCCTGCAGCATGTCTGGGCAGCAACTCATAAGCAAGTGTGTCACTTTTTCTGCAGTGAGATGTATAACCGCTAGTATCAAATAAGAACATTTTTAAGCATATGAACAGTTATCTCAGGTCAGTCAGATGTTGCTGCTGAATGTGTTCAGGTCAGAGCATGTTTCACAAAAAAGGAGTTAAAAGTGTTTGGTTTTCAGCGTTTGGAGTTTGAAGTTGTGGATAAGGGATTGTAGACCTGTGTCAAAAAAGGGAAAGGAGATGGGTCTTTAGCGCTCAGAAGAGCAGTGACAGTTTAGGCATTTCTCAGATGAAGCTGTCTTGGTCTAGGGACTTTTTCTGATGGCTTGTTAAGAAGCCCCAACCTCCTTACCATGACACATTCTTCCTAGTGAAGCAAAGGCATAGATGCAAGGCTGGGAGCATCCCTTCTCAGCAGCTTTTAGCAACTTCACTGCCCTCTTTTCCCTGCTACTCTAGCTTGGCGGCTTCTTGAACACATGGTCTCTCTGGCCATATTTTCACTGTGGAAAATGACATTTTCAGAACTGACTGTCCCTGGGATTCATCTGTCACTTTCCCTCCGTGTTCTTCATATGGCAGTTGGCACACGAGACTCACTCTTCACTTCTCAGATGGGTTTAAAAAACCTTGGCCAAATATATAGCCTCTTCATTAGCACCCATCTGGTCCTCGCACCAAATAAAGCCAATGAAATGGACCGATACATATATATATACACAAACTCACATGCACAACATGCACACACACACAGACACACACACTTTATATACAGATGCATTTTCCCCAGGAACATAGAAGTGAATCCTATTCAGGTTTAATATTGGCTTCTTCATTTACTTGCTACTTTGTTTGGAACATAAAATTGACTCCAGTAGAAGCTGTTACAGACAAAGCAAAACAAATCCAGTCTTCTTTTTGCTGGAAAGAGGCTCAGGCATGTCCTGGGGACGTACACTCATAGTTAGCCTTCTGCAGTGCGGACTCCATCTTCATGGTCACAAAGTGGCTGCTCTCTTCCAGACATTGTGTCTGCCTTTGAGGAAGAAAGAAAGAAGTACCTGTTTTACTAGGTAAGTGGTTCTCAAAGTATGATCCCTTGACCAGCAGCATCAGCATCACCCAGGAAGTTGTCAAAAACGTAAACTTTCAGGCCACACTCCAGTCCTACTAATCAGAAACTCTGGGAATGGGGCCTGACGATCTCTGATTGTGATGCTAGTTAAAGTCTGAGAATCCCTGCACCAGACAAATTAGTTTTCTTCTCATATGTCCGGAACTTCAATTTCCCTTAAGAAATATTGCTAGTTAAAAATCTTCTCTTCCCCATGTCCCTCAGAGTTAAGATTGCCATGTGATTCACTTCTTACCAATGAAATATACATAGAAATGTACAATATTTACACAGGGGATGATAATTAAAAGAACTGACAATCTATATGAAATATAGACTCTATAATATACATTACAGGCATATGGAAAAATTATATTTCAATTATATGTCTCTCCATATAGCTCTTCTTGTTTTCTTCCTTGAAGGCAGACACAATGTCTGGAAGAGAGCAGCCACTTTGTGACTATGAAGGTAGAGTCCGCACTGCAGAAGGCTAAAGAGAAAGATACTATGAGTGTATGTCCCCAGGACATGTCTGAGCCTCTTTCCAGACTTCTTGTTAAATGAGAAAAAGGGACCTGTGTTCCATTAAGCCACTGTTTTTCATATGTTGTTATTGTAGCCGAACACAATTTTCAATGAAATATATTCAGTCAACATGTATTAGCATTTTATCCTTGTTGTTAGATGAACACAGCCACTCTTCTTCTCCAACAACCATACACTTTCAAGAGTATATATTTCATCTCACAGATACAGAAATAGAAGTTACAATAGGTAAATAAGTTACTCAAATTCTCACAGTTAATAAACAGCGAAGCCAGAGATAGTAAATTGAGGTTTTACTATCTCTAAAACCTTGAAGTAAACTTCTATATTGGGGTAAAGCAGGGACAAATGTAAGCTTGGAGGGGCCTGAAACCTATAATATTTCAAGGACCTTCTTTAAGACAAGAAAGAGAAAAGTATTTATTAAATATGGTCCAGGCCCTCTACGGGCGTTGAGAGGCATCTGGGAAAATGAAGAGTACTTATCTTTACAGGAAATCTGCTTTGGTTTCACCATTTATTGTTAAGGATAACCGTTTTCTATCTCCATGTATCATTCTTACATGAAAACTGAATATTGTAAAATACCAGGAGAAAATATTTAGATATTTCTTGAGACTCTCAAACCTATTTTCATTTCTAATAGCCACTACTTGCTTAAATGCAAACAAACAGATAGTTCCATCACCATCACTTTATAAGCTGGGTAAATTCTTCCCTTTCTATGGATACTGTCAGGCATTAGACCAATTGTTGACAAGTGGCTGTGGGATTGAAATGCAAGCCTGTTAAAGGGATAATTTTTCTTTAAATGTTGGAGTTAAAAGAACTCTGGATAATGCAGTATGACAGTGAGTAGAAGCACTTTCTCTGATGTCATCCTGCCTAGATTTAACTCTCAGCTCAACAGTTTCCCAGCTCCATAGACTTGGGTCTCAGCATTCTTATCCAGAAAAGGACAGATAATAATAGTACTCATCTCAGAGGGATTTTGTGAAAATTCATGAAAATAAGCTATGCCAAGTACTTTTTACCAGGTACTTGGCACATAGTTAGTATTCAAAAAAGGTTAATAATGCTTATTACCACCCATGATCCTTCTGCCCACTACCTGTGTAATGTTAGGAAAGTCATTCTTGGGGCCTCAGTTTCTCCGTCTGTATAGTGATAAGGTAGGCTGAATTGCTCTTCACGATACCTTAATTAGAAATGGAAAATTCTAAATTCTGCATGCGCCTGCATCTGTATGTATTCATGAGGACACAGGCTTTGTCTGTTTCATTCATACATGTTTACCCAGTCACCAATGCTTGACACACAGCAGCTATTCAATCAATATTTGTTAAATAAATGAATGTTTGCAAATATTTAGCTCCTTAAGAATAGTACTCTATGGCTTATCCATGAAAAAAACTGCACAACTGAAGTCAAAAGCAAGTATGTCTCAGGAGAATCTGGCGTTGGTAAAGGTCAACACTTAGTCATGCATAAAACTGGAAGGGTAGTGTGATTTCACTCCTGCGGTATTCACTAGCAAGGATGATCTAAAGCCCCTTAACCCAGCAGGAATCCAAGTGGAAAGTATTGAGGTCTCTGGGGAAAAAAAATCAACAGCTATTATGCTTCCTATTCATCTACTACTTGATAACATCTTCTATTTGTACCTTGTGAAAATGTCAAACCCACTTTCATGTACTCATGGTCACTATTGGATTTAACTCCAACTTCAGGCTTTTCTTGCAATTTGGCTATGAAGGTGATCTTCGTCCAATACCTATCACTGTGCAAATGGCCAGGACTAACCCTGTTAATCTATTAACCCAGGTTAATAGAGTAGACAACCTCTTCCTCCTTCCTTGCTGTAGATGTGGTAGCTTTTACTTATGATGACTTTCTCAGAAAGGAGAGGTCCATTCTCCAGTCAAGGACAGAAAGTAGTAAATTTACTCTAAAAACCTTGAAATGGGTCCATAAGGCCCTTGCCATTTCTGGGATGTTCCCTTCGGCCTGTTTACAAAGCAGTCCTGAGACAGAAAGCAAAGACAAATACGTAGTGTGTCCCCATTTGACACCCACGATCACCAGACTACACTGACTATTAAAGAGTGTTTAGATTGCCAGTCATATAATGTGTGGAAGGCTTCTTATCTCTGAGAAGCAGATCGCTGAAACTCATCAATAAAACTCCAGGGTCAATTTTATTTTCCCACTGGGGGAAATACTGACATTGTCATCACAGGCCCCAGAGAGGCCTGATTGTACCAAGGACAAAGAGTCAGGCACTGTGAGGCTGGTGACAAAAGTAACAATATCCACGCACTGAGATCAAGCAGGATGCAGATCTCCCTGTTTCACCTCCAGACAGAAGACCATGAAAGTAATGAGGTGGAAACAGACCCATATGACATCCTCTCTCCACCTTCCCCTCCACCTGTCCATGTTGGCATCTCCAGCAGAAACAAATTCTCACTTGTCTTCACAGTTATTTAATTAAAATTTTAAACAGGAAGTTGATTATGCACTCTCTTGCTTCTTCAACTGGGGTCCCCCTTCCTTAACATAAAATGCAAACTCCTCCCCATGGCTTTCAAGCCCTTACATACCTGAGCTTTTCCTATGTCTGGGCCTCATCTCAGGCCCTCCTTCCCCACCTTTCCTTGTTCTAGTTGTTTGTCTTCCTTTCCCTTTGTTGCATACCACAGTTTATTCTGCTTCCTGTCCTTCATACCCTCTTTACTCCAACCAGAACTTTCCTTCCAGCTCTGCCCCGAGCCCCTTCTCAGCTCCAATTTCTCCTCCCAAGAGGCACTCCCTGAATATATATATTCTCCTCCCAAGAGGCACTGTCTAAATATATATATAAATACATATAAAATATATGTATAATATATGATATATGTATAATATATAAATATATGTATGATATAATTATATAATATATATTTATATCATACATATATTTATATATTATACGTATATAATATATATTTATATATTATACATATATATTATATATATTATATATATTATATATTTATATATTATACATATATAATATATGTATATTTAAAGCACTTACTGTAAGTGAAAATTATTTCATTTATTTGCTACTCCTTTAGTGTCTGCTCCCATCATTAAGATGTAACTGCATGAGGGCAAGGCCTCAAGCAGTGCAGCAAAGCCCAGCATACCTTACATGTCTGATTAAGTATTTGCTGAAGGAATGCATGCTCTCCTGTACATAGTGTATCATCTCATCTACACAACAACCCTGTGAAATAGTTTGGGGGGCTGTTACTATTTTTTATTGTGACTACCCCTACTAGGTGGTTAAGGAACCAGACAGTGGCCATTAGAGATGAGATAGTAGCCTCTTTGTTCTGATTCAAAGGCATGTTCATTTCTCACCATCTCATACTGCCTTAAATATCAAAAGGCTATGATTACAATTTGAAGGCTAAAGTACTTTGCAAATAGAAATTATTATTCCCACATCCTACCAACTTATTAAAGGCACTACACAAATTTTCTTTAGTTGCCTGAAAGTACTTGCTTGGCACCAAGCCTTCCACCCCTAACCATTTACAGCAATTCCATCCAGAATATATATTCATTCATATATAAAATGAGGTCTCCAAGAATGTCCCCCTTATCCAACATATTTCACTTTTTTTCAGAGATTTCCAACAAAGTATAGAAGCTCTTAAGAGCAGGAATTTTGTCTTCATTGTCACTATCGTCAGGCTTAGGAGTGTGCCATGTGTATAAATGCAATGCAAATATCTTTTGAATAAATAAATGAAGATCAGCTGCTTATAGCAATAAAATGCAATTAATTATAAGAAAATAGTTATTCAAATACTTAATATGCACCAGACTTTTCAAAGCACTTCTTGTGTTAATGTATTTCATCCCTGTAACAACGAGATGAGGGAGAGACTATAATTATCTACATTTTACAGAAGAGGAAACTGAGGTATAGACAGGTAAAATATTTGCCTATGGAGGCATGGCCAGTAAGTAATAGAACTGGGATAAGAATACTGCTATTCTTAGTCTTCTTAGGTAACTCTCCAATCTCCTTTCCAGGACTTAGTCAGTGAATTCACTGAGATTTTTTGGAAGAGAGGAAATTGTGGCATGAGAGTGAGGTTTTCCTCTGCTTTTGAAATATCACCATCCCACGTTTCTCTTTGTTTCCCCAACACCTACCCAAGAACCTATAGTGAAAAGTAAAACTAAGGTTTTCTCACACAAATGTTGGGGGCTCCACTTCTATACTGTGAGTTCTCTGGCATCAACTTCTATGAGCAGATGTCTGTTGGTGTCTAAAGAATCAAAAAATAATCTTTCTTTATTTCGCTGAGAGCTAGCCAGTGAGAAGCCATGAAAATGAAGATTGAAATAGTATCTTTATTACCAATGGCCTTAGGCATGTGGCAACGGTGGGATTCTTTACTTTCAACCCCTGAGTATTACAAACTTTGCTCCCCAGTCTAAGACAACACTGCATTAACACCGTCCCCCTCTCTCTCTTACCTGGGGACCTGCCACTGATCAATGTGCCCTTGCGGGAGGAGACCAGAGCACATAATCCTAAGAGAAAAAGAAAGGGAGGGACCAGGCCACACATGCCCTGTTCCTTCTTTCACATTTCCTACTGAGGAAGAGCAAGTGAGAGGGTAAGTGGAGAGAGGCTGGAAATGTTCCAGTGATGGATGGTTCTCCTTCCACAGCACAGGGAAATCTGGTCTCAACATGGGGTCATGGAAACATAAAACAGGTGAGCTCAACATTTGGAAGAGGCCCATATTGTCCAAAATTTCCTTAGTCGTTTTGACTAAGACACATTTAAAGTCACTTGATGTTTGCCTCACAGTCTTCTCCTCTTCTTTGAGTACATGTCCACCCAACCACTGGGAATCAATTTTCTTTCAATTGACGTATTTTGGTACTTCTCTTCCAATGGTGGAAAATAATGCTTTGGTTATTATGAGGTTAAACTACATGAAACTTGATTTTTCACCCACCATGAACATCAGCTTCATGTAACTCACCCTAATGAATACAGATAGAACGTGTGGCAGAATATTTATAAGAAAATGAGGAAAGAGAAAGAGTATTTGAATATTAATCAGTTAATTAACCCATGGTCATTGGTTATAGATTTAGATAATAAATTAAGTATGGAGTGCAAAGTCTATAAGCATTATGGATTTTGGTTGTGGAATTAGATTGGAGGGCTCCAGATTTGGCCTTTGAATGCTCTGTTTGATTAAGAATCTTTGTAAGTGACCAAGTCAACCAACTAGCAGGAGGGAGAGGGAAGAAAAAGGAGTGTACAACTAGGAAATAAGCTCTTTGAGGAAGGAACTGGGGTCTGTGTGGAGGGATAGCATGTTGTATTTATCCATGAGTACTTGCTAGTTTTTGACTCCAAGCTTATCTCTAATTTTTTCACAGATGGAAGTAGGAAAGAAAGGGAAGACAGACATAATTTAAGATAATAGTTATCAAAGTCTGCTCGGTAATCCCCTGGGTTTCCCTGAGGCCCTTTCAGAGATTCTGAGAGTTCAAAACTCTTTTCACAATACTACTAATATGTAGTATACATTTTCCACTGAAATTTTATTGATGATGCAAAAATAATGAAGTAAAACTACCAGTGCTTTAGTACAAATCGAGGTAGTGACACCAAATTATATTAGCAGTTATTGTATTTTTCATACCATGCACTTACATAGAAAAACAAAGTCAGCCTGGAGATGGAGCAAGATAGTTGAATAGAAACCTCTACTGATCATCCTCCCTGTGGCAACACCAAATTAAACAACTATACACACAATAAAGCACCTTCATAATAACCAAAAGTCAGATGAACAGTCACAGTACCCGGTTTAACTTCATATCACTGAAAGAAGCACCAAAGAGAGCAGGAATTGAATTGCTGATACCACCCCTTCCCCATACCCTGAAAGTGGCCACATGGCACAGAGGAAGAATCTGTGTTGTTGTGGGAGGGAGAGCACAGTGATTGTGGAACTTTGCCTTGGAACTCAGTGCTAGGGTGGGTGCATTTATACCAGCCCTAGCCAGAGGGGAATCGCCCATCTCAGCACTTGGAACCTGAGTTCCAGCAAGCCTTGCACTGGAGGCTCTGGGGTCCTAAAGAAACTAAAAAGGCAGTTTGGGCCACAAGGACTACAGTTCCTGGACAAGTCCTGGTGCTGTGTTGGGCTTGGAGCCAGTGGATTTGGGGGGGTATGACCTAGTGAAACACCAGCTGGGGCAGTCAAGGGAGTGCTGGTGCCACTTCCTCAATCCCAGGCAGTGCAGCTCTCAACTCCAGGAAAGACTCCTTCCCTCCACTTGAGGAGAGGAAAGGGAAGAGTAAGAAGAATAAAGAGAACTTTGTCTTACAACTTGGATACCAGCTCAACCACAGTAGGAGAGGGTAACAGGCAAAATCCTGGGGCTACCATTCTAGGCCCTAGCTCCTGGATAACACTTACAGATACACCCTGGGCCAGAATGATAACCTGCTGCCTTGAAGGGAAGGACCCAGTTCAGGAAAGATTCACCACCTGCTGACTGAAGAGTACGTGGGCCCTGAATAATCAGCGGTGGTAGCCAGGCAGTACTTACTGTGGACCTTGAATGAGATTCAGGTAATACTTACTGTGGACTCCTTCTGCTTGAGAAAAAGAGAGAGAATAGTAAAAGGGACTTCATCTTGACGCTTAGGTATCAGCTTGGTCACAGAGGGGTAGAGCAGCAAGCGGGCTCTTGGCATCCCTGATTTCAGGTGTTGGCTCCTGGATGGCATTTCTGAGGCTGTCTTTGGTCAGAGAGGAGGCCACTGCCCTGAAGGGAGGGTTCCAGGCCTTAAATGAACATTGGCAGTAGTTAGGCAGTATTCACCATGGTCCTGGAGTGGTGGTGGCCACATGGAGAGACTGCTCTGCTTATGGAAAGGGGAGGAAAAGTGGAAGAACTTTGTCTTGTGGTTTGGATGCCAGTTCAGCTGCAGTAGAATAGAACATTAGATAGATTCCTAAGGTTTATAACTCCAGGCTGTTACTCCCAGTTGGCCTCTCTGGACCTGTCTGAGGTTGGGGGGATCTCACCACCCTAAAGGGAAGGACACAAGCCTGGCTGGCTTTTCCACCTGCTTGTTGTAGAGCCTAGAACCTTGAGCAAACATAGGTGGTAGCCAGATAGTGGTTACTGTGGGCCTTGGATGAGACTCAGTGCCATGCTAGCTTCAGGTCTAACCCAGGACAGTCCCAGTGGAGGGGCTGGTATCACCCCCTGCCCAGCTCCAGGCAGCTCAGCACACCGAGAGAGACTCTGTTTGAGAGAGAGTAAGAGAAGAGAACAAGAGTTTCTACTTGGTAATCCAGAGAATTATTCTAGAGCTTATCTAAGACCACCAAGGCAGTACCTCTAAGTGTTTGCAAGAGCCACCACAAAGTTACTGGGGTATGGGTATCCCCTAATGAAGATATGACTGCAGAGACCAAACATTTAGATTACAATACCCAAGTCCTTTCAAATACCTGGAAAACCTTCCCAAGAAGGATGAGTACAAACCAGCCCAGACTGTGAATACCACAATAAATCCCCAGCTCTTCAAAGGCCCGGTACCAATGGGCATCCATAAACATCAAGACCATCTCAGCAAACATGACCTCACCAAATGAAATACATAAAGCACCAGAGACCAATTCTTGAGAGACAGAGATATTTGATCTTTCAGACAGAGAGCTCAAAATATCTGTTTTGAGGAAACGTAATGAAATTCTAGATAACACAGGAAACTGAAGAGAATGAACCAGAAATTCTGGAGGTGAAAAATACAGTTGACATACTGAAGAATGCATGAATCTTTTACCAGAACTGATCAAGCAGAAGAAAGAATTAGTGAGCTTAAAGATAGGATATTTGAAAATACACAGTCAGAGGAGACAGAAGAAAAGAAAAGAATGAAGCATGTCTACAAAATCTAGAAAATAGCCTAAAAAGGGCAAATCTAAGAGTTATTGGCCTTAAGGAGGAGGCAGAGAGATAAGGGTAGAAAGTTCATTCAGAAGGATAATAACAGAGAACTTCCCAAACATAGAGAAAGATATCAGTATTCTAGTACAAGAAGGCTATAGAACACAAAGCAGTTGTAACCCAGATAAGACTATCTCAAGCCATTTGTTAATAAGACTCACAAAAGTCAAGGATAAAGAAAGGATCCTAAAAGCAGCAAAAGTAAATAAAAATAATATACAATGGAGCCCCAATGCATTTGGCAGCAGACTTTTAAGTGGAAATCCTATAGGCCAGTAAAAGTGCCATGACATTTAAAGTTCTGAAGGAAAAAAGTTTTATCCTAAAATAATATATCTGAAAAATTATCCTTCAAATATGAAGAAGAAATACTTTCCTAGACAAATAGAAGCTGAGGGATTTCATCAACATCAGACCTGTCTTATAAAAAATGCTAAAGGGAGTTCTTCAATCTGAAAGAAAAAGATGTTAATGAACAAAAGTAAATCATCTGAAGGTGCAAAACTCACTGGTAATTGTAAATACAAATAAAACACAGAATATTATAACACTATAACTTATATGCTGTGGTGTGTAAACTACTCATATGTTAAGTTTAAAAAAACCAAAATATAAATCAATTAAAAATAATAATTGCAACAACTTTTCAAGACATAGACAGTACAATAAGATACAAATAGAAACAACAAAATGTTAAAAAGCAGGGTGACACAGTTAATGTGTAAAGTTTTTATTAGTTTTCTCATTGCTTCTTTGTTTGTTTATGCAATCAGTGTTTAGTTGTCATCAGTTTAAAATAATGGGTTATAAGATATTATTTGCAAACCTCATGGTGACCTCAAATCAAAAACGTACAACAGATACGTGAAAAATAAAAAGCAAGAAATTAAAACATGCCACCAGAGAAAATCACCTTTACTAAGAGAAAGACAGGAAGGTAGGAAAGAAGGAAGAGAAGACCACAAAACAACCATAAAACTTCACAATAAAATGGCAGGATTAAGTCTTTATTTATCAACAATAACATTGAATGTAAGTGGACTAAACTCTCCAATCGAAAGACATAGGTTGGTGAAATAGATAACAAAACAAGACTCAGTAATCTGTGGCCTACAAGAAACACTCTTCACCTATAAAAACACATATAGGTTAAAAATAAAGGGATAGAGAAAGATATTCCATGGAAACGGAAACCAAAAAGGAGAAGGAGTGTCTGTACTTGTGTCAGACAAAATAGATTTCAAGACAAAAACTGTTAAAAAAAGAAAAAAAGGCAATAAAGCTCACTATACAATGATACAGTAGTCACTTCCTCAAGTAGGCATAACAATTGTAAATATATATGCGTCCAACACTGCAACACCCAGATATATAAAGCAAATATTATTAAAGAAAGAGATAGACCTCAGTTTAATAATACCCAGACTTCCACACCCCAGATCATTCAGATCTAAAATTAAGAAATAAACATTGGACTTAGTCAGCATTATGGACAAAATGGACCAAAAAGATATTTATAGAACATTTCATCAAACAACTGCAGAATATACATTCTTTTCCTCAGCGTATAAATCATTCTCAATGATAGACAATATGTTTGGGTACAAAATAAGTTGTAAAGATTTAAAAAAATGAAATTATATTAAGAATCTTTTCTTACCACAATGGAGTAAAACTAGAAATCAATAACAAGAGAAATTTTGGATGCTATACAAACACTTTAAATTAAATAATATGCTCTGGAGTAGCCAGTGGGTCAATAAAGAAATTAAGAAGGGATTCAAACATTTCTTGAAACAAATAATAATGGTAACAAAACATACAAAAATGTATGGGATATAGTAAAAATAGCACTAAGAGGAATGTTTATAGCTATAAACATCTACATCAGAAAAGCAGAAAAACTTCAAGTAAACAATCTAACAATGGATATTAAAGAAACAGAAAACCAAGAGCAAACCAAACCCAAAATTAGTGGAGGAAAACAAACAATAAATATCAGAGCAGATATAAATGAAATTGAAACAAAGGAAACAACCCAAATAATCAACAAAATGAAAAGTTTTACAAAGATAAGCAAAATCCACAAACCTTTAGTCAGACTAATTAAGAAAAAAGAGAGAAGACCCAAATAAATAAAATCAGAGATTTTTAAAAAAGGAGACACATTACTACATATACTGCCAAAATTCAAAGAGTCTTTAGAGGCTACTGCGAGCAACTATATGCCAATAAATTGGAAAACCTAGAAGAAATGGGTAAATTCTTAGACACATACAGCCTACCAAGATTGACTCATGGAGATGTCTAATACCTGGACAGACCAATAACAAGTAATTAGATCAAAGCCATAATATAAAATTTCTCAGCAAAGGAAAGCACAGGATCCAGTGCCTTCCCTGATGAATTTTACCAAACATATAAAGAAGAACTAATACTAATCCTACTCAAACTATTCTATAAAATAATGGAGAAGGGAATACTTCCAGACTCATTCTATGAGGCCAGTATTACCGTGATACCAAAACCAGACAAAGACATATCAACAACAAAAAAAGAAAAAATAAAAAAAAGAAAGAAAACCATGGGCCAGTATTATTCCTAATGAACATTGATGCAAAAATCCTTACAAAATACTAGCAAACCAAATTCAACAAGACATTAAAAAGATCATTCATCATGACCAAATGAGATTTATCCTAGGGATGCAAGGATGATTCAACATTTGCAAGTCAATCATTGTAATACATTATATCAACAGAATGAAAAAAAACCATATGATTATTTCAATTGATGCTAAAAAGGCATTTGATAAGATTCAACATTTCTTCATGATAAAACCTAAAAAATCCTGGGTACAGAAGGAACGTACCTTGACACAAGAAAATATATATATGACAGACCCAAAACTAGTGTTATACTGAATAAGGAATAACTGAAATACTTTCCCCTAAGATCTGGAACAAGATAAGGATGCCCATTTTCACTGCTGTTTCTCAACATCGTACCAGAAGTCCTAGCTAGAGCAATCAGAGAAGAGGAAGAAATAAGGAACATCCAAATTAGAAAGGAAGACATCAAATTATCCCTGATTGCAGATGATATGATCTAATATTTGGAAAAAAACTAAATATTCCACTAAAAAACTATTAGAACTGATAAACAAAGTCATAAAGTTGAGGAGACAAAATCAACATACAAATATCAGTAGCATTCTATATGCCAACAGCAGACAATCTGAAATAGAAGTCAAGAAAGTAATCCTGGCCAGGTATGGTGGCTCATGCCTGTAATCTCAGCACTTGTGTAGGCCGAGGCAGGAGAATTGCTTGAGGCCAGGAGTTTGAGACCAGCTTGGCCAGCATGGTGAAACCCCATCTCCATTAAAAATATAAAAGTTGGCCAGGCATGGTGACATGGGCCTATAATCCCATATACTTGGGTGGCTGAGACATGAGAATCACTTAAACCCAGGAGGTGGAGGTTGCAGTGAGTGGAGATCATGCCACTGCACTCCAGCCTAGGTGACAGAGTGAGACCCTATCTCATGGAAGAAGAAGAAAGAAGGAGAAGGAGGAGGAAGAAGAAGGGGAAGCGGAAGGGAAAGGGGAAGGGGAAGAGGAAGGAGGAGGAGGAACAGGAGGAGGAAGAAGGAGGAGCAGGAAGAAGAAGAAGAAGGAGGAGGAGGAGGAGGAGGAAGAAGAAAGAAGAGGAGGAAGAAGAAGAAGGAGGAGGAAGAGGAAGAAGAAGAATTAGAAAGAATAAGAGGAAGAACAAGAAGAAGAACAAGAAGAATAACAAGAAGAACTAGAAAGAAGAAGAAGAGAGAGGAGAAGAGAAGAAAAAGGAGAAAAGGAAGGAGGAGGAGGAAGAGGAGAAGAAGAAAGAAGAAGATGAGGAGGACAAACAGGAGGTAATCCCATTTACAATAGCAAAAAATGTAGGAATTAACCAAAAACGTGAAAGATGAAAGAAATTGAAGAGGACACACACACACACACACACACACACACACACACACAAAAGGATAGTCCATGTTCATGGATTAGAATAATGAAAAAAATCAGTATTGCTAAAATGCCCATACTACCTGAAGTAATCTACAGATTCAATGTAATCCCAGTCAAAATAACCATGACACTCTTCACAGAAACAGAAGACAACCCTAAAATTTATACGGAACTGTGAAAGACCCAGAATAGCCAAAGCTGTCCTGAGCAAAAGAATGAAACTGGAGGAATCACATTACCTGACTTCAAATTATACTACAAAGCTATAGTAATCAAAACAGCAGGGTACTGACATATAAAAAAGACATATAGACCAATGGAACAGAATAGAGAATCCAGACACAAGTCCATGCATCTACAGTGAATGCATTATCAACTGCAGTGCCAAAATTGGGGAAGGACAATCTCTTTAACAAATGGTGCAAGGAAAACTGGATATCCATATGCAGAAGAATGAAACTAGGCCCCTATTTCTTTCCATATAAAAAAATCAAATCAAAATGAATTAAAGGCTTAAATCTAAGATCTCAAACTATGATACTACTACAATAAAACATTGGGGAAACTCTCCACAACCCTGGACCAGGGAAAGATTTCTTGAGTATTAACCCACAAGCACTGGCAGCTGAGGCAAAAGTGGACAAATGGGATCACATTAAGTTAAAAAGCTTCTTTACAGCAAAGGATACAATCAACAAAGTGAAGAGACAACCCCCAGAATGAAAGAAAATATTTACAAACTCTCTAACTGACAAGGGATTCATAACCAGAATATATTTAACACAAGAAACTCAAACAACTCTACAGGAAAAAAAAAAAAAACTAATAATCTGTTTTAAAAATAAGCAAAAGATATAAGTAGACATTTCTCAAAATAAGACATACAAATGGCAAATAGATATATGAAAAGGTGCTCAACATAACTGATCATCAGAGATATGCAAATCAAAACTACAATGAGATATCATCTGATTCCAGCTGAAATTCCTTTTATCCAAAAGCCAGGCAATAATAAATGCTGACGAGAATGTGCAGAAAAGGGACCCCTCATATACCATTGGTGCGAATGCAGATTAGTTCAATTAATATGGAGAACAGTTTGAAGGTTCCTCAAAAAAAACTAACAATAGAGCTACCATATGATTCAGCAATCCCACTGCTAAGTATATACCCCCCAAAAAGGAAATCAGTATATTAAAGAGATGCCAGCACTCCCATGTTTATTGCAGCACTATTCCCCAATAACGAAGATTTCAAAGCAATTTAAATGTCCACTGGTAGATGAATAGATAAAGAAAATGTGGCGTATGGCATAAAAAGAATAAGATTCCATCATTTGCAACAACATGAATGAAACTGGAGTGAAATAACCCAGTTATTAAGTGAAATAACCCAGGCACAGAAAGACAAACTTGGCATGTTCTCACTTATTTCTGGAGCTAAAAATTAAAACAACTGGACTCATGGAGACAGAGTAGAATGATGGTTATCAAAGGCTGAGAAGGGTAGTAGGGGGGAAATGGGGATGATTAATGTGTACACAAATGTAGTTAAGTAGAATGAATAAGATCTACTATTTAATAGCACAACAGGATGACTACTGTCAACAATAATTTATTGTGCATTTAAAAATAACTAAACAAGTATAATTAGATTGTCTGTAACACAAAATAAGGATGAATGCTTGAGGTGATGAATACTCCATTTACCCTGATGTGATTGTTACACATTGCATGCCTATAACAAAAGATCTCATATACTCCGGAAATATATGCACCTACTACTTACTATGTACCCAAGAAAATTAAAAATAAAAAGTCAGGGCCGGGCGCGGTGGCTCAAGCCTGTAATCCCAGCACTTAGGGAGGCCGAGACGGGCGGATCACGAGGTCAGGAGATCGAGACCATCCTGGCTAATATGGTGAAACCCCGTCTCTACTAAAAATACAAAAAACTAGCCGGGCGAGGTGGCGGGCGCCTGTAGTCCCAGCTACTCGGGAGGCTGAGGCAGGAGAATGGCATAAACCCGGGAGGCGGAGCTTGCAGTGAGCTGAGATCCGGCCACTGCACTCCAGCCCGGGCTACAGAGCAAGACTCTGTCTCAAAAAACAAAAAACAAAAAACAAAAACAAAAACAAAAAAATAAAAAGTCAGTTTAGTGTAGGAATGCCCTTGATGAAGGAATAAAAGTATTAATCTTATTAAATTTTGAACCTTGCATACTGTACTATGTGAAGAAATACGAAACCCACATGAAATATTTCTGTTTCAGACCAAGTATGATGGCTGTCTTGAGGGAAAGTACTTTGGCAATAGTTGAGGCTGTGAGCAGAACTAATTCCTTTTTTCACTGAACACCATTTTCACCTGAAAGAAATGACAGACAAACCATGGTTATTTAGACTTGGGCATTGGCAGACATTTCCTTTTAAATAAATGAAATGTTCTCGTTAATTCAAGAGACATAACTAACAGCATTTGTTGCCATTGAAAAATTCAAGCATCAGTTGAGTAACAAACAGTTTTAGAATTTTGGAAAACCTTGTGTCTGCTAAACTGAGCTTGGTGACTTGCCAATGCTTACAGAATTTCTTATTCTTTTTTATTTTCATAGAAACATGTACATTAACATGTAACATACATATTTTATTATTGTTATTTGAAAACAAATTAATAAATATCCTTTATGTTTCTCAACTTTAATTTTAAATATAGAACATATTGAAAGATGTTTACATCCCACAAGTAAATGGTCTTTGGGGTCTTTTTTTTTTTTAAGTATAAAAGGATATATTAAGACCTAAAGAGGTTGAGAATTAGCCGTTAAGAGATACCTTTGTCCTTCGAATAAACTCTTGAAGAAGAATTTTGCTAATCACCTTCTTCATCATTTCTGAACTCCTTCAGTGGTCTGTTTCTTCATGTGTGTGCATCTCTCTCTGTCTTTCTCTCTGTGTGCCTCTCTCTGTCTCTTTCTATCATGAGCATTTAGGTAAAGAAAATATCTGTGAACAGTTAAATTAGTGGCAATGTTTCTAAAAAATAAAAAAGGTTCCACTGGGTTAGGAGATTTTCATGTATTATCTGCTATATAGTTCCCCAAATAATTTCCTTCATTTTTTACTAAATTAATTTTATATTTTCAGTGACTCTACATACAGGACTGTAAAACAGGAAAAAATAGTATCTTATACCATATGTCATTAGGAAGGCAGAAAGAATAAATGGGAAAGAAACAGTCAGTGAAAATAGAACCTACATACACAAAATGTAAATGCAAGTGCCAGGGGTCATTCTATTTTTGTAAAGCCTGCGATGTGTCCATTTCCCCTGAAATATCTACTCTGTGTTATGCTGGTTACAGATGTTGTCACAATTACCGCTGACAGTGTGGCTTTACAGAGACTTAATGACAGGATGATTACTTGTGCAGAAGAGTCACTGGAGCCCATATACGTGAACAGAATGACACAAGCCCACACGCTGAGATTCTCAGCAAGTCAATAGCGATGACCATTACACTTTCTAAGTGATATTATCAATAATGCTGTCAAATCAGCCAAGCACAGTATATGTTATAGGGAGAAGGCTCTGGGGGCTGTTTGGATAGAAAGTGAGGTTTAGGCCACTTAGAAACTATTCCACTTGGAGGAGGCTATCATTTTATTTTTACCATGTGTAGAATTCTGCTGTGAGTTTTAAGCCACCAATTCCCTCCTCTATCTGGGTGTCATTTCCTTTTATGTAATATGATAGGATTGGACTCCTCAGTGGTGTTCAGTCAATGAAATCTTACCAGTGAAACCTCAATAAACAGAACAGAGAGAAGTAGAGATGCCCGGTTTAATGAAAAGATAAGGAAATTTTACATCTCCCTTTGGGTCGCTACTGAGTTTCTCCTGGTCAGCTTCTGAAATGCAGCCATGGACCCTGAGACTTTGAAGTACACTGTTTGAGAATGATTAGATTAAGCACTCTCTAGGTCCATGTGCTTCTAGGGACTCTGTCAGAAATCTGAGTAATTTCTTTTAATTAGAGAACTAGTTGGTGTCAAGTTCAGAAATAGATATATATTATGTGTGTATTTTATATATATATGTGTGTGTGTGTATTTGTGTGTGTATCCTATTGGTTCTGTTTCTCTGAAGAACTCTGGCTAATGGCTAACCCAATAAGCATATACTAGATGACCTGGGTGACCTTCTTATAATTGAATTTGAACACGTGATGTCTGGTTATAGTGACCCAGTTTGCCCAGGACTTTCCCAGTTTTAGCACTGCAAGTCCCACATTTCAGGAAATTCCTCAATTCTGGGGCAAACCAGGATAGTGGTCACTCTGAATTAGAGCCACCTAGCAGGCACTCAAGAGGTCATATACAGACCCCTAGTGATCTGCAGACCCCAGTTAAAGTTACACACGTAAGTTTGTGTAGGAAACAGAGTCCTGCTCTGAAAATCAAGAAAACCAGTTTCCTATTCACAGCAGTGAGATCTTGGGTAAGGGGTTTAGATAAAGTCAACGATTATTTGCAAAAGAATGAGTAAGCGACTGTGCATGTAGATTTGTCCATTTCACCTACATTTATGTTCCTTGCTACGGAGGGTAAAGTCAGTTCAATAGTAGGCATTGGTAGTTTAGTTAAGCAAAATCACTTGCTTGCTGCTTCCGTATTGCTAATTATATGTCAGTAGTAGTTTATGTAAATATTTAAGTTTAAAATACATAATAAATCTAATCAATAATTCATTCAAATAATGAATACAGAACATAGTAGCATTACACTAATATGTTCACTTAAGAATACAAATATTTTATTTAGCTTTCCCATGTTTTATTCAGGAATTTTGATCATTTTTATTAAACTTAGAATTGATATAAAAGATACCATGAGCATTGGGAATTAAGGGAAAAAATCAAATAGGAAGAAGTGAAACTATGTTAATGCATATAACCCACTCAGGAGAATTGGATCGTGAATTCTAGAACTTGTGAATCTATTTTAAATGCTTATAGCAGGTAAAATGAAATCTTTGTAAAACTGTGTAATAGAAGTGATATGGGAATGCTGGGAAGGGAAGAGCGTGGTCCCTTTAAATGCTTCAGAAGTGGGGAAACAAAGTGCTAGATAGAGGAGGGTGTGGTTCCTGGCTAGGGCCCTGCCCCCAAGGACCTAGGTAAGGACAGGCATTTCCTGCCCAAATGCTGCATTTCCCAAGTCCACCCTGGCCTGCCATGCCCCCATCCTGTGCCTTTAAAAACATGAGACCCTAGCAAGGCAGAGATAGAAGCTGCTGGATGGCAAGAAGAACAAATCAGAGGAAGAAGACAAGCAGCTGAACAATGAGAGGATGTCAAGGAGATCATGCCTGTGGAAGAGCACACTGACAGACGCCAATAGGCCGGCAGGCCATCCACCTGCAGAACAAGGCAGAGTTAGATCAGGGCAGTCAGAGGAGAGCCCGGGCCAACTTCGAGGAAAAACCTTCCCACTACATCCCCTTCTGACTTCCTCCATATGCTGAGAGCTACCTCCACTCAATAAAACCTTGCACTCATTCTCCAAGCCCAAGTGTGATCAGATTCTTCTGGTACACCAAGGCGAGAACCCGAGATATAGAAAACCCTCTGTCATTGCGATAAGGCAGAGGTCTAATTGAGCTGGCTAATACAAGCTGCCTATGGATGGCTAAACTAAAAGAGCACAGTGTAACAAACACCCACTGGGGCTTCAGGAGCTGTAAACATTCACCCCTAGACACTGCAGTGGGGTCAGAGCCCCACGGCCTGTATACTCCCCTAGAGGTCTGAGCAGCAGGGCACTGAAGAAGCGAGCCACACCCCCATCACATGCCCTGCAAGGGGGACAAGGGAACTTTTCCTGTTTCAAAAGCATTGACACCAATGGGGTGAACTCAGAGTCCATTGGAAAAAGCATGAGCTTAAGAGTCAAAAAAGCATGAGCTTAAGAGTCAAAAGACATGGATTTCAGCCTTGCTTGACTTTGTTGCTTAACAGCAATGTGACCTCTGGCACATTATGCTTCAGTTTCTTTTTCTGCCTTCTTATTTCATAGTGATTTTGGAAGTGTTAAATAAGATACTGAATATATAAGTAATCAGGGACAGTGCAATGATCTGTGGTGAGCAGGAGGAGGCCTGAGGGAGAAAAGGTAGTGAAAGGCAGGTCCAGGGGAGCCTGTCACAAGCAGCAGACACTCTAGAGAGATGTGCAACTGTCTCTAGCCACTAGAAAGGAGGGAATAGGCAAATAAGTCCTTGAACAGCCTTTTCCTCCTGCCCTCTGGTCTTCTGACAGTGCTTTTCTTCAGCCAAACCAAACTGAATGCCAGAGGACAACGGACCCTGTTGATGTAGCTCAGAGACATGAGTCTCCCAAGACATGGTGAAAGCCCAAGGGTCAATTTGGAGGAAAAAACAGAAAGCGGGAGGTACAGCAGTAGACTCTGCCTATATTATAAAATTGCACACAGGTAAGTATGAAAATTAACTGTCATAACCCTGGAAGTTAGGTTGGAATTTTCTTATAAACTCAAGCATACTCTTACCATATGAACGAGTTCATTTTCGTGCTGCTGATGAAGACATACCCAAGACTGGACTTACAAAGACAAGGAAGTTTAATGGACTCACAGTTCCACGTGGCTGGGAAGGCCTCACAATCATGGTGGAAGGGTGAAGGGCACATCTTACATGGTGACAGGGAAGAGAGAAAATGAGAGCCAAGGGAAAGGAGTTTCCCCCTATCAAACCATCAGATCTCATGAGACTTATTCACTACCACAAGAACAGTATGGGGGAAACCGCCTCCATGATTCAATTAACTCCCACTGGGTCCCTCCCACAACATGTGGAAATAATTCAAGATGAGATTTGGGTGGGAACACAGCCAAACCATATCACCATACAATCCAGTGATCCATTTCTGGATACTTCTGGAGAAATGAAAACTTACACTCATACAAAAATCTGTATATAGGACTGCCTATAGCAGCTTTAGTCATAACCATTCCATACTAGAATCTCCTGAATGTCAGGTGAATGAACAAACAGCTGTGGTACATCCATACAATGGAATACTATTCAGTGGTAAGAAGAAATGAATCACTAGAGCTACAGCAGCGTGGATGTATCTCAAAGGCATTATGTTGAGTGAAAGAAGCCAGCCTCAAAAGGTTACATAGGGAATAGTTCCATTTCTATGACATTCTTGAAAATACAAAACTATAATGATGGGGACAGGAGGGAGTGGTGGGGGTAGAATTGTTGTGTGTGTTGATTGTGACAGTGGTTACACAAATCTAGACATGTGTTAAAACTCATAGAACTGTATACCAAAGTAAAGGTCAATTTTATAATATGTTAATTTAAAGGTAAAAATAAATATTTGAGAAATATTGTAGATGCAAGCTGCAAAGATAAATTTATTCTCGTAAACATGTTGACAATTTATTACTCCCAAGTTTGACCTTGAATAAACTTCAATATAAATTTAAATAAGAGTTCTATATGCAGAAATGTCTGAAAGTAGGACATTACAGAAAAATGGCAGGCTTGGCATGGGGCAGCAAGTGCAAAGGGGAGATGTGTGTAACAGGATGAGAGGTAATAGGCAGCATAACCTAGCCAAGGGGCCAGAGCATCAGAAAGCAATTGTCCCCGGGTACGCATAAAGGTCAGGGTCAAGTACAAGGGTCTGAGAACAGACACCAAAAGCAGAAGTTCAGGCATGGAGCCAAGAACACATGCTGGAGATGAAAAACCAGACTGTAGTTTAGCTACATCACAGAGCTCAAGGCAAGAGACCATCCAACTCTTGGTGTCGGGTTACTAAGGAGTGAGGCAAAACAAGAATAAAGCAGATAGAGGTATCCTGTAGGCTTCGGGGCGCAGGAGCTGGAGTGAGACATGACTGGATGAGACCTCTGGTTCTGCCACCTCCTAGCTCACATCCTGAGATAATTGTTTTACCTTCTCGTGAACACAACTGGATAAGAATATTTCCCCCCACCACCCCGCGACTGCAGTGCTGAGAGAATTAAATGAAGTCACATTTCTAGTACTCTCAGTCAGTTGCGGGCTCCAGAAGAAGTGTTCAGATAACATAAAAGTATATTAAATAAAAGGCCACAGGTCACATCAGGACTGCAGAGTTCTTGAGCTGTGTATTTAGCAAGTCCTTTCTCCTTAAGTCTCAACTTATAAATATGTAAAATGGCTATAATAACACCTACTCCATGGAATTTGGGGAAGAAAGTTTTGTGGGGATAAGAACTGTGACAATGCTTTGTGAACTGATAATTGCTATTTATATGTATTTAAGATTAGAACAGGCCAGGAAAAAATCTTTTCTTGTTGCTTAGTTGTTGGCCTGAAGATACAGACAACATTACCTGCAGGTTTGGGTTGGTGCCAGAGCTGGGTAGGCCCAAATATAGAGAACAGGATCAAAAGAGTCCAGCCATCACACGCCAAACAACTTTGTTCATGGGTAAGAGGGATATAATATCAACATAACCATGAGAACTCACCTTTGAAGGTTGGGGGCAGTTCCCAAGGAAGTACAGTTGGATGGTTAGCAGGATGAGTTCTGGAGCCAGAACTTTTTGTAGGAACTTAGGTCAATGGTACAGAGTAATCTACTGTTGGAGATTCTTAACTATGACCCTTCTCCCCACCCCAATACACACCTGCGAGAGGAGTATTCATCTATACCCTTAGTCATGTAACTTTGAATAATTACCAGTAGATAGACAGATTCTATGTCTTTATCTCGCTGACTTTGTGTTTGTCCAGTGACTTGTTTTGGACAATGATAGGTTAGTAGATATGACAATGGCATGGACTTTAAATACGTTTGATCGGTTAGCTTGGCCTCATGCCACCCATGATGAATGCTACTGCCATTAGTCAGTAGATTTTGCCTCAAGTAGCTACTGCACCTTCAGCTTAGGTTACAAATGAATGACACATGGAAGATAACTGAACCCAACCAATAGCCTAAATCAGAGTGAGCTCAACCCTCCAGCTGATCCTTTTAGTGAGAAATAGATGTTGGTTGCTGGAAGCTGTTTGAGATTTTTGAGGTCATTTGTTATGTGGTATTATTGCAACAATCAGTGACTTAACACAGAAAGTTTCTTAACTTTAGTTATCCTCAGTTTTGTTCTTTTAAAAATAAAATTAACCATGCTCATCACCTAGTAGGACAATTATCAGGAATAAAGGAGGAGGTGATACATGTTGAGTACTTAACACAGTACCCAATACCAAGCAAGAAGACAATATGTGAAAATTACTGCTAGAAGGCAGAGAGTGGGTTAGTTTGCAAATTCTAAAAAGTGTACAGCCTGCTAAGTTTCAGCTCCCTCATCTGTGAAATGCATGTGCCACATCTCTCTGAGGAATGCTGTTAGGGGATACAAAGAGATGGATACAAGATTAGGTTGTGAAGAGCTTTGCACGATTTAAGAATTATTATTTTTCTATTATACAGAATACTCTTACAAGGTATTATTTATCACCATCCCCGAAGGTACAAAGATATGGAGGAGAGTGGGACAAAAGACACGTTGATGATAGCCTATCCTAATAAAATGATCACTTATTAAAATTAGTCCCCATGCAAGGGTCCCTCTTCGCTCTGTGCTCTTCTCTCTATATCCACAGCATCAGTATCTTTGCCGGTTGCTCTCAAACATCTGATAACATGACTCAAATATATTGCAATTTGATTGCAAAAGGAAACTGCATATCTTGGAAAACAGGCAGGGTTTTGCCAAGATGAAAAGGATGATGGAGAATTTCTCTAATCACATGCAAAGTAATTGACAAATAAGGATCTGACAGAATTAGACCGTTAATAACTGAAGAAGAGAAAATTGACAAGGATGTTGACACTATAGGCTTTAAAAGAGAGTAAATTGATCATTTAAATATCAAAGGATGCAGTGAGACCTTTGGGAAAACTGATGAAACCTCAATTTTTTTCTCAAAATGTCTTTATGGTTGTGTATTGAAGGGTGTCATATCATGCTAATATGTCGTAATTTCTTTGAAAACTGGTCTCAAAATACTTAATTATTTGTTAATTTTAATACCTAGCAAATAATTGCAATATAACCTGTGCTTCTATTAAATTCCAAATCATCATATTTTCATACATTTTAGTTTTTTAAGATGAAGTCTAAAACTTTTCTCTCCCTTTTTCTAGGAAATCTTGGCTTCCATTTTTAGTGGCCTTTTTTTTCCATGTGTAATTGGGATCTTTTCTATTTATTATTTCCTTCTCTCTTTTAAGTCCAGAGAACTACTTCTTATTTAGAGATTTAGGAACTGAGGTTTTTGGTGGGCTCGTAAAGGGAGGAAAACATCTGCCCAAGGTCCAGTAGACTCTGCCCTGGCCATTTGGGGTGAGTTATGTGGTTGGCCAAATGAACTTTTAAAAACCCAAGAGTGGGGGGTGTAAGACATAGCTGCAAGGCATCATGATGCCTCAGACCAATCCTCTTCCTCTAACTCACTTCTGTCTGACTTCGGCCAGGAGGTACATAACTTTGAATCTTTTCCCCCTCATAAAATGGGAATGATAGTATTTATCCTGCAGCACCTTTATGAGGACTGAATGAAATTACACACATTACAGTATGTTGGAAAATGTTTGCACAATAGATGCTCGAAAAACTGCTGTGATTATTTCTACTATAGCCATGGTTACAGAGAGAATATTCCACTAGGATATTTCCGCTGCTGCGTTCTCTTCTCTAACTTCCTACCTCTTGAGCATCTTTGCGCACACTTCAGCATTATCCTCCAGACTCTCTTGTGTCCTCTGCCTGGTTGCATAAGATGCACGTTCTGGAAAATAGTGTCTTGTATTTAAGTTATTCTTTGGGCAATGTAAAGAAAGAGCTGTCTTAATATCCCGCAAAAAACTTGAGCTCACTGAAGGGATGCTTGGGGTGAGAGGAGGAAGAAGGGTCTGAAGGTGAGTGCTGGTGCAGGCACCCAGAAAGCAACTTTGCCTCCTCCATGACTTGTCTTGTTAATATTCCATGAGTTGACTCCATTTTTTAAACAAACACTGCACCAAATGGAACCAGCAGGGAATCAAACTTTCAGAACATCCAGAGCTAGAATCAACTCACTAGTGTTAAATTTTGTCATCCGTGGAAGGAACCTGACAATAACTATGAATTAACTACTTTGTAGATAAGGAAAAGAAGGTTTATAGCTAAATTTGAGTGATTTTCCAGGGGTCTTACCTGTAGCCAGAGTTGGAGGTGGATTAAAACCCTGTGGAACCCTTCAACATCCCACCTTACAAGTAAGCCCAAAGTTTTTCTGCTGTGGGTCAAATGAATGCTCTGCAGGAAACAGCTTGAGTCTTTATCTCAGATAGATGATGTGTGATAATATTTATCAAAACGCTTTGCATTTCTAATATCATTTTCACCTTCAAATTGGTCCCTGAAATAGATAAGGCAGAAGAAAGAATCTCATTTACCAATGAATTTATGTGATTTGTGCTAAGTCACATCTTTAGCTAGTGTCAGAGCCAAAACTAGAATGGAATACTCTGACCTTTTCCACTGTATTTTAAATCCCCAAATTCCCTTTCTCAGAGCATTTTGCTTTGTCTCGGGATCTCTGTGTTGTGGTTCTGTGGCTGCCAGCTGTGAGATGATACACCTTCAGAACAGAGAGATGGAGAGAAACTCCATCCCATGGGAATGCATCTCCTTTCTACTCCACAGAGCCCCATCCATCATTTTGGCAGTGCAGAGACCCAGCTGATGCATGCCCAGCAAGGGTGAGAACATATAAATATAATGGAAATCCGTCAGGGGCCAATTTTCCCTATCAGGAAAGGAATTACATTTCTCAGGCATGTGGGAAAAGAGAGGTTGATTACACATAACACATTTCCACAAAAGGAGTAGCAAAAGAGAGAACTCAAGCCATACATGTTTTGAGAGGGAGTTCTCCTGCGCTAAGCACAGTGGAGTGCTATCTGTGCTTCTGATAATTTCATCTGACTGCCTGTTTAGTTATGGGATTGCTGATGTGAGCAACTTGGAGGCACTTATTTGACCCATATTCCATTATCTCATAAACCTTACAAGAGTTTGAAGTTTTCAGAATAGGACATGGAATGTCAAATCACCCAAGAGAAAATGGGGTGGTGCATCCTACATGAGTTCATGTCACTGGATGTTAACAGAGATCAGTAATTTCTTTTGATGATGGCATCCTTGCGTATTGAATGCTGATACCTCTGGATAGCTGGTGAGCTTTTGTGTCTGGGGGATAATGAATGGAAAAAAAACCCGGTAAATTAGTATCCAACGTTAGTATAATAACTGACCTACTCACCAGACAGTACATGGGTGAGGTAGAGGATGGCCACAAAGAGATAATGATTCAACATTATTGTGTAGATGTGGCACCAAGGATAAAGAGCTAATTGGCCCAAAAATTGTGTGGAAGGGGCAGTGGTAGAGTCATGATTTGAATATGGACCTGCAGTTTCAAAATCCAGCAATCTTTTTGTTCTATTATGCTAGCTGTCATTCCCTTCAAACTCACCTTCATCATATTTACTTTTTATCATTATTTTCTGATAATTTTTTAAATAATTACCTTCATCATTTACTCCCATTGGACCAAATTACTTTTATCATTTGCTCCCAGAATTTTTTGGATGATTTATTTTTTGACCTTAAACACCACCCATTGCAATTACTTTTTTTTAAGTCTCTGAATTCCCCCATTATCCAACAGCTCCCTGCATAGTGCTAAATATGTGACCATGCCGCAAAGGTACATTTGTATTGACGGATTTGTTGGTTAACTGATTCCATTATTAGTATAATTCCTGTGTTTGAGCTTTCTTATTTTTATTTTATTTTACTTTTGTTTTGAGAAGGAGTCTCACTCTGTCACCCAGGCTGGATTACAGTGGCACCATCTCAGCTCACTGCAACCTCCACCTCCTGGGTTCAAGCGATTCTCCTCTCTCAGCCTCCTGAGTAGCTGGGATTACAGGTGCCCACCACCACGCATGGCTAATTTTTGTATTATTTTAGTAGAGACGGGGTTTCACCATGTTGGCCAGGCTAGTCTCAAGCTCCTGATCTCAAGAGATCCGCCCACTTCAGCCTCCCAAAGTGCTGGGATTACAGGCTTGAACCACTGCCCTGTGTTTGAACTTTCTAAAATTACTGTGTACTTATCCAACTAATTAGTCATTAAACATTAGTTGTGTGCCTAGCAGAGGTAGAGAAATTAATCTCACGCCCTCCAATCAATATGACATGTAGTATAATAGAATAATCTGAGAGAGAGAGATTGATTGAGATTGATTTAAAGGAATTGGTTCAAGTGTGATGGCGCCTGGCAAGTTCCAATCTGATGGGATTGGCCAGCAGGCTGGAGACCCAGGGAAGACATGCAGTTTGAGTCCAAAAGCAGTCTGCTGGCATAATTCCATTTTGCTTGGGTGAGGTCAGTCTTGTTCTATCACTGCCTTATTATGAAGGGTAATCTGCTTTACTTAAAGTCTACTGATTTAAATGGTAATCAGATCCCAAAAACTCCACATCTAGAATAGTGTTTGACCACATATCTGGGTAACGTGTTCCAGCCAAACTGACACATTAAATTAACCGTAGCAGACACCTTTTACCCACACAGGCTCTCTTGCTGGGCACAGATTTAAATCACTAGAAAGGAAAAGCAGTTCTGTATCCTCTGCTGACCCCTGCTATGAGCCCCTTGCCCCCAGAAAAAAGAAAACCACATAAACACACAGCACCATAAGAGTGAGCATATATTTATGTTTTAACATGAATACATCTCAAAAATAGAATAGTGAGCCAAGAAGTGTGTGTCTATGTGTGTGAACAGCTTGCAGAGACATGTATATATGATATATATGTATGATAGCCTTTATATAAAGTTTTAAAGCACACAAAAATTAAGGTTTATAGGTAACAAGAATAAAAGCACATATGTCAAGCTAAACCTCACTCTCAAGAGAGTAAATATCTCTGTGGAAGAAGATGGGATAATGGAAGGTATAGAAGGAGGCTTCAGTGAAATTTCACCTATGCCTCTGACATTTCCTTTCTTTTTGTTTCCAAAGGGTCTGACACAATTAAGGCAAAACATTGACTTAACAAAGTTAAATCAAAAAACATAGCTATGATTATTTCTAACATAGACATTTCTAATATAGCCTAACAGCTATTCTATTAGGCGGTAGGTGCAAGGGTGTTCATTTTATTATTTTGGATGCATTTTATATGCTTGAAATACTTGGCAATAAAGTGGTTAGAGTGTCTCCTTTTTCTCTCAGGAGTCCCTGCCAAAGGTAAGGTGTCTAACCTTTCTCTGTACCAGCTGCTTTATTTACCAAGGCCTCAAACACACACAAGAGTTATAGCATGTGTTCAGAAGTAGGATGGGAAGGAGGGGTGGAGCTTTTCATCAGAGGAAAATTCCATCAGGCCTCTGTGTACCAATCTATTCCTGTGTCTGAGCCCAGTCTATGTAGTGCCCAGCAGTCAATCTTGAACATCCCAACAGGCACATGCTATGTAAATGTTCCAACGAGAAAGCTAGGAATACATAAGTAGTTAGCCCAAGTCTCTTCCTTCTGAACCCTTCTAAAGGGCTAGACAAACAGCTGCTATGTTTCAAGAAGGAAACATTATTTAGATTTAGTAAGCACAGTATTGTATAAATAATTTGTTAAATTACTGATACCACCAACTAAACTAGGGGATATGGAATTAGTTTTCATTCTATTAGTCATGATTCCATGCCCGTGGAATTATGGGAGTTACACAGTCATCAAAAGATCAGAATTATGCCTTTTTCTTTGTACTAGACTAGTAGGATCATCTTTCTAACAACCCTGATGTGAATCTTGGATTGTTCATATGTAAAGTAGGTTTGGAAAAAAAAAATAAATTGGCAAGGTTAAAAAGTGGATTTTGGTTTTGGGTGCAGTCTGCAAATTTTCATTCATCACTTGGATAAAACAAAGGTGTTTGCATACGTGGAAGACAGAGAGGAAGTGATCTGCTTCAGATGCAAATAAATAATACTGAGATGAAATTCTAATGAAAGGCAGATAGTTCTCTTGGTACACCCCTTTAGGCACATAAAGTAGCAAACGGAGTCTATTTAAAAGCCCTGCAGATAACCACTGATCCTTTTAGGGGCAAGTAGCAGTTTATCTAGTAGCAAATTGATTGGTTGATTGATTTTAATCATGTTGTGTATGAGCTTGAAGGTCATTAATAAGTAAAGAAATATTAACTACTTAATATAATATGAATAACCATCTAATATTCATGTATTTAACAAGTATTTGTTGAGCAGCTACTAAGTGCCAGATACTCTTAGGCATTCATGATAAGATGGTAAGGAAAAACCTACAGGGTTGAATCTGCCTTGATGAAGCTTGTGTAGTCACAAAACCAATACAAAATTGAATCTCTCAAAAGTGCTATGGAGGAGAGAGAAACTGAACCTATAACTGCAGGAATTGATCAGGGAGGTCTGAGAAGGTTTCCCTGAGGAAGTGATGTATGAAATGCAACTTCAGGTCATGAGAAAACAGACCAGAAGGGACACAGCATATGCTTAGTCAACAGCTATTTATTGAGCATCTGTTATGTGACAGGCACTTTGCTGGTTGATAGGGATACATGAGCAAGATGGTCAAAGGCACCTGTCCTTGAAAAGCTTGTATTTGGAAAGCAGGGGGTCAACCAAAAATAAACATAATAATTAAGTTCCATAGTATAATAAGTGATATGGGAAAGGGGGAAGTGGGCAAGGAGGATCATGAGTGTCTCAGGTTGGGGTGAGTCACTTTGAATAGAAGGATCAAGGCAGGCCTGATGACATGGGTGACAGTTGAAGAGTGATGGAGTTAGCTCTACAGATTCCTGGAGGGAGGTGTTTCAGGTAGAGGGAACAGGTGGTTCCAAAGTGAGTGTATAGCGGTTCCAAAGTGAGTGTATAGCTGGCATGTTCAGGAATGGAAGGAGGCCAGTGTGGCTGGAGCAGAGCAGATGAGAGGGAGAGCAGTCAGAGATAAAGCCAGAGGGGCAAGGCTAAGGATCAGATCATGGGGGCTTAGGGCCACACTGGGCTTTGGCTTCTACTCTGACAGAGTGGGGCAGCCTTAGAGGGCCTTGAGCAGTCAAGATCTGATCTGTCTTCTGTTTTCAAAGGACTTCTCCAAGTGCTGTAGGCTAAAATTCAAGTTGAAAGCCCCTCACTGACTGAGTGGACCCCCTCTTGCTCAAGAGGACCCCAGAGAAAACTTAAAATCTTAATTCCTGGCCATGACAGTATGAGAGGTTGAATACACCTCATTATACCCCCTCTTTTGTGAAATTTAGGCATCACAACTGGTTGACATTAGTGTTAAAGTAGAGGCAATAAGACTAACAAAATGGGCCGGGCACAGTGGCTCATGCCTGTAAGCCCAGCACTTTGGGAGGCCAAGACGGGTGGATCACTTGAGGTCAGGAATTCAAGACCAGCCTGAGCAACATGGCAAAACCTTGTCTCTACTAAAAATGCAAAAATTAGCCTGGCATGGTGATGGACACCTGTAATCACACCTACTCAGGTGGCTGAGGCACAAGAATCACTTGAACCTTGGAGGCAGAGGTTGCAGTGGGCCAAGATTGTGCCGCTGAACTCCAGCCTGAGCAACAGAGCGAGATTCTGTCTCAAAAACAACAAAAACAACAACAAAAACAACTAACAAAACAGACTCTTGGTGACAAGAAGATAGGGGACCTAAAGCCATGCCAGACAGAGGTTAAGTCACACACCCCTACTGGTCACCCTGACCCAGTATTTTGATTAACAGACTTCTTAATCTTAACTTAAAACCTTCCTTTCTGCTCACTCCAAATTTTTAGATAAAGCTATACTCCTTTAACCAATCGCAAATTAAAGAATCTCTAGATACACCTATAACCTGTACACCGTGCTTCAAAGTATCACATCTTTCCTGGAAGAATGAATATATCCTTTCCAGGTGTGGATTTGTGTCTTTGCCTGCAACCCCTGTCTCTCTGAAACGTATAAAACCAAATTGTAACCCAACCGCCTGAGACCCACTCTTCCAGGGCCTCTTGAGACTGTGTTCCCTAGGCCATGGTCTCTCATATTGGCTCAGAATACATCTCTTGAAAATATTTTACAGAGTTTGTTTTTTTTTCTATTAACATTCCTGGAAACAGAGGGGTATGGAATGAAGGTGGAAGCCAAGACCACAAGGAGACTATAGCAGTGATTCAGAGGGAGATGGCTGGGCCAGGGAGAGGCAGCGGCATAGCTGGGGAGAATGGGTATCTTTCAGCTATGCTCTGAAGGGGAGGTAGCAAGATTAGCGGGTGGACAGTGGGTAGGAACAGTCAGACGTTTCTTCAAGATTTCCAGCCGGAGCCGCCAGAAAGTTGGAGTTGCCACTGACTGATTCAAGGATGCGTCCAGGGAGAACAAGCTGGGGAAGGGGTTGAATCAGGGTTCACTTCTGGAGATTCTGTGACAAGATTTCGCCATAGTCCCAGCTACCCGGGAGACTGAGGCAGGAGAATGGCGTGAACCCGGGAGGCGGAGCTTGCAATGAGACGAGATTGCGCCACTGCACTCCAGCCTGGGCGACAGAGCAAGACTCCGTCTCAAAAATAAATAAATAAATAAAAGATTTCTATGATACATGCAAATGGAGATGCCAAGGAGGCAGTTGTGGGGAGAGAAATTGAAGAAAGAGGACATGAACACATCTTTCGGGAAGTTTCATGGCCAACGGGAGCAGAGAAGTAAAGCGGAGGCTAACGAGAAGTAAGGTCCAGAGGAAGCCTTTTTGTTTTGTTTTGAACTTGGAAAAAGCAGCAGCAGGTTTGTGTGCAGATGGTAATGACTGTGGTGAATAATGACCCTGGGTGGCCAGGGGGAGGCCAGCGATGGAGGCCCTAGTAAGACATTCTGAGATATTGGGTTTTTATTAGAGAAGTGGGAAACCATTGAGATTTTAAGCAGAGCAGTTTGACAAAAGCCGAATTACATTTTGAAGGGATCTCTCTGTCTGCAGAGGACCAAGTAGATTGGAAACTTGCCAAAAAGTAGCTGCAGTCAGTATACTAATACTTCATGTGTGCCTAGGAATGTACTGAACATTTCACATATTCACCCTTTTAATCCTCATAACACACTTTTGCAGTGGGTTTCATTAACAAGTGAGGGCACTGAGGTTCAGAGTGGTTCAGCAACTTGCCCAAAGTCATCACACAGCTAGTCAATCAGTAAGAGGGCCAGAGTTAGAGGCCAGGCTGTTCAGTTCTGAGCCCTTGCCTCTTTGCAACTATGTTCTATAGGTTACAGACTCATGGAATTTTTACATTGGAAGGGCTCTTAGAAACTGCCTAACCTAGCCCCCAGGTAAACGGAATTTGAGGTATTCAGAAGCAACATCTTGCAGACAGAATCATAGTTTAAATGCACCAGGGGAGGTTGCTATTTAGAGTCCTATTCTGGAAATCCTTTGTAAAGTCAAGAATCCTTTTGTAAAGCAAATAATCCACTCTCCAATTTAGCTTGGGAGAAAATGCTATTCTTCAAACATCAGGTAAATCTATAAAACTAAAAAGTGCCGGAGGATATTCTTATTCAGGGAGAGCAGCTATGGTGAGGTTGTCTGAAGAGATGTGGGGAGAGCAGACTGCTTGAGGACCAGAGGAGTGGGGTTGTTGATTCTGTGTAATGACCACTGACTTCTAAATGAATTGGATGTAGTAATTCAAAGGTTTCAAATTACGTCATCACTAAGGAGTCTTAGAACCCACTTTGTGAACCTGTGAGCTACTGTGGAGGACATAACATTACTGCCTCCCATACTTTCTTCTTCATTCTAAAACTTCCTACTTCATCCCATCCTCATCAGGTGATTCTGGTGGAACTGTCGATCACAATGCTGTACCTGTCCCCTGGTTCTTGGATTGGGCACATCACCAGTTCTGCCAATCAGAACCTCCCTAGACTGTCATCTGAGCAAACTTTCTCTGGATTATGAGCTATAAGAACAAAGCAAACTTGTGACTATAAACAGTTAACTTGTGTCCACATGGAAAGAACCTGTATGAGAAAAAATCCAGGCAGAGGCAAATGGAACCAAAACTTAAAAATCAAAGCAAAGCCCTGGTGACATTGAAGTTCTGAACCAGCCATACCTGAATCCAGTATCACCTTTAGATTTTTCAGTTATATTAAGCAACAAATTCCCTTTGCTGCTGTATGCCTCAGATCTAACCTCTGAAAGGTGGATAATAATACAACCTACCTTGTAGCATGCAGCAAGGACTACGTTAAATAATATATACAAAACAAAGAGAAACATATCAGGTAGCTGTTGCTACATAACAAACTATTACACCTTCAAATTTGTGTTAAAACAATCATTCATTGAGATCACAATTCTGCAGGTTGTCTGGCTCTTTTGGTTGGGTTCTGTTTGGTGGTTATTCTCATCTCAGCTCTGCTCACTCATGCATCTTGGTCAGTTTCTGAGATGGCTCAGTTCACCTCCCTGTGGTCACACATCCTTCAGCAGGCTTGCCCACACCCTTTTTCTTTGGTGGCTAGATACAGTTCTAACAGGGAGTAGAAGGCCCCTTGAGGACTAGGCTTGTAACTAGCACACTGTCTTTTCTGTGCATTCTAGTGACAAAAGCAAGCCATAGAGTAGATTCTACCTCTACTTGGAAGGAGCTACGGTCCAACTGTGAATGATTATGGCTACCTTTTTCAAGCTGTTAAGTGTTCAATAAATCTCACTATATGTTGCTGATATTATTATTATTGGCTAAACTGGTTTATTTTCTATTACTTGCTGTAGACGTTATTACTCTTGCTACTAGACTTTTTAAAAGTTTAGCTTAGGGGCTGAGGGTGGTGGCTCATGCCTGTAATCCCAACACTTTGGGAAGCCGAGGCAAATGGATCACTTGAAGCCAGGAGTTTGAGATCAGCCTGGGGAAGATGGCAAAACCGTGTCTCTACAAAAAATACAAAAAATAGCCAGGCATGGTGATGCATGCCTGTAGGTCCAGCTGCTGAGGTGGCTGAGGAAGGAGAATCACTGGAGCCCAGGAGGTAGAGGTTGCAGTGAGCCAAGATTGTGCCACTGCACTCCAGCTTGGGCAGTAAAGCAAGACTCCATCTCAAAAACAAAAACAAAAACAAACAAACAAACAAAAAATGGTTTAGTTCAGGGATCACCCTAGGTTTCTTTTTTGGACTTCTCTTTGAAACCCAGTTATAGTTAACTTCTAGAAATATATATTTTACCTCCTAAAATATTTCAAGTGACACTATGTATGTCATTAGCAGAGTATTACAAAAGTGAAAAATTGTAATTTCTCATCTTGTAAGTAATATTTTATCTGCTCAGCAAGACCTTGGAAATTAGCAGTCTTTAATAATCTGGTTTACACAATCTGTTATTTGTTTGCAAGTTTCTCCTCACTGGTTTTGATTCTGTAATTATTTGTATTTTTTCCTAGATTGATTTATCTTTAAATTGTGTTAAATTTGAGGGGGAAAATATTGAGATCATTCAATTCTTCTTATGAGGCCATAATATTTATTATTTTTAGGAGTAAGTACATTGTAGATTTTCATGCTTATTAATTTTTGATTATAGAGAATATTAAATTATGCAAGGTGTGCAGTGAATACATTTAAATTCATTACTTAAACAAATTCCATCAAGAGTATTAATACTGATTTGATTATTTTCATTATCATGTCACTAAAGGTATTACCAAATTTCAGTTTCTTTGGTTTCTAAATTCAGTTGAGGATTAGCATAAGCCTTTCCTTTTATTATTGTAAAGACAAACAATATGAATAGGATATGGATTTTAATTTTTTTGTAGGGAGGTGTTGGTTTTACTCTAGAGTAAGAGAGCTGTATAGTACATTCGTGATATAAAAATATCAAAAGCAAATATCAGCATTGTAATTTCCCAAAGTAACCAGAAATAAAAAAATGCCTCCATTATCAGTCAACAATTATGGAATACCTATGGTAAAATAAACATCACTATTAGTCAATCTTGAAAACATGTTATTGTATTTATAAATAATAGTACTATTACTATCCAACATTAGCAGACACCTTTTTGTTTTGACTGGATTTAATATTACCTTTTGATTATATTGGATTAAATATCAATGTTAAAAATTGATAACTGAACACCAATTCTGCACACTGGTCTTGTATTAATTAGATAAATACTGGATAACACATTAATGTAAAATTTAGAACAATAATTCATTATCTCTTTCTCTCTCTGTGTGTGTGTGTGTGTGTGTGTGTGTGTGTCAGGTATTCAGCAGCAGCATAGCTGTGTCATTCTGACTCAGTGTGTCTCATGAGATTGCAGTCATTGGTCAGCCAGGATTGCAGTCATCAGAAGGTTTGACTGGGGATGGAGATCCAGTTCCAATGTGGCTGATTCATATGACTGACAAGTTGATGGTGGACCTCAGTTCTTCTTCACATGGGTCTTTCCACATGTCATGGCTCTTAACCTCTTGACATGGTGGTTAGCTCCTCTGATGAGTCACCCTAGAGGCCAAGGCAGAGGTCACAATGCCGTTCATGACCTAACCCCGGCAGTCACACATCATTATAGGTACTGTGTTCTATTTGTCAGATGAGTCGTCCCTGATTCAAGGGGGAAAGAGAGCCCAAAATGGTGTGAAAACCAGGAATCAAGGATCATTTGTGACTATTTTGGGATCTGGCAGCTACTGACTATTATCAAGGGACAATAGAATACCTACTAAGGCCAGATTTTGCAATCAACAGAGATCAATTACATTTTTATGTTGTATCTGCTAGGTATGTTCTATCCCATGCATAACCATGAAGCCACTGACTTACATCTCCAGGGCCCCTTTATGCCAGTGATTGCTGGAGTCCTTTACTATAAGAATAACAACTCTCTAGCTGTCTTCCCCAGAAGAATCCAGACCTTTTATGATTTGATTATGATCATGATGTAAGGTACCACACTCGTGGCATCTTTCCCACAAATATTTGGAGTCAAATAACCTTTTCAGAACCTTCTCAAAGTATAAATATACTTTTTAAGAAAAATATATTCACACACAATTTTGCTTATAGTTTTAGTAGATTCAGGAGCACTCCTCCCCTTTAAGTGAATTAATACTTATTTAGAGGAAGTTAAGTTTTTGTTTTTGTTTTTGCTTTTTTCCTAGAAGAGGGTAAAAAGCAGCCTATACATTAATTAGAGAAAAATTTATGCAGGAATCAGAATTTATTCATATGGTCTGATCTCCAAATAGCCAAGAGTAATTATTTCCCTTAAAAATTGCAATCTTTAACTTAAGTCTCTCAAAAATACAATAAATGTGACTTCAATTGGCACTCTCAACATTTCTCATAGATTTTATATGCTTCTTCCTAGTTCTTCTTATTCTGAACCCCTGTATTTTTTGCTTTCAGCCTACACACAATTTTTTTTCCTTCCATCACCCTTTTCTCTTCAAGTGTTTTCTTAAGTAGATTGGCTCAATCTTTCTTTGTCTTAGACTTTCCTGCCTCTATCTCCTTCTTAATTTTGTGTCTTTCTGCCCACCCTCTAACTGTGAGTTGACAAATTTAATAACCAGTTGGGTATGATGGCTCTTGTGAAGAGTGGGAGCACTCCTGGGTGTAGAGAGGGGTGAGGAGAGGTGAGTGGTGCATATGGCGTTGTTATTCTATTCTTTCTGGTGGAGGGAGAGACCTAAGAATTTTTTTTTTTTTTTTTTTTTTTTTTTTTTTTTTTTTTTTTTTTTTTTGAGACGGAGTCCCATTCTGTCGCGCAGGCTGGAGTGCAGTAGCATGATCTCAGCTCACTGCAAGCTCCACCCCCCGGGTTCACGCCATTCTCCTGCCTCAGCCTCCTGAATAGTTGGGACTACAGGTGCACGCTGCCACACCCGACTAATTTTCTGTATATTTAGTAGAGACGGGGTTTCACTGTGTTAGCCAGAATGGTCTTGATCTCCTGACCTTGTGATCTGCCCACCTTGGCCTCCCAAAGTGCTGGGATTACAGGTGTGAGCCACTGTGCCTGGTCAAGAATCTTGACATATTAATATGTTTTAACCTCTGCATGACTTTCATTGATCAGCAATTGACTGGACAGAAAAATCTTCAAAACACTGTATTTTTAGAGAATTTTGCCCTGAGTCTCCTGAAGAGTAGATGAGTCACATAACCCGAGTTCCAGGCAGACATTTGGAAGAAGCTAGCAGGATAATTTTCTGATTCCAATATCGCCCAACCAGGGACATATGAATATATAGCCCTGAAAGCTGAAACAAGTTTTTTGCCAGAGCAGTTCATTATATTCTGTTTTCCTTCAGGAATGGAAGACATTAACAGTAAGATTCTCTTTGCTGCCTTGGTATGATTTCTTTTGGTTATCCTGATAAATTATCATTCTGTGTGCTCCTTCATTTATTCTTTTTATTTTGTAAATATTTATGTTATAGTAAAAATGTGACAACAAACAACAACAAAACATTGAATTCAACTCTCAATATATATTAAAATCTCCATTAATTGGGCAACTTCGGGAATGGAAATAAGCAAAATCCCTTTATCAATTGTGTCATATCTATGGAAGGATTGGGTGCATCAATTAATTGCATTTGGAGGTGAATATAAAATGATATTTTATTTTTTCAAATTCCATTTTTTTTTTTGAGACAGAGTCTCTGTCGTCCAGGCTGGAGTGCAGTGGCACGATCTCGGTTTACTGCAACCTCCACCTCCTGGGTTCAAGCGATTATCCTGTCTCAGCCTCTGGAGTAACTGGGACTACAAGCACCCACCACCACACCTGTTTAATTTTTGTATTTCTAGTGGAGGCAGGGTTTCACCATGTTGACCAAGCTGATCTTGAACTCCTGGTCTCAAGTGATCCACCCGCCTTGGCCTCCCAAAGTGCTGGGATTACAAGCATAAGCCACTGCGCCCAGCCATCAAATTCCAGTCTTTTAAGGATAAAGAATACACTTCATCATTTTGGAAATTAGACAGAATTTTAAGATGGCACCCAAGATTCCTGTGTAATTCCCAAGACTGCGGCTCTAAGGGATTTTACATTGTCATTAGGTTTTATATGGCACAGTTGAAATTAAGAAAAGGAGATTATCTTGGCTAGACTTGACCTATTTAGACGACCTGGCTCTTCCTAGAGAGAGAGAGAGACTTGGAATGCAAGACAGATTCCATGTGAAGTCTCTATTATTGGCTTTGAAGATGGAGGGGACCACATGGCAAGGTCCACTCAGGAGCTGTGAGTGCCCCTTGACTGGCAGCAAGGAAACAGAGACTTTAGTCCAATAACCACAAGGAACTGAATTCTGTGACTCACTGTAGCTTGGAGGAGGATCTTGAGCTTCTGTTAAGAATGTGTTAGCTAGTGCTTTGATTTCAGCCCATGTATATCTGAGCAGAGAATCCAGGCATACTGTACCCTACCTTCTGATCTACATACTGTGAAATAATACATGAGCATTGTTTTATGCCACTGAGTTTGTGGTGGTTTATTATGGAGCAACAGAAGATGAATAGAAAACCTCACCTGTTATAGAAAACCTCACCTGTTTTCTCTTGACACTTGTGGCAGGCTAAATCACAGGAGGAGAGGCATGTTAGTGGCAATCAAGAGGTCTAGTTCCAGAATCCTAAACTCAAGTTTGTGGTTCCGTTCTACCCAATTACAAGCTATGTGAGTTCCACCAAATGTGAAACCTCAGTTTCCTCACCTGCACAAAGGAAAATCATTATTGGCTTCTCTTAACAATTGTTGAGAGGCTTATATGATATAATAAAAGTAAAGAACTAAGAATGGTGGCTGGCACATGTAAGATATATATATGTTAGCTACTATTACCCAGGGGAAAAAAGGACTAGAACATTGCTTTTGAGAGCTTGAAAATAGGAATGGTCATTAATCAACCAATAATTGTATACTTTTGGCAGTTTAACAGTATGTTATTATTATTGTTTAATCCCATGTAATCATCACTACCCCATGAAGAACATATTATTAACATCATTTCTTTTCAACTTTTTGTTTTGAAATAATTATAGGCTCACATAAAATTGCAAAAATATTAAAGAGAGGCCCCATATACCCTTCCTTCAGCTAAAGATGACATCTTACATCACTGTAGTACATTATCAAAACTAGGAAACTGACATTGGTACAATACAGTTAGATAGACTACGGATCTTACTCGCCTTACTCAAGTCTCACTGCTAATTACTTCATTTTGCAGATGAGAAAACTGAGGTTTACTTCAACTGCTGACTTCAATTGCCCCTTGAAAGTTGTGGTTAAATTGTGTGGATTTGTATTATGAATTGTTTGTCTCTATTGCCTATTTGTACTCAGTGACAGATGAGGGGGGAAAATGTAGCGCTACTTGACCACTCTGACTAATGAAGACTCAACTGTACTTATAATTACAAAATTTTATTCTTGACATGAAACATATATTTTTTCAGAGAAAAAAGATTACATTGCAGATCTTGACTGTTTGAGGGCAAGCTGACACAGATTTTGACAAGATCACCATAACCCAGGTAGATGCACAATAATTTGTGCCCTGGTGCCAAATTCCAATGGCCATAAATATCTGCAAAGTAGTCTCAACGTTTCTTTTAGTTATCACAAAAGGCAAAGATTCTCATATGAAATAAAACTGAAAATAACCTAGGAGTCAGCTCCTTAAGATCTAGGTAAAACTGACTTGAACCTCTGCCAGTTTGTCTGTGGGAGTTTTTAAGATTTCAGTGACTTCTTTGCAAGAATTATATTCCCTTCCCCTTGTTTGCCTCTAGGGATTCTATTCTGTCATATTGAAATTTTATATTAATAAATTGATAAATGTAATATTTATTATATATAATCCCTTACATATATCAAATCATTTTATATCTATAATAAATGTATATCTATAATAAATAGAAATAATATATAATAAATGTATACTATATATGAAATATATAGTATATATCATACATTTTTAATACATATATAATAAATATATGCTTCATATATATGTGCAAATATATATATGTGTGTGTTTTGTCCACAGTTTCTGGTTCATAACTCTCATAACCTTTGTTATGGTCTTTTGTTATAATGTTGGGGCACGTTAGGTCTCAGGAGCAGGCCTTAGGAAACATAATCTCTCTTTCTCCTCTCTTCCTTTTACCTGCCCGAGGCAGGACTCTAATCTGATTGTGGGTTCAAAGACCCTCATTCCGGGATACGGGGTCCTGCCCCATACCCTAGAGGAAAGAAGGCTGCATAGAGAGATCAAGAAAAGTCTGAACAGACAAGCCTTGCTGGGTTTAGATCATGTGCCTTTTGTCCAGTCACATTTCCACATGGTTGTCAATCATGCCTATGTAATGAAGCCTCCACAAAAACCCTAGAGGAGCAGGTTGAAAGCTTCTGGAGAGCTGGAGAGGGGAGATTCCTAGAGGGTGGAGCACCTGGAGAGGGTATGGAAGTTCCACGCCCTTTTCCCCGTAACTCACCTGACATATCTCTTTATCTCTATCCTCTGTATCTCTATCCTTTATAATAAACCAGTAAACATAAATAAATGTTTCCCTGAGTTCCCTGAGGCTCTGCAACAAATTAATTGAACCCAAAGAGAAGTTGTGGGAACTCCAACCTGAACCTGGTCAGTCAGAAGTTCCGGAGGCCTGGACTTGAGACTGGTATCTGAAACGAGGGCAGCCTTGGGGACTGAGACCCCATCCTGTGACATCTGAAACTACCTCGATGTAGATAAGATTTGAATTGAATTGGAGAACACCTGGCTGGTGTCTGCTCTTTGGTGTATGGGGAAATCCTCCTCGTCTTTGGTCACAAATGTCTTCCTCTTTGTTGATGATTGCTGTGGTTGTGTGAGAGCAGAGGAAACACAGATTGAGAGTGTTTCCTTCAACCACATTCCCACACATAGTTTTCTGTGCTTCTCTGTATAATTGAATCTAAAACTCCTTGAGTTTCATGAAAACTCTACCAGCCTCAAGTGTTTTGAGAACTATAGGCTTAATAGAAGGTGTTAAAGGGAGAGTAGAGAGGTCTGCATTCCACACTTGCACACAAAACAACTTCAATCTTGGATATTAGAATTTCTCTTCCCTAGGATCCTTTGGAGCCATGCTCCTGCCAGGCTGCTCTCTCAGCATGCTTCTTGGTGTCCAGCCTTCAAACTGTGTTCTCCATTTCCTCTTCTCACTCACCTCCCCTGCCCTTGGGAGAAAAATATTCTCCGTCCCTTTTCTTTTACCTTCCTCAGACATTCTGGTCTCAAATTCTTAAGCTTACACTACTTACTCAGCTAATTATAAGTGATTTCTCCAGCAATTTTAATTCTCTTCTTAAGATGACATCTGGTGCCAGGTGTTAAAAGGACATATTGCATTGCTATTAATTACTATTAATTTTATTATGTATTAGTTATTCATTTAACTATTTAACTTTCTATGCCTTTCATTCTTTTGATTATTTTGAAGCCCCTGAAGGTCATTTGTCATCTTTTCACTTTCCTAGTTTTTGTATCAGATTGTTCTGGAGCAGGGTTACTGGGGATCTTGCATCTTTTAGTAATAAATAAACTAACCCTTGCTGCATCTTGAGCAAAGGGCTCCCCTTGTATTCAAGAGTTGATTCATCTCTTAAGATAAATAGAAGATAAACTTCGCACGTATCTTTACAAATCATGCAAGCCCAGTGTAGAGCCACAGACTTAAAGGGATCACTAGTCACTGAAAAGTTCCTAAGAGATGATTGCTCTTAGAATCCCATTCACTTCAATTTTAGATATCAGTTTACCCTCCTAGTCCTGTCTTCCCTTCTACCTGTTGACCTTACTATGCCTCAAGCCTAGCACCAAGTTTTTTATAGAGTGAGCACCCAGCAAATATTCATTAAGTGTACAATGGATGAAAGTAGATACTGTAGCAAATAGGCTGAATTAATAAGCTCGTGAAGAGCCAAAACATAGACACTCTTCTATTTCTTCTCTCCTATATTAACCCCTGTGTGGTGTAAGTAACCAATCAACTGGTCCTTTTGAAAGCAAGGTTGTAGTGTGAGTTGAATATTTGTAACATATTTGTTGTTACGACAGGGAGGAACCAATGATGGGTTCAATCACTCAAGGAAAACACTACACCCCTTAATATTTTTTGCATCACGATAGTGTCTGGAGAGCAGTTGGCACCTATCTATCCTTTGCATTCCAACTACACATTCTGGGAAAAAATCCTTCCTTTCTTCACACTCTTAAAGTGCCTTTTAGCTAGATCTCACCCAGCACCAAGAGTGGGTGGCACACGTATGCCAGCGATGTCTACTGTCACTGCTTATCAGCTTGGTGTTGTCATGTTTGATGGGAAGCCCTGGTTATGGTGGGCATAGCTTCACGGATTGTGTTGACTGAGGTGACAAACAGTCTGATGTAATTAGTGTTTGGCTGAGCACTGGGGATTCCTTATTGAAGGAGACTTTTTTTTCTTTTAATGTAAACCTCAAGTTGACCTTGGGGAAAGATACTGGATCACACTCAGGACAGGTGGATCAGCTGCTGCCTTGTGGGGTGAGAAGTCTGGTGTGATAATTCTAGAAGCTCCACTTTTTTTTTTTTTTTTTTTTTTTGAGATGGAGTCTCACTCTGTTGCCCAGGCTGGAATGTAGTGGTGGGCTTTTGGCTGACTGCAACCTCCACCTCATGGATTCAAGAGATTCTCCTGCCTCAGCATCCCAAGTAGCTGTGATTACAGGTGCATGCTAACATACCTGGTTTATATATATATATATATATTTTTGCATTTTTAGTGGAGACGGAATTTCACCACGTTAGCCAGGCTGGTCTCAAAATCCTGATCTCAACTGCTCTACCCACCTCAGCCTCTTAAAGTGCTGGGATTACAAGCATGAGCCACCGTGCCCAGCCGAGAAACCCCACTCTTAAGGGTTTACAATATATAGTCACCTGGGCACTTTTGTATCCATGGGTGTGGCTGGCCAGGGCTCCCCATTATTTCAGCATAGATATTAGGTGGTCTATAAGGGATAGTTTCCCGCCTTTCCGCACTTTATTCATTTACTTATTTATTCATCCAGTAACATTTCTACACTACTCCATACCCTCTGCACCAAGCACAATTCTAGGCACTGGAGATACAACACTGAAAGGTACAGGCATGATCCCTGTCCTTTTGTTGCATTTCATAATCCTGTTTTGTAACTGTCCATCTCTAAATCTGTCTTCCGGTAGATGGTAAGTGCAATGAAGGAGCCAATGGTCAGAATGCTGTGGTGTACATATAACACATATATAACACATGTGAAATGTATGCAACACAGCTTGTAGAAGACTTCCAGGGGTTACTGTGGTTTAAAAGACAAGGATTCATGCAGGAGAATTACAGGAAGTTGGTGGAAGGGAATAAGGAAGGAAGGACCTTCCAGATGGAGGGCACAGCATGAACAGAGACCCACAGAAGAGGAGCACCATGGGATGCATGGTGTTATAAGCTGTGTGGAGACGCTGAATGAGGCAGAGGAATAAGAGATGAGACTAGATGGAATGGAGGGGCCAGGCCATGGAAGTCCTGTAGGTCAGGCTTAGAAGTGTGGACTTTACTGTTGCGGGAAGTCAGGGACCCCGAACGGAGGGATTGGCTGAAGCCATGGCAGAAGAACATAAATTGTGAAGATTTCATGGACATTTATTAGTTCCCCAAATTAATACTTTTATAATTCTTACACCTGTCTTTACTGCAATCTCTGAATATAAATTGTGAAGATTTCATGGACACTTATCACTTCCCCAATGAATATCCTTGTGATTTCCTATGCCTGTCTTTACTTTGATCTCTTAATCCCGTCATCTTTGTAAGCTGAGGAGGATGTATGTCACCTCAGGACCCTGTGATGATTGCATTAGCCACACAAATTGTTTTTGGAGCATGTATGTTTGAACAACATGAAATCTGGGCACCTTGGAAGGAGAAGAGGATAACAGCAATGTTCAGGGAACAAGGGAGATAACCTTAAACTCTGACTGCCTGTGAGCCGGGTGGAACAGAGTCATATTTCTCTTCTTTCAAAAGCAAATAGGAGACATTTTGCTGATTTCTTTTTCTCAGCAAGGAACATCCCTGACAAAGAGAATGTGCCCCTGAGGGTAGGCCTATGAATGGCCCCCGTGGGGGTGGCAGTCTTTTACGGTCGAAACTGAAGGGAAGAAATAAGCCCCCATCTCCTGTAGCACTCCCCGGCTTATCAGGATGAGGAAATTCCCACCTAATAAATTTTAGTCAGACAGGTTGTCTGCTCTCAAACCCTGTCTCCTGATAAGATGTTATCAATGACAATGCGCGCCTGAAACTTCATTAGCAATTTTAATTTTGCCCCATCCTGTGGTCCTGTGATCTTGCCCTGCCTCCATTTGCTTTGTGGTATTTTATTACCTTGTGAAGCATGTGATCTCTGACCCACACCCTATTCGTGCACTCCCTCCCCTTTTGAAAATCGCTAATAAAAACTTGCTGGTTTTACAACTCGGGGAGCATCATGGAACCTGCTGAATTGTGATGTCTCCCGCAGACACCCAGCTTTAAAATTTCTCTCTTTTGTACTCTTTTTCCTTTATTTCTCAGACCAGCTGACACTTAAGGAAATAGAAAAGAACCCACATTAAATATTGGGGGTGGGGTTCCCCTGATACCTGGTGCCCAGTGTTAACTATTGGGGATGGGTTCCCCAATACTTTACCTTGAAGTCTATCTTCAAGTCTTTATCTTGAAGCCTTTGGGGAGTCAAGACTGAATGAATTAGCCCCAGAACTCATTGTCTAACATGCCCATCAGATGGCAGTAGGTAATCTCATGTCCTAACTCTCCTGGCTCACTCCAATCTTGTTGGTCTCCTCTCTGGCACTGGGGATTTTTCACTGGTCAAAGGTTGCTGACATCATCTGTTGCTCAAGGCTTTCAGTCTTGCTCTGTTATGACTCCCCACCCCCACCAGAGCCAGGCCTGTGGGCTTGCAGCTTCTGCTCCCATTTCAAAGCTGGACATTGATAACCTATTGACTTTATCCAGTCTCTACGGTGCTCCAGGAGAGTTCTGTGGGCTCTAAATTCTAGTTTTCTGTTCTGAGAAAAAAAATCTTCATCTCTTAGTTTTTTTTTTTACCTCTGGGGGTGTATCTGTGTTTTCCATACTCAAAAATGAAATGAACCCATGTTTAATGAACATGTACTAAGTGTGGGGCATTGTGCTGAGCATTTTCATACATGTTGTCTTATTTAATCCTCCAAATCACACTGCAAGGAAAGTTTCATTATTTCCCATACATAAAACAACTGAGTACCAGAAAGGTCAGGTGAGTTCTTCAAGGATCCATAGCTAGTGAGTAATGAAGATGGATTGAACCCCGTTCAGCCTGACTTCCTGAGCAGACTGTGGGGAGAGTCTGAGGGTGGGGAGAGAGGTTGGGGCTAGCACACTCATCTTGAGCATTTATTAGCGGAAAAATAAATGCAGTATCTGGTACCTGGGTGAACAACTGTTTCATCCCTTTTGTTAACCTTGGTCAACTAGTAGTGGCCATCTGGAGAATTTGGCTCAGAAACAGTGCTGAGATTGATTAGCTACCTGTGGTGTAGGTGGAGATAGATAGTATCTACCCAAATACCAGATATTTGACAAATTTAGTGTATTGATAGGAAGGGTGTGACCACAGTGACACTAGACAGGGGTATAGGGAACAACCAGTTGGGTTGCTATTAGAAGACCTGATTCCAGAGCTATACCCAACATTTCTCCTTTGGTTTTCAGAGTTGCATTTGCCAATTCTTCAATCACCTATTGATATACTAAAGGACCACATGCTTGCAAATTAGCTCAGCAAGTATCTTCATCTGGACATTTCTGAAGGAAACATATTTTAAGAAAACACATGCCTTCTGGTGCTCTATGCTTGATATAATTAGGTAATTAGCATACAGCCCAGCCAGGCTTCATGTTAAAACCTTAATAATAGTGATTCTGCATGGATACCATACCCCAATCCTATAAGTTATCACCATTTGTGAGCCCCATTGCTATTACCTACTGGGTACCTTTTTCTCTTCTTCTTAACTGTATGTTTAGGGAGAGAGTTTCACAACATTATAGGCTTGGAAGGCACAGTCAGAATGCTAACAAAGCCATCAACCCTCAGATGCCGCCTTCTTAACCTCTCAGCAAGGTGAGCAGTGCAGCTAATACCTTATGCCCCCTCCTACATGTTTGCAATTAACATTTTATCTGCCCTATGTCTTAAGTCACAGCTTTGTCACCATTCCTTGGAGGCTGAAGGACTTTAATTACAGAAGCGATGCACTCATCCGCTTCCTGCTGTATTCTGATGTCACCACCTCTGAGCTTCAGAGAGAGGTCAGGCTGATCCTAGGAAGTCATGTGGCTCAAATCCAATATTTTAATTTAGAGACTCAGTAAGTGGCTTCATCAATTAAGACTGGCTGTACTTGCAGCAGACTTGCCAGGCCACAGCCGGAGCTTTGATTCATTTCATTTCTTACTGACCCCATCACAGAGTGGAGGGATGACCAACATTTCATTGGGTTGTGGAGAGCTGCCAGATTTAAAAGGAAGACTAATGATTGAGGAGGATTCTAAAGGGTAGGATTGGCTTTTAAAATGACAGCACATATGTCATGCTGGCTAAATGATGGTGCTTAATGGGGGTCCAGGAAAAGAGACACACATTATTTTATAGTTTCTTAGCAATTAATAAATCCCATCTCAGTGAATTAACCCAGATCAGGTTTGGTTTTTGCTTTGGTTTAAGTTAACTGCAAGTGAGTGGAAGCTCTTTTCCATTTGGTTTTTTAGGGGTCCAGGGTCTTTCCATCTTTTGTCCCTATCAGGTCCATACCATTTGCTCCAAGAGAAAAAGATAATGGAGGAAATTGCTACTCTTCGGAGGGTGATGTTGGGGCTGACTCTTTCTTCCTTTCAACCTAAGGTCAGGATTAATCTTGGGACCCAGGATGAGGTTGGGCCTGCAGAAGCATATGTGTGGGTGAGGGAGTTGAAGTCAGAAGAACTGGAAGGAGTGAGGCTGGTCCAAGCATAGCAACAGGAGTAAATTACAGGAGCCAGGAGGGTCAAAACCTATCTCATTTCTTTCCCAAGCCCACAAGATCCTGCTCTCTGCCAATAAGACAATGAGGCTATAATGGGCTCATTCCTGTTTCCCAAATTTGCTCCAAGAGAAAAAGATAATGCAGATTTCAGCAGATCATCCAGTTGACAGTGCTCAACTTCAGGGAGCCAGGGAACATAAGTCCTGTGGGGAAAGTTCTTTTTGGCAAAGCAAGCATCCTGAGAGCATTTGTATAGCTCTCAGCGCTACAAATAGTCCTTTGGAATTAATACCACATAATCAGATTTTTGTAAAGAGTTGCAGAGGCTAATGACTCACCCCTAATATTATTTGTCTTAGACGAAACATAATTTAGAATATTATTTTAGCAGAGACACCATAGCTGCTTAAAATACGTAGTGGCTATCATTTACATTTGCTGCCTGGTTATTATCTTGCTTATTTACAAAGAAAGTGGCTAGCTGTCACCCCAGCTTTCTTCCATAGTAAATCATGAATAATTTTGTTAAGGTTTGTACTTTGAATTTAAACATAACTGGGCCATTATGACCGGCTGCCACCATAAACAGGCATATGATTTGCATGTCTACATGAGCAAATCAGAGCTGCAAGCGAGGGTGGCTTCACATCAGTACATTATTCTGCCTTCCCTCCATTCCGTGGAATTAACAAGTGCCAGGGAAATCGATTCATAACTGAATGTCTAATCGAAGAGTTAGGACAGGATAATATACAGTTGCCAAAGTGAAGTTTGATATGGAACTTAAATCTTGTCTCTGGCTCCAGACATCATGGTTGAAAATGCAAATTGTTCCTTTTAAGACTCACTTGCAAATGGAAGGAGCAATTTCTGAGTTAATGGACACCTGGGAATTTTCCCCTCCCACTGGCAGTTGGAGGTTCAGATTTATGATAAAGTTATTGGGCCCGGGACTCCTCTTGTTCACCACAACTTTCACCCCCATCAAGGAAGCTGTGTTTGGATTCCATCAGATTCTTAAACTTATACTTCTATTAACTTTGAATGATTCTAGTGGAGCGTGTCACTAGTTGTGATGGAATTATTTATGAGTTAAATGATTCTGACTCAGTTAGAAAAGCACTTGAGCTTCTAGTCCTGGTGGAAGGAAACAGAATTGACAGCGTGGCCCCTCAGGGAAGCTCGTTGTTTATCATGACTTTCGTCACAGAAGCATTTCCTCAGAAATCTGACAGCAGACCTCCAGGGAACTGGGCCTCTGGTGGCACTGGCTTGGCAGAGACCCCTTCTATGGGCATTGGTTATGGGTGGGATGAGGAGTGTGTGTGTCGGGGGTGGGGGGATGTATTTTTTACCACTTCTTTTTGAGTAGCCAACTTTGATATCCCAATGAGTACATACTTAAGGTATCTACAAGGCAGGAGAACCCCTCCAAAATGTTCTTTGGAAAATTTTGATATGTTAAAGAAAGCATCCAGGTCATCATTCTAGGAGAACCAAGAACTACCTTAGCTGCTGTCAAACATCTTTTCTGATTTATTATTTAAATTAGCATTGATTGGGTTGATGAATGCACCATCACCTTGCATTACTTGAGCCTCTAAACATCTTATCAGGACCTTATCAATGGTCCAGGCTCATGTATCAATCAGCTGGGTGAGGCGAGAACAACAGGAAAGAAGAAAGGCAGGAGCAATCCATTAGTGGAGAACACTTAGTCAGAGCCCAGAGGCTAACACTGTAGTGGTTCTCTGTCTAACACTCACCCTATTTCAGGTAAAACCATGGCACTGTGGAAGGCAAAGTTCCCTGGACCAAGGGCCAGGGATGCTGGGTCTAGTTTTGGTCTTCGTCATCAACCTGATATAAGATCTCAGACTGTTCACTATTGTCCTATGTAAATATAGCTGCTTTCTCATCTGCAACTTCATCCAGTTTTCCTCCTTGGGTTGTGGTAGGTATTTATGGAAAGGCAAACAATGAAAGCACTTTGAAAAGTAAAAGCTGCTTATCTAAATCTTCTTAAGACTACAAAGCTGGACCCTCTGAAGCCAAATCCTACACTGCAGCAAATATATTAGAGTAAGGCTTTCATTCTTAAGCAATTTATTGGGGAAAAATATTTTTTAAATTCCTTGTTTTATATAAATGGATGTAATCATCAGAATTGTACTATGTCAGAGCAATTTTTTCCTGAAATTATTTAGGAGATAAGAACCAGATAGACTAAATTACACCTGTTGTAGTTGTTTATTGGAGATACACACACAGAAACACACGTACACATATACACGCATACACATATATATGCATTTGTTGAGAAGTTGTCTCATAGACTAGTTGCAATTAATAGGACACTGATCTCTTTCCCATTTAAACCACTGATTTATATAGCAAGACAATTGCAAACCTGGGCTGTAACATACTGACTAAGAGAAATAAATGATTTCAAGTCAACAGCATGACAAATGGTCAGAACAAGCATCCACCCTCTGGTTATTACAACCTTTTATTATGATCTATCATTAAGCAACCCAGCATTTCATATAATGTGGAAGCTATTAATTTACCAGAAACAAATGAGGGTACTCAGGTCTTTTACCTTCTCTGAAAATAAAATGGAAATTGATTAGGCAAACTTTTTTATTATGACCTGGATAACTTGTATCTTCCCCCTTCTTGTTATATACTGAAAACCAACCACATAATTGGTCCCAGCTAAAAAACAAAAACAAAAAAACTTAGAGAAAAATCTAGTCTATCTCTCTCTTTGCACAGATAAGCATACTGTGGCCCTCTTAGAGGAAGTTGAAAACAAGAAATCTTGACCTGTAAAGCTGAACTATGTGTCTGGCACATAATAGATGCTCCATAAGTATTTGTTTAATGATGAATCTTCAGGATAAGGAGCTTTCAGAGCAGAACACAAGCAAGTGGGAAAATAATGGACTTGGCCGGGAGTCAAGATATCTGAGTTTTAGACCCAAGTGATACCATCAACATCTTGTATGAAGCCTATCACTTCCTTTAGCCTAAGTTTCTGCTGTTTTCATTGTGAATAATACTTTCTGTTTTAGCTAACTTAGACCAGTGCTTTAGGGTAAATGAGAAAAGAGGCATCAATGCACTTTGGAAAATGTCATCTAGTCTCCTCTATAGCTAGTGAGCTTGTCGTGTAGATGAATCAGCAAGATCAGCCTGTCTGTAAAGTAAGACTTAGGAAGCAGCAGAGACAGCTAAGTGAGCTATTCCACTGATGGCTACAGCTAATGGCTGCTATTTATTTATTTCTCTTCAAATCTTCTGGTATGGGAATGAATTTATCTAGATCAGAGCTGTAGGATGGAAATCAGTCTAGGATATTTTGATAATTAGAGTGTATGTATTGTGAGCCTTTTAAGATAAAATCCTGAGCTAGGATAGAATTTCAATTTTCTAGGAGTTCAGAATCTAAGATTTTCAGAATAATACTGCCTGGAGCGCAGGGCAAAAACAATGAACCTACCAAAGAGAGAGAGGGTTAATCCTTTGTATTTAAAAAGCTCTCAGTTTAGGCCACACAAGGTGGCTCATGCCTGTAATCCCAGAACTTTGAGTAGCTGAGGGAGGTGATCACTTAAACTCTGGGGTTTGAGACCAGCCTGGGCAACTTTGTGAAACTTCATCTCTACAAAAAATACAAAAATTAGCACCATGATGTGCACACCTGTCGTCCCAGCTACTCAGGAGGCTGAGATGGGAGGATGACTTGAGCCCAGGAGACAAAGGTTGCAGTGAGCTGAGACTATGCCACCGCACTCCAGCTATGTCACTCCACGTGACAGAGAGAGACCCTGTCCCCCACCCCCCACCCCCGCAAAAAAAAGAAAGAAAGATCTCAATTTTTAACAGTATGCTTATAGGTTTCTCTGTTTCCTCTATCAATGCTTCAGAAATAAGAGATGATCTGTTATATGAAAAGTCAAATTTGACAAAAGCAGTTTACTGAGGGATGGATATTCATGTTTTTCTATTAGATTCAGCCAAATTATCAGTTATCCTTGAGTATTTAGAAATATGAACATATATATTAAAATTTTATGGACTTTCTATAATTTTACAGTTGTATACCTAACTGCCAGTGTCTGAATGGTGTGACAGTCCCATGAACACATCCATTTTTTTTCCACTTGAGATTTGTCAGATAGCCACAGGTTTCCTTAACACAATTAAAGTAGAAGTCAAATAATTGCAACATGGGATTTAAACCAGGACAGTTCCCTTTGATTGACAATAGACTGAAAACACTAATTATTGGGTCTTCCATTTCTCTAGCATTATAGTATTTTCTTTGTTTTAGTTGGTCATGCTATGACCGTAGGAGAATGCCCTAGTTCAGAGTCCAGTCTCATCTCTGAAGATAATGTCTTTATTTGAAAAGGAAAATAATCTACTTGTTCATTGTGTGTGTGTACATTGTTTGGTAGGAATGGTTGTGGTACCAATGAGGACTTTCTTAAGACCAGATATGATTCTCAAAATCTCATTCATTTCCACTGTCATTTTACCAGACTGGGACCTCTCACAGACAATCACTATAACTAATTGTATGAGGTGTCCAGTTTTTCCAGTATCAGTTTGAAGTGATTCAAATATCAGGACTTAAAATTTAACCCTTGTTACTATATTATCTTTAATTAATGAAAGCAAATGTTTACTTTTTTTTTTCTCTCTCTCTCTCTACTCCAAGTCTGGAGGAAGTGGACTCCACCTGATATTATCTGGACTTTCCAAGGGTGCATATTTTCAAGAAGGAAGAATGGCTTCCTAAGGCCGGTGTTTCTCAAATTGAGGTCCGAGCACTTCCTGCCTAAAATCAAATATGAGTCCAGTTAAAAATACAGATCCTTGGAGTCTACTGAAAACTTAATGTACTAGAAACACTGGGATTGTGAGTCAACAATCTAAATATACAACAGACTCCCCATATAATTCTTAAGCATGCTAATGTTTGAAAACCACCACTACAGGCTTTAATAGAGTCACATGCACGTACGATCCCATGTTGCAGAAGAAATTGATGGTGGGGAAGGGGAGAGCATGCTCCTACAGACTAGAAGAGGACGCCAGGGGAGGGTTTGTGCTTCTAGATAGTTACACAGAGAGCTTCTATTCCCTCTAAAAATATCTCTTCAGCAAGTCTACTGATCACTTTCTGGTCATTCTCCCATTTAGACCAAGCTAATTTTGATTCGATGGCCCAATGCTGCAGATGCTTCACATGTAGATGTGGGGTGAGGGAATAGATACATGAACACTATAATTCACCTTCTCTTTGGTTTTAGCAGAGTATCCCCTTTGCTGAGATTTACCTTTCCCTCAGTCTCACCAAGGCTTTACAATTTGAGCATTTTCCTCTTGTTCAAAGAAACGCATCAACTATTACTCTGCAACTTATGTTGATGGGTGTGCGTGGGCTTTATCATGTGCTAAAATCCTACATTAGCTTTGGTACAATACTCTTGACTCTTTCACTCAACACAAATCCATCAAAACCTGTTTTCCATCACTACTTACCCCTTAGCGAGTTAAGGAAGAGTCCTGCCCCCTTTAATAATGTTTTGAATCATTTTTATTCCCAACTCAGACAGTGTGCTGCTTGATTACTCTGGTTGCTATAGCTACAGGTCTAATTTCCCTCCAGATCTGTCTTTTGGTGTCATGTGTTCCCTATATGTTTGATCTGTAAGGGAGCTTTTCAGATATTCATCTAGTAGGTATCCTAAGGGAATAAGACATTAGGACGTCAAAGTGGGCCATTCCTAAGCTTAGTTTCAAAAAATAACCACTAGCATTCCTGATGGTATATTTATGAAAAAAACACTAAAAAAAATCGGTTTTCCCAAATTCTTCTAGTAGTTCTCTATACGTCCCTTTTTTCTTTGCCTAAATATTTTCAAGAATTTTTTTTGTAGTCTGTATGGTCAGCTTTTATCTAATAAATCTTAATGAACCTCTTAAATGTTTCCCAAAACTTCTCGTCTACATTGGTAGTTACATTGGCTTTATTTTAATTTTTCCTTCCTACTGAAGTCTTTCTTTTCTTTCCTTTTTTTAATATGAGAATGCAGATTTTCCTTGTAGGACTCTGCAATGTCCGCCAGAAACAAAATATTAGTTGTTTTAAAATTGTCATGTTACTATTCTCTGCTTACTAGGGCAATCACATGGCTTAAATTATTCAGAAGATTACTCAGCAATTCAGTTAGAAACAGTGATTGGTCAGTGTTCTTCTTTTATATCTAATGCAATCTGGTTCTAATATGTTGTTTCAAAAACATCCCAGTTCCAAGGAGAATTCTTACCTTGCAGGATTCCAACTCACTCAACAAAAACAACTTTAGGAACATCATCTGAATTGGCATTACCATGTCAATCTTCCCACAAGGCAAAGACTATTGTGTGATTTAGCTACTCACCTGTTTTGGAAGATTTCCAGCTTTATTTTTCTTGTTTCTTTTAAGTGGCTTGTTTTAACAAAATCACCCACAGATTTGAAAAGAAAAGACAAAATGAATGGCAAATTTATGGGAAATCTGGGCTTGACCTAGTGTGGTGGAGAATTTGTTACTATTCTGACCAGAGTGGACTTGAGAGTTTGGAGTTCTTTAAGGAGACATTTCAGCAAAAGTACAATTGAAATGATTAGTGCAGTCATTTGAAAACAATCAACATTTTTTTTAGCTTACCTTGTGTCTTTGCGGATTTACCTATTCATGCACATGGGTAAAGTCAGGTTGACAGACTTGTCAAACTGTGAAAGGCATGTGGTTTAAGGCTTTTTAATGCTTGATGAGGCAGAAACTACGTGAACAAATTCATTCTTGGGATTCGTAAATAAATGCATTAAATGCCTTGACTATTTAATTCACTTGTTCCTAATAATATTTGTTGACATGGAAGATAATAAAGTGTAATGACTCCTAACCTCTTAATGGGAATAATTCTTAACAGCTGTCATTAATATGGAAAGTTTTAGAAAAAGGTTGGGTTTCAGCAGCTAATAATAAATGTGCTGTCCTCTTGAGAAAAAAAATAATAATAATAACCTAGCGTTTGTGTACTCCTTAGAAGCTCTACTTTTAGACTTTCGTGGACTATCTTTTGCTTATCACGTCTACTCTAGACTCCTTAGTATCAGGATGTTAACTGTGAAGACAACCACAAAATGCGATAAAGGAGTTGTATCTGAGAAAGTATCTATAAAATTCAAAACACTTAAATGCACCAAATGACTGTCTCCGAATTAATGAATCCAACAACAGAACAAGTTGTCTTTCCAATCTGATTTTCTAACAACAACTCCATTAAGGAATTCAGCAATTGTAAAAGAATATAGCATTTGTCTACATAGAAAAACATAACTGTGGTTGTAGAAGCCAGTAACTGGATTTTCCTCTGTATCAGTGTAACTTCATAGCAAAGATAATATATTTATTATTATTCAGTTAAAACTGGGAGAACTAGAACCTCTGTCACACTTATTTGTTCAATAGTAGCATGAGGCCGCAGTGTAGTTGACTTTTTGATGCTCTTGGTGGCAGAGCTTTTGGAGAAACTTGATCTGGATGGGGAATAAAATCTAAGAATGAAGGAATCATTTGACTTGGGTTTCTCTGAGTCCCTGCTGTGTCCTAAAACTCTCTGAATTGCCAGAAAAAGAGTACATGACTTTGAGTGTATTTAATTTTTGTTTGATTTCTTTAAAAATTGGAAATCTGAACAGATGATAAATCTCTAATTAATCAAATGATTGGTTAGCGTGGAGAACTGCTTTTGAATCTTGATGGATGACAGAGAATCTCTCTTTGTGCTCTTGTTGTTCTGCCGTGGATCTCCTTCCACAGGCACTTCTCTGTACTTTTCTGTGTAGTAACATTTACAGTGTTTATTCAGTTGTTTTGCTGGAAGGGCTTCTCTCTTCCCTTTTTTCAGTGTGAGGAATTGTTGACCTTTTGTGTACACAGCATTTAATGAGGTCCCCTTGCAGCTAAATGAACTGAACACTGGTCATTCAGGTGATTGGGAAAAAGGCTGTGCAGCCAAACTGTATGACTCAGGCCCCAAAGAAACTTGTCCTCTGAAGGAATTGGAATTAGTCCCATGTAATTTGCAATGTCCTTAAATCTGGGCCTTCCATTCTGCGTTGTGTCAAAGTGCACCAACTCTTAATAGTCCCTGAGATGGCAGAGATGATTATATCTTAGATAAATCCTTTATAAATTATTTGGGTAGGTAAAGAGAAATAAAGAAAAAAAAAGCCAACATATTTTGTTCATAGCCTTTGAAATCCATATCCAGAAAGTAGTCTTTAAAATCTGTATTTTTTTTTATTGCAATATCATAAATGTCTCTGAGTTCCATATTACTCTGAAAGTACCAATCTGTTATAATGTTACATATTATCACAAGGATTCAGAAATACTCAGGTCAAATTATGGTTGCTAAAACTACCTCCACAGAAAGTTCTTGGGTATTAACTTAGAAAGAAATTTGTTCTTTTTCTTATTTTCAGAATTAGAAATGTATTCCACTGTGTCTTATCCAAGGGAAAGAAAGAGGGTCTCTATTTTTAAAATAGAGCACTCCTTGTATCTTATCATATTTATCTAAATAGATGGGTATAGTGGTTTTAGAGCTTCACACCTTTCCAGAAAGCATGAGAACTAAATTGTGCCTGTCTTTTTGAGAACATTTATTTTTCAAGTCATGTTCTAACTAGGATGCCATTATGGACATTAAATACACCAAAAACCTTGGCTGATCAGAGTCATACCGATCTTACTTTATTTATTAAAGATTTACAAAATGCTGAACACTCGCCAGTTCTTAAACCATGCAATCAGGATTAAAGAAGACATGGTTCCTTTCCTTAAAGAGCTTATAGTGGAGAGTAAAATCAGCCAATAGTGAGAACAAAGTACTATGAGTGGTGATAACATAAGGACCACAGAAAAGGGCCATCATACCCCCTTGGTGAGAGTTGAGAAGAGAATGTCAAAAAAGGCTCATTGAATGAAATGATACCTAAGGGCAAATAGAAGATGCTTAACAAAAGAGTGGAGCATAGCAAAAGTTTACCAAGTAAAAGGAAGAGCATATGGAAAGAACTACATGCTAGAGAATATATAGAAAAATACAGTTGTTCAGCAAGATGGGAGAGTGAGCTGCCTTAAGGCAAGCAGGTTGTTTCATTAACTAAATAATTTTGACCCTATTCTAGGAGCAATGAGAGGTTCCTGACAGATTTTAGGGTTCTTTAATAAAACGTGTGTCCTAGATCACTCTATTTAGAATGGATGGAGGCAAGCAGGATTGGAGGCAACAAGACCATTAAAAGGCAAGAGATGATGGTGGTCTAGATTGGGACAGAATTAGATTGAATGTGAGGGGACAGCTAAGTAGGATGCCTAGGTGTGGGCTAGGTTATCTGGATTGAATTGCAGGGCCAGACTCCTTTTGGAAATGTGATAGTCATGAGTTTTGAGTTTGAAGTTTTCATTTGGATTTTCAATATATTGCATAATTTTCCTTAGGGAAAAAGCATTAGTAAAGAGGTTGTACCCAGTTAGATGATGCTTGCTTGAGAGAGACAGCATGTGCACGTGTGTGTGTGTGTGTGTGTGTGTGTGTGTGTGTGTGTCTTAGTTGCAGACAATAATCCCAGGGCATACATGCTTTAGGCAGAAGACAGATGAGCACAGACCCAAAACACAGATGGTGAGGAAACTGTCTAGTAGGAGCTAGCTGCTGAAAGTTGAGGACCAGACGGTGAAGATGAGGGGCAAAGCACACAGCTGTGAGGATAGGACTGAGCTCTCCGGTGGCTTCTTTCATTCCTCAGCAACTTTAGCTGCACTTCCCAGGCAAAAAGTCCAAGGAGAGGCTGGTAAATGTCCATGGTTTTAGCCCAACCACTGAAAGGCCGGAGATGTAAGTGTTGCCATCTATTGATAAAATAATCTACCCCACATTAAGTGTTTCATGCATGCTTATTAGTAGTAATAGAGTGTCATAAAGACTTCTTGGACGGGAAAGTACCTAAGTAAAATCTTGGAGGGCAAGTGAAAAAGTTGCTAAGATTGAGGAAGCAGGTATTCCAGGTAGAGAAACATGTTAAAGAGCCACATTCCAAATGATAAAAGAATTCTCCCTATATGCCTAGAAATTATTTAAGTACAGGTTTAAGACATCACAAACAAAATAGGCCTTCAGAAACGAATTCTAATTTGTACAAAGTTATTGGGCAAAATCAAAGTTACTAATACATTTGTAAAAGATCATAGACATAATCTAAACCAGTGGTTCCCAGGAACAGTCTAGTGCAGTGAAGAGAGGCAGGTTCTGGAGGTGGACTGGCTCAGCAGGAACTCTAGCTCCCCACTTACTGGATGTATACCCTCAGGCAAGTTTCTTAACATCTCTGGGCTTAGATTTCCTTGGCTCTAAAAGCAAGATAGCAGCAGTGCGGAGCTCACTTGGCAACTGCTCTCTACACATGAGTCACTATTGTTATGTTTTTATTATTCCTAAATTCTCATCCAGGGATCAATTGGTTTAGGATCACTAAGAGAGGTTTTGTAAAATTGTTTTTGATTCTCCAACCACAGAATTTTTGGTTCAATAGAACAGAGGTAAAACACAGAAACATGAACTTTTAAAATGCTTGGGCTAGTCTGGGATCTAGGGCGCATTGTAAGCGAAGAAAGTTGGCCCAGAAGAGATTAAGTTACTTATCTGAGGTGACATAGGAAATAGAGACAGAGACAGAGACAGGTTCAAGAACAAAGTGCACTCACTGTTAGTTCTGGCTTTCTCATCTCCTTCCCCATCCTCATCTTTCTAAGCTTTGGGGAGATATTTTCAGTTAAACAAAATCATTATGTATGGAACATACAGACTGTGTTAAAGGAGCCATAGTAAAAAAGAAATCAATATCTACCCATTGGAAAAATATGAAGCTAGAGGGAGTTTAATCCCAGGTGGTAGAAATGTAGGTGTATGTAAAATATGGTATAATTGTATAAGAAGACGCTCCTGAAGTGCATAGTAAGCCTAGGCTGACTGGATAAATGTTAGTCATAATGCTAAGTGAGGTATGGTAAGAACATATTGCTCTCTGATAAATACCCAATATGAAGGTGTTTTTCAATTAGAAATTCCTAACTAGAAATTGTCAGGCTACCTATGCCTGTTATAATTTTTATTCCAAAAACCATTTATAAAACAGAGCATGAATTTGGTTTAGATTTTTATTTTATACATAAACTATGTTTATAAATACATATACATGTATAACTATCTCCATCTATTTATCTGTCTGTATGTCTCTATCTATCTATCTATCTATCATCTATCACAACAAAAGTTAAAAGAAAATATTAAGAAGTTCCCCTCCCCCTTATTATTTTGTTCCTTTCTTGAGGGGAAGTTCTTTGCTTTCCAAGGGGATCTGATTTCGAGCAATGCTTTTAACAAAGTTTCTGTTTATATTTTTTCTGAATAAAATGATAAGTACACATTACATACTACTTTTGTTCAATATATATGAAACTATTTGAATAACTCTTCCTAAGAAATATTTCTGGCTTAGAATGGGCCTCTAGTTTCTGGCACATGGTAGAAACTTACTGCATGGTACTTGGGTGAGTGGGTAAATGAATGAATAATCCAGTGAGTCAACCGAGATTATCCGAGGGAAGGCTAGCACTAAGAACTAGGATTGGAGAAGGTAGTTCTGAGAACCTAAGTTGAAGGCATATATGAAGCACCTCCTCCAAGGTCCTTCACTTCCACAGAACATATATCTGTGCTCAAGGACCACATTCCCAAGAGAGAGCCCCTGATGCCCTCCCCAAGGTGACCACTTCGAATAATAGTCCCATCAAGATTATATCCAATGGGGGTGAGGAGGTTTCCTAAAACACAGTTGGTTTGCTTCTCAGAAGAAAGGAGATGGATGCTGGGAAGGCAGAAACCACGGAGGTCCAATACATCAGTGAGGAGAAAACCTTCCTTTTAAGCTCAAACAAACAACATCAAATTACCAAAGTAAAGAAACGTTAAGATATTGCTTTCTTTACAGTCAATTTTTAAGCAAATTTGGAAATGTAAGATATCCACACAAGATTAGTTTATTAGTCCATTCTCACATTGCTGTAAAGAAACACCTGAGACTGAGCAATTAATAAATATAAAAGGTTTAATTGGCTCATAGTTTCACAGGCTGTACAGGAAGCATGATGCTGGCATCTGCTTGGCTTCTGGAGAGGCTTCAGAAAACTTACAATCGTGGTGTAAGACAAAGGCAGAATGAGGTGTCTCACAGGGCAGGAACAGGAGCAAGGGAGTGGGGCAGGGCAGGTGCTACACCCTTTTAAACAACCAGATCTCATGAGAACTATCATGAGAACAGCACCAAGGGGATGGTGCTGAACCATTCAGGAGACATCCACTCCCATGATCCAGTCACCTCCCACCAGCCCTATCTCCAACACTGGGGATTACAATTCAACATGAGATTTGGGTGGGGACACAGATACAAACCATATCAATTAGTAAAGGCTGACCGACAGATAGCATGGAAAAAATAGAAGTCCTAGTCTCCTCTTGTATGGATCCTGAGAAGACATGCTCTGTCAGTTCTATTCACAATAGACTCTGGGTTCTAAGAAGGGCATGGTAGACTGGAGAGCATCTCGGGAGAAAGGTCAAAACAGTGAAGTGCCAAGAAAATGTCTTACTTGGTAAATTTTTGAAAAGACCAGGATAAGAACAGACATTAAAACTTGGATGGGAGAAGTATCTGATCTATCCAGGAAGCTGGTCAAAGACTAGTGCCTCAAAGTCAGAAGAAAGCAGCTTTAACCCATCTTTTAGGAACATGGACTTCACCGTGAGATCAACCCATAACAAATCCCAGCTTTTCCACTGGCTGGCTATACAACCTGGGACAAACCACATAATCTCTCCGAGTCCCAACTCTTTTCTCTAAAATAAAGATTATTATAGCACCTATCTTAGTACATCTCCATGAAGATTCTATGAGCCAGTGGTTATAAAGCCCCAAGTTCTATGCGAGGCATAGGATTAGTATTTCAATGTATGGCAGTTTTTTTTAATTAATTACTTTTTGAAGTAGTCCGTTTCCAGTCACGGGAATGTTAAGCAGAGATTGGATGTTTCCTGCCATCAGAGACTCAATAAAAGGGAAATATGCATCTGACCAGGGTTACATTTGATAAAGCCTGAGATCTTCATGACCCTTTTGATAGAGAAATAGGACTGTGAATCATAAAAAGCCTAGTAGCAAAACTTAATTCTAATTAGGAATTTAAGATTTTAAAAATTATATGGGTTATGGTCCATGAGAAGAAAAGAAAAGCCTTCTAAAATTCCCTATATACATTATCATATTTACCGATAATTCTGGAAACAAGAAGAATTCAGCACAGGATGTCAAAATCTCATCAGTTTTACCAATTCCTCAGGATTAGTTACCATGGAATGGGAAAGTTAATCTATGAAGGATGCAACTAATAATTTTGAAACTTGAAGACCTGTTTTTCAGAGACATTTACAAGGTGGATGTGATACGTGTTAATTGCCATTATCCCTAATTATAGATTATATAAAGGTCCTATCTGAATCCAGGGAGATGTTGTGATTTGCTGTGTTCAACTTTGCAGGTAAATGAAGGCTTGATTGTAGCCCTGTCTTGGTACCACTTAAGGTGGATGGCTCTTGTGTTTGTTAGATGCCTCTCAGTGTAAGTTTGAGACAGAGCAGGGACTCCTATTAGTGGCCTGCAGGCCCCTGAAAGCAGGAATATCAAGGAAAATCTTGGGCTCCTTAAAGGGAAATTCCACACACCTAGTTATCCCTGAGGAGCAAAGGATCAATCTAATATGCAAGAAGGTAATGACAGCTAAAAATGATAGCCCAGGAAGCTAGAGTCACACCATGTTTGGTTCCCTGTAGAAACTAAAGTTAACATCTTAACATATATTCCTGAGTTGTTTTTCAGAAGCCTAGATCCCCACCAAATGGATGTGCCGGCACAAAGACCTCAGATAAGAGGGAACTGAGAACTGAACTCTGTTTGTAATAAATTTCTATCTGAGGATCCTGGAGAAAGTTACACTCATGGGCCGAACGTTAGCATTCCTTTCTGCTGACCCTAAATTTTTAGACAAATCTCAGTTTCCTTAACCAATCACAAATAAGAGGGTTTTTAAATCTACTTATAACCTGTAAGTACACCTGCCTCAAGACATCCCACCTTTTTAGGACAAACCAATGTATAATCTCCATGTATTGATTTACTGTTTTGCCTGTAATTTGTGCTTTCTTGAAGTTGCCCCCACCTTTAAAATTCCTTGCTTGTAAGCCATGAAGGAGGTCTGGTGTTAAGTGCTAGTTGGCCAGTCAGTCCCTTTACTTGGTGTCCTGTAAATAAATACCCTCCTTTCAGTGTGGATATTTGGCTTTACTTCGCCGGGTGAGTAGGCCTCAGTTCAGTTCAGTAAAAAGTTGATATTGGGACCCTCATTCTAAGAAAAGGTTGAACAGTTAGGGTGGGTTTTTGATACAACTTTTAAACAGAGAAATAGCCTGAAAAATCAGGCTGCAGGCACAGATAAGGAGACTTGCACAAATCTCTGGCCCACTCAAATAAAGAAACAAGGCCTAACATAAAAATGCCTTTGTCGTTTGTGCCTAAGACATGCCCCCAGCTACACTGATAAAAAAACAAAACCTTACATAGAAACACCTTTGTCCTTTGTATAACCAGCGGGTTTCCAGGAAATAGTCTCTTCTTTTGTGGTCATGTACACAGTGGGCTCAGGCAGGTTCCAGTGGGGACTTTCCTTTCCTTTTTTGAACACGCTTTGAACTGTAAGCCAAGTCTCTATAAATCATCACTTCTGCCAAGGTCCCGAGCCACAGTAACAATTCACTCCCAGAGGGCCAGGACATCAGAATTGAAGTTAAAGAGCCTCTTTCCTTGGTGTCTTTTTCTTTTTCTTCTTTTCTTTTTTCCCTTCTCTCCCTTCTACTTCCCCTGCCCCTCCCCTCCCCTCCCTTCTTTCCTTTTTTTTTTTTTTTCTTTCTTTCTTCCTTTTTCTTTTTCTTTTCTTTTTCCTTTTTTTTTTTTTTTTTTGAGACAGGGTCTGGCTCTGTCATCCAGGCTGGAGTGCAGTGGCACCATCTCAGCTCAGTGCAACCTCCACCTCCTGGGCTAAGCGGTCCTTCTATCTCAGCTTCCCCAGTAGCTGGGACTACAGGCGTGCACCACCACCCCCAGCAAATTTTTGTATTTTTTGTAGAGATGCAGTTTTGCTATATTCTCCAGGCTGGTGTCAAACTTCTGAGCTCAAGTGATCTGCCTTGGCCTCCCAAATAGCTGGGATTACAGGCGTGAGACACCGAGCCCAGCCTCCTTTTGTTTCTTTATGAAATATTTTAAATGGTCACAAAATTACCTGGAGTAATAAACTCCTAGGTATCCGTCACCCAGATTTAATGTTTTATCGTATTTGCTTAATGTCACCCTCTGTTTATTTTTTTAAATAAATAAAATGGTATAGATAGAGTCACGGCCCACTTCGAAGAGCACTTTCTGGTAACCCTAACCAGATATCAGGAGCAAAAATGGTGAAAAGTATAGCTCCTTTAACACTGACTGTTGAATTTCAATGGAAAAATCAAAATACACATTTTAGAGTACATCCTGTATATGTTTGATACTATGTCAAATATTTTCACATACATTCAATAGTGTGCTGGTAAACTGGCTTTCAGAGGGGGGGAAAAAAAGCCCTGATTTGTAGTGTTTGCTGATTTATGTGGTGTATAAACACACCCACTGTGGCTACTCTTGAGCTACCAACCATTTAACAACTGGCTTGTGAAAATCCTGAATATTTCACAATGTGCATTTGTAAGCCAGTATGGAGCTGGCTCCAGGAGACAACTCCAAGTATTCATTCATTCAGTAGATATTTATGGGGAATTATTTATGTGCTGTAAATGTTGGTAAAATAGCCATCAAGTAGGCTCTGTAGTCTTAAGAGATTTAGGTGTTACTGTCCTCATTTATGGATGTGGAAACTGAGCAGCTGATAAGTTAAGTCATGCAGAGGAGGCTGTTGATATCACACCCATATCCCCTTGGAATTTACCACCCCCAGGCATCCCAGCCTAACTTCCATATGCTTGCGTCTGGGACTCTCCCTTCAGCTCTCTATGCCCACCAGGACTTGCTGTGCCTATTAATAGCTTGCTTTGTTAGATAGGCTGGGGAATTAGCATGCCCTGGGAGCCAATGGGAGTTAGTGGGTAGATGTTTCATCTTGTTCACTCGTCAAATGAGATAACCCTGAAGTGCATGTCTCACATAGGGTTTTCCAACAGGATTAACCTCACAGAATTAAGTTCCTTTCGAGGGTAACTGATTTGAAAAACACACCTTTTACTAACTGTCATCCCTTTCTCTCTTCCTGTTCCCTTACCTGTATTTCCAGTAATTGCATTAAAAAAAACACACACTACTTGCACTGGAATACTGGCTTTGGGGTCTGCGCCTGGGAGAACCCACATTAAGCCAGGATCTAGTTTGGTCAGATTCCAGAGCTCTGTTTGCTTTTTTCACCAACTACCCTGCTTCCTTAACGTTCATACTTTGCCCTAATGTTTCCGGTCCCACTGCTAAATGCCACCATTTGGTGGGGCAGGGGATGGAGGGTATAGCTGGAGGGTGGTATGAAGACAGGTCTAGGGCAACGTCCCTCCTCTCATGGGGATTCCTGATCCATCCCAGGGGAAGAATCAGAGTTAGGGTGTGCAGGACACTCCAGCCACATGCCAAATTATTACTAGTCCAAGCATTTCGGCTGAATCTGGCCTTCCTGTCCATTGGATTGAGCTGGTCTGAAAAATCAAGCAGGGTGATTAGACATAATTGACTTCTTACCTGTAAACCTAGAAACCAACGGTAACTCAGTGAGGCTGGCGTGTTCTCACCCCTATCATCACCCTGACCCTCTTTTCTCCCTCTCAGCATCACTTGGCAATCCAGAGACCAAAGTTCCTCCTAAACAGAAGGCTTCCCAAGCCTAACAGCCCTTTCCTAAGTTTTACTGTTCCAAAGCTGCTTTGCCTGTCGTATGTTCTTGAAGCAGGGCCTACCTCTCCCCTATGACACTTTTTAGTCTTTTAATTTTCTCTTATTTCTGTGCCCTCCAACAGACAGAAAGTCCAGGAGGGAGAATCTATATCTGTCTGTTTTACCTCTTCAGAGATCTTTAACATCTGACCTGGAGTCTGGTACTTAATGAATGCTTAATAAATACTTCTTGAATAAATACGTAGAACAGAAAAGAAGTGAAGAATAGCTTTGCTTGTTCCTGTGTTCAGGGTGAACCCCAAATGCTGACTCCACTCATGTTCTTGGTCTTTATGTCTCCCTGTGATGTCCTGCCCTTGGTGCTCATTGAACATCAAAGAGCATCGGCCTAGCATGCTGTGTCAGAGAGGGGATTCTGGAGTCAAAATGCCTGGTTCAAATTCCAGCTATGCCATTCATGAGCTGTGTGACCTTGGGTGCTGAATCTCTCTGTTCCTCAACTTCCTCATTTGCCAAATAAGGAAAAGAGTGCCTAACTCAAAGTGTGGTTTTGAAGAGTAAAAGTTTTAATGTAAGCAAAGTGCTTACAGCAGACACTGGCACATAGCACAGGTTAAGCATCCTTAATCTGAAAATATAAAATCTGAAATGCTCCAAAATCAGAAACTTTTTGAGCAGTGATATATCTCTCAAAAGTCATGATCAAATGATTTTAGAATCCCAGATTAGGGATGCTTAACTCTAAGTACAATGCAAATATTTCAAACTTTGAAAAAATCTGAAACCCGGAACACTTCTGGTCCCATGTATTTCAGATAAGGGCTACTCAACGTATAGTGACAACAACACAGACATAGTGTTCATGCAATAGCAAGTACTGAGTTAACATTCAATTATCATTACCTTTGAAAAATTAAAACAGTGAATTGTGCATTTCCTCTTAGGAAAACTCGTATGCTTTTGGATAAATTTCAAGCTCTGACCCTAGCAACATGAGCTGACCCTAGGATCCTCTTAGCTTCCTCTAGTACCCCTCTAAGCTCCAGGATCAGGGCTGCTTTCCTCTTCCTCCAAAATGGCAGAGTTTTTCAGCTTCTGGGCTTCCGTCTGTGCTGTTTCCTCCAGTGCCCTCACCCTCACCTCTGGGAACTAGTTCCCTCTGACCCCCAGAAGTCACCTATTCCACGAGACCTTCTCTGACGTAAGCAAACTCAGTCCCAGCCCTCTATTTCAGGAGCACTTATTAGAAGGAAGAATTATCTAATTGACCTGTTTAGTTTCTCCCTCCCATCAAAAACCCAGCTCTCTAAGTGCACTGAATCCCTTACCCAGGTACTGAGTAGGTGTCAATAAAAATGTCGAATGAACATTACAACAGGGCATTAGGTGGCAGATTCCAAGGCCTGCCTCTGGACCCCCATGTTACTCTTGTGTAGCCACCCAGCCCCATCTCACCCCCTTGTCTGGCTCTATGGCCCTGACCTTACCGTCTGCAGCTAGTGTTCCACATGGAGCATAAGCCTATAGCCCTAGCTGCGGCTCTCAATTGCTTGCAGCCTCCTGGTTTTTTGGGGTCCTGTTACTCTCCTACTCCAAACCCTTTAAAGGCTTCCTATCCTACTTACCATAAAATGACAAGCACCCACATAATCATATATCTTTCTGCTTCTCTCTTGTTCACTGTGCTCCAAACAAAACAACCTTCTTTTGTTTCTCAAATCTGCCAAACCTGCCCCATCTCAGGGCCTTTGAACTCTCTGCTCCTTTTGGCCTGGAATGCATGTCCCTCACCTCATGCCCCACAGGCTCTTCCTCTTAAGTTATCTTTCAGCTCAATGAAATCTTGCTGACCCACCGTATAACATGGTACCCAGAGATATTAATGTTAATCTATGCTCTTAGCTGTTTTTTCTCTTTATAATTCTTACCACCACAGTTGACCCTGGAACAATGTGGGGATTAGGGTTACTGACCTCTCAAGCAATAAAAAAGCTGAGTATAACTTTGATTCTCTAAACTTGACTACTAATAGCCTATTGTTGACTGGAAGCTTTACTAATAACATAAATAGTTGATTGATACATATTTTGTATGTTATATATATTATATACTGTATTTTTACAATAAACTAATCTAGAGAAGAGAAAATGTGATTAAGAAAATCATCAGGAAGAGAAAATGTATTTACTATTCCGTAAGTGGGCATGGATCATCATAAAAGTCTTTAACCTCGTTGTCTTCACATTGAGAAGGCTGAGGAGGAGGAGGAAAGGCAGGTGTTGGTCTTGCTGTCTCTTGGGGGGCAGAGGTGAAAGAAAATCTGTTTATAAGTGAACCTGTGCAGTTCAAACCCATTTTATTTAAGGGTCAACTGTGTTTGAAATCATTCTTTCAAAAAATCTGCCTGTCTCCCTTTCTACCTGTTTCTTGTGTTAGAATGTACCCTTGTTAAAGTGGAGAACTTCACCTCTCTTCTTATCCATTGTTACATTCGAGTGCCTGATGCAGTGCGTGGCACAGAGTCAGCATTTAATAATATTTGCTGAATGAATAAATGACAGAATGAATGAATGAATTCCCTTTTCTGTTCCTCCCTGGGACACAATGTCTCTCCCCAGAACTGTTGTTTGCTGAGTAGAGTTTGAGGTCCCCTAGATGAGGATCAAGGCCCACAGACCCAGATACTCCTGATAAAGATGCTGCCACTACATTCTTGTTCAGGGACCTTCACTGGCTTTTGTTTCTCTCCCTTCCTCTCCTTTCCTGGATGGTGCCCTGATGCTTCAGTGTCTCTCCTTAGTCCTCTGAAGAAGCAGTTTCAAGAGGCAGCCCAGTATGGCTTGAGACATTGGGAGATCCAGGTTCAAATCCAGCCTCTTTGACTTATGAATTCTGTGGCCTTGAACCAAGTTACTTTGTTTTGCTGGGACTCAGCTTCCTTCATTGCAAATTGATACAGTGTTGAGAAATAATAAATAGCTATTGTCATACAGTGGCACTGTGAGGATTAAATAAGATAATACATCAAATTGGTTTGGAACAACAGTAAATGCATGAAACAGTTTGGCACTCTGGAAGTCAGCTACACATTCAGTTTGACTTATCCTCAAGTTCCTACATCATTTCTGCACCAAGAACTCTTGCCCTCCCTGATACCACACCCTTGTCCCAGCCAAGCCCCCATACTTGGGGTGACCAATGAATAAATGGCCATGCATCATTTTGAGTAATATCTGTAGAGTGTACAAAAACTCTAAACAAAGAAGCAGTTGGATCACAGGACTTAGAGCTATAGTTCTGTGTGTTAAGTCATGAAAACACCTCAAAATTTCCTCTCACGGCCTCCCTAGTGGGGAGTCGGGGAGAGATGCTGATCAATTAGTGCCATCACAGAAGGCTGACATCGCATAGTGCCAGCCCCACGTCTGGTGATGCGTGTCGAGTTTCTGCAGAAACGTCCTAATAGGATTATAATATTTGCTTTCTGAAAACCCACAGAAGAGAAAAGAACCCCTTCATACTTAATAACAAGGCAACAAGTCATATAATAAGCATGGGTCTATTTATTTAGCAACCAGGCCACAGGGAAGCTGAGACGTCTCGACACCTAGTCCCAGTCTTTTTCTAGAACTGAGAATGCAGACCCACACCCCTGGAATAGCGGGTCTCAGTTACTACCTTGAGTTTTACAAGTGAAAGTTAAGTTCCAGCCCCCTTGCCTTCTCTGTTTTGATGTAAGCACTGTATATGCTTATCCAACAATGCCAGGTCTCTGATTTTCTGCTACTAACTGCCTTTACTCACAATGTGGCCCTCACATCATTGAAAGTAAGTTTCTCACCACTTGTTTTTCTAGCAAGACCTTGAATGTATGTTAGAAATCCCTTTCAGGAGATGGAAGCAGGTATAGGAAAACAAAATAATAAAATATGCAGGTATAGACATTAGGATTTGTGAAGATGATAAGTGGTTATTACTTAGTGCATCTCTATTCATTAAGTTGAAATAAAATCCAGAAGTAAGTAAGCTATTGTTTAGAAACTAATAATGACTCATCTTCCATACAGGATAAAATCTCTGGAGAAGCTTGAGAGCATTTAGTAAAGCCATTTGCCTGTCACTGGTCTCCCTTTAATTTCTTGGTTATGAAGTGATGTCTTTCCAAATACCCAACAAAAAGAAATTAGAAAGAGACAAAGATGCATAGTATAAATGAGAAATAAATCACACACATTCTGGAAACACAACTTAGTTGAGAATATCACTGTTCTATGCTAATGACTTTATTATGGGTAAAAAGCTTTATGATTGAATACAAAGGACAGTCCTAAGTCATCATTGAATGTGAAAGTCTACTTCCTCTGCTGCCTCCAATGATTTTAAAAAATGTTCTACATCATGATGGAAAACCTTTTATTATGGTAAGCACTTCATGTTAATGCATCATCAAACAAGGAAGTACATAAATTTCAAGTTTCAAATATGGATATTTGCAAAAATGTTCTTCTGGTTGCTTGCCCCATCTTGATGGATGGTCCTTCTTCAAAACCATAACTTCCATTGTTGAGTTGATTATTTTATTGTGGATTTCCTAAGTTCTACAGATGTATATGTGTAGGAACATTGCTGTACTAGTTGTCTATTATTGTTTAATAAATTACTCCCTCCAAATTAGTGACTTAAACTAACCTATAGTCATTATCTCACAGTTTCTATGCATCAAAAATCTAGGCCTCTGGCCCCTAACAAGGCCTAATCAAGGTGCTGACTGGGCTGCAGTCTCATCTTCAGGCTTGGCTGGGGATGGATCTTCTTCTAAGTTTACTCAAGAGATTTTTGTCGGGATTCCATTCTTCATGGGCTTTTAACAGAGTGCCTGAACTCTTCACTGGCTGCTAGCCAGAGGCCTCCTTTAGTTCTCTGCCCCATGGGCGTCTCCACAGGATCACTTGCAACATGTAGCTGGCATTGTCAGAGAGGGCAATCAAGATGACAAGATAGGGAATGCAAGCAAGATGAAAGACAGTCTTTTGATGCTTAATCTTGGAAAAGGCATCCCAGTACTTTTGCCACACTCTATTTGTTTGAATCAAGTCACTAGATCCATCTACACACACACGGAAGGAATTACCCAAGGACATGACTACCAGGATCCAGGGCTCATTGAGAGCCATCTGACAGGTTGCCTGCCACAAATGCCGAGGATAAAAATCTAAAAGCATTATGAATCTATGATGTTTCTCTAGATGCAAAGCAACATTAAACCCTACAGTGATAGGCAGTATATCTTGGTGTTTTATTACATAGACTACAGACTGGGGCTTAAATTTCAACTCTGCAAAACACTAATTGTAAGAACTTGGTCAAGTTATTTAATTTATATTTGTAAAATGGAGATAATTTCTAACTCACAGGGAAGGACAATATACGTTTTTGTACGTATTGCTTGTTGCATAGTAAGTAGTTAGTAGCAGTAATAGTTGTATTTTGTGTGACTTATGTAGAACACAGGCAAACAAAAACAACAACAAAAAGAAGCAATGATTAAATCTATGGAAATAAAATAGTTATAAAAGGAAGGCAGTGAATCCACAGAGTACTACATGGACTAACTCTGAACAGTACTTATATAGCCATACCACTGAATATTGGTTTAACCAAGAAATGCAATGTAACTATTCCAGAATGATACAGACAGGGACAGTGTGCATGTGTGTGTTTTGTGGGAACCATGTAAAAAAGTCAAATCTTCAAATCTTCATTATTCTTTCCTTTTTTTTTTTTTTGAAACAGTCTTACTCTGTTGCCCAGGCTGGAGTGCAGTGGCACAATCTGGGCTCACTGCAACCTCCACCTCCCAGGTTCATATGACTCTCATGCCTCAGCCTCTCAGATAGCTGGGACTACAGACATGCAGCACCACACCCAGCAAATTTTTGTATTTTTAGTAGAGACAAGTTTCACCATGTTGACCAGAATGGTCTCAAACTCCCACCTCAGGTGATCCACCTGCCTCAGCCTCCCACAGTGCTGGGATTACAGCCGTGAGGTACCATGCCTGGACTCATTTTTCATAATAAAAAGTAATAGATGAAAACTGTAAAATCAATAAATAGCAGATAAGTTTTTATATTAAAATGTGGAAGTAACTTGTAGAAGTTCCAAGTAGTTTTCTCTAGGGAATGGATATCAGAGATAGGAAGGTTTGGGTAAAGAATATTTCTTTAAATTTTGTGCTACTTTAATTTTTAAACATTTTTAAAGCATAACTTCTGTAAAAAATTAAATTAAATTAGGAAATACACATAGATATTTAAAACATTTTCAAAAGAAGATTAAACCATGATCCCATTTTTCAAATATAACAATTTCATTTTGCAAATTACTTTCCAAACTTTCTTCACATATCTTTGTGTTATTACATATTTGCAGTCATATCATTTGTTATTCTGATTTTATAGTTTTCATTAATTAATTCAGATTATTATTTTTATGTTTAGTGTTACAAATTGTCTGGATGGATCACAATTAACTTACTTGTTTCTCCATTATTAAATATTTTGATGGCTTCCTGTTTGGGATGATAAGTAATATATTCATTGTTCACATGACTGTTTTTTGTTTGTTTGCATATTTGTTTTTCTTCTCTTGAAGTATTTATTCCAATAGTGGAATTACTACATCAAAATGAATATGCATATTATGTTTTCACTATGTATTCCAAAAATGTTTGGAGGTAACATATTGTCAGTAGTTGAGGAGTTTACTCTATCAAATAATCTGATGCAATCTCACCCTAGCAACCTGGTATCTCAGAAGAAAAATGCGTAAGAACTAGATTGCCAGTCCATTTGATGTGGAATGGAACATTAATTCATAATTATTAGTAGTAACATTTGCTAACTTGATTGTATAAAATGATACTTCGAGATTACTTGAGTTTGCATTTTTTGTTTGGTCAGAAGGGCAAAAATGACCTCACATATTTTTTTTCAACAGAGTTGCTTATGGTCATTGATGTGTTCATTTAAAAAAAGGATTTTACGAATTTTCATGATTATCTATTTGGTGAAAATAATGTGGAAAGCTTTTTTGTAGCCACTTCATGTTACTTGACTAACCTCAGAAGGGCATAAACGAGTGCCCTCACAATCCAAAGGGAATAATGTCCATCATAAGTTGCCATGAATGGTAACTCAGGGTTATGCAATGTGCAACCTCTGGTACTGTGTGCAGATCTGTTCACTTGCTGTTCATTGACACATCTTACCCACAGAGTAAAATATATAAAATTAACATTGTAGCTGCATCCTCTCCATGAGGAAAGAAAAATCAGGAAGTTTTGTACAAATAGATATAGCAAGGGAATACAGTTGAAAAATTAACTGTTTTATTTATTCGTTTCTTATACTCTTACCTTGAAAGAATAAGAGCCATGCTTTCTTGCTTCTTCCCAAGAGCTTCCCAGGGGAAAGGTAAATTAAATATTCTTTTGCCTGAGAAAGGGAGGGCTAAGAGTAGTTTTAAAGCCTCATTTTAGGAGAAATTTAGTTTCTAAGACTAAGGCAGAAACATGAAGTTGGCCAGTCCCTAGGTCAACGTAGTCTATTGTTCCGTACCCATTCAGCACCCAAGGAGCAGGAAGTTCCTCTAAGATGAGGAGTGATTATAAACTCTGCAGCATCAAATGTCCAGTAGCTAAGCTGAACATAAGGGATCTGAATGCTGGGGGAATTTGAGGCTTCTAACTTTGAATAGACCAAATGGTCTTGAACAGTAAACGATTCAATGGAATTATGGTACAGTGAAGACCAAAAAACCTTTCTCAAATTTCTTATACTGAATTAACCTCCTTGGGAGTTCTGAACTTCCTATGAGAGGAAGGGTGTCCCACTGATGGACAATATTAGATCTCTTTTTAACCCCTAGCAAGTAGAATTCCAAGTTGGGTTTACATTTTCTGGGGAAGATTTTTTGCATGGTATTTGTTGTAAAAAATAACCAAGCAACCAACCAACCAACCAACCAACCAAACAAAAAAAACAACCTTCCATTTTACTGAGCTGTCTTAGAGAGGTACACATCAATCCAGAGGTAAGTATGAAAAAGGAATACACAGCCAGAATCAGAATGTTAGCTACAGAAGTACAAGGACCATGCCTCTCTTGTTGTCTACCGTGACATACTTATTGAATTTATGCAACACTATTCGAGACATTGAGTTCCAAAAGAGAGGACTCCTCATGTAGCCATATAAGACAATGGCCATGCTCAGTGTGTTTTAAAAGACACAAAAATGCTACAAGAATCCATTACTGGCCAGAAATGTGTGGATCAGAGAGTGGAGAGGGGTGTAGAGATAGTTGTAGGTTCAGACCTGGGGTTACTCTGTGCTCGTCTTAGAACTTTTTTGCCATTTTGCACCCTCGCTCCCTAGTGTATACATACAGAGCAACTTCTTAACTGGCATTACAAAAGACGGAAGTTGAACTTTTTTCTAAAGCTTTCTTTGTTGCCTCCAACCTTTTATGACCTCCTTCCAAGTTGCCTGAGCTACTCCTTACCCCAGCCATCTGCTGCAATGAGTCAGTCTCAAATTCAGTTTATAAGTTGGTTCAAAATATCATCTACTCTGGCAAAGAATATTGAAAGTCTGAGCAATTCTTTGGTGCATTCTGTTAAAACTCCTGGTCAACATGCATTATTAAAGCCAATTAATGTGTTTCTTGTAGGTGATATAGATTCCATAGTTACTAAGAGCAGAGCACTGGAATAAGCTGAGCTCAGATCTGAGCTGTGCAAATTATGATCCATGTAAGTTTGAACATATAACTAAATTTCTCTGAGTCTCAGTTTCATATTAGTAAAATAGGAATAAAATGGTCACTAAAACACTTAACAGAGCTCTTAGAACGTGGTAAACTCACAATCAAATGTATACTATTAGCATTTCCCTTCATGAGCACATTTTTTTGCTGTTTCTCACCTGTCAATACATGGTTATGGCTCAGTCCTCCTTACGCCTTGTCTTTGAAGCTCAGTCTTTAAGAAAGGAAACGTGCCAAAAGAGAGTGGAATTTAAAAATGAAGCAAAACAAAACAAAAACCAAGGTGTAAGTCATAAGTTATTTGCTGAATGAGAAAATAGAGTGTTTCTAAAACCTTTTTACATCTAAATGTGGTTCCAGCATCACAACTCCAGGCATGCAGTTCCCCATGGCTTTTGCTCACAAGTCTTAGCTCTTATGAGCTATTGACTTGAGCTCAATTTGGTTTCCAGGGTGTGGTTTTTACGTATGATGTACAGCCTGCAGGAAACATAGGGCTAGTTTTGTTTTAGGAAATGAAGATTAATAACCACCAGCTGGACCGTTAATAACTTTGGCTGTCTGGGACAAAAACAAATTCTTATATAAATTTGTTATACCATAAATATCGGTGAAGCAGTAAACTTCTGAGTCCAAATTAGTTAAGTTTCTAAGGCCATAAAACACTTTCACTTCTGCCTTTCTGTTTCCAAAATATCCATCTGGGACCTTTCTCACGTGTTCAAAGAACAAGATCCACTTTCTTCTTTTAAAAGCAGTTTGATTCTTATAGTAACTGTAGAGGATAGATTGATATGAATGCTCTCCTTATTTGAGAAATCAGCATAAACTGGTGATTGCATTTGTATCATGAACTTAGCCTTTTTCATGTCTGGGTACTCTCCTGGGGTAAAATGTTTGCACTTTGCATTTTCAATGGGATTTTCTCCTTTACATTCAGATGTGGATTTAGTCAGGAAATGTTGCCTTTTCTCTATTCAAAAGTCAAAAATAATTGCTTTTGCCTAGTGCTTTATATTTTGCAAATTATTTCCCATATTTTATTCTTTGTCCTAAAACCACTCTTTACAATAGATATTATCCTTAGGTAAGAAATACAAGGTTTAAAGGTGTTAGGTAACCTGCTGAAGGTTGACAGTAACAGGAAAGGGTAGAGTTGAAAGTCAGTTTCAGATCTCAGAGCTCTAAATCTTGTGCTGTTTTTCATAATAGTAGAGAAGGGAATGCTTTGAGTGACAAAGACTAATTCCATCCTCTAACGAATGGGCAGTGGGTCACTCCTTACAGAAGATGGCTCTAGTATCTTTTCTGTGCTTGAGTTTTCTCATGGCATTTCCTTCCCCTTGCAGTATTCTTTTCCTCCTTCCGCTGTTTTCTAGAAATAATTGCTATCAATCATTTTCTTAGTTTGGGCTCCCCTCAAAACAGACATTGAGATAAAGTTTAGGGTGCAAGGTTTTTATTTGGGAGATGATTTCAGGTATCACACAGAGAGAAAAAGACAGAAGAGAGAGGAAGGACAATGAGTGAGTTAATGCTGACAATCAGGACTCCATTCCATCAGGCATGTTCTATGAAACCCACCTCAGAATGGCCCCACTGAAGGAAAGCCAACTCTTACCCCTCAATGTCTAAAGTTTGTTTCTGGGGACATTAGGTGTCCATTCTGGGATGTGTATGGGATGAATATACTCCTGTGGCCAGAGAATGTTCCCAGATATGTGGGCAGTTGAGATAGAAAGATATCAGCAGATATGGTTATTGTCCCGTGAAGCTGCAGTTCTCATGTCTACCAGGGGAGCAGAGAGATAATGTTAGAAGGGGGCACCAATAGTGTGTGATATATCCATTTATTTTTATTGTGAATTCAAGCCATTTGATCACCTCTCTTTCAAGACATTTGGAATCCTCTCTCAAATCTCTTGATTGTAAGTGACAGAAAATCAAACCCAAACTGGCTGTTAACCACAAAAAGGAATTTACTGGATCAGGTAGAAGAAAAGTCCGGAAGAAACCTTGACTTTAGGGGCTGAGCTATGCAGGGGCTGTGGCAGGTTGTTCCCATTTCCACTGTGAGGTAGACTCCCTATTTTGAGAAAGGCTTTTTACTTACAGCCCAAAAGTGGCTGCTAGCAACACGTGGCTGTATATCCTCCTAGGTTCAAATGCAAAAGAAGAATGAACACTTTTGTTTAGAATGTCCAGCCAAAGTTCTAAACTTCATTCTGATTGGACTAGCCTAGGTCACATGCCAACCTTTGAACAAATCACTATGGCCTAGGGACTGTGATGCACCAATTGTTTTAGGCCTGTATCATATATTGCAATTTGGGTCCAGATTCTGTGGGCTAAAACTGGGGAGAAGTGGATCCCCAAACGAAAGTTGAAGCTGTCTCCTACAGAAGGGACAATAGATGTTGTGAAGTCAAAATGTAAATGTCTAGTATGATCACCCAGGGGAATTGCATTCCAATATTTATCTTTAACCATCATCTCTTGAAAAGGTTTTAGATGTCTGGAGGCAAAAGTGAGATAGGGCTACTGTATAGCCCAAGGAATGGAGGGCCCTGTTTCACACATGAATTTCTTGGCTTTTTTTTTTTTTTTTTTTGGCCAGTCTGATGTCCTTGTATATGTGTGCAGAAAATCCAAAACTTAGTCTGCAATTCAGATAAAATTCAGAAATAATTTTCTGAACATATACTATGTGCAAGGCCTATGTCCTCTGCCATTGGTTTCTCCCACTGGCAACTGCTCTAACCCTAGGTTTCTACCCTTTATTCTCTGCTCTGGGTGGGTCAAATCATTCCTGTAGTATTTATCTGCCCCAAGAGAATATTAGCAGAGAGTGCTATGTTTTTCATGTATGTATTTATTAGTCCTTTTGTCAGTCCAGCTGTCCATTAAATTATCTTTTTTTTTTTTTTTTTGAGATGGAGTCTTGCTCTGTCACCCAGGCTCGAGTGCAGTGGCATGATGTCGGCTCACTACAACCTCCGCTTCCTGGGTTCAAGCAATTCTCCTGCCTCAGCCTCCTGAGTAGCTGGGATTACAGGCACCTGCCACCATGCCCAGCAGATTTTTGTATTTTTAGTAGAGACGATGGAGTTTCACCATGTTGGTCAGGCTGGTCTCGAACCCCTGACCTCGTGATCCACCCACCTCGGCCTCCCAAAGTGCTGGGATTGCAGGTGTGAGCCACTGCGCCTGGCCTCAATTATCATTTATTGAATGCCTTCCTTGTGCTGCAAAAGAAGTCAAGACCAATCAGAAACAAATATTTTGCCTTCAAGGGGCTGAAAATGTAGAATTAGATGGCTGTGGTTTGAATGTGTTCCCCAAAAGTTCATGTGTTGAAAATTTAATCCCTCTTCCTTCATGAATAAATTAATGTTGGCTCTGCCCTCAAGAATAGATTAATGGATTAATGAGGGCTCTGCTCTCATGCATAAATTAATGTCACTACCATGGGAGTGAGTTTGTCATCTCAGGAGTGGTTTTGTTATAAAAGTAAGGTCTCCCTGGTTCTCTTGCTCTTGTCCTCTTGCCATGTGATACCCTCTGCAGTGTTATGACAGCAAAAAGGCTTTTACCAGATGCAGGTGCCATGCTCTTGGACTACCCAGCCTCCATAATCAGGAGATAAATAACCTTTTCTTTATAAATTATCCAGTCTATGGTATTCTGTTATAGTAACAGAAAATAGACTAAGAGCAAAAACTAGTACCAAAAGGGGGCTATTGCTATAACAAATACCTGAAAATGTGAAAGCATTTTTGGACCTGGGTAAGGGTAATGGGTATAGCCTGGAAGAATTTGAAGGAGCAAGCTAGAAAATGGCCTGCACTGCCATGGTCAGAGCATTAAGGGTGATTCTGGTGAGGATTTGGAAGAAAGGACCAGAGAAAGTCCAGAACTTCTTAGTGATTACCGAAGTGATTACCATCAGAATGTTGGGTAGGGGCCGGGCACAATGGCTCATGCCTGTAATTCTAGCATTTTGGTAGGCCGAGGTGGGTGGATCACCTGAGGTCAGGAGTTCAAGACCAGTCTGACTAAAATGACGAAACCCCACCTCCACTAAAAATACAAAAATTAGCCAGATATGGTGGTGCTCGCCTGTAATGCCAGCCACTCAGGAGGCTGAGACATGAGAATTGCTTGAACCCAGGAGGCGGAGGTTGCAGTGAGCCGAGATCGCACCACTGCACTCCAGCCTGAGCGACAGAACGTGACTCTGTCTCAAAAAAAAAAAAAGAAGAGTATTGGTAGGAATATGGACAATAAAGGTCATTCCAATGAGGTCTCAAATAGAACCAAAACCAAGTATTGGAAATTGGAGCAAATGCCATCCTTGTTGTAAACTGGCAATGACCTTGGCTGAACTGTGGTACTTGCTTGAAGCCTTTATCAAAGGCAGGATTTAAGAGTGATGAACCAGAATATCTGGTGGAATAAATATCTAAGCAACAAAGCATTTGGGCGCAACATGGCTATTTTTAATTGTTTACCGTAAAACGAGAGTGGAAACTAAAAATAAAAATTTAAGTCCCCAGACCGACTGAACGGAACCCCTCTTGGCCAAGGGGACCCCAAAGAAACCTTAAAAATGGAGTTCTTGGCCATGATGGGACCAGAGATTAGACAAGACTCATTATACACCCTTTCTTTTGAATTTTAGACACAACCACCAACCAGAATTAATGTTAAAATAGGGATCATAAGGCTGACAGAATGGACTCATGTGGCAATAAAATATCAAATTATAAACAGGACCTAAGGTCATGCCAGGTAAGGGTTAAGCCACTCGCTCCTACACTTAAAGAAGAAACTATGTTCTTGTTGCCACAAGGGTTTTCTTTCTCTCTAGCAGCCAAACAAGCACTGACTTCAAGATAAGGAATGTTCAAACAGTTGCAGGACATCTACTGTCAGGTGCTAGTTGACCTGTGTTGCACCTGCCATAACTGCAGCCTTGATTGGGCAAGAGTCTGATATCAGGGACTTTCTCCTAACAAGAAGACCACCAACCATGAACTCCTTCTGGCCAGTCTACAGAGGCTGCACATTTGAGTGCTTTTGTGTCCCTGCTTCACCTTTTGATGTATAGACCCTAATTTTAATGCATTTAAATGTTGTTTCCACCCCAACGTGAACATGGATCACATGTAACATGCATGTTTGCTTGTAATAAATGTGCAAGACCCCCTTTCATAAATATTCACAGATTCTCCTATACCCTGTTGAATATATTTAGCCAACCCATTCAGCATAAATTCTTGTCTTATTCCTACCTCCCTGGAAGTGCCTGGCTCTTGTCTTTGCTGAAGGCTACATTTCCCAGCCTGCAGGACAGCCACCTTGCAGGCTGTAATTCTTTATAACAAAAAGTCTCCTTTTCGAAATGTATAGATTGTGTGACTTTTACATTAACAAGAGGAAATAGATGATTTAAAGACAAATTTATAATTAAAAGGGAAGAATAGTGGAAAGATATGGAAAATTTGCAACCTAGCCATGTAGAGAATGAAATAACTTTTCCAGCAGAGGAAAGCAAGTGTGTGACCAAGCCACATGATTGATAAGGAAATTAATATGGATAGAACTAAGCCAGAGGCTATTCATATGAACGATGGGAGAAAAGTCCAGAAGGCATTAATGAGATCTTTCAGGCTGTTTCTCCTATCACAGGCCCAGAGCTCTAGGAGGGCAGAATGGTTTCAGGAGATGGGCCACTGCTCAGGGCCACCTAAGGTCTCTGCTCTTTGCATTCTGGTGAAGCACAACCTGACCAGTCCCCACTGCTGCTCAAGTGACCCCACATGGTACTCAACCCGTCTCTTTAGAAGCTACAAGTTGTAAGCCTTGGCAGTGTCCATGTGGTTCTAATTCTGCAGGTATACAAATGCAAAAGTTGTGGGGGCAGGATTTCCTCCATTTGGATTTCAAAGGATGTCTCCAGTAGCAGAGGGGCTCAGGCAGAGACTTGTCATAGTGGCAGAGTCACCATAGAGAGCCCCTAGAAGGGCAATGCTGAATGGAAATGTGGGGTCAGAGCTGAAGCCACCACAGAGACCCCCCACTAGGGCAATGCCAAGTGGAGCCACAGGGGCAGGGCCACCCTCAATACTCAAGAAGTGTGGAGTTACCTGTGTGCAGTTCCAGCCTGGAGAAACTGTAAGCATGTAACTCCAGCTTGTGAGAACGACTGCACAGTCTGAGCTCAGCAAAACCATTGGGGCAGTGCTGCTCAAGGCTTTGGTGCAGGGCCTAAATCCCTCAGTGTAACTAGGCGGCAGTCCATGGAGTGAAAGATTATCTGAAGCTTTAAGGTTTCAAATTATTTTTTTCTGTTGGATTTAGGACTTACCTGGGACCAGTTACTCCTTTTTTCTTGCCTCTTTCCCCCTTTTGGAATGAGCATGTCTGCCTCATTACTGTCCCATTTTGTATTTTGGAAGTAGATAACATATTCGAATTTCACAGGCTCATAGCTGAGGGGAATTTGCTATGGTATAAATCGCACCTTGAATCTCACCCATATTTGATTTAAATAAGACTCTGGACATTGGACTTTTGAATTGGTGATGAAATAAGTTAAGACTTGGGGGCTCTTGAGATGGTGTATTTTGAGTGTGAGATGGACATAAAGTTGAGGGGTCAGGAATGAAATCATATAGTTAAATGTGTCTTCCAAAAGTTCATGTGTTGGAAACTTAACCCCTTTGCCCTCATGAATGGATAGTGTTGCAATCACTGGAGTGGGTTAGTTATTGGGGAATGGCTTTATTATAAAACTGAGCTGTCTCTGGCTCTCTTGCTCTTGCCATCTCACCATGTGATCCCCTCTGTCAGTCATGTTGTGTTGCAGCAAGAAAGCCTTCACCAGATGCCAGGCCATTGTCTTGGACTTCCAGAATCATAAGATAAATAACATTTTTTCTTTTATATATTACCAAGTCTGTGGTATTCTGTTATAGAAACAGAAAACAAACTAAAACAGAGATGTAGTAAAAGAAGTAAGACATGAGACATATAAAAATGATCTCTCATTTGAGACACAATTGACCAATGTCATTAGTCACAAATAGATAAATACCCAGTAAGTTCAGAAACAGAAATGATCCCTGATATCTAGGCTGAAATGAAGATGAAATCCGATGGAGGAGGGAGGATAATTAAGTTAGTGCTTCTGTTTTAGAGAACTTGAAATGCAAAGCATGATTGAAATTTTTATGCCAGTAAGTTAAATATATCTATTTAATGTGGCAACTATTGCAATTCAAATTATTCCAGATTATGGCTAATGTCTAACCTTGTCCTCTAAGAGTGTGCTTTTCCTGTGTTACCAAAGTGAAAATATCTAATTTAGCTCTCATTTTGTCTTATATGGTCTGAGCAGGACCAATGTCAATTTTTATTCTCTAGCAAGAACTTGATGCATTGCATGTGAATGAATTGGTTAAATGATGTAGCCTGTGGAATGGCTGCATTCCTGCCCATTCTGAAACAAATTAAATATAACATTGAGGTAGAAATAAGATTATATTTTAAGATTTAGACTTAAGAGCTAAAAAATTGAGTTTTTCAAAACAAATCATATCATCAAACCATATACCCTTCTGGAGCAGGGACTATGACTTATTCCTTTATGTTCCTACTCCTAATCCTGATTCAAGGCCTGGCACATAATAGGTGTTTGGTGAAGGCATGTTGGATTAATCCCTTTTCTGTCTTTGGAGATACACTACTACTACAGAACCATTTGCACCATCAAGTACATCTACACTCCTGTAAACCCTTGGAAGGCAGGACTGAGATTTACTGCTCTTTTCTTTATTGCACCCATGTGCAATATGTTGCACATGGAAGCTTCAAATTGTTTATGGAATTGAACTGCCAAATATAACTTTCAACATTGCCTAAGTATGAACTAGAGATCTCAAAGAGGGTCTCAAATCTTGGTAATTTGGGGTATTGGGCATTAAAGGTTTCAGTTCTGTCTCCCAAATGAATGCTTTTCAGATGAGCCTCAGTTTACCTGAACCATAAAAATAAAAGGTGAGCAGAAGAAAGACAACATCTACCAATTTTATAGAACTATTTTAAGGATAGCAAGAAATAACCATGTGTAAGTAGCTAGCAGAGTGCCTGGTACATAATAGGAGTTCAAAAAATGTCAGGTGGATCTATTAAAATGGACAAACATCATTTTCATGTCTAGCTTTAGTCTGTGAATTGCATTATTAAACAATGCATAGCTGGTGATTTTTAAACTTAGTTCCAGTTAATCTAACTTCACCCATTGCTGATTTTGTTGATGAAGGCTTTGAGTAAACTAGCAAATAATCTGATTCTACATAGGGAATACATGTAAGAAAGATATGGGCACCATTGTATTTTTCTGTGTCAATAAGGAAATGATAGCAGGTGTTGCTGGTGCCCCATCCAGACAGGAAAGGTAGCTGACTGGTGTATGCACCTCATGCTGAGAGGGCTGGCTACAGCCAGCTATGTCTATATCCTTCATTGGAGAATTGTTCCTGATAGATGGAGTTATCTCCTACCTGGAAATCCCTGGGATATTGTATTGCTCCCACCTCTCTCATAGCCAGTGACAGATGTCATTTAGGGATACAAAAGCCCCCCTTGTCTCAGGGTTACTGTATGATGCCATTTACACCCCGGAGCTCCCCATGGGATCAGGCTGAGGCTAGACTTTAGTGGAAATCACATCTTATCTGGGCTTCTCACTCTCTGCCCTATTCTGTTTCCCCACTTCCTATGGGTTTTTCCTGAGTCTATTCTCATGGCAAGTGTCTCAGTTTCAAACTGTTCTTCTGGAGATCCCACCTAAGCAAGGGATGAACTGAAGACACAGCAAAGAGATGCAATGCTTTGTGTATGGTTTTATTTAGTAAATAAAATTCAATGGTTTGTTAATAATGATGGTTGACATTGTATATATCACACAGTTTGTGTAGTGTTTTTTACATGTGAACTTCACTTCAAAATAATTCTATTGGGAGTTATAATATTTTTCCCAGGTTTGCTATGAGGAAAACAAGGCACAGATTGCTTAAAAAAACTTGGGTGGTTCACAATCCCAGGTCTTTTGGCTCAGTAATTTGTATTGTTTGTTTGGGGACAGGGTCTCTTATAGTCACCCAGACTGGAGTGCAGTGGTGTGATCAAGGTTCACTGCAGCCCCAACCTCCCAGGCTCAAGCAATCCTCCTGCCTCAGCCTCCTGAGTAGCTGGGACTATAGGTGTTTGCCACCATGCCCAGCTAATTTTTAAATTTTTTTTAGAGATGGGTTTTCACCATGTTACCCAGGCTAGTCTTGAATTCCTAGGCTCAAATGATCTACCTGCCTTGTCCTCCCAAAGTGCTCTACTGTGGGAGGTGTGCTCTACTGTGCCCAGCTGCTTTGTATTATTTGTACTTGACAACCTTGGAGTCTGAGTTTGTCTCCTCGTGCACTTCTTTGGTTGAAATTCTTGTTTTGTGGATGCAGAATCCCTTGACATTGCTTTGCCATTCACTTCTAATCATCTGCAGCTGCTGGATCACCTTGGATTTTTTTAGACAAAAAAACAAAATGAAACAACCTGTTAGAGATATTTGACTCTTTCTAAATGTGAGAATTTTGTTGCTTTGGGTACAGGCCATTGCAAAACTTGCAGACCAAAGATAAACAGTTACAATGTGTTCTGCAGTAAAGGTTATGATATTTTATACAAAACTGAATAAAAGAAAGTTTCTGCATATGCAGAAAGTATGCAAGTAAACAATTTCTGATAATCTGTTTTTCAGAGAAAATGGTGCTGAAAGATGCATGATTAAGTTACCTCCATGTCTCTCTCAGAATCTGTGTCAGAGAAAGAGTAACTAACACTTAAAAATATGAATAAATGCTAGTTATTATTGCCATCAATAAATTATTCATTTGGCTCTAAATAAACACTGTAATACAGTTTGTAGGCATTGGAAATACTATTTTATTGGGATAGAGGAGGAATGTAATGTAGATCTTAAGAGTGGATAGCTAAAATTTTTTTGTTTATATTATTAATGATTTCTAGCTAATACTACCTCCAATAAAGTCATAGAAAATTTTACCGTGTCTTTTGTGTAAACAAAGCTGAAATTTTTCACTAAAAAATTGAGTTTAAAAATTTAGAAATTTTAAAAAAATGATTACATAATCTCAGAGAGACAGAGAGAAAGCATGAAAGAGATTGAATAATTGGTTGGTGTAGATGGACAATTAATTTTTTTTTTGCCATACTGTTGTTCTTACACTTACTTGGTACTTATTTACAGTAGGGTTTAAAAAATTTTTTTTCTGTAATAAGTCACTATACCATAATAAAAGGTCATTAGCCCCAGCGTATTGCTTCTGAAATGTTACTACATATTGTGTGGTAGAATAATTTGATACGTTAGCTAGTATAGCTTTTTTTCTCAGTAAATATACATATATATGAAAATCTATGTATAAACAAATTAATTATTAATATTAAATATACATATATTTTTATATATATGAATCTATTGCCTTACATTTGAAGTACCCACTGATTTCTAATATGGCTGTTTGGCGCATCTCAGGTCACCCAGAAGTTAAATCTTGGCTTTGAGGTTTTAAAGCAGACATTTGAAAAACATTTCATGTAGAGAAGTTTTGAAAGAAAAGGTTTTTCAGTTGAAAGAATCTGACCTTTTGGACTTCTAAGTCCAGAGGACTCAGGGTATACATTTTCTTTAATTTTTTTTTAATCTTCAAACATAAACAATTAGGGGCAGAGAAACATCTGACTGGGTAGAACCAGGGTTTTCTTTGCCCTGTCAGGCTAAATAACAAGCTCATAAGAGATATAAGAGACCTCTGGTTTGAACATGGTGGCACAAAGTCACTGGAAAAAAACAGAAATACAAACTTACCTTCAGTGAAATGGGGAAATTACTGAAATCTTAAACTATGAAATAGGCAGAAGGGCAGACTACAGAGATATAGAGGCTGAGCAGGGGTGTATGTGGGAGGAAATAGGTTACTTTAAGAATGCAGATCTCAGGAAAACTCTGGAAAGGATAATTCTTAAAGCTAAAGGAGCAGACTTTGATGTGAAAACCATAAGTTTCTTGGCGGTAGAATTTGGAAACAAGAATCCAGGTTGACAGATGACATTGTCCTGGATTTTATCTCAATCTGGGGAATTCAAAAAGTGGGTCACACAGAGACCATAAAGAATCACACAGAGCAACCATATTTGCAGACAGCAGTTTGTCATTGAGGTAGTAGAAGAAAAGATGGAATTTACAATTATGAACAGTCTCATAGCCATTTTTTTACATTACTTAGAAGGATGTAAAAGCTAAACAAACTCACATACGAAAACCAGGTTAAAGAAAAATTTCTGCTCGCCTGAAATTTATCCCTGACCTCTTCTTTGTAGGTGTTTCAGAAAAAATCTTATTTCCTTCAAAGGTAAGTAATTTAGAAGGAGACTAGCACAAAAGAAAAAGCACAGGCAACAAAAACAAAAATAGACAAATAGGGTTAGATCAAGATGAAAAGCTTCTGAACAACAACAACAATAACAACAACAAAAAACAGAGTGAAGAAACAACCTATAGATTAGAAGAAAATATGTGCAAGCCATACATCTGATGAGGGATTAATATCCAAAATATATAAGTAACTGAAACAACTCTATAGAGAGAAAACAAATAATTCAATTTTAAAAAACAGGCAAAGGACTTGAATAGATACTTCTCAAAAGAAGACAAACAAGTGGCCAACAGGTACATGAAAAATGCTCAACATCATTAATCCTTGAGGAAAGGCAAGTTAAAACTACAATGAGATATCTCACACCTGTCTGTATGGCTATTACAAAAAAGACAAAATGTAACTAATGATGGTAAAGATGTAGAAAAAATGGAACGCTTGCACACCGTTGGGTGGGAATAGAAATTAGTATAGCCAATTTGAAAAACAGTACGGAGATTCCTCAAAAAACTAAAAATAGACCTACCATATGATCCAGACATCCCACTTCTGGATATATATCCAAAAGATTTGAAGTCAGTATGTTGAAGAGATGTCTGCACTCTCATATACATTGTACCTCATTCGCAAAAGTCAAGTTGTGGAATCAACCTTAGTGTTCATCAACAGATGAATGGAGGAAGAAAGTGTGTTATATACACACAACGAATACTATTCAACCTTTAATAATTTCAAAAAATGTAATTTATAACAACATGGATGAACCTGGAAGACATTATGTTCAGTTAAACAAGCCAGGCACAGAATGACAAATAAGGCATGATCTCACTTATATGTGGAATAAAATAACTTACATTTGAACTCAGAGAAGCAGAAATGGAATGTTAATCATAGAAGCTAAGGGAGGAGGTATAAATGGGGAGATGATAGCTAAAAAGTACAATGCCTCAGGTTGGGCAGAGTGCCTCATGCCTGTAATCCCAGCACTTTGGGAGGTCCAGGCAGGCAGATTACCTGAGGTCAGGAGTTGAGACCAGCCTGGCCAATATGGTGAAACCCTGTCACTACTAAAAATACAAAAATTAGCAAGGTGTGGTTGCAGGTGCCTGTAGTCCCAGCTACTTGGGAGGCACTAGAATCATTTGAACCTGGGTGGCAGAGGTTGCAGTGAGCCTAGATCATGCCACTACTCCCCAGCCTGGGTGACAGAGGGAGACTCTATCTCAAAAAAAAAAAAAAAAAAAAAAAAAAAAAAAAAAAAAAAAAAAAAAGTACAATGCCTCAATTAGACAAAAGCAATATGGTTTTATTTTCTTTGAGATAGAAGATTGTACAGCAGTGTGAATACAGTAAGTAACAATGTTTCATACTTTTCAAAATGACTCAGAGAGTAAATTTTAAATATTCTCACCAGAAAAAGGAATAAGTATTTGAGGTGATAAATATATTAATTAGCTTGATTTGTTATTCCACATTGCATTTATAACTCATAACATCACTTTGTATCCCATAAATATATTCAATTATAATTTGCCAATTTACAATTAAAAATAAAATTTAAAAAATTCTACAAGGAAACAAACAAAAAACAGGAAAAAGAAAACAGGATGAACAAGTGACAGGTGAAGACTGTGGAGAGGGATGGGATGCCTGAGGGGAATCAGTGATTTGCTAGCATAGCTCCTGTGAAAGCCCCATCCCTTCTCCCTTCCACACACTTGGTAAACCCATTCCCCAGTGAATTCTGGCAAGGGGCTGGAAAATGAAAACATAAGTTTAGGGACTCCAAGCCAGAGCATCCTTGGCTGAGGCTGGTGAAGTAGCAAATCTCGTAGATTATATATATTTTAGAGAGAGAGAGAAAGTGAGAGAGAAAGAGAGTGAGAAAGAGAGAGAGAGGAGATTAAGGAATTGGTTCACGTGACTGTGGAGGCCGGCAAGTCCAAATTCTGCATGGCAGTGCTGTAGGCTGGAGACTCAGAGAAGAATGATATTGCAGCTCTGGTCTAGAAGCCATCTCTAGGCAGAATTCTCTCTTCCTATGGGGAGGTCAGTTGGTTTTCTGTTTAGGGCTTCAACTGATGGGATGAGATTTACTCCCATGATGGAGCATAATCTGCTTTATTCAGGCTACTAATTTAAATGTTAATCTCATTTTAAAAATGCCTTCTCAGTGACATCCAGACTAATGTTTGACCAAATATCTGTATCCAGTGGCCTAGCCAGGTTGACCTATAAAATTAAGCCACTAGAACCCCAAAACAGAGAATCAGATTTTTCCACTTCCCTTATTCTCTCTGGGGCTTCTGCAAATCCCTGGAGTGAGATGGAGGGGAGCAATAGGTTCACTTGATCTTCGCCAAAAGGCCGAGAAGCGATAGTGAATGCAGGTTCAAGAAAAATTAAATTCAACTATTGGAAAAATAGTCAGGTGTCTGGAATAGCCAGGTACATGAGTTGACATCTCAAACAGCCCTTTGTGCTTCATCTAGGGCCTGACCTGCTCCATCATCTCTGGCACGTCTCTTGAGCATCATCACCTCCTTTGGATGTCTCCAGAAGCTCTCTCTACAGAAATGGTTTCTCCTTCCCCAGGCTATAGCCCACTGCATGCGACTCTACTACTGAGACCACTAAGCATCCTCCTTTCCTGGAGGCATTTCCTACCCAGCCTCCCAGAGTTCCCAAGGAGACTCAGTTCCACATGTCCTCAGTCACCGTTTGCTTATTAAAAGTCCTTTTATCAGCATTTTTCCTTTCCCTGTCTCATCCCTCCTTCATCTTGTCTTGTTTCCTGGGATCCCCTCCCAAATAAATTATGTGTCCTCCAATTCTTTTCTCAGGATCTGCTCTGAAGAAACACAAAACAAAACAGGGGCCTTTTTAAGAGCATTCATTTCATTTTTTGGTTTAATCAAAGAGTAGATCCTTGATGAACAGTCAATATAAGAGGTTTAAGTTACATACAGAATATTATGCAACCTCAGACTATGAAAAAGGTAGATTTACAGGGTTGTATATAAATCAACACCTGATTTCTCAGTTTCTTATTTGCATTACTAACAGCAAGTAGTCCCTGCTAATGTTTGAATATGAAGTTTCACTGGCTGTTTGTCTCCCTTTGCCAGTGTCAGAAACTACACATAGTTCTTTATAATAGAAGAGGTCAGTATCTAAGGCTTTTATAGTGGAGAGGGTCATAATATATCCATTGCATAAGTTTAGACTGCTCATCTAGATTATTTTAGGTAAAGTATACAACAAACACTAAAAATACATATATGTGTGTGTGTGTGTGTTTGTGTGTGTGTATATGTATATATCCCTATTTATCATTCATTCTACTGGTTCAATGAATATGTATTGAGTATCCTAGCAGCTGAGCATTCAGCAGCAAACCAAACAAGCAAATCCTTTCCTTGCTAGAAGAGCACACTGGAAAGATGACATTTAAGCAAAGACCTGAAGGAGATAAAGGGGCAGGCATGTATAAACCTGGGAGAGTTCCAGCAAAGAAAAGAGTAAGTGCAAAAGTCCTGCACACACATGTATTTGGTGTGTTAAAAAATGTAAACATAGATAGGAGGCTGGTGAGGCTAGAGCAGAATGATTAGGAGAGGGAGGAGCAGATGAGCAGATGAGATCTGAGAGATGTGGGGAGCAGAGAGAAGATCATCCAGGGTCTAGTAATGATTTTGACTTTTCCTCTTATTGTAATGGGAAGCTACTGGAAGATTCTGAGCAAAGCAGTGACAGGAACTATCATATAGTTTCAAAGGATCACTCTGGTTGCTGTGTGGAGTAGGGAAAGCGCAGAGAGAAGCTGGGATGCCTTTGGCGTGATTACAAGTGCAATCGTTGGCTATTAATTTGTGACATCATTTAGATAGAAAACAGACCTTAGAAAAATAAGTCCATAGAGTCTTCATGGAAGGAGGAATAAGCCACTCCAGTATGCTATCATATAATTTCTTTTTCAATCAACAAGGAGCTTAATTGCACAGTAGCAGCTGAAAACCCATTGTTCACCAAATAAAGAAACAATTTCAATGAAAAAAGGAAGATCTAGCCAATGAAAGAGTCAAGTTCTCAAGGGGAAGTTCCTGGAAGCCAGATTTGATGCTATTTTTTTTCCCAATCATCCTATGTTGCTTGTGAAAGGAGAGTTTATGTTTCCTACCAGCATCTGCAAATTGAAGGACTCTAAGCCAGGAATCTGGAGACCTGTGATCTCAGTGTGGGTCTGTCAGAACCTTGTCAAGTGACCTTGGGACGCATCACAACTGCCCTGGCCTCTGTTTTCCAAGTTTGTATAATGTGTGGTAGTATTGCCTTGCTACTATATTTCATTAGCTTGTTTGAGGGCCTCCCAAAACTGTGCATATTGAAAGGAAACTGTGCATATTGAAAGCACCTTGTAGCACTGAAAGCACACTCAACGCAAGGTCATTAGCATTGGTTTTGCCCAAATACTAAAGGAACAATCCATACCACTGAAAGGGGGATATGACAAATTGATCAATGTAAAAGATAAGCTGATAGCTGACATATACCTTGTTTTGTACAGCAGTGGCAAACATCGTCCTCTCATTGAGATTCAGAACCATCACATGAATGCACGTAAATCACCCTATAAAAAGCACCATATACAAATACTTGGGGATGTTTAGCGCCATGGACACACTTGCAGGGAGTAGCGGGGATTCTAAGTCGGACAGGTCTCTCCAGCACACCACAGGGTGGGCAGCACTAGCACTAGCACTATATTGTGGTCAGAGAAAGGCTTTCTGAAAGATCCATTTGGGACGAGACCTGAAAAGCAAGAAGAAAGTTGTGCTTGAGTCCAGGGGCTGGATGTTTATGATGGAAAAGCTGCTATTGTGAGTCGCTTAGAAGCCATGTGTTTGGGAAATGTGCAAAGCATTTAGCTGTGAGATAATAGTGTGGCAGGTGCAGTGGATACTCAGCTGTGTTCCCCTGGCCCATCTCTGAGATTCCAGCAGGGAAGGTGGACAATTCCCTCTAACATTGCATATGCTGCTCACTCCAACTGCCTGGTTTTCTGCCTGTGGGTGTTCCCACTCCCTAATTCACAGGGCAACCTGGAAATGCAGGGGAGTTAATGCTACTGGGATGGGACCAGCCCTCGGCCAAGGGGGACCAGTCTCAGGACAAATGCCCCAGCCTCCCACTGCTCTGCTGACATAATTCTGAGGTGTCTTCCCTGAAATTTCTCAGGGCCCTTGGCAGGACTAAGCCCCAGCTGCCCACAGTAGTGGCCCCTCATTCACATACCCTATCTGAGCTTGCCAGGGCTGTTATAACACAGTACTACAGGCAGGATGGCTTAAACAACAGAAGTAGATCATCTTACAGTCCCGGAGGAGGGAAGTCGAGATGAAGGTGTTGGCAGGGTTGGTTTATTCTGAGGCCTCTCCTTGGCTTATAGATGGCTTCCTTCCCCCTGTATCTTCACACTGTGTTCTCTCTGTACTCATCTTTATCCTAATCTCTTTTTATAAAGACACCCATCATATTGCATCAGGGTTCATTCATATGCCCTCATTTCATCTTAATTACATCTTTAAAGGTCTTACCTCCAAATGCAGTCACATGCTGAGGTACTGGGGGTTAGGACTTAAACAAATGGACTTGGGGCACACATGATTCAGCCCATTATCAACACTGCGCTTCATTGGCATTTCTTTCCTCCTGTCTCACTCTCCCTACCCCCTCACTACCTTCTTAGGTCCTCTCCCAAATTAACTTCCTATATACAAGATCTTGTTTTGAATCGACTTTGAGGTAACCAAACTAAGCCAACAGGAAGTCGTAAAAACTGTGAGCAACTGGAGAGTGCAAATCTACCTAGAAGCATTTAAATTAATTTTAGAAAAATAGCATATAAACAAGTAAAATGTTGTGCAGGGCATGCAAAACACTTCCACAGTCCCAGTCTCGCCTGTTTGCAATCTCTGTGCTGGATAACTTTCAGGTCCAGCTGTTGCTTTCTATGATGTGTATACGATGTCAGGCAATCCCCTGAAATGTAGGAAACATGCACAATTCAAAATAAAGGGGCAAAATGATCTATGATATAATTTGACATCCTGAGGCTGTAAAGAGGCTCCTACATCTTAATCTGAGACTGTGACCCAACGTGGCAATAATGCATAAGGCTTAGGTATTCTCAGGCACATCGTAGCTTATGAGTTGGGGTTATGTCATACCCTGTAAGAAAGGACTGTGAGTAACACCCCCCCACTCAGCCCGTCCTTTTGGGGTGTAATGTCAGATCTTCCCACTAGAGGGCATTGAAGCTACAGAAACGAGAAAGGGTGCCTTTCTGGTCCGATGCTATTGAATTAGGAAGCTTGCTGTACCCGGACTGTATTTCCGGTTGAGATGACAGACGTCCTTTTTGTGCTTCAGTGTGAATTTTACCAATCATGGCCATGTTCAGCATGCTGGAACTGATTATTACATTCATGACGGATAACCACCAGACTGGGAGTGTGATTTTCAGAGGCAAAGGGCAGATTATGTTGATAATAGTCTTTCCCGGAGTAGTCTCTATCCCCATTGGTTATAATGAGGTGGGAAGAGGACTGGAACTCAAGGCTAAAGATCAGAGTCTGGATTCTGACTCTGTCCATTTCTGGCATTTTGAGTTTAATCACATCGTTTAAACCTGACATATCCCAGTTTCCTTATCTATAAAACAGAAATAGGGCCGGGCGCGGTGGCTCAAGCCTGTAATCCCAGCACTTTGGGAGGCCGAGACGGGCGGATCACGAGGTCAGGAGATCGAGACCATCCTGGCTAACACGGTGAAACCCCATCTCTACTAAAAAAAAAAAAAAAAAAAAAAAAAAAAAAAAAAAAAAAAAAAACAAGAAACAGGAATAGCGAACCGAGCCCACAGAGAGTTTTAGTAAGTGGAAGGTTCAAGGTTTTGTATGATGTAATGCACTAGCAACTGCATGGAGGGAGGGGGTGTTGTTATTATCGAGGGTGACCACATTCATCTACATGTTATAAAAGTCCCGGGAAAGATCCGGGATTCAAAAATGAGTTCCTTGAAGTATAGTACACTTTCTAAAACTTTACTATTAGATATTAATTTATTTAGATTTTGATCAATAAAGCAATTCATAGCTTCTGCTTTAATGAGTATCTTCTCTTGGAATGGCACATACACACAGTAAACAGTTACAAATCATCAACATTTTGCTGCGTTAATTTTGGGGACTGATACCTTTGGCTGAGCACAAGAGCTAAGGTATCCAGCTTTGGGGAAAGGTAGGAGACATTTTAGCATGGGGCGGGGAGTTCTCTGCTGAGATAGTGTATCAGACCCTCGTCTCCAAAGTAAATTGTGGCTGGAGAGAGGAACAGAGGAAAGGGGAAAGTCTGAGCCAGAAGATGGTTCAGCCTCACAAGTTTGCCAGGAGTGGCAAGGTTTTATAAAACTTCATTTATTTTTAGAGTCACTGAATCCCCCTTGCATAATCAGTATTTGAGGTCATGTCTATGTGATCACAAATTTACCATTACTTCTATTGTTAAGCATTTACTGAGCATACCTTATTATCCTATTAAGAAAACAGAAGAAAAGAAACACAGGTTTCGAAACTAATTGGGCGGATGTGGGGATGGCAATATTGCACGATTGTGCTGTGATGGCGTCTCAACTTTGTGAAGGCAAGAATTAACTTCTATATATTCATTATTTGATGTGGTAAATACCTAACATGTGAATAAATGAATGAAACCACCTTATTTTAGGACAGAGATTCTCCAAGTGTGTTACTTGGCCCACTTCCATCAGAATCACCTGATCCTTTTCTACAATACCATATATAAGACACTGTTATAATTACTTTTCTTAAATTAATTCATTTGTTCTTCACTCAACCCTATGAGATAGGTACTATTACTATTACCTTCATTTTACAGATGAGCTAACTAAGGTCCAGAGTGGTAAGTCACTTGCCAAGGTGACATAGCCAGTAAGTGACAAAGCTGGAGATTTCAACCCAGAGTCAGTGCTCAAAATCACTACATCATCTTGCCTCTCTATATCTAAAAGTAATGAGGCAGATAAATATGTGTTATAGGAAAGGGCCAACAACTTATAATTTTAAGTGGAAAAAAAGCACAATACTGAGGCCAAGTGCAGTGGCTCACACCTATAATCCCAGAGCTTTGGGAGGCCGAGGCAGGTGGATCATGAGATCAGGAGTTTGAGACCAATCTGACCAAGCTGGTGAAACCCCGTGTCTACTAAAAATACAAAAATTAGCCAGGTGTGGTGGCATGTGCCTGTAATCCCAGCTACTTGGGTGGCTAAGGCAGGAGAATTGCTTGAACCCGGGAGGCGGAGGTTGCAGTAAGCCGAGATCACACCACTGCACTCTAGTCTGGGCAACGGAGGAAGACTCTGTCTCAAACAAACAAACAAACAAACAAAAAATCAAAAAATCACAATACTGGTCAATATAGTTAATAAGTTAACATTTGTGTCAAGAGAGAAAAGAGATTAAGATATGCTTGTATATACATAGATTCTCTCAAGAAGAAAAGAGAAACACCAAGGCTAATTAGGTCTAACATTTCTATCTTGCATTTCTGTTAGGGGTGCATGTAGCCCGCTCTGGAGACTCCTTTGACAGTCATACTGTTAGTGATTTTCTGTCACTTATCCTGCCCACCTTTATGATGATCCCTGAGAGTATGCCACACTCTTTGGGAGTTAGACCCTCAGTGTTGCTTGATCAACAAAGACTCCAAGTGATTATTTTGTACTCTCAACTTTGAGAATCATGACCTTAAGTTTGGGCCAGAAAATTTAATTCCATTGGAAGACCTAGGAGCTTTCCTACAAATTTCTTCCCCTTACCTGTAAACCAACTGATATTCTGCTTGGGAAGAAAGATGAAGATAAGCACAGTATTGGGACATGCCTCTCTTTTCCAGGTAACCACACTGTGACCCCATGCAGCATACTTCATTATATCCTTGCTCGTTTTCTTCTTCTGCATTATCAAAAGACAGAATAAAAATCTTTTTTGGTTTCCTTGGAAGTTTTACCAAGAAATTTGGTCTATACTGTTTGACTGTGTTCATTCATTCTGTCAGTATTCTTTCATGTGATAACCTCTCCTCCCATATTTTGTGTGTTCCCTTTTTAATATGTGAGCTCTTCAGGGCCTGTGCCAGTCTCTTAGTCCTTTTCCTCCTCAGAATTTTTTATGACTACAATGTAAGGTTGTCATTTTTGAGACCGTCCTATTGAATCCACATGTCTTTTGAAATCTCTTGAAATGCTCTGTCCAATATACTAGCCATGTGCCACAATTCCACAATTTAGAGTAGCCACGTTCCAAGCACTCAATAGCCACACTGAGCTAGTGGTTACAATATTGGGTAGCACACATTATAGAATATTCCCATCATCATGGAAAGTTATATTGGAGAGGGTTACTCTAGAACTTTCCTATCCACCAATCTTTGCTCCAAAAAAAAAAAAAAAGATTGAATTTCTTTTTCCACAATCAGACAAAAGAAGTTTGACTCTACTTCCATCTTTTCAAGTTATTTGGGACAATAAATGACCTGAATTTTCCAGCGCTTACTCTATTTCCTGTCTTCCGTTGGGTCCTATTTTTTTTTTTTTTCAGAAGGCCTACTTCCCTATGATCCTTGTGGATTATAATATAACCTGAAGCAGCAAGTGCTCTCATTACTTCTTTATGAGAGTGAAAATTGTGAGACAATTTTCCGACATCCGAGAGCTTGAATGTTATCTGCTATATGCTACATGTCATTTCTTTGGAAAGTTCCTTGAGGACATGAAGCAAATGAACGAGTATAGTAGTCATTAGAGCTGTTTACTAATAGGTCTTTTCTTTGATACATAGTAGGATTGTACTTATCTGCCCTTCTTTGAAGTTAGACCTAACTATGTGATTTGCTTTGGCCAGTGAGATGTACATAAACGTGACATGTGTCAGTTTCAAGTGGAATGTCTTAGAGCCAATGCAAAATGGCCAAGTTTTATTTTCCTTTGCCAGGTAGCATGCTGCTCTGTCAGCCTGGGTCTGAGAATGAGAGAGTCAGGCAGAGCCACACCAATCTGAAGTAGACATGCACTCTGAGTAGGCAATAAAACTTGGGGTTTTGAGCCATTGAGGTTGTAGGCTGTTGTTATTTCAGCATAAAAGAGTCTATTCTGACCAACACAGAGCCAGTACTGAAAAAAGGGAAGCATAAGATTTGAAAAACTGTAAGTCCAGAACAGGAACAGCTTAAAGGGAAGTCCCGAGATTGTAGCTACACAGTAAACAATTCAAATCAGGAACTGGAAGATCCAGGAAGTCAATAGAAAAATTTGATGAAGAGAGGGCCCAAGAGAGTAACATACATATGATAAAAGGAAGTAGGAAATGGATAAAAATAAGAAATTCCAGGAAAAAATTTTAAAAATAATAGTATACACATTATCTCTGTAGTGAGTAATTTCTCCAGATAATAAAAATATAAACAAAGTGTATCATTCAGGGTACTCCAAAGAAACAGGAAACAGGACCAATCACACACACACACACACACACACACACACACACACACACGTAGAGAGAGAGTTTTCTTCTAAATAATTGGCTCACATGATTATGGAGGCTGAGAATGTCGACAATCTGCCGTCTGCAAGCTGCAGATCCAGGAGAGCCAGTGGTGTAGTTCTAATCCAAGTCTGAAGGCCTGAGAACCGAGAGAGCAGATGGTTCAAGTTCCAGTGTGTGGTTAGGACAAGACTGATGTCCCAGCTCAAACTCCCTGATGTTAGGGAGTGAATTCTGTCTTGCTCAGCCTTTTGTTCTATTGGAGTCTTCAGTGGATAGGATGCGACCCACCCACATTGGGAAGGGCAATCTGCTTTATTCTGTCTGCTTATTCAAATGTTAATCTCATCCAGAAACACCTTGACAAACACACCCAAAATAATTGTCTTTTTTCTTTTTCTTTCTTTCTTTCTTTTTTTTTTTTTTTTTTTTTTTTTTTTGAGAAAGAGTCTCACTCTGTCACCCAGGCTGAAGTGCAGTGGTGCGATCTTGGCTCATGGCAACCTCTGTCTCTCAGGTTCAAGTGATTCTCCTGCCTCAGCCTCCCAAGTAACTGGGATTACAGGTGTCTGCCACCACGCCTAGCTAATTTTTGTAGTTTTAGTAGAGATGGAGTTTCACCATGTTGGCCAGGATGGTCTTGAACTCCTGACTTCAAGTAATCTGCCCACCTCGGCCTCCCAAAGTGCCAGGATTACAGGTGTCTGCCACCATGCTCAGCTAATTTCCATATTTTTAGTAGAGATATGGTTTTGCCATGTTGGCCAGGCTGGTCTCAAACTCCTGACCTCAGGTGATCCACCCACCTCAGCCTCCCAGAGGGCCAGAATAATATTTAATCAAATATCTGGGCTCCCTGTGGGCTAATCAAATGAACACATAAAATGAATCATCTTATAAACATTCTTGATATACAATTTTAAGATCAGCTTCTAGATACAGCAGAAAAGACAACATGTAAAAGTTATCTAGCTTAATTGTGTTAAAGTGAAAGCAAAAGTTGCAGTGGAAAAAAGAGGCAGAAGCTGAAGAAAAAAGAAGGGGTGCCCCTAACTTCATCTTATAAGGCATGGGGTAGCTGTTAGAGACTACCTAGGGTATTACTTAGAAATTTAAAAGTAACTCACAGAAAATGTAAAAATGTTGAACTATGTAAATAGGGAGGGGAGGCAGGAATGATAGAAGTGGACCAACTCCTTCCCTCTTATCATAGGAGTCAATAAATAATGACTAAACTTGACCTTGATTATCAAGTTTGAGCTGTATGAAGATAACTAGCAGGAGAGTTTGAAATGGGGTCTTTCCCAAACAAGACCAGGGTTAGGAGGGGTAGACTAGAACATTGTTTCCGAGCAATGTATTACTTTGATTTTAAAACGTTTTAATTAAAACAAATAAGAAAAATCTCCACCAAGTCAAGCCACTAGTTGATCTACCAGTTTGATTTTAGTGAAACAAGTCCCAAGAGTAGTTCACTTCCCAAATCTCTACTCATAGCCATGATCCTGATGGCTTTCTTTTGCCCCCTCGAGATGGAGTTTTGCTCTTATGCCCAGGTTGAAGTGAAGTGGCGTGATCTCCGCTCACTGCTACCTCTGCACCCCACATTCAAGTGATTCTCCTGCCTCAGCCTCCAAAGGAGCTTGGATTACAAGCATCCGCCACCATGCCTAGCTAATTTTTGTATTTTTAGTAGAGACAGGGTTTCTCCATGTTGACCAGGCTGGTCTCGAACTCCTGACCTCAGGCGATCCACCCACCTCGGCCTCCCAAAGTGCTGGGATTACAGACCTGAGCCACTGCACCCAGCCCCGGGTAGCTCTTTTCCTCTCTCTCATGAGACAAAACGTCATTGGGAGAGATTGCTTGGATTGTGAGAGATTTCTCATCATTAACACAACAGAAACATTTGAACTCTGGCTCTTAAGTCAAATTGCCTGGACTTCAGTCTGAAATCTTTTATTTCATAGCATATGACTTTGGACAAATCACTTCACCCCTCTGTTGCTTGGTTTCCTTCTTTGTAACAAGAGTAGAAAACAGTGGTATAATATTATGTGTATTATGAGGACTAAAAGAATTAATCCATTAGAATGATCAATATAATGCTTAGAATATGATAACCATTCAATAAATGCTAGTTGTCTTCATTGTCATCATCATTATGCGCAAAACATCTTGCTGGGCCTTGGGGTTTCAAAGACAAGTAAGAAACATTTGGCCTCTGTCCTTGCAGAACTTAAAATCTAGTAAAGGAAGAAGAGAAGTGATCAAGCAGATTTAGACAGAAAGATAAGGGTTCACGAAGGGCACTGCCTGGGGTTGTTAATGGAGTCAACCCCTCTGTCATGCACTGAATATTCCTATCATCCTTCTAACTCAGATTCATGGCCATATGACTTTATTTGACATTCAGTGAAATAAATAAGCTATTTATTTAGGAACCCCTAACCTAGTGTCTGTGGCACCTATAAGACTTGCTTATTCTCTTGAGAATATAATTTCCAGTTTCCTGAATCTCTCAGGCATTGCAAATTATATTCCCAATGTTCCTCCAGACATATGCAGTGTTAAAAGTATTTGGAATTTCAAAATAACAGGCAAGCCAAGGTATGGCCCATTAAAAGAAACTATAAGCACTTTCCCAGTCTCTCATTCCATCCCATCTCAAGATGAGTGTAGTCTGGTTATTTTCCAAGCCAGAAGGCACTTGCTTTGCATTTGCTTCAAATCTATGCACTTTAAAAAATACCATGACATTTTGCTTGTGAGACAAAAGTCAAATGCCAAAAAAAAAAAAAAAGAAAAAAAATCACCTCTACAAATGTGAGTATTAAAAACTTAATTTATAAATGCAAACAAGATCAGCTGCCAAGATGCCAACTCGTTTACCTAGTTTGCAGACTTGGAGATTGTGGGCAATATTCCTCATGTTTGCCCTACACCTGTGTGTTTGTAATTTATCAGTGATTGAGAGAGCTGTTCCAGAAAGAAGCCTCCATTGGCATTCTTTCCTGTCTGAATGCTAAAATGCAGCTGGTGGGCTTGAGGTTACAGTTCTGGAATGTATTAAGAGTGAAACAGGAAGTTAGATGGTACATGATGCATCAACTGTTCTGCATGTTCAACACACGGTGTCATTTGGAAAACTGTCCCTACCTCAGTCCATGATATCTGATTGGCACTGCCAGTTGCAGTGTCCACTGCACACCATGATCCCATATAGGTAGGCATCTAATCCACATTGTTCCTTTCCCTCTTCCAAACAGTACATAAACAGATAACTTCGAGGAGAAAGGGCTTTGCCTTCTTCGTCCTAGAATAGTCGTTTGAAATAAGAGCTCCATAAGTACTTAGTAGATGAATCTCAAATATCAATCAAAAGATCATTTGCAGATTTGTGAAGTAGGTTTGTGAAGAAAAGGATCTCAATTCCCAAAGGAGTTGCTAAGCTAGTGGGAGGTAAAGTTGGGAGTGTTGCGATCCATCTTCCTCTCCTGGAAAGACAGTCTGCAAATACATGGAGGAAGGTGAAGGCAGGGCTAGACAAAGAGACTAGGCCCTATTCAGCCCACCTACACTTTCCAGTTGTGGGAACCAAGACATTCCCTTTTCACATAAGCTAGTTTGAGTTGTTTCTGTCCCATGTGTTTTAAAAAATTCTTTTTGGTGATCCTTTTAATTCCCACCAAAACCTCCTGGTGCAGTGGGAGGAAGGAACAGAGCCAGTGGGAGCATGCATAAGTTGAGAAGACAACCAAATAAACAAACACATTTTCCAGAGATTCTGAGGGAAGTCTAGATTTCAAATGTGGCCCCTCACTGCACCCGACAGCCACTCCCAGCCAGTCCCCTGGAGTGAACACGCTGGCTGCATTTAAACACATCTTCTACCTTCTACCTTCCTTTCCCTGCTGGTAGTGGCATATGGCTTTTAGCCTTTAACTTGGCTTGGCAAGACACAAATCCTGCTAGTTTTCTGAGATGGTATTAGGTAAACATCTGTAGCAGAAGGATGAACAAGGGTTTGGAGCTTTAGGACATTAAGATGATTGAGCAATCGTTCTATAGCTCCTCTTTCCTCAGCTAACCCTTATGGTTTCAGAATAAATCTATTCTGTCGCCAGCAGGCATTCCCTCCCTGGCCATCATGTCTTTTGTCTTATCTGTTAGCTCTCTGGGGAAACTGGAACTATGGCTCTCAACTGACTGCCGAAGAGACCCCCAAATCTCAGATCACACTACCACCTTCTCAGACTCTGCTGCCAGCAATCCCAAACACCAAAATCCACCGAAATCTCTGCTACATACAGATTAGATGTCCATGTGTGCGTGTAAACAGACCGTGAGACAATTTAGGCCCCTGACCCCTTGTTTGTTCTTCCCAGTTCTCTAAATCTTTGCCAGGGTTTGCCAGCTCATCTTCCCTGTTTATAGTCAGATCCCACTCTCACTGACTTGATCTCACTGAAATCTCATGTCCTGTGGCCTGTTCTCCCTGCCCCATGCCACTCTATTTATAGGTCTCAGCTTCTTTTCCTTGGTTTTACTCCAAATCTACATGGACCTGGTTGGCACTGTGTGCATAGCAGACTTGACTGAAAGTTAGAGGCTCTGGAGGGCCTCTATACCAGAGCAACAAATATGTTAAATACATAAGTTAGTTAAACATCCAGAATGCCTGCTGTCAAATTCTTTTGACCACTTTGCATTATCATCAACTTCACTCTCTTCTTTCTTCAGTTCTCTCTCTCCCTTCTCTTATTATTTCACCTCCATATCCTGTTTATTTCCTGTGCAGAGCTATTTGGTTCTCTCTAACCCATTTCATCAAGACCTCCATTCAAAATATCTATTCAGGTGCATATGATGTGTATGAATACACACCATTATATACATGCTATATGATGCTTAATGAGATTATATATATGATGCTTATATATTATGTATTACATATGATGCTTATATAGATGCTTACATATATGATGCTTATATATGATGTTTAATGAGCATATATATATACACACACACACACACACACAGAGTGCATATATATGATGCCTTCTCAGAAGGCTCAGCAGTCCAAAGTCAGCTTTCCTTCTAACCAAAAATCCTGATACCTGCTGTTTTCATCATCATTTCTACTACAATGCCAACATATACTTCAATAGCTGTACATTCATCCTCTCTCTCTCTCACTCTCCTCCCTCTTTCTATGTGTTTGCATGTATATATGTGCATAAATATCTATTCAGGTGTGTATGATGTGTATGAATACACACCATTATATGCATGCTATATGATGCTTAATGAGCTTATATAGATGATGTTTATATATTATATCTTACATATGATGCTTATGTAGATGCTTACATATATGATGCTTATATACGTGATGCTTAATGAGCATATATATAGAGAGAGATAGAGAGTGCATGTAAGTGCATGTATATGATGGTGTGTATTCATACACATCACATACACCTGAATACATATGCATGCATATATATATATGCATATACTTCCTTTGGTCAAAGTGTCTTTATTTATAAAAGTAAGGGAATATACTAAGCTACTTCCAATACTCCATTCAGCTCTAAATTTATTTTTAGTGTTTATACTGCATTTAGGCATCTATATGGTAGGACATGTGTTAGACTGTTAAAACTTAGTATTGACCGGGCACAGTGACTCATGCCAGTAATCCCAGCACTTTGGGAGGCCGAGGCAGGCGTATCACAAGGTCAGGAGATCGAGATCATCCTGGCTGACATGGTGAAACCCCGTCTCTACTAAAAATACAAAAATTAGCTGTGCATGGTGACATACGCCTGTAGTCCCAGGTAATTGGGAGGCTGAGGCAGGATAATCGCTTAAACCCGGGAGGCAGAGGTTGCAGTGAGCTGGGATCGCACCACTGCACTCCAGCCTCGTGACAGAGCAAGACTCCATCTCAAAAACAAACAAACAAACAAACAAAAAACTTAGTATTATTCATTTACACATTTGTTTTAAGGCTTTCCTATTTTTTCATGTTAAAATAACTTGGTTACAATTATTAAATGGCTTTAAGATAGCACAATAATTAGACAATTATCTTGAACTCTAACACATAATATAAAGTATCTATTTTTGGCTCTGAGTTCACTAGAAAAATTATTGAGTCAACATGAGCTTAATGAAGCCAATAGAACATTACTGAATACCAAAGGTAGACAAGCTGGCCGTTTGTGTTCAGATGTACCTGTGGAGTTGGAGTGACTCTTAGTATCTGTCATTGACCTGTCCCCAGTGGTCATCTAAAAATGTGCTTAATTTCATGGTCAGCTGGAGCTAGATCTTCTAGGGATTCATGAATATAGACTGATAGGCTCACAGGGCCACCTGATAGCATCATAAAATACTATGAGATAACAAGGTTTCTGGACATGACATTCACTTTCACAGCATATATCATCTAAAGTTGTCTATCTGGTTAATTCCAATTAGTTTGCAGAAAATACATCAATTTCTTCGTCATATGTTAATGTAAAGAAATCTTGGCATAAGGAATTATTCCAGAATTTTGTAAAAGTTGAGCAATTATTTTTGCATAATTTGATTTTGTCAATTCCAGTTTTTGCCTTTTCAAAAAACTTCTTTCTTTTCAGTAAGGCAAAGTAGAAAAAGACCCATCTAGGTTGAAATTACAGCACAAGGTTCGCTAGCTTCGTAACCTTGGAAATGCAGTTCAACCTTTCAAAGCAAAAGCTCTTCATTGCTTCCCTTAAATGGTTGTTCTTCAATCCTTGAGGATAATAATACTTTCCATGAAGGATCATTCTAAGGAGCAATTAAAAATCTTAGGCGTGAAAGTAATAAGTGAATATTAGTGACATTTCTCCCTGCTTTTCCTCCCAAATCCTCCTCTTCTCACCTTGCTTTATTCAAATCTAGAATGAATATATGTAGGATTAGGATTCTGGGGAATATGGGGCAGTCCCTTTTCTCCTAGCCATGGAACTGTCCTAGGGGCTAATGGCAGGCTTTCTCCAACCTCCTTCCTGAAGGGGAGTTTTATCAGTCAGGGTCCAGTCAACAAAACAAAGTATGCCAGGAATTCAGTAGCAAGAGCAGAATGGAAGCAACTAGTTAGAAGGATGGCAGAATGGTTCAAAAGCCAAATGAGATGGGAGGCAACTTCCTGTTTAGCGACTGCCAGAAGCCATTATCACTCTGAGGCTTGAGGAACAGAAGGAGGAGATGGTGGTGCCAGAGCCCAGGAGCCAGGGCTGCCCTGCATGAACTGAAACCACTGTGAAGACACAATCACTGCAAGAGATACAGCCCATAACAAACAGACAGGGAGACAAATACTGTGGCTTCTCCCACCGGAGCCTCTTGCTGGCTGACCCTAACTGGATGCCACTTGGCAAGGAACCTTGGGGACTGTAGTTTGTAGTCAGTCCCTTATATCAGAGAGCAGAAGACGAGAAGCACAAGGAATAAATTAGGAGGCAAATAGGCAAAGACTGGCAGAACAGCCAAATGGGAGATTTTTCCTTTATGTGTGGCCCTAGCTGCTGCCTCTGAGTCTGATTTTTAAAAACCCAGTCAGAAAATTCTTCTTAAGATTAGCACCCCTCCTAAGACTCATCCTAAGGATCTTTCCATTACAAGCAAGAGCATGCAAGTTAACATATATTTGCAGCAAATACTTTATCATCCATTATCCCCAAGGAGCAAAAGTTAGGATCTTGAAGGATTGGGACACAAGAAGGATAAATTTTGATGGAGAGCAATAGGTAAGTGCATTGAGAACTATGTGTTGCTGGGATGCTGTGGTCCTAGATGCAGCAAGAGGAACACCATGTGCATGAGGCTGAGGGGAAGGCCCAGAAGGGTGGTGGTAGAGAGACAGAGCAGAAGCCAGTTTCATGCAACTTCCTAAACAGCAGAGAACAAGTTCTGGCTGTTCAGGATAATTAAAGGCGGGCAAAAGAGGTGTCCATCAGTGATTTAACTCATACCTAGTCCCACTTCTCTTAAGTCCATTCATTCGCTATTTGTTGAGGCCTTCTGATATGTTTTCAAGTGCCGCACACATAGAAACCTGCAACTGTGTCTTAGCTCTTGTTTATTATTATTAAGAGTGTTCAGTGAGATCATAGAGAAGGGGAATCCAACCTCTCCTGGGGTATGATCCATAAAGGTTTCACATGGTTCTGAGTATCAAAGCAGAATAGGAGTAGGAGCCAGGCGACATGGCAAAAAACCTTCTAGGAAGAGGCAGTAGTAGGAATAAATAATTGCAGATGTTGAGGAAAAGATGCAAAACTTGTTAAAAATTATTCCTGCTTCTTAAAACGGGTAGGGCTTATTACTGATCCTGGTTTCATGAAATCACAGTAGGGTTGTCAGGTTAGGCAAATAAATTACAGGATACCTACGTAAATTTGAATTTCAGATAACAAATATGTTTTAGTGCAAGTATGTCCCTTGCTGTATTTTATCTGGCAACCATAAACTATAGGGATGACCTTAGACTACATTGTGCAGGCTAAAAATCTTCAAAACACGACAAAATATATAATTCTTATTTCCAGGTACTTCTTTAGCAATAGCTCAACCAGATGACATCTTTAGAACAGTGGTTGACAAACTTTTTATGTGAAGATAAAGATAGTAAATATTTTAGGCCTGTGGTCCATATGGTCTCTAATTACTTAACTGGGCCTTTGTAGCATGAAAACAGCCATAGACAATGCATCGATAAATGAACGCGGCTATGTTCTAATAAGACTTTACTTATAACAACAGAGACCCCACTGTCATAGTTTACCAACTCTAACTTTAGAAGTTGAATCTAGAAGATTTTGTTTCTTTTTGTAAAAAGCTGCTTGCAATGTAATAACAAAAACCAAACAACACAATCAAAAAATGGGCAAAGGCCTTGAATAGACAATTCTCTACAGCAGAAATACAAATGGCCGATAAGGACAGGAAAAGATGTTCAACATTACTAATCATTAAGAAAATGCCAACCGAAACCACAAGAAGATACTGCTTCACATGCATTAGGGTGGCTGTTGTGAAAAACAAAGCAAAACAAATATAGTTAATTATAATCTACCGTAAATTTCAGAATAGCTAGAAGAGGATAATTCTATGTTTCTAGCATAAACAAAAGATAAATATTTAAAGTGATAGATATCCCCATTACCATGACATGATCTTCACACGTTATGTGAATGTATCAAATTATCACATGTGCCCTGAAGATATTTACATCGATCACGTATCAGTAAAAAAGAACAATAAATTCACACAAAAAAGAAAACGAAGTAACACGTGTTGATGAGGATATGGATAAATCGGAACCCTTGTGCACCGTTGGTGGAAATGTAAGCTGGTGCAGCCCCTGGGAAAAATATTATGGGATTTCTTCAAAAATATTAAACTTAGAATTACCACATGATCCAGAAATTCCACTTCTAGGTATATTCTCAAAATAATGGAAAGAAAGGATTAAAACAGATATTTGTCTATCAATGTTCTTAGCAGCATTAATCACAATAGCCAATAGGTGGAGACAGGCAAAATGCCCATTAATGGATGAATGGATAAGTGTATAATATGTGGTGTAAACACACATATGCATGCATACACAAAATGAAATATTGTTCCATCTTAAAAAGGAATGAAATTCTGATACATGTTACAATATGAATGAACCTTGAAAACATTATGCTAAATTGAATAAAGGAATCACAAAGTGACATATATTGTGTGATTCTACTTATGTGAGATATGGAGAATAGTCATATTCCTCGAGACAGAAAGTAGAATAGACATTGCCAGGAGTCAGGGAAAGTGAGGAAGGGCGAGTTACTATTTAACGAGCACAGAGTTGTAGCCTGGGAAGATGAAAAAGTTCCAGAGTTGGATGGTGGTGATGACTGCCCAACAATGTCAACGTACCCAATACCAATGAACTGTACACCTAAAAATCACTAAATGGTAGATTTTATGTTACGTATATTTTACCACAATAAAGGTTAGCTACTTGCAGTTTACTGAATTATAAACTGGTCTAAGAGAGCCAGTCAGCCAGACAAGATTCTATGTATTTCCAAACTAGAAACAACAGCAAAGATTATAGTCACTTACAAATTTCGGGCAATCCTAGATATAAATAAGACATATGATATAACAACATTTAAAATGTTGTCTTTGCAGTATACAGGCAAATTATACCTCAAAGTCTCACCACAGAATTTTCTCTCTCAAATCCTATGAGAAGAAATTTTCTGTAACTTTGCACACAGACTGTTGATTAGCCTGGACACTTCACTCCTGTCCCTGTATTAAAGTGAGAAACAGCACAGATCTGGTCATAATGTCCAGATCAAGAATATGTGGTAGGTGCTGGGGATACAGAAGGTTATAATTAAGTCCAATCCCTGTTCTCAGGAGTTTTCAGATGTCATGGAGAAAAGCATGTCATGAATACTTTTTTGAGAGGTAGCTATGAGCAGTTGCCAGTGCATTATAGCTGTCCTATTATGCACTTTGCCTTCTCCCCAAGTATCCTTTCTCACTCTCTGCAAAGTCATTATCAAAATTTAGAACATTTGTGTTGATTTATTTTAACGTCTGCCTCTTTCTAGAGGTTTAATGTGTTTTACAATGAAAACATGATAAGATGAAAATAATCAAGTCCAGAAAAGAAAGAGGCTCAGAGCCTCAAGGACATTGTACAACCCTCTCCCCGCAAATTTTACTCCATATCTTTTTAAATGGCAACAGTGCAAAAACTTCCTTGAGTGCTAGAAAGATTGATTTTCCAGAGTCAAAACTTTTCCGAATCATTGCTTTTGACACTTGTCTATGGAGACAACATTGTAGACATAACTTGGAGATATTATATGAAAGTAAATTTCATTTGTAGTAAATTATCAAATAAAATAATCTGGCTTTGAGATATGCTACATAATTAGGCCATTGACAGAATTTTATGTGGACAGAGAAAGGCTATTTTGGACTTATTGATATTTTTTGCCAAAATGCTTCCCATTACATGATAATTGGTCTGGATATATTTTACTGATACAAGATACACAAACAAACAGCAAGCATACAAACACACACACACACACACACACACACACACACATACACTTTAAGTGAATGATTCTTTTTCATATATATGCATAGTTATACAATGGATTCATGTCAAAATATGCATTAACTTGATTTTACCATGATCTTTAGCATGAAAGCTTTCCTTTCTAAGAGTAATATTCAGAGCTTTAATTTTGTTTTCAAGAGTGGAAAATAAGAATTGCCCCGTGCTTTGCTTAGTCATTTCTCTATCCACTTTTGCTTCTTTTAGCTGCCTTCTTTATTAGCATTGCTATGCTCTTGCGCAGACCCCAGCCTCTCTTCCCCAGATTCCTGCAGCCCTCCTCCCTGCCTGTAGCTCCATATCCCCACCAATGAGGCTGACAGAGTGCCCCTTATAAAACGTGGATCTGCTCTCGCCACCTGCTGGCTCAATCGTCTTCCGAGGCTCTGTTGTCAGAGTGAAGTCCAGCCCATTGCTGGTCAGGGCCTGCACTTAGCTGGTCTCTCCAGTTTCCTCTCTCAACAGATTCCCACATGGACCTTCTCTGCATGCAGAGTAATCACGTTCACATCCCGCATGTCCCATGCCTCTTCTTGCTCACTGCTTTTGCTCAGGCTGCTTCATCTACCTAAAATACCTTTCCTTTCTCTGTACATGTGGTTAAATCCTAGTAGCATGTTGCAGTGGAAAGGATTAGACTTTGAATTGGGCTACACAAGCTGAACTATAGAGCTTGTTGTTTAATGTTGTGTGTCTTTGGTTTCGTCATCTGCAAAATAGCTTACAAATACCTACTTTGCAGGGTTCTTATGGTGTTTAATAAGAACGTAAGAAAAAACACTTGAGACTTAGCAGTACATATTTTATAACAAATTGTTTTTATTAATCATCATATTAACATTATTATTCTTTTATTAATCAATAATATTAACAGTTTTATTGATTATTCTGCTCAAGTGTCAGTTTTCTTGAAAGCACTTCCTGACATCCCACAACAGAATTAACTTTCCCTATTTATATTTGTCCTATGACTTGAGCACTCTTCTCTGTTTTAGCCATCATTCCACTGTATTGGAATTATCGATTCCTTTGTCTCTTTCCCTGGCTGGACAGAGAACACAATGGGGAAGAAGACTTTATCTTAATTACTCCACATATGTAGATGAGTGAATGAATGCATGAAATAATTACTCAGATTCTGCTGGCTTTTCCATAACATCATCCAAAATTACTAGCTCAGAAAAATCTCACAGTTGATGAGATGTCAGGTTAGTTTTTTTTGTGGTTGTTGTTTTGTTTCTTTTCAAACCAGGGAACTGTGTATGTAACAATGAAAGAAGTCATTCAAGATGACAGAAGGAGATGGCAGCATCTTCAACCATTGGCTTTCATGCTTTCTCCTTTGGTTCATTCTCCTCCTGTCAGTCAGATAACTTTTATCAGTGATAAATCTCATATTCTTAATTTTCTGCATTAAAGACTTCTATATTTTTTTAATGCATTTAGAATAAAGGGGTATGCCACACCCCCAGCAAACACTCATTTTAATACTCTCAACTTTTAATTCTCATCACTCTTCAGCCTCTCCTCAATATTCCAGCCACAGTGAGCTGCTTCCAGTTCCTCAGATCACCTGGCCTTTGCACACAGCCTTTCCTCTGCAAGATGTTTCCTCACCACTTCACTTGCTACCTCCTATTTACTCTGTGGTCTCAGTCTTAATGCCACTTCCTTTTGGTCTTTCCCAATATGCTTTGCCAGTTTTGGATACTCTCCTCTGACCCTACTGACTGCCCTGTGAGGCCTGTACCTCCCCAGTCACTATACTCATTGTAGTTAATGGTGGTTAATGGCTGAATGTTTATTCTCATGGCTAGACCATATGCTCAAGAGCACAGGGACCAAGCCTGTCTGGTTTGTCATTGGATCTCCTAAATTCCTAAAAGCTGATAGAGAACAAATAAGGAATGTCACTGAATTAATAAATTCTGGTGGTCTGGTCCTGGGAAGTGTGCATCTTTAAAGCTTGACAGCTATCTACAAATTTTGTTTTGAGATAAAGAAAGTGCATTTCCAAACCCAGGTGGCCAAGACTTATTTTCTCTCATTACTCATCAGCACCTTTGTGGGCATCTTTATTCACCCTTATACCTGCCCAGTCCCCTTGTGAATAGGACCAAGTTTTCTGACCAAACTGATACATCAGTGAGAGAAGTTTTTGGTGCAGTGTACATGTAATGTGAATATGAGGATGGTGCAATTTTCCAACTTGCCCAGGGTCTGGTAATACCCTTTGTGGCACCTCTTCATTCACCTCTCTTCCACTGGAGTTTTCTGTAACTCTTTCCTTATTCACACATACCTATATCAGGAGATAGGGCAGTGCAAATAAAGTAAGCTAAGCCACTTTTTAAGTTTCCCTTTTCTAGCCTTAGATGTGTGTATGTTTAAGTGTGTGGGGTTGTTTGTGTGTGCGCGTGCGAGAGAGAGAGAGAGATTCTGGCGTAACAAAAGTTTATTGTTTTTAGTATACGTGTATTGACTTTTACTATTCTTTATCCCAGAAAATGTTTATCGTGACTTTATGTTAACACTCTCCTCCCCACCTCGTTACCACAGACAAGTGTTGTATACTATAATGATACTTCATGTGATCCTTGAGAAACACAGAGATATTCTAAATGATAGGCTGATTTCCTTTTTTTCTTTAAATTTCTATTTTAATGCCTATGTTTATTTTCTCCTAACCAGTTTTTCATTTGCATCACATTTCCCCAGAAAAATCGAGGCTCTTTCTATGTAACTGATTCCTCCCCTCCAGATCATTCTACCTGTTGGCGCCAGAGCAATCTTCCTCATTCATAGCCTTGCAGATGTTGCTTGACAGAGCCAGGAACTTCAAAAGCTCCAGAATACCTAAACGGTGATGGCCAAATTCCTTAGCCTGGCATTGAGGATTCTCTAGCCCTCTAGTCCCAGCCTCCCTCATCAATTTCTTTTTTTTTTTCTACATACATTGGTTAAGTGCCAGTGATATGCAAGACTGTGTGATATGGATACAGTGACAAACATGAACATGGTTCCAAGTAACTCACAAATTTAAAAGGGGAGACAAAAGCTGAATTGAATAAATAAGATCCAGAGAAGGAGAAGGAAATATTGTCTCTGGTTGCGTGTGGGGGTGGCAATCACAGAACTCAGTGCTGAGCATATAGTAAGAGCTAACTCAATGTAATGGATGCGTGCATGAAAGAAGGCAATGTCTGAGCTGTTCTCCCAAGAAGTTAATATGACAGAGGTGATTGCCGTGGGTTCTGGGCAGAGGTAAGGAAAGAAAATTACTCAAAGGAGATGCAAGAAGAGCTGATCCACAGGTGCCATCACATGCTGCCAGTGAAGATGGGATGTGGGCAACTATGAATGTAGAATCATTTTCTGATGGGGAATCAACAGAGATGCCTAAGAGGAGGAGGGGTTTAAAGATGCCAACACAATTTCCAGTCTGCGTGAAGATGCTCCCAATATCAGGAAAAGGAAAATCAAGGGGAGGTTTAGGAAAGGAGATTTTTAGACCACTTGATTTTGACATCTGTGTGAGATATTCCAAGAGGAATGTCCAGTGGTTGTGTGGGGGAAGTGTGTGAAAGTTTGTTAGAATAGCATTTAAGTGACACATGGGAGTCTTTGGAGCAGAAAGCATAGTTGAGCCACAGACGGGAGCGAGATTGCTCAGGGACAGAGTGCAGAAAGAATCACCCTCTTCTCCCCTCTTGAACCCTTTGCTCCAGGCCAGCATTCTATGTTCCAGAGCCCCCCAGGAGCAGACCTCTGCCTTACTTCTGCTATCCACCCCAATTTTGATGTTCTCTTCTTTACTTGACTAAGTGCACCTTATATCAGCAGAATTCTCCAAACATTTCTTTGGTGTCAACTGTATACCAGACACTTGGCTAGATGCTACAGGCTACAAAAAGGGGTCCTGTATCCTCCAAGGAGCTGTCTTTAAGATCTTGTCTGAGTCCCAATCCACATGACCTTTCTCTGAATTTTTAAAATATATCCTCCTGCATATCTAACATTTAGTATGAGTCTCAGTATTTGTATTTATCTTGCTAGGATTCCACTGCATCTCTATCTAGACAATGAGGTCCTTGAGAATACACACTGTCATTATCTGCTTTGAGTTCCCTAAAGGCCTGATACAATGCTTTAGACACAGCCGATACTGTTTTTAAGTCTCTGAGGCTCTGAGCATTCTCCTCTCCCTGCCTTGATCTCTATTGGCATCAGTTCTTTCATCTTAGGTTTCTCGTTTGATGATTCAAAAGTATAGATAAAAATATAGTTTGTTATGACTCACAAATTATAGAGAAAATTTTAATGGTGAGACACCTCTGTTCACCTTGTCATTCAAAAGAGCTAAAGTGTTTTTTTACATCCTAAATATAAAACGATAACATAAATACTGCAGCAAAATGTGAAGCAATCATTAATAATTAAGTAATTAATCACCTAGGTCTATAGTGGGTAGTTTAGCACAGTTGTTGATGTTGAAAGCATTTTCCCTTTGTTACAATGACACTTTAAGAGGAATCGGGATTATTTTAAATATTTCAATAGTTGAAGTCATGAACTTCAGAGCTTGGAGGGCAACATATACTTACATACCAGAGGATCAATGGTTTCTTTTCAAGAGCCAATTGTGCATGACTGGCAGAAGCTTTGAGGACACTATTTTGAGAAGGGTGCAAGGTGGAGTGTGGGAACGGACCATGGTAGGAAGTGTTCACCAAACGTGAAGGTAATGAAGTCACATGCTCACCTTCTTGGGCAACGTCCTTAATCCACAGATGAAGAAACTGAGCCTTGGAAGAGGAAAACTTTCAACAAATTATTATTCATTGAGGCCTACTATGCACTAGTCAATTAGCCATATAAAGTAAGCTTCTCCTTAACCCAGATGTCATATTGGGAAGAAGGAGCACAACTTCAAAAGTCCTTAGCACAGTTCACATGTAGAAAGTGCATTTGCATTTCTATGTTTTCTCATGCAACAAAAAGAAGAAAAATGCACTCATGAATTTATTTTCAGCATATCCACTCAGGAAAAAAAAAACCAAAAAACTGAAAGTTGATTTGTTAACATAACAACCTAAATGCAGTTACTTTTCATAATATTTGATTGTCACAAGTATTGTATCTCTTCCCAGGAATAACTTTACTCACATTTTTAGATAAGACTATCTCTGATCAAGATGGAAGTTCCAAATATAGATGACTGATATTGAGTCTTTTGAATTTCAAAATAAGCAGAAGCTAATTCATAAATTTGTTCACTTTGTTCTTAACTGGAAAGCATTCAGTAGACATTAAGTCTTCAGTATCTCACACACTCACATCCCCAGAGTGCTTTTAATCTGGATATTAAATAGCCTGATGCAGAAGGTAAAAACAATTCTGGCTTCAAAAGCAACTTAAGTGCTTTAATAAACATGGCCCAAGTATATAGCAATGTGATTAATGGAGTGTCTGGAATTATTCATGTCTATAAAATTTCAGTTAGTCTGTGTGGCTGAATCAACGCTTAGCTCTACCTGAGGGGAAAAATTTCTGCAGAACACCCACACCTATTTTACCTGCTGTGTGATTTTTGGAAAGTTATATTTAACTTCTGTCTTTTTAACTATGAAAAGTAGATTGTAATGAAGCCTACCTTTTAGGGACAGTATAAAAATTAAGTATTGTAAAGAAGATAATATTCAATGACTTCTCATGTTTCTCGATTATCCACTGTTTGTAGAAAACTAAATACTGCACTTATCATTTGTAAGTGGGAGCTAAACGATGAGAACACATGGGCACATAGAAGGAAACAAAACACACTAGGTCCTTTCGGAGGGTGGAGGTTGGGAGAAGGGAGATGATCAGGAAAACTAACTAATGGATACTAGGCTTAATACCTGCATGATGAATTAATCTGTACCACAAACCCTCATGACGCAAGTTTACCTATGTTAACAAACATGTATTTGTACCCATGAACTTAAAATACAAGTTAAAAAAAATGACCTTCACAACTCCATACATTTTTTAAAAACCCACCACTTTATTATCTTTCATGATTCTGTGGTTGACTGGGATTGACTGGGTGGTTCTTCTACTCTGTGTTATGTTGACTGGGATCATCAGCTCAAATGGTTTGGAATGCTCAGGATGGCCCCTTTGCATTCCTAGAGTTGATGCTGCTGTCAGCTTGAAGCTCTGGGGGTCTGTTGAACAGACCACCTCCATTCTTCATGTGATTTTGCCTTCTGAGAGAGGGTGTTCTTAGTGCTCAAAGAGAAAGGAAGCAAATACTGTAAGTCTTCCTGAGGCCTGGAACTTGAGTCCCAGAACACCACTTTACCATAGACTATTGTCAAATCTCTCACTCAGGCAGCCCAGATACAAGAGGATAGAAACTAGATGCACTTTTTAATGCAAAGACTTATGTATGTGAACAAGGAGAGGGCAAATTCTTGGGGCCACTCATGGGCATTAGTTGTCACTTCATTACATAGAGAATAACATCTGAAATCCTTAGTAAAGCCTGCTATGATATGTATTAGTCTGTTTTTTTTTCTCTTTTTCTTTTCTTTTTTTTTTATTAGATATACTCATTTATTTGACATATTAAATTAGACAAAGAAATACATACGTAACCAGATAAAAACAATCACATTCTCACACTCCTTGAACACACAGCAGTGGTCAAAAATAATGGATTGTAAAATGGACCCCAGGATTCAATGCAAAAGCCACCCCATACAAGAAAAGTTTCAGGCTTCTAACTTCACTGAATCCAGTACTAAACGTGCTTCTTTATATTCCTCAGTTTCTTCCAAGTCTTTTTCACATTCTAATATCTGTTGAAGATCCAAATATGCGGCTTCCAACCTGCGCTGGCAATCTGGGATCATCATCCGGGATTCTTGTAGGATCTCTACCTGCTTTTTAATGTCATAATTTTCACCATCTTCAGCTCTCGTTTTTTCAATCTTTTCTTCCTGTTGTTTTGCCTCTTTTTGATACATCACTTTTTCTTTGACCAACCGCTTCACCACGCCGGTCTTGATCTTGATCTGTCTCACGCGAGGTTCGGCCATGGTCCCTCGCGCGCTGCGAGAAGGAGGGGCGAAAAGCCAGGGTAACCGTCGTATTAGTCTGTTTTTACACTACTGATAAAGACATACCCAAGACTGGGTAATTTGTAAAGAAAAAGAGGTTTAATGGACTGACAGTTCCACGTGGCTGCGGAGGCCTCACAATCATGGTGGAAGCTGAAAGGCACCTCTTACATGGTGGCCAGCAAAGAGAAAATGAGACCCAAGTAAAGGGGGTTTTCCCTTATAAAACCATCAGATCTCATGAGATGTATTCACTACCATGAGAACAGTATGGGAGAAACTGCTCCCAGCATTCAATTACCTCCCACCGGGTCCCTCCTACAACACGTGAGAATTATGTGAGCTATAATTCAAGATTAGATTTGGGTGGGGACACAGTCAAACTGCATCAGGTGGGTCCTCATCTCCCACCAACTCCACCTTCTTCCCTCCTTTTCCTTCTCTCTAAGCACACCAACCATCTTGTCCTTCCTCAAATAGGCAAATCTTACTCTCATTTTGGGTCCCAGGACTTGCTGTTTTCTTTTCCTGAAATGTTTTTACCCTAGATTTTAGACTAGTTCTCTAACTTCATTCAGGTCTCTACCCAAACAATACCCTCTCAGAGAGATTTTTCCATTACCATCTCATCAGAAAGTGCCATGCACATCTGTCTCTCTTCTATCATATTATTTTTATTTTCTTTATTTATCTTTATTTTATTTCAGTTTCTTTAAAACACACTCTGTGAATGAGAATGTGTGCGATAACTAAAAACTAATTTGTTTGTTTGTTTTTTTCCTTTTCAATGACTGCATACTATTCTATTTCTTTTTTGCTTATTGTCTGTCTTTCCCACTAGAATATAATCCTTTGAGGTCAGGAACTTAGTATTTACTAATACCAGTATTAGTAATACTTTAGTAAATACTAGTAATACTAGTATTAGTAGTAAATGAGTAATTTACTAAGGTATTTACTTAGTAAAGTGTTTACTTAGTATTTAGTAAAAAAAGTGTTAACTTAGTACTTAATACTTAACTCAGTAAAGTGTTTACACTTTATAGTGTTTAGAACCTCGTCTAAACATAGTAGATTCTGTATATGTGTATGTGCACACACATATATGTATACATCACATACACAGGAGTGAAATGAATAAACTTGAAATAACTTTGTAAATTGTCTAGAATATTGTTAATATTATTAGGCAAAATCATAGTTCACTCTCTCTCTAGCTGATTCATTCCTATAATGCAGGAAACATTTGCTAAATGTATAGTATATATAAGTCTCTGTTAATGACTTGTTGCTTAAAGAGTTAACATAGATTCAAAGTTATTGACTTACAAGTTTCTTGTTAGATGACATTATAAATGACAATGAGATCTGAGTTATGTTCTCACTGAGAGTTTTGGCTTAACCGTGCTTCACAGATTGGCCTTTTAAACCCACATTTCAACCTTGCGATTACATGTCAAAAATCACGACTTTGGAATGAAATGCCTGAGTATAGTTGTAGCTATACAGATAATCCTGCATTGGGGGAGATAAAACTACAATTTATTGAATGTCCACTATGCTCCATGTGTCTTCTGTAGCCTATCTCATTTTATCAGCTCTGCTAAGTAGAATTTATGATATCCCACTTACAATTAAGAAAACTGCGGTTCAGAGTGCCTTGATTCTCCCATTTCTCTAGTTCCTAGCACAGAACTTGGGAAAGAGAGGCTCAATAAATATGGCTTAAATACTAAGTAAAAGACAAATTGACTAAATTGACATCTTAAAATGTCTCCTAGGAGATAACAGACCTGAATTTGAACTTGGATTGATGGGCTCCAAAACTCAAATTATTTCCATCAGTCCAGGGCGTGTCATGGTGGCCTTAGTAGCATCAGTGTCAAGTCTAAACATTGGAGAAGAGGAGTAATCTTAGGGGTGAAAGTTGCAGGTCCACTTTAAAAGTAAGACTGAGGCAGGAAATAAGATGATTATTCAAACTGACAACACTTTATATTAAATGCTACAGTTGGTCCGATGTGGAACATCTGTTTAATATGACATGCAAAATAAAACTTTCCTGCTGACGTTTCCAGCTCTTAAGTATCCTAGAAAATGCTGGATGATCTACATCCTTTGAATATTAATGAAGCAAATTAGCTCCAAAAATGCCCTACTGTGTCTCAACTCCAGGAACCAACATGACTCATTAGGCTCCTGTTGATTGGAAATGTTAAAGTGGATTTTCCTTATTTTCATTTTAATTAAGTAAATTTGACAGGCTTTCTTGATTCTCAATTGGCCAAAACTCTCAAAGTGTGGAATGAGAAGAAAATAGGACCTTCTTCTAAACAAGCTTTGCTGGCCTGTGCTGCATTTTATTATTTCTTGAAGGACACCATGAAGCAATCTGTAAGTTTTAAGTCAAATGGAATCCAAAGGTTTTGCTCAGTGGAGAGAAGGTAGAAATAGAGAAAAAAAAGTATTTCCTACCTTTGCAGATGAGAGGGTATGGAGATTACAAATTGGGTCAGGTTGGTTTGCTAAGTGTCACAATACTTTGTAAGCAGCAAGCATGGTTTTCATTCTCGACAACCTAACTGAGCCATAACAAAAGGCTGCAGTGATTCACAGGAACTTAGTTTTTTTCATCCAGATGGACTGATGCACAGCCATAGAGACTGTGCAGGATCATAGCTAAGAACCCTATCATCCAAGCTGCAAGGAGCCAAGGAAGACATATACTTTGATTTCTGTCTTTTATTTTCAGCATCACATAAAAGCATCTTAATCTTAAGTTGTACCATTCTATCGTAGGTTTATAACCACATAAATACCTTCTGAGAGTGCAATGAACAGAAACAAGGTATAAAGACCTAGAACAGGAAGGGTTGGAGATACCCAGGAAAAAGAAGAAAACTTGTCTTTCTTTGAGCTTCCTCCCTAGATTGCATCACCTTCTCTTCTGTTAATGATGAGAGTTAGAAAGCTCCCAGCTAAACTGGGCTACAAATGATCCGTTAATAAAATCTTCTCTTTTTAGGGCATTATTATCCCCATTTTACAGATAATTTCACTGTGCCAAAGAGGGTATAAGGAACTTCTTCATTGTCACAATAACTAATTAATTAAAACATATTGAGACATTGGTCTGGTAAACATGCTGATTACCATGGAAACAGAAATAAATAAAACATAACTACTGCTCCAAGGAACTCCTGTCAACACTACTCACTGTGTTAATCTGGAACCTTCAGTCTATCAGCTAACGATATTTATTGAGCTCCTACTTTGTGCTAGACACTGTTTTTTTTCAGCCAAATAACTTCTATTTTCGAGGTTTCTTTTCTTCATGCCTCTTATCCTCAACATCTATCTAAATCCTAGAAAATAGCATTAGGCAAAGAGAGAAAGAAATGAGGAAAGGGTCCTTCCTTGGTTAATCATAAAGTATTAATCCACTCAGAACATATTGTAGGTAGGTTTGTAGAAATAAAAAATAGCTAAGGTATGCTTTTTCTCCACAAAGAGCTTGCAGTATAAGAGAAAATCTGAATGGCATATAAACCATACAAGATTGAATAGCTATGGTAAAGCCCTAAATCAATGATTCATAGCTGTTTTACATATAAGGATCTCCCTCCCTCCTTCTTTCTCTCTCTCTCTATATATATACACACACATATATGTGTGTGTGCCTTTATATGTCATCTCATATACTCATATAGTTTCCCTGTATATACATTATCTTATTTATATTTTATATTTTTCATTTTTTATTGAGAAAATACTTATGTGTATGTGAATTAGGTATCTCTTGGTATAACTGCAAAAACTCTGAAGAGTTTATAGCCCATTGTCTGGGACCCTCTACTCCAGATGCAATAGAAGGTGAAAGTCAGAAGAATACTTCTTACAAACCAGTGGCAGCTCCCCCCATCTATGCTTTCCTTTTGCATCTCAAGACTTAGGCTAAGTTAGACTCATGGTTTCAAGCAGTGGTGTGCTGGAAAACTGACTCGCTGGAGAGGAAACAAACAAACAAAAAGCCCTGATTTGTAGTGTTTGACAATTTCTGTGGTGTAAGTATTCCCATGGTAACCATGGTAACTGATTTTTATGCTACTAACTTGATATCATTGAACTTGAGGTTGGGAAGATATGAACAGAATTAGCTATTGATAATCAACAGGAGACAACCTGAGCACACCATTGTAAGACATCTTAGAAGTTGCCTTATTCCAAACTTTGATTTGTAGGGTTTAACCATACTATAGAGAGGCTTCAAGGGCTTTCTTGGGAGCAATGAGAAGGCCTAAAGAGCAAATCTCAAGCTACTATCCCTGTAATTCTCCAACTCTTCATAAATCGGAGAAGTTCTACTTTAAACTGATTTACACACTGGGTGTCTGGATAAGACACTATTTACACAAAGCTAGTTAGTTAACCTTTAGCTCCATGTTTGCCAGTTTGGTGTTTCCCAGAATAAAATTTCCAAAATATGTTAATATTTAGTTTATTTATAAGTACTTATCTCTTTAAATATTCTCTAGAGCAAGATTCCATATGTTACTGTTTTGGGACACATTTTCTCAATATTTCCTAGAGTAATCTTGAGTCTTGGCCAAAACTTCTATTCTAAAGATTATAGAAAATCTCAAATACTAAAGGAAGAAATATCCCTGAAGACAGTCAGAGACAAAAATGGGAGATGGGACTACTCTCTTCAGCCTGGAAATTGTGCTCTGTAACTCAGCCAAAGGAGACACCAAATTAGAGTGGTTGTTCAGTAGCACCAGGCTGTAGCAGGTATGTTCCACAGGTCCCCTGGGCACAAATCCCTGACCAGCCTTCCCACAAGGCTGGGATATTCCTTTTTGGATGTCCTTCATACAGGATATATAGCAGTCTAGTCATTTACTACAGCGAAGGCAAACCCTGGCTTAAGCTGTCTTCTAGTGCTGAACAAGAAGGATACTGAAGCAGTATCCTAGTGGGAGAAAAAAGAAACCCAACAGGTAAACTACGATGAATCCCTAAGCAAACATATTCAGCAAAAATAAAACAATACAGACAGAAAAGATTGGAATAAATAACTAACAATTCAATGCAAAGATACATATATTAATACATCCACAAAAACAATAGCAAAGATGGAACCATGATCTCCCCAAACACAGAAAGCAAGGAACCAGGGAATGACCATAAAAAGACAATGATACATTTGCTGAACTGAAAAATTCATAAGAGGCTTTCAAGAGCAGAATAGTTCAAAGAGAATCAGTTAGCTTGAAGACAAGCTAATTGAAAATACAATCAGAAAAGAAAAAAGAATTTAAGAAATCCCCAAAGATTGCCTGCAAGATATAGAAAATTATCTCAAAAGACCACATCTAAGAAATATTGATGTTCAAGAGGTAATTAAGCAAGAACGAGGCGTAGAAAGCTTTTTCAAATAATACCAGAAAACTATCCAAAATTTGAGAAAGATATAAATAGCTCAGGAATATCATAGAACACCAAACAGATTTACCCCAAATAAGACTACCCTGAGGCATGTAATAATCAAAACTCTCAAAGGTCTAGGACAAAGAGAGGATCCTAAAAAGCAGCAAGAGAAAAGAAGCCATAACATATGAAAGAGCTACAATTCATCTGGCAACAAACTTCTCCATGGAAACCATATAGGCCAAGAAATGTTGGGATGACATTTTCAAATGCTGAAAAAATAAAAAAACTTCCATCCAAAAATACTGTGTAAGACAAAGCTTCATCTCAAATATGAAAGAGAGATAAAGTCTTTTCCAGACAAACACTGAAAGTATTCACCACCACCAGATTTGTCTTAAAAGGAAGGCTCTGGGGAATTCTTCAATCTGAAAGAAAAACAAAAAACAAAAAACAAACAAAAAAAACACTAACATGCAAAAAGGAAACACATGAAGGTATAACGCCACTGATAAGGTAAGTACAAACCCAGAAAACTCTAACCTGGTAACTGTGATGTGCAATTCACTCATAACTATGGCATAAAGTCTAAATGACAAGTCCATCAAAAACAATGATAGCTTCAGAACCCTGTTAAGAGACAGGCAATAGAAAAATACGTAAATTCAGACAATAAAAAGTAAAAATGGGGGAGGTGGTGGAGTTAAAGTGTAGAGGTTTTTTTCTTTTTATATTTGTTTATTTGTTTCTATTATTTGCTTTTGATCAAAGGTAAGTGTCATCACTTTAAAATAACTTGTGATGTCTCTAAGACATTTTCTTTAAGCCCTGTGATAACCATGGTGCCAAAAACTATAATAGGTACACTGAAAACAGAAAGCAACGGATTAAAAAAATACTATCAGAGAAAATAACCATAAAGGAAGACACTAAGAAAGAAAGAGAATTATAAGACAGGCCAAAAACAAGTAAAAGGAATGGCAGTAGTAAGTCCTTACTAATCAACAATAATATTGGGTATAAATAGACTCAATTCTCCAATTCAAGGAATTGACTGAATGGATAAAGGAAGAAGACCCACTATATACTGCCTCCAAGAAACCCCTTTCACCTAGACAGACTCACACAGACTGAAAGTGAAGTAATGGAAAAAAATATTTCATGCATGTGGAAACCAAAAAAGAACAAAAGTAGTTGTGCTTATATCCCTCCAAAATAGAGTACATGCCAAAGACTGCAAAAACAGACAAAGAAGGTTACTATATATGATAAAAGGCTCAATTCAGCAAGAGAATATAGCAATTTTAAATATCTTTGCACTCAACACCAGAGCACCCAAGTATATAAAGCAAACATTAATAGGTCTAAAGGGAGAGTTAGCGTACAATACAATAATAGTAGGGGATTTTAACATCCTACTGTCTGTAATAGACTGAAAATCAACAAAGAAACATTGGAATTAAACTATGCAATAGACCAAATAGGCCTAATTGACAGTCACAGAACATTTTACCCAACTACTGCAGAATATACATTATTTTCACTAGCACATGAAACATTCTTCAAAGCAGACCATATCTGAGGCCACAAAACAAATATCAAAAAATTTTAAAAAGTAAACATTATAATTAAGTATCTTTTCTGACCATGATGGAATGAAACTAGAAATCAATAACAAAAGGAACTTTGGAAAATACATAAATACAAGAAAATTTTAAAGTTTCATTAAAAAGCCCAGAACCTGATTGTTTCATTGCTAAATTCTTCCAAACATATAAAGAACTAATACTAATTCTCTCAAACGATTTCAAAAAATTGAAGAGGAGAGAATATGTTCAAGCTCGTCTGTAAGATCAGCATTAACCTGATACCAAAACCAGACAGGGACACAACCAATAGAGAAAACAACAGGCCAATAGCACTGATGAACATAGATACAAAATTCTCAGTAAAATACTAACAAACTGAATTCATCATCACATTAAAAAGGATCATTTCTCATAATAAATTGAATTACTAGTTTTATTTCAGAACTGCAAGGATGATTCCACATATGCAAATCAATAAACATGATACATCACATTAACAGAATTGAGAACAAAAACCATATGATCATTTCAATAGATACTGAACAAGTATCTGATAAAATTCAGTATCCCTTTATAATAAAAGTCTTCAACAAACTGGGCATAGAAGGAACATACCTTTACATAATAAAGGCCATATATGACAAACCCACAGCTAATATCATAGTGATGAGGAAAAATTGAAAACCTTTCTCTTAAGGTCTAGAATGAGAGAAGCAAAGATGCTCACTTTCACCACTTTTATTACATGCAATACTGGAAGTACTGACCCAGAGCAAATAGGCAAGAGAAATAAATAAAAGACATCCAGACTGGAAAGGAAGAAGCCAAATTAGTCTTGCTTGTAAATGGCATGGTCTTATATTTAGAAAATCCTAATACACACTGCCTCAAAAAGCTGTTCAAACTGATAAACAAATGCAGTAAAGTTGCAGGATATAAGATCAGCATACAAAAATCAGTAGCGTATCTATATGCCAACAGCAAACAATGTGGAAAAAAAGTCAAGAAATCAATCTTATTTCAATAGCTACGAAGAATATAAAATACCTAGAAATCAATTTAACCAAAAAAGTAAAAGATCTATAATAGGAAAACTATAAAAACACTGATGAAAGAAACTGAAGAGGATACAAAATATGAAGATATTTCATACTCATAGATTGAAGGAATTAATATTGTTAACATGTCAATGTGACCCAGAACAATTTATGGATTCAATGCAATCCTTATCAAAATAGTAATGACATTCTTTACAGAAATAGAAAAAAACTTCTAAAGTTTATATAGAACCACAAAAGAGCCTGAATAGCCAAAAAAATTCCTGAGCAAAAAGAATAAATCTGGAGGAATCATACTAACTTCAAAATACACTGCAAAGCTATAGTAACTAAACCAGAATCAAAATGATACTGGCATTAAAAACAGACATGTGGACAGATGGAACAGAATAGCAAGTTCAAAAAATCCATGCATTTACAGCTAACTTATTTTTGGCAAAGTAATGAGAACATTCAATGGGGGAAAGGATACTTTCAGTATCAGTAAATAGTGCTGAGAAAACTGGATAACCATTTGCAGAAGAATGAAACTGGTCTCCTATCTCTCACCATATACAAATATCAAATCATAATGAATTAAAAACTTAAATCTGAGACCTGAAACTATAAAACTACCAGAAGAAAATATTGGGGAAATGCTCCACGACATTGGTCTGGGCAAAGATTTTTTGTATAAAACCTCAAAAGCAGAGGCAACAAAAGCAAAAATAGACAAACAGGATTACATCAAGCTAAAGAAACTTCTACACAGAAAAGGAAACAATCAGCAAAGTGAAACGACGACCCACAAAATAGGATAAAATAATCCACACAATGCAAATTATCCATCTGACAAAGAAATAATAATAATAAGAGTATATAAGAGGCTCAAACAACTCCACAGCAATAGTAATAATCCAATTTAAAATCGGAAATAGCTGAATAGGCATTTTTCAAAAGAAGATACAGAAATGACCAACAGGTATATTTTAAAAATGTTCAACATCACTAATAATCAGAGAAACACAAATCAAATCCACAATGAGATATCATCTTACCCCAGTTAAAATGACTTTTATCAAAATGACAGAGAATAATGGATTATGGTGAAGATGTACAGAAAGGGTAATCCTCATAAACTATTGGTAGGAACGTAAATTAATACAGACACTATGGAAAAGAGTATGGAAGTTCCCCAAAAAACTAAAAATATAACTACCATTTGATCTAGCATTTACATTACTGAATATATTTGCAAAAGAAAGGAAATGAATATATCAAAGAGATATCTGCACTCCCATGTTTATTGCAACACTATTCATAAGAGCCAATTTATGGAATCAACCAACCAACCAATATATGGAATCAACCTAAGAGAGCCAATATATGGAATCAACCTAAGATATATATCTATATATCTCAACCATATATAACATATATATGGGGTATCTCAACCATCTATAACAGCCAATATATGGAATCAACCAAAGTTGACATGAAATCAACCTGTCCATTAATCCATTAATGAATTAATGGATAAAGAATATGTGGTATATTATACACAATGAAATATTATTTAGCTATAAAAATAATGGAATCCTGTCATTTGCAGCAGCATGGATGGAACTGGGGGTCATTATTTTAAGTGAAATAAGCCAAGTACAGAAAGACAAATATAGCATGTTCTCTGTCATGTGGGAGTTACAGAAGTGGATCTCATGAAGATAGACAGTAGATTGGTAGTTACCAGAGATGAGGAAGAAAAAAGGAGGAGTGAGGATAAAAAGAGATTCATTAATGGGTACAAATATGCAGTTAGATAGAGAAAATAAGACCCAGGACTCAATAGAGCAGTAGGTTGACTATTACTAACAATACACCATTGTACATTTCAAAATAGCTTGAAGAGAATAATTCAAATGTTTCTAGTCTAATTTGATCTTTACATATTACATAAATGTATAAAAATATCACAAGTACTCTGAAAACATGTACATCTATTAATTATCAATAAAAAATTATAAGAAAGTTCTAGGTCCAGAAAACAAGATTTCTGAGAATACTTGGGGGCTTATATTCTCATCATCATCTCCAGTTCAAAATTCTTGCTATAGCTTTGTTTGGTTTTGTTTTACTTTCTTAGCTTTTAATTCCATTCGATCATCATCATTCTCTGAAAAATTTCTTCTTTGTCAACATCCCACTTACACAGTGACAGCTGTACCTAATATGTGTTATTTCAAGCACAGAAGAGAAGAAAAAGAACACCCTATTTCCTAGATTCTAAGATGGACATTTTTCACATTGTGACATCTCTGAAAGTGGGATCCACTTTATAAAATGAAGTTACAGTTTAATTGATAACTTTTTAAATGTTACATAAAGTAATGATGCATCTTACACACAACATAATCTTTGATTTGATAAAATATGGCATTATCAATGAATATTTAGTAAATATAAGCTCTAAAAACCTGCAGACCTGAATCTTCTGGAACATAATACATGCCTCATTTGTACTTGCCAAATGTATGAATAAATGAAAGTTTGTTGTTTCTGTTTGACCACATCAACTGTGATATGGAATTCAGTCAGTCCCATTTCCTAACTTAAACACAGATATACATGAACATCCATACATAAGTGCTTGTTTGTGCCTGCACACACACAAAGATACACACACATACAGACACACACGTATGACTTTCCGGAGTAAGCTCTCCTTGCAAATTGAAATCAGATGTTAGACAGCTCTTCAAGTGTCCATAGACCACTTCTTCAACTTAGGTTCCAGAACAGACCTTCTCTTTCCATCTTTTTTTTCTTCTTCAACTTCACTTTCTCCCTTTCCCTCTCTTATAAGTTCCTTCCCAATCAGAACCAAAACCAAATTCTTTTTCTGTTCTTAGGCGGGATAACTTAGTCATTTCTAGTTCTTCCAAATTCGGTTCAAGGAACATTGCCACTTCAGGGGCCTGTGTGGGTTATTGAACTGGAGTTCTGATATGGTTAGGCTTTGAGTTCCCACCCAAATTTCATCTTGAATTGTAATTCTCAGGTATTGAGGGAGGGTGGGAGGTGATTGGATTATGAGGGCAGTTTCCCCCATGCTGTTCTCATGATAGTGAGAGAGTTCTCACAAGATCTAATGGTTTTATAAGGGGCTCTTCCTCCTTCACTATATCTCTCTCTCTATTGCCTGCTGCCATATAAGATGTGCTTGCTTCCTCTTCCCCAATGATTGTAAGTTTCCTGAGGCCTACCCAGCCAAGCAGAATTGTAATTCAATTAAACCTCTTTCCTTCATAAATGTATTAGTCTGTTCTCATACTGCTATGAAGAAATACCTGAGACTGGGAAATTTATAAAGAAAAAGAGGTTTAATGAACTCACAGTTCCACATGGCTGGGGATGCCTCTCAATCATTGCAGAAGGCAAAGGAAGGGTAAAGACACATCTTACATGGTGGCAGGCAAGAGAGTGTGTGCAGGGAAACTTCCCTTTATAAAATCATCAGATTTCATGAAACTTATTTACTGTCATGAGAACAGTAGGGGAAAAACCCGCCCCCATGATTCAATTACCTCCCACCAGTTCCCTCCCGCAACATGTGGGGGTTATCAGAGCTACAATTCAAGATGAGATTTGGGTGGAGACACAGCCAAATCATATCAATAAATTACCCAGTCTCAGGTATTCTTCATAGCAGTGTGAAAACAGACAAATACAGGTTCTTTCTCTTATAGTCTATTTATGAGGGGAAGTAAAGGGTAGATAGGCTTCTGTTTTTGTTGTTTACATGCACATCTCTTCTATAACTTTCCCAGTCAGTGGTCCAGTTCCTTCAGTTTTATTTCCTTTAATGATAAAGTGCTCACTATCTCCCAAAGCAAAGAAGTCCGTTTTCAGACAGTTCTAATTGTCAGAACCTCTCTTATATATTGATTGGATATTTTCCTCATTGAAAGGCCTGCCCAACTATTTTGAATTCACACAAATATATGTCTAATAATTTCTTTTCCACATGACAGCTGTTGAAGGATTTAAAGACAAGGGTCGCACTACCTTTGAATCTTCCATCCCACTTGTCATTATTTCTTTTTATGGTTTCTTGAATGTCAAGATTCCCGGATTATTTATCATCAGGATCTGTCTCCTTAGACAGATTCCAGTTTTTCAGGCTTCAAATAAGGGTACAGCAGCCAGATATGAGTGATATACTGCAACTGTAGCTTAGGAGCACATATGACTTCATTTCCTTCACAGTATTTTCCTTCATATAACCTATAATCTCAAATTAACTTATTTTCTTGTTTATTTTCTCAGGCTTTCAGTAGAATGTCATTTCATTGAAAACATTGTTCTTGTCCTTCTGTTTTCCATTTTATCATATACATGTCTGGCAAACAGAACATATTTAATAAAAGTATTGACCAAATGAATGAATGAATGAATGAATGAGCAATTTTTTCTCTGGCATCCCTCACAAATACTCATCTATTTCATATTCATATATCTCACTTGTGAGTTCTCTTAGTGTCCTCAAATGCTGCTTATCAAATACCTAAACACAAAACTATTTTAGAGGCCTCACCCTTCTTGAGTTTCACTTCTTTCATATCAATATCTATTGATATAGATAAATAATAGAGATCTAAAAAATGACAGTTCAATATATACCAATATCTGTCTTCTGACAGCAAAGGTAGAAGCAAAACAGAAATTGAGTGATGCCCCTTTTTTCTATTACTCATCAATTTTCAACCATCTTATTTATCATCTGTAAGAAGATTTAAAAGGGCATTCAAATTCAACAGGGATGCCAGGTCTAGGGGGGATTCTATACTGAATGCCCCAAACCTGCCTTACTGATATGATTTATATTTTTGATTACACCCCAAATTCTCTTTCATCTTGAGCCTCTCCTTTTCCTGTGTGTATCAATTGTTGCATAATGCACAATAAAAGTTTCTCAAGAGCAAGAACCCTAGTTGTTCTCTTCACCAGTGTATTCAAATTTGATGGTTGTTTCAGCAATTGATGCTCAAAACTCAGGAGAGCTTGTGTGACTTTAAGCAGCATCCTTGAACTCAAATAATCACACATGCCTTGGCTCAAGGGAAGTTGATTTGGTTCTACCTGTGTATCAAGAGCCAAAAGGAGGAAGGTAAGATCCACAGAAGAAAACTTTATCAAGTGGTGAGGGCAGGACTAGCCATTGAATTTTCATAGTCATATTACAGACCATTATGTAGATGCTATATTTAGAAACTCATCCTCTAATAATTTTGAAGAGTATCCAAAATATGTTGCTTTAAAAACAAGTTGCAGCAAAGTGCAAATAGTATGATGTATCAAAAAAAATCAAATGTTAAAAATCTTTGCGTGTGTGTATGTTTACTTAGTACATAGAGAAGGCTATGGGAAGGTTGCACACTAGTATTAGTTAATTTAGGAGGTAAGTCCTGTCATTTGCCCCATTTCCCACATGAGGAAATAGAGACATCAAAGGTTTCAGCCGTATGCCCATCATCGCACAACTATAAGTAGCAACACTAGAGTTTGACCCCAGACTCCAAAACCCACCCTCTCAACCACTCTGCCAGGCTGCCCAGTCATCACAAGGCTTTGGCCAGAATCTGATGGTTCAAGGTTGCACCCTCTCCACCCTAGAGACTCTAGGAAACTTGCTGGTGCTTTCCTCTCTTCAAATCCTTGTCACCTTTCCTCTTTTACCTAGGATAACCTCCCTCTGGACGTTATCATAGACTGAGTTTCATTCACTGTGTTTTCCTCAGCACAGTAAATATGATTTTGTAGGAATAAAGGAATGAATGAGTGGATGAATGAATGAATGAGTAAAATGAGAGGAACAGGCATTATCAGCCTGTTGGTGACTGCAATATAAATCATTGTTCTTGTTGACTGAATATCTTTCACAAGCCTTGGATTAAGAAAGGCAAGTAGCACGAAGAGTTGACCATCTGCTTCAGGGTTTCAGAGGCCTGATCTATTGTCTGAATGAGGGCTTCTGTTTTTATTTTATTTTCCTTGTGGTCAGCCCCCTTGAGTTCACATCTAGTTCAAAAAAATCTTCAAAACTTTTGGAGGTTCCAAGATGGCCAAATAGGAAAAGCTCTAGTCTGCAGCTCCCAGCGTGAGCAACGCAGAAGATGGGTGATTTCTGCATTTCCAACTGAGCTACCGGGTTCATCTCACTGGGGCTTATCAGAGAGTGGGTGCAGCCCATGGAGCAGGGCGGGGCATCACCTCACCCTGGAAGCACAAGGGGTCAGGGAATTCCCTTTCCTAGCAAAGGGAAGTCATGACAGATGGTACCTGGAAATTGGGGACACTCCCACCCTAATGCTGCACTTTTCCAATGGCCTTAGCAAACGGCACACCAGGAGATTATATCCTGCACCTGGCTCAGAGGAGCTTCGCTCACTGCTAGCACAGCAGTCTGAGATCGAACTGCAAGTTGGCACTGCCACTTAGGAGGTAAAGAATAAAAAACATAAAGTGTGGTTGATGTCTACAATTTTTTTACATGTACGTTGTATTATTTCCTTGGTTATGAACAATATGTGTTAATCTGTCTCCTACAAAAGAGAAAGCTCAAAAAAAAAAAAAAAAAAAAGAAAAACAAATCTCAAGGCCCATAACTCTCCAAGAGAAACCAAAGTAAAACTGGGGAAAAGTAGAATCTTTAGGCATGTTCTACCTGTTTCATCTCATAACTCCCCGTGATGATTAATTTATGTGTCAATGTGAGTGGGCTAAGTTGATAGCAGATACCAGATAGTTGGTAAAACATTATTTCTAGGTGTGTCTATGAGGCTGTTTCTGAAAGAAATTAGCATTAGAATTACCTCCTAGAGCTGCTATGAGATTTACATGAGGAACATATAGAAAGTGCTTAGCATAGAGTCTGGGATATGGCAAACAACCAAATGATTTTATAATCATGGGATCTTTCCCAGAGACAAGCAAGGAAACACTGTTTCTCTCCTTTCCTCTAGGTTTAACCTTGGATAATGTTAGCACATACCTGGATGACATCAGCCTAGCCCACTGCACTGTGGCCTTGACTGAGTTCAACAGAACATTCACACCCTCAGCCTTCCTTTACTGAGGATCAGAGAGAAAGATGTTAGCATCTGCTGAATCTCAAGTAACACACTGCTTGTTTGCAAGGTAATTCCCAATGCTTTCTTCTTACTCTGCCTTCCCCAGTCCCTTTGAGGGAGGTGAGGAGTCCCTACTCCTTCTAGAATGCCAGGGTCTCAGCAATCTGCCCAACGTCAGAAAGCCTGTATAAGAAATGTGATCATTAAATTCTGCAAACTCTTCCTGCCGTGACCCACCAGGGTGACACTTTTTTTCTTCCAGACAAATTCTAAAGTCAGTAATATTTACTTACACCAAGCGGCCGTGAGAGGCACTCACAAAGGTTGCTTGATTTCTTATTGTCAAAGTAACCTGGCTGAGAGTAACCACAGGAGGCTTTCCCACTGGGGCATGAAAAGGATTTTTAGGCTTAAAAATATTTTCAGAGAAGAAGATAAATCACAAGTAAGAGAACATATGTGTATATAATCAGCCTCAAATGTACACCACAGAAATGAATTATCAGGCTTAAATATTTCCCCTGGCCTAACCTATAAGTCCCCAGAGATTGGTGATTAAGTGTCCAATGGTTCTCTAAGAACACACCCCTTCAATCCCAGCTCTACTGCATGCAAACTAGGAACAATAATTTGTAAAGCTGGTGACAGTAGGGACCAAACTGCTTTCAAATTTTGCTTTCACTAAGACTTACCAAGTTATTGGAGTGATTTTGTGTAAGGCAATATTTCTCCTTTTCCAAATAGCCCCATACTTGCTTTTACAATACATTCTGCTTTGAAGGAAAAGAGGAGAAATGTTACCGCTGGTTCAGCAAAGGTCAAGTGAGGGGGTAGGATGGGGGTGCCTGTGGGTTCTAAGATCAGGCAACACTAATGACATTAAACACACTATCAATCATTTATTGCCCCAGCTGAGTCATTGATATCATAACAGGTTTTCTATTGGGGATTTTTGTTCTTTGTGTTAAATAAATCCAGCTATTGTAGCTATTCTCTTTGGCACTTAAATTCCACCCTAAGCAATGGCTCAAGGTTAGTGTCACAAATAGAAAGCAATATAGCAAGTAAAATGTAAGTACTTGGAGTGATGGCTGAAGAGTCAGACTGTGTAGGTTAGATATCTGAATCTTCTATTGAGTTGACTGTATGATCTTGGGCAAATGGAATTCAACCCCATCTGAGCCTCAGTTTTCCTATCTATAAAATAGATTCATTTAGAGGATTTATATAACATGAATAAAGTATACCAATGCCAATTCTCTCAGCCTCACCTTTTGTTTTAGCTACTGCTGCATTAAACAGGTCCATATAGGCGTCTGCCATTGCTGAGGCATCTCAGCAATGAGTAGGTAAACAAAGTGGCCAGGAAGCTCAAACTGGGTGGAGCACACTGCAGCTCAAGGAGGCCTGCCTGCCTCTGTAGACTCCACCTCTGGGGGCAGGGCATAGCTGAACAAAAGGCAGCAGTAACTTCTGCAGACTTAAATGTCCCTGTCTGACAGCTTTGAAGAGGGTAGTGGTTCTCCCAGCACGGAGTTTGAGATCTGAGAACAGACAGACTGCCTCCTCAAGTGGATCCCTGACCCCTGAGCAGCCTAACTGGGAGATACCTCCCAATAGGAGCTGACAGACACCTTATACAGCCGGGTGCCCCTCTGAGGCAAAGCTTCCAGAGGAAGGATCAGGCAGCAGCATCTGCCGTTCTGTAATATTTGCTGTTCTGCAGCCTCTGCTGGTGATACCCAGGCAAACAGGGTCTGGAGTGCACCTCCAGCAAACTCCAGCAGACCTGCAGCTGAGGGTCCTGACTGTTAGAAGGAAAACTAACAAACAGAAAGGACATCCACACCAAAACCCCATCTGTACGTCCCATCATCAAAGACCAAAGGTAGATAAAACCACAAAGATGGGGAGAAACCAGAGCAGAAAAGCTGAAAATTCTAAAAATCAGAGCGCCTCTTCTCCTCCAAAAGAACACAGCTCCTCACCAGCAACGGAACAAAGCTGGGCAGAGAATGACTTTGACGAGTTGAGAGAAGAAGGCTTTAGACGATCAGTAATAACAAACATCTCTGAGCTAAAGGAGGATGTTTGAACCCATTGCAAATAAGCTAAAAACCTTGAAAAACGATTAGATTAATGGCTAACTAGAATAAGCAGTGTAGAGAAGTCCTTAAATGACCTGATGGAGCTGAAAACCATGGCACGAGTACTACGTGACGCATGCACAAGCTCAGTAGCTGATTTGATCAAGTGGAAGAAAGGGTATCAGTGAATGAAGATCAAAGAAATGAAATGAAATGAGAAGAGAAGTTGAAAGAGTAAAAAGAAATGAACAAAGCCTCCAATAAATATGGGACCATGTGAAAAGACCAAATCTACGTCTGATTGGTGTACCTGAAAATGACGGGGAGAATGGAACCAAGTTGGAAAACAATCTTCAGAATATTATCCAGGAGAACTTCCCCAACCTAGCAAGGCAGGCCAACTTTCAAATTCAGGAAATACAGAGAACACCACAAAGACACTCCTCGAGAAGAGCAACTCCAAGACACACAATTGTCAGACTCGCCAAAGTTGAAATGAAGGGAAAAATGTTAAGGGCAGCCAGGAAGAAAGGTTGGGTTACCCAAAAAGGGAAGCCCATCAGACTAACAGCAGATTTCTCCGCAGAAACTCTACAAGCCAGAAGAGAGTGGGGGCCAATATTCAACATTCTTAAAGAAAAGAATTTTCAACCCAGAATTTCATATCCAGCCAAACTAAGCTTAATAAGTGAAGGAGAAATAAAATCCTTTACAGACAAACAAATGCTGAGAGATTTTGTCACCACCAGGCCTGCCTTACAAGAGCTCCTGAAGGAAGCACTAAACATGGAAAGGAACAACTGGGACCAGTCACTGCAAAAACTTGCCAAATTCTTACCATTGATGCTAGGAAGAAACTGCATCAACTAATGAGCAAAATAACCAGCTAACATCATAATGAGAGGATCAAATTCACACATAACAATATTAACCTTAAATGTAAATGGGCTAAATGCTCCAATTAAAAGACACAGACTGGCAAATTGGATAAAGAGTGAAGACCCATTGGTGTGCTGTATTCAGGAGACCCATCTCACATGCAGAGACACACATAGGCTCAAAATAAAGGGATGGAGGAAGATCTGCCAAGCAAATGAAAAAAAAAAAAAAAGCAAGGGTTGCAATCCTAGTTTCTGATAAAATAGACTTTAAACCAACAAAGATCAAAAGAGACAAAGAAGGCCAAACATAGTGGTAAAGGGATCAATTCAACAAGGAGAGCTAACTGTCCTAAATATATATGTACCCAATACAGGAGCACCCAGATTCATAAAGCAAGTCCTTAGAGACCTACAAAGAGACTTAGATTCCCACACAATAATAATGGGAGACTTTAACACCTTACTGTCAACATTAGACAGATTGATGGGATAGAAAGTTAACAAGGATATCCAGGCATTGAACTCAGCTCTGCACCAGGCAGACCTAATAGACATCTACAGAACTCTCCACCCCAAATCAACAGAATATATATTCTTCTCAGCACCACATCACACTTATTCCAAAATTGACCACATAGTTGGAAGTGAAGCACTCCTCAGCAAATGTAAAAGAACAGAAATTATAACAAACTATCTCTCAGACCACAGTGCAATCAAACTAAAACTCAGGATTAAGAAACTCACTCAAAACCGGTCAACTACATGGAAACTGAACAACCTGCTCCTGAATGACTACTGGGTACGTAACGAAATTAAGGCAGAAATAAAGATGTTCTTTGAAACCAATGAGAACAAAGGCACAACATACCAGAATCTCTGGGACACATTAAAAGCAGTGTGTAGAGGGAAATTCGTAGCACTAAATACCCACAAGAGAAAGTAGGAAAGATCTAAAATTGACACCCTAACATCACAATTAAAAGAACTAGAGAAGCAAGAGTAAACACATTCAAAAGCTAGCAGAAGGCAAGAAATAACTAAGATCAGAGCAGAACTGAAGGAGATAGAGACACAAAATACCCTTCAAAAAATCAATGAATCCAGGAGCTGGTTTTTGAAAAGATCAACAAAATTGATAGACTGCTAGCAAGACTAATAAAGAAGAAAAGAGAGAAGAATCAAACAGATACAATAAAAAATGATAAAGGGGTCATTTCTACTGATCCCACAGAAATACAAACTACCATCAGAGAATAATATAAACACCTTTACACAAATAAACTAGAAAATCTAGAGGAAATGGATAAATTCCTGGACACATACACCCTTCCAAGACTAAACCAGGAAAAAGTTGAATCCCTGAATAGACCAATAACAGGCACTGAAATTGAGGCAATAATTAATAGCCTATCAACCAATACAAAGTCCAGGACCAGACGGATTCACAGCCGAATTCTACCAGGGGTATAAAGAGGAGCTGGTACCATTCCTTCTGAAATTATTCCAATCAATAGAAAAAGTGAGAATCCTCCCTAATTCATTTTATGAGTCCAACATCATCCTGATTCCAAAGCCCAGCTGAGACACAACAAAAAAAGAGAATTTTAGACCAATATCACTGATGAACATCATGAAAAAATCCTCAGTAAAATACTGGCAAACCAAATCCAGCAGCACATCAAAAAGCTTATCCACCATTATCAAGTTGGCTTCATCCTTGGAATGTAAGGCTGGTTCAACATACGCAGATCAATAAATGTAATCCATCATAGAAACAGAACCAAAGACAAAAACCACATGATTATCTCAATAGATGCAGAAAAGACCTCTGACAAAATCCAACAGCCCTTCATGCTAAAAACTCTCAATAAACTAGGTATTGATGGGCTGTATCTCAAAATAATAAGAGCCATTTATGACAAACCCACAGCCAATATCATACTGAATGGGCAAAAACTGGAAGCATTCCCTTTCAAAACTGGCACAAGACAGGGATGCCCTCTCTCACCACTCCTATTCAACAGAGTTTTGAAGTTCTGGCCAGGGCAATCAGGCAAGAGAAAGAAATAAAGGACATTCAATTAGGAAAAGAGGAAGTCAAATTGTCCCTGTTTGCAGATGACATGATTGTATATTTAGAAAACCCCATTGTGTCAGCCGAAAATCTCCTTAAACTCGATAAGCAACTTCAGGAAAGTCTCAGGATACAAAATCAATGTGCAAAAATCACAAGCATTCTTATACACCAATAACAGACAAACAGAAAGCCAAATCATGAGTGAACTCCCATTCACAATTGCTTCAAAGAGAATAAACTACCTAGGAATCCAGCTTACAAGGGATGTGAAGGACCTCTTCAAGGAGAACTACAAACCACTGCTCAATGAAATGAAAGAGGACACAAACAAATGGAAGAACATTTCATGCTTATGGATAGGAAGAATCAATATTGTGAAAATGGCCATACTTTCCAAGGTAATTTATAGATGCAATGCCATCCCCATCAAGCTACCAATGACTTTTTTCACAGAATTGGAAAAAACTACTTTAACGTTCATATGGAACCAAAAAAGAGCCCGCATTGCCAAGACAATCCTAAGCCAAAAGAACAAAGCTGGAGGCATCACGCTACCTGACTCCAAAGTATACTACAAGGCTATAGCAACCAAAACAGCATGGTACTGGTACCAAAACAGAAATATAGACCAATGGAACAGAATAGAGTCCTCAGAAATAATACCACACATCTACAACCATCTGATCTTTGACAAACCTGACAAAAACAAGAAATGGGGAAAGGATTCCCTATTTAAAAAATAGTGTTGGGAAAACTGGCTAGCCCTATGTAGAAAGTTGAAACTGGATCCCTTCCTTACACCTTATACAAAAATTAATTCAAGATAGATTAAAGACTTAAATCTTACACCTAAAACCATAAAAACCCTAGAAGAAACCTAGGCAACACCATTCAGGCCACAGGCATGGGCAAGGACTTCATGACTAAAACACCAAAAGCAATGGCAACAAAAGCCAAAATTGACAAATGGAATCTAATTAAACTAAAGAGTTTCTGCACAGCAAAAGAGACTACCATCAGAGTGAACAGGCAACCTACAGAATGGGAGTAAATTATTACAATTGACCCATCTGACAAAGGGCTAATATCCAGAATCTACAAAGAACTTAAACAACAACCCCATCAAAAAGTGGGCAAAGGATATGAACAGATAGTTCTCAAAAGAAGACATTTATGCAGCCAACAGACACATGAAAAAATGCTCATCATCACTGGCCATCAGAGAAATGCAAATCAAAGGCACAATGAGATACCATCTCACACCAGTTAGAATGCTGATCATTAAAAAGTCAGGAAACAACAGGTGCTGGAGAGGATGTGGAGAAACAGGAACACTTTTACACTGTTGGTGAGACTGTAAACTAGTTAAACCATTGTGGAAGACAGTGTGGTGATTCCTCAAGGATCTAGAACTAGAAATACCATTTGACCTAGCCATCCCATTACTGGGCATAAACCCAAAGGATTATAAATCATGCTGCTATAAAGACACATGCACACGTGTGTTTATTGTGGCACTATTCAGAATAGCAAAGACTTGGAACCAACCCAAATGTCCATCAGTGATAGACTGGATTAAGAAAATGTGGCACATATACACCATGGAATACTATGCAGCCATAAAAAATGATGAGTTTATGTCCTTTGTAGGGACATGGATGAAGCTAGAAACCATCATTCTGAGCAAACTATCGCAGGGACAGAAAACCAAACACCGCTTGTTCTCACTCATAGGTGGGAATTGAACAATGAGAACACTTGGACACAGGATGGGGAACATCACACACCAGGTCCTGTCATGGGGTGAGGGGAGGGGGAGGAATAGCATTAGGATATATACCTAATGTAAATGATGAGTTAACGGGTGCAGCACACCAATATGGCACATGTATAGATATCTAACAAACCTGGTGCACATGTACCCTAGAACTTAAAGTATAATAATAAAATAAAAGTGTAAGGAAAAAGAAAAAGAGAAGAAAAGTGTAGCTGCAAGAGGGAAATCAGTGGAGGGTCACCAAAGCAAAGGGGATGGTGGATGTTCTAGACTTCAAGGTGTTAGGGTCAGACAAAATCAAGCAGAGGCTGCTGGGTCTGAAAATTTATATTTTATCAGTGTCTTCAACAGAGGCTATTCATTTGTATTGGTAGTAGGAAATGCACAACCTCTGTTTTTCTTTTGTCTGTAAAAAATATTTCATTCATCTTTTTTGTCTTAACTTAATTGTAGGACATGTGACATGCCTATATGAAGAAGAAATTCTGAATGTAATATATGCAGGAACAAAAAATGGAATCTTACTGAAATACAGTCAGGTTAAGATATTTTGCTTTTAGATTACTCTGTACTGCGCAAGACTTTTACAAAAAAAAAAAAATTAGCTAACTCCCTTAGTTCATCATATCACGTAAGAGTTCCTTTGAAAGTATAGGAGTTATGTGTGTTTTTTTTAAAAGGAGCTGTGTGTATTTTAAAGAAGGGCACAATCCTGTATCTTTCTACCACACGCTCACATTAACACCATTTGCTTCAGAGAAGCCTGACCTTACCTCGCAATTCCATAAGGAACTGCAAGATATGTACACGTTAAGTTCCTTCAAGGTTTTATAATTTATTGCTATAGTCTTATTTATCATCTGGTACCTTCCTGATCAAATTTCCATTTTTCATGTGGACCTTAAGTTTTTTGTCAAAAAATTTTTAACCTTTTCTCTATTAATCTCGTAGAACTTCTTGAAGAACATAGCTTTTTTCAAAGATCTTAAATTTCTATCTCTTCAGAAAAAGCCTACTTTATAACGTTTATATTTTATAAATCTTTCATGGTGATTTTTATAAGTTATTCCCACTTTCCTTTTACCAATCAAAAGCATAATCTTTCAGAATTTTCTGGAAAGAAAAAAATTGCCCTAAGTCATTTCCTATTATTTCCGGGAATAGAATTAAATTAATGCAATAAAACTTAAAGAAGAAATTAAAAAAAATTTTTTTTTCTCATCCTCTGTCAGACTGACTCCCTTGAGGATTAAAAAAACAATCTAAATTGCTCATTTATCACTGGAATTAAATACTTTGTTTGAAGGCACACAGGATTCTATTTTTCTTGTGATATTTGCATGGTGACCAAGAAGGCCTAATGTTTCCATCAGCTTGGAGAAACTTTAAATAGACTTCTTTCTGAAACTAGGCCCCTAATCTTCCATTTCTTAAAGCATTTTCCTTAGAAGCTTGCAAATGTAAATTCTTTCTTTGTCTTTTAAAAATATAAATTTTCTCCCAGCCTTTTGTCAGTTTTGCTCAGGAATGTCTTTCTCAAGAACTTGAGAGCCATCCCTTCGAAATGTCATCATCAATAAAGATAGGGCCCCTATTTCCTAGTCTCTGTGGGAGAGTGGAAACCTAATTCCCTTAAGTGATAATTAACAACTACCAATAATCTCCTAATCACATGGAACAACTTCCTCCCTAACATTCTTCATTACTGTTCCGTTAGCTCACTCTAGTGTTTAAAAATCCTTTTGTTTCAGTGAAGTCCAGTTCAACTATTGCAATAGTCTAGACCCCTGTTGCAAGGGTCTTGAATAAAGTCTTCCTTGCCATTTTAACAAGAGTCCAGTGTAATTATTTCTTACAAAATTGACAGAATATTCAATAACATTAACCATATGGAAGCAACATTGTTATAATTTATAGTTAAAAACAAACAAACAAAAAACCTGGAGTTATCCTTAACTCTTTCCTTTCTTATACTCCACACTTACTCTTATTAGGAAATCAGCCTGGCTCTAGCTTCAAAACATATTTAGATTCTGACCACATCCCACATCTCCTCTAAGCCACCCTGGTCTGAGCCACTACGCTTTCTTGGCTGGATTATTACAATAGCACCTTCACTGGATTTCCTGCTTCCACCCTTATCTCCCACCGCCAACTCTACAGTCTATTTTTCACAAAGTAGTCAGAGTGAGAAACTATTAACTCTCTATTAATTATCTGCCAGTCTCCTTCCATATTCTATGAAGGAAGGCTACCAATGATGCCCTTCACTTGAGCCCAGTAGTTCTCAGAATATGGTACACGGACTAGCAACTTCGGCATCACTTGGGAATGTTGAGTAATGTGAATTCTTAGGCACTACTCTGACCTGTTGAAAAGAATATTCTTGATGTCAGATCCAGCAATATGTATTTTAAACGAAGCCCACTGGATGGCTTTGATGTATGTTAGAGTTTGAGAACCCTTTCTCCACCCTATTTCTCTTCTTGAAATGCTCGTCCTCCAGTTATCTGCTGGGCAAACTCCTCCCCATCCATGAAGCCCTTGCTCAAATCTTGCCTTTTCCTTGAGAATTTTCCTTCCTGCATTCCTTTTGCCTATCACTCAACTCTTCTTTCTCCCCCGTCCATGGCATTTAACAGCTTCTAAAGTAATGTTTACTTTTTCCTTACCTATATTATTTCTTATCCATTACCTACCTGCCTGGAATATAAGCTCCATGGGAGTAAAAGTCTTTATTTGTTTTGCTCACTCTGTACTCTAGGTAGGTGTCTAAAACAGTGCCTGGTCTAATGTACACTTGATATATAATTCATGAGTGTTATTGAGGAGCAAGTCACAGCTTGGGTTAACACCTCTTTAACTTTTGCTGATGCCCCCCCACTCCCCGCCTTTTTTTTACTTTACAAAAAGACCAGATCTCAGACTGAGAGCCTTTGTGTAGTAAGAACATTTAGTTGGAATTTTAACAAATCAACTTTATTTTAATTTTATTTACTTTACAACCTCTGTGTTTGGCAATAGATTCCAGTTCTTCACTAACTAGTAATTTAAGACTTCCTTTTGAAATAACATTAAGGAACTAAAAATATATATTGAATACATGGCTGGGTGCGGTGACTCACGCCTGTAATCCCGACGCTTTGGAAGGCCGAGTTGGGCGGATCATGAGGTCAGGAGTTCGAGACTAGCCTGAGCAACATGGTGAAACCCCGTCTCTACTAAAAATATTTTAAAAATTAGCCAGGAGTGGTGGTGTGTGCCTGTAAGCCCAGCTACTCAGGAGGCTGAGGCAGGAGAATTGCTTGAACCCAGGAGGCGGAGGTTGCAGTGAGCCTAGGTTGTGCCACTGTACTCCAGCCTAGGTGACAGAGTGAGACTCTGTCTCAAAAAAAAAAAAAAAAAATATATATATATATATATATATATATGTGTGTGTGTGTGTGTGTGTGTGTGTGTGTGTATAACATAGGTAATAGTGCAGAAGATGTGACAAGATTCGCAAACGATGTACAAAAATGACAGTCACTTGGGAAATGCTGATTTTGGCTGCAAAGGAATGCCTAAGAGTTGTGACATGAGAGCCCAGCAAGTGGGGGATCTCTTGGGGCAGGCGAGCCTTCTAGACAGCTTCTGTCCACTTCTAGGCTGTGGTCCACCCCAGGTGGGTAGGATGGGAGCTGGCAGGAAGACAAGCATGCAACTCAATATTTTTTAGTCACTTATATATTTTGATTCCCCACCTTTTGCTTTCCCTCTTGGAGTCTAAGAAACATACATGAAATAGAATTTCACAGTTCAATATTTGTATTTTATCTGGAGTTCTTGTCTTGTCTCTTTTTGTGATGAAGAAAATTCTCCTCTGTGGCTTCATTTCTGGCCAAAAGCAAGAGGCTAAGAGAACACAGGCTGCATTCCACCAAACACTACTGTTCATTAATTTCCAAATACGTCCTTTTCAGCACTGCCGCTATAGCCTGCCAAGATCTTGCTCTCTTGTGACACCCCAAGGACAGAAATTTGATCAAAATTTCTTGCATTTCTGAGAAAGACACTCAGTTCTATAGAGATGATTTAGTGTAGGACCGAGAGGTTAAGTGTTCCTCCAAGTGCTGCCAATGTCACTTAGACATACTTGAAACTCAAGATGAAGAGCACAGATGCTTTAATAAAGTAATTCTTGAAAACTATTCTTGCCTTCTTGTTTTGTATTCCAGCTTTAATTCTTTCTAGGGATGTCCAAAAATTCAGTCTAGTCCAAGGATTGTTTTAAGACAAGAAGGAATCCAATGCATGTTCATCAGTGGATGAAATATCGGACCAGATACCAGAGACCTCAGGTAGAATTCTGACAGCTGTAGCAATTGCTTGCCACAGGAAAGTAGAGTTCTCTGATTCTCCAGTAGCAGATGCCGGAGGTACCTTGCCCATATCTCCTTAGTATTCAGCATTGGTGTATGTCATTAATTTCCTATTTATTATAAGCATTTGCAATTTTCTGTCTAGGACATCTCTGACTGTAGGGCCTGATTAGTCTACAGGTAGAGTGGACTGGAAGTACTTGGGAAGTACATTCTCAGGAGCTTCCCTTAAACCACGAAGGAAAGAGCTGGTGGCTAAACATCTCAGCTTCCTCAACCTCTGTGGGGCAGCTCTGAGGGGTGATCTGTGCACTCCAGCAGGACTAAGATCCTGTTGTTCACATTAGCAGCCTGCTCATTAATATGCTCTGTCCTATCTATCTTTCCTTACCTAACTCTCTTTTATATTATATTTTTTTCTGCTGGGGCTTCCTTTCTTCCCAAAGCAACTGCTTACACTCAAACTCTTACTCAGGGTCTGAAAAATGGAACTAATAAATTTTCTAGCTGCCTCATGAGGCTTTCTTGAGGACCTGAGGGGATACTTCTTAGAAAAATATTTTCATATCATCATACAGTTAGAAAACATAAAATATGAGGCACTCAGTGCTTAGAATCAGAGGGAAAGTCTAGTCCAGGAGTCTTAAACTTCAGAACCTCCATGGTAGTCTTGTAGCCAGCTAGGGTATAAAAATGGAGCATACCCCCTCCAGTTCTTCACAGACCCCACCCACTGTCTTGACCTATGTCCCAGTTTCTTCTAATAATCATGTTACCCATCTTGCCCTTAAAGGCGCCTAGCCCTCACGTTCTACCAGAAGTAAGGGCGAGGGTTCTTTATAATTTTATACCACCAGGATCTTAATGCTTATATACCCAGGAGTAAAAAGGCTGATTCATAAAGAATCACCTTCACTTAGAAACATCTTCATTGCTTGTTGGTTTGTGTTTTAAGCAAGGCAAATAGTATTATAATTGGAACATCTATCAAGTGCCTACTATTTGCAGAGCATTACATTAAGCACCTATTTTATGCCAACTGTTGCAACTCTTGCACTATTGAAAACATGGGGCTTAAAAATTGTTCTGGCAGTCATGATGTTAGGAAAAGCTGGCCTGTACCTGATGGGTTTCTCCTTTTCATGGGAAAAATAGGAAACTAAGTGAGAAAATGCTAAGGCAAGGTACCAACAATGGTAAAGGTAATTCAGAGATCCTTCCCTCCCACTCTCAGCTGAAAGGAGGCCATTTGCTCCAGTCACCTCTGGTATAAAGAGCAATAGTGAGAATTGTGAAGAAGCAGCAAGCTAATAAGAATAAAGAGACACTACTAAGGGTCCTTCAGGACAGATCCCTTGCTAAATTTATCACCGTATATAATACAAATCCTTAGCTCTGCCCTGGATGACTAAAAGAGCAAAGAACACAGTATAGAAAACATACCTTACTATTAGCAACCAAGCACCAGAGAATCTAGAGGGTAATGCAAAACAGATTTTTACTTTAATTCTCAGAAAATGAAATTCTCTCTTCTTCTTCTTGCCTCCTCTCCCTCTCTTAATCTTCTCCAATTTCTGTCTTCTACCCTGTACATTCCATGAGTTTTGACAAATGTATAATGACATGTATATCTTATAGTGTCACATAGGTAGTTTCACTACCCTAAAAGTTTTCTGTGCTTCACCTATTTATCCCTTCCTCCCTCCAGACCCTGACACCCACTGATTTTTTGCTTGTCTCCTTAGTTTTAAGGCAAGTATTTTATTAGTCCCATTTTGCAGATATGGAAAGTGATTCTTGAATAAATTAGCTGACTTCCTTAAGGATGCAGTTTGTGACTAAAAGACAGGGCATTAAAACCAAGGTCTGCTGAACTAATTCCCCACCAGAAGTCCAAACTAAAACTCCCACCAGGCTGTCTTCCAAACAAGATCAATGAACTGACAACACAAACGTCCAATGCAGTTGTCTTGAAGTTGACGCATGGGGAGAGCCTTACTTCCCTTGGATTCCCTATAAAGAGTTGCTTCCTGCTTCATCTATCAGTGTAAGCAAAGGGGAAGGTGCATGGAAGGAGAAACAATCAGGAAGCAGACCATGGTGAAGAAGAGCAATGTAGAATTTCACTGCACTCATTTGTTCAGCTACCATTTATGGAGTCCCTCCTCTGTGCCAGGCATTCTGCTGGGTAAACATATATCTTGGTGCTTGTTATTGAGACTGAGGCATGACCACATATGGCAATGCAAAGAGAGTCAGCTGGGAGGCTAAATGGTAGGTAAATCCTGGAATTAGCATATGCTTCCTACCCTAGGCTGGGGGACCTTGGCCCTAGCTTTGCAAATCAAAATCCAGGCCAAGGGCTTGGAGCTGCTTAAAGATTGATCCCTGGAGATCGCTGAAAGCTGCTAAGTGAATGTTCCCACTCTCCATCTGTCCCTCTAATCACAAACCCCTGTACTCCAGTTAGTCCCAGCAAGCTCCCACATGGAAGGCGTGGGGCAGGCAGGACCCACTCCTGCCAGATCTTTGTTAAAGCAATTCTCTGAAGGCACCTCTCCAACCTCAGAAGGAACCTGGAACTGCTGGCTTGGGCTCAAGTTCCCAAGAGCAGCAACTCAAAGACATCATGTGGTCAGAACTAATTAGACCTGCCAAGCCCACTACCAAAGACAGCCAGCACACTAAGGCAATTAGTGATGATTTGGCCAGTGTCCACCATCACCAGATGGCCTCTGCAAGTTCTCCATGTTCCCAGAGAAATTACACATAGAGGCTAAGCTTATGTCCTGTAAAAGCACAGGCAGAATGAACATTCTAGACATGCAATGGGAAGAAGAGATAATACCAATGATATTAATCATAAACATAGGTGCCATCTATGGAACAGGAACTACATGCCAGGCTCAGTGCTAGACATTTTACAGATTATCAACTCAACCCTAACATCAACCCTGTGGAGTGATAAGATTATGCCCATGGCTAGGTACAGTGGTTCAGGCCTGTAATTCCAGCACTTTGGAAGACCAAGGCAGGAGGATCACCTGAGCTCAAGAATAACCTGGGCAACATGACAGAATGCCATTTCTACAAAAAATACAAAAGTTAGCTGGGGTAGTGGCATGTACCTGCAGTCCTGGGTATTCAGAAGGCTGAGTTGGGAGGATCCCTTGAGCCTGAGAGGCAGAGGTTGCAGTGAGCTGAGATTGCGCCACTGCACTCCAGTCTTGGTGATGGAGTGAGACCTTGTCAAAAAAAAAAAAAAAAAGATTATTCCCATTTTACAGAAGAGAAAACTGAGGATTTAACAGGTTGGTTGTCCGAGTTCACTCAAATAATTTTTTTTAAAGCTGGAATTCAAACTCAGATCTGTCTGGCTGCAAAGCTTTGGAATCACACAGATTATTCTGCAATAACTTGGTAGGAAAATCTTACTTAAATGTCACTTCCCCAGCCTAATTATGCTCCTCTTGTGGCTGCTCTTATAGCCCATAATAGGCATTTTTAAAATATAACCATAACTGTCATATGCTTAAGGCATGCATCTCCCATTGTACTAAGCTCAATGAAGGCAGGACTTTGTTGTTTTCTTCACTACTTTATCCACAACCCTTTGCATGATGCCTGGTATATAAAAAGTGGTCAACAAATACTTGCTTAGTGAATTAATAAAAGGAAACAAATAGGCAAGAAAAAGAAAGTGAAAGAAAGAAGACAGAGCTCTTGGGGATATGGGAAGATCATTAGGTTTTATATTTACAAATATGTAACAGTGGTGTGCTGATAAACCAGTTATTTGGGGGAAATTAAGCACCCTGATTTGTAGCATTTGCCAGTTTCCATTGTGTGAATGCTGCCACTACAACCAATTTTAAGCTCCCAGTGTGATATCACTGAATGCAGAGTTGGAAAGACATGCCCAGTGTTGACTTTTGCCAGCTCTTGTGCCACTTTCTCAGGTTTTTTGTTTTTTGTTTTTTGTCTAGAGAAAATCAATCTCTCCTCTGATTTTAATTCTCCTCATTTTCTGGATTAGAGGCTTCTATTAGCTCTGACACTCTATGAGCCTATACATGATGTCTTTCATTATTTTGTCCTTCCACTAGATTCGGGTGCTGAGGTGATGGTTTAAGTATGAGATGGAGGACTAAATCCCAAGTAGATCAAGTAAAGTGTTCAGACCAATAAGTAGTTATAGCAATCAGCTCTCTCTTTTCCTTTCTCAGAAATATGTCCCAGTACATTCAAAATGCACCACTTCTGATATCCAACTAAAGGAATCCACTTGTTTGTTCCCTAAGTAAAATACAACTACATCTCACCAGTTTCAAAAGTCAAGCACCAGTGGATTTTGGAAAGCTAGTACTTAGCATTAAAAAACAACTGAAGGTAAAGCACCCAGTTACAATGTATTGGATAACCCAGTTACACTCACAACTTCTGTATCTGAAAAAGACAAATGGATGCAATGAGAGTATGGTGACATCTCTATTTTATGCTCTTATGCTCACTTGACCATCCCCTCCCTCCTTCACCATTTACAGTACACACACAGGCTTTCCATCTCAAGGTAAACTTAGGATGTTGCAGAATATTCCAAGGAGAATAGAAAACTGCTATTGTGATTGTAAGCTGTAAGAACTGTATTTCTACCTTTGCAATATTTTCAAGGGACCCAACAGGGCTGCTAAGTCACTAGTCTGAGTGTTTGTCCAATAGAAAATTGAAAAACATAGGTTTCTACAAACATAAAGTTCTTTCGAGTAGTCACTACAATTTGGATAGTTCTGCATAGAAAGCCTATTTCAAGAGATTTAGAGATTTACAGACCGAATGAAGCACAAATGTTTGCCCTCTTATGGGACTCAATGGAAAATGGATTATTTTAGAGTGCTGGCAGTCACCCATATAGTCAGACTAATTAGATCTTTTGCCTTGAAGTTTCTCTCCACCCTTAGTCAATATGCATAATGCATTCAGTTCAAATTTAGATGCAGAAAGCATTTGTTGAACCATCAGTATCTGCCAGGCATGTTGATAGATGAGGGAGGGGAAATGGGTAAAGGAAACCTATTTCCTTTTCTCCATGAGCTCTCAGTATGGCACCAAAAGACAGGTATAAATGAATAACCAAGGAGAAAATATAATAAGGATGAAAACAGAAGTATGTAGGAGAAACACAGGGCTTTTGGACATGTGGTTAGAAAAGTAGGCTCTGGAGTTAGATTAAGTTTATTTGCTAGCCATATAACCTTAAATAAGTTACTTAATTCCTTTGAGCTTCAGTGTTCCTATATGTAAAATGGGATCATAACTCTCATGCCTATCAGGTTGTTTTGATGATTAATGAGCTAATGCATGGAAAGCGTTCAATACAGTCCTGACATATAGTAAGCACTCAATAAATATCAGCTCTTATTGGTTATTTTCCTTGCAGTAGCATTTGGAGTAAGATAAATGGGGGTGTTGTGGGTAGAAGCGGGGATAAGAAAGGCATTGGGGACAGAGTAAAAAAGACATGAAGGTATGAAAGAGCAGGGATGCTTGGGTAACATTTAATAGACAAAACTGATCTAATTTGTATGGAATGAGTGAGAAAAAGACGACTGAAGCAAACTTGGAAAGGACTGAGAGACCTGGTAAAGAGAATGACCTCAACCTGAAGGCAAAGGACATCCACAGGCATTTTTAAGGCAAAGCACAGAATTGTGTATTAGAGAGTTTGTTCAAAGTGGCACAATGAATTGAATGGGGGAAGAGTTTTGAGGCAGAGAGACCTGTTAGAGGACTTTTGTGCAGTGACATATATTAGGAAACCATTGGTGCTCAGCAGTAGTTGACACCATGTGAATGGAGAAAGATCACCACAACAAATGTAGGATGAAGAGAGTCAAAGGAAAAGGCTAAGGGAATCCTACGTCTCAGGGATGAACAGAGAAATAAGTGCTGATGCTAATGCAGGAGACAGCTGGGGAGCAGTCAAAGAAGAGACTAGGGAGAGAGAAATAGGCTGGCTTTATAAAGTCAAGGAAAATGATGGCTCTGGGAGGATGGAGTGGGCTAGCAACGTCTAATACCACTGAGATGCCAAGAAGGCTGAGACTTGAAAAAAAGCCAAGAGTTGAAGCAATTAGTGGTTCATTGATGGTCTAATTAGATCAGTTTGAGTGGAGTTTTTGGTTGCAGCTAAAAAAGAGAGGGTAAGGAAATGAAAGCAGTGAGTGTAACCAACCCTCCAAGGAATTGGAAGGCAAAGAACAAAGAGAAAATGTTAGTAACCTAAGGCTGGGGGTGGGGAGAAATTGGAAGTTAAATAACATAAAGCAAAAAATTGGAATATTCGAACATTTTTAAAGTGGTAGGTTTGGTTAAGAAACAGAAAATTTTAAAAACAGAGAGAAGAGATGACCGCAGAGCCCAAAGAAGAGAAGATCAAAAACTGCAACTGGAGCAATTTGTCTCCAGTGGGAGTGGGAAGTCTCTTTCCCTGTGTCAAGAGGGAATAAAATAAGGTTGCATAGGCCGGGCGCAGCGGCTCACACCTGTAACCCGTGCACTTTGGGAGGCCGAAGTGGGCGGATCATCTGAGGTCAGGAGGTGGAGACCACCCTGGCCAACACCCTGTCTCTGCTAAAAATACAAAAAAAGTAGCCTGGATCATGGTGATGGGCGCCTGTAATCCCAGCTACTCGGAAGGCTGAGGTGGAAGAATCGCTTGAACCTGGGAGTTGAAGGTTGCAGTGAACCGAGATGGCGCCCCTTCACTCCAGCCTGGACAACTCCGTCTCAAAAAAAAAAAAAAAAAAAAAAAAAAAAGCATAGAGAAATAGCTAAAATTGGAGGGCGGGGGGTGGCACACTGGCCCGTATTTTCTCTGTAGAATAGGTAAAGTTATCTTTTCAGTGTAAGGAGGTGGAGATGGAGCATTTATACATTAGTAAATTTCGGCAGCACCCATGGACAATGAGGAAGAAGGTGAAAAAAACGTTGAGGAGAAGACCTGAAAGCATCAGTAAGAGCTCTACTCAGAGCAAAAAAACATAATGTAGCAAAGAGGGCACAATAATGACTTTCTCTCCAGGCCTTGTGGGAAGCCTGGGAGCAGTTGTGGAGAAAATGTATATGTAGGATTGGTTCAGGGTTGCTAATTTCAGGTTGGCAGGAAGCATATGGCAAAAGGGCCATAGGATAAAGGAATGGGGGATCTCCAAAATATTATCATCGAAATGGCTATTAGTGGGGACCAGACTGGCAGGGGAAAAAGAAGAGCTAGGACATGTAGAGGGGATTACATACCAGGGCAATAGGAAATTGGCAGTGAACACAAGAAGGTGATCAAAAACCACCAATGCTGAAAAGTAACACCGCAGAGCATTCTGGACCAGTGGAGGTGACAGGATTTATTCATTGGATAATGTCTATAGTGAGCATAGGAATGACTAGAGCCTTTTTTTCCCCTTCTTTCTCTATCTTGCCCAATAATGCCAAAAGGATTGGTATCAATTCTGCCTTGAATATCTGGTAGAATTCTGCTGTTAATCCATCTGGTCCTGGACTTTTTTGTGTTGGTAATTTTTAAATTACCATTTCAATCTTGCTGCTTGTTATTGGTCTGTTCAGGGTATCTAATTCTTTCTGATTTAAGCTAGGAGGGTTGCATTTTTCCAAGAGTTTATCCGTCTTTTCTAGGGTTTCTAGTCTATGTGCGTAAGTGTGTTCATAGTAGCCTTGAATAGTCTTTTGTATTTCAGTGGTGTCAGTTGTAACATCTCCTGTTTCATTTCTTAGTGAAGTTATTTGGATTTTCTCTCTTCTTTTCTTGGTTAATCTTGATAATGGTCTATCAATTTTATTTATTTTTTCAAAGAGCTAATTTTTGTTTCATTTATCTTTTGTATTTTTTTGTTTCAATTTTATTTAGTTCTGCTCTGATCTTGGTTATTTCCTTTCTTCTGCTGGGTTTGGGTTTGCTTTGTTCTTATTTCTCTAGTTCCTTGAGGTGTGACCTTAGAATGTCAGTTTACTCTTTCAGTCTTTTTGATGTAGGCATTTAGGGCTACAGACTTTCCTCTGAGCACTGCCTTTGCTGTATCACAGAGGTTTCGATAGGTTATGTTGTTATTGTTGTTTGAAGAATTTTTTAATTTCCATTTTGGTTTTGTTTTTGACCCAAGGCTCATTCAGGAGCAGGTTTTTAAACTTCCAAGAATTGAGGCTTGTTTTATGGCCTGTCATATCATCTATCTTGGAGAAAGTTCCATGTGCTGTTGAAGAGAATGTGTATTCTGAAGTTGTTGGATGAAATAGTCTATATATATCTGTTAAGTGCATTTGTTCCAAGGTATATTTTAAATCCATTGTTTCTCTGTTGACTTTCTGTCTTCATGACCTGTCTAGTGTCATCAGTGAAATATTGAAGTCCCTCACTATTACTGTGTTGCTGTCTATCTCATTTCTTATGTCTATTAGTAATTGTTTTATAAATTTGGGAGCTCCGGTTTTAGGTGCATATATGTTTAGAATTGTGACATTTTCCTGTTGGACAGGTCTTTTACTATTACACAATGTCCCTTTTTGTCTCTTTAACTGCTGTTGATTTAAAGTACGTTTTGTCTGTTGTAAGAATAGCTACCCCTGCCTGCTTTTGGTGTCCATTTTTCTGAAATGACCTTTTCCATCCCTTTACTTTATGTTAGTCTTTATGTATTAGGCGAGTCTCCTGAAGGCAGCAGATAGTTGGTTGGTGAATTCTTACCCATTCTGTGGTTCTGTATCTTTTAAGTAGAGCCTTAAGCCATTTACATTCAATGTTAGTATTGAAATGTGAGGCACCCTTGCATTCGTCATGTTCTTTGTTGCTGGTGTACTTTGTTTTTTTTTTTTTGTTTTTTACTTTTGCTTTTTAACTTGTATTTTTGTTTTATAGGTCCTGTGTGATTTATGCTATAAAGAAGTTCTGTTTTGATGTGTTTCCAGGATTTGTTTCAAGGTTTAGAGCTCGTTTTAGCAGTTCTTGTAGTGGTGGTGGTAATCGTGAATTCTCTTAGCATTTGTTTATTTGAAAAAGACTGTGTATTTTCTTCATATATGATGCTTAGTTTCACTACATACAAAATTCTTGGCTGTTAATTGTTTTGTTTGAGGAGGCTGAAGATAGGTCCCCAATCCCTTCTAGTTTGTAAGGTTTCTTCTGAGTAATCAGTTGTTAATCTGGTAAGTTTTCTTTTATAGGTTACCTGGTGCTTCTGTCTCATAGCTCTTACGATTGTTTCCTTCATCTTAACTTTGAATAACCTGATGACATTGTCCCTAGGCAAAGATCTTTTTGCAATGAATTTCCCAGGTGTTATTTGTGCTTCTTGTATTTGGATGTATAGGTCTCTAGCAAGGCAGGGGAAGTTTTCCTCGATTATTCTCCCAAATATGTTCTCCAAGCTTTTAGATTTCTCTTCTTCCTTGGCAACACCAATTATTCTTAGGTTCTTTTTGCAATGAATTTCCCAGGTGTTGTTTGTGCTTCTTGTATTTGGATGTCTAGGTTTCTAGCAAGGCAGGGGAAGTTTTCCTCAATTATTCTCCCAAATATGTTTTCCAAGCTTTTGGATTTCTCTTCTTCCTTGGCAACACCAATTGTTCTTAGGTTTAGTTGTTCAACATAATCCCAGACTTCTTGGAAATTTTGTTCATATTTTCTCATTCTTTTGTCTTTGTCTTTATTGGATTGGGTTAATTTGAAGACCTTGTCTTTAAACTCTGAAATTCTTCTACTTGTTCAATTCTGTTGCTGAGACTTTCCAGAGCATTTTGCATTTCTAAAGTGTGTCCAAAGTTTTCTAAATTTTTTATTGTTTTTCCTTTAAGCTATATATTTCCTTGAATATTTCTCCCTTCACTTCTTGTATCATTTTGGATTTCCTTGCATTGGGCTTCACCTTTCTCTGGTCTCTCCCTGATTAGCTTAATAACTAACCTCCTGAATTCTTTTTCAGGTAAATCAGGGATTTCTTCTTGGTTTAGATCCATTGCTGGTGAACTAGTGTGATTTTTGGGGGGTGTTAAAGAACTTTGTTTCATCATATTACCAGGGTTGGTTTTCTGGTTCCTTCTCATTTGGGTAGGCTCTGTCAGAGGGAAGGTCTAGGGTTGAAGGCTGTTGTTCATATTCTTTTGTCCCACGGGTGTTCCCTTGATGTAGTAGTCTCCCCCTTTTCCCATGGATGTGGCTTCCTGTGAACTGAACTGTAGTGATTGTTGTCTCTCTTCAGGGTCTAGCCACCCAGTGAGTCTACCCAGCTCTGGGCTGGTACTGGGGGTTGTCTGCACAGAGTCCTGTGATGTGAACCATCTATGGGTCTCTCATCCTTGGATACCAGTGCCTGTTCTGGTGGAGGTGGCAGTGGGGTTGCAATGGACTCTGTGAGGGTTCTTAGTTTTGGTGGTTTAATGATCTATTTTTGTGCTGGTTGGCCTCCTGCCAGGAGGTGGTGCTTTCCAAAGAGCATCAACTGTGTTAGTATGGAGAGGGACTGGCGGCAGGCGGGTCTGTAGAACTCCCAAGATTGTATGCCCTTTGTCTTCGGCTACCAGGGTGAGTAGAGAAGGACCATCAGGTGGGGGGCGGGGCTAGGCGTGTCTGAGCTTAGACTCTCCTTGGGGAGGTCTGACTGTGGCTGCTGTGGGAGTGGGAGTGAGAGTGCCAGGTCACTAGAATTTTGTACCTCGGAGGGTTATGGCTTCCTCTGCTGAGTCATGCAGGTTGTCAGGGAAATGGGGGAAAGCCAGAAGTCACAGGCCTCACCCAGCTCCCATGCAAACCGAAGGGCTGGTCTCACTTCCACCTTGACCCCTCACCAACAGCCCTGGGTTTGTTTCCAGGTGGAAGGCAAGACTGGCTTGAAAACCTACTCCAGGCTACCCGCCTCTCAGCTGTGAAAGAAAAGGGCTTGGGTGTTCCCCCACCTGTGGAGTCTGCACACAAGATTTGGGCCCTCCCCTGAGTTCAGGCCAGGAGGCTTCTCGCCCCATTCAAATTGTTAGAAAGTTCAGCTAGAGATTTCCTTCTCTTTGTGGAGTTTACCTGCTGCTCCTCTGGCCACCCTCCCAATGGATCCCTGTGGTGCCAGGCAGGAATGGGCTGCTAGGGGACTCAGCAAGCTCCCAGGGCCTTTCTGCTGCTTCCTCTATTCCTGTATTTCGTTCAGCTCTCCAGATTGACTCAGCTCCAGGTAAGGTCAGAAACTTCTCCCACAAACAGACCTTCAGCTTCTCCAGCAGGGGTGTGTGTTTGGGAGAGGAGGGTCTCCCTTTCCCACTTCCACATTTAGGGCACTCACATTATTTAGGGGGTCAGCTGGGTCCTGCAGGAGCAGTCTGCTTCCTTGAGATGGTCTCTGGGTCCTCTTGGGATTGCTGGTTTGTTCTTTTGCAGTCAATCTGGAGCTAAAATTCACGAAGTGAGCCTCTGCTTGCTGCTCTATCTGGAGCTGTAATCCAGTCCTGCCTCCCCCTAAAAAAATTATTAATTGGTCTGCTACTATATATACTGGTTATGTTTTGCTCTAAGGTAGCATTTTGGCTTTCTCATTTGCCTTGTAAGTGGAAACATTTAGGAAATACGAATGAACTCCCACTGGGGAGTCTGTGTTGAAGACTGAGACAGGAGTTCACACTTCTTTCTGTGTACTGCCTTAGACCTTTAAGAATAATCAAGTGTTTAGGGGGAGAATATTGAATTATCACACATATTTGAACACACTCTTCTGCCCGAAAATTACATAAATGGCTTCCCATTAATCTTAGTATAAAATCTAAACTCCTTACTATGGCCAAAAAACGTATGCAAAGTGTTGCCTCTTTATATCTCTGCAATCTCCCTTGCTCAAAGCAGTCTAACCATAGTGATTCTTCTTCAATCCCTCCTGTAACCGGCATGTTTTCCTACCTCAGGACCTTTGAACATATTCTTCCTCCTTCTTAGACTGTTTTTTCTCCTACTCCTGTAATGGTTTTTATCTCTCTTCTTTAATTTTTATCTCAGAAGCTACCTCTTCAGAAATGCCTTCCCTGAACCACCTACATAAAATAGGTACACCTGTTTTTGTTTCACTGAAAATCCTGTTTAATATCTACATAGCACTTACTTAAAAGTGGAATTACTTTAGTTATTTGTCTGTTAACATAATGGTAGAAACCTTGCTTATTTTTTCCCCTCCCCATTGTGCACCTCAACATGGAGCTTAGCATGTTGTAAGCATTAAATAAATATTTGTTGAATAAATGAAGTAATAAAAAGAATAACAATAACAACAATGCCGTTTTTATTGCACTGTTTCTAGATGCCAGACAACTTTTAAGCAAAATCCATATACTGATGTCAAGCAACTCTACCAACAATTCCTCAGTGGAGATTATTATTATTCCTGTTATTGAGATTAGTAGACAGTTGTAGGGAGGTTAAGCAATTTGCCCAGTGATTTTTTTAAATTATTAAGCTTGAATTTGAGCTCTGTTATACATTTGTGCTATCAGCTATGATGCTTTATATTTATTGCTGATATGGTTTGGATGTCTTGTCCCCTCTGAATTTCATGTTGAAATGTGACCACCAATGTTGGAGGGGGCCTAGTGGGAGGTGTTTGGGTCATGGAGGCAGATCTCTCATGAACAGCTTGGTGCTGTCCTTGTGGCAATGTGTGAGTTCTTACTCTATGAGTTCACCTGAGATCTGGTTATTTAAAAGAGGCTGGTGCCTCCTCCCTTTCTCTTTTGCTCACTCTCTCCGTCTCCCCTTTACCTTCTGCCATGAGCGTCAGCTTCCTAAGGCCTCACCAGAGACAGGTGCTGGTACCATGCTGCTTGTACAGCCAAATACACCTCTTTTCTGTATAAATTACCCACCCTCAGGTATTTCTTTATAGCAATGCAAATGAACTAACAAAATTGCCAATTTTTAAGAATAGCAGATGGCCGGGTGGTGGGGGGGTCCAAATTAAAATGGCTCAGAATTCCATTCAAACATGATAATCTGCCAAGTTTTTAAAATCCTACAATTAGTTCTCCAATTTCCCCAAATCTGCACCTCATTTTTGGTGGCATTGAGCTGGTCTCAGTACTGAGTTTGATTATTAAGAAAGTTTCCTGAGGCATCTTTTCCCCTCTGATTCAAATCCCATCTCTCTGTGCCTCCCATTAAAGAAGTACTGAGAGGCAAAAAATCATGGTGAAATATGTGTTTTAACAGGTATTTCAGCTGCATGGGAAATGTGCAGAATTCTGAGAATACAGAATCCAAACCTCTGCAATAGCCAGTTGAAGTGGTATTTCATCAACCTGGATTTTTATTCCTTCTCAAGATCTCGGAGTCCCTGGAGCTATTTTAATCTTGGCTCATTAAAAGTTAATATAATTTGGATTGGTGCTATTCATTTTGTTTCTGGCCACCTCATTTACCCAACTCTGGCTGGGTTTCTGTGCACCAAGTCTAGGTGAATCGCAGATGTATCTACCTCACCTTCATTCACGTTGTGGCCCCAGATGGCAGTAATCAATAGCTGATCATTGATAAATGATATTCATTATAAAGAATACAGATCCAAGTAAGTGTCAGCCACAGAATAGATGCCAGTTATTTGTTGTTGGGTAATTCAGGAATGTCAAGAGGTAACAAAGAGAGACTGCTATGCTGCAGTCATTACCTAGCCCAGGGGAGGAGTGTTCAACATTAATACTTGAGCTGTAAAAGTATCAGAAACTTGACTGTCAGGCAAGCTTTGTAAGGGGGTGAAAAAACTCAGTGAGCTCAAATTTCTTGAGCAGGTGATGCAAACAACTACTAATGTGCAAAATCCCCTTCTTAGGAGTTACAGTCATCCTCTCTGACTCCTGTAGTACTGACATTGGATAGAATTTTTGCCTGGAGGGTTACTATTCCTGGGTGGAGGAATGGGATGGGGTTTGGAAGGAAAGAAAAGAGGAAAAGCGGCATTTTTAGATTGAGGAATGGTGTCTATTCATACTACAGACAAGTTCCCAAGTGGTGACTACTATTTACTTTAGGATCCACAGTTATTTGCTTCATTTATGCATTTTAAATGTTTATTTATTTATTTGTTCATCCAAAACAATCCCCAGAGGTCCTATATATATATTTGCTACAATAGGAATGTAAAAAACTTAAAAAGCTAAGGCATGGACCTTGCCTCTTGAGTGGCTATGGTCTATGAAAAGGAAGAATGGACATCAACACAATAGTTATTAAAATATATTGTGGTCGGTTCTGTGACAGAAGTTCCTGGAATTATCAGAACATGAATCTGAGTGTATGTTAGGTGAGTGATAAGGTGATGGAAGAAAGTGTCATATATGAAGAGATTTTACATATTGGTCTTAAGAATGAAACCTACATCATTCACCATGTGGAGCAGGTAGACTGGACGTGTTAGGAAAAGAGAACAGCAAGTGTAAAACTGTCTGGGTAAGAGCAAGTAGATTAATTTGCTTGAAGAAACATGGCTTGTGAACTGATACAGTGGGAGTTGAAATTGGGATAAGCAAGAGAAATGTTCCTTTTTGTTCTGGTGCTCAATAGTTCTTACAGGATTTTTTGTTTTGTTTTGTTTTTTTTTTTTTTTTTTGAGACATAGTCTTGCTCTATCGCCCAGGCTGGAGTGCAGTGGCCTGATCTCGGCTCACTGCAAGCTCTGCCTCCCGGGTTCACGCCATTCTCCTGCCTCAGCCTCCCAAGTAGCCGGGACTGCAGGCGCCCACCACCATGCCCAGCTAATTTTTTGTATTTTTAGTAGAGACGGGGTTTCACTGTGTTAGCCAGGATGGTCTTGATTTCCTGACCTCGTGATCCACCTGCCTCGGCCTCCCAAAGGGCTGGGATTACAGGCGTGAGCCACTGGGCCTGGCCCTCATAGGATTTTAAGAAAGGAAGAAGTGGTCTATATATCGCCATGTTTTATATGAAGCCCCCTCTGGAGGTCTATGGTGAATAGATGGTAGGGTAGGACTATTTCAGTCTTTGGAGCTAGGATGTTAGTGAGAGGTCAGCTTAGAGATGTTGAAGGCTAGAGAGGCATGGCCAATGTTAGCGTTATTCACTGAGATGGAGAACATGGAGGAAGAATGGGGTAAGAAGGTGAGTAAGGAGTCTGGAAAAAGAACATGTTGACTATGAGAGTGCTATAGGAATTTCTGGCAAGGATGGAAGAAAGAAGTGGAAATATAGGGTTACAGGTGAGCAGAGATATCAGGGAGGAAGATTGGGGTTTGGAATAACTATGTAATATGTATCCTGATAGTTGATAAAATTATGGGTATGAGGAATCCCAGGTAGGCGAGAGAAGTTCTAAGGATAAACATGGTGCCTGTCCACATCCACTTGGATGAGCAGAGGAGAAGCCAGTAAAGCAAACTAGATGAAGTGTTCAAAAGGTCAGAAGGCAATTCTGAGGGAAACCCAAAGGAAATCATTTTCTTCCACAACTACAAAAGCAAAGGCCCCAATAAAGAAGACTCTAAGTTGGTTCTTATAATGAATATGTTTTATTAGATACTAGATTTTGCAAACTTATGTTTATAACCTTTATTGAATTTTCATTGAACATCTACTTTATGCTAATGGAAAATAATGAAATCTAATTGTATTGAGGCTAGTAATTATTTCGGAAGAATGCAGAAATTGGTTGAAAGGTTCAGACAGAAAAACTTACATCATCATTATCTGAGAGCTTTATTCACTTCTCACATGAAAATCTCATTATCATACTTATTAAGGTGGTGTTTTTTTTAATAATAGAAAACTTTTAGATAATTCCTACATTGTAGATTGTAATGAAGCTTGGGTTAAAACTAGAAAGAACACTCATCTTAGTTTTATAGTTGACCTATGGGCACTGAGCCAGACCTGTTTGTTAAGTTATATTTATACAAATTCATAGTTGGATTCATAGTTGGATAGGGATGCTGGTTAAGTATTGCCTCATTTCTCACTAAATTAATTTATTTAGCCAGTGTTTATTAAGGTTCCAAAAGTTGCTGTACACTCTGAGACTAAAGCAGTAAAAAATAGTCACTATCTCTACTCTCATACGGTTATATTTGTATAATGTCAGGGGAGAGAAATGATCAATCAGTAAATAAAATGTCAGATGATGATAGCTGCTTTGAAAGAATAGGGTAGAATAAGCGATAGAGGTGAAATCCTTGCATTTAAGAACAAAAGTCTCTTGGGCCCCACACCCTATCTGCTCTATCAGTGGAGATGTCAGCTAATGGGAGTTCCAGTGAGAATTTCCTATGATTGAAGTCACACAGCTGAGCAATTGCTCTCAGCAAAAGCTTCTCTCATCCATATTGTCTCCTCTTTTACTCTTCCATGTTGACTCTCATGTTCAGTAGCTTGTAGACCCTAGAATCTTACAGAAGTTTTGCTGCGTCTTCTCAGTTTCTTTCATCTCTAAAGCAACTCTGCTGCCACTCAACTGCTGGACAGTTCATCTTTAAACATCCCACAAAGGACAGCTTGTAGTGGGCTTATCATGGCATCCTCTAGCTGCAGATCTTTGGATTAAGGATATGAACAGACATTTCTCAAAAGAAGACATTCATACAGCCAACAGACACATGAAAAAATGCTCATCATCACTGGCCATCAGAGAAACGCAAATCAAAACCACAATGAGATACCATCTCATACCAGTTAGAATGGCGATCATTAAAAAGTCAGGAAACAACAGGTGCTGGAGAGGATGTGGAGAAATAGGAACACTTTTACACTGTTGGTGGGATTGTAAACTAGTTCAACTATTATGGAAAACAGTATGGCGATTCCTCAAAGATCTAGAACTAGATGTACCATATGACCCAGCCATCCCATTACTGGGTATATACCCAAAGGATTATAAATCATGCTGCTATAAAGACACATGCACACGTATGTTTATTGCGGCACTATTCACAATAGCAAAGACTTGGAATCAACCCAAATGTCCATCAGTGACAGACTGGATTAAGAAAATGTGGCACATATACACCATGGAATACTATGCAGCCATAAAAAAGGATGAGTTTGCGTCCTTTGTAGGGACATGGATGCGGCTGGAAACCATCATTCTTAGCAAACTATCACAAGAACAGAAAACCAAACACCACATGTTCTCACTCATAGGTGGGAACTGAACAATGAAATCGCTTGAACTCGGGAAGGGGAACATCACACACCGGGGCCTATCATGGGGAGGGGGCAAGGGGGAGGGATTGCATTGGGAGTTGTACCTGATTTAAATGATGAGTTGATGGGTGCTGACAAGTTGATGGGTGCAGCACACCAACATGGCACAAGTATACATATGTAACAAACCTGCACGTTATGCACATGTACCCTAGAACTTAAAGTGTAATAATAATAATAATAATAATAAGAGCTTTTTGGCTTTTAGTATTTACTTATGTTTTAAACTAGTTGAAAAAATTATAACTATAATATTTAACAATGGGGAAACATTCAAATAATACAGAAGAATATTTAAAAAACAAGTTTCTTTCCAACACACTTTCCCCAGGTTCAAACTATTCCCTGGAAGAAACTACATTTTTTTTTTTTCTTTTAGACACAGGGTCTTGTTCTGTCACTCAGGCTTGAGTGCAGTGGCACAATGAAGGCTCACTGCAACCTTAGATTCTTGGGTTCAGAAGATCCTCCTACCTCTGGCTCCCAAGTAGCTGAGACTACAGGCACAAACCACCATGCCTTGCTAATTTTTTTATTTTTAATTTTTTGTAGACACTGGTTCTTGCTATGTTGCCCATAGCAAGTTCAACATAGTTCTTGCTATGTTGAACCCCCAGCCTCAAGCAATCCTCCTGCCTCAGCCTCCCAAAGTGTTGAGATTACAGGCATGAGCCACTGTGCCTGACCAGGAGCTACTTTTAACAGTTTCTTTTGTATTTTTTCACATATATAAGAGGTAGAGACCTAATGCCCATTTTTACAATATTGAAATGTCTTATCAAGGATATAATTTCGCTATGTTTTTACCTCAATGGCTCAAAAAGTTCTCTGGGTATCCCTGTAGGTCATCAGGCTAGAGGAGCAAAGCATATACTAATAAGGGCCCCACATAATACTGATGCAATGTGAAGTAATAGACTTTGCTAACAAACCCAAGACTTTTAAGAGAAAGAATCAACAAGAATGTGTAGCCTTGTATGGGGCAAAATTAACTCTGTCTTGGTCCAATTCCAGAAGGCATTGTGACATGAGTACAATAAAAACAATAAGAACAAAGGTTTGCTTTGTACTTCCAGTTCTCCCAAAACCTCCGCTGATGGTCGTCTCCTGAGTTTGAATGACTACCCATATTCTTGATTTCCTTTATAAAGTCTGAGCTCTGTTTTTCCAGATTTTGTCCTTTTTTTTTTTTTTTTTTAATCGCAGGCCTCTAAGGCTTCTAATTTGCAATAAATTAAATAGGCTAACTTTGCATATTTCAGTAACAGGTATACCTTGTTTTATTGCACTTTACCGTATTGTGTTTTGCAGACATTGTTTTTTATAAATTGAAGGTTTTTGGCAACCCTGCATCAAGCAATTCTATCAGCACCATTTTTCAAATAGCATGAGCTCACTTCATGTTCCTGTGTCACATTTTGATAATTCTCACAATATTTCAAACTTTTAAATTATCAAAGATATATTATGGTGATCTGTGATCAGTGATCTTTGATGTTACCATTATAATTGTTTTAGGTACCACAAACCATGCCCATATAAAGCAGCACATTTAATGAATAAATGTTGCATATATTCTAACTGCCCCACCAACCAGCCATTTCTCATCTCTATCTTTCTCTCTCTCTCTCTCTTCAGGCCTCCCTATTCTCACAACAATATTGAAATTAGAGCAGTTAATAATGTTACAATGGTTTCTAAGTGTTCAAAGGAAAAGAATAATGCATCTCTCACTTTAAAACAAAAGCTAGACATGATCAAGCTTAGCAGGGAAGACATAATGAAAGCTAAGATAGGCCATAAGCTAGGCTTCTTATGCTAAACAGCTAGACAAGTTGCAACTGCAAAGCAAAAGTTCTTGAAGGAGATTAAAAGTGCAATTACACTGAACATATGAATGATAAGAATGTGAAATAGCCTTATTGCTGATATGGAGAAAGTTTTATTGGTCTAGGTAAAAGACCAGCCAATCATAACATATCCTTAAGCCAAAGCCTAATTCAGAGCAATGTCCTAACTCTTTAATTCTATGAGGGCTGAGAGAGGTGAGGAAGCTGCAGGAGAAAAGTTGCAAGCTAGTAGAGGTTGGCTCAGGAGGTTTACAGAAAGAAGCCATCTCTATAACATAAAAGTCCAAGGTGAAGCAAGAAGAGCTGATGGAGAAACTGCAGCACATTATCCAGATCTAGCTAAGATCATTGACAAAGGTGGCTACACTTAACAAAGGATTTTCAATGTCAATGAAGCCTCATATTAGAAGATATCATTTAGGACTTTCACAGCTAAAGAGATAGGAAGCCAGCTGGGTGCAGTGGCTCACACTTGTAATCCCAGGACTCTGGGAGGCCAAGGTGGGCAGATCATCTGAGGTCAGGAGTTCCAGACCAGCCTGGTCAACATAGTAAAATCCCATTTCTATTAAAAATACAAAAAATTAGCTGTGCGTGGTATCAGGCACCTGTAATCCCAGCTACTCAGGAGGCTGAGGTAGGAGAATCGCTTGAACCTGGGAGATAGAGGTTGCAGTGAGCCAAGGTCGCACCATTGTACTTCAGCCTGGGCAACAAGAGTAAAACTCCATTTAAAAAAAAAAATGCCCAAGAGATATGAAGTCAATGTCTGGCTTCAAAGCTTCAAAGGACAGGCTGACTCTCTTGTTAGGGCCAATGCAGCTGGTGACTTTAAGTTGAAACCAATGCTTATTTAACATTTTGAAAATCCTAGGCCTCTCAAGAATTATGCTAAATGTACTCTGCCTGTGCTCTAGAAATGAAACAACAAAGCCTAGATGATAGCACCTCTGTTTATAACATGGTGTACTAAATATTTCAAGCCTATGGTGGAAATCTACTGCTTAGGAAAAGAGATTTCGTTCAAAATATTGCTGTTCATTGATAATGCAATGATAACCTATTGATAAACCTAGTCACCCAAGAGCTTGGGTGGAGATGTACAAGGGGATAAATATTGTTTTCATGTCTGCTTAACACAGTAACTATTTGACAGCCCATAGAATAAAGAGTAATTTTGAACCTCAAGTCTGTTTTTTTTTTTTGAGACGGAGTCTTGCTCTGTCGCCCAGGCTGGAGTGCAGTGGCACGATCTCGGCTCACTGCAAGCTCAGCCTCTTGGGTTCATGCCATTCTCCTGCCTCAGTCTCCTGAGTAGCTGGGACTACAGTTGCCCGCCACCATGCCTGGCTAATTTTTTTGTATTTTTAGTAGAGACGGGGTTTCACCGTGTTAGCCAGGATGGTCTCAATCTCCTGACCTCATGATCCACCTGCCTCGGCCTCCCAAAGTGCTGGGATTACAGGCGTGAGCCACAGTGCCCAGCCCCAAGTCTAATCTTTTAAGAAATACATTTCATAAGGCTACATGGATAGTAATTCCTCTGATAGATTTGGACAAAGTAAATTGAAAACCTTCTGGAAAGGATTTATCATTCTTAATGTCATTAGGATGATTTGTGATTCATGAGAGGAAGTCAAAATATGGACATGAACAGGAGTTTGGAAAAAGTTAATTTCAACCCTCATGGATGACTTTGAGGAGTTCATGGCTTCAGTGGAGGGAGTAACTGCAGATGTGGTGAAAATAGCAAGAGAGCTAGAACTAAAAACAGAGCCTGAAGATGTAACTGAATTGTTTTAATCTCATGATAAAACTTGAAAAAAATGAGGAGTTGCTTCTTATGGATCAATGAAGAAAGTGGTTTTTGAGATAGAATTTACTCCTGGTGAAGATGCTGTAAACATTGTTGAAAGGACAACAAAAGATTTACAATATTGTATCAATCTAGCTAATAAGGCAGTGGCAAGGTTTGAGAAGATTGAGTCCAGTTTGAAAAGAAGTTCTACTGTGGGCAAAATACTATCAAATAGCATTGCATGCTACCCAGAAATCTTTTGTTAAATGAAGTGTCAATCAATGAGGCAAGTTATTGTCTTATTTTAAGAAATTTCCACAGCCACCTTGATCAGCAACCACCACCTTGATCAGTCAGCAGCCATTAACATAAAGTCAAGACCCTCCACCAGCAAAAAGATTATGACTCATTGAAGGTTCAGATGATTAGCTTTTTTTTAACAATAAGTATTTTAAATTGATGTGTATGTTGTTGATCTTTCATTTTTCACCTCAAGATCATTGAATATATATGTAGTTTTAGACAATGCTACTGCATATTTAATAAACTACAATATAGTGTAAGCATAACTTTTGTATGCAACGAGAAACCAAAAAAATCTGAGACTGTCTTTATTGCAATATTTGCTGCCTTGGTTTGTTCTGGAACTGGACCTGCAATATCTCCAAGGTGTGGCTGTAATTACTTCTTTTAATAAATATGTTTTTATAAAGGAAATTTTATATAATCATACATAGAAAACAAATACATATTTGTATAATGGGATACAAATAGAAAAATAAATGCTATTAAATAAATAATATTATTAAATTATAGCTAGATTCCATTGCCTGCCAAGTCCCAGAGTCTGAAGCCTACTATTTTCCTGTGGGGAGAAAGAAAAAGACATTTCTCCTTGAAGTATTCAGAAGAATTAAAAGGGAATGAAGAAAAACAACAAGAAAAAATTGTAAAATACCTTTCCACTTAGGGATGCACAACCCAGATCCTCCTTCAAGGATTGATGCAATGTAGAGTTGCAGGGAGTACAGTCAGCGGATGGCTTCCAGCTGGGGGCTCCTTCAGTGCTGTCTCAGCTGCAGAGAGCCACCCTATCCAATTCAAGTCCTTCCCAGAGCAGTGTACATCCAGTAACTGAGTGAGTCATGGGTATAAGGCCTGGCTGGTTTGGCCCAATGAGAGATTACTCTGACAGGCAATACTTGTACTGGAGCTTCCTGCAAGGCTGGTTGGGCCTTCATTAGGCCTACATCATAGTTTGACTTTTTCCTCTGCTCAATCCCAATTTCTTTCTCTTTCTTCCACAGATGTAGATATCTAAAAAATATCTCTACCTCAAACTCCACCTCAGCATCTGCTTCTGTAGATTCCAGCCTGGCATAAAGATTTTTTTTTTTTTTTTCCTTTTTTTTTTTCAGACGGAGTGGAGTCTCCCTCTGTCACCCAGGCTGGAGTGCAGTGGTACCATCTTGGCTCACTGCAACCTCCACCTCCTGGGTTCAAGTGATTCTCCTGCCTCAGCCTCCTGAGTAACTGGGACTATAGGCACCTACCACCATGCCCAGCTAATTTATGTATTTTTAGTAGAGACGAGGTTTTACCATGTTGGCCAGGCTGGTTTTGATGTTTAATATTGGGTCAGTTTGCCACTAGAATGTAGTCTAGTGCCACAAAGAGAACTTGAATTCAGAGTCAGAAAAAAACTAAAATTTAATGTTCTACTTGCGTTCAATAAAGTTTTTTCACCTCTAGATTTTCACAGTGTTATTAAATCTCAAATAACAATAATAATTCCTCACCGAACTTCTTTATTCAATGACTAAACACATATAAAGAAGTTAAGACAGGACTTGTTCCAGAGATTATTCTAGATCTAAATTATGTACTATAGCATATTTTCATTGCTCTCTAATAAAAATTTGAAACAAACCACAAATTTGAACCACCTATGTGGTTTAAATTTTCTACAGGCCACATATAAAAAAGTAAACTACAGCTGAAATTAATTTTAATAATATATTTTATTTTACCCAATATATTCAAAATATTATCATTTCAACATGTGGTCAATTCAAAAAATTGTTAATGACAATTTTACTTTTGGGGGGTATACCAAGTCTTCAAAAACTGGCGTGTATCTCAGCACTTGGCTTTCATGTCATTTTGCATGTGCCATGCTTCAGTTGCTCAGTAACAACATGTGGTTGGTGGCTGCCATATTGACAACACAGTTCTAGAGCAAATCTTGGGTTATATCTCCAATCCATGGTGAGCCTTCCATAAAAATAGAGAATTATAGAAGCTAAACTGTCACAGGAAATCTACAGAAGGCTGGACTAGGATGAAGTCGGTGAGAGGAAATACCTTGAGAGAGCTCACTTTCTCTCCTAAATGCTCTTGGTCTGAAAGTTGAGAGTCTACCAGCTGGCATGCTAGATAGATAATTAGTGGAAACATAAACTTCATTTATTCAGAGAAATTCCTTCTCCAGATTTAGCAGAAATATAATTCAAGGTTATAAGTACATAGTTCAAGGTTATAAGCAAAGATCTTATGTATAGCAAAATGTGAAAAAAGTCCCATTCTCCAGGGGTGGAAAATAAAATAAAAAATGTAAAAGCAAATTTGAGTATAAGAAGATATGCTGATGTCCCAAGATGTCTTTTTGAGCCTGCTAGGATGAAACAATATTATTTGTGATATTCAGAAGGAGCAGGGGAGAAATTGAAAGAGTTAAAACGAAAAAAAAAAAAGTGATAAAGAAGGAATATCAGCCTGTTATTATCACCCACTCATTTATTGAATCAATGAATAGTGCCTGAGTACCTACTAAAAGTATGAAAGAGTTAGCATTTATTGATAGTTGAACATGTATCACTCACTGTCTTAAGTACATGCATGGATTGAACAATCACATTGTAGGTATGATTATAATCCCAATATGATGTATGAAGGAATTGAAGTAAGAAGAAGTTAATCAATAAACCCAGGGTCACACACCCAGTGTAGGATAGAATCAAAACTATCTCAGGCAGTCTAATTCCAGAACTGTACCCTTAACCACCATGAATTGCTAAGTGGAAAACAAAGATGAATCAAAGTTAGTTATCACTTTTTTAAAACTTAAGCCCTAGAGAGAGGGATAAGCATACAAATAAATCTTATAATAGAGAGAGTAAAATGTATGAGGCCAGGAAAAAGTTCAGTGGGAGCACCTGGAAGAGTTTAATATGTTCCTCCTTATCTTACAGATGAGTAAAATCAAGTCTAGCAATAGTTCACTAATGTGTTCAAATATTATGAAAGAACCCTGTTTAAAACAGAATCTTGTTTCTCCCAGGGGTACAGTGAGGAACTCTTAGTCCATTCTCTGCAAAGTGGTGGCTGTTCTTCTAATAATATCACATTTCAGTTTCTTCCCCTTTTTCCAAGGGCTTTATGCACAAACTTTCCAGTTTTTCAAGGTTTCCATTTTGTTCAGTGCTTTTTGATTAACATTTTACTGTACCAGGTCATATGCAAATAATACCAGTAACTCGGGCAGTAATTCAGGAAGTAAATACAGTAAATATGAGGAAAGAAAACTGTCACACCTAGTCATGTGCTCTTGTCACTTGAGAATATGTGTGGATGATAATTAAAGGATATTTCAGCTGAAAAATGGGAGGATTTATTGCTCTCAGGCTGTCGTCTTACATTTATGAGAGTGGATTTTATATTTCTCAAGATAGCTTGCTCATGAAGATAACTCATTTACAATCCAAGCATAACTCCTCTGATTATCTTGGGAAATATGTCTGCAGATGCTGTGTTGAAACAACTGGAGACCCCAAGGCTACATTTTTCAATATATAAACACTCTATTATTCCTAAATGACATTATGTCATCTACAACTGTTCTTGTTGACATATGTGAATTCCATAAAGCAGTATTTCCCAAAGTGTCCTTAAGGTTTTCTGTGGGGGAAAAGTAGTTCCAAAATCAAAGACATTGGGATATATGGGTTAATTTATTTATTTCATAACTTCTCAGGGACTTTAATATGCTAATGTGAAAACTATATTTACAAGTACTTGCCAAAATTATTTGATCAAAATCTTCACCCATACCACCCCTGTTTATTTTTATTTGTTGAGGAGTGTTTTCTGGATTTAGGGTTGGTCTAAATATATGAATTTAAACCATATACAATTGCCAATATTTGACCATTTTTATTTTACAAAAATGGTAACATGATGCAGTTCTATTTAAATAGTTTGGCAGCACTGCATTAAAGCTGAATTCTAAGAGCTGTTCAGGGATTTAGATTATACTTTGATTTCTGCTTCACAACCCTTCCTAATGTTCACTGACCCCTAACTTAATCTAGGTTTGCTCTTGATACAAGAATGTATTCTACTTGTCAGAATGTCTCTGTAGGTATTGACTCTCCATAGTGGGTCGCTCACAGACAAGTGGAACTTCTTCATTATTATCATTATGATCATCATTAGATTAATATAATTTGGACCTCCTACCTCTAATGATACATTTTACCAGAAAAAAAAAAAAATCCATCTTGTTGCTTGAGAAAGTTGAATCCAGGCTCTATACTCAATCAATAAGTTCATTTAATTGGCAGGAAATCAATAATCATGACACGATTAGTGGTGGTAGTGGTGTGACAGTTTTAGTAATACCAGCTAATGGAAATCACAATCCACTCAAATTTGAAACACAAAAACTTAATCTATTTCTTTTTCAAACAAGAGAGAAATCAAGAGCTGCAAACCCTTGCTAAGCAAAGAATGCTTTTCTATGGATATTTGGAGAAGTGTAGAATTTACATTAAATCTAAATAAAGCAGTGCTTTTATTGACTAAAAGTAAAAGGGGACATGTGAGAGGAAAGGCAGGGTAAAAACTTCCAAAAAATAATCTCCTTTATAAAAGTAATGAAAATTCTGGCAAAATTAACTTCTTTTGTAACCACATGCATTAACTAAAGTCTTAAAGCAATTTAAAGGACATTTATTGGGGAAAATGGCTGAATAGCTTGACAGAAGCAACCTTTGTCATGTTTCAACTTGTCCTACTCTTAGCCCTTTCCCAAGATTCATGATAACCTTGCAAAACAACAACCCCCAGTTATGTTAAAATCAGCACCCTGGCAGCCACTAGAGAAGGCATAATAGAACTGGAACTGAACTGCTTCAAAGCATCCTCCCCCAAAATTGCCATTATTTGACCTGTCTGGTGGTTCCCTAGAAGAACTCACTTGCAAGGATTGTCTTTGCCTGACTTGGAAAACATCAAATGCAAACACTGTTTTCCTTGGGTATGTTTTTCAAAAACAATTAGCAGCAAATGTTTAGTATTGCAGCTGCCTGAGGCAGTAGATAACATATAGGGAAAATAATAGGCTACTTAAAATAATTTAAAAGGAAAAGCTGGGGAATGAGATGTTCATAGGGGTTTTTTAAAATGTCAGTGTAATCCTGAGGATCTAGATGGCTACATATATGTACAGGGCTATGCACATGCCCAGAGTTGTGTACAACCTCAGAAAAGACCTGAGAAGGCCCTGAGATTTTAGCTTGGAAAGACATGAGACTCTGCAAATAGAAAGTAAAGGCTTAGGCAGAGTTGTAAACTGCCTAACTGAGTACTGAAGGCATGCACACACACACACACACACACACACACACACACACACACACACAAAAAACTCCACAGCAAAAAGCAAGAGATATACTAGTTTCAGGCATTTAAGAAAATGTTTGTCCAAACATTAGCAGACCACTAAGCTAACTGAGCAGAGACTTCATGGCCACACACAACAGAGAATACAGACTTTATAGAATTAGTTTTAAAAAGTCACTAAACAGACAGCCAGCAACAGCAATAATATCTTGCAAAGCGTAAGACTCTGATTTCCAGAGCTCCCATATTACATTACTTAAAACGTTCAATTTTCAAAAAATAAATTACTAGATATGCAAAGAAATAAGAAACATCTAAAATGCAACTGGTCCTGGGGGGAGACCAAATGTTATACTTACTAGAAAAGACTTCAAGTCAACTGTTTCAAAATATTAAAAGAACAAAAAATAAGCTATGTCTAAAAAAACTAAAGAAGGTTATGATAATAATGGCTCACTAAATACAGAATATTAATAAGAGATAGAAATTATGTTTAAAAAGAATCAAATAGAAAGTCTAGACCTAAAAGTATGATAATGGAAATGAAAAACTCGCCAGAGCATTTCAACATCGGATTTTATGAAGCAGGACAAAGAGAAAAGGTCAGCTGAGGTTATTCAGGATGAGGAATAGGAAAATCAAAAAGAACAAAAATGACAAGAGCCTCCGAGACCTATGGGACACTTTCAAACATGCCAATATATGGATAATGTGAGCTCAAGAAAGAGAAGAAAGACAGAAAGGGGAAAAATATTTTTTAGAATAGTGATTAAAAACTTGCCAGATTTGACACACACACACACACACACACACACACACACACACACACACACAGACACAGAAAAACCTTTACCTACACGTCCAAGAAGTCAACAAATCCAAGTAGGATAAACTCAAGGAAATCCATATCTGCATACATGAAAATCAAAGACAAAGAGAGAAGTGACATCATATACAAGTATCTGCATTAAGATTAACAACTTATTTCATATCAGAAACCATGAAGAACAGAACTCAGTAGGATAACATACTCAAAGTGCTGGGCAAGGGGGGCGGGGTCACTGTGAATTGATAATTCTTTTTTTTTTTTTTGACCTGGAATCTTACTCTGTCACCCAGGCTGGAGTGCAGTGGTGCAATCTCGACTCACTGCAAGTTCTGCCTCCTGGGTTCACACCATTCTCATGCCTCAGCCTCCCAAGTAGCTGGTACTACAGGCACCCGCCACCACACCCAGGGAATCTTTTTTTTTTTTTTTTTTTGTATTTTTAGTAGAGACAGGGCTTCACCGTGTTAGCCAGGATGATCTTGATCTTCTCCTGACCTCGTGATCCGCCTGCCTCAGCCACCCAAAGTGCTAGGATTACAGGCATGAGCCACTGTGCCTGGCCTGATAATTCCATATCTAGCAAAACATTCCTTCAAAAATAAGGAAGCAATTAAGATATTCTCAGAAAAATAAGAGAAAATTTGTTGCTAGCATATTCATTCTACAAGCATACTAAAGGAAGTCTTCAGGATAAAATGAAAAGACACTAGAAAGTAGCTCAGATCCACATAAATAAGAGTTCCAGTAAAGGTAACCACTTAGGTAAATATAAATGTATAAATATATTTTTGCAAGTAACTTATTTTCCCTCTTCTATCTAATTTAAAGGCCATTTCATAAAACATTGATTATAAAACTGCATTAATGGTTATGCAATGTATGAAGATTTACTTTATATGAGAATAAGAGCATAAGGGAATAAGGAAGGAACTGAGGTATATGGAATCAAAGTTTTTTGCAGTATTGAATTTAAGTTGGTTATTAATACAAACTGGATTGTTATAAGCTGAGATGTTAATTATAATACCCATGGCAATCACTAAGAAAAAATAACTAAATAAATATCTAAAAGAAATGACAAGGGCATTAAAATGGCATGCTAGAAAATATCTACTTAACACAAAAGAAGGCAATAGTGTAGGAACAGAGGGAAGAAAAGACAAAAGGCATACAGAAAACAAATAGCAAAATGTGAGATGTAAATCTGACCTTATCAGTAATTGCATTATCTATGAATTGATTAAGCATTTCAATAAAAAAGCAGAGATTGATAGAATGAATTTTTTAGTAACATAATACAACTATATTTTATCTGCAAGAGACACACTTTAGGTTCAAAGACACATATAAGTTAAAAGTTCAAGAATGAAAAGAGATGTGCCATATAAATGGTAACTAAAAGAGAAACGGAGCACCTATACTAGCATCAAACCAAATAGATCTAAGTTGAAATTAACTTAGCGACAAAGAAGGACTTTTTATAATAATAAACAGGATAATCCATTATGAAGACATCACAACTATAAACATGTGTGCACTTAAAATTAGAGTCCCCAAATAAAGGAAGCAAAGCTGACAGAATTAAAGGAAAAAAGAGACAGTGAACATTAACAGTTGAAGACTCAATACCTTACTTTAGATAATGGCAAAACAAATAAGAAGGAAAATTATCAAGGAAGTAGAATACTTGGTCAGCACTATAGACCAATGAAACCTAACAAATACATATAAAACATCCTGACAAACGAATAATACACATTTTTCTCAAGTGCACATGAAATCATTTTCAGAATAAAGTATATATTAGGTCATAATACAAATCTTAACACAACGAAACATACTTTGTAATCATACAAAGTATGTTTGCTGACGACAATGAAATAAAATCTGAAATCACTAACAGGAAAAAATGTTGATAACTCATAAATGTGTGGACATTAAACACTTTCCAATGTAGCCAATGGGTGAAATCATAAGATAAATTAGAAAGTACTTTGAACTGAATAAAAATGAAAATGAAACATATCAAGCATATGGAATGTGCCAAAAGAAATGCTTAGAAAGAAATTTAGAGGCGTATGAGCCTATCTCATGAAAAAGAGATCTCAAATCAGTAACCTGATCTTCCACATTAAAAGACTAGAAAAGAACAAACTATACCAAAAACAAGTAGAAAGTTTTTAGAAAGAGAGAAGAGAGAAATAGGAAATTAATAAAACCCACTTTTTTTGTAAATCAACATTTTTTTGTAAATCAACAGATTTGATAAACATTTATTTAGACCAAGCTTGTCCAACCCGTGGCCCACAGGCCACATGTGGCCTAGGATGGCTTTGATGTGACCCAACACAAATTGGTAAACTTTCTTAAAACACTATGAGATTTTTTTGTGTGTGTCATTTTTTTTGAAGCTCATCAGCTCTTGTTAGTGTTAATGTATTTTATGTGTGGCCCAAGACAATTCTTCTTCCAATGTGGTCCAGAGAAACCAAAAGATTGGACCCACTGAGACTGAACAAGTAAAAGAGGGAGGAGAGTGAAGTCACAAAAACCAGGAATAAAAGAAGAAATATATAATTAAAATCCCTTATAAAAAATAAATATTCCTATGAAAATCACATCTGTTTTTTTGCTAATATCAACAAACTGTTCTAAAATTCACATGGAAATGCAAGGGATCCAGAATAGCCAGCATAATCTTTAAAAAGACAAACCAAGTTGAATGGTTCACACCTTGCAATTTTAAAACTTAGTATAAAATTAAATAACCAAGACTGTGAGGCATTGACATAAGGATAGACATATCCTTATGATAAAATTGAGATATCAGTGGGATAAAATTGAGAGTCCAGAAATCAATTCATAATTTTTTGTTCAATTACTTTTTTTACAAGAGTAGAAAGATAATTCAATAGAAGAAAGAATAGTCTTTTGAAAAATAGTGCTAAAACAACTGAATATCCACATGAAAAATAATGAAGTTGGATGTTCTGCCTCATACCATTCACATGTATTAACTGAAAATAAAGAACTAAATGCAAAAGCTAAAATTATCTTCTATAAGAAAAGCTAGATGTGAATCTGTATAAAGCTGGATTAGGGAATGGCTTTAATTTTAGTTGTGAAAAAGGATTTATGAGACTGGTCTTAAGCTGTAGCCAATCTTATGTGCTTTGCATATGTGTATGGTTTGTAGCAGACTTCACTGAAGGCCTCTGTCTTATTTTACCTCCTGGTGATGTGGCCTGTGACCCTGTGGGAAGGCTTCGTTTAGCAATTTTGCCTTAGGGAATGAGTCCTTTCTCATTTAATATCTGCATGTTTTCCTAGCCCTGTCTCTTAAAGGCCTCCACCTAGGGACTGGGTTTACCCGTCTGTGTAGTTATATATGTGTTGTGTGTATGACGTTTGTAAAAAGAACTCTAATTAATTTGGCCTAAAGGAAGACAAGCACTTGGATCAAATATATTTTAAAAGGAAGATAAAAATTGTGGTACCTTTCAGTTCACCTGACTTTAATCTTTGAGATACAAAAACAGCCTTAAAAATTATTGGTGAAATGCAGATACCATCGAAATGTAAATAGGTGGACTAAATTATGCAGATCAGATGCAAGGTTTGGCAAGTGTTTTAAGGTTGTATTCTGCCTTTTAATTTTTGAGAACTATTTAACTTGCCTGTTCCACAGTCGATAAGGCCTGGGGACCACATGGAACTAATTATGCTCTTAATTATGCTGGAAGGAGTCAAACCTTGGTTGCATTTAGCACTCAGTTAAAACAACTTACCAGGTTTTACATTAAAGTTAAAAATTGCTAAAAGTTACTATTATAACATGTAATTGAAACTACTGGAAATAGATTTACATGCGAGGTCTGTGAGAACAGTAAAATGTGTTTTTTAGTAAAGGTTATAAGAAGGCATGGAAATATAAATATTTGCCTAGGGTTAAATGATTGTTTTAAATTAGATAAGATAAAGCTGAAGGTTCAAACAAGTGGTGAAAGGTTTCTAAAAATTAATCTTCAAGAAAGAAATTCTGTGTGTGAACACTGAGTGGAATTCAAAAGGTTATTACATAGTTTTTTGTAAATTGAGCATTGAAATAAAAGCACAACAAGGTTTTCTTAAGGCACTAATCTGCTCTTTAGCAAAATTTGTAAAGGGTTATAAAAGGTTTATAAGAATCTTACCTCATGGTCAAATTGGTTAAGATTAGGTAGAATTGTCTATAAGGTTTCATTTAACAATTGGGTTTGACAATAGTAGACTAATGTTAAGGGTGAAATTTTGGATTTCTCTCCTTTATACAAGATTTTTATGTAATAGTAAAGGATAGTGAAAGATTTTCATTTGCCTTAAGAATAGACTGCCAAGTCAAAGGAAGAGAAGACAGGAGACAAATTGTTTGAAAAGCTGTCTTCTCTCCTAATGAGTAAATATTTTTGCTTCTTTAAAATTCTGAGTCATCATTTGGCAAAATAAATAATTTATGGCACTGTGGAATTCTATTTCATAACATCAAGTGTTTTAATCCTCTAACATATGTAACAGGCTTCCCCAAATCAAACTTCAGTTTCAAAATTGTCTTTCTTGACACCTGGATTTTCAGAGGCTCCAGAAGAACCCCTGGAGTGTCTAGAAAAGAGAGGTAAACAGGATTAGTTGACATGTTTAGGTACATGGGATTGCCAAAATGGTGTTCAATCCTCTTTAGGTTATATTTTGGTGAATAATACAAATATGTGTTCCAAAATTGTATAGCATTTAAAAAATTCTAATGTCTAAGAATATGCTATCAATCATAGTTTAGGTTGTTATGTTAAATTATTGAAAACCACGGAGATAACCAAACCAAACACTTTCTAACTGTAACTGCCCTGGACATTTTGCTATTCACTGACATTTTTTTCCTTGTTTTAATCCTTTTTAAAGGACAGTTTATAATAAACTACAGAACTTTGACGGGTGTTCTCAAATACAGGTTTCTGATAACTTTGGAGATTGTAACATTAAAATAAAGGAAAAATGTATAGGACTCAAGAAGAGCTGATATGTTCATGAATATTGAGCAAAATAAGAACTCAATGTATTGAACTCAGAAAATCGAAATAATCTTTTTAACTTTTGCTTGGAATATTGCTGGTCCTTGTTTTGTTTTCAGAGTCATGGAAACATATTTCAAACTATTTACAGCCTTTAATAACTGAGTAAGGTATACTCCTATGAACCAAATTTGGAGCATGTTTATTTCTCTCTGCCTGTTTCCTCTAGAATTTGGAAACTATCTGTGAGTATTCTTAACCTATGACAATATAGTTCTTTGCATCAGCACAGTAAGAATCCATTTTTCTTTTGCAACAGGACACAATTGGAGAAACTGGTTATTTCACCAAGGCCTTGACTGGAAGGATATGCTTACCTTTAAGGAGTCAAGCTCAAATTACAGAGCCAATAAAAGGCCCTTGGGGAAAAACAGATTGGCCTCATACCCTTGCCTATGCAGTCCTTGTATAGGGTTCCTGACCTGTGGTAAGTACAGAATGGCACTTTCTAACAGACCTAGGAGCTCCAAGTTCATCTTGGGATGTTAAGAGGAGAGGATCACCCAACTCACAGGTATTTGAGGATGAAAACCCATGGCTGGCTCAGTTTTAAAAGATGTTATCTGTGATTCCTTATGAAACAAAGTTCCATCAAAGGCAATCCAAAAGGCCTATGTAGAAATAGTTATTCTGGCTGCATTTTCTGCAAATAATCAGGCCAAGTATAAGAATAAAGTCTATTTTGCAAATAATTCAGGCTTATCATGATTTTTTTAATAAAAATGAGGACTGGAGAGATTGAAATTATGTTTCAAAACTTACCATAACTTTTTCATTAACTTCTAAACTCAATAGTTGTTTTTAAGTTTTTGTCTACATTTTTATACTAACCCTGTTTGTTCCTGTGAATCAATGAGCAATCTCTCACTACAGCTCAGAAAGAAAAGGAGGAATGGGTAATGTGAAAATCTGGACCAATATTCCAGTTCTGAGTAATTATCCTGCAAATCCTGCCAGGTGATGGGAATACATAGGATGTCCATCACTTGGAGGATTCCTTTTGGAAAAGTAAGACCAACGGAGCTAACAAAAGCCAAGTACCATGACCTAAATCCTAGCAAGCATAACTATAGCTTCCAGTTATCTTAATGTGTCACAAGACATCCTTTTCTCTCCCTTGTTGGAGGAGGACTGAGTTCCACAGTTTTGCGTTAGCATTTGGCTATGATAAGGAGTCCATGCAACCCCACTCCCTGAGATATATTTTTGTACCAAACTCAATTCCAAGCTTCCAGTCAAAGCCCTAGGAAAGAAAACTGGATCTGAAGGATCCAGAGGCAGATGATGATGAACGTTAAAAGGCACAGCACAGGTGAATATGGCTGATTCCTGCCAATTAAGCCATGCTTCCCATTTCATGGATAAAGGCCATGCTAGTACCCATGGGCATAAATGAGGTCTAGGTAATTCAAGGCTACTGACAGCAGAGTAGACAGGGTGTACGTGGGTAAGAGTAAATAATTCCCACCTCCCTATCTGCCCTGTTAACATGGGTGAAAGCCATTTTAACACCCATGGTGGCACTCGCCCCCAGTAACACTTCTACTATTCAGCCATCCTGGTGATCTTTTGGATAACATACCCTTCTTGGGAGCTGATTTTTTTTTTTTTTTTGAGACGGAGTCTCGCTTTGTCGCGCAGGGGAGCTGATTTTTTTCCTTGATGGCTATGATGTAGCAAGTGGCAATGTTGGGTAGGTTCACATGGCAAAAAACTTAGGAAAGGAACTTAGGAAGGCAGTTTCCACCAACAGCCAAAAAATAAAAATAAAAATAAAATAAAATAAAATAAAGGCCCCTCAGTCCTACTGTAAATGCCCAATGGGTTTACCTTGCCCACTGCCTAGACAGAGCTGATTTATCAAGAGAAGGAAATTGCAATAGAGAAAGAATAATTTATGCAGAGCTGGCTGTGCAGGAGACAAATCAGAAAATTCAGGGATCAGAGTTTTCAAGGATAATCTGGTGGGTAGGCGGCCAGTGAATTGGGAGTGCTGATTGGTTGGCTCTGGGATGAAATCATAGGGGATTGAAGCTGTTCTTTTATGCCGAGTCAGTTCCTGAGTGGGGGCCACAGAACTGGTTGGCAGGTCCAGGTAAGGCCATCCAGTTGTTAGAAGTGCAAAAATTTGAAAAGGCATCTCAAAAGGCCCACTTTAGGCTTACAACAGTGATGTTACCTTTAAGAATAATTGGCAAAGTTTCGTATTTTATGACCTCCGGAATAATGGCTGGTAATATTTAGAATTCCATTTCCTCTCATTCTAACTTGGTGGCTGGTGGCCTTTCATTAATTTTACAATTAACAGTTTAGCTTTTGGGAAGGGCTATTGTTTAAACTATAAACTAAATTCCTTCCCAAGCCTAGTTCGGCTTATATCGAGGAATGGACAAGGACAGTTTAGAGGTTAGAAGCAAGATGAAGTTGGTTAGGTCTGGTATCTTTTACTGTCATAATTTCTTAGTTATCGTGTTTGCAAAGGCGGTTTCACTATAACCACAAGGAACTGAATTCAGCAAACCTCCACATGAGGCTGGAAGTGGATCCTTTCCCGGTTGAGTCTTGAGATAAGGCTACAGCCCTGGCTAATACCTGGCTTGCAGTCTGAGACCCTAAAGTAGAGGACTCAGTTAATCCAGGCCCAGAGACTGAAAAAATAAATCTGTGTTATTTTAAGCCACTAAGCACATGGGTAAACCAAAAATAAAATTCTAAGGCCCCCCAGCCATCTGAATGGACTTCTTCCTCAGCCAGGCCTCTTAAAACTTAACCTGAGAGTCTGTTTCAGGCCATGATGGAAAGTGGGGGTTGAATGTGCCTCGTTATACCTCTTCAGCATTAACATCAACATAGACTTTAAGTCTGATAAGAAACATTTTGCAACCTATTCTCCCTGAAGCCTGCTAGCTAAAAACTTTGCCTACATGATTAAACTTTGGTCTCCACAGCCTCTTATCTTAACCTAGACATTCCTTTCTGTTTGAAAGAAACTCTTTAGAGAAATTCGACCAATTGTCAACCAGAAAAAGCTTAAATTTACTTTTAACCTGGAAGCCCTCACCCCGCCCACCACCCCACTTTGAGTTGTCCTGCCTTTCTGGACCAAACCAATGTATATCTCAAATGTATTTGATTGATCGATGTTTCATGTCTCCCTAAGATATATAAAACCAAGTTACACACCAACACCTTGGTCACATGTTCTCAGGACCTCCCGAGGGCTGAGTCATGGACCACGGTCACTGATATTTGGCTCAGAATAAATCTTTTCAAATATTTTAGAGTTTCACTCTTCATCAACACATGGTAGTTAGTTATTCAACAACACTAAACTAATATATCCACCTCATGAGAACCAGGGCTTTCAGAGTCTACAGCTGCATTGCACAATAAAATAACCACTAGCCACATGTGGCTACTGTAATCGCACAATTGTATTTTATTTCAATTTGCTTAAATTTTACTAAAATGTAAATGAAAAATTTACCTTGTGCTAGCTACATTTTAAGTGCTCAATAGTCATGAGTGGTTAGCTTCCTCAGAATGGAATACAGTCAATTCTCATTATTCATGATAGTTATATTCTATAAAGTCACCATGAGAACTGCATTAGTGAATACTGAACATTCCCTCCTAGCAGAATTACTGAGTTAGGTTCCTGTGAGCCTATGGTCATAACATTTTCATCAAGCATTCATTATATAACCTTGTGTTATGTCTTTCTGTTTAAAACACCTTATTTGATATTTATGTTGTTGATTCATTGACATTGAACTCATGGCCAACAGCCCTATAACTCATGCCTGGATGAATCTGATTTAATCCACTTATTTTCTCCATAAGGTTCAACACAGCTTTCTTGTGCTTAGGAACATTAGACAGCACTTCAGCACTACACTTGGGCACTACTTAAACAGTGGAATCACCAAAAACAAGTGCAAAAATATGAACAACATGGCACTAAAGAGACCTAAAAACAGATAGAGTATAAGAGCTGAAAACAAGAAGAGAGAATGAGGCCTTGTTCAATCTCAGCTGGGAATGTATATGTCTGGTAACTCACATTTTTCACTCAAATTCATCCATGAATGATCACAAAACCCCCGTGAGTACTGACTTTGGAGAAATAAATTTGACAAATAAATTTTAGCAACTGGGCAAATTTGCAAATTTTTAATCCATAAATAATGAGGATGGATGGTATTTCCATCTTTGCACAAATTTCTATTGGATATATTGCTCTAGGGAATCCAGTAGATTTTTTTCTTACTTTTACTCTCTCACCTTATAAAGACAGCCATCCAATCCAAAGGCCTTGGGAATAAATAGAGTAAAAATGACATGCATAGGGAAAGGAGCTGCTCCTCAACCCAAACCCGACCTACTTGCACATCATAATGGAATGACAACATTTCTTATTTCATAAACTCATTTGTCTTCAGAAACCAATATTATTTCTAAGACCTTAGAGAACTATTGGGTTTTGCCAGGAGTTTTGGCAAGATAATTCTTTCCTCCCTGATGTATTTAGCATTAGCTTTTTACACACCTTTCATAATTGCATTGTAATTTCCTAAGAAACTTTGCTTAAAGTCTTTTTTTAAAGTTTCATGAAGATAATAAGCAATATTACTCAAGTTCAGCATTTGTGTAATGTTTTAACTCTAGACAAGTTGTCCTCAAACTTGTAGGCACATCAGCATGTTCAGATGAGTAAAATGCAGGTGCCTAGGTCTCTTCCTCAACTACTGTGATTCAGTGGGTTTTGGGGAAGTCTTAGAATATACATTCTAACAAGCTTGCCAAATGGCTGTGATGTAGGAGGTCCTGGTACCAAATTCTGAAAAAACATCATTGCTGACAATGCAGAGGAATCCTCAGAGACAAGACTCATACAAACAATGGCTTACAAGTAGTTTAAGAAAATAGTTTGTAAAATATACACAAAATGTAGAAAATAGTTTCAAAACCTAGACACAAAGGACTGTGATTTTACTGAGCTTCCAGATCAATAAGAACCTAGATTGTATTTTCAAGTGTTGAAATTTTGGAATTATGTTAATGGTCCCTAGATGACAGCACAAAATACTTAGCAATTGAAACTGCGTTGGGAATCCATCATATTTGCTCCCAAGGGATGCCTGATATGCCTGTGTGAGTCCTTGAGAATGGCATTGAGGGTCTGAGCAAGTTTATAGCTCAATCGTACATTCTGGGCTCTCAGAAAGTGTCTGTCTTAGAAAGTGTCCAGTGCTTTGTTCTGTAGTTGGTCTAAATATGCATTCATTAAAAATGTGTTGAATTGGATCAAATCTTCCTTTCCCTGTTCACCTTCTTGTAGTCAGGTCATTAAGCAGTAAATTAATCAGAACAACCCAAATTGGTGAGGAGAAAACAGAAATAAATTATCCAGATAACCTGAGAGAAGTGTGTGGGTTGCCTGCATTCTCAAAATTACTTCCCCAATCACCATTTTATTCAGCATGTGTTAGATAAGGTTTAATCTAACCAACTTTCAATAGCATTGTTATAAGAAACAATCCTCTCTTTGATTCTGAGTTCATGGAGAGTACACAGTGGTAAGGTCATCCTCTTTGAGAGTTCTAATGCAAACAAATCTTTTACTGGTATGACACATGTACTAATTGAACTATTTCTTCTGACCTTGATTACAAACCCCACGATGCCCCAAATAGATTTGCCTTTGAAACTACCTTGACAAGGTTTACAAATCAAATTCCTTCATAGAGATTGGTTGGGCTTTTGTTTAGAAACAGGTTTTCTTTCTTTCTCTCTCTCTCTCTTTTTTTTCTCTTTTGGTTCCTCCCTGGCATCAATCTGAACAGCATCCTGAAAAAATGCTACACCTAATTTGCTTCTGCAAATGAGAGCAATTAAAATAACTCGACAAAAATGATGAAGGCTCTCGGATGATTTAAAGGCCAAGAATGAGGTACAATGACTCTGTTTATTCCTTTATCATCTGACTTGCCAGCAGCCCAGGAGTTCAGGTGTTAAGTGCTTCCAGCCCAGTTTTGACTTGCATGGTCCAGCTCCTTACTGAGACACACAGCTGTTGTGTCTCAACAGCTGTTGAGTCTGAACTTTAGCACTGAGGGAACATGGGCCAGCACTGCCAGGTCATCTTTATCCCAAAACATATGCAGCCAAACTGCAGGGATCTGCTCCTGAACTGGTATTCCCAGTTTAGGGGTGTGTGTGTGTGTGTGTGTGTGTGTGTGTGTGTGTGTTCCCAACTGCCTTTTAGTTCAGAGACAGCATGTGTACTAGAAAGAGCTACTTGAGTAGATGGGGCATATAGTTCGACATATCTGGATTCTAATCTAATATTGATCACTTATCTTTGGGTTCTTAGGACTTTATTAACCTGTAACAACCTGTTTCCTTAGATATGACACTGACCTTCATGAGCGTTTGACCTGTGCCATTCTCCTCTCTACCTCACCTTGTCCCACTCCATGAGTTACTCTGATTGCTATGGCTTTAGTTTAGCACCTCCAAGAAGTCAAGTTCTTTTCTACACCAAGGCATTTGCCCGTGCTATTCCTCTTACTTACAACCCACCTCCCACCTGTACCTCACCTAACACCCCAACTGACTAACTCAGGTCTCAGCTTAAAAACCACTTACTTACACAGGTCTTTTTTGACACCCCACCCAAGCCAAAATTAAGTTTACTCTCATTGCATATTCATCAATAGGTTCTGTGTATTATATGGTGGTGGCACTCATTACAATTTGTAAACAAATATACATATATAGTAGTCACCCACATTCTTTATCATATCTTCCTATCTCGTTGTCTTCATTTTCTTCATAGTGCTTATTAATTTCTTACATTTTATATTTCAGTTAATTATAGGGTACTCTTTCCCAGAACATACGTTTTGTGAATATAGGGACCTTGACTGTTTTATTCACAATTGCATTTCCCGTGCTGGCTACAAAGGCCCTGGCATAAAGGCAGCGCTCAAAACACATGTGTAGGTTGGATGGATGGTTGGGTTAATCATGGGTAATTATCCACTTAGCAACATAGTTCTGAAGATCAGAGATGATGTGTAAAAACACCTAATGCAGTGAGAGGCACTTGTAGCACTCAAATAAAAGGTGCTTATCATTACTGACATTAATAAACAGGCATATAACAAAGAAGACAGGAAGGGTTTCTTCTAAACAACCGCATATTTCTGGAGTGTGAACACATCTAGTATAATATGCTATACCATCTACATGAATAGTTCAGCAAAATTTATGCTGCAACCCTTCATCTGTGCCACCTCCCTCCTCAAGGTTCACACTCACTCCAGCACCTTGAACAAAGCAAAGTTCATCAGGCAGCCACACTGTTTCATTCCCCTGGGGCTTTGGATCCCTCTACCTGAAATAGCCCACATGAGGTAAGCTGAGGCAATATATAAAATGATTTTGGCCTTTATTCCACCCCCCAATTAAGGACATACCAATTATATTAGATTGGTGCAAAAGTAATTGTGGTTTTTGCCATTGAAAGTAATACTTTTACTTTTGCACTAAACTAATAGGAGAGTTTCAGAGTATCTCCTCTTCTAGTCAGGGCCAACTGAAACACAGCCACGTTAGACTCTTGATAAATTGTTGGCAGCTTTTACTGATAACAACACGTTACTTTTATCTTTTTCTCCTAAATTTCCAGAGTCATCCTCAATTAAGCTTATGAAAAGTCTCTGTATTAAAGTGGAAGAATTCTCTACAATCTTTAATCTCTCTAAAATACTGAATCACAACTTATTTCCTCTCTCTTTCTCAATGTTTCTAAATTGAAAAGATATAGAAAGGATAAACCAGGGAAATATTGTGAAATACTGTGTCCACAATGGGGGCTTTCATGTTTGAGCTGGGGTAAATAAGAGAAAAGTCATTAAATGTGACTTCAGTTTTGATAATGGAAATATTACTTTCTCCATTGGCCATAGTTTTTCTTACTACATTAGGAGCACCTTAGCAACTAAGAATCACAAGATCTCTCTTGCAGAAGGAAACTGAGATCCAGAATAATTAAGTGGTTAGTTATCAAATGCATTTCCATCCCTGGTTCCTACCAAGGGCTTCTTTGTAAATGAAATTCTTGGCTGGACATGGTGGCTCAATGCCTGTAATCCCAGCACTTTGAGAGGCCGAGGCGGGTGGATCACCTTAAGTCAGGAGTTCGAGACCAGCCTAGCCAACAGGGTGAAACCCCATCTCTACTAAAAATACAAAAATTAGCTGGATGTGGTGGCAGGTGCCTGTAATCCCAGCTACTCAAGAGGCTGAGGCAGGAGAATCACTTGAACCCAGGAGGCAGAGGTTGCAGTGAGCCAAAATCATGCCATTGCACTCCAGCCTGGAGGACAAGAGCAAGACTCCATCTAAAAAGGAAAAAAAAAGAAAAAGAAATTGTCTTCGTGGTACAGTTTTTAAGTGGTAGCTAGACACAATGCTAGTGGGATGTCATCCTGTGGCTTGCTAAAGCAGGATAGCCATTTAAATGCCCAAAAGAATTAGGCTGGTGATGAGTCTGAGTGATGCTGACCATGTTAAGGAAAAAGTTCATTTTCCACTTAACTCTATTACAATAAAAAAAAGAATGTCCATTCAGTGACAAATGGCAATGGACAATTGACATCAAGACTTGGGGAAAATAGGGAGTGATAGAGACTCTGGCTAATTGGAAGAGCAAGTCGAATCTGAAGGAGGCAACTATTAAGCACCATCCAATTGTCTCAAGAAGATGAGCCTTATGTTTTCAAATCTACATGTGCTTTGAAATCAGCCAGAAATCTAGAGTTTTGCATGTGATTTCCCAATTTCAATTATTGCTTTCAATTAATTATGGTTAATTATAATGTGCTTATTTGTAAATATCTTCAGTAGTTTTAATGTTTCTGAGTGATGAAATCTTGCTCATTTTCTCTGTCATTTCACATAATCGGATGTTGAGTCCAGAATCTCCAATGTGCATGGTAACAGTGAGTTCTTTTAGAAGAGGCTAACTGCCCAACGTGACAGCCAAGTGAAGTGCATTGTTCACTTGAGTGAAGGCTGTGTAGATAGCTGCTCAGAAGTGATTCCAGCCTAACTTATTCCATGCACCCCTCACAAATCCTTTCCCACCCCCTTGGGATCTTGAACTATCACTGAGATTCCCATCTCAGAAGGTAATCTCGTTTCTGAAATGTGGTGCTTACCAGCTCCCAAACCATAACTTAGATGTGCATTTAACCCCAACCCTCAATTCTTTAAGAATCTTCATCACCAGGGTTCTGGTGGTCATGCCAATGGGTCTGACTTGGCACTATTTCCATTCTTGGTCTTGCGCATTTTGTGGGCCCTATCAGTCCAGAAACACATATTTATTGGTTCCAGATAATATTCTTACATTCTTTGATAATTTTGTTTCCTCCTGATTTTTCTTCTTTCTAGGCCTCCTGTTAGTTGAACACTTCTTGGATGGATCCTCCCAATATTATATATTTTTTATTCCAATTTTTCATCTGTATGCCTATTTATTTTATTTTCTGAGAGATTTCACAATTATTATTATTATTATTATTATTATTATTTTTTTTTTTTTTTTTTTTTTTTTTGGTAGAGTCTCGTTTTGTCGCCCAGGCTGGAGTACAGTGGCTCGATCGGCTCACTGCAAGCTCCGCCTCCCGGGTTTACGCCATTCTCCTGCCTCAGTCTTCCGATTAGCTGGGACTACAGGCGCCCGCCACCTCGCCCGGCTAGTTTTTTGTATTTTTGTTTAGTAGAGATGGGGTTTCACTGTGTTAGCCAGGATGGTCTCAATCTCCTAACCTCGTGATCTGCCTGCCTTGGCCTCCCAAAGTGTTGGGATCACAGGCATGAGCCATCGCTCCTGGCCAGTTCTTTTTCTGTATTATCGTCTGCTACTGTTTCCCAAATTGCAGGCTTCCTTTGAATGTCTAGTGGTGTTTTGTTGTCTGCCCATTTTCAGAGCAAGGTAGAAATCTGCATAAGAGTCCCACATGTTCACGGGGAGCAGGGAGAGAGAACTTGTTGAATGGTGGGCTTCTCTGTAGGATGATTGGGTAGGCAGGGGACTAGCTGCTTCACTAGGGGATCTTCCAAAATCAGGGTCCGCACACAAGAGCTCCCAACCTTCTTGCCTCGGATGGTGGTGATGGGAGTGAGGGAGTGGATCTGACCCTCAGTGCTCTCAAAGCTGAACTACAAAGTGTGGCTGAGTGGTCGGGCGTGGTGGCTCATGCCTGTAATCCCATCACTTTGGGGGGCCAATGTGGGCGGATCACCTAAAGTCAGGAGTTCAAGACCAGACTGACCAATATGGCAAAACCCCATCTCTACTAAAAATACAAAAATTAACCATGCGCAGTGGTGGACGCCTGTAATCCTAGCTACTTGGGGGCTGAGGCAGGAGAATTTATTGAGCCCTGGAGACAGAGGTTGCAGTGACCCAAGATCACGCCACTGCACTCCAGCCTGGGTGACAGAGAGAGACTCTGTCTCAAAAAAACAAACAACAACAACAACAAAAAAATAAAATGTGTTTGAGTCTGTTATCATTCAATAGGTCTTTGCTTAAACTGTGCTCAGTCCTGTGCCTCTTGCTAGGTTTCCACGGAACTTGCATCTCACAGTTTAGAACATGTCTGATTCAATTCCTCCACATCCAAAGAAAGACAAAATAGAGTCTGCCCATCGAAATCTGAATGTCAGATGGCCAAGGAATATTTTTAACATAAATATATATCATGTAATTATTTATAATATGAAATTCAAATTTAATTGAATCTCCTGTATTTTCTCTGGATCCAGGGGATGAGGGGAAGAGAAGGGTAGTTAGCTGGCTCATCAGTGTGGAAAGTGGCAGGGATCTGGGGGAGTCTGGAGATCTTCTACCAACTTTCAACCAATCCCTCATTGGCCCAACTCTTCACCCCAACCCGCATAGCACATGGTGCAGGCAAATCTTCTGTCCCTTCTGAAATTCTGCAAGGGAGCTTGGCTTCCTCTCATTGTCATGTCCCTCTGTAAACTTTCAGCATTCAGATTTGTCTGTGTTGTTATCATATTTTATTCCATCTAAGATGCAATCGATTATAGAATACATTATTCATTATCTAATAAATAATTTAGAAGGAAAAATGCTGCCAATTACAACTGTAAGATATCACCAATTGTAAGAGCCATTCTGATTTCAGAAACATTAAAATGTTAAAAAGATGAATGTTTTAGAACTGATGAAATACACCAATTCCTCCATTGTCTCCCACTCTTGCCAAAATAAATTAACATCTCTTATCTACTATTATCTCTTATTTCATCTCTGCTGTTCTATATTTTTTTCTCGTTTTAGAGGAATCTCAGGGGATAGTAGAGTTGTATGCATGTGGTTATTCTTCTTTCTCTACTATTCTTTAATTGAATGGAAATTTTAGATCAATCTGTGGTTTGATATAAGGAGGGATGAGCTCTGGTGACATGTTTCCTTCTATTCCTACCAGACGTGTGGCAGCACTGTGGAGAGGACAGCATGCCAAGAGTGCCCGCCTGGGCCTGCCCCAGCCTCAGTCAGCCACTGCCAAGCCCCCGCCAGATAACACAGCTCTGGCCACAGCTGAGACAGCCTAGAGAATAATTTACTCCCACCCCTCTGTGCTGAGTCACTGTAACTATTTCAGGCAGAACAGAACCTATGAGGTGTGAGCAGATCATTTTAAAGGGCAGGACGTCAGGTGATGAGCTCCCATGCCAAGCCAAACAGCAGGGATGACAGGAGCAATTTATCTTGTTCTGTTCTTTATGTACATCTCCCAAAATCTCAGCTTTTGGAGTTCCCTTTTTATCCTTGCAACTCATCTCTTCCATCCTGCTTGGGGTTTCTCTTATTTTCTTTCCCTGGGTTGGACCTTTGTTTTCTCTCTTTCATTCATTCAACTATGTGCCCTGTTCTTGACTGTTCTTGGCACTGGGGACACAGCAGTGACCAAACCAGGCAACAATCACCACTCACAGGGAGCTTGTATTGAAGAGTGACAGGGAGACAGAGAATAAAAGGGTAAATAAAGTATGTGATATGTTAGAAAGTGATCAGTGCTACAGGAAAAAAGAGACTTCTAGAAGAGTGGGCAGGTCAGGAGGAAGGGGATTCCTATTTTAAACAGGGTGGTCTGGGAAATTCTCATCAAGTGGAGACCTTTGAGGAAAGGCCTGAAGGAGTGAGGGAGTGAACCAGGTGATCGCCTGGGGAGTGAGGGGGCAGCATTCCAGGCAGAAGGAACAGCAAATACGACTTCCCTGGGGCAGGAACATGCAGGGAAAGTCAAGGAAGAGCCTGGGCAGCATGGGTGGGTAGGGCAGACAAAGGGCACAGTGATAGGGAGGGGGTGAGGGTGGGGTGTCCAGATCAGGTAGGGCTGAGTCATTATTGTAATGTTTTCTAGGGTTTCTCCATGAAGGGATGTGAGCAGTCCCATGCCTCCACCTCTACATCTCCCCCTCCTCCCAGATGAATGTGACCTAACCTGTATCTTCTCAGGACCCTATGCAGACCATGTGCACTTCTTCTCACTTTCTAAAAATCCTCCTCATTTCTAAAGTTTCCTTTGAAAAACTGAGACTGATGTCATCACTTCCCATGCCTCAAGATCCTCCCTCTCAGGCCAAAACCAGTCCCTTTCTCAGGGAATGACTCCAGTTTTGAAACCTAAAGTTATGTCTCTGTGATCAGCTCAAGGATTGAGAATCATAAAAACCTCGTACAGTGTTCTCACTGTTTAATTTTCAGCTCAGGGATTTAATCTGACAAATTACCTTTTATCTCATTTATGGTGACTGAGATTCAGCAACTTTCCCTTGAACTAAAGGGTAAGGTAAAATACTACTTTGGGGAGGAATGAGAAGTTAAATTAGTTCCCGGGGTGCAATTATTAACAGCAAATCTAATGTAATGGTCTAGCAAGTGCCAAGTATAACCCCAGCACTTGGAGAAGTTGATCAATAAATGTAGCGTATGTTATCTTCCAGCATTGCTGATGTAATAAAAAAAAACATTTTAGGGTTCTCTCAAGGTTGAAAGAGAGCTCAGAGAATCTTCTCTTAATCATATTCAACAACTAGAATCATAAAACAAAGCACCCAGCTATCATGCTTTGTTAAGAAGCAGTGTCAAAGGGTCTAATTTAATCATTTAGTGCTATTAAGTAGAAATTAGGTTTCCATGGAGGCACTGGCTTTTGACTTGGCAGAATTCTGATCCTCATTTGCTCATCTTTTTCCTCTATAGAAAACAATGATAATCATAATACTCTTTTCTAGTTTCCAAAGCTGCACACCTGGGTGATGGCCTCTCAGGTCCAGATGCTGCTTAGAGGGGATTTATTTTATCTGGCTGTGGAAACATGAGACAAAATGACATGAAACATGAGACAAAATGAAACGGATCTCAGATTTATTATTGGCATCGGTTAGGGGTCTGAAATTAGGAGTCTGAAGTTCCAGGTTATTCCGTTGGTTCACCTTACAGCAGGATCAAATGAATCATGTAGCTGAATGCACTTGGAAGAAGCAGCAGCATCACTGACTGTTTTATATTTTTGACCTACGCAACACATAGACACATTCCCATTCTACTCTGAGTGGGAAAAGAATGGGTTTCCTTCCCCTTTGGTCGTTCTCTGCTATGGATCTTGTTTCCAAAGCCAGAGTTTATTGAAGCTGGAGGCAGAACAGACTCCCCTAAGCCTCTACCCTGGCATCCCAGAGCTGAGCCTCAAGCTGCACTCTCCTCTTAACTGCTATAACTTCCAGAGAATCCTGCTGCTGCTACAGAGAAGATGATTGTGTTAATTGCCAGTGTTCACCTCATCCTGCAGCACACAGGAATGCTGCCAAGTTAACAACGGACCACATGCGACTGTGGCCAACCAAATCTTACCGGATGGTTTGCCTTTTCCTAGTCCTCCCCATGTCTTGGAATGCAAGCGTTTGCTCTTAGGCTCACATGGCCATCAATTCAAACACTAATTGGATGACCCTGTGGAGATATTTTAGAAGCAAAAAGCAGGGAAGCTAGCTCAAGTTTGACCAGGAACACGTAAACCATTTAACGCTTCCCTTTGCAGTATTATATAGATTAAATTTTCATTTACTTAACAAATATTTAATAAGCACCTACTATGTGCCATTAGCACAATGTGACATTGTACTAGGTACTAAAGGAAACCATAAGTATTTTAAAAATCTTCCTTGTCTGAGATAATTTGTAACAGCTACATATTATTAAAAATTCAATAGCCATTTTCAGAAGGAAGCTCTAAATACATCAAGTCCAGCTTATGTTGATATAATTATAAAATATTGGGTCTAGAAGGAGATTCAGTCTCAAGATTCTTGTCCAACTTCTCATTCAACCCTTTTATATTACTTCAAGTGGTCAGTGTTTTTTTGTTTGTTTGTTTGTTTGTTTTTTGGACACATCTATGAATAATATGCTCCTATAATAGCTACTGCACTTTTAGAAATCTAGAATTTCTTGAAAGAATCTTTTACTTGAGCTAAACCTAAGTCCCTCTTACAGCATTCATTTCTCCTTTCTGGGCCAATATGGAACAATTTTGCTGTAGCTTATAATTTTATATAAGCTGCCTTTATATCTAAAGTCAGACTTTTAATCCATAGTGGTAGTCTTAACACTAAGCACCTCTTCTCTCCTTGATTCCTTTAATTCCTGCTCCATCTTTCTGGTCACTTCCTGATGTCTGCTTTTATAGCCATACTCATACTGTCTTGCCTGAGACCAGATAGATGACAAAGATGATAGTGGTAAACTGAGAACCAAACCCATGTCCCCTGACTGCCAGCTAAGTGTTCTTTCCATGGTAACACGTCATTGCTCAGCCTGCCTCTTGGTAATAGGTGCTAGCCACATAGAGTTGCTATCAACCTTAAATTTAGAAACTATGATTACGTATAGAGTTTATTTGAGCAAAAAGCTGAGAATAGCCACTCAGGAAACACAGACTCCAAAGGAATAGAGTCAGTGCTCCAAAGCAGATAAGTGAAGGTTTCATTTATATAGGCAGAAGCAGAGTTTATAAGGGTTAAAACATTCTCCATCAGTACATATATTATAATGATTTAATTGGTTACAGCTTGTTGTAACTCAAGGAAGATTTCTGTGACATTCTATAAGAGGGGGTTCATGATCTCCAGGGGTCTTATCTTTGTCACTATTTGGTCTTTCCTAATTATTTACAAGAAAAAGCAAAAGTTGCAGCTAACTGCTATGTGACTCAGGCCACATAGCCACTTTCCTCTCAGGGCTCAAAACAGTTTAAAGTTCCAACACCTTCAGGTTTGAATTATTTAATTTTACATTCCCCTAATAAATTGGACTAAACGGTGCTCCTCACTAATGAGAGTTTATCTTTCTCTGAGAAGCATTTCATAAGGGATGCATTTGGAGCATCAAGGAGGAAGTTGACTCCTTAGATAAGCCCTACCAACCCCAGAGTTCTATAGACAGCAAGATGGCACAGCCAGGTCCCTCCTTCCTCTCTCACTGCCATGTACCAGAGGTTGGCAAACTTCAAAAAGAGCCCATAGCCTGTTCTTATAAATAAAGTTTTATTGGAACACAGCCATGCCCATTCATTTACATATTATCTATGCCTGCTTTTTAAATTTGAAATAGAGTCAAGCAGTTTCCATGGAAACCATATATTCTTCAGAGCAGAACATTTTTACTATCTAGCTGTTTATAGAAATAGTTTACTGACCACTGCCATACAGAGGTATGAATTCTAAGAGTGATTCTGATAACAATCCTCACATTTTTGTTAATATGCCATGAGATCTCTTTACTTGACTCTATCAAGATATTTCTGGGTAATGTTCATTTAATTGTACACTTTAAATCAATACATGGTGTGAAAAGGTGCCAAAAGTCCAGTTTAGGTACAAAGAATATATATGCTGTGACATAATTTACGTACATTATAGAGAAGCAGTAATCAATACTATCTTATTTATAGATACATATAAATTTAGTAAAAATACAAAAATATGCACAATAATGATAATCACCAACTTTAGAGCTCTGGTACCTATACATGGGAGGGGGCAGGGCAAGAAAGAGTGGGAAGAAAGACATAGCTTTAATTTGTAACAAAAAATAAAAGTTTTGAAGAAAATACAATGGAATGCTAATATTGGCTACATTTGGCCTTTGCATACTTGGGAGTCTTGTGTCATTTTCTATATTTTTTTATGTTTTATATATATATTTTTATATATTTATGTATATTACATATATTGAAACTCAAAGTGAAGACAGGCAGACTTGAGTAAGTCATTTAGAGTCTCTGCATTTTAGAGAAAACCCTTAAGTAGGAGGATTTCCAAAGTCTTTTGTGAAGTGTTTTGTTCCTCTATGGAACATAGGATAACAGGGGGCAACAGGCATCACATTAATAGAGAGCAAGATTCCATTAAGACATTCTGGCTGGGTGTGGTGGCTCACATCTAAAATCCCAGCACTTTGGGAGGCCGAGGTGGGTGGATCATTTGAGGTCAGGAGGTCGAGACCAGATTGGACAACATGGTGAAACCTCACCTCTACTAAAACTGCAAAAATTAGTCTGGTGTGGTGGTGCACGCCTGTAGCCCCAGATACTTAGGAGGGTGAGGCAGGAGAATCACTTGAACCGGGGAGGCAGAGATTGCAGTAAGCCAAGATTGCACCACTGTACTCCAGCCTGGGTGACAGAGCAAGACTCTGTCTCAAAAAAAAAAAAAAAAAAAAAAAAAAAAAAAAAAAAAAAAAAAAGGCATTCTGTTTGTTTGGAAACTTAATGCTCTGTATTCTAAATCCAGGCACACCTTGGAAATACTGTGAGTTTGGTTCCAACCAATGCAGTAAAGCAAATATTCAATACTTGCATGTGATACAATTTTTTTGGCTTCCTATTAGATACAAAACTTATACTTACACTATACTGTAGTCTAATAAGTGTGCAATGATATTATGTCTAAAATTCTTTAAAAAATACTTTATGACTAAAAAAATGCTAATGATCACCTGAGTATTCAGTGAGTAATAATGATTTTGCTGGTGGAGGGTCTTGCCTCGATGTTGATGGCTGCTGACTGATCAGGGCAGTGGTTGCTAAAAGGTGGGGTGGCTGTGGCAATTTAGAATAAGACAGTGAAGTCTGCCACATTGACTGACTCTTTCTTTCACAAAAGATTTCTCATGCAGTGCTATTTGATAACATTTTACCCACAGTAGAACTACTTTCAAAACTGGAGTCAATGCTCTCAAAACCTGCCACTGCTTTATCAACTAGGTTTATGTACCATTCTAAGTCCTTTGTTGTCATTTCAACAATGTTCGTAGCATCTTCATGAGGAGTAAATTCTATCTCAAGAAACCACTTTCTTTGCTCATCCACAAGAAGCAACTTCTTATTCATTTGAGTTTAATCATGATATTGCAGCAATTCAGTCACATCTTCATGCTCCATTTCTAATTCCAGTTCTCTCGTTATCTGGAATACCTATCCCCTCCATTGAAGTCTTGAACTCCTCAAAGTCTCCATAAAAGTTGGAATCAACATATTTTAAATTCCTGTTTATGTGGGTAGTTTGATCCACTCCCATGAATCATGAATGTTCTTAATGGCAACTAGAATGTTGAATACTTTCCAGGAGGTTTTCAATTTACTTTGTCTGGATTTATCAGAGGAATTACTATCTATGTAGCCTTATGAGATGTATTTATTGAATAATAACTTGTGAGTCAAAATTACTCTTTGATCCATGGGCTGCAAAATGGATCAAAATGTAATTTTGTGTTAGCAGGCATAAAAACAACATTAATGTCCTTGTACATCTCCATCCGAGTTCTTGGGTGACCAGATATATGGTCAATGAACAGTAATATTGTGCAACAAATCTCTTTTTCTGAGAAGTAAGTCTTAGCAGTGGCTATAAAGTATTTAGCAAGCTATGTTGTAAACAGATGTGCTTTCATCCAGGTTTTGTTGTCCCATTTCTAGAACACAGGCAGAGTAGACTTTGGATTCTTAGGGTGGTAAATGAGAAATGACTTCAACTAAAAATAAGCAGCTGCATTAGCCCCTAACACGAGAATCATCCTGTCCTTTGAAGTTTCAAAGTCAGGCATTGACTTTTCCTCTCTTGCTATGAAAGTCCTAGATGGCATCTTCTAATATAAGCCTGTTTTATCTATAATGAAAATCTGTTGTTTCAGGTAGCCACCTTCATTAATTATCTTCACTAGATCTTCTCTGAAAAACTTTCTATGGCTTCCAAGTTAGCACTTGCTGCTTCACCTTGCACTTTTACGTTGTGGAGACAGCTTCTTTCCTTAAATCTTGTGAACAAACCTCTGCTAACTTCCAACTTTTCTCATGCAGCTTCCTCAACTCTCGCAGCCTTCATATAATTGAAATTGAAGAGAGTTAGGGCCTTGCTGTGGATTAGGTTTTGGCATAAGGGAATGTTGTGGCCGGTTTGATCTTCTATCCAGACCACTCAAACTTTCTCCATATCAGCAACGTGTGCTTTGCTTTTTTATCATTTGTGTGCTCACTGGAGTAGCAGTTTTAATTTCCTTGAAGAACTTTTCCTTTTATTCACAACTTGGCTGTTTGGTGCAAGAGGTTTAACTTTATGCCTGTCTCAGCTTTTGACATGCTGCCTTCCTCACTAAGTTTAATCATTTCTAGCTTTTGATTTAAAATGAGAGATGTGAGACTCTGTCTTTCACTTGAACACTTAGCAGTCATTGTAGGGTTATTAATTGGCTTAATTTCACTATTGTTCGTTGTGTCTCAGAGAATAGGGAAACCCAAGGAGATGGAGAGAGACAGGAGAATGGGTAGTTGGTGGCACAGTCAGAACACACATAATGTTTATTGATTAAATTTGCCATCTTATATGGACATGGTTCATCGTGTCCAAAAACAATTGTAACGGTAACATCAAAGAACACTGCTCACAGATCACCATAATAGATGTAATAAGAAAAAGTTTGAAATAATGTGATAATTACCAAAACGACAATTACACAGAGACATGAAGTAAGAACATGCTGTTTGAAAAATAGTGCCAATAGACTTGCTCAATACAAGGTTACCAAATGTAAAAAGTGCAGTATTTGCAAAGATCAGTAAAGTGACATGCAATAAAATGAGGCATGCTTGTACACATTCAATTACATACTCCTTTACACAATTCATTATAGTATTTGAAACTCCACTACTGTTTCTCAACCCAACTACAGGTATTACTGCACACAGTTTTTGATCACATCCTTTTGTCTCATTTTATACAGCTATAAAACAATGAACACATCTTTGCTGCATAGTAAGCTCATATTTTATGAATTATTCTAGGGCCTTCATTTTTCTTGGAGATAATTCTAATTCAGTCTGCCTCTTTCCATAAAATGATTCAATAGCATTTCATAGAAATCAAGAAAAGAATATTTCTTCATAGTGCAGCACCAGGACATTTTTCTATCAGTCTTAAAAGTTTTCAGGAATGAAAACCCTGAAGCACATTGCTATTCCATCACCTAACCCCTGGCATTGCGTTGGTTACATAGCTGGAGGCAGTCAAAGTTTAATGTACATAATTACAATACACCTTTTTCTATATTGCAAGATTTCCTTGTTATAAAAAGATACTAAAAACTCATCTTAATCATTTTTCTATTCCCCAAGAGAGTTTAAAATTTTAATAGCTTCTAAGCAAGTGGATCTGAGAAAGGTTGTTTCAAAATGATTACACCAGTACTTCTTCACTGTGAGAGGTGTGACTTTTTTGGATCTAAATTGAGGTGGAAGTATGATTGAAGAGAAGTTAGAAAATTCACAGTTAAACCAAATAGAAAGGCCTAAAGCAATTCTCTGTTCTTTGTAAAATGAAGCTCCAAGGGTATTAATTTAAACAACAAAATATCTCCCCCAAATTAATAGAGAATAAAGCTGGATCTAGCCCAGTGGTGGTTGCCTAGCAACAAAGCTATGTGTTAGGAAAAGGATGGGAGTACTTCAGACATTGGGTATCACTTCAGGCATTGAGTTTCCTTGAAAAATATGAAGAAACCTTTCTGCTCTTTTCAAATTGTCTGTTTAAAGATGCCTATGATCCATACCACATGCTAGGACACTCTTCCTCTTTTTAAGTCAGATTCACATTAAAATTCAGCTCAGTTGCCACCTCTTCCATGAAGCTTTCTCTGGCTATCCCCAAAGACCCTCAGACTCTGTACCATGTCTGCTTCCTCTGCGCTCCCCTCGCCTTCTGCATTTCACTACCTTTGCTCTTCTTTAAATGTTTAGTAGAATTCAGCAGTGAAGCCACTGGGAGACCTTTTTATTGTGGCTTCAATCTCATTGCCTGTTATTGGTCTGGTCAGGTTTTGGATTTATTCGTGGTTCAACCTTGGTAGGCTGTATGTGTCTACGAATTTGTCCACTTCTTGTTGGCACTTATCATGGTGTCCATCACTTATCATGAAATCATTAGCTTGTTCATCTCTCTGTTAATGTGCCCAACCAGATTATAGTTAGGGACTGTCCCTTGCTTTTCACTGTATCTCACATGCATAATCTCATGCTTTGTAAAGGCCCTAGTACATTTTGTTGAGTGGATGGGTGGATGGATGATGAAGAAGTAAATGAACTAATGAATAAATTAGAAAATCAGACTTCAGTAAGAATATGATCTATAATCATGACTGTATTGAGGACTCTAATATGTGTAAATGTAATGGAATAACTCCAATACGTACCGCTGTGAGGGATTTTTGTGATAAGCCTGTCTCAAGTCATGTTCAGAAAAGTTTATTTGAATTAAGTCGCCTTTTCCCTATTTTCTGTTCTCTGCCCTACAGGCTGCCTGAGCAATTGTGGCTGATTCGTGAAGTGAGTTCCCATTATCATCCAATTGGCCCTGATCTCGCATCCCAAGGTAGGCATGCCTGCCTGCTTCTCCCTGCTTATTGGACTTTGCCTGTGGCTTATTGCTCTGTTTATTATAACTCAACTGCTGCCTCTCCCCTTTCATTTTGATGTGAACTATTCTTCATCTCAGGTTGGCACAAGGAAGTTTTCTTGGTGGTACTCTTGAATCCCTGTAGCTGTTAGCATCTTTATTTATGACTGTAATAACCTTAGAACTCCCCTGGATAATCCTCAAAAAGGACATTATACATGGGGCTGTTTCCTGAAGTAGAGAGCTATAAAGGGAGCTGATTTGTCATATCTAAGTCTTCATATCCAAGATTTTGAAGGCATTTTGCCTCAATAAGGGTTCTGGCAGGAAGCAGATGACACACAGCTGTGTAATTTCAAGAGCACTTTAGAAAGAGATTGTTTACCATGGCATGGTCAGAATGTGGGAACACCAAAAGAGTTTGGGTACCACCTTGGGGCTAGAAATAGGCTGGGCCTGAGTGAGAAAGGGAATGGAATAGTTACTAAAACCTAAAGAAAAATAAATGGAAAGAATGATAGCTGTTAGGAGGAATGCCAGGGTGGAAGGAGCATGCGCTTTGTTAAAAACCCATGGAGACTCTGGGGAATGCATGGCCTAAACATGCTCTTCTCCACCCCTCTGGTCTCCTGCGAAATGTGCTCCAATGCAGTGGTCCCACTGGGCAGCCTCTTGGGGAACAGAGAAGGGTGAAAAGCAGTGGAAATAGGATCTGGAAGGAGAAGTAGAAGATACACTGTACAGCCCCCAGAAGAAATGCAAAAATAATGGTGCTTGTGCATGGGAGGCATGCCTCCAATGACTTCCCTCCAAAATAATTTTGGGGAAAGTATGTTGATATTTCCTTATGCATTTTTAATTGCTCCTGAAATTTTTTGTTATCTTGTTCCTAACTGGCACTTGATCTTTACTAATTTGTCCTCTTAAAGACTATAACCCTCTACAAAAACAAATAAACACAAACCCCCTTTAGCTTCCTGTTACCTCAAGGATAATGTATGACTTGAGTGTGTTGAGCTTTTTGCCTTAGCTGGTTTGCTAACAAATCAAGGTTCTCTGTGCATGCCAGGTTACAAATATGGATCCAATGGCTTTTCTATCAGTAGAGCTAAGAAATTTAAAACCAGAATAAGCAAAAAACTTTAAGGCTCTAGAGATTTACTTCATAACTTACTTTAATTAAAGTCAATTCCTATATTAAAAAGAGACATATTTCTGATTTAATATTTTCCCTATTTTTCTCTTAAGGAGGGCATCTATAACTTTTTTTTAATAATTGAAAGTATTAGATAGGTTTCAAATCATTTGCTCTATCATCATTTCTTTGAAATCAGTCTTTCCTGTGCATACCTAGTTTATAATCTCTCTGTATGTGAGCCTGCTGATTTGTAAAAGAAATTAATGATCATGAGGTTATTTTGAAATTCAAGGAGTTAAATTGATGTAAAGGAGTTAGAGTGCTGCCTCGATGGAGCAGGTACTCAGTATGTGGTCCTTCTTGTTTGTGGACCTTCTTGTATCATGTTCTTGTAAGAACATGGAGATCAGAAGACTATTCTTATAGCAATATTCAAAAAGATTAGACCAACTAGTAGGATGATTTCTTAGGGGACAGATATGAGGTTTTACTCCAGAAGATTCAGTCTTTGGGAGTCTTTCCCTTGGGAGTTAATGATGGAATACTACAAAGCAGAATAACAAATATTTGCTTTTCCTTTCTTTTTTTGTGATTGTCCTGAGCCAGAAGAAGTAACAAATTATATGGTCATTTTGGTATTCTCTGGCTATCCTTTTGGGTATCTTGCCTGATTCCGTTATGCCTTATACATTTTAAAATGTGATTGAAGTCTCCATACTGTTATATTCCTGAGTCCAAGAAACATAAAATGAAACATCGAGTGGAAGCCTGTATTAGCTAGGATTCAGTTCAGCCATACATTTTTTTAAAACACATCAAATAACAATGGGTTAAATAAGACAAAAAATTGTATTTTCTCTCACATTCAAGATGTCTAGTTGTGGGCATTCCAGGGATGGTATGGTAGCTCCACATTTATCAAGGACTCAGGAGTATTCTCTGTTTCTGCTCCTCTATCCTTAGTATGACACTCATCCTAGAGGCCACCTTATGGTCATGAGATGCCTATTGTAGCTTCAGCCATCACGTTCAATTGGAAGGAGTAAGGGGCAAACAGTGTGGTTTCACACTGAGTGAGCCCCCTTTAAAGTGCTTTTTAAGAAGCCCCACACTTCTGCAGCTTTTGCCTACTATCCCCAGGGAAGACAAGAAATACAGATTCCATCTAGAGTTTGTCAAAAAGCCATTCACAATGTGGAGGTGCATCCACACCATCTTCGTAAGCTGACCATGTTTGAGCTATATTTGCAGTTATTTTACATAGTCGTGGGCAAACTGCACTACGTGAGCTAAGGAATCAGACCAATCTGTGTTTGAATCCTGGTTCTCTCTGAGCTTTACTAACTGGATGTCCTTGAGCAAGTCAGGTTAACTTCTCTGACTTAATTTGATCAGGTCAAATGAAGATAGTAAGAGAGCCTACTTAGGGCAGTGGTAAGGACTGAAAGAGCATATATATAAACAAGTTGTAACCCGATTAATAATTTTCAAAATGCGTACTTGTAATTTTATTTCTTTTAATTATGGTCAAAAATTGTGCCAGCCTCAACAAATGATATTTGAAAGTTGGCAACACAGCAAGCTTTCAAAGTTTCTACAATTAATAAATCAGAAACTCAAAGAGGCTAAGTAACTTGACTAAGCTTACACAGAACCAAAATACACTCCCCTCCCTCAATAAACAACAAAAATAAAGCCCAGGCCTTTCTGACTTGAATAATTGCCCTTTTTCTTTCCAAAGTACATTATCTCTTTCAAACTCAGGTTGCAATTGGCTACATAATATATACAGGTTTATGTAATAACAAACTGTGTTTTAATCGCATTTTACTTCACTGATTGAATTCACTCAGCAACTATGGAGAACTTCCAGAGATGGGGAATTAGGGCTTCAAGCCAAGACTTTAGTCTGGCTATGTCCTGGAAAAAGAAGCAGACCCTGCTGTAGCAAAAAACAAACAAACAAACAAACAAAAACCAAAAAAAAGTTTTTCTGCTCAAGGCACAAAGCCTCCTTGGGTCCTGATAATATACATACCCTTTGACTTAACTAACCTGGTTGGGTGACCAAATCCTATTATTTTCTATATTCTGATGTCAATTCAATTTGAAAAATGTAAATGAGTCTTGCTCATCAAAACAAGTTTAGGAAAAAATCTGAAAATAAATAAACGGGAAATCTGCTGTGCTAGTCATAAGTAGAGTCAGACTAATATTTTGCATTTTTAAGGAAATATTCAATGACTATAAGAGTTACATAGATGGTAAAGAGTGCCATGATAGAAAAGTCTGGGATTCTGTTAGTGCAATAAAAGGTGTGACAAAATTGACAAGTGGGAGTTGAGCAAGAAAAGCAATTTCCAAGCTGGGACCTGAAGAGTAGCACATCAACATGGCACAAGTATACATATGTAGCAAACCTGCACATCGTGCACATGTACCCTACAACTTGAAGTTTAATAATAATAAATAAATTTTAAAAAAATATGAATTTATCAAAGGAATAGTGGGTGGAAGAACATTCCTAGCAGAAGGAATAGTGTATGTCTCTGACTCTTGAGTTTTGACTTCTGGACACTTATTCCTTGATTACTTTTACCCTTACTTCTGACTCTTGCCTTGACTCTGCAAAGGCTGGCTTTTAGCCTTCTGGTAGCCCACCATCAAGCACTGAGGCCACCACCTTAAACGCCTTTCCATTGGAATTATGTCCATTGGAAGCCACTGTTAACAAACCATTCTACAGGACTGTCCTAAAACAGAAATGGCAGCTAGGCTTCATTTCCTGTGCCAATGTTAATAGCTTTTTTGTGGCAGCCTGGACAAATCAAAAGGATACTGAGGACCAATAGAAAGTGTCTCACAATTAATTAGTGAGGTTTCCCTAGTTTAGAAACAGAGAGTTCTGACACACAGGTATTGGCATTCTTGAGTCCAACACTCTCTTCCCTGCCTTTCTATTATGCTTGAATGAAATTAGGAAAAATGTCAAAGAAGAAGCAGGGTGCAGGCCAGGAAGCACTGATGCTAATAATGCCTGGCATCTCTTGCCTGTACATATCCAACTTCCGCATTAAAAATTTGGCTCCTGCTAATAAAAAGTTGTCTGTAAGTTCCCTGGGCCATCTCAATGGTCGCTTCATTTACAAGCCCTTTCAGACACCCAGCTGCTGCTCCTAATTTACTTTCTGACAATAAAACACCTGCCTCTTATGGGAATGGCTGGAGGAAGTTGAGAATACTGTCAGTAGTCACAGACTTGAGGTTGCTATCAGTCTGAATAGACTGGATGCTAGGATCCCTTCCCCATAAACACTGCCTGCTAACCCACTGAGTAACAAGCTGAAACCAGCCCAATAGTCCCATAGACAGTCATTCTGGGATAAACATAGAAATTGACCCTTCTGGTCTTAAAACTTGAAATTTCATTTGTTTTATTTGAATTCCTTCCTCAGGAAATAACTTTCAGGCCTCTTAAAAAGGTATCAAAGAACTGAAACTCACCAGATCACCACATCTAGACAATGAGATGTGGGAACGCTCATTCATCATGATTGTTTCCTTGCCCCATCCCTAGTTCCTGTTTTCTTACACATTGTTACATTTCTTTCTAAAACCCCTAGTTTTAGTCAATCAGAGAGACAGATTTGAGACTGAGCTCCTATCTACCCAGCTGCAAGGCACGGTTAAAGTCTTCTTCCTTGGCAGGACAAGTTGTCTCAGTCATTGGCTTTCTGTACAGCAAGCTGCAGGACCTAGACTGAACCCCTGGTGTTTTGGTTACAAAGCTACAGACAACAGTCTCCTGTTGTAGAAAAAATTGTATTCAAAATATTTCTCTGCTTAAACATTTTTACTGTTGCCTGCTCACTGACCATTCTAGGTCCTCCATCTTGGACTCTCCATTCCAGCAGTAAAATCAACTGAAATGTGCTTTCTGCCTCATTATTTGACTGTCTGTACCTTTCTTCATTCAGTCTTCTTTACCTAGACCCTTTTAAACTCCCCTTTGTCCATTTAGTAATTCCTGTGCAGACTCCAGACCTAGCGTGAGCATGCTCATCTCTGTAACCTTTGTCTGCCCATCCCACTCCGTTCACCTTTCTCTCATCAGGCCATCTCTACACTTTTTATAGATTTATAATGTACTTTTATTATTGCCCATATTGCTCTATTTGTTGTCAATACATCATACGCCCTAGAAGACAGTGAGTTTTTTGAGAGTTTAGAATTTTCTTCTACAGCATATGATTTATTTGATCACCTTTATCTTTTAACAGACATTTAAGCCAGGTCTTTATCACCTCAGATATTGAATTTAACTGAATAACTGAGAAGAAGAAACACTAAATATTCTGTTTTTGTACACTTTTGACTGGGCCCTGTGTATGTCTGTAGGAGTGAGGAGATTTTGGGTTAATCAAAGATAGAGATGCCTATTTCATATGTTTATCATTGAATTTTCTTATTTCATAGATTATAGTCAGAAAAAGAAAGGCCAGGATTAAAAAGTAAACATTTTGAATTACCTCCCTGTGATTTGGAGGAACATGAGGACATTTATTTTTCCTTTGAATTTTTACCAAAGAGTTTTCATTTTTATTTATCACAACAGGGTTCCAGACAACATCATGCATACTCATGTTAATTGAATTATTCTGATTGCTCATGAGTTAATATTGTCTTATTTCATCTTTCTAGCTCATTAACTAATAACCAACATCTAAGTAATTAAGGTATTTAGAAAATGTCATTAAGTGCCATTGAATTTTCTCATCCCCAAGTTTCTTGAACAGTTGGGAAGAAAACACTTAACCCTGGCCTTTTGTTACCTTCCTGTCCCCCTGGATTTTTCCCAAGGCACTGGGCTAGTTTTCTACACTGTGGACTCTTGAGGCTGTTTCTCATGTTAACTTTTGTGCTGTTTGGAAACATGTTGTTAGAGTCAAAAGAGAGGAAGGAGGAAGATCGTGGGATCTCACTTGTCTAGACACGCATATTTGTTTGCTTGTCTTATCAACATTTGATAAAGACAAATATAAGTATATCCCAAGTGCCCCACATGCCATCAGCCTCTGCTAGAGAATAAGGTTCTTATTCAAATAAAATGTATTTTTTAAATATCAAAATTAAGACATGAGTCCCCAACACATTTGGCTGCAAAAAGCCCTGTCTTGAGATTTTATTCCTTAGGTCTCTCTGGTCATCCCCCGCAAATGTTTACATATTCTACAAATTCATCCCACTGGTTCTCCTGCCCACTGTCAGGCTATGGATTCCTGTCTCTTCTGCTATTGGTTGCATCATACCATCTCTCTGGTCACTCAGGCAGTGGAGGCTCCTTCTGTAACTATACCTGGGCTTGGCTCTGTGCACAGCCTCTTTTCTTTAGTTGACTGTACACACAGCTAATATTGGGCAAAGAAAGCTCTGAAATTTTGAAAGACAACTTCAGCACAGAAATAAGAAAGGGATACCAGATGCAGCAGAACTCAGGGTCCGGAGGCCAAATCCTCCAAAGGCAGAGCTGAGTTGCTGCCATAGGGAAGTACATCCAGCAAAGCCAAAACTATTTACCATCTGGCCCTTTACAGATAAAGTGTGCATATTATTGCTCTATCTGGTTCCAGGCCTGGGCAAATGTCCTGATTCTTGGATTTGCTAAGTGGACTCATTGCATTCTCAATATAGAGTATTTTATGTGTATTTGTCTATTTTCACACTCTTATAAAGATAATACCCAAGACTGGGTAATTTATAAAGAAAAGAGGGTTAATTAACTCAGTTCCTCATGGCTATGGAGGTCTCAGGAAACTTACAATTATGGCAGAAGGCAAAGGAGAAGCAAGTACTTTCTTCACAAGGCAGCAAGGAGAGAGAGAGCACGCAAAGCAAGAAGTGCCACTTTTAAACCATCAGATTTCATGAGAACGCACTCATTATCATGAGAACAGCATGGGGGAAACTACCCCCATGATCAAATCACCTCCCACCAGGTCCCTCCATCAACATGTGCAGATTACAGTTGAAGATGAGATTCAGATAGGGATACAGAGCCAAGCCACATCATCATGTTCTAGTCAGAACTCTCTCAGTAACATAATTGAAATCCAAATCAAACAATCTAGAGTGAAATAGTAGAATTTCGGCTAGTAATTGGAAGGTTAAAGGCTAACTAGCATTATGCACAGATGGATCCCAGGAGGCAAGTTATGTCATCAAAACTAATTTTCCTACTTTCATCTCTCAACCTTGTTTTTGTCTCAGGCACTCAGGAGTCTCAAGCTTAGTAGGTGTCCAGCTATCCCAACTGAGTGGAATAAGTCCAGCCAAAATCCCAGCATTGCGTGTAAAGGGACCATTATGTATTGTTTCACATTCTCTAATATTCTGGCCAGGAGGTGAAATTTGATAACTTGCTTGAAGCAGATAATGAGTGCTTCCCTGTGGCTGGAACTGAAGTGAGCCCAACTGAAATTATAGGAGATGATTATGAGGGGTAGAGCTAGTTCCCCAGGATTAATTTGTTTTCCTCCAGATTAAGGGTGAATAAATGTTAGTTGGTAGTTAAGATGTATCCACTACCCTGGCCAGTGGGTGTTCTATATGATGGCAAAGAATTAAGAGAGGCAGAGAATCCATTGGCCTGGTCCTTCTAGATTTCTGCCTGATAGTTTCCGTTCTGATCCAGTGACTGGCCCAGTGAGGAAGGAACATTTAGTGGCTTCTGAGTGCCTACATAGTCTCTCAATTCTGAATCCTTGCACAGACATTTCAAGCTCAGAGCACTGTGCAATGTGACCTCGCCCCAAGAGTTTCTCCAATAACTATGCTATAATTTCTAATTTTCTAATAATAATGCCTCATAGCAATAGATCATACCATGACTAATACCGAGCAAGGAGATATGGTTGGCACTACCCATTCTCCCTCTTCTGCCAAACCAACCCCAGGTTATTAATGTAATAGCTTTGGTTGAGAAAATGTAATTATTTATCATGGATAGAGAAACGTGCTCATTTTAAAAGTTAATCTTCTTTTTTGTCATTAAATCACTCAGTTAATGCTTTCATTCATAAATACTTTCAGTGGAAACAAAGCCACAATTTCCTGTCCCTTTGCTCTTTACTCACTTGAAATGATGATGTCCCAGGATACTGTAGCTCTTCTAGCTCACAAATTAACCTACTCAGAAGTAACCCTGGGCTACCTCATCTCTCTCCACTTACTCCAGCACCTTTTTCATGGGGCAGCCAGGGTGTAGGGATTTTCCAGAGCTCTTCATGATTCTGGAAACCACTGATTCAGACAGTTTTCCTGCTTGACACTTCTGAATCCTTCTAAGCCCACCCCAATCACAGAGGTAGCTGCCACCTTCTTTTTGTTTGTTTGTTTGTTTGTTGTTGTTGTTGTTGTTGTTTTGAGATGGAGTCTCGCTCTGTCGCCCAGGCTGGAGTACAGTGGCATGATCTCAGCTCACTGCAACCTCCACCTCCTGGATTCAAGTAATTCTTCTGCCTCAGCCTCCCGAGTAGCTGGGACTACAGGCGCATGCCACCACACCCAGCTAATTTTTTATATCTTAGTAGAGACGAGGTTTCACCCTGTTGCCCAGGCTGGTCTCGAACTCCTGAACTCAGGCAATCCACCTGCCTTGGCCTCCCAAAGTTCTGGGATTACAGGTGTGAGCCACTGCACCCAGCCTCTTTCTATTTTCATTGTACTATTGCTATGACTTTCCAGGCTGTTTGGCAATAGCTGATTTACTCCTCTGCCCCTTTTGCTAAATAGTGCTTCCTGGAGGCAAGGACTCTGTCTATTCCTCATTGTCTCTTCAGCACTTTGTAGAGTGCCAGGAACAAGATAGATATTTTATAAATCTTAGCTAAATGAGATGCTCTCAAATCATCCTCTCAAATATGCTATTATCCAGGCATTATTATAATCATTTCCCTCTTATCAATGTGGAAATTAAGGCTCACAGATATTGAGCGCTACATTCAGGGTCTGACTTGAACCCAGAGCTGCTGAACTCAAGGCCATTTTTCTTTTCAGAACATCTGTCTGTCTCCATGGAAAAGACTGATAAAATTTATAAAATTTTGTTAGGCTGAATTATATGAAATCTCAGGTTAAAAATGTTCAAAAATGAGTAAGTGCATATGCTTTATTGTGGCCTTTATACAGGATGTGACTTTTTATTAAAAGAGACTTACACTCCGTACTCAAAGAAATGGACTTGGTCAGAACGAATATGCCTGGAAGTCTGGTGAGCAGAAACTCAGACCCATGAACCCTGACAGTACAGCACAGCACAGACTTTAATGAAGTGCTTCATAGGATGAGTTTAGTTTAATGGTTGTGTATGGACATTACACTCTGGAGTGAGGCTTTTTTTTTTTTTTTTAAATCAACTCATGGAATCATGAGTTGGAAGTCAACTCCATCAACCCATGGAGTCATGGAATCCTGAAGTCTCCAACTTCTCGTGGAGTCAGGTCATGGAATGAATAGTTGAAAGTCCTGAATTTAGGTTTCAGGTAAGTCACCACCTTATTGTGTGAACTCCTTAAAGCCTGTCATCTCTGTGAGCTTCACTTTGTTTATCTGCAAAATGGGAGAACAATTCCTGTTTAACCAGGTTGCTCTGAGGTTTAAGAAAAGACATTATCCATTAAAGGCCTCATAAAATAAAAAGTAGTATACAGTCACATGATGATTTTGTTGTAGCTTTGCCCTACCTAGAAGAAAAAGAGCCATCAGGCTCAATAAACACAGTATTAAAATATAAATCCTTGAGTGAACAACCTAGATGTCCTTAATGATAATACATGAGCATCCTCTTTTTAATATAAGACCCCCTCTGGCATGAATAGATTGCTACAGTCACTTCATTTTCCATCTTTCCAGCAGATTAACTGCTTGTCTGAACTCCTGAAACAGGAATGATGAGCCTCTGAGGAGATGAAGGAACTTCCTGATTAACTCATCTGTTTCATCTCTCATAATGAGAAGTTACCACTGTGCCCAGAGAGCTGTGCTTCTCTGAAGGGCTGCATTTTATACACAGTGGCAGGCAGGCAATCAGGTTTACAACTGAGGAATTTATTACCTAAGGGCTGGGGGAAGAAATGACAGTGGGAGTTAAAACATTTTATTTTAAAAAAATGCACACATTCATGATGCCATCTCTATTCTTGTGTATTTTGGGCACTCCTCTAGACACTTGAGAGTATGTCTCAGAATCTACAAGGAATTTAATTTAAATAAATTTACAAGATAGAAAACAAGCCACCCCATGAAAAAGTAGGCAAAGACATGAACAGACACTTCTCAAAAGAAGACATTTATGTGGCCCACAAGCATACGAAAAAAGTTCAACATCACTGATCATTAGAGAAATGCAAATCAAAACCACAATGAGATATCATCTCATGCCAGTCAAAATGGTGTTTATTAAAAAGTCAAGAAACAACAGATCTGTTGAGGCTGTGGAGAAATAGGAACACTTTTACACTGTTGTTGGGAATGTAAATTAGTTCAACCATTGTGGATGATAGTGTGGCAATTTCTCAAAGACATAGAACCAGAAATACCATTTGACCCAGCAATCCCATTACTGGGTATATACCCAGAGGAATATAAATCATTCTATTATAAAGATATATACATGCATATGTTCACTGTAGCACTATCCACAATAGCAGATATATGGAATCAAACCAAATGCCCATCAACGATAGACTGGATAAAGAAAATGTGGTACATATATGCCATGGAATACTATTCAGCCATAAAAAGGAATGAGATCATGTCATTTGCAGGAACATGGATAGAGCTCAAAGTCATTATCCTCAGCAAACTAACAGGAAAAGTAAACCAAACAACACATGTTCTCACTTATAGGTGGCAGCTGAACAATGAGAACACATGGACACAGGGAGAGAAACAACATACACCAGCGTCTGTCAGGGGCAGGGGAGGGAGAGCATCAGGATAAGTAGCTAAAGCATGTGGGGCTTAATACCTAGGTTATGGGTTGATAGGTGCAGCAAACCATCCTGGCACACAATTACCTACATAAGAAACCTGCACGTCTTGCACAAGTATCTCAGAACTTAAATAAAATAATAAAATAAAATAAAATAACTTCCAAGTTAGGCACAGTAAGAGATTAACAACAATAATAATAAAATACAGTAATTATAACAACATGTTGTAATAAAAGATATGTAAATGTGGTATTCCCCTTCTCTTTCTCTCTCAAAGTATCTTATTATAGAGTTACCATCTAGTTTCAAACCATGGTTGACTGTGGGTTACTGACACTGTAGAAAGCCCAACTCTCAGAAAGATAAACTTTGATTAAGAGGGGACTGCTGTGGCCGAGCGTGGTGGCTCATGCCTGTAATCCCAACACTTTGGGAGGCCGAGGCGGGTGGATCATGAGGTCAGGAGATCAAGACCACCCTGGCTAACATGGTGAAACCCTGTCTCTACTAAAAAATACAAAATACTATCCAAGCATGGTGGCAGGCACTTGTAGTCCCAGCTACTTGGGAGTAATATAACATTTTAAAAGGTCATGCTGTCACCTTTGATTTAAAAGAAAAATTCTGGAAGATGTAAACAGGGTCAAGAAGAGGAGGTATGACCAAGACAGTGAAATGAACCTATTCTTTTAGGAAAAGACAAAAAAAAAAAAAAAAAAAAAAAAAAAAAGAGAGCGAGAAAGACAAAATACGATGCAGCAAATTGTTTACCATAAACCCAGAGTCACTTTTGACTCAGTTTTCTTTTTTCCCATGGTCACATTCAATTCATTAGCAAGTTCTCTTAATTTCACCTCCAAAATATATGCTCAACTCCTTCACTTCTCCAAGTATTTAATGCCACTGCTATCAAAGGCAGTATCATCTCTTTCCTGGGCCACATCTTGCCTCCTAACATATCCTTCGCCTTCTGCTCTTGCCAATCTACTTTCCACAGATTCAGAATCATCTAAAAAATTAATTAAAACCAGTCACTCCCTTACTCACAACTCTCCAATGTTGTGCTTTGCATTTAGAATAAAATCCATACTTCCTAACCATGGCCTGTGAGGCATGGCCTATAATGAACATTAGTCACTCAATCTCATCTTCACTGCCTCACATCTTCCCTTGCACAATCTGCTCCAACATTTTCTTTAACTGTTTGTTGTTGTTGTTGTTGTTTGGTTGGTTGGTTTGTTTTTTATTTATTTATTTTTTTTTTTTTGAGACAGAGTTTCACTGTCGTTGCCCAGGCTGGAGTGGAATGGCATGATTCCAGCTCACTGCAACCTCTGCTTCCCAGGTGGAATCAATTCTCCTGACTCAGCCTCCCAAGTAGCTGGGATTACTGGTGTGTGCCACCATTCCCGACTAATCTTTGTATCTTTGGTAGAGATGGGGTTTCACCATGTTGGCAAGGCTGGTCTAGAAATCCTGACCTCAGGTGATCTGCCCACCTCGGCCTCCCAAAGTACTGGGATTATAGGTGTGAGCCACCACACTTGGCCTTCTTCAACTTTTTAAAAATTTCCTCAAGCATCTCAGCCTCTTTCTTGTCTCCAGACATTTGCCCATACTATTAAATCTGCCTGGGATGTTTTTGTTACCACTCTTACATGGTCAGCATCTCCTTTGGCTTTTATAGGCAGTTCCATCAAAAGTAGGTTTCCCCAAATGCATCCAGTACTCCATCTTGACTCCTTGTTTTATGCACAGTATTTATCACAATTTGAAATTACAGATTTTTTTGTTTCCTTCACTACATTGTAAACTCCTCATAGACTGGGATCTTATATATCTTATTCATTATTATTTTTTTTGTTCCCCTGCCTCTGCAACAGTAATGAGCACATAGAAATTGCACAATAAATGTTCATTTAATTAATGAATTGAAACATCTTTTCTGCCACGTGATTCTTTGGACAGATAGATTGATTTTTAGAAACTTTCACTTTGTATTGTGAAATATAATTATGCCATAATTAATCTTCCAGAAACTTTTGTAAAGACTTATTGGTTTTAAATGAGATGGGATATATACATAGGGAGTGGTATGCTAGAACTAGCTCATAGTCACTTGCAAAAGCAGATTGTAAGTATCTTGTTCTAATTCTGAAACCACATATTTATAGTTTGAGATCTGTAATGGTGGGAATATGTACACCATGGAACTGTCAAAGGTAAAAAAACAGATTCCACCCCCGACCCCCACCCCTCGACCACCGACTGCCAACCCCCTAGCCCAGACAGAGTTGTTAAACATTTCCCAACATGTCTTTGACAAGTAAGTTTCTTAGTTTGTGATTTTCAGGAAGAGTCCCTTAAATGAGATTTCGTGAGAAAGTTATTTACTAGAAAGTAATCCAGAGGTGAGGGACTGATAGAGAAAGTGAGGAAGTGGGGCCAGTAAGGAAAGAGTAAGGAAAGATCAAGCAAGAGTGTGGTATTGATACAGGAGTGGGGCAGGGAAGCGATGGGTAAAGAAGGGTGAGGTCCTTGGCAAGGGCTCCACCCTCAAACCTGAAGACCCGCAGCCCTAAGTGAGGACAGGCGTATCTGTTTAGGCACCCAAAAAGTTGCCTTTTGGCCTGCCACAACACTCATCTTGTGCATGTAAAAACCTGAGACCTTAGCGGGCACAGACACAAGCGGCTGGACATCGAGAGGAGCAGAGGAACAGAGTGTCAGACAGTGTTGGCGTGGCACCACAGAGGAGGAGGGAAGAGGAAGGACATCTGGGCGCCAAGGGGAGTGTAGCCGGGTCGGAGAAGAGTCTGGCCACTGGGCGGCCCAACTCCAAGGGAAGACCACCTTCCCACTCCATCCCTGGCTTCTGGCTCCCCGTCCATCTTGCTGAGAGCCATCTTCACCACTCAATAAAACCTTATATTCATCCTTCCAGCCCACACGTAATTTGATTCTTCCAGTACACTGGGCAAGAACTGAGGCTGTCACATTGGCTCCCTGTCCTTGCAATAAGACAGAGGGTCTATTAAGCTGATTAACATAATCCATCTGCAGACTGCGTAGCTGAAAGAGTGCACCATAACACACACTCACTTGGGCTTCTGGAGTCCTAGACGCTGCCCTGGGGCTGGAGCACAAAAGCACTCCCCATGGCCTCGACACCCGCTCCCCCTAGGGGTTTGAGCAGTGGGGCAAGGAAGGAACGAGCCATACCCTTGTCGCACACCCTGCAAGGGAAATAAGGAACTCTCCATTTCAATATCAAGCAAAGTTCCATGGAGTTTTACTTTGGCTCAATGCCACAGAGAAACTCTGAAAACAGAGTTGCCCAATCAGGGACTAGGGATCTGGTGTATTTGTACTCTCACCTGTCAGTCATAGGACTGTCCCCTGGGAACACATATTCTTAAGCACTTCCTGTTTCTATGTGCAATGGGAAAGCAAGTTCCAGCAGTAGGAGGGAAGGCCTATGACAAAGAGACAGGTGCTAGCTGTTGAAGGTGAGAGCACACAAATATGAAAAAAGAATCCTGGACCTATAGGCCCCTCACCAACAGCCCTGCTGCTACAGTGCCTCCAAACCTTTAACAAGCATGCACTCATCTGGGAATACATATGTCAGCAGGTCTGGAGCTGTGCCTAAGATTCTACATGTCTAACAAGCTCCCAGGTGATGCCTTTGATGCTGCCTGTGAATCACACTTTGAGAAGTAAAGTACACAACATGCCTTCAATTATTTTGTACAGGAAGACCCAGCTTTATTTGGCTTGTTCAAGTTAGTTTTCAGGCAAACATGGTTTACTGAAAAGTTTGAACTAGAACCACTTTCTTTGAGAGACACTCTGTTTTACCACAGGTTTTCCCCAAATATTTTATCAGTGAGATCAGATATTTAGTTAGAGCACTTTACATTTGCAAGGGAGGTTTTCAATCCTTCATTTCTTCCCAGAAGGGAAACTAAGATCAGAAAAATTCTTAACATTATGTAAGCATGCATAGTGTCAGATCTAAGTCTGTAGTCCAGACATTCAGTGATTTATTTTCTCTATCATGCTTTGAATTCAAGTTCATTTGTCACTTCAATAACCATTTAGTGATACTGTGTTCATTACAAGCCACTATAGATGGTTTTGTTGGGGATTTGAAAGTGAATTATATTAAAAAAATAGACATGACTCTTGCCCCCCATGATATTACAACTGAAACATGAGAAGTTCCCTTATCCCCCTCACAGGGCATGTGACAGGGGTGTGGCTCCCTTCTTCAGTGCCCCACTGCTCAAATCCCTATGGAAAGCAGGCAGATGGGCAGGCCATGGGGAGCAGGCAGATGGGCAGGTCATGGGGAGCATTTCTGGGCTCCAACCCCATGGCAGCATCTAGGGTTGAGTGTTTATCACTCCTGAAGCCCTAGTGGCTGTGTGTTACAGCGCACCCTTTCAGCTTTGCCATCTGCAGGCAGCTCGTGTTCATCAGTTCATTTAGACCTTCTGCCTTATCGCAAGGACAGAGGGCTTTCTATATCCTGGGGTTCTTGCCTTAGTGTATTGGAAAAATCAGATCACACGTGGGCTTGGAGACTGAGTGCAAAGTTTTATTGAGTGGTGGAAGTAGCTTTCAGTGAGATGGATGTGGAGCCAGAGGGGAATGGAGTGGGAAGGTGGTCTTTCCCTAGTGTCAGGCTTCCCAGTGGCTAGACTCACCTCCAACTGCCTCCGGACAAATTCCCCTCAGCACCGGTGTCATTCCACCGTCAATGACCAACCAGTGTCTGCTAGGATCTGTCAATGTGATCTTCTGCTCCTCTTAATATCCAGCTGCTTGCGTGTGTGTGCGCCCACTATGGTCCTGGGTTTTTATGGGTGCAGGATGGTGGGGGCTTGGTGGGCCAAAAGGCAACTTTTTGAGCACGAAAAAAGAAATGCCTGTCCTCATTCAAGTCCATGGGCACAGACCCGAGGGTGGAGCTCTTGCCTGGGACCCTGCCCTTCTCTACCCAGCACTTCCCTGTCCCCCTCCTGTATCACAAGCTAGAGTGATTACTTACAGAAATGGCTGGAGAACTGGCTTCAAATTTATAAAACTTCTGTGATGTTTCACTTTGTATGTGGTTGATAGGTGACATAGCTTGAATTACCTACAAGTTGTATTTGTCTTGTGCAACCAACTTAAAGACGTGAAGAGGCTGTGTATGACACAAACTCAACAACAAAAAATAAGGTAGAAAATTATTTTTAAGCTTAGTCATTGGAAATGTGAAGGCATAAATGATTTTTTAATGTTAACTATACTCTTTATTGTTATATTCTTCAAGGAATGTTAATAAGGCCTACCAGTGCAGACTGCTTTGGGCAGAAATAAATATTATGCGCTTGCAGTAATTAATTTATGGCACACTATAATCAGTAGGGTAAAGTGAATTTGTGAAATTCTCAGAGTGCTTGACAGTTTTTTATTGAAGCAGAAATAAAATGCAGTCAGTAAATAGTACAATGCTGAAGAAAGTGTTTAGTTATCACCACAAGAGTTATATGAAGTAATTTAGGGTACTTTGCTTTCCTCCTCAACCCAGAGCTTATGCATTCATATAATTACAATGTGAGTGCAGTATTTCCAACCTGAGCAAATAAGGAATTAAGTAAAAGAAGCCTTCATGAAAGTATTATTTGAGAAAGCCTTTTCTCTAACAGTATGCAAATGCACTTTTAAGTATATGAAGTCTTTCCTGGGTCTGTATGGTACCCCAGCTCAAATATTTTGGTTCAAATAATATTGAGGCAGCAACAATTCCTAAAACATCATTTTATAGACATGAGAATGGTTTGGTAGGTAGATATTGTATGCATGGTGATGTTGGGTATTTCTACAATTTCCAGCCTCTGTGTAGAATTTGATTGGATGGGGTAGGGAGGGGTGATCTTGCTGTCTTAGTTCAGATTCCCAGAGGCAGAACCTGAAACAGAATTTTGTGCAAGTAGATTTTTGATGATGAGCTTAAGAGAAAGGGAATGTGTGAAAAAATTAGGCAAAAATATGACTTCAAAATTAGTCTTAGCCGAGTGCCCCAGGGAGTTGTGAATGTGAATTACCCTACAGAGCGGGCCCACCTTGAGTCCAGAGATTTAGCCTTTGTATCCTCACACTAGTGGAATTCATGAGTGACTGCAGGCTGTGGAGATAGGTGGATAATCTCCAAGATGAGATGGCCTTACATTTTTTTTTCCCCTAGATCAAGTCTTGCTCTGTCTCCCAGGCTGGAGTGCAATGGTGCAATCTCAGCTCACTATAGCTTCCATCTCCAGAATTCAAGCTATTCTCCTGCCTCAGCCTCTTGAGTAGCTGGGATTATAGGCACCCATCACCATGCCCAGCTATGTTGGTATTATTATTATTATTTTTTTAACAGAGATGGGGTTTTGCCATGTTGCCAGGCTGGTCTCAAACTCCTGACATCAAGTGATCTGCCTGCCTTGGCCTCCAAAAGTGCTGAGATTACAGGCATGAGCCACTGTACCTGGGAGATGGCCCCACTTTGACCCAGGACAATTCTCAGAAGGGGACAGCTAAAGTCCAATACAAACAGAAGCTGGGGGATGAGTGCAATAGCCCAATAAAAAAAAAGTCTGAGTGCAACACCAATATCATCTGCTATTCTCACCTAGGAAAGAAGAACAAATGACAGGCTGGTTTATGAACCAAGGGCTATAACAAAATAGCACAAATAATGACATGGCACTGATGAACAAGTCTTGGTTACAAGAACATTTTGATTCCTGTATATTACTAACCTTTTCTTTTATAAGTAAGTCAAAAATTAATCCAATGATGATCCCATACTTGATGCTGGTCTCAGCTTAAAACATGTCAATGGCTGTTATACCTTTGGAGGAAGTTGACTAGGGAGGAACAGGCTCGCACGTCAGATGACAGAACTGAGGGGAGACATTTGTAGTAAGTAGATGCATCCTGGATCATTGTGGTAAGCCCACCCCTTCCTTGCTGGATGGAAGTCTTCCATAACAGGAGAACTCCTACATTTCTCAGACTTTACCTAGATAGGTGTCAGAGCCTTTAAAGCTCTGGTCCTAGCAGGGTAACTAACACTGGCATCTGCCAGCAGCCACAGCCACCTGAAGGAGAACCTAGATGGTGGAAATATCCTGCCTGGGAACATGGGTACGAGGATTGGTGACTTTTTTTTTTCTTTATCCATTATCCTATCACTAAGTAGTCCTCTATTTTTCTTTTGTAAAGTCACCTAGGATTCACAGGTATCTCTCTTTGATCAGTCTGCAGCTGGAGGTCAAAGAGACTTGGGGTAAGTCCCCTGTCCTCTATTCCCCTGGTTAGCACTGAGGGCATCTAGGACAGTAGATATGGTGCTTTTTATGGGCTGATCATTTTCCTTTTTCCCTCCCTTCCTTCGTTTAGTCTTTCCTTTTCTTCTTCTCCCTTCTTTTTGCTTGTTTCCTTTCTCCTCCTTTAAATAAATTGATTTATTTTGTAAATTACTTTACCTCTCTCCTTTATTCTTGCCATCTCTTCTTTTTTCTCCTCTCTTCTTTCTTCCCTATTTTCCACCTCTACCTCTTTCCCTTTTCTCCTCCCATTTTGTATGTTAAGTTCCCCCTTCCACTCCCTCCCTCTTCACTCCCCTTTCTTCTGCTCATCCTTTCTCTTCCTTGCTTCACATCCTCTTTTCTCCTCCCCTCTCCCTTGCTTTGGTTTTCCCAGCACATCTATCAGTTTCCGGGTAGCCAGGATACCTTCTGTATTCAGAGTGTCTTCTCAGGCTCCAGTCTGACCCAGAGGTTCAGCAAAAGGGACAGGATTTCTTATATTTAATTTGGCAAATAAGATGCAACCAGATTATCTAAATGCTTATGTTTGATAATTCAGGTGAAGACATGGAGAATGTGAGGGGAGGGGAGGTAACTCAGCAGGGCGCTGGCCTTCCTCCTGTAGAGTTTTGGCCAGCCTCCCTTAGCATAGGCTCAGTTCTATTGGTCCCTGACCTTCCAAGACTCCAGCATTTCAGATGAGCAGTTCTTCTAGCCTTATGGATTCTTTGTCAGATCCCTCAATTCTCAATGCCTGGTGTTCTTTGCAGAGCTCAGATCATGCTGATATAAGTTCACCATCCCCACCAGCCAGCATTGAGGAGGATCTGCCACCATTGCCTCATGCTCATTACACATCCCATCTGTCTGTGATGCCTCTTTGGCAGTCAAAGAGCTTAATGCATTATGCATTTCAGAATATTAGAGAGATTATTTAACCACCAGGCTATCAAAACCAGGAGACCAGAAATAATGGCAGCATCTCTTTCAAGGACTTTCCCTCAGTTTTAATGTCAAGGACGATAACAGTATTGGTTGGAGAATTTTAAATTGCGGAGAATAAAAACACACAATCATGGAAACACAGCATACACTTATAACCTCCTACTGTTCTAAGGATTGACTTTGTCAGTTTGGTTTAAGAAAGTGGAAGTATTACATGTCTTTTGGCAAGAGCCTCCCAGAATCATTAACCAATTTTGCAAAAGGCCCGTAAATTGCTAAGGGTATTGCCAGAAGGAGGTAGTTTATGTATAAATAGATGAAAATAGAGGATACTATCTCTTTAATGGGTGATTTAATGATACTCTTAGGGTGATATGTTAGCAATTAATGTGCATATATAGAAGGAATAAATATAAGTAGCATTGTCAACTTGCTACTTTGACTAGGTTAGTAGTGATCTTATATCAAAATGTTTGTTGCCTGCCCTGGGAAAGCATCACTTCAGGCTGAACTTTGCTCATTAGATTACTCTAATTATTAGGAAGAACCAAACAAATTAATGCATAGTAGAGTCTTATCAACAGTAAGTAGACATAAATTCTATGGAATACATGTCAAATGTTGTAGTGTAGAATATGAATACTGGGTGTTCACAGGAACAGGGCAACAGAAAATCTGATGGGGAGAGTTGTTAAAGTGAGAAAGACTGCTTATCAAGACTTGAATAGCCCCAAACACAACCCTAAAAATCCAGCATAATTACCTTATATGGTTGCAAAAACTTTATTTGCTAAGTTCCATCTCCTAGGTCTAACATTCAGGTGTTGGTTATGGTTTAGAAATTTCTCACAGAATTCAGCGGTATGCACCTTGGTTTCCTGCAGTATAGGAGTGTTACCAGGAGTCAAAGCATTTTTATTTTCCACCTTTCTCTAGAGCTATAAGTTATCTGTCTCTTTCTACTTTCCACATTTACTTTCAGAAGAGGAAAGCCTTCCTCTTCAGGTGTATACGAACTACTACAACTCCCCTCAAAAATGGCACTTTTGCCAACGAATTCACGTCTTATTAGAAGTCTCTTTCCATAAGCAAATATCTCCATCTTTCCTAATACAAGTACTCAAATAGCAGGATAAAACATCTGATTGGCTCAACATGGGTCATCTGACTACTTCTGGTCCAATCAGCTATGGCCAAGAGGCAGTGCCATATGGTATACCTATGGCTGTGCTTACTTATTTAGTGGCAGAGAGAGTCGTTCTCAGGAAACATAGTTGTGGCTGGGAAGATACCTCAAAAGATGTCTACCAAATTATTGTGATATTCCAAAAGTTGAAATAAGAAGCAACATTCCAAAAGTTGAGATAAGAAACAACATCAATGATAATGAAATAGAATTGTACAAGATGAATGAACCTGTGATCTTCTCCTAATTTAAAAGTAAGGTTTGAGGGCCTAAAGCTCTCTACGAATACGTGAGTTACACACAAATTTTAATTTATAGGAATTTAACACAATCCTCAAGGCAATATTCACAAAGGCAAAAACCTTTCCATTTGACACTAAAACAGTTCCTTTAAAGTAAACAAAACTATTTGATAGTGTCGAGTGGTTTTTCCTTCACTGAATTAAGTGTTTTTAAAAATCATATTGAACACTGAAAAATATTTCTAATTTTTTGATTATTTTAATTAAAAAATGTTCTTCTTTTCTCTCAATATCTAAGTTAAATCACCTTCTCATTTTCTAGCCCTCTACTTTCCCCTTGAAGAAAGTGTGTTTAATTCTCTGCCTGTCAGGTTGACTTCATACTGAGCCAATAACTTCTTAAATAACAAAAGTGACCTGCAGTAAGCCCGAGATATGCGTTTTATAAATAATGTCTATACCTCTGTCATTGCTGTCATTCATTCAAGTGCACAAACCCATAACTCTTCCTTCTCCAACCAAAATCAATCAGTCACCAAGTCTTGCCAATTTCTCTTTCTTGATGTCTATCAAATCCATCTCTTAAAATATCTTTTTCTTTTGGTCTTTTGTGCACACTGCTGCTCCACAAATATTCCTAAAGCACATCTTTGCCTTTGTTTATCCTTTCTGCTAACAGATTTGAGGCAGCTCACCATTATTTTCAGAATCAAGTCCACTTCAACCACCTGAGTGTGCCAGAATCTTCCTACCTCTCAAACCTTACTCTTTTCTGTCCCCCACTCCTAGCCCCCTTGCTGAATAACTCAGGAAAATGTTCAGTAAATCAAGGATGCCAAACAGTGTGAGTAAAATCATTTTTGAAATAGTTTTATACCTGCTGTATTTTTAAAAGCATCAAAGTCACTAAGGAAAAAATTAAGACTGTTAGATTTCTTTATACTTCTCATACAGTTCAGTATTTGGAGTATGTATGAATTACTTATATTCAAAAACCATTATTACCTTGTAAGAGTTTCTGAAGTTTTAAAATGGAACTATTTCCCATGATCCTTCTTTAATAGTAAGGTCTTTGACTAAGTGAGGTCTTTAACTTACTGTTCCCTGATCATCCTACATGTAGCTTCATCGTGGAAACTTTCCGCAATGCATCCTCCCAACTCTGATCTAGAATTTCTGTCATCCTCTGGCTCTCTGAGTCCTTCAATTCCAGAGCTTAGGACTGTGGAATTACTTAGCAGACTCCCACTCCTACCCTTTCCTACAGTCACTGTAGATGATCTATGGTTCTTAATACGTGAACCATTCATTTGGCCTAGAAAAGCACTTTATGTTGCTACTTAATTGTTTTTATAAAGCAGTCATTGTGAAATGGAAAGAAAATTCCATTGGTAATCAGACAGCATTGATTATCAAGGTTGTTTAATACATTCAACCTCCCCAGAATCCATTGCATCTTCTGGATGACAGAGCCCTGATCTCCCTCCAGCTTCTTCTCCACTACATTTTGTCTTTATGCCTCTGGGTAGAAAGAATGTCTGTCCATTCATCCTCAGCCTCCAGGGATAGTTCCCATTTGGCATGAGCCAATTATCATATCCCATCCCCCTGCCTGGCCATATGGATCAGTCAGGGATGTGCTCTGCAAGCTATCAGAGCCAAATAAATGCACAGAGGCACTGCTGGGGCTTCTGGGAAAGGGAAGTTGGCTTCACTCTCAAGCTCCATAGAGTCTCTCATGCTTCAGCCATCAGGGGAAGGACTGGAGCAGTGTAGGAGACTCTGTGGAGTCTGAGGATGATGTGAACACTGCGAAAGCCAGAAAAAGAGAGAGAGAGAAACAGTGTTGGTGTCATGGGTTGGCCTGCTGGATCACACATCCTGCCTAAAGCAGGTAGCTCTGACATTTTCAGTTCTACGAACCAACTAATGGTCTAGGTTAGGATGCTTGTCTTTTACAAAACAGAGATTCCCACTGGACATAATAGTCTTGGGCAAACTATCACATTCCTCCTCTGTAAAATGAAGGTGGAGACAAGAATACTTTCCTCAAAAGACTGCTGTGAAGATTAAACAAGGCAACACATTTGCAAGTATCTAATAAACTGGGTTCTTAAAAATTTGTTGTATTTATATATTTTCCTTTTTAAGCAATAGAAAGGCCACAGAATTTGAAGTCACATAGAACAGACTGGAGTTTAAAGCTAGTTCTGCCTTTATTTTCTAGTTAAGTAAATGACTTCCTATTTCTGAACCTTGATGTCTGCTTTTGAAAAAAAAATGGGCGTACTAATGATATTTATTCTGAAATGTTGTCATTTCTAGAAACATAGTACAGGGTTTTCCACAAGGTATGTATGCAACAGGTACCATTTCTCTTCTCTTCCCACTTCTGCAATTCCCCCTACCCATGTATATAACCATTTCCCTAGATGCACTAACCTCTTTGAAGGAGTAGTGCTAGGATCTTAAATGTTTGTTCACAGCATAACATAACAACATGAACACTGGGAAAATGTATTAGTAATAAGAATTATGCAAGAACTATATTCTATACACACACATTATATTATTTTATCTTTATATCAACTATTATCTGCTAAGAAATATCCACAGTTTATAGATGAGGAGGAACTTGCCCACAAACACATAAATATCATACTGCAGAGCTAGAGTCTGAATACAAATCATCTGTTTGATTGAGAAGCTCTTATTACCTTGCCAAAGAGAACAGAAAGTTGAAAAAGGAGAATGGAATAAAGAGGCCAAGTCTGGTATGGAAGCATGTGGCTGGCTCAGGTAATGAAGCTAAATTCCTGCAGCCAAATGAGAAGAAATCCACCTGTCTTTACCTGGTTCCTGTTGTTTCTAGTATCTTTCTTTGTTAACATACTACTCCCTAAAATGATTTCAGAGCTTCTCAGTAGCTTCTGAATGAGCCTCCTCCCTGCTTTGCCTCCGTATCCATAATATATCATGTTGCTCCGTTATGGGATCAATCAGGCAAGAGTGCCAGATTTGATTTAAAAGCTTTTCTGCTTCTCCTCTTAAAATCCCTGCTTCTATAATAAATGTTAGTTTACATTTGCTCATAAAGGTATTTTATGGAGGGGGTGCTTTGCAGCTATTTCATTATTCTTCCAACTGTAGAGAAGATAAACTTTGATGTCTTTGTTTGTTCTCACATAGTCCTATGTGTGCACTTAAATTTTTTTTAAAACAAGGCAAATATACAGAGATAAATTAATATATTGTAAAAAAAGAATTAGGATCAGAGATTGCCCTGGCATCTAGCTTGTGGTGAGGAATACAAAATCTGTTTGCTTTGGAATTAGGAAGACCAGGTATAGTGGCTCATGCCTGTGATCCTAGCACTTTGAAAGGCTAAGGTGGGAGGACTGCTTGAGTCCAGGAGTTTGAGACCAGCCTGGGCAACATAGCAAGACCCTGTCTCTAAAAAAATTAAAGAAAAAAAAAATAGGCAGGCATGGTGGTTTTTATCTGTAATCCCAGCTACTCTGGAGCCTGAAAAGGGAGGGACATTTGACCAGCCAGGAGGTAAAGGCTGCAGTTAGCTATGATTGTGCTACCGCACTCCAGCCTGGATGACAGAGTGAGACCCTGTCTCTAAAAAAAAAGAAAGAACAAAAGAAAGAAATATAGAAAGAAAGAAAGAGAAAAGAATTAGGGCCCCCAGCTTGTTCCTTTGCTCTCAGTCAGAAGTGTGCATAATCACCCTGAAAGCAATGTGTTCTTTGAACGTACCAGCTCTCCTGCTTTGTTGATTCTCTAACTTGCAGCTCTTGCAGAGTTGACTGTATCTGCCATGGATTCATTCAGCAAATATCTATTTTGAGCACCTACTGTGTACCAGCTAGTCTTCTATAGGTACCAAAATCAAAAGTAAAAAAATGGCCATGGAGGAGTTGAGGTGAAGTTTTATACACACACATATTTAAATCCCAAATCTGTTTTCTGTTAATTAACCAAGTTCTTAACACATTGTTTACATACTCTCAGTGCTTCTCTGAAAATGGGGAGTAGAAATCAAAGATTAGCCAGACATGAAGGAGCCTCCCACACACAGATAAGCAATACATGGCCAGGGCCTTCGCCTTTATTTATTCTGGATTTTGTCTACAAGTACCAATGCTAGGTAGAAACAGGCTGTCGTCCAAGTGTCCCTCTAATACACAACAAACATTCATTGAGTCCCTACTGGGGACCTAATATCACGCCAAATGCTGGAGATACAACTAGGATCAAGACATAGGCTCTTCCTTTAAAGTACTCACAGTCCATTAGCTACATGGGGGAAGGAGGAATAGGACACATACATGAACAAATATATGTGTGGCCAATAGAGTCTCACCCCCTTCCTGCCCTTTCCATTTCTCTCTATCCTTACTTCTGGTGGAGGTAGAGTGTGTTTGGCATAATCATCCTTAAAAGTTATAAGTGAGAAGTGATCAATATTTCTACTACTAATATAATTAACAATGTAACAAATAATAACTCTCATTTTTGAGCATGTGTATGCCAGGCATTGTTCTAAATGCTTTCTGTATATTACCTCACTTATACTTTTAACTATTCCATGAAATAGGTACTTTTATTATATATATATATTTTTACAGTTAAGGAACTTATGGCACAGAAATATTAAGTTAGTTGCTCCATAATGCAAGAGAGTTTGTTTTATAAAAAGTGAGGTTTGACCATTGCCAGCCTTGGACACCTAAGGCCAGAGGTCTTGCTGCCCTTAATCACAGAGAGTGAGGGGTTGGTTTGATGGAGCGAGGAACTGGGAAGTGGCACAGGGGTAGATTCAAGAAGGCAAATCAAGGGAGAGGGCACTTAGGGTGCTCATCTAAAGTAGGCACTCTGTGGCCTAAAGAACCCCATGAGGGCAGGGCATGGTGGCTCAGGCCTGTAATCCCAGCACTTTGGGAGGCCGAGGCGGGCAGATCACAAGGTCAGGAGATCGAGGCCATCCTGGCTAACACGGTGGAACCCCGTCTCTACTAAAAAAAAAAAAAAAATAGCCGGGCATGGCGGCGGGCGCCTGTAGTCCCAGCTACTCGGGAGGCTGAGGCAGGAGAATGGTGTGAACCCAGGAGATAGAGCTTGCAGTGAGCCAAGATCGTGCCACTGCACTTCAGCCTGGGTGACAGAGTAAGACTCCGTCTAAAAAAAAAAAAAAAGAACCCCACAAGAGGAGTGGAGAAATGTTTTGGCTTGGATGTCGAGTATGTTTGAGCTTAGTTGGAACAAATAATTATTTCTTTCTGGTATGAACAACCTGGATATTGTGGTACATGAGTTCCATGTATTATTTAGCACCATAGGTTCAAAGTTAGAGCTTTTGAAAGAGAGACATAAGAGGAAGTGGTCAGTTTTACCTGATATGGGGTTGGGATATAGAAAAGGCTTCTTGGTGGAGGATAAGCTGAATCTTGGAAGGTGAGGAGATATTACATACAAAAGAGGGATGGAGAAGGGTATTCCTGTCAGAGCAGTCAGCATGTGCAATGGCATGTAAGTGGTAAGCAGTCTTCAGATGGATCACAAGACGTTTGGCTTGGGTTGAGTTTACCCTGCTGGGATGACATGGCTGGAGGGGTTGGCATGAACTGTAAGTGACCTTATAAATCATAGGGGGATATGGGAAGCTTTCAAGGACACTTTAGCAGAGGGGTAATCTGGTCAGTTTTGTTTTATCAAGCTCACTCTGGTATGATAGAGAGGATGTCTGGGAGAAAGATACGTCATGCTTCTGCTTTGCTCCTGTATCCACTCTCCATATGGAACTGCTAAGTGCAGTTTAAAGTATTATCTCTTTATACTTTAATGTATAAAGTTAAAGTTCATCTCTAAGTATGTCTTGAGTAGATCAAAGGAGAAGAAAGATATCTAACCCATGTTTTTGTGCCTTTGAACTTCTCAGAAAATGGCCAACTGTGTATTGCTCCCAGAGCAGATGGAAGAGCACTTGAAGTTTACATTTACAGCTCTGACAAATCCTAAAGACTGACTGGTTTACCAGTACTTCTGTTTTGTGTGCTGTAAAAGTCCATTGGTCAAATCAAGTCTCAATGCTGAGTATGGAGACGAAATGTGCTGATCTATCTCATCACTTTATTATTAATAAATATCAATTTCATGTCTAATTATACACTGAATGGATATTGTACTCTACACTGTGGAAGTTGTAAAAATTACTACTACTGGTAATAATAATAATAATATGATAGGAGACAAAAATGTATTAAGTAATAACTTGTGTCAAGCATTTTTTTAAATGCTTTACACAGATTGCCTAATTTAATTCTCACAAAAAAGACTAAAAGGTAGATGCTCTTATTATTTTTATTATATTGATGAGAAAACATGCCCGAAGGGATACAGTATGAAATTACACAGCTAGTCACATACAGGTGTGGCTGGGATCTTACATTTGTCTGATACCAGAACCTGAGTTTTTTACTTGACACACAAAGAATTAGGATTCTAATTGAGTATATAAGCAAGAAGATAGGGAAACAATAAAACTTTCACAAGAAAGATGCAAAATAAGTATAAATGGCTTCAGAAAAGAAAGATGATCATATTTAATTTGGGAAGATTAGGGAAACCTTTGCATGGGAAAGAGTACTATGTCTTAGGTTGAGTTCTGTTAGAAGCAAAACCTGAGATGAAGGTTAAAGTATATGTAGTTTATTTGGTAGATGATCCTAGAATATTACAGCAGGAAACTGGAGAAATGAGAAGGGAAGGCAGGCAATCGTGAACATTTCTAGGACAACTTACTGCAGGGACACCTGAGGTTCAATCCCACTGGGGACTCTAGGAGGCAGTGGAGAACATATGTTTCAGAGTAATTCCACCCTAAAGGTAAGGAAGCTGTGTTATTTATTCTCGTGCACCAAATCTATAATTGACTGAAGGCTTCACTAACTTCCCAGCATTTCCAGCCAGTCCCAGCCCAGAGAACAGCCTCGATGCAGGGAGTATCCAGTGCTTGTGGTAGAATGGGATTGGAATTTCTTGGAATGGTGACGGCTGAGGGCAAACGAACCAGGCACCAGTAGTGTCAGTTACTATATTTGAAATGTGGATACTCCTAGCTGAAAAGGAGGTGAGAGATGTAATCTTTTTTTATTCTGGCCCAATTTTGTGCCTGGCTAAAAATCTAGGGCTCCGCTTCTAAAGAAGAAAGAAAGAATAGATATAGGAAGACATCTCTCAGTCTCCGCCATGATGGTGTCCATGAAATGGTTCATGGGAGGATGTGATTTGCTTAGAAAGACTAGAGATGTTTTCCCTAAATAAATGTTAACTAAGCTGAGATCAGAAAACTGAGACTAGCCAAAATTCTCTCTCTCTCTCTCTCTCTCTGCATGTGTGTGTGTGTGTGTGTGTGTGTGTGTGTGTGTGTGTGGCAGGGAGGGATGATAGCAGCTAAGAGCTTGAGGCAGAGGAGAACATGGTAAATTAGAAGACCTGAAGGAAAGCCAGGGTGGCCATAGTTAGTGGAAGAATAGGTACAATGGAGACTTCAGAAGGTGGGACACCAAACAGGGCCAGGTTAATATGAATTAGCCTGTGAACCTGATGTTCTTAAATATTCCCCTCAAATAAGGTGTTCTGTTGACCTAGTTAACAGTTAGTGCATCAGAAGATCCTTAAGGAATGACTGTAGTTATAGGGAATGTGAGGTTCTGTAGCCAGGTGAGATACCCAGATGCAGTCTCCCACTCAGTGCCCCTGAACTCATACCAAGTGAGTGGCTTCCTATATCCCTTAAGGATGCATTTGGCTATAAAGAAACTGTGGCTTAAATTAACTCAAATACAAAGAAAATGTATTTCCCATAAAGAGGTATGTGATCAAACTGTGGTGATCAGGGATTTGGAGGTTTCTCTCCTGTCCACTTAACTCTTTCCTCTATCAACTTTGAATCCGCTTGGCTCTCCTCCTAGTGGCAAGATGGCTGCCAACAGCACATGGGGCGGGTGACTGTGTGGTTATAGTGGGAGGGAGATAATTCGTTTCCCTCACTCTAGGGTAAATATTCTTCCCTTCAGTGTTACTGAACTGACTGATATATTGAAGTTATCCTGGAACCAATGATAATGACCAGGAGATTTCTAGAGTAGATCGGCTCAAGCTTGATATCCAATCACCATCAAGAAAGATCGGGATACCACATCTGGCTTAGACTAATCAAGGACCACTTCTGGAGGTGAAGATGGAGTTAATTATGAGAACAGCGTGAATACTTCAACGAAAATAATTGTTTTGGAAGGAAGAAGGGAAGAAAACATGATGCTGGGTTGACCACCAAAAATAGTCATGCCACTATCAATTTCATCTGTTCTTCAAAATAGCCACAGAAAATACGGAACTGATAATTGATAAATTTCAATGCATAGCTTTCCTTGAAGCTATTCATTTGTAGCAGCTAAGTAGTGTAGTTAAAAGCCTGGACTCTGGATCTGAACGCTTGGGTGCAAATCCAGGTACTACCATGTATCGGATGTATGATTTTAGACACTTAAATTCTTAGTTACTAATTACTTATATACTCTACCACAGTGGGTTGTGGAGATGCTGAAATGAGATAATATTTCAGCTGGAACCATCCTGGACTTATAATAAGAACTCAATACATTTAAGCTAATATCACCTGTTTGCTTAATACAAAATGCTTCTCTGCCAGTTAAGCTAAAATGAAGCTAGAACTTGTGATAAGAAATTTCCAGCTTGAAGATATCTTTGGGCATTGGCAGAATCGATATGAATTTAAAATGATTCCTTCTAAATATCCACTTTCGAAATCTAGGTTTTGAAAATGCAATGAAGGCAGTAAAAAGAACCTTCTTGATATGAAAGCATAACCAGAATATTAGAGTTTCCAAGGATAGACATTCCTGAGCCCCTTCAAGGAACAGATGGACTGACATATGGATGAATGAAATGATAGCCTAGGTATAATTAGTGGAAAGGCACAATGACACTCTTATTAGACTGGGGATATGTAGAATTAGAAAAGGCTCCAGACAACTTTCTTTCATTGCCCAAAAATCATTAAAGGAGGTTGGGGCTGGGAGAGTGAGGAGAACTAGCTTCCTAAGATGATTCCATTCCTTATGCCAAGTCACAGCCAGCCATTCTGTAGTTTTGCAAATCTCCCTCCAGAGAGAAGAAGAAGATAATTTTCAAAGCAGCTAAGCCCACGTAACCACTAAAATAGAAATGAAATTAATGGAATAGTTTGTATATTCCCTCTCACACTCATCTACAATAAATCACACAAAGCTGCAGCATTTCTGCATTTATCACACAAATAGTCCCTTTCCTCCTAATGGCCATGCTTCTCTCTTTAAATACAGAGAAATAGATTCACTGCCTAGAGTCTGGGGAAAGCCTGCATTTGCTCATAAACAGCTATCAAAGAACAATGGTTGTGCAGTCCAACTGGCACTTGCTTATTGGACTGTCAGGCTGTGGGAGGATGTTCAAACAAGAGAAGTGCAGAAAAAGACCCAGCCTTCCTTATAGCTTGGGGCCCATCCAGCAATTGAAAGTGTACTATTTCACTGTCAACTTTTTGAGAGAAGCCACGTCGCAAAGCCATCCCTCTTTTCATCTTTCCCTGCATAACTTACATTGAAAACTGAAAGGATCAGACCACTCAGGGGCTCTTGAAAAAAGTACATTAGTCTAGAAGGAAACAAATGGAAAAGCTCTCCAAGAACAGTAAATATTCTTTGTACTGATGTACTACTTTCATCTGCAATTTAAAAGGGCTTTGTGTTTAAGAAAATGTCACTTTCATTCCCACCAGAGGGCCAAGGTAAACCCAGACACACAGGATGAAAGGACTCTCACTTGTCCTTCTCGGTCTTTAGAGTTTAAACTGCTCCTAGGTTGAAACTAAGCAAAGAGAAAGAATCTTGGATTGGAAATCAAGAATAAGATTATTGAAAATGGTGGATATTTCTCCAATTCAGATGCATATGCTCCCTGGAGGGTCTGGCCTGGTGTGTCTGGTGATATGTGAAATCTCAGGATAATAAAATCTATTTCAGGGGAATATCTATTCTACCTGAAGGTTAGCATGTCAAGCAGAAATGCATTTGGCTGCAAGTAACAAAAACAATGGTTTAAACAAATAGGGGCTTTTAATTTGACCACATGATATCTCCAGAATTAGGCAACTGGTGCTTTTAGGGACCTAGATTCCATCTTTTCATTCTCAGCAGCCAGTCTTTAACCATCCTTAGCATATCAGCTTTTGCCCTATTTTTTGTCCTTTTATTCTATGACTTTTATACTTTCAGGGCTCAAGTCTGTGTACAAGGTGGAAAGAAGAGAACAGATTGTTGAGTAGTGCTTGCTGTCTCCATCCATCCCCTTTTTAAGGAAAGCAAAAACTTTCCAGAATCCTCTCCATAAAAATTCCATTTCACTTTCAGTTTCCAGAATTAGATCATATTTTATTCTTAGTTGTAGGGACCGTTACACATCAGAAGTCAGAATTTTCCAAAAAAAAAAAAAAAAAAAGAAAGAAAGAAAGAAAAAGAAAGAAAGAAGGAAAGAAAGAAAGAAAGAATGAGAAAGAAAGAAAGAGAGAAAGAAAGAGAGAAAGAAATCAAAATTGCCTCAATGGGCTTAGGACATTGATGACCCTGTATTTGGGGCTTATATCACATTGCCATCTTTAACAAAATTAGGGTTCTTTCAACAAGAATAAAACGTCTATTTGCTACTCAATTAATGGGGTTAGCACCAGTGAATAATTGGGAATATTTTTAAAGCACTGAAACACAGTAGTATACATAGCATGTCAAAATGCAAAATTTGCATACATTTTACAACAATATTTGAAACAATTGCATGCTTTCAACATGCCACTGCAAACCCATCTCTGTAATAACCGATCTCCCTCAGCCCTTGCCCTCGTCTGACCCACTTCCCGTCCAGTAACATGGTAATCTTTGAAAGGTACCCTCTGAATATGTTGCTCCCTTGCTTAAAATCCTTCAATACCATTCCAGCAGGGCGGGAATAAAGTCTAAAGTTTTCCTGTTACTTTCAAAATCCCCCCGAGTTTAGCATCAGACTTCTCTCCAGCTGCATTTCTTACTACTCCTCCTCCTCACTTTTGAAGCTACCATTGCTCAATTTTTCAACAGCACCAAGCTCTCTTGCCATTGAATCTGGTGCATGCTGCACCCTCTGTCTGCATCACTCTGCTCCAACTTCCTGAAATTCGTCTCCCCTGGTTAACTCCCTGCCATCTTTCCAGCTGTTACTTCCTCTGGGAAGCCTTCTTTGATGCCCCTAACAACATCTGATGCTCCTATTTTATGCTCTTCAATACCCTCTCATTGCATTTAGAGTTCTTTATCAATGTTGCTGACATTTCTCAGAATATGCAACTCTTCCATCTTCTCCATCTTATTCACTACTTTTGCCTCCACACCTAGCATATTGCCTGGTACTCACTAGGTGTTCCATAAATATCTTGATTTTTAGTTGATTTCTAGTTGCTTGAAGTTTGTTGAAATAATCCCAACTTACTTACTTACAGCACACTAACTATACAGGCGAAGCTTTATTGTTTCTTAAAGAGTTTGAATAAACAGATAAACCTAGAAATGAAGAAAGGAACATAGGGTATCAGAAGCAGAGAGAAATTTGACCAGGGTCAAATGTGGCAGAGGTGCCCCCATCATTAGAAGATTTAGTGGAGGATAAACATTTTATCCCAGTCACTCCTATAAAAACTTCCTTTCTTTTTTATAAGCAAGGCTTTTATTTTGTTCGTGACTTGTTTTGCCCTGTCATCTCATATTTAAGGATTTGTTGTTGTTTGGTTTTGTTTTCCTCCAGGTTTACAAGTGAGGCTGTGAGGCCTAGAGTACTCATTTTTGTGGTGTTTCTTCTCTAAATTCTCTGACCCTTTTTTTTGTGAGCCTTGTTAGCATCTCTCTCAGGCAGGCTGGAACCATGTAGAAGGAAAGGTGGCACCTGAGAGTTCCCAGGTACCATGCTTGTTATTGATGCTTCCAGATTCATGGTTCATGTTTCAGAAGGAGGACAGGCAGAGAAAGGATCATCTGCGCTCTCTGATCCAGCCATATCTGAACCCAGAAGCTCCTCTGGACTTCCCAGGTTTATGAGTCAGCAAATGTCCTTTCTGCTACAGCTCTTTTAAATTGAGATTTTTGTCATTTACAAATAAATAGTGAATACAGGATTTGAAATGAGAAATGTAATAGTTCTCCCACCCACCCTGTGGCTCTTGGTGGGAGAAGTTATTCCCACCCAAAACACTGAAGACTCCATTATCAGAAAATGGAGAAAGAATGTCAGGAGACAAAAGCAAGTAAAGCCAAGGTGTCTACTTTGTCCATGTGACATTGATACCAAAGGAGGGAAGGGAAGTGCTGGGAAGGAAAGGGCTTGGTCCCTGGCAAGGACTCCACACCCTGCCTGTACCCACAGACCCAGGTGAGGATGGGCACTCCTGCCTTCATGCTCAAATGTTGCATTTCCCAAGACTACCCTGGCCTGCTATGCCCCCATCCTGCACCTATCATACCTATAAAAACCCTGAGTCCCTAGCAGGCAGACCCACAGGTCACTGGACATCGAGAGGAACACATCGGTGGGAGAAGACACAAGCGGCTGAATATTGAAAGGATGTCTAGGGGAACACGCTGGCAGAAGTGCACAGGACGGATGCCAGCAAGCCACCGACTGACGGAACGATGTGGACTTTGACTGGGGTAGTCAGAGGAGAGCCGAGGACACTGAGTGGTCTGACTCCAGGGGAAAACCACCTTCCCACTCCATCTCCCTTCTGGCTCCCACATCTGTTGACAGCTACTTAGACTCAATAAAACCTTGCACTCATTCTCCAAGCCCACGTGTGATCCAATTCTTCTGGTACACCAAAGCAAGAAACTCCAGGATACAGAAAGCCCTCTGTCCTTGCGATAAGGCAGAAGGTCTAATTGAGCTGACTAGCGCAAGCTGCCTACGAACGGCTAAACTTAAAGAGTACCCCATAACACATGCCCACTAGGGCTTCAGCTGTAAACATTCACCCCTATTCATTGCTGTGGGCTTGGAGCCCCACAACCTTCCCGGCTGCATGCTCCCCTAGAGGTTTGAGCAGTGGGGCACGTAAGAAGCTAGCCACTTCCTGTCACATGCCATGAGAAGGGAACAGGGGAAACTTTCCCATTTCAACATGTCTCTTTGTCACTGCAGCTTCAGCTAAATTCATAAAATTGCTTTTATTTCTGAGACCTGGAACTTTCTTTGGGACAGTGGAAGTGGACAACTTTCTGAAAATTAATTTTCCAAATGTTCATTTGCTAAGGCTAGTTCACTGATAGCCAATTTGTGAAAAGCCAATTGTGAGCTTTAATTTACACTCCAAAGTAAATAAAATAAATCAGAATTACCCAAAATATAACATATAATAAATCAAGATTAAAGAAAAATGTCCATATTAATACTCAGAATTATTTTTCTGAATGTTATATTTGATACCCAAAGATGAACATTTCAGTTAAGTCGGTTAAGTCTTTTTAAATGTTTACAAAATTACTACAAGCAAATTTGGTATATTTGGCCAATTGATCATTCAGTGACTAAGCTTCTTCCCTTGGCCAAAACCTGAAGTAGTTGACTGCGACCACTGATGTTCTTCACAGGCTTATTTGAAACACTTGAATTTATACCAATAAGCAGGGTTTTTTTGTTGATAGGGCAAGAGGTCCAATGCAAGTAGAAAAAAAAAAAGTGAAGACAAAGGACGACACCTCCCATAGGGAAAGGTCTGTACAGGTCACAGATATTCAACACTGCCTTCCCCTCACCCCACTTGCCAAGTCTCTGATCTGATATAAGCTGCCACATTTTTGAGATAATTTCCGTCTTTTATAAACACTCTGTTGTGGTCAAAGGGTCTGTTTTCCAATACTGATTCAGTCTTTTACTGACAGTGAATTCGTGTAAGTCAGAAGAAGCTGTTATGCTGTAATAAGGAATCCCTCCCCAAGTCTCAACATCTTAATGCAGCCATGTTTTGTTTCTTGTTCATGTTCCATGCCCGATGTAATTGTCATCACTTACAGATCCTATATGATCTATATTAACATACAGCTATACTACCTGAACCCCTGGCTTCTTTGGTCAGCTCAGCAGAGGAAGAGGGGGCACAGAAAATCAAACAAAGGCTCTTAAATACTTCCACCTGAAAGTGATAGTTTTCATCCACTCACATTCCACTGGCCGAAGCACATCATGAGGTTACACTCCACTTCAAGTGGGCAGGGGATTGTAGTCCTCTTTGTCCCTGATTAGAAGAGAAATGAATGTTGGCAAACATTGGTATTACAAAACACAGAAAATTAATTGTTCTGTGTCTCTGTTAACTCATCTGTAAAATGAGGATGATAATATCCATGTCATAGAGCTATTTATGAAATGGAAAATGAATATACAAAGCCTAGCATTATACTTGATAGTCACAAAACAATAAAATTAACTATTATTATTATTAGAGTTAATATTTATCTTTGGGATAGACGATTACATTGAGTAGCATCACTCTAGGTCTTTCAAAAAGTATTTCATATATAAGATCAGATTAATTTTATTTGGAATAAGTTGCATAATCACTAAATTTGTTTCTTCTTTTCTGTAAATGACATTACCTACCCATTTACTCAAGCTAGAAATTTTGGCACTATCTTTGATGCCCCTCTTTCCTCACCTCCCTAATTCAATCAATTCACCAAGTCCTGTGAATTCCGCTTTATGAATAATTTTGCACTCCACTGCTCTCACCTATTCCACATTACCATCATTGTTATGTACTGAATTTTTGTGTTCCTTCCCACTCCAAATGACTGTGTTGAAGCCCTAACTTCCAATCTGACAGGGAGAGATGGGGTTTTTTCAGGGGGAAATGGGACCTTTGCGAGATAATTAGATTTATATGAGGTCACAAGGGTGGAGTAACCATGACTGGATTAATGTCCTAATAAAAAGAAAAAGATACACCAGAGCTCTCTATCCTCTATGTGAGGACACAGAAAGAAGGTGGCCAAATGCAAGTCAGGAAGGGAGCCCTCACCAGAACCTGAGCAGTCTGGCACCCTTGGGCTTCCAGCCTCCAGAACTCTGAGAAATAAATGTCTGCTTGTTAAGACACCCATTCTGTAGTGTTTTGTTGTGGCAGGCCAACCTGATCAAGGACAATCGTTTTTTCCATAGACTATAGCAACTCCCAACTGGTTACCCCAGTATTCGTTCTGCTCTTCTCCAACTTTTATTCACATAGGAGCCATAGTGATTTTTTTTAGCTTAGACATTAAGCTTCTTTTTGGATGATATCCTTTAATAGTTTCTCATTTTAATTTTCACCAAGGCCTACAAAGCTCTCTATGGTATAAGCAAGCATTCTGCATAAAGTGACATTCTAGTTCCCCAGGGATGAGGCAGTCATCCATATCAGACTCCCTAACTTGAATTTCTACAACTACTTTTATTATTTCTTAAAGAGAAGATGGGTTGGTGGACAGGTAGAAGTAAGAGGAAAGAGAAGGCTTAGGGAATCCCATCAAATATTTCCTGGTCCTTTTTATCTCCTGAGTACCTTCGTAATGAAGAAGTGGTTCAAACAGTCTCTAGTTAGGTGTTTGAATCTGAAAGAAGAAATGACAATGTCTTTCATTTTGTGCTTCAATTTCAATTCATTGTTAGTGGCTTCTCAAAGGATTAAGGTGAGGAGGTTAAATGGGGCTCAGAAAAAAAGCATTGAAATTATTTAGTAATGTCTGCCACTGGTGAGAAAATAGTGAAGAGTGACTGGTTTTGTCACCATCATCTGAACCCTCCAACCTGGATGATAGCCTTTCTCTGACATGAGAGGAATCATCTTCTTTGAAGAGCTTTCTCTCAAAAACCATTAGAAATACTAGTGACCACTACTTTCTGAGAGTGTCAAAAGGTTTAAATGCTGATAAAGCTTAAAGAAAGTGCATCATAATGCTAGACAGGTGTGACATTCATTCCCTGTCTTGTAATTTGCTTTCACTGATGGAAATTTTTATTTCTCTCTTATGTGGAAGAAGAGTAACAACAATGTTGTGGTTCAAACAGAACTTTTTTTTTTTTTTTGAGACAGAGTCTCGCTCTGTCGCCCAAGCTGGAGTGCAGTGGCGCAACCTCGGCTCACTGCAAGCTCCGCCTCCTGGGTTCACAACATTCTCCTGCCTCAGTCTCCCAAGTAGCTGGGACTACAGCGCCCACGACCACGCCTGGCTTATTTTTTTTTGTATTTTTAGTAGAGGCGGGGTTTCACCGTGTTAGCCAGGATGGTCTCGATCTCCTGACCTCGTGATCCACCCACCTCGGCCTCCCAAAGTGCTGGGATTACAGGCGTGAGCCACCGAGCCACGGTGCCCAGCCCAAACAGAACCTTGTTATTCAAAGGTCTTATGGTGTGATGGGTAAAAGCTTGGGAAATGCCTGTGAGAAATTAGCAGCACAACTTGCTTACTCACTTTCAGCCTATTAAAATTTTCCTGAAACTTATAAATGGAAAGATGTTTTGTTCCCAAGAGTCTGCTTGTATGTTGCTTCAGTTTTTAGAAATAATTCAAGAAAGTAAGCACAGGACTTGGGAAGTCTGCAGAAAAGTTTCAACTAAGATGACAAACTCAGTTAACTTTATTATTTTGTTTCCTTACAAAGCCCACGGATCATACCACACTGTTCTTTCTGCAAAACAGTTGAGAATTACCAGTAATTGAGACTGTTTACATTCAATGCCATCCTGACAGAAGCAGCTTTATTATATTGCAGAGGGATAATTAATATATGATGGGGATTAAAGATTGCATCACAGCAGGTAAGCCTCTTGTCTGATATGTCATTTCACTGATTACAAAGGAATGCAAATTATATAAACAGAAATAATGTTTTTCTCTTATGCTAATTTTAGCCTAGCCCACCTGTGCATTTTCGATTAACTGGAGAAAGGTGAAAAATATTAGGTTTGCTAAGGTAGATTTCTGCCTTGTCAGCCCACCTCATCTGATATTAAATGCAGTTATATCTTATTTAGACTCCGTTTTTAACCTTTTTTTAATTCCTGAAAAGATAAAATTCAAGCAAATTACTCATATGAGCTATGAGATTTAGGAGACGTGACATGATTTGGATAAGGTAAAAGGCTTGTCTTTCTTGACAAATTGTACAAATTAGAGCAATATTCTTGGCTATTTGACTATCGTGATATTGTCGTGTCTTAGGCTTGTGCTTGTTTGCAACAGATCTTTAATACCTAATATTGTTAATTGTACAACATATCAATACTCTCCTTTGCCTCTATCACAGGCCAAGGCAAGATGTAATAAACATTAATAATTTTAGATTTATTTCCACTGTAGCAAGAATGGGAAAAAAGTGTCATCTGAAATGCCATTTTCAAGCAATTGCAGTGATTTACTGGAACCCTACATAAGAAGTCCAGATTCAGTGGGAAAGACTGTGAGGATCCATTAGCAATGCTTACGATGAGCAAGTCTTGTGATGGGTTTACCCTCCTTGCATTAGAATTTGCAGTCTTCTATTAGGCCATTAGCCTTTGAGAGCAAAAACTATATGTATCTCATTTTTGTAGCCCCAGTGCCAGGCACACAGTAGCTGCTCCAATAGCAAAGGAGTCTGAGTCAGGCTGCTTGAGTTTAATGGCTGTCTTTGTTGCTTACTAGCTGAGTGAACTCTTCATGTTTATAACTTAACTGTGGTTCAGTTTCCTTCTCTACAGAAAAGGCATGAGTTCCTCATTCATAGGGTTATAATAAGGGTTAAATAAAGTCATGCATATCCAAAGCTTAGCATACTGCCTGAGACATAGTAAATACTTGAGGAATGCAGGTATAAATTAACATAGGAATGAGTAACTTTGCAAGGAAACAGAGAGAAGGATCCTAAACAGTCCTGCTGGTATATGCATTTATGATTCAAAAATCCTCAATTGTTGACGGGTGGATCACGAGGTCAGGAGATCGAGACCATCCTGGCTAACACGGTGAAACCCCGTCTCTACTAAAAATACAAAAAACTAGCCGGGCGAGGTGGCGGGCGCCTGTAGTCCCAGCTACTCCGGAGGCTGAGGCAGGAGAATGGCGTGAACCCGGGAGGCGGAGCTTGCAGTGAGCTGAGATCCGGCCACTGCACTCCAGCCCGGGCTACAGAGCAAGACTCCGTCTCAAAAAAAAAAAAAAAAAAAAAAAAAATCCTCAATTGTTAAAATTTGGGTCAGAAACGTATTATTCCAGGTTGTTGGTAAATGTGAGGGCCGTTCTGGGTTTGGAGGTAGAACAATAAACTGAGAGGCCAAAGGAGCTGCAAATAAAAATTGACTTCTCTGGGAAAATGATTTTCACATTTATACCTACCTGCCTTTTGTCCTCCCATGCATTTCTCCAGATGTGGTACCAATGTGATACAACTGTTGTTTATTCCTTCTTTGACAATAGCAAGGTAGTATGAACCTGCCAGTGAGGGCTTCAAATATAGCTCCAGAGACATTCACCACTACTGCCTGCCTCCATGGTTTCCCATTCCCTTTCACAAATAAAACATGACCTCATGCTTCATTCTGAGCTTGCATTTTACATACATCATTTGGATCTTCTCTACAAACCAATGAAGTGGGTGTGGTAATCTTCCTTTACAAATAGAGAAACTGAGGCCTAAGATGAGGAGCAATTTCCCCATAAAAAACCTTTATTGTCAAAGTCCAAATGGCTGATGATTCATGCTATAGACATCCCAAACTAGCTGGTAGGCAGAGCTCTGGGCATTCCAAATGGAAACGTGGAACAGACACAGATCACCTGGCCACACAGACTTCAGCTCTAAAGACAGACAACTACTTACCTGTTAAAGTTTCCTGTGCACTAATTTTTAAAATCTAGAGATAGATATTAAGTAGGTTAAGTGAAATCTTAAATTAGCCCATGGACATTTGAGAACGGAATCATTTTTAGAATCTTGATTCTGAGATTCACTGTTGGGCTTAAGTCACTGCTTCTGTGATGGTTGGTTTTGGGTGTGAACTTGACTGCATTAAGGGATACTTATCTGGGAAAGCATTATTTACTCTCCATGCTTCAGTAGATACTGAGCCCTTCCCTCTTCTGCCGAAAGGGAAACCCAGGTGATTTGGCGTTTGATTAGAATAATTGGGCTGCCCCAGGTGTGTCGGTGACGGTACTTCTGAGGGAAACTGGGACTAAATGAAGAAGATCTGCCCTCCATATGAGCAGGCACGATCCAACCAGCTGGGGGCCCCAAATAGAACAAAAAGGCAGATAAAGGGCAAAGTTTCCCTGGAGAAGAGCCCGGCCTGTAGACAGACATCAGAACTCCAGGTTCTCCAGCCTTTGGGCTCCAGGACTCACACCAAGGCGCCACCGGGCTCTCTGACCTTCAGCTTTGGACTGAGAATTAAGCTATAGAATGCCATGGTTCTGAAGCCTTCAAACTCAGACTGAGCCACGCTACAGGCTTTCCAGGTTGTCCAGCATGCAGAAGGTCTGTTGTGGGACTTCTCAGCCTCCATAAGCAAGTAAGACAATTACCTCTAATAAATCCTTTTTCATATATCTCTCTATACATCTGTAGGTTCTGTCTCTAGGGGGAACCCTAACTAAAACCATCCTCAAAGATAACATGCATAAGAATTGCCCAGAGCAGGGGGATGGAGTCTTGCTAACATGCACATTGATTCAGAAGAGGTAGGGCCTAGGATTTTCTGTACTTCTGAAACACTTCCAGGTGATGTTGATGCTGATGGACAAGGAGCACACTATCAGTTTTTAGTCAGGCTTCCACAAAGTGCTTTCTGCGGGTACCTTGCATCAGAATATGCACACATGAAGAGAGTCTGCCTTGGTTAGTGGGTCTCAGGTGGGTCTGGAGAGATGAGAGGAAACTGCCTGTTTAAAATGCATTCAGGTGATTCAGCTACATATTAACAAAGCATTGTGACATTAATGAAAGTGTTTTCCAAACTTGCTCCATTATTAGAACCACCTGCTGGTTAAAAGGCACTGATTTCCCAGGCTTTCCCCCTTACAGACTCAGTTTTAAAGATCTGGCTTATCTCATTTTTATCTATGCAATTCCTGATAATAACTTAGTGAGGTTATGGAATTTGTCCAAAATCTAACGTAGTAAATAGTAGTCTCAAGTATATGTGTAGACTGATGGAGAAGAGTCAGAGGGGAAGAAATACTAAATGAGAGACAAACAGGGAATTAGAGACTTCATTGGGAGATATTTGTGTGAGTGGACCTAGAGTACTCAGTACCACTGGGCTAGCTTTGGAAGGCTTGCTCACCCAACAGAGTCGTGCAGTGGCTCCTCCGCAGTGTGCCTGGGCTTCAGGAGGGCAAGAAGCAGGACTTGGGTTCAGAGTGGTGCAGGCTAAACTCGCGACAAGACAGTCACATGGACTCATAACTGCGTCAAGAACTTCAGTGAAGGAACTTCTAGTCTCTACCATACTGGTAACACCTGCCTTTTTTTTTGTTTTTAGTTTTTTCTTGGTAAAAACAAAAATTTGCACAAACATAATGGGAACTCATGTTCTAAAAATATAACTTTCCTAGTAATCCTCTACCCTTTTGTATCAACTTAAGTCAATTATAATTCTTTTTGTCCCCCAGTTTCTACACACATAATTTTTCTAATATTGGCAAGACTTATTTCAGAGAGGGGTGAGGCTTACTAAAGTTATCTTAAGGGTCTAAACTAGCAATGATACATGGAAGTTAGTGGAGGACAGATTTCTGTGGACAGAGTAAGGGAGAATGATTTAAAATACTTGCATAATAATTAGACCAGAGAGAGCAAAAATGTTTTCTTTTAATGCTAGCCCCAATCTATTATTGAGCATCTAGGGAACTGTGCAGGGAAGTATTCTAAGCTGACATCTAATCAGTGTTTTTGAAAGATCTTGGTAGCCAAGTCTTTTGTGTATTATATCTAGCAAGAATTGTTTCACAGTTGTTTTCTAATTGTACTCTGCATAAATATGTGCTAGAGTCTGGGTGAATGCGCATCACTATGCCCGGGGATTTGGTGAGGAGGAACCAGAAATTCCTCCTTTGTTATTAATATTCTTAATAAAACTTGATTTTCATGCTTTGGGCCTGGCTCTGTTGAAATGATGGTTATGGAGTTTAAGAACTGGAGCAGAACAAACACAATCCTACCACAGATGCCCTTCCAGAAGGAAAAGGGATGAATGAGGTCATGCTTCTTGGCTGGTATTAGTCCCCCATTTTCTGTAGAACTCAAGGTGCTGCTCCTCCAAAACCAAATAACATTAGAGTCTCCACCTGTCATCTGAAACCACAGCACTCAGCGGAAGGCCCAGCTTGTCAGCTAATATCCACACCCCTCATTCAGTGCATGCTGACTCTTCCAGCTCATCCTGCCCACTCACCCCTAACCTCCACAGACCCAGCTGGTTATGGTTATCCCACTTCAGTTGTCTAGTTAACTCACCCCAAAGAATGATTTGAATCTTCATAAAAATCAAATCTCCTAATTCCTCTGTCCTTTCCTTCTCTCCTGCCTTCCACCCCATCCATCAGATTCTGGGACTCAATTATCTTCCCATAGTTTTGGTCTCCTTTCTTTCTTACCCATGCAAAATTTAGATTTTACATCAATTTTAAAATGGGAGAGAAAATAATTTTTAAAATGACATAAATGGCAACTACTCATTACCTACTTGTTCTAGACTTTCCTGTATAAGCATAGTTCTAGATGCTTTCTTACAGATTTTGAATTTAATTATACTGAGATTCAAGAATACAGATTATATTTTGATTATTTATTAAAACTTATTATAGTAGTTAATCTTAGCAAATGTTTTATTGGTGGGCTTCAGATGAATATGAATTCATTTAGTTACGCAAAATTTGCATAATGCAAATAAGTTGTTTATCTTTACTAATTCTTTTTGTCAGCTTTATCTCTCAATTACTGAGAGCTATGTGAAAGCCTAAGGGTATGTTGGCAAATTGTCGATTTCTTAATTATAGTCGCATTTAGCATTAACGTATCATCTTGCTAACTGAAACTTTGTGATTATGTGATGATCTTCCTTGTCCCTAATATTTTTTACCTAAATACTATTTGGACTGATATAAATACAAACTCCCCAATTGTATTTTTTAGCTATTTTTTTTAGTATATGCTTTCCATCCTTTCTCCTATCAACTTTTTTATTTTCCTATGTTTTAGCATGTTCCTTTGCTGCATAAAGCAGAATTTAAATCTGCCTTTCAAATGACAACATAGTTGATCAATCTTAGCTGTGATTACTGTTGTTTTAAACTTTATTGCTATTGTCTCATTTAATGTTCTTTTTGTGTTAGTTTTTAGAAGTTTTTCTGACTCCTTTGCTTCATCTTTTATTTTTGAAAATTCCATTTCTTTCTCTACTATTTTGAAAATTACATAATCCATTTTTAGTCTCAAACTTGACATTTCCTTAGGTATTCTTAATTTTTTGAAGCCTCCAGTCAATCACAACTTGACTTGCCTCCTGAGCAATATTGAAACCTAAGAATGTTTAAATTCTGAATGTCTAAATTCCTTCTTCAATTCCATAGTTTAGAAGATTGTTTAAAGGTTTGTTGTACTGAACTCTATATTTTTGTTTATCTAGAAATATCATTTGGCCTTAAGAGATTTTTGTCAGAGACATTTCTATTCTAATTGACAGCTGTTTTCTCTCACACCTTGGGGCATATTATTTGAACATTATGTTGTTGTTGTGGGCCTTTTTCCTTAGTTCAGCTAGAGATGAGGGTCCTTATCACACAGCCACGAAAAATTAGGCTTGCAGACAACTTGAAGGGTAAGGCAGGCTTTTATTGGGTTGAAAAGGAAGAAAAGGGGAAACAGGGACTCAGCGGAGTGAAAATGCTGCTAGTACTAGTACATGCTTCCCTCCTTGCAGATTGAATCCCAAGTTCCACCCAGGAAGAGGAGGGGCCGGGCTCCTTCCTGCTGCAAGGGCCAGAAATTCTGTGTCTTGGTGGGTATTCCTCCAAGTGTGCAGGCTGGCTGGAGTTTCTCTGGGGACCCCCTTCCCACCTGGCTGTCTCATTGTTATGAACGTTTCCTGATTTCTATTGTTATTTTAAAGAAATCTTCTAATTATTACTCCTTTTATAAATGAATATTTTTTAGCTACTTTTAAGATCATTTTCTTTAGTGTTCTATAGTTTCACTACACATTTCTAGCTCTTGATTTGTGATTTACTTTCTCAGAACTCCTTGTGCTTCCAGGATTGGAAAATTCATGTTTATTTATTTATTTATTTTTTTTGCCATTATTTTGATGAATGATCCATGTGCAGCTGAAATAAATATGCAGTCTGACATGTGTTGTAATGTTCTGTACATGTCAGCTAGATTAAGTTGTTTGATAGTGTTGTCCAAGTACTCAATGATTACTAATGTTTCTGTCTACTTTTTCCTTTTTCTCTTTTTTTTTTTTTTTTTTTTGAGACGGAGTCTCGTTTTGTCGCCCAGCCTGAAGTACAGTGGCGCGATCTCGGCTCACTGCAAGCTCCACCTCCTGGACTCATGCCATTCTCCTGCCTCAGCCTCCCGAGTAGCTGGGATGCCCGGCTAATATTTTGTATTTTTAGTAGAGATGGGGTTTCACAGTGTTAGCCAGGATGGTCTCGATCTCCCGATCTCGTCATCCACCCGCCTTGGCCTCCCAAAGTGCTGGGATTACAGGCGTGAGCCACCGCGCCAGGCTGACTTTTTCTCTCAATTTTTGAGAGAAGTGTTAATCTCCAACTATAATTGTAGATAGATCTATTTTCCTCTTAGTTTTGTCAGTGTTCTGAAATTGTTAGGTGCATATATACTTAAGACTTCTATGTCCTTTTTATAAACTGACCCTTTATACCCTAAATACTTTTTATCTGGAAATTAATGTAACCCAAAGTCTAATATGTCTATATCTTATATAAATCAATGTTCTCATTATTAGTGTTTACATGCTATAATTTTTTTTATCCATTTACTTTTAACCTAATTGCATTATATTTAAAGTGCATTTCTTTCCAACAGGACGTAGTTGAGAGTTGATCTTGCTTGGGACAACCTGTCATTTGAAATTGATCCAAAAGGTGTAAATACTTTACCAGTCATATTATAATCTTTTTATTTGGTGATAGGAATTTGAGACTAGGAGAGAGAAAGTGACTTGGTCAAGATCACACAGCTAGTAATTGCAGGTATGAGAATAGATTTAGGTATATGATGCTCAACTCTGTGGTAATCTAGTTGCTACACAGACCTTGTCTCATTGATTTTGGAGGGTTTCCTAGTTTTCCCACTTCTGATTTTCAAAGTTGTGTTTCAACATCATGGTCAGTGGGATCAAAGCCATTGTTCTGGATTCATGGAAAGCCTTTGGTTTTGCCTGCTTTAGTGACTTGTTCAGGATATTCAGTCCTTAGCATTAAGCAACTCCTCTTACAGCTTCAAAGATGTTGGATAACTCCAAAACCTTTGTAGTGTAAAACCATCCAGTTCAAAGGCCAAGTGTTCCTTTAAAGGAAGGAGAAAAGTCTACCCAGATGCACATTTGGTCCTTGACCTCTTTTGATGTTTCTCCTTTGAGAGTGCAGATCCTGTCGATTTTCAGCCCCTCCATACTGACAGCGCTGCAGAAATTTCTCTCAAATTCTCCATTTCTTTTTGCATCTATTTAAAAAAAAAAAAAACTTTAAAAATCTTTCCTGAATGAGGCATTTGCTATTTTTTGTTAAAGGTTGTCGTCATGGATATGAAAACTGTTGTCTGCCTTTTTGAAGTTGAAATTATGAATTGTTCAGAAATTAAGAAAGTTCACTTTCTAATTTACTTAAATTTGCATTTGCTGTATCTGAGCTACAGTATTCACATACAGGTGAATATCAGCTATACATACACATGGGATTCAACTGATACACCATATAGACTTAGAGCTCAATCTTAGGATGAGAGACATCTGCTTTCTACTTTTGTCTTTGACTAGTCACTAACCATTTGATCTTGGGCAAGTAGCTTCACTTGGGTTAGTAACTTAATTCTTGGTCTCAGTAGCCACAGCTGTTAAATAAAATAGTTGACATTTTCTATCCCTTTCATTCTTCAGCTGTATTTTATTGCTAAATGTTTAAAGAGCAGCACATTTTTTTGTATAACTATTTCTGTGCAACATATAAAACTGTAAATTTTGCCCCAAGCTGAAATTACAAACATCTCAGAATCTCCTCTATAATTTAACATGTAGTCTCTCCTAAACTCAATACATTGTTTTCATTATTTTTATACCATTGCTTAACTAACTTTGGGAATTTGGGGAGGGATACCTCATGCAGATCAATGTGCATGCTTTTCAGAAAACATACTTCATTTTCTTTGTGTCATTGGCCTTTCCTAATCATATCAGCAATGTACATGTAGACTATGCTACTGCAGTGGAGGAGTCAGTGCCACAGATAGTTTACTGATGGCAACATTGTCTGCATGAAATGGAATCTGCTAAGGGTGGGAAAAAAATCATGTCCTTCAAAATAATGCCTTATTTGGGAGAGTGATCATGGTGAGCTTTGAAGTAAACTTCGATTTGAAACTTGGCTGCCATGAATAGCTTTGCATCCAAGGATTAGAGACTTGGCTAACTTGACCAAGCTTTCATTTCTTTATATCCAAATAGGAATAACAGAATCTAATTCTGCATGTTTGCTATATGGTTAAATGACTTAATGTATGGTGACGCACATCTTATGTCTGGTATACAGGTCATGTTCAAATGTTCATTCCTTTTTTGTTACCCCTTTAAAAAGTCACACATGGCTGTAGTCATCAATTATGATTCTCAAAAAGTTTTTTTTTTTTTTTTTAACATGAATTGCTGCTTCCGGCTATCTAGTTCCTTCTCTTTTTTTTTTTTTTTTTTGGTAGAGACGGGGTTTCACCGTGTTAGTCAGGATGGTCTCGATCTCCTGACCTTGTGATCCGCCCGTCTCGGCCTCCCAGAGTGCTGGGATTACAGGCTTGAGCCACCGCGCCTGGCCCCCTAGTTCCTTCTCTTGAAGCAGTGTCATAGGATTCATACGTATGAGAGAGATCTGCCCGGAATATGTGAAGAGAATTTGGAGGACACATTGGGAACTGCATGGATCTCAGTTATAGGAGGTATTATCCAACATGACAGGGACTGAAAAGCAGGTAGCTGTCCCCCACCCCCCACCCTTTTTTTTTTTGCTGTCTTTTTCTGGGCTATCTGTGCTTCCATCTCTATTTCTCTTTGAGATTGCTCTATTATTTACAGATCTGAGTTAGACATAACTTTATTTCCTTCTTTATTTTTCTTTTCTATGACATAGCATTTTTCTATTTTTTTTTCCTACCTGACTTCATTTTCTCAGTATTGTCTTGCTGCTTTATTTTCCTCTGCCAAACCTGCCAGACCTGCATGTTTGTATGTACTAAGGGCTTGGATCTCACCCCTGTTATTCTCCAAACACGTTTTCCCAGGACGGTTTGATCTACCGCGTTGTTCGTTACCTCTCGGTTTGTTTTCTGCCCTCCCTAGTCCCTGAGCTCCAGGTCAATATATCCAACTTCATACTTGATATATGCAGATGAACGTCTAATAGGTCCTTCAAGTTGAACAAGGCCAAAACAGAATTCTTGGTCCCCCAGTCTCCTCCCATCAACTCTGTTTCTCGCTTGTAATTCAGAAAACCAAGTTTCTCAAAAGCCAGAGAATCATTCTTATTTATTTCTTCCCTTTACCATCACATGAAACTCATCAGCAATTTCTGATGGAAAAAAATGTTATCTGAAGCATTTTTACCTTTCTGTTTCTACTCTGGTCACCCATATGGGCAAAGTTATCATCTCTCCCCTAAACTTTTACCATGCCTCTTAATTTGTCTTCACATAGCTATTGCCGTCCCCTTAACAAAACTCACCCTCCATACCTCCTACTAGAGGGATAGTTTTAAGATTGAAAACCTTCTCCGATCATTCCCCTGCTTAAAACTCTTCAGTTGCCTCTTATTACATTGAGAATAATGGCTATTTTTTTTTTTTTTAATTCTAGCACATCAGGCCCTACCTGATAAGATTTCTGCAACTTCTATAACCTAAAATGAATGGTGTCTTTCCTCTCTTCACTATAATGTTCTGGACACCTTCCAGGCTTTCATTTTGTTCTTTTATTTCTCTTCTTCTTTTTTTTTTTTTTAAATAGGCAACACTCTTGAAAGCATCAAGGCATTTGTATTTTGTCTCTGGCTCAAGTCCCCACCCTGTGGATCTTTGCAGATCTCTCTCTTCATAGGAGACCATTACCAAAGAACTCAGAAGAATAAATTATAAAATGATAAAGATTAGCCAAAGGAGTGATATAAGGGTATGAGAGCATGAATGCAATTACTGAGTTTATTTCTAATATTCTTACTTTTAAAATATAAATTTAAAAATATAACTATGTCAATGATAAATGTAATCTAAAATTAAAAACAAGCAGAAGCCACTAGCAATACACAGTGGGAAATGGAAATTGAAAAGCAATTTCAGGGACTTCTACTTCCAGAAATGAGGGAGTAAGACCAGATTCCTTCTTGCTTTAAATAACAAAATAGATAAAACATATAAAACAATGGTTTACATGCAATCATTGGAAAACATAGTACAGGAATGTAATCCCAGAGCAAAGAGAAGAAACAGAAGAGAGTCTATCAGCCTGCAGAGAGTTTCCAAGTAAAAACACAGGAGACAGAATTCAAGAGACCAATAAGGCAGGTATTTGTTCGAGCAGAACATCAGAGAAGATGGGATTCACAGAGGGCATTCTGGTAATTTGCAGAAGCATTCCCTCTGGTTTTTGGCTGAGTACTGGTTTTAGAGTGTATGAAAGGGAACTCGGTAAAGCCAGGGATATAATTTTTGGGAAGCAGTTTAATAATGCTAGAAGCTCCTTGCAAGCTGGTATTATTTTCTGTTCTAATGAGTTTGGAAAGGCCTCCTTATACATGGGCATCGGTTCAAGTCCTCACATAGTTACAATATCAGTATTTGGGATAAGTTAGCCTGAGACCAAAAGCTGCCTTAGATCCGTCCTAACAAAGCTTAAATGCAAACCTTAATAGATTAACTTGTTTCAGAGTGACTTAACTGAGTACTAGAGAAATAAAAGTCCCATAATATTTAAAGGAATAATAAAAAATTACCAGGTCAGGTGCAGTGGTACACACTTGTAATCTTGGGAAATTGGGAGGCTGAAGCTGAGGGTCTTATTATTATTACTATTTTAGATTTTTATTTTTTTGAGATGGAGTCTCGCTTTGTCGCCCAGGCTGGAGTACAGTGACCGGATCTCAGCTCACTGCAAGCTCCGCCTCCTGGGTTTATGCCATTCTCCTGCCTCAGCCTCCCAAGTAGCTGGGACTACAGGCGCCCGCCACCTTGCCCGGCTAGTTTTTTTGTATTTTTTGGTAGAGACGAGGTTTCACCGTGTTAGCCAGGATGGTCTTGATCTCCTGACCTCATGATCCGCCCGTCTCGGCCTCCCAAAGTGCTGGGATTACAGGCTTGAGCCACCGCGCCCGGCCTTTTTATTATTTTTTAAGGTAGAATCTCATGCTGTTGCCCAGGCTGGAGTGCAGTGGTGCAATCACAGCTCACTGCAGACTCAACCTCCCAGGTTCAAGTTATCCTCCCACCTTAGTCTCACAAGCAGGCAGCACAGTAGGCACATTGCTATCATGCCTAATTTTTAAAATTTATTGTGGAGACAAGCATTGCTTTGTTGCCCATGCTGGTCTTAAATTCTGGCCTCAAGTGATCCTCCCACCTCAGTCTCCCAAAGTGTTGCAATTACAGGCATGAACCACCCATCCTGGTCACTGGGGGATCTTTTGAACCCAGAAGTTTGAGACCAGCCTGGGAAACATAGTGAGACCCCATCTCAATTTTAAAGAAATACCAGACATCCAAAGTAACAGGAAAATATAACTCCTAGCCATAAGAAACACTCGACAGAAACAGACCCAGGCATAACAGATAACAAAATTAGCAGACAAGAGTGTGAAAATACCTATTAGAAATTTTGATTCATGTATTCAAATAAACACACACAAAAATGTAAATGTTAAATATATACTTATCCCATGACATCAGTCCTACTCATCTACAAGATAAATGAAAATTTATGTTGACACGAAAATCTGTACTCAAATTTTCAGTGACTGCATTGTAATAGCCAAAAAACCTGGTACCAATGTAAATATACATCAACCTGTAAAGGAATAAGTAAACTCTGGCATACCTATACAATGGCATAGTACTCAGCAATTACGAGGCACATAATATACATGCAACAACATGGATGAATCTCAAACTGATCATGTCAATGAAATAAGCCATTTCAAAAGGCTACTTATTATACGATTTTGTCTATGACATACAGAAAAAGAAAAAACGAAACAAATAACTTATGGGAACACAAGTGGGATCAGTGGTTACCAGGAGCTGGGGACAGGGGAGGGCTTGACCATAAGGGAGCCAAGAGGGGTTTATTGTGATGGAACTAGTCTGTCTCTCAATTTTGATAGTCCCATGATTATACCTTTGCCAAATGTAAACAGAATCCAAAAACGTAAACTTCATGTAAATTATGTATCATTAAATTTGATTTTGAAAAATACTGAAAATATCAAGTGTTGATAAAAATATGGAGCAACTGGAGCTCTTATTTCTTCAGGGAGTGTGTTAATAGCTACTTTGTATAGCTACTTTGGGGAAAAAGGGAACATTTCTTTTTGTTTTTTTTAAGTTCCAGGATACACATGCAGGTTTGTTACATAGGTAAATGTGTGCCATGGTGGTTTGCTATACCTATCAACTCATCACCTAGCTATGCAGCCCAGCATGTATTAGCTATTTATCCTGATGCTCTCCCTCCTCCAACCTCACAGCCCCCAGTGTGTGTTGATCCCCTCCTTGTGTCCATGTGTTCTCGTTGTTCAGCTCCAACTTATAAGCAAGAATATGTGGTGTTTGGTTTTTTGTTCCTGTGTTAGTTTGCTGAGGATAATGGCTTCCAGCTCCATCCATGCCCATGCAAAGGAGATGATCTCTGTCCTTCTTATGACTGCATAGTATTCTGTGGTATATATGTACCATATTTTCTGTATCCAGTCTATCATTGATGGGTATTTGGGTTGATTCCATGTCTTTGCTATTGCCAATAGTGCTGCAATGAACAGACACATGCATGTATCTTTATAATAGAATGATTTATATTTCTTTGGGTATATACCTAGTAATGGGATTGCTAGGTCAAATGCTATTTCTGGTTCTAGGTCTTTAAGGAATCACCACACTGTCTTCCACAATGGTTAAACTATTTTACATTTCCACCAAAAGTGTAAAAGTGTTCTGTTTCTCCACAGCCTCACTAACATCATTGTGTCTTGATTTTTTAATAATCATCATTCTAACTGGCATGAGATGATATCTCATTGTGGTTTTGATTTGCATTTCTCTAATCAGTGATGTTGAACTTTTTTTTCAAGTTTTTTGGCCACATAAATGTCTTTTGAGGAGTGTCTGTTCATGTTCGAAAAAGGTAACATTTCTTATGAAACTGTATATAAACCTACCATACAACCTCATACTCCCACATATAGGTATTAGTCCAAATGAATAAAAACATATATTCAAACACTTATATGTAAACATTTATAAACTATCCATACAAACAAAGCAAACAAAGTATACACACACACAAACGCACACAAACACACACCAAAAACAACCAAAAACTAAGAAATCTCAGATGTTCACCAGCTGGTGAATAAACTGTCAAATAGCTATACAATAAAATACTACTAATTAAGATACATTAACTGCTAATATAGGAACAATATGGATGATACTGAAAGGTGCCTGCCATAAGTTATATACGTTCATATACATTGTATAATTTTCTTTATAAAAATATCTAGAAACTATAGAGCCTAACAACAGATCAAAGTGGGGAAGGATGGAGTGTGCCTGAAAAGGAGCATGAGTGACCTTGCTTAATGAAATTAGTCTGTGTCTTGATTATGGTGCTGGTTTCAGGAGTGTTTTTATCTATTTGTTAAAACATGTCAAATGAGTGAATTTCAATGGGTTTTATTATCAAATTATATCTCATGTCGATTTAGAAAATAGAAGCAATTAGAGCTAACTGTATAATAAACAGAAATAGGATATTTTTAAGGTCTCCAAACTTAAAAACAAACTGGAATATATGAGCAAATGAATCTAAGTATATATAATATATCCATAAAGAAAGAGCTAATTCAAATGATTTTGATGCACTACTGATTGCATCCTTAGAAATAATATTCTAAAGAGAAAAATAACTGCACAATTATTTAAACATATGAGGTAAATTTAATTTTAGGAATAATGTTGGTTTTGCTATCTAGAAGTTGCTATATTTAAGCTACAGAGTAAATAAACAATTATGTTATTGTAATTAAAAACCATGATTTCCAATGCAAGAGAAATGCAATACAAGTATAAAATGTTAAGTCAAATTGTGCACAAAGTTTGTCTCAGTATAAACTTAATTTTTATTTTTTTCTTTAATTTTTTATTATACTTTAAGTTCTAGGGTACATGTGCACAACATGCAGCCTTGTCACATAGGTATACATGTGCCATGCTGGTTCGCTGTACCCATCAACTCGTCATTTACATTAGGCATTTCTCCCAGTGCTCTCCCTCCCCAAATCCCCCGGCCCCTGACAGGCACTGATATGCGATATTCCCCGCCCCTCGTCCAAGTGTTCCCATTGTTCAACTCCCACCTATGAGTGAGAACATGTGGTGTTGGGTTTTCTGTCCTTGGGATAGTTTGCTCAGAATGATGGTTTCCAGCTTCATCCATGTCCCTGCAAAGGACATAAACTCGTCCGTTTTTATGGCTGCATAGTATTCCATGGTGTATATGTGCCACATTTTCTTTATCCAGTCTATCATTGATGGACGTTTGGGTTGGTTCCAAGTCTTTGCTGTTGTGAATAGGGCCACAATAAACATACATGTGCGTGTGTCTTTATAGTAGAATGATTTATAATCCTTTGGGTATATACCCGGTAATGGGATGGCTGGGTCAAATGGCATTTCTAGTTCTAGATCCTTGAGGAATTGCCACACTGTCTTCCACGATGATTGAACTAATTTACACTCCCACCAACAGTGTAAAAGTGTTCCTATTTCTCCACATCCTCTCCAGCATCTGTTGTTTCCTGACTTTTTAATGATTGCGATTCTAACTGGTGTGAGATGGTATCTCATTGTGGTTTTGATTTGCATTTCTCTGACCAGTGATGATGAGCATTTTGTCATATGTCTGTTGGCTGCATAAATGTCTTCTTTTGAAAAGTGTCTGTTCATATCCTTTGCCCACTTTTTTATGGGGTTGGTTTTTTTCTTGTAAATTTGTTTAAATTCTTTGTAGATTCTGGATATTAGCCCTTTGTCAGATGGATAGACTGCAAAAATTTTCTCCCATTCTGTAGGTTGCCTGTTCACTCTGATGGTAGTCTCTTTTGCTGTGCCGAAGCTCTTTAATTAGATCCCATTTGTCCATTCTGGCTTTTGTTGCCATTGCTTTTGGTGTTTTAGTCATGAAGTCCTTGTCCATGCCTATGTCCTGAATAGTATTGCCTAGGTTTTCTTGTAGGCTTTTATGGTTTTAGGTGTAACATTTAAGTCTTTAATCTATCTTGAATTAATTTTTGTGTAAGGAAGGGATCCAATTTCAGCTTTCTAATTATGGCTAGCCAGTTTTCCCAGCACCATTTATTAAATAGGGAATCCTTTCCCCATTTCTTGTTTTTGTCAGGTTTGTCAAAGATCAGTTGGTTGTAGATGTGTGGTGTTATTTCTGAGGCCTCTGTTCTATTCCATTGGTCTATATCTCTGTTTTGGTACCAGTACAATGCTGTTTTTGATTACTGCAGCATTGTAGTATAGTTTGAAGACAGGTAGCGTGATGCCTCCAGCTTTATTTTTTTGGCTTAGGATTGACTTGGCAATGCGGGCTCTTTTTTGGTTCCATATGAACTTTAAAGTAGTTTTTTCCAATTCTGTGAAGAAAGTCATTGGTAGCTTGATGGGGATGGCATTGAATCTATAAATTACCTTGGGCAGTATGGCCATTTTCACGATATCGATTCTTCTTATCTATGAGTATGGTATGTTCTTCCATTTGTTTGTGTCCTCTTTTATTTCACTGAGCAGTGGTTTGTAGTTCTCCTTGAAGAGGTCCTTCACATCTCCTGTAAGTTGTATTCCTAGGTATTTTATTCTTTTTGTAGCTATTGTGAATGGGAGTTCACTCATGATTTGGCTCTCTATTATTGGTGTATAGGAATGCTTGTGATTTTTGCACATTTTGTATCCTGAGCCTTAAGTTGCTAATCAGTTTAAGATTTTGGGCTGAGATGATGGGGTTTTCTAAATATACAATCATGTCATCTGCAAACAGGGACAATTTGACTTCCTCTTTTCCTAACTGAATACCCTTTATTTCTTTCTCTTGTCTGATTGCCCTGGCCAGAACTTCCAACACTATGTTGAATAGGAGTGGTCAGAGAGGGCATCCCTGTCTTGTCCCAGTTTTGAAAGGGGATGCTTCTGGTTTTTGCCCATTCAGTATGATATTGGCTGTGTGTTTGTCATAAGTAGATCTTATTATTTTGAGATACATTCCATCAATACCTAGTTTATTGAGAGTTTTTAGCATGAAGGGCTGTTGAATTTTGTCGAAGGCCTCTTCTGCATCTATTGAGATGATCATGTGGTTTTTGTCATTGGTTCTGTTTATGTGGTAGGTTATGTTTATTGATTGTACATGTTGAACCAGACTTACATTTCAGGGATGAAACTGACTTGATCATGGTGGATAGTTTTTGATGTGCTGCTGCGTTTGTTTTGCCAGTATTTTATTGAGGATTTTTGCGTTGATGTTGATCAGGGATATTGGTATGAAATTGTTTTTTGTTGTGTCTCTGCCAGGCTTTAGTATCAGGATGATGCTGGCCTCATAAAATGAGTTAGGGAGGATTTCCTCTTTTTCTACTGATTGGAATAGTTTCAGAAGGAATGGTACCAGTTCATCTTTGTACCTCTGGTAGAATTCACCTGTGAATCCGTCTGGTTCTGGACTTTTTTTGATTGGTAGGCTATTAATTATTGCCTCAGTTTCAGAGCCTGTTACTGGTTTATTCTGTGATTCGACTTCTTCCTGCTTTAGTCTTGGGAGGATGAATGTGTTCAGGAATTTATCCATTTCTTCTAGATTTCCTAGTTTATTTGTGTAGAGGTGTTTTTAGTATTTTCTGATGGTAGTTTCTATTTCTGTGGGATCGGTGATGATATCCCCTTTATCATTTGTTATTGCATCTATTTGATTTTTTCTCTTTATTAGTTTTGCCAGTGATCTAACAATTTTGTTGATCTTTTCATAAAATGAGCTCCTGGATTCATCAATTTTTTGGGGGGGGGGGGTGGTTTATGTCACTATCTCCTTCACTTCTGCTCTGATCTTAGTTATTTCTTCTGCTAGCTTTTGAATGTCTTTGCTATTGCTTCTCTAGTTCTTTTAATTGTGATGTTAGGGTGTCAATTTTAGATCTTTCCTGCTTTCTTTTGTGGGTATTTAGTGCTATAAATTTCCCTCTTCACATTGCTTTAAATGTGTCCCAGAGATTCTGGTACTTTTTGTCTTTGTTCTCATTGGTTTCAAAGAACATCTTTATTTCTGCTTTCATTTCATTATTTACCCAGTAGTAATCAGGAGCAGGTGGTTCAGTTTCCATGAGTTGTGTATGGTTTTGAGTGAGTTTCTTAATCCTGAGTTCTAGTTTGATTGCACTGTGGTCTGAGAGACAGTTTGTTGTGATTTCTGTTCTTTTACATTTGCTGAGGAGTGCTTTACTTCCAATTATGTGGTCAATTTTAGAATAAGTGTGATGTGGTATTGAGAAGAATGTGTATTCTGTTTGGGTTTGAGAGCTCTGTAGATTTTTTAGGTCCACTTGGTGCAGAGCTGAGTTCGAGTCCTGGATATCCTCGTTAACCTTCTACCTTGTTGATCTGTCTAATGTTGACAGTGGGGAGTTAGACTCCCACACAGTAATAATGGGAGACTTTAAGTCTCTTTGTAGGTCTCTCAGGACTTGCTTTATGAATCTGGGTACTGTATTGGGTGCATATATATTTAGGATAGTTAGCTCTTCTTGTTGAATTGATCCCTTTACCATTATGTAATGGCCTTCTTTGTCTCTTTTGATCTTTGTTGGTTTAAAGTCTGTTTTATCAGAGACTAGGATTGCAACCCCTGCTTTATTTTGATTTCCATTTGCTTGGTAAGTATTTCTCCATCCCTTTATTTTGAGCCTATTTTTGTCTTTGCACATGAGATAGATCTCTGGAATACAGCACACTGATGGATCTTGATGCTTTATCAGGACCCATGTTTGCTGGTCTATGTCTTTTAATTGGTCCTTTAGCCCATTTATATTTAAGGTTTAAATTGTTATATGTGTATTTGATCCTGTCATTATGATGTTAGCCAGTTATTTTGCCCGTTAATTGATGCAGTTTCTTCATAGCATTGATGATCTTTATAATTTGTCATGGTTTTGCAGTGGCTGGTACTTGTCCCTTTCAATGTTGATTGCTTCTTTCAGGAGCTCTTGTAAGGCAGACCTGGTGGTGATAAAAATCTCTCAGCCTTTGCTTGTCTGTAAAGGACTTTATTTCTCCTTCATTTATGAAGCTTATTTTGGCTGAAATTCTGGGTTGAAAATTCTTTAAGAATGTTGAATATTGGCCCCCACTCTCTTCTGGCTTGTAGGGTGTTTGCAGAGAGATCTGCTCTTAGCCTGATGGGCCTCCCTTTGTGGGTAACCCAACCTTTCTCTCTGTCTACCCTTAACATTTTTTCCTTCATTTCAACCTTGGTGAATCTGACAATTATGTGTCTTGGGGTTACTCTTCTTGAGGAGTATCTTAGTAGTGTTCTCTGTATTTCCTGAACTTGAATGTTGATCTGTCTTCCTAAGTTGGGGAAGTTCTCCTGGATAATATCCTGAAGAGTGTTTTCCAACTTGGTTCCATTCTCCTCATCACTTTCAGGTACACCCATCATAGATTTGGTCTTTTCACATAGTCCCGTATTTCTTGGAGGCTTTGTTCCTTTTTACTCTTTTTTCTCTGAACTTGTCTTCTCACTTTATTTCATTAATTTGATCTTCAATCACTGATACCCTTTCTTCCACTTGATTGAGTTAGCTATTGAAGCTTGTGCATGTGTTATGAAGTTCTCATGCCATAGTTTTTAGCTCCATCAGGTCATTTAAGGTCTTCTCTACACTGTTTATTCTAGTTAGCCATTCATTAACCTTTTTTCAAGGTTTTTAGCTTTCTTGCGATGGGTTAGAACATGTTCCTTTAGCTCAGAGAAGTTTATTACTGACCTTCTGAACTCTACTTCTGTCAACTCATCAAAGTCATTCTCTGTCCAGCTTTGTTCCCTTGCTGGTGAGGAGCTGCAATCCTTTGATGGAGAAGAGGCACTCTGGTTTTTAGAATTTTCAGCTTTTCTGCTCTGGTTTCTTTTCTTCTTTGTGGTTATCTATTTTTGGTCTTTTATGTTGGTGACCTACAGATGAGGTTTTGGTGTGGATGTCCTTTTTGTTGTTGATACTATTCCTTCCTGTTTGTTAGTTTTCCTTTCTAACAGTCAGGTCCCTCAGCTCTGGTTGGTTAGAGTTTGCTGGAGGTCCACTCCAGACCCTGTTTGCCTGGGTATCACTAGCGGAGGCTGCAAAACAGCAAATATTGCTGCCTGATCCGGAAGCTTCATCCCAGAGGGGCACCCGCCTGTATGACATGTCTGTCAGCACCTACTGGGAGATGTCTCCCAGTTAGGCTACAAGGGGATCAGAGATGCACTTGAGGAGGCAGCCTGTCCATTCTCACATTTCAATTGCTGTGCTGGGAGAACCACTGCTCTCTTCAGAGCTGTCATACAGGGATGTTTAAGTCTACAGAAGTTTCTGCTGCCCTTTGTTCAGTTATGCCCTGCCCCCAGAGGTGGAGTCTATAGAGGCAGTAGACCTTGCTGAGCTGCAGTGGGCTTCACCCAGTTCAAGCTTCCCTGCAGCTTTGTTTACCTACTTAAGCCTCAGCAATGGTGGATTCCCCTCCCCCAGCCAGGCTGCAGCCTTGCAGGTCAATCTCAGACTGCTGCACTAGCAGTGAGCAAGGCTCCATGGGTGTGGGACCCACTGAGCCAGGCATGGGAGAGAATTTTCTGGTCTGCCGGTTGCTAAGACCTTGGGAAAAGTGCAGTATTTGGGCGAGAATGTCCCATTTTTCCAGGTACAGTCTGTCATGGCTTCTGTTGGTTAGGAAAAGGAAATCCCCTGACCACTTGTGCTTCCCAGGTGAGGCGATGCCCCACCCTGCTTCTGCTCGCCCTCCATGGGCTGCACCTACTATCCAACCAGTCCCAGTGAGTTGAACCAGATGCTTCAGTTGGAAATGCAAAAATCACCCATCTTCTGTGTCGATCACGCTGGGAACTGCAGTCCAGAGCTGTTCCTATTTGGCCATCTTGGAATGGGAAAAAATCTTTATAAGTTTTAAAAGATAAATATCTTAGATTCACATTGAGAAAACAAAGAAACAATAGCTTTCCAGGACCAGTGATCACTCCTCAAATTTAGATTTTGTTCTCTAAATATCATTTATCATGAAGAGAATTTGGGTTCAAAGAAATGGCTAATTTCAGGTCTGATGAAGAAAATGCCCTGGGTGTTGGGATATTCTGTTGTTCTAGAGAGCAAAGAATACTTAAAGACTAATATGGTCACTTAAAAAGACATAGCCAGTTTGAAGGTGCTCATCCACAGTCGTTATGATCCAAATAACAGTAAGAATGACTATAATTGATTAAAGCATAATTACTATATAAAATTCCATGAGCTCATAGTTATTCTCATAAAAGCCATCCACATTAAAAGCAAATAATGACAATTTCAGGAGATCAAGACCATCCTGGCTAACACGTTGAAACCCCGTCTCTACTAAAAATACAAAAAATTCGTTGGGCATAGTGGCAGGCACCTGTAGTCCCAGCTACTTGGGAGGCTGAGGCAGGAGAATGGCGTAAACCCAGGAGGTGGAGCTTGCAGTGACCTGAGGTTGCACCACTGTACTCCAGCCTGGGTGACAGAGCAAGACTCCATCTAAAAAAAAATAAAAAGGCAAATAATTACAGTTTAAAAATCCATCAGGGATTTAAAGGCAGAGGTAAGTATTTATTCTGCCTTTTCTCTGCAAACTGTGTGATAGGGTGATCAAATAACCCCATCTGATGAGAGAAGGCTCTTTTTTGATTTTTGTTTTTAACAGCAGACTGTTGGCTAATAAACATAGAAGAAACAAAGGCATTAAAAAATTGCCCCTTTGAATTCTCTAATGGAATAATTGAGTCAATCAAAGGTCATCAACTGGCCGGGTGTGGTGGCTCACGCATGTAATCCCAGCATTTTGGGAGACTGAGGTGGGTGAATTACGAGTCCAGGAGATTGAGACCATCCTGACCAATATGGTGAAACCCCATCTCTACTAAAATACAAAAAATTAGCTGGACATGGTGGCGGGCACCTGTAGCCCCAGTTGCTTGGGAGGCTGAGGCAGGGGAATCCCTTGAACCCAGGAGGTGGAGGTTGCACTGAGCTGAGATCATGCCACTGTACTCCAACATAGTGAGAGAGCAGGACTCTGTCTCCAAAAACAAAAAAACCAAAAACAAACAAAAAATTAACTAAAGCATTTCAATGAAAGACTGATAAAGAATTGGATATGTGTGTGGTGTCATAATATTTCTCCATATGTAATACTTTCTGCTTTCAAGTTAGGAAATGTCACTTGCTGAAGGCGGGATCAGTCTGTGACACCTTAACCTGGAAGGTTTAAGGTTGGTGGAGGAGCATTTGAATGTGATATGCTTTATGAGGTGATACAACATGAAGTGTACAAAATTACCTATCAAGTAGTCTTTCCAAAAATTTTTAACTTGAGTCAAATCAAGCTGCTATGCCTAACTTCCAGTGTATACAAAATACAGAATAAAGAACAGGTTAAATGGTACCATGGGAAACCACTGGGCAAATCTAAAGTTAGCCCAGTATTTTAACTAGTCCGTATCATGGGGAGAAAAGAGAGTAGCAGCATTCTTGAAGAGCAAAAGACATAACCTGTTGTAAAGATTGGATCTTATTTGGATCTTTGAACAGTGGTTATAAAAAATTTGGGAGAACTACCAGATTGAATATGGTGTGAGAATTTGATAGTGAGAAATAATCAGTTGTGTTCCATGTGTTAATAGAACTGTTGGGGAAATGCCCTTGTCTAAGATTACAGAATTTAAGGAGTAAAATATCTGTAAATTGCTTAAAAATATTTAATAAAAATAGGAACATACATAGTAAAATATCCTATTTTCCCGAATCCTTGAAAATTTTCTTAATAAAAAGTTGAAAATTGCACTTATAACCTCAGAACTTTTCTGATTACCCTGTCCATTACCCTGTCATATCACCTTATTTTCTTTATGGCACTAATCAAGATTAGAAAATCTCTTATTTACTGAGGATTCTGACACGCACCACTAAGAATGTTAGCTTGATCAGGGCAGGATCTTCTGTCTATAGTTATCAATGTTGTCCTGACACCTAGTTACCTGACACAATGGTACCTGACACATAGTCATTTTTTAAATATTAAATAGAATAAATAACTACAACTGATAAGTAAGTTAGGAGAAGATGAAAAAATGCCAAGAACAGTAAGACACAAGAATTACACTGTAGCAATTAGGCAGTGAGATATCTGAAGATTTTCAGCAGGGCAGTGACATCATTTAAATTAGAACATGATTTTTTAACCCCTCCAGTCATTGATTTTTAACCCCTCCAGTCATTCCAATCATTGATCCAGGTGCTTTGCATAGGAAACATGGCAGGTAGGCAGCAAGTCTTCATGAATTTCCATCATGGCTTTGTAACAGACAAGTAATATTTTATGGGGCCATTTAACATTGTGTAGCAATTCATGTACCCAAAACCTATGCAAATACCAAACTGAAAGGGACTTTTGCATTGCTGATTGAAAAGCTGATGTAAGCAACAAGTTTCAGTTCAAAATAAAAAATCCAGGTAGACTTTTTGGAGTTGGTTGTGAGTAGTTCGAGTCCTTTGAGATAGCTTCTCAATTTTGTACATTTTGTACAATTTTGTTCTCAATTGTGAAATGTCGTGTACTGTTACCTTTAGTCCCACCACAAGGCACTTTTAGCTCTTTCAGTGATTGTTCTGAATACCCATAATTAATTCTATTTTGGAGTGAGTATAAACTGTCTTCCTGTTCCCTTAATCTCTCTTCTGATCTTCCACCCTGTATATTCCTCCCCTGAGATGGTCGACATTAGCAGCAGACCACCAGGGAAGGGAAGGATACTATAGCCTAGAGTTGGAAAAAACAATCTCCTTAATTTGCACTTTTAAATTGAGATGGGATAAATATTCCAATTTATTTCTGTAAAGCAAATCACTCTAATAGTTAGTGGCATAAAATAACCATTTAATTATGCTCACAATGTGTGCAGGTCAAGAATTTGAACAGAGTGCAATAGGGAAGGCTAGTCCGTGTTCTACATACAACGTCTGGAGCCTCAACTGAGAAGGCTTAATGGCTTGGTGATGGAATCATCTGGAAGTTTTCTCATTTACATACAAAATCTGGGATGACTCAACAGCTCATTTCAGCTGGAACACTATTAAACACAGTGCCCACATGTGCCTCAATTTACTGAGCTTTCCCACAGCATGATAGTATATGTGTGGTTGGACTTCTGATGCAGTAGCTCAGGACTCTGAGTGTTCCAGTGACCAGGGTAAAAGCCGCATGACTTAGGCACACTACGTCACTTCCCCTGTGCTATATAGTTGAAGCAATTGTAAGTCTGCCCAGATTCAAGAGGAAGAGAGTTGAACTCTTAGTGGGAGGAGTCAAATTTGCAATCATGTTTTACAACTGCTGTGATTGGAGAAATGGTATACAACCAGAAATACTACCCTGGAGTGACTACTTAAAATGAGCAGCTTGTTCTCAGTTTCATGCAGATTTGCTGTGAGGCAAAGCAAACTTGAAACGGAGCTGTCTTCAGCACATTTTAGTCCTTCTAGCCCTAGTTCCTATTCTGTTGATTCCTTCTCATACAGTGAAGAATAGTATATAAATTGTATTATTTTAACGGCATAACTAAGAACATTTTCTAATTACAAATGAGGATGCAACAAATTCTGTTTTAACAAAGGTTGTTAATGGATCATTTGATCAAATGACTAATGGATAATGGTTCTTCTCAGCTCTAGTCTCATTTTTGAACTCGCTTTCTTCAAGACATTTGGAATCAATTGTAACAGCTCACATAACCTGGTATTTTGCTACACATGGTTCAGTCATGATGCTTCTACTCTTGGCTGTTGGTCTCAAGAAGTGTGGACAGTAAACAGGGACTTTTCAAACGGTACCAACAGTCCAGCCTAGTAAATTAATTATTGAACAGTCACTACCAAATGCTGCTGTAGATGTGTGCAGTTTGACAAGGCTGCTATAACGTCCAGCCCTTTCAGGAAAGTAATTCTGTAAGGAAATTGCCTGCAATAGAAGTTATGGGACTCAGCTGGGTGACAGCCATGTCATGGCAATCAATACAAGAACAAAAAAACAATCAAATATTAATGAAAGATGGATTTGTTCAGGCACAGGATTGGTATTTTTTGTAAATGCCATTTTACTTCCACCATCTGTTTCCAGTCAAGGCTGAGTATAATCTCACTGACACTAAACTCAAGGTGACATTTCTCATTTCAATTATTTCCTGAAGTGTCTTCCTCCTCCTTTTTCTCCCACCTCTTGTCAAGAACTGCAGGCAACATAATGAAATACTCCATCAACTATGGAGTCTAGGGTCTGAAGAAGCAGGAGACAGTTTTGTTATGCTTTATGAATGTAGAATATATCCTAATTTGAAAGCCAGTGTGAAGCTTAGAGGAGGATCTTGGCTTCAGAAAAAAATTATCAGGATAATTTGAAAAAAGTCTGAATACTTAACAAATTCACTGTTAATTACATATAAGTTGGCAGATTTCAAGATAAGAATCATAGGGATGGCTATAATAATAACAGCTAACACTTACTGAGCAATTTTGCTGGATAAATAAAATCTCTTGTTTTCTGAATAAACGGTAGCCATTTTTAATCATGTTTATGTGATCTGCCAAAATTTTGCTTTTGATTGCTTGTTCTACATAATGTAGAAACAGAAAATATTGTGAAAGGGGAAAAGGCAGTAAGAGTAATTATTTGATGTTTCTTATACAGGCAACATCTTGTTAAATAGTTTCTGAATTGACTATTTGGACTCAGTTGAACAATTATTAAGTAACTGTGTTGAAGGACTGTCTAAAGGAATTGAGCTGATTGATTCCATTAAAACAAGTAGATGCTACCAACCTTTAGAAACAGAATACTTGCCAGTTATTGCTATTTTGGTCAATTTCGCAAAGACTCCTAAAATAATGACTTTTGACTTGATTTGGAATGGATGATAATTACTCATTTTGCCTGGAATGTACAAAAGGAAATAGTTCTTTAGATCCTTAATGTTTTGTTTCTCTATTACTACTATAAATAGACGCAAAGACTAAATATCAATAAAGGCCAAAACGAGCGAAGAAAGTGGCAGCCTTTTATTTGCAAATATGCATACACTCTCGGACGAGGTTCTCTGGTCCTCAGGTTTGGGGGGCCAGGGAAGTCGCGCCCGCGCTCTCGGGTGATGTTCTCAGGTCCACAAATGTGGGGGCCGAAGATATCACGCTGGCTCCTGCCGGTGGCAGGCTTTTATGCATTGGTACTGGAAGGGGGAGGGCAGTGGGCGGGATAAGGGTGTGATAGGGGCGTCTCCATAAGCGTGGCCGGGTAAGTTTCGATCTCTTCGGATTGACATCACCTGGCGCATGCTCAGTTGATCTGCATCTTCCCGGGGCGGGCTGCATTTTCCCGCGCGGGAAAGTTGGTGAGGAAGAACCCGGAAGCAACATGGATTATGCCTTCTTGTTCACCTTCCTCCATCTTGTCCTTTCTCCTTCACCCAAACACTTAATTAAATATAATATATTTAATTAACAGATGATGAAGGAAAATTCGGACTGACTATAGTGTTTTGTTAACTTCAATTTGAATTTTAAAACAAATTAGTTGAAGACAAAAGTGACCAATACATATAGGAATAGTGTTGCAATGTAAAAATATTTTTCAGGTTTTTACTAGTAGCCTAGTATAAAAAAAGAGAAATCAGGAGAAAAGAATTTATTATTATTATTATTATTTTGTCCCTTCCTTTCTCTTTCTCTTCCTGACTGTGGTAGAGAATGAATAATGGCTCATTGAAGATGCTCACATTCTAACCTCTGGACCTGTGAATATGTTGCCTTACCTGGCAAATGGGACTTTGCAGATGTGATTTAATTAAGAATCTTGACATGTAGACATTATCCTGAATTATTGAGGCAGGCCCATTGCACTCACAACGTAACCAAAATGCAGGTTCAGTGGCTCACTGCTTGCAGAATCCGATTGACAAGAGTGAGGTCTGGTATAAAGAAGTAGCACAGGCTTCCTGCCTTAAGTGTGCCACCTTTCTTTTGGAGTAAAAAGCAGGTGCTTTTAAAAAGGGAGGTGGCATGAATGACAGTAGGAGAGGGAATGAACAGGTGAGGATCCATGTGACTTGCTTTGGTTGTAAATTGACTATTGTCTTTCGAGGCAATCTCCTGGTGGGAGAGAGTTCTGCTGTGGAGCTTTTAAGTAAGCACAGTTAGGTAAGCTTGCCCTGTAGGGCGTGTCTGGTGAGATGAAGGTAAAAGGTTAAAATTGCATTTCTAAAGAGCTAAGTAGGAAGTCAGAAAGAGGAGAAAAAGAAGAAAGAGAAAAGAGAGCAAAAAATAAAACTAGCTCTTAGAAAACTGGAGGTACTTGATTACAATAAGTGTTCTTGTAAAAGGGAGGCAGGAGAGTCAGCATTCAAGAAAGGGGAGAGTAGAAGAGGAATAGGTGGAGTGGGCTATTGCAAGAAGCCAAGGGATGTGGGTGGCCTCTAGAAGCTGGACAAGGCAAGGAACAGGGTCTCCCTTACAGCTCCAGAAGGAATGCAGCCCTGCCAACAGCTTGGTTTTAGCTATGACAGCCACTTTTAGACTTCTGACCTATAGAATTGCAAGATAAATGTATTGTTTTTAGCCTCTAAGTTTGTAGCAACTAGAGAATTATTAGTACAATTTCAATACCCTCCCTTCTGTTTCCTAGCCTATACCCTCTGCTCTCCTTCCTCTTCCTTCCCACTTACTCTTGCTCTCTTTCTTCTACCAAAATTTCTTAAAATATATAATAGTGGAAAAAAACAAGAGCAAAAACTTTGTATGTAAATGAAGTAGAGTATTTAGACAATAAAAAGGCAGGAAGTATTACATTCTGCAGACCCTTTGAAGGGAATAAACAGCGGGGAGAGAAAATGGGGATTGTGCTTCCTTTATTTACATGGTAGTTTGTGAAGATCTTGTTAAGGAGGTGACATTTATGTGACAATGTCAACACTTAGAAGAAGCTACATACGAAGGAGCTATGAGTGGGTGGAACGGGCTGGGTAGAGGGTGTTGATCGTCTATCTTGAGAAACAAGGCCAATATGAATCAGGAAAGAATAGGCAAAGGGGTTCAGGTTGCTTTCTAGGAGTGAGACTCAGTCTCGTTAAAGTAATCTCTCTTTTAACCTTAGTGAGTGTAAAAGTCTCTCTCTCTTCTACACAGGATTTCAACATTAAGGTCAAGCTACCAAAATTCTTGTTCCTCAAGAAATGGAGGAGAGTTTATTAGACTGGCCCCATGTTCCGTTCTGCATTGGGTAATAATGTCTAGTAACGTAAAGGTCTAAGAGCAGAGCGGCAGTGGAAAGCTTACTCGGCTGACTTGGCTTTGAACTTCACTGTTAAGAAGGCTGTGGCTGCTGAGCATGGCCTCTTATCTTGCACACACTGCATGATTAGGGGCTCAGTGGATGGTGTAGATTATCTTTCTATTCTCTTTCTGCATTTGATTTTTTTTGTTTTCAGTTGTGTTTGAACTTAATAGAAAAATCTCCAGAGGCTTCACTTTCTCTTGATGAGAGTTTTTATTCCAGTATGGTACCAGGTAAGGGTTCTGATGCCATTTCTTATTCTCCTCTCTACCTCAGGTCTTATTTATTTATTTATTTATTTATTTTAAAAACAGAGTCTCATTCTATCACCCAGGCTGAAGTGCAGTGGCACCATCTCAGCTGACTGCTCACTCTGCTTCCCAGGTTCAAGCGATTCTTGTTCCTCAGCCTCCAGAGTATCTGGGATTACAGGCACACACCACCACACCTGGCTAATTTTTGTATTTTTAGTAGATATGGGGTTTTACCATGTTGGCCAGGCTGGTTTTGAATCACTTGACCTCAAGTGATCCACCCGCCTTGACCTCCCAAAGTGCTGGGATTACAGGAGCCACAGTGCCTAGACTTCACCTCAGCTCTTAATTTTATACCATAAACTGGGATTTGAGGGGATTATAGATAATGTAAGTCACTGAATGCTTTCCTTTGTATTATTCAAGTAATTGTAACCAATAGGCACTTTGAGTTGAGTTATACGGATAATAATTGCCCTCTTACTGTTGTTGTTTAATCCTGTATTCCAGATTTTGACTTATTATTACAACAGATAGCAAGGTATACATATAAATAATAAAAGAACTAGAATAACCATTGAAAGTAAATCAGGTCATTTACAATGTAACTTTGCATTAATGTATAATTGCTTCGTTTCTCTTATTACGGTTTTGAAATTGTCCTGTCTCGTAGTTGAATTGTCAGCCTCACCACCCACTTACTCCTTGACTTTCCGTATTCACTCCAACTTCTTTCTTAAAGGTCTAGCATGCCCTCCTAGTAGTAAAATTTGGTAATATTCCATCCCTTACTTCTCATCATTTGTCTTACATGTGACATTACAGATATCTTTTTCTTAAAATATTTTCTGCCAATAGCTTCTCTAATGCTTTGCTGTTGTTTTGTGTTTACTTTTCTGGATTTTCTTCTTCATCTTTGTATGTTCCTTGTCTGGCTCTTCTTTCATCCTTAAATACAAGGATTCTTCTAGGATCTATCTTTGATTGTATTTTTATACATTTGACCTACCAATTTCATAATATGGCATTTCTCTGTATATACCACATTGACACTTCTTATCTCCAATCTTAAGTCTCAACAGGGCTGCATTTCTAGCTGCCTGTAATAGATTTCTACATCCAAAAGTCCTTCTGGTGCCTGTTAGGGGCTTGCAAAACCTCTCTCCATTTAGCCTTAAAGTGGATCTAGCCCTCTAAGCAATCTATTCCACGTTGCAGATTTGTGACTCTTCATGTGTACATGAGGAGTGCCATGTGGCTTACATTTTAGGGCTCCAAGCACCATGGCCTGGAAGCTTCATCTCTGGAAGCGTCTACAGTTTTCTCTAGACTAAATTCTGCAAAATCACTGAAATGATTGCGGGAGTTGTCCAATGAGTCAGACAGAAGCATATATGTATTATGACACTCTGGGCACACACAATGAATATATCATTGTACTCCCAAGGCAGGGAGCAATTTTATCTGGGCCCACCCTTGATAGGATGTGTTCTTTCATTCTTTCCCTGCTTCATCTTCCCAAGCCACTTCCAGTGACAGGCTGACTGTATAGGCATAAGAGAAGTCACACAATACTCCTTTATCTCCTCTTTTCCTGTATCTCCCATTATGAATGAAGGAAATTGGAGTTTGCTGGAATGTGGTACATGATAACTTGGCCTTTATAGACATGATCCCATGGAACACAAATGGTCGTCATACAATGGGTCTCTAACCATGCACAGCTTTAACTCGGTATTCCTCTAAATAAACTAATGCTTTTATTTCCTAATAGGCTTCTGAAGTGCGTTTCATATTGTTGTCAGTGGAATCATTGACCGTCCAACCAATTTCTCAAGCTGTGAATAGTAAAGCTGTCTACATTCTCATTAGCATGCGACTGAAATACCATCACTGTGGGATAAGAGTCTGTCTAAACTAAAGTCATGACTGTGGGAATGGAGAGGGAGAGACAAGTGCAGAAAATAAATTAAATGATAAACTTAATGAGACTTGAGAGTTCATTATGAATAAAGGGTGAAGGAGAGGGTGGAGTTGGATAGCAATAATATTTAACAATCATTGAACTTTTACTTATGTGCTGGGCATTATTCCAACTTCTGCCCATATTATCTTCATTAAGGAATTGTAGATAGGTTAATGTTGAAGTTTTAACCTGAACCAGCTGGTGGTAAAAGTCAGTGCCACTCAAAAGAAGGTCCACAAATCAATGTAGGTCTGTAAACTGTTTGCATTCATCCATGACATTGCACAGAAACTGAAAGTAAGCATTAGAAACGTTTATGGCAGGTTGATGGAGTGACTTTATGTCTGTTGAATGTAATAGTAAAAATGTTGTCTTATGTTTTATGTTTTTGTTTTTGTATTTTAAGTTTCATGTCATTCATTTTTATGGCATTTCACACATGCATCTGTTATTTATATGCATATGATATTTTGACAGGAAACATGACACCTCTGGATCAGAGAACAGATTATTTATTACTCACTTCTCTCAGTCTCAGTCCTTTTTGGATGATACAATGAGAACAGGGCAAGAACCCTGAAATTAAGAGACTTAGAGCTTACATAGAGTGACTGGAATATTGACCTATCCTCGCCATCTAGAGAGAGAAACACTTACTCCCAAATGTAAACAAATATTCTCCAGGGAGGCAAGAGGAATGTGGTCCATAGCTTTCCTGGAATATAAGTCAGTGGTTCTAGGAGAGGTAAATCTCTATCTCTCCAGAGAAATATACTATCTTTAGCTTCCAATGTATACATTCCACTAAATCATCTTTTATTTAAGCTCACCAGTTTGCAGAAAGTTCAGATAAAACATAAATGTGAAAATATTCATGGAGAAGAAGCTCCCAAGAGTATTAAAAAAAAGTCCCACTCCAAAGTAGTTTGAGGAGCACTAGAGTAAGTGACAGAAGAAAATCAAGATGTGAAGCTCAGTTTGCTGAGGGGCAGGGTGAAGAGTTTGATTTAGATGACATTTCCTAGAAAGGTAGCTCTAGTGCTGAGAAGAGAGGAAAGACAGACTTTTACAAGTCATCCTTAGAATGACATTTAAGACCAGAATGAGTAGAAAATACCTCTACTGTACAGAGAAGAAGAAAGAAGAATGTTAAAGAAACAAAACTTGGATAAGCGTTGGGGTTAATAGCAAATGGGATTTTAAGTGGAGTGCCCAGAAGAAGTTAGGGTGGGCATCTAGATAAAGCCAAGGAAGGTTCAAAGAAAAACTGTGGTATAGCGATTGTCAGGGGCCTGGGAGCAGTCCATTGCCTTTAGCCGGAAGACTCCTCACCAGATACTTTAAGATACCGGCCGGGCATGGTGGCTCACGCCTGTAATCCCAGCACTTTGGGAGGCTGAGGCGGGTGGATCACAAGATCAGGACTTCGAGACCAGCCTGGTCAAGATGGTGAAACCCCATCTCTACTAAAAATACAAAAATTAGCCAGGCGTGGTGGTGGGTGCCTGTAATTCCAGCTATTTGGGAGACTGAGGCAGAAGAATCGCTTGAACCCAGGAGGTAGAGGTTCCAGTGAGTCATGATCATGCCATTGTACTCTAGCCTGGGCGACAGAGCTAGACTCTGTCTCAAAAAAACAAACAAAAAAAACTACCAATTGCAATTCCTTCAGCCCGTTTCACGAAGTCCTCTCTTTTTTGAATGCTATTAATAATCCATCTGAAAACCAAATGCCTGCCAGAACTAGCTCTCAAATTAGTTTCTTTTGGTTAACATTTGAAAACCTGGAGCTTACTCATAAAATTTTACATTTTTGGTTTCTCTCTCTGAGAAAAGAAAGATCCATCACACTGAATCTGCATTTCTCATTAGATAAGATTTCTGTTATTCACAGTTTCATTACCTCCAAAATATTCACTCTCTCTGGCCTTGAACCTGAATGACTGTTGCCATAGGATAAGCATCACGTTTTCTTTCGCTGGCTTTACTTAAATACATGATTTACCTGGCCACTTTAATTAATACAGGATTTTTCGTTAGAAATTTTCCTTTTAGACCCAGCACGGTGGCTCACGCCTTTAATCCTAGCACTTTGGGAGGCCAAGGTGGGCAGATCACAAGGTCAAGAGATCGAGACCATCCTGGCCAACATGGTGAAACCCCATCTCTACTAAAAATACAAAAATTAGCTGGGCATGGTGGTGCACACCTGTAGTCCCAGCTACTTGGGAGGCTGAGGCAGGAGAATCACATGAACCCGGGAGGCACAGGTTGCCACTGAACTCCAGCCTGGATGACAGAGTGAGACTCCGTCTCAAAAAAAAAAAATTCTTTGAACATATACATTCATATCTTTAAAAGTATCTGAAACAGTTTGATGCCAGAAATTGATCTAGCAGTGACTTGAAAGGGCTAAGGTTTAAATCTCAGCTATAACATACCCCAGTTCTGGAAGACAGGATGATGTGTCACTAGAAGTGGTAGCTTCTGCTCAGAGTGGTGAGTTACTGCTGGAAAGTGGTTGCCCAGCCAGATGTCACATTTTGTTGTTTTAAAGCTCTTTTGCATCTAGGGGAAACCATGTAATTTGTGCTGGGCAATAAAATGTGAGGCAGTCATGTGTGTCACATCATAACCTAGGAAGTCTAAAAATTAGGTTTCTCTACACTCAATGCTTAGCTGTGGTGGTCTCATAGCCTATATTTGACATATGACCTTTAGCCTCATAAAATGCACCAAACATGCATCCCTGAGTCATTGCTTGCAGAAGAGCTGCCCGACAGCAATGGAGTTTGCATGACCTGGAATGTTTGAAATGGACCTCATTGGAGAGAGAAATACATGTTTAATATGTTAAGTTACTGGGATTTTAGGATTGTCTCATACTGCAGTGAGCCTCTTGACTAAAATGCCAGTTATACGATGTTGGATGAGTAAATTTACCTTGGTGCCTCAGTTTCCTCATCTGTAAAAATTGAGAGGAAAAGGCAGGATACCTCATAGAACTAGGAAGATTAAATGGGGTGATTTGTATGAAACATTTAGAAGAGTACTTGCCAGAGTGTAGGCATTCAAAAAGTCTTAGCTGTTGCCATTCACATCTGTTATTTCTGCTTCATTACTGTAGCCAAAGATGGTCTTTATAGAAATGGGACTCATTCTGTTTCTTTCCAAAATGTGGTCAGACCATACAGCCAAATTAGGCAAAGCCTAACATTTCCCTTTAGAAATCTAAGTAGATATTTCCACCAAGGAAGTAGAAAACTTTGTGTTTTTAACTTGCCACAAGAATCTAGGTAATTGGATAGGATTTGAGATGGTCATCCTCTCTACATTCCTTAATTTTTGTTGGGTTGAGTCTGTCTAACCACCACACTGATGATGGCCAATGGAGAAAAATGTAGCAGAGTCCGATGAAAATAGATGAATCCTGAATCCAGTTGTTATTCTCACTGTTTGGCAGGGACAACACCATGGTGAGAAATGGCCATTGTGTTGCCTATCTCAAATCTGATCCTCCTGTGCCAGGCACCTGTGTTTATGGAATAGGGAAACTCAGTGCAGAGAACTCTTCTCACTGGGATGACTGACTGAGGGCTTGGGCATCCTTGACTCTGGGGCTTGTAAACTGTCATCTTGTCTCACACATTCTATCCTGCTGCCATCCTGGACAGTTCCCATGGTCCCTACAGGTATTGGCAGGGACAGAGCCAGAGGACAGCCCTTCATGAAGCTTTGTGCAGCTGGAATGCCCTCCTGTGAATGCCCTCCTGTGATATGAGAAGACATGGGGAAAGAAGAGCATGGGGACATTTAGACCACTTCTAGAAACTCCAATAGCTCGTAGGAACCTATCTTACAGGATAAAACCTACCCATTTTTTCCCTAGTTAGGCTGAGTCAGGACTGTGATTATTCGAGCACTGATACCCCTGAACTGACTCAACCCTTCTCTTCCCTTCTGGTTGATTTGAATCCATGTTTATTCTTAAGTGAATGTACTTTTCCTTGCATTAATTTAAATAAAAATCAACCCTGGCTTTATATAAGCTCATATGGAACTCATAAGTGGTCAACATATCCATCACTCCATTTATGATTTGCTTATTTATTAAAGGACCATGAGGAGTGCTCCTGGGCTGGTCAGGCAGTCTCGGAGCCCTGGCCCCAGCAAGCCCCTGTGTCCTCTACCAACCCTCACACTGGTTTCCTCCCAGATGGCAGCTCTGGAAGAAGCTTGTCAGCACTGGGAAGGAAACCAAGTGGATAATCAGAAAACCATACGTTCACCAGGAATGGGTATTTGGAGTGTAGCAAGTTCAATTTGCCAGATAATTTGCTTCCCACAGTCAGCCTTACCTACAGCACAATGAAAGACATTTCAATTTAAATTGCTTCCCAGCTCCAATCAGCATTAATTTAATAATACATATTCAACAGATATAAACACTTCAAATGGCTAGAAAATGCGAACAGATCCTCGTGTTTAAGCTGATATTAATGCCTAAATATATTTATCGGTGATGGCAATGGAAATGTTTTTCCTTTTAATTCCCCCCTCCTAAATAGGAATCTGAAATCATCTGCAAGCTGCTAAGGGATTTACATGCTGGCTGGGTTGGGAGAGCTTTCAGCTACTTTGCTTTGCATTTCTGTGTGTTCACTAAGGTTTTCTCTGCTGACCTTCACTCTGATGAATTTCTTCTCTGGACAGGACCCAGACTTTCCTTTTCTAATTGGTCTAAAGTAACTCAGCTCAAACCACAAGGGTGCTTTTTCTTCCTTCTTCGTGGAACAAGAAAGGAGGCTGTGGAGCTTTAGAACATTTTTACCACATAGACAAGAGGGGTCACACAACAGCTCTTAAGACAAACAGAACATCCTGGAATAGACTGCACCATTGTCAGAACTAGGGAAGATAGCCTGGAGGCTGCACCTCTCGTGTTGCAAATGGAGAAACTGAGGAAAGGAGCCTGGCTTAGAATGTTAGGCGAAGCAAGGATCAGAATTCAGGCTTCCTGACTCTAAGATAGCAGACATCCCCAAATACAGCTGTCACTCAGGTAAAAAAAAAAAACACACACACACACACACACGCACACACAAACAAACAAAAAATGCACGCGCAACTAGGGTAGCCTTTTTTTTTTTTTTTTCTTTTTAAGTCAGGCTCAGAATAGTTTGGTTCAAACAAAATAGTGTAGCAGCTGAAAAAATAACTAAATGTGAGGGTTTAATACAAAAGCTAATGGTAGTAATAATGGTGGAGGGAACTATACATTCTTGGTCAAAGTATAATTTTCAAAAAGTTAAAAACATGACCCTGATACAAATGTATAAACAGGTCAGTTTCAGTTTATTGATAAGGGAACAAATGAGACGATAAAGCTGGTTGCAAAAGTGTTTGAAGAATCTGGAATTTATAGACATTTTTAAAATGAGCATACGTTTGCTTGGTTACATACAAAACTGGTTAATGTTTCACAGAGCAATAAAACTTAAAACCCTGATGTTTGGGGACATCTCTTTTACTAGACATAAATCAACAAATTAACATGTAAGTTCACACTGTCTGGGCTTCTGTCAAATACTAAATAGCTATGTCAAACACATGTACGGGCTTCTACAGAATTAAATAATCCTTGAGTAAACCTTTTAGGCGAGGCCTCAGTATGTTATTGATTAAACATGCCCCCCTCCTTCATCCCACACTTACCTCCTCAGCACCTTATTTCCAGGTGTTGGGTGATTATCAAAGCAGATTTCAAAGTTTTGGATCATAATAGCAGCAGGACTGTATAATTACACTACATTTTTCTATCTCTAATACCAAAAACTGCCCCACCAGTCCCATGCGTGCCATTTGTCTTTTTCTACTTCTCTAGACTTAAATCTTTAGGCTGCTTGGACTCCTACCTTTCTTGCTTTATCTCACTGGGTCCTATCTCTGCCTCCTTCCAACTCAGTGGTTCTTTCTCTTTCCAATGTTACTCTTACAGGATCCTTAGACTTTTAAAATCCCTCCTGTTCTGGATCTTTCTAGTGATCATAAGGTCAAAAACTGTCATGCTAAAAACAATGTCATAGTAAAAGTGAACAGTAGGGTCAGACCTAAAAAGCAAACACAAATTTTGGGAGCTGGGGGAAGAAGGAAACAGTGGGGAAGAAGTTAAGGATATGCAAGCATCAGATACCTTATTGTATTAACTGTATTATACCAACACAATTCACGCCCAGCAGTGAGCCTCTCAGAAGTGCAAGATTCTGGGAAGGATGCAAGAGTTGACTTTCCCGGGGCCAATGTACTGATTTAAGATAATATCAATCCTTCCCTATCAGTGGTATACCTTCTTGAATTATCCCTGTGCTTAAAACCACTTTGAAAATTCTTGACTTTCCAGAGTAGTTTTTTGAGTGGACTTTTTTACCACTCAGTTTTCATGGATTTATAGTTATTATTAACCATTTGGCCCAATTATGCAGGCACACAAATGTCAATGGCAAAAGCAAGTTCTAATATTTTTTAAAAAGGGGTTTTGAAGATGACATTTCTTTGGATTTCTTTCAGGACTGAAGACAAGGAATGCATTTGCTGGGTGTAAATAATTAAAGACATCTCTGCTTTCAATTGGACTCAGTAAGTGCAGAATTTGTTTATTTTTAAAATAGATCAAAGAAGCGGAAGGGATGTGAGGCTTGAGGTTGGAAGACCTGGGTGGTCATCTGGAGAGACTCCTAGGTAGCTGTGTGGCCTTTGCAGGCTCAAGAGAGGAAGTGATCCTTTCCTTGAGTCACACAGGGAGTAAGTGATTGAAATTCTGTGTGTGCGAAGTAGATGGAAAGATGGGGGCATTATGGAAACCTACTCTCCTGTTTCTCAGTGCACGGTTTCTCTGATTATTGCACATAATCTCTAGAGAAGGAATATCAAGGATTCTCCTGAACTTTATATTTTTAATAAAAGATATGGTAGTCCTCCATCATTAAGAAAGCTGTGTTTTGACTGATTTGCAAAAGCTGTAGGAGTAAGCAATGGCTATGACCTCTAAACATTCAAATACACAATCGACTGGAGGCTACTACCCTATCCCTCTCCTTGTTAATCCTGATAGCTTCCCCCATGCCAAGAAAATGATGGTTTTGAGCAAGAGGACTAGAAAGTAGCTCACCGGCTGATTCAGTCCATGAGTTTCCTAGACTGGATACCATATTCTGGGTGTACTATCAGGAGTCTCCTCACCCTTGGGATGTCCACCCCACAGCAGGTTAATTCATTTAGAGAAATTGTGGGGAAGGGAATGTTGAAGTGCTCACTGATGCACCCATAGTCTCTGCAGCCTACGTTCCTCATCCCCCCATAGCAGTCAACACTGATAAGTGTGTTTTGTATTTCCTAAAAGCACCCTGCATATCCCCCAGAGGTACAAGTTATTGTGATTCTAGGGATTTGCTGAGCTCAAAGAACTGAGGCTCATATCTGAGCTCCATAATGGTGAAACCTACCTCTGTTCTGTTTTCTGCTATTTGACAACTTCTTTCATACTGGAGATTCTGAGTTCTGGCTCTTGACCAAATTTTGGCACAAATAGCATGAAGTAACCTCCCATCTCTGTGTTGCAAATATTAAAGCATATGGGATGCATAGACCATTAGAATTTGTACAAATCAGCACATCATGGCTTGGGGGAGTGTATCTGTGGTCTTTGAGATTTCTCATGAAAGTTGAGTGGAAGCTATCACACAGTAACATTTTTCAAACTGTGATAAAGGGTCTTTTTGTTTTAAAAATTTCTAGTCCACTGAGGCTAACACTCTTATAAGACAATAATACAAAAATCAAAATACAAGTTCCTTGTTTTTAGTAGGCATAAAATTGTTCTTTCAATCTCTATAAATTCTGATTATTTTTCCTCAATGTCAGTACCTGCTGCAGACCAGTAATAAACAACTTATAGGCCAGCACAATGGCCTGCACTTGGAGAAGCTCTTGTTGGGAGTGTATGTAGGAAGGTTCCATCTTTTTTAGTGTAGGAGAAAGGTTGCCTAAAAGTTGTAAAGCCCTCTACCCTGCCCATTCCCTCCAAGGGTTAGGACCCATATACATAGAGTCTATCCTATGCAACTAGTGTGTAGAAAAATATTGCTTATAAAAATGAAATCGAGCTTTGAAGATTTTTGGATTCTCTTGGAATCTTTCATATGAATAAAAAGTGGTTTCACCATCCAGACAACCTTTATTTTAAGTTACCCATTACAATCCTTCTATAGAACCCGATTCTTTATTTTCCTAGCCAAATTTCCATTATCTTAAATCACTTTACCTATGATAAGTGGCTTAGGTCTGAGCATTGATGCATCAGTTTAGTAGCCGCTTAAATGAAGGAAGTGGGAATGATTTAAGTCAGCGTGTGTTTTCCAAACATGCAATTTAAGAAGGTTGCAAACATGTAAATGTTATTTAAAATGTAAAGAGATCTGTGTAAAAGCCAGGCACTTTGAAATGGAAATAAAAAAGCCAAAGACCTCAGCTAGATGCTTCAGATAACAACTCAAATATTACATGAAAGAAGGAAGAAGGACGACAAAAAAGGAGAAGCAGGGTTCTCAAACTTTGCAATAGCTGATGTCCTTTGAAGGAGATGGATTTGAGGGGTCGGTACTAATCTTTAGAATCAGAAGCATTTGCATTGATAACTGTATCAGAATCACTTAAATTCTTTTGTTACTTTAGTGAGCACTTCCTTGATGGTTAAAATATTGTATCATAGCATTAACTACGTGCATTTGCCCTTAACCTGAAATTAGTAAATAGTCAAGAAGATTGTAACTGGCTTGGTATATAATTGGGGGAGATTTACTTCTGAGGCCTGCTGTAACTATGTAGACCAATTAAATGGAAAGATAATGCCATTGTGTGAAAAACTCACATAAAATAAACTATCACAAAGATGAAGTTGTACAAGGAGGTTTTGGGGATTATCAGAGAATTATGTAGATTCATAAATTGCAAAAGTGTTGATTTTTATCTAGCTATACTGAAATGGGAGAGTTCCCTGACCCCTCTCACAGGATGTGTGACAGGGGTGTGGTTTGTCACTGCTCAAACCCCTTACAGGACGGGGAGCATGCAGACAGACAGGTGAAGGAACCTAAATGCGCATGTGTTACAGTGTGCTCTTTTAGCCTTACTATCTGTGAATGGCTTAAATGTTAGCCAGCTCAGTGGACCCTCTGCCTTTTTGCAAGGACAGAGGACCAGTGTGACAGCTTTCTATATCCCGAGTCCTTGTCCAGTGTACTGGAAGAATCAGGTCACACACAGACTTGAAGGATGGTGAATGCTGGGTTTTATTGGGTGGTGGAGGCGGCTCTCAGTGGGAGGGATGGGGAGCTGGACAGGGGATAGAGTGGGAAGATGATCTTCCCCTGGAGCTTGGCCATCCAGCAACTGATTCTCTGACCATCCCCAGCTGAACTCCTCCTGACGTTCAGACGCTCCTTCTCTGCCATGCCATTCTTCTGTTCACCTGCTCATCTTCACCTTCTGAAGCCTAGAGTTTGGGTACAGAATATGGGGAATGGTAGGCCAAAAGGCAACTTTTTGGATATGTAAACAGGAATGCCTGATATAATTTAGGGCTGCAGGTTTCCAGGCTTGAAGGTGGGGCCTTTGCCAGGGAACCCACCCTCTTCTACCCGGTATTTCCCGGTCTCCTGTCCATATCAGTACTTAGCAAGACTTATTAATACTGAAATACATGATGTGTGCCTTTTTGATGCCCTGACCAAACATAACTTACTCTATACTTAGACAAATGATGTGACAGAAATAGTGCTATAAAATACTTTATTAGAATGAGAGGAAGTCTTGCAGTTGTTATTTTTACTGGACATCAGAATCGCCCAAAAGGCTTATCAATAATGCAGATTCTAGGGTGCAAAACCTCAGATATTTTGAGTCATCAGATGTGGGACAACATAAACTGCCTTTCTAAGCATACCAGGTGAGTTTGACACAAGTGGCTCCTGGAACACACTTTCAAAATTCATACAACTTCCTCACTGTATGAATGAAGAAATGGAAACTCCTTGTCTGTGTGAGCTTTGTGAAGCCACTTAAACTCTGAGGCAGAACCAAGACTGGAACTCAAGGATTGTGTCCCACCCCCATGCTGCCTTAGAATTACCTGGATCTGCAGCTAACCTGTATTTCTGTACAATGCCTTTGAAGCAAACACATCTTTCTCAATTTACAACTGGAAGGGTTTGTCCTAACCAAGGGTGACAAAAACACGTCAAATGTTTAGCAGGTCATTGAGGTTGCTTTTAAAATTCAGCTTTAGATTTTTATCTTGGTGACTACTCTGTATCTCCATAACCTTAGACACAGCCTGAGGATAGAAGGTGCAGACAACCTTTCTTTTCTTGCTCCATGGGGAGGCGTGTGTGTGTGTGTGTGTGTGTGTGTGTGTTGGGAGCTAGAGAGCTCTTACCAGCTCAATTACCAACATGTAAATGAAGGTTCAAAATCAAAGCAACGGTCTTCTGTGTCATCCCAACAGCAGCTTTCTGATACCAGCTGGAGTCTTACAGTTCAATTCAATTCAAACAGAGCTAGCACAGACCCCACAGGTTGAAGGGCTGAGTTCCACAAGACCACCCCTACTTCACATGCCAGCTCTCAATCCCAGATGCCCCCAAGCCCTCTGCACTTCTGCCAGGTTGGTGACAAATTTGGAAGTTTTCATGAAGTTACCCTGTCAGGTTTGATACTTTGCTACAACAACTCATAGAACTCAAGAAAGAGCTGTAGTTATAACAGTTTTATTATAAAGGGTATAACTCAGGGAAAGCCAAGTGGAAGAGATGCAAAGTGTAAGATACGAGGCTGTGGGAGAGGCTTAGCACTTCCATGACGTCTCCAGGTGTGCCAGCCTTGCAAACAGTGTGGTCACCAAGGAGGACATTCTACAAGCCTCCGTTTTCTGAATCTTTATTGAGGTTTCATAATGTAAATGTGATGTTTGAAGTCACTGGCCATATGATTGAACTCAGTTTCCAGTTTGTCTTTCATCCCCAGCAACTGGAGGATAAGGCTGATAGTTCACTCTCTAAACACGTTTGAACTTTCTGTGACCAGCCTCATCCTGAAGCTATTGATGGGCCTTGTGGTGAGTCACCTCATTAGCATAAATGCAGGTGTGGTCTAAGTGGCTCATTGTGAATCACAAAAGATACTCCTCCTACTGAGAAAATTCCAAATGTGTTAGGAGCTCTGTGCCAGGAACTCTGGGACAAAGACCAAATGTATATTTGTATTATACTACATCTTTCAATTGTATTTTGAATATATACTGTTGTCAGCGAGGGCTATTTGTCTTATTGGCTAATCTGTAGCTTTGTGCAAAGACACATTTACTATCTGGGTCTGGACTGTGATGCATAAGAATATTCAAAAGGATTATGTGTGTAGTTTGCATTTCTTATATTAAAAATGATGAGAAACAAGATGGCTTTATAGATTTTGTAACTGCCTAAATGCTATTATGATATGTAAGGGAGAGTAGATTTATATAGGATAGTACCTTTTAGGAATATTAGGCTGTAGTAATAAATAACATTCAAATGGTACTTCACAGTTTATAATGTACTTTCATAAGCATCATAATCAACTGCTAACATTTATTGAACACATCCTTGGGTCAGATTCTATATGAAGTGTTTATATGCATAATAATTCTAGCTTCTATGCTTTATAACTCTATTAGGTAGGCACTATTACTATCTGCATCTTGCTAATGAGGAAACCAATGTGCATACCAGGTTAAATAACTTGTTCAAGGTCACAAATTAGCATCACAACTTGAACCCTCGTCCATTTGACCCGAAGCTGTAAATCATAGTTGCAATCCCTATACTATAACCAGAAAGTAGAAAGCAGAGGAGTGAATTCCAAACTAATAGCCAGAGTACATTCTAGTCTTTGTTACAGAGACTTTCTATTTGACCTTGAGCTTCTGAATCTCTGATTTCTCCTTTCACTTTGTTGGGCAGGGCACAGGTTGCAGTAGATGCTCTCTGGCACTTTGAGCTGTGTCACTGGTGATCTGATGCCTGAGTTTGGCTTCTGCTCTGGTTTTGGGGTTGGTAAGGAAGCAGCATTGTTGTCTGGGTTAAATTCTCGAGATTTGTTGTCTCACAACCATGGAAAACTAGGATGCAGACACACAAGAGTAAGGTTCAGAGCAGAAATGTAATAGGCAAAAGAAAGAGAAAAACTCTCTTGCTACAGAGAGAGGTCTCAGAGAAAATGGGTTGCCACTTCTGCAGTGAAGTGCGGAAGGTTTTATAGGTGAGCTTGAGGAGGCGGTGTCTGATTTATATAGGGCATGAGAGATTGGTCGGACCAGGTGTGTAATTTGCGTAGCGTGTGAAAATCTGGCCACCCCCACTCTAATGTTTTATCATGCAGATGGGTTCTCTACCTGGCCGGCTCCATGTTGCCTGTTTCTTACTCTACATGTGGTGACAAAGAAAAGAGAAGATGAAGCCTCCATGTTGAACATGCCTGTCTTCCAGGTAGCCCTTTTCTATTGGCACAGCTGCCGGCATTCCCCCATGTTAGCTTCCAGCTTGCTTATCCATGTCTGTAGCTCAATTTTTCAGGCTGCTCTTTGTTAGAAAAGAAATGATTTGGGGGCTCCTTTTTGTTAAAAGGGAAATTCCACTGATAATTCTGTTGTCTTCGCTATCTTTCTCAATAATTTCTTTTTAGCTCCTGTATCAGTAACAGTTTATAAATCTGAGAACTTGGAGGGTGAGGGGCAGGTTCCCTGAGAAACTCTAGAACCAGTACCCTATCTCCCTTAATGCCATAGTTTCTAGTCCCAACATACTCTGTGCCAACATTTTTATTTTCTGTGCTTCTCTCTGAATTCAGATGAAGACCATTTCATAGAGCCATATAGGCAATGTAAATGCATATTTCAAAATAAACAGAGTCCTGGGACAAGACCTGCTAAACCCATAGACTCAATATCGGTTTTGATTTTTCACTGATGGTTGACATCTAGGGCATTTGGGCTCCTGTTTTTCCCTCCTGCTCATACAGAGCACTGGACTCATTCACATAGATCTGAGGTTTTGCTTTCTGGCTCTCTTTAACCAAGAGGCTTGATCTTGGGCAAGTAGCTTAGCTTCTTAACTTCAATTTCTTCATGTGTCAAATGATAATAACACTCACCTCAAGGGATTACCAGGAGGATAAAATGAAAGAGCCTGCTGAAATAAATGTTGATGACTTAAATCTGGCTTGACCCTTTAAGAATGATGTTTTACCACCCCCTTCCCCCATTCTCCTAAGCCCATAAGCAGGAATACACAGGGGGTCTTGGACAACCTGCTGGACTGAGGGGGCCCTGCACTTGCTCCTGACTCTTTTATTTCCAAACCTTTCCCCACACATCTCAGCAGGATCCTGTTGATAGAAGGAAAGGAATATTCTTGAGAGTAGGCAGATAATTCCTCCTCTTTAGTTCAGAAGCAGACTTATTTCCACTGTTGAAACCTTTCCCCAGTGCTTTAAATGGCCTTGGGATTAAGAAAAAGCTCTTAACCCTGGCGTGGTGGCTCATGCCTGTAATCCCAGCATTTCGGGAGGCTGAGGCAGACTGATCACGAGGTCAGGAGATCAAGACCATCCATCCTGACTAACATGGTGAAACCCCATCTCTACTAAAAAATACAAAAATTAGCCGGGCGTGGTGGTGGGTGCCTGTAGTCCCAGCTACGCAGGAGGCTGAGGCAGGAGAATGACATGAACCCAGGAGGCAGAGCTTGTAGTGAGCCGAGATCACACCACTGTGCTCCAGCCTGGGCGACAGAGGAAGACTCCATCTCAAAAAAAAAAAAAAAAAAAAAAAAAAAAAAAAAAAAAAAAAAAAAAAAGAAGTTCTCCAGGGCCCTGATGAAAGGTGACCCTGAATCTCCCATCCTTATGGTGGATGTGACCTCTGAGGAGAGCCTCAGAGACAGTACACAAATCTATGTGAACTTCTAGGACTCCAACACCCTTGCAGGGTAACTTTTTACCACAGCAGATATGAGAAAGCCCAGATCCCCTTGCTGAAGAAGGACTGATGCCTTACCATAAGGCAGTGTGGTCTAGCAAGCATTTGAACTCTGACAGACTCCCTGGATTCAAGTCCTGGTGCTGCACTTGGGCCACTTACTTCATTTCCCTGTGCCTCAGTTTCTCATCTGTACAATGCTGATAATGGTAGCTCCCTCATAGGGTCACAATGAGAATGTCTGACATATGTTAAACAACATGTGCTTTTGCTACTAAATATTTACACTAATATAAAGAAGGTAACCTATTTCCCTATTACTCTTGATACTTCAATAATAGTAACATTATCAAGAATCAGAAAATTATGGCAAAGTAGAGTTTGTACAAGCTTTATTTGAATTTCTCAAAGATGTTATAAAAGATTATTCTGGATGATATGAGCACAGACTTTGTTTTTCTTAATTTTGAATTTATTGTACTTGGAAGAACAATTTATCTAGTCCATGAGTTCATGGGTTTGCCCTGGACGAGGCCAAAGTCTGGTGGTGGGAATATAAGGCCCAATTTGAGTGAGGAACCAGGAAAGTTTCCTTTGGAGAATTTCAGGTTGTGAGATGTTCTTGATGAGAATTTATGGCTCTGTAAGTGCTTAGAAATGCTGTCATGCAAGATGCAACAGAGCCATGAATTTTCATTGACTTGTAATGAGATTACAGAGAAGACTCAATATTTTAAAACAATTTTGAAAAGTACTTTGAGAAGAAAAATGCCATCTTTATAGCTTAATATTAATCTTAGTTTTGTTTGTTTGTTTGTTTGTTTGTTTTTTCCCCCTTTGGGCAGTGTTTCAATGACACTAAACAGATTTTTTTTTCCTGAGACTAGTTCTCAATTTGCTTAATGGTAAAAACACCTAAGTAGAATCCCCTTCATTGTTGATAAAATCCTATTTCTGAGGATAAACTGTCATTTCAAAGGGAAAAATAATGCAGGCATGATTGACTGAAGGACACAGAAGGGCTTAGTGCAGTGTCATCCACATTCACTACTTGCTTTCTACCCATTTCCCAGAGGATGGCCCACTGGTGGTCTTGCTGTGATGTGCTGGAGGAACAACCGCCAAGAAAATTCGATTGTCTCTTCTGGGGGCTGTGATATAAATACGGAGAGCATGAGGTTGACAGTAGACCTAGGTTCTCTTTCCAGTTCTGTCCCGTTCTAACTGTCTGACCTTGGGAGAGTCACTCAAATCTCCTAGGCATTCATGCATAGGTGGGAGGTACAGCTAGCACAGAGTTCAGAGGCATCTGGGTGTTGGGTCTTGGATGGTAGAGCTTTTTTTTTTTTTTTTTTTTTTTTTTTTTTTTGCCCTGTGCAATGCTTCATATAAGATGAAATGTCACATGAAACATCTGGAAATTTTTCCTCTGTTTGAAACTTGGAAGATCCTATGACCTTGGTCCTACTCAGCAAAATCCCAATAGTGCTGAGTAGCTGTTGCTCACTTTAGGTACTGCATCCTTGGTCACCACCATTCCCGTTGACTCATATAATTCAGGTGCCACATCAACCTGGCCTCCTTGGTCATGTGTGTTGGTGACTTCCAGAACTCTTTTTTTGATTGATCAAAAGTCTCTGTTTCTACCTTCCTGGCTGCTTCAAGAATAGGCTGAGTTTGTCAGAGAAGCAATTTCTGGATTAAAAAAACACTTGTATTAACTTTTCACAATTTTTCCATATACGTAATATTGGTCTTCATAACTATACCTGTTTAAGATTCAATTAGGTTTAGTGTACTTTTAAAAAATCTGTAATTTTTATGATGTTGGAGTTTCCACATTAAAATGATTGTTTTGATGTAACTTTGCAGTAAGATCCAAGTTTCTTTCATTCTCTTAAATTATCAAAGGAATCAGAAATAACTTACAGAAAATGGCGGGGCAGGGGTGGGAGGAAGTGCTGGGGCTCACTGTTATTTGCTAATGTATTGCGTTCCTGCTCTCTGTCTTCAGGGAGCCTAGGAAAATATAATTGTTGGGGAAAAAGAGCATCAGGTAGGAGAAAAACCTAACAGATTAAGAAAAATAAAATAAGAAACACTGATTTAATAATGGGATATTATAACAATATTATTATATAACATCTGTGCTTCTCATTTTATATAATTATATACTGTATATTTTTTATAGTTATATATAATAGAGGGTTATTTTTAATTTTAATTGTAACAGGAAGCAAATATGGCATCCACCTTGATTTTAACTCATTTCAAGGTTCTGAAATTTGAGCAGTATGCTATATTATATAATTTTCTTTCAGTAATAGCTTTAACCGGTTTAGAATTTAGAAGAAGAGTTTAATATTTGCCAAACTCCGTATGTGGTACAAATTTGTCTCAACTTCGTATATGACTTTAGTAACCCAATACAACATTCTTGGAGTCTGTACTGCTGGGTGGAGAAAATCACTGGACTGGGTGTCAGATCAGACCTATCAAAACCCTAGCTCTAATACATGCTAGGGTCACAGAGATAGTAAGTTCTTATGGCTCATTAAGCCTCAGTCTCCTCTTTTGTAAAAAGGGATAATATTGGGACTTACAAAGAAGGTTATAAAAACCAAATAAAACAATCCCACTAAATCAGTTAGCATAGTGTCTAGCATTAAAAAAAAAAAAAAAAAAAAAAAAAATTCACCAGAGATGTTTTTAGCTTGGGACCAGAAAATAATTATTAAGACTTGTATACTACTTCAATCTTCACAAGTTTTAAGAAATCATCTTGTTTTATTTAAATATATACTTTGACTATTTTTAAGCAACAAATGATATCTGTTCATGATTAGTGCTTTTTCCCACCAGCAGTGCATCATCAAAATTTGTGAGCAGATGTAGGTTACATTTATCCTCACATCTGAACTAGGTTTTATTTAATACCCCCCACCTATTGTAGAAGTGAAATATTTTGCAGACACCCACTGCCAAATGAGAGGGGCTGACCTGCCTGATGTCACACAGCTGTTATAATATCCAAGTGGCAAGGTCAGGAATGAGAGGCAGGCAGGATGCTGCTTTTGTTGAGGTTGTTGGTGAGATTGCCTCTTATGCTGGGGAGCCCTTAGGCAATGATGTGATATTGTGTAGGCAAAAGACCTGAGGGGCTGCATCTTCCACCTGCCATCTGGTTGTTATGGTGTCCTATTATTTGGCATAATCCCAGTCTTCTAGATTGTTAGGAAGAATTAAGCACTAGGAAGATCAGTGTGCTTTAGGTACGTAAATTGCTAACATCCCAAATCCAAAAAATGAGATGTCCTTTAAGAAATGAAAATTTAGCATGTTGTTGCTCTTCAGGCTTACAAAGGGTACTTAAGAGTAAAGGTTGCAGAGAAACCTCAGAAAACAACAAAGCCCATAAAATTCACGCCAGTGCAAATCAATACTTTTCACTTCAGCCTTTTAAGTTACTCCTTGGTTTCTTACTCAATTGGATTCCTAACTTGCTTAAAGAAGAAGGAAAAAGCGACAGTGAAACATCTGTAGAGGCAAAGGGAACCATTCCCTCTTAGTTTTCATTCAAAGGAAGGCCAGATATTTAGATATTTCCTGTTTTTGTAGAATTATTGAAGGTATTTCTTTATATTTTCTTTGTGCCTTATTTTGTTTTAACCTTTCTTTACGCTTTGTTTTAGTTGTACTTATTATAGGTATCATATAGCTAGCTATTATTCCATCCTTAACAAAAGGATGCAATAAAAAGGCTAGTCAACATTATAGGGATTTTTGTTCATATGTTTATTTATTTATTTATTTTTTGAGACAGAGTCTCGCTCTGTCACCCAGGCTGGAGTGCAGTGACCGGATCTCAGCTCACTGCAAGCTCCGCCTCCCAGATTCACGCCATTCTCCTGCCTCAGTCTCCCGAGTAGCTGGGACTACAGGTGCCCGCCACCTCACCTGGTTAGTTTTTTCTATTTTTTTTTTAGTAGAGACGGGGTTTCACCGTGTTAGTCAGGATGGTCTTGATGCCCTGACCTCTTGATCCGCCCGTCTCGGCCTCCCAAAGTGCTGGGATTACAGGCTTGAGCCACCGCGCCCGGCCCATATGTTTATTTTTGCATTTTTCAAACATATCTTTGCATTCATAAGGTTGATTAGTACTTTTTATTATCTACTAATATGGAATTTTAACTAGAGTGTTTATTTTGCTAGTGCTTTTATATTTTAAGTCATATTTAAACTCCTTAAAAACCTTTTTCCAACATTGTATTTTGAAAATTTGTTAGACATAAATAGTATAGTTGAAAGAATTTATAGTGCACATCTGTATAGTCTCTACCTAGATTCTACAGTTAAATTTTTATTGTACTTACTTTGTCAATGAAGATATTCTGTTATGAAATCTTATTTGCCACTCTTTGCAATGGTGCTTAAACATTTTTCCAACGAAAAGAAAAAGTGCATTCAGGCTTTTATAATTTCTACCCAAAAAGAGGTTGTTGGGTCGCTGGCAAGATGGCTGAATAGGAACAACTCCAGTCTGCAGCTCTCAGCAAGATCAACGTAGAAGGCAGGTGATTTCTGCATTTCCAACTGAGGTACCTGGCTCGTCTCATTGGGACTGGTTAGACAGTGGGTGCAGCCCACGGAGGGTAGCTGAAGCAGGGTGGGGCATCACCTCACCTGGGAAGTGCAAGGGGTCAGGGAACTCCCTCCCCTAGCCAAGGGAAGTCATGAGGGACTGTGCCATGAGGAATGGTGCATTCCAGCCCAGATACTATGCTTTTCCCATGGTCTTTGCAACCTGCAGACTAGGAGATTCCCTCAGATACCTACGCCACCAGGGTCCTGGGTTTCAAGTACAAAACTGGGCAGCTGTTTGAGCAAACATGGAGCTAACTGCAGGAGTTTTTTTTGTTTGTTTGTTTGTTTGTTTTCATACCCTGTGAAACCTGGGACACCAGATAGACAGAACTGTTCCCTCCCCTGGGATGGGGGCTGAAGCCAGGGAGCCAAGTGGTCTAGCTCAGCAGATCCCACCCCCACGGAGCCCAGCAAGCTAAGATCCACTGGCTTGAAATTCTCACTGCCAGCACAGCAGTCTGAAGTTGACCTGGGATGCTGGAGCTTGGTGGGGGGGGAGGGGCATCCGCCATTACTGAGGCTTGAGTAGGCAGTTTTCCCCTCATAGTGTAAAAACAGTCCCCGGGGAAGTTCAAACTGGGTGGAGCCCACAACAGCTTGGCAAAGCTGCTGTAGCCAGACTGCCTCTCTAGAATCCTTCTCTCTGAAGCAAAGGCAGTAGCCCCAGTCAGGGGCTTATAGATAAAACTCCCAACTCCCTGGGACAGAGCACCTGGGGGAAGGGGTAGCTGTGGGCACAGCTTCAGCAGACTTAAATGTTCCTGCCTGCTGGCTCTGAAGAAAGTAGCAGATCTTCCAGCACAACGTTTGAGCTCTACTAAGGGACAGACTGCCTCCTCAAGTGAGTCACTGACCCCTGTGCCTCCTGACTGGGAGACAACTCCCAACAAGGGTGAACAGATACTTCATACAGGAGAGATTCGGCTGGCATCTGGCGAGTGCCCCTCTGGGATGAAGCTTCCAGAGGAAGGAACAGGCAGCAATCTTTGCTGTTCTGCAGCCTCCCTGGTGATACCTAGGTAAATAGGGTCTGGAATGGACAATCTCCAGCAGACCTGCAGCAGAAGGGCATGACTGTTATAAGGAAAAAAACCAGAAAGGGATAGCATCAATGTGAACAAAAAGGACATCCACACAGAAACCCCATCCTGAGGTCACCAACATCAAAGACCAAAGGTAGATAAATCCACACAGATGAGGAAAAACCGGCGCAAAAAGGCTGAAAATTCCCAAAACACAGAACTTCTCTTTTTCCTTCAAAAGATCACAACTCCTTGCCAGCAAGGGAACAAAACTGGACAGAGAATAAGTTTGATGAATTGACAGAAGTAGGCTTCAAAGTGGGTAATGACAAACTCCTCCAAGCTAAAGGAGCATGTTCTAACCTACTACAAGGAAGCTAAGAACCTTGAAAAAAGGTTAGACAAATTGCTAACTAGAATAACCAGTTTAGGGAAGAAAATAAATGACCTGATGGAACTGAAAAACAAGCACAATAACTTTGTGAAGCATACCCAACTATCAATAACTGAATCGATTATGTAGAAGAAAAGATATCAGAGACTGAAGATCAACTTAATGAAATAAAGCGATGACAAGATTAGAGAAAGAAAGAATGAAAAGGAATGAACAAAGCCTCCAAGAAATCTGGGACTATATGAAAAGACGAAATCTACATTTGATTGGTGTGCCTGAAAATGACAGAATGGAACCAAGCTGGAAAACACTCTTCAGGATATTATTCAGGAGAACTTCCCTAACCTAGCAAGACAGGCCAACATTCAAATTCAGGAAATACACAGAACACCACAAAGATACTCCTTGAGAAGACCAACCCCAAGACACATAATTGTCAGATTCACCAAGGTTGAGATGAAGGAAAAAATGTTAAGAGTAGCCAGAGGGAAAGGTCAGGTTACCCAAAAAGGGAAGCCCATCAGACTAACAGCAGATCTCCTGGCAGAAACCCTACAAGCCAGAAGAGAGTGGGGACCAACATTCAACATTCTTAAAGAAAAGAATTTTCTACCCAGAATTTCATATTTAGCCAAACTAAGTTTCATAAGTGAAGGAGAAATAAAATACTTTACAGACAAGCAAATGCTAAGAGATTTTGTCACCACCAGGCCTGCCTTACAAGAGCTCCTGAAGGAAGCAACCAGTACCTTCAGGAGGAAGGAACAACCAGTACCAGCCACTGCAAAAACATATTAAATTGTAAAGACCATCGACACTATGAAGAAACTGCATTAACTAATGGGCAACATAACCAGCTAGCCTCATAATGATAGGCTCAAAATCACACATAAAAATACTTACCTTAAATTTTAATGGGATAAATGCTCCCAGTTAAAAGACATAGACTGGTAAAGATGGGTCTTGATAAAGAGTCAAGACCCGTCAGTGTGCTGTATTCAGGAAACCTATCTCATGCAAAGACACACATAGGCTCAAACTAAAGAGATGGAGGAATACTTACAAAGCAAATGGAAAGCAAGAAAAAAAGCAGGGGTTGCAATCCTAGTCTCTGATAAAACAGACTTTAAATCAACAAAGATAAAAAAAAGACAGAGAAGGGCATTACATAATGTTAAAGGGATCAATTCAACAAGAAGAGCTAACCTAAATATATATGTTCCCAATACAGGAGCACCCAGATTCATAAAGCAGGTTCTTAGAGACCTACAAAAATACTTAGACTCCCACACAATAATGGATGTTGAACCCCCCACTGTCAATATTAGACAGATCAACAAGATAGAAAATTAACAAGGATATTCAGAACTTGAACTCAGCTCTGGACCAAGTAGAACTAATAGACATCTACAGAACTCGACACCCCAAATCAACAGAATATACATTCTTCTCAGCACCACATCACACTTATTCTAAAACTGATTGCATAATTTGAAGTAAAATACTCCTCAGAAAATGCACAAGAACAGAAATCGTAACAGTTTCTCCGACCACAGTGCAATCAAATTAGAACTCAGGATTAAGAAACTCGCTGAAAACCACACAACTACATGGAAACTGAACAACCTGCTCCTGAATGACTGCTGGGTAAATAACAAAATTAAGGCAGGAATAAATAAGTTCTTTGAAACAATGAGAACACAGACACAATGTACCAAAATCTCTGAGACATAGCTAAAGCAGTATTCAGAGGCAAATATATATATATATTTGAGACAGTGCCTCACTCTGTCATCCAGACTGGAGTGTAGTGGTGCAATCTCAGCTCACTGCAACCTCCACCTCCCTGGTTCAAATGATTCTCCTGCCTCAACCTCCTGAGTAGCTGGGACTACAGGCACCCACCTGTAAAATAATCAGTGAATCCAGGAGCTGTTTTTTGTTTTCTTTTTAAAGATCAACAAAATAGATAGACTGCTAGCCAGACAAAGAAGAAAAGAGAACAATCAAATAGATACAATAAAAAAATCATAAAGGGGATTTGCCACTGATCCCACAGAAATACAAACTACCATCAGAGAATACTATAAACATCTCTACATAAATAAGCTAGAAAATCTAGAAGAAATGGATAAATTCCTGGACACATATACCCTCCCAAGACTAAACCAGGAAGAAGTTGAATACCTGAAAAGACCAGCAACAAGTTCTGAAATTGAGGCAGTAATTTTTTGGTTGGCCTACCAACCAAAAAAAGCCCAGAACTGGACGGATTCACAGCTGAATTGTATGAGGTACAAAGAGGAGCTTGTAACATTCCTTCTGAAACTATTCCAAACAATAGAAGAAAAGGAACTCCTCCTTAACTCATTTTATAAGGCTAGCATCATCCTGATGCCAAACCTGGCAGAGATACAACCAAAAAAGAAAATTTGAGGCCAATATCCCTGATGAACATCAATGAGAAAATACTCAATAAAATACTGGCAAATGCAACAGCACATCAAAAAGCTTATTCACCACAGTCAAGTCAGCGTCATCCCTGGGATGCAAGGCTGGTTTAACATATGCAAATCAATAAACATAATCTATCACATAAACAGAACCAACAACTAAAACCACATGATTATCTCAATAGATGCAGAATAGACCTTCAATAAAATTCACCCCTTCATGCTAAAAACTCTTAACGAACTAGATATTGATGGAATGTATCTCAAAATAATAAGCACTCTTTATGACAGACCCACAACCATTATACTGAATGGGAAAAAGCTGGAAGTTGTCTCTTTGAAAACCAGCACAAGACAAGGATGCCCTCTCTCCCCACACTTATTCAACATAGTATTGGAAGTTCTGGCCAGGGCAATCAGGCAAGAGAAAGAAATAAAGGGTATTCAGATAAGAAGAGAGGAAGTCAAATTGTCTCTGTATGCAGATGACATGATTGTATATTTAGAAAACCCCATTATCTCAGCCCAAAATATCCTTAAGCTGATAAGTAACTTCATCTAAGTCTCAGGATGCAAAATCAATGTGCAAAAACCACAAGAATTCCTATATACCAATAATCGACAAATGGAGAGCCAAATTATGAGTGGACTCCCATTCACAATTGTTACAAAGAGAATAAAATACCTAGGAATATAACTTACAAGGGATGTGAAGGACCTCTTCAAAGACAACTACAAACCACTTCTCGAGGAAATAAGAGAGGACATAAACAAATGGAAAAACATTCTATACTCAGGGATAGGAAGAATCAATATCATGAAAATGGTCATACTGTCCAAAGTAATTTATAGATTCAATGCTATCCCCATCAAGCTACCATTGACTTTCTTCACAGAATTGGAAAAAATGCTTTAAATTTCATCTGGAACCAAAAAAGAGCCTGGATAGCCACGACAATCCTAAGCAAAAAGAACAAAGCTCGAGGCATAATGCTACCTGTATTCAAACTATACTGCAAGGCTACAGTAACCAAAACAGCATGGTACTGGTATCAAAAAAGACATATATATACCAATGGAACAGAATGGATGCCTCAGAAACAATGCCACACATCTACAACCATCTGATCTTTGACAAACCTGACAAAAACAAACAATGGGGAAACGATTCCCTATTTAATAAATGGTGTTGGTAAAACTGGCTAGCCATAGACAAAAACTGAAACTGGACTCCTTCCTTGTACCTTATACAAAAATTAACTCAAGATGGATTAAAGACTTAAACATAAGACCTAAAACTATAGAAACCCTAGAAGAAAACCTAGGCAATACCATTCAGGACATAGGCATGGGCAAAGACTGCATGTCCAGAACACCAAAAGCAATGGCAACAAAAGCCAAATTGACAAATTAGTTCAACCATTGTGGAAGACAGTGTGGTGATTCCTCAAGGATCTAGAGCCAGAAATACCATTTGACCCAGCAATCCCATTACTTGGTATATATACAAAGGATTATAAATCATTCTATAAAGACACATGCACACTTATGTTTATTGTGGCACTATACTTAGCGAAAATGTATTGTACTTGGATAGATATTTAGCTTGATTCCATATCTTTGCTATTGTGAATAGTGCTGTCATAAACATGCAAGTACAGGTATTCCTTTGATACACCGATGATTTGATTACCTTTGGGTATATTCCCAGTAGTGAGATTGCTGAATCAAATGCTAATTCTGTTTTTAGGATTTTTGAGAAATCTTCATACTGTTTTCCATAGTGGCTGTATGAGTTTACATTCCCACCAAGAGTTCTCTTTTCTCCACATTCTTGCCAACATGTGTTATTTTGTTTTTCTAATAATAGTCATTCTGAATAGTGTAAGATGTCTCATTGTGGTTTTGATTTGCATTTCTCTGATTAATGATGTGTTGCACATTTTTTTATACACCTGTTGACCATTTGCATGTTGTCTTGTGGAAAATTTGTATGTTATTTGACCACTTTTAAATGTTTTTTTTTTTTTTCCTGGTGAGTTGACTTCCTTGTGTATTCTGAATATTAGTCCCTGTCTAATAAATAGTTTGCAAACATTTTCTCTCATTCAACAGGTTGTTACTTTACTCTATTGATTATTTCTTTAGCTGTGCAGAAGCTTTTTAGTTTTATTCCAATTTGCCTGTTTTGGTTTTAGTTGTCTGTGCTTTTGAAGTCTTAGTCATAAATTATCTGTCTAGGCTAATGTCCAGGAGAGGTTTTTTTCTGTAAGTTTTCTTCTAGTATTTTTATAGTTTGACATGTTATGTTTAACTGGTCAATCCATTTTGAGATGATCTTTATATATGGTAAGAAATAGTGGTTCAGTTTCATTCTTCTATATGTGGCTGTCCAACTGTCACAGCATCATTTATTGAATAGTTTCCTCAATTGCTAAAGTATAAATTCTTGTCAGCTTTGTCAAATACCAGTTGACTGTAAATATACTGGCTTTATTTCTGGCTTCTCTATTTGGTTCCGTTGGTCTATGCATCTATTTTTATACCAATACCATGCATATAACTACAGTCTTATAATATGTTTTGAAGTCAGATAGTGTGATATCTCTAGCTTGGTTCATTTTCTTCAGGCTTGCTTTGGCAATTTGGGTTCTTTTTAGTGCCATATGAATTTTAGGACTGGTTTTTCTAATTCTGTAAAGAATGAGTTTGGCATTTTCATAGGGATTGCATTGAATCTGTAGATTGATTTGGGCAATATGGTGGTTTTAACAATATCAAATTCTTCTGATCCATAAGTGTAAGATGTTTTCCCATTTGTTTACTTTATCATCAATTTCTTTCATCAGTGCTTTATAGTTTTCCTTGTAGAGATCTCTCATCTCCTTTGTTAAATTCATTTAGAGGTATTTTCTTTTTTGTCACTATTGTAAATGAAATGGCCTTCTTGGCTTCTTTCTTGGCTAGGTTACTGTTGTTGTATAGAAGCACTACTGATTTTTGTATACTGCAACATTACCAAATATATAAAATCTAAGAGGTTTTGGGGGAGTTGTTAGGTTTTTCAAGATGTAAGATTTTATTGTCAGAAAAGAGATAATTTTACTTCATCTTTGCCAATGTGGATGCCTTTTCTTTCTCTTGTCTGATTGCTCTGTCTAGGGCTTTCAGTACTATGTTAGATAGGAAGAGAGAAAGTGGGCATCCTTGCCTTGTTCCAGTTGTTAGAGAAAAGGCTTTCAACTTTGTCAACATTTTTCAAATGTATTTTGTATTTTCTTCTATGAATTCTTCAGTTCCAGAGTTTCTGTTTGGTTTTACAAAAAATCTCTCTCTTTGATGACTTTTTTTTTTGATTTTTCAGAATTCTCTTGTAGCTCACTGAGCTTCTTAAAATTAATATTTTGAATTATTTGGGATTTTGAAGATTTCTTTTGATAAGATCTATTGCTGGAGAATAATTGTGTTTTTCTGGAGGTGTCGTATTTCTTTGCTTTTTCATGTTTCTTGGTTCCTTATGTTGATATCGGTGCAACTGGTCTAACAGTTACTTCTTCCTAGTTTGGAATTTACTTTTGCAGTAGAGGACTTTCCTGAAGACATAGCTTTGGTGTTGTTTGGGTAGGGAACTTTTTGATTCTGTGTATGTGCAGTAGTGTAGCCTCTGTATGATTTATTTGGCTGTAAACAGCATTCATGCTTTCTGTGAGTTTTACTCACAAGGTTAGGGTGAAGTTATTGGTAGAGGCTATGGTGAAGCTACACTGGACACTAGGAAGAAAAGTGGGCCAGTTATCAACCCTCAGTGGCAGCAGCAGTGGACTGAGCATGACTGTCTTTGTTCCCTACGTTGGTGAACACTGGCACTTGGATTGGCAGTTCTTGGGTCTCCAGGTGGTTTGTTCATATGTGAGTAGTGGCAACAGTGGGCCAGGCAATTGAGCAGGTTCTTGGGTCTCTGAGCAGCCAGTGTGATGTAAGCAAGATCAGTGGCAGTGGTGAGAGGATCCTCTGAGTGATGTGGGTTGGTATTGGCAGTAGCTGTGGTGTGGGGTAGCAGTCACCACTCACAGCCCCAGAAAGCCCACTGGCTCACCCATCCCAGCCTCCAGTAGCTGCAGGAGCTGGTGTACACAGAGAGAAGAGGGGGTTCCATTCTCTACCTGAGACCAAGCACAGAGGCTGCTCCACGCATGGGAGCGGATATCGCTCTTTACATGCAAAGCCTAGCACAGAGCTTCTGCTGCTGGTGGTGGCAGGGTCACTTCTCATAGCTCCAGACGGGGAGCTCTTTAACTCCACAAAGTGCATGTCTTGGTTTCCTTTGTCCCAGAAGCTTGCCTTGTTGGTTCACTGGACTTTTCTTTTCTCAAGGATTATTACTCCCTGTGGGCTAGAGCAGTAGTCCCCAATCTTTTTGGAACCAAAGACTGGACTGGTTTTAATGGAACACACGTTTTTCACAGAGTGGGGTGGAGTGGTTTGAGGATGAAACCATTCCACCTCAGATCATCAGGCATTTGCTAGATTCTTACAAGGAACATGCAATGTAGATCCCTTGCGTGCATAGTTCACAATAGGGTTTGTGCTCCTATGAGAATCTAATCTGACAGGAGGCGGAGCTCAAGCAGTAATGTGAGTGACGGGGAGTGGCTATAAATACAGATGACACTTTGTTCCCTTGCCTGTCATTCATCTCCTGCTGTGCAGTCCAGTTCCTACCAGGCTGTGAACTGGGCTGTACGGCCCAGTTCCTAACAGGCCAGTACCGCTCCACAGCCAGGAGTTTGGGGACACCTGTGCTAGAGCACTGGGGACCCAGTAGCAACTTTGGGTCTCGCCAGCACTATTCTGCTAAAGCCATCCCAGTGGATGCCGGGGAATATCAGTGGGAGTTCCCAGGGTATGGAGATACAGGGGCTGTGTTTCCCACAACAAGATGTAGTTCAGTGACAGCAGTGCTCCCAAAATAGTGTCCTGCCACAGTTGCTCAGGTCTCAGGGTGTGGGTGAGTGGCTCAGGATAAGTTCCCTCTCTGGTGCCATGCTCTCATGGGGTCTCCAAATCATCACTCAAACTAGTGTCAGGGTTCATGGGGGTAGAGGAGTTCTCCTGTGGTACAGTGAATAGCAGTGTATGGCAGAGATGTGGATCACCAAAGCATTCTCACTTACTCTCTCCTTGCAATACTTAATCTCTCTGGACTCTCAGGCTGAGCTGAATGCTCACTTTCTTTTTCTCTGCCTCAGGTGTTTCCTGTTATACTTTATTGTACACTCCTACATGTTCTATTTGAGGTATGATTGTCTATTTATAATTTTGGTTCCTCTTTCTGGAGAAGGTATCTCATGTTTCTAGTCAGCCATCTTGGACCAGAATCCTCATGGTGCATTTCTTCAATGTTTTCCTGCATATCCTTGCTTACAACACATCAAATTGTTTGATGTTTCCCGTTGCCTTGTCTGTGTATAACATTAAGTGAAACATTGTATTGATAATAAATTTAAAGATGGCAACTGCTATTAATGCTTACTTAATGCTTCTTTCAAAAAAGCCTCTGTTCTCAGTGCTTTATGTGTGAGGATTAAATGAATTAATATAATAACTGTACATGGCAAGTGTGAATAATATTGTGGTACAAATGAAACAAGCACAGAGTGATTAAGTCAATTCCCTAGGGTCTTTTTTTTTTTTTTTTGAGACGGAGTCTCGCTCTGTCACCCGGGCTGGAGTGCAGTGGCCAGATCTCAGCTCACTGCAAGCTCCACCTCCCGGGTTCACGCCATTCTCCTGCCTCAGCCTCCCGAGTAGCTGGGACTACAGGCGCCCGCCACCTCGCCCGGCTAGTTTTTGTATTTTTTAGTAGAGACAGGGTTTCACCGTGTTAGCCAGGATGGTCTCGATCTCCTGACCTCATGATCCACCCGTCTCGGCCTCCCAAAGTGCTGGGATTACAGGCTTGAGCCACCGTGCCCGGCCTCCCTAGGGTCTTATAGCTAGAAGTGGTAACACCAGTATTCATGCCCAGACAGCTGGACCTCAGGACATGTTTTAAGACTAGGGCCTCCATCTCACGTGCAGAGAGACATATACACTCAAAATAAAGGGATGGAGAAAGATCTAACAAGTAAATGGAAAGCAAAATGAAAAAAAAGGGGGTTGCAATCCTAGCCTCTGATAAAGCAGACTTTAAATCAACAAAGACCAAAAGAGACAAAGAAGGTCATTAAATAATTCAAGAAGAAGAGCTAACTATTCTAAATATATATGCACCCAATACAGGAGCACCCAGATTCATAAAGCAAGTCCTTAGAGAACTACAGAGAGACTTAGACTCCCACACAATAATAATGGGAGACTTTAACACCCCACTGTTAATATTAGACAGATCAATGACACAGAAGATTAACAAGGATATCCAGGAATGGAACTCAGCTCTGCACCAAGCAGACCTAATAGACATCTACAGAACTCTCCACCCCAAATCAACAGAATATACATTCTTCTCAGTACCACATTACACTTACTCCAAAATTGACCACATAGTTGGAAGTAAAGCACTCCTCAACAAATGTAAAAGAACAGAAATCACAACAAACTGTCTCTCAGACCACAGTGCAATCAAATTAGAACTTAGGATTAAGAAACTCACTCAAAACTGCACAACTACACGGAAACTGAACAACCTGCTCCTAAATGACTACTGAGTTAATAACGAAATGAAGCCTGAAATAAAGATGTTTTTTTTGAAATTATAACAAAGACACAACGTACCAGAATCTCTGGGACACAATTTAAAGCATTGTATAGAGGGAAATTTATAGCAGTAAATGCCCACAAAAGAAAGCAGGAAAGATCTAAAATCGACACCCTAACATCACAATTAAAAGAACTAGAGAAGCAAGAGCAAACAAATTCAAAAGCTAACAGAAGTCAAGAAATACCTAAGAGCAGAACTGAAGGAGGTAGAGACACAAAAAACCCTTCAAAAAATCAATGAATCCAGGAGCTGGTTTTTTGAAAAGATCAACAAAATTGATAGACCGCTAGCAAGACTAATAAGAGAGAATAATCAAATAGACACAATAAAAAATGATAAAGGGGATATCACCAACAATCCCACAGAAATACAAACTACCATCAGAGAACACTGTAAACACCTCTATGCAAATAAACTAGAAAATCTAGAAGAAATGGGTAAATTCCTGGGCCCATTCCTGGCCCATAGTCTCCCAAGACTAAACCAGTAAGAAGCTGAATCTTGGAATAGACCAATAACAGGCTCTGAAATTGAGGCAATAATTAATATCCTAGCAACCAAAGGAAGTCCAGGACCAGACAGATTCACAGCTGAAATCTACCAAAGGTACTACAAAGAAGAGCTAGTACCATTCCTTCTGAAACTATTCCAATCAATAGAAAAAGAGGGAATCCTCCCTAACTCATTTTATGAGGCCAGCATCATTCTGATACCAAAGCCTGGGAGAGATACAGCAAAAAAAGAGAATTTTAGACCAATAACACTGATGAACACCAATGCAAAAATCCTCAATTAAAAAACTGGCAAACCAAATCCAGCAGCACATGAAAAAGCTTCTCCACCAAAATCAAGTTGGCTTCATCCCAGGGATGCAAGGCTGGTTCAACATATGCAAATCAATACACATAATCCATCATATAAACAGAACCAAAGACAAAAACCACATGATTATCTCAATAGATGCAGAAAAGGCTTTTGACAAAATTGAACAGCACTTCATGCTAAAAACTCTCAATAAACTAGGTATTGATGGAACGTATCTCAGAATAAGAGCTATTTATGACTAATCTACAGCCAGTATCATACTGAATGGGCAAAAACTGGAAGCATTCCATTTGAAAACAGGCACAAGACAGGGATGCCCTCTCTCACCATTCCTATTCAACATAGTGTTGGAAGTTCTGGTCAGGGCAATCAGGCAGGAGAAAGAAAGAAAGGATATTCAGTTAGGAAAAGAGGAAGTCAAATTGTCCCTGTTTGCAGGTGACATGATTGTATATTTAGAAAACCCCATAGTCTCAGCCCAAAATCTCCTTAAGCTGATAAGCAACTTCAGCAAAGTCTGAGGATGCAAAATCAATGGGCAAAAATCACATTCTTTTTTTTTTTTTTTTTTTTTTTTAATTTATTGTCCTTTGTAGGGACATGGATGCAGCTGGAAACCATCATTCTTAGCAAACTATCACAAGAACAGAAAACCAAACACCGCATGTTCTCACTCGTAGGTGGGAACTGAACAATGAGATCACTTGGACTCGGGAAGGGGAACATCACACACCGGGGCCTATCATGGGGAGGGGGGAGGGGGGAGGGATTGCATTGGGAGTTATACCTGATGTAAATGACGAGTTGATGGGTGCAGCACACCAACATGGCACAAGTATACATATGTAGCAAACCTGCACGTTGTGCACATGTACCCTACAACTTGAAGTTTAACAAAAATCACATTCTTATACACCAACAGCAGACAGCCAAATCATGAGTGAACTTCCATTCACAGTTGCTACAAAGAGAATAAACTACCTAGGAATCTAACTTACAAGGGATGTGAAGGACCTCTTCTAGGAGAACTACAAAGCACTGCTCAATGAAATAAAAGAGGACACAAACAAATGGAAGAACATTCCATGCTCATGGATAAGAAGAATGAATATCATGAAAATGGCCATACAGCCCAAGGTAATTCATAGACTCAGTGCCATCCCCATCAAGCTACTAATGACTTTCTTGGAAAAAACTACTTTAACGTTCATATGGAACCAAAAAAGAGCCCTAAGCCAAAAGCATAAAGCTTGAGGCATCACACTACCTGACTTCAAACTATACTACAAGGCTACAGTAACCAAAACAGCATGGTATTTGTACCAAAACAGAGATATAGACCAATGGAACAGAACAGAGCCCTCAGGAATAATACTACACATCTACAACCATCTGATCTTTGACAAACCTGACAAAAACAAGAAATGGGCGAAGGATTCCCTATTTAATAAATGGTGCTGGGAAAACTGGCTAGCCGTATGTAGAAAGCTGAAACTGCAACCCTTCCTTACACAAAAATCAATTTAAGATGGATTGAAGACTTAAATGTTAGACCTAAAACCCATAAAAGCCTAGAAGAAAACCTAGGCAATACCATTCATGACATAGGCATGGGCAAGGACTTCATGACTAAAACACCAAAAGCAATGGCAACAACAGCCAGAATGGACAAATGGGATCTAATTAAAGAGCTTCTGCACAGCAAAAGAAACTACCATCAAAGTGAACAGGCAACCTAGAGAATGGAGAAATTTTTTGCAATCTATCCATCTGACAAAGGGCTAATATCCAGAATCTACAAAGAACTTAAACAAACTTACAAGAAAAGAACCCCATCAAAAAGTGGGTAAAGGATATGAACAGACACTTTTCAAAAGAAGACATTTATACAGCCAACAGACACATGAAAAAATGCTCATCATCACTGGCCATCAGAGAAGGGAAAATCAAAACCACAATGAGATACCGTCTCCCATCAGTTGGAATGGCGATCATTAAAAAGTCAGGAAACAACAGATGCTGGAGAGGATGTGGAGAAATAGGAACACCTTTACACTGTTGGTGGGAGTGTAAAGTAGTTCAACCATTGTGGAAGACAGCATGGTGATTCCTCAAGGATCTAGAACTAGAAATACCTACCATTTGAACCAGCAATCCCATTACTGGGTATATACCCAAAGGATTATAAATCATGCTACTATAAAGTCACGTGAACATGTATGTTTATTGCAGAACTATTCACAATAACAAAGACTTGGAACCAACCCAAATGTCCATCAATGATAGACTGGATTGAGAAAATATGGCACATATACACCATGGAATACTATGCAGACATAAAAAAGGATGAGTTCATGTCCTTTGCAGGGACATGGATGAAGCTGGAAACCATCATTCTGAGCAAACTATCCCAAGGACAGAAAACCAAACACCGCATGTTCTCACTCATAGGTGGGAACTGAACAATGAGAACACTTGGACACAGGGTGGGGAACCTCATACACCAGGACCTGTTATGGGGTTGGGGGATGGGAGAGGGATAGCATTAGGATAAATACCTAATGTAAATGACGAGTTAATGGGTGCAGCAGACCAACACGGCACATGTATACATATGTAACAAACAAGCACATTGTGCACATGTACCCTAGAATGTAAAGTATAATTAAAATAAAGACTGGGGCCTTATCTACCTTCTTGCCACTTCCTCAGTATCTAGCATGGCTCCAAGCACATAGTAGGAACTTGATTCATAGTTAAAGAATAAATGAGTGATGGTTTGGGACAGAGTGTCCAAGTCATCATAATTTACATACAAAAAATTACTGCACACCATGCCTGATGCCTTCTTGTGTTATCAGGCTGCTAGGTAAATCATTCTTAAGCACCAGATACTACAGTTTCCTCTTGCTTCCTCCCAAAGCACGTATTGTCCCATAGGAAACCGAGCAACTCTAATGGTGTTAGCACTCTTTTCCCTACCAAAATATGCTCTTAGTGGAAAATCAATGAATCCAACTTTGATTTAATGAATCCTCAAAGGGATCCTCTTAGAAGGCTTTTGAACAGTACCTAGAGACAATGGGACGGGAAGGTTTGCAAAACAGGCCAGAACCAAGACATACTGGGAAAACAGGTATGTATATGATCCCTCTAAGTGACCAGTGTGTTCATTCATTTAAAACTGCTGTTGCTGGCATCTTCTCCATTGACCTTTGTCCACCATACGATACTCATGTGACTGAGTCATCAGAAGATTTTTTTAACCTCCTGTTGCCATTACCCTGAAAATCTTTATTGGAGATAGATATTTATGTTGATTCTTTAAAATTCATTGTTTTGTTCAAGTGCATATGATTGGCCACCCTATTTCTCATGACTGCCCTGCCCTAGTCCACCCCTCCCACATCCCACCTGCCACTGTTTTAAGATTCTCCAAATAAAGAAAAATAATCTGGATGCCTGATCATCCCACTCTGCCCACCAAAATATGTAGGTGGAGATCATGCATTTTCTGACTTTGCAAAGAGAAAATGGTGAATTGAAAGAAATTTTATACTGCTACCAATTCTTAAGTCTCCAGGTATTTAGTCTGGAACAGTACATTCTAAGTGACATGGTCTTGTACTGTAATAGATGCTCCTGTCATTATTACTTGTATATCAAATAGTTCTTGTGTGTTACACATGACTCTAGATGCTTGGTGGAAAGGAAAGATGGTGTCCCTGTTTCCACGGAGCTTATATGAACCAATGAACAATGAAGTTCACTGTTAACTTCGTTAGCCATGAGAAATCAAGCAGGCTTATTAAAGAGCAGTTAAGCCTCTCTCAGTGGACTGTAGAGGGTTCTGAAATTCAGATGACTGGTTTAACAAAATGCAATTCATTACTTTTTGTTCAAAAAAGATCAGGAGACAAGTTATTAGATTTAGTCAAAGACTCTAGAAGCTCGTTTTTGGCTCCTTTGCTGTGAGGGAAGTAGCTCACTATCTTCTTAGCAGGCTAAAAGCCATCATGGCAGATGGTCCTCAGCTGCATGTGCCAGCCACAGAACATGTGCCTGGTGTTTTTGAATATGGTGTTGCTCTTGTCTAAGCAGCAGTATATCCAGGTAGAATATTTTCTGGTGCTCTCCAACAGAGGATGTGGATAAGGAAGAGTCCATGGGAGTAGGTCCGGAAGTGGTTTTCTTTCATTTCTGGTCCTCTGCAAGTAGGCTCACGACTTGGCAAGCTTGAGGCAGAATGAAAGGATAAACAGAATCCGAGAAGCCCATGGCAATTGCAGAGCCCAGAACACAGTATCTGCTAGGCATATTTATTGGCAACAGATCTCCTGGCTGTCCCTGCATCTCTGATACCTGTCTCATCTGAGATCCAACTAAGCATTTAAATCTCAAACCACTGGTCAATCATTGTTTATGCCTGACAACTCAGCATTACCATGCAGCTTCTGTTTTAAACCTGGCCTCTTGCCTATTCCGCTGGACCTGTACTACAAGACTTAATAATAAACTATTATTTTTCTCTATAACATTATTGACTGCTTCTGGTTATGATTTCAGTCTCAATTGTCATTTGATTTAAGCTCTTCACTTCAGTACACTGAACTTCGGTGTCCACATCTGTAAAATTGGAAGAAAAAAACCCTTGTCATTGGCTATTGAGAAAATGGAAATTAAATATGCATAAAAGCATTTGTACATGATAAACTACTTTCCAAATATTCATGTTGTAGGTATTATTGTCAATCTACAATGAAGGTGATATTTATAAATGACATGACTAAAGGAGACTGTTTAGGTGAAAAATAAAACACAGGGCTCTAAGGTATGCATGCATCTTAGCTAGTTTTCTTTTCTGTAATATGGGGATGTTGATACCTAGGTCATTCTGAGTGACATGGTTACTCAGAGGTTGCAGGGTTTATATGTGAGTATTAGATGAGATTATGGTTAAAACTAACCAAAAATGTCTACTCCTCTCTGGACAAGAGTCACTTAAACTCTCAGACTTCTTTTTCTCATTTGTTTATTTTCATTTCAGTAGATTTTTGGGGGAACAGGTGGTGTCTGGTTACATGAATAAGTTCTTTAGTGGTGATTTCTGAAATTTTGGTGCACCCATCAACTGAGCAGTATACATTGTACCCAGTGTATGGTCCTTTATCCCTCACCTCCCTCCTACCTTCCCTCTGAGTCCCCAAAGTCCACTGTATCATTGTTATGCCTTTGCATCCTGATAGCTTAGCTCCCACTTATGAATGAGAACATACGATGTTTGGTTTTCTATTCCTGAGTTACTACACTTAGAATAATGGTCTCCAATTCCACCCAGATTGCTGCAAATGCCATTATTTCATTCCTTTTTATTGCTGAGTAGTATTCCATGGTATGCATATACTATATTTTCTTTATCCAGTTGTTGATCAACGGACATTTGGGATGATTTCATATTTTTGCAATTGCAAATTGCACTGCTATAAATATGCATGTGCAAGTTCTTCTTCGTACAATGACTTCTTTTCTTCTGGGTAGTTACCCAAGATTGGGATTACTAGATCAAATAGTATATCTACTTTTAGCTCTTTAAGGAATCTCCATACTGTTCTCCATAGTGATTGTACCAGTGTACATTCTCACCAACCATGTAAAATTGTTCCCTTTTCATAATATACCTGCCAATGTCTATCATTTTTTTCATTATTTGACTATGGCCATTCTTTCAGGAGTGCGTTAGGGTTTTGATTTGTATTTCCCTGATAATTAGTGACGTTAAGCATTTTTCATGTTTGCTGGCCATTTGTTTACCTTCTTTTGAGAATTATCTATTCATGTCCTTAGCCCACTTTTTGATGGAATTGTTTTTTTTTTTTTCTTGCTGATTTGAGTTCCTGTAGATTCTGGATATTAGTTGTTTGTTGGATGTATGGATTGTAAAGATTTTCTTCCACTCTGTGGGTTGTCTGTCTACTTTGCTGATTACTTTTTTGTGTAGAGGCTTTCAAATTTAATCAACTCCCATCTATTTATCTTTGGTTTTGTTGCATTTGCTTTTGGGTTCTTGGTCATGAAGTTTTTACCTAAGCCAATGTCTAGAAGAGATTTTTATGATGTTATGATTTTATGATTTTATGATTTTTATGTCTAGAAGGGATTTTTATGATGTTATCTTCTAGAACTGATGGGAATTGCATTGAATTTGTAGATTGCTTGTGGCTGTATGGTCATTTTCGCCATATTGATGCTACCCATTCATGAGCATGAGATGTGTTTCCATTTATTTGTGTCATTTATGTTGTTGTTGCTGTTGTTTAAGATAAAGTCTCACTCTGTCACCGAGGCTGGAGTGACTCTCCTGCCTCAGCCTCCCTCAGTAGCTGGGATTACAGGTGTGTGCCACCACACCCAGCTAATTTTTGTATTTTTATTAGAGACGGGGTTTTGCCATGTTGGCCAGGCTGATCTCAAATTCCTGACCTCAGGCGACCCACCTGCCTTGGCCTCCCAAAGTGCTGGGATTACAGGCATGAGCCACCATGCCTGACCATCATCTATGTTTTCTTTCAACAGTGTTTTGTAGTTTTCCTTGTAGAGGTCTTTCACCTCCTTGGTTAAGTATATTCCTAAGTTTTTTTGTTTTTTTGTTTGTTTTTTTGTTTTTTTGATGCCTTTTATTTCTTTGTCTTGTCTAATTGCTCTGACTAGGACTTCCAGCACTATGTTGAATAGAAGTGGTGAAAGTGGGCATCCTTGCCTTGTTCCAGTTCTCAGGGGGAATGCTTTCAACTTTGTCCCATTCAATGTAATGTTGGCTGTGAGTGTGTTGGTTTGTTATAGATGACTTTTGTTACCTTAAAAGTATGTCCCTTCTATGCTGATTTTGGTTTTATTCATAAAGGAATGCTTGATTTTGTCAAATGCTTTTCCTGTGTCTATTGTGATCATGTGATTTTTGTTTTTAATTGTGTTTGACATTTGACTTGCAGATGTAAAACCATCCTTGCATCCTTGGTATGAAACCCACTTGATCATGGTGGATTATCTTTTTTGATATGCTATTGGATTTGGTTAGCTAGCATTTTGTTGAGAATTTTTGCATCTATGTTCATCATGGATATTAGTCTATAGTATTCTTTTATGATATGTCCTTTCCTGGTTTTGATATTAGGGTGATGCTGGCTTCATAGAATGATGTAGGGAGGATTCCCTCTTTCTCTTTTGGAATAGAGATTGGCACCAATTCTTCTTTGAATGTCTGATAGAATTCAGCTGTGAATCCATCTGGTCCTGAACTTTTTGTTGCTGGTAACTTAATTACCATTTCAATCACTGCTTGTTGGTCTGTTCAGAGTTTCTATTTCTTCCTGGTTTAATCTAGGAGGGTTGTGTATTTCCAGGAATTTACCCATCTCCTCTAGGTTTTCTAGTCTGTGTATGCAAAGGTGTTCCTAGTAGCTTTGAATGATCTTTTATATTTCTGTGATACTGGTTGTATTAATATTTCCCTTTTGGTTTCTAATTGAGCTTAGTCTTCTCTCTTCTTGGTTAATCTTGCTATTGATCTATCAATTTTATTTATCTTTTTAAGGAACCAGCTTTTTTTTTCATTTATCTTTTGTATTGTTTTCTTTTTGTTTCAATTTCATTTAGTTCTGCTCTGATCTTGGTTATTTCTTTTCTTCTCTTGGGTTTTTGTTTGTTTGTTTGTTTCTTTAGCTCCTTGAGGTGTGCCCTTAGATTGTCTGGGTGTGCGCTTTCAGACTTTTTGATGTAGGCATTCAATGCTATGAACTTTCCTCTTAGCACCACCTTTGCTCTATCCCAGAAGTTTTGATATGTTGTGTCACTATTATCGTTCAGTTCAAAGAATTTTTAAATTTCCATCTTGATTTCATTGTTGACCCAATGATCACTCAGGATCAGGTTATTTAATATCCATGTATTTGCCTGGTTTTGAGAGTTTGTTTTGGAGTTCATTTACAATTTTATTTCACTGTGGTCTGAGAGTTCTCAATATAATTTTCATTTTCTTAAATTTGTTGAGACTTGTTTTGTGACCTATCATATGGTCTATCTTGGAGAATGTTACACGTACTGATGAATAGAATGTATATTCTGTAGTTGTTGGGTAGAATGTTATGTAAATATCTTTTAAGTTTATTTGTTCTAGGGTACAGTTTCCACTGTTTCTTTATTGACTTTCTGTCTTGAGGACCTCTCTAGGTGCTGTCAGTGGAGTATTGAAGTCCCCCATTATTATTGTGTTGCTGTTCATCTCATTTCTTAGGTATAGTAGTAATTATTTTGTAAATTTGGGAATTCCATTGTTAGGTGTGTATGTATTTAGAATTGGGATATTTTCCAACTGGACAAATTCTTTTATCATTATATAATGTCTTTTTTTTGTCTTTTAAAACCACTTTTGTTTTAACGTTTGTTTTGTCTAATGTGAGAATAGCTACTCCTGTTCACTTTTAGTGTCCATTTTCATGGAATAATTTGTTCCAACCCTTTACCTTAAGCTTATGTGGGTCCTTATATGTCAGGTGAGTCTCTTGAATACAACAGATACTTGGTTGGTGAGCTCTTATCCATTCTGCCATTCTGTATCTTTTAAGTGGAGCATTTAGGCCATTTACATTCAATGTTAGTATTGAGATGTGAGGTACTATTCTATTCATCAAGCTATTTGTTGCCTTAATACCCTTTTTTTTTCATTGTGTTATTGTATTATAGGGCCTGTGAGATTTATGCTTAAAGGATATTCTATTTTGGTGTATTTAGAGGATTCGTTTCAAGATTTGCAGTTCCTTTTAGCCATTCTTACAGTGTTGGCTTGGTAGTGGCAAATTCTCTTAGCATGTTTGATAAAGACTGTATCTTTCCTTCATTTATGAAGCTTAGTTTTGCTGAGTACAAAATTCTTGGCTGATAATAAGGAGGCTAAAGACAGGACCCCCAATCCTTTCTAGCTTGTATGGTTTCTGCTGAGAAACCTGCTGTTAATTTGATAGGTTTTTCTTTATAGGCTACCTGATACTTTTGCCTCACAGCTCTAAATATTCTTTCTTTTGCTTTGACTTTAGATAACCTGAGGACTATGTTCCTAGGTGATCTTTTTGGAATACATTTCCCAGGTGTTCTTTGAGCTTTTTGTATTTGAATGTCTAGACCTCTAGCAAGACCAGAGTTTTTCTCAATTATTCCCTCAAATATGTTTTCCAAACGCTTAGATTTTTCTTCTCCCTTGAGAATATCAATTGTTCTTAGGTTTGGTTGTTTGACATAATCTCACATTTTTTGGAGGCTTTGTTAATTTTCTAAAATTCTTTTTTCTTTGTCTTTGTCATGATGGGTTAATTCAAAAGCCTTGTCTTCAAGCTCTGAAGTTCTTTCTTCTACTTGTTCAATTCTATTGCTGAGACTTTCCAGTGCATTTTGCATTTCTCTAAGTGTGTCCTTGATTTCCAAAAGTTGTAATTGTTTTTTATACTGTCTATTTCACTGGAGATTTTTCCATTCATATTCTGTATCATTTTTTTTGATTTCTTAAAGTTGAACTTCACATTTCTCTGGTGCCTCCTTGATTGGCTTAGTAATCAACCTTCTGAATTCTTTTTCTGACAATTCAGAGATTTCATCTTGGTTTGAATCCATTGCTAGTGAGTTAGTGTGATCTTTTGGAGATGTTATATAACCTTATTTTTCATATTAACAGAGGTGTTTTTCTGGTTCCTTTTCATTTGGGTAGGATATGTCAGAGGGAAGATCTGGAACTCAAGGGCTGCTTGTGTCCCATGGGGGTGCTCCCTTGACCTGGTGCTCTCCCCATTGCCCTAGGGATGGGGCTTCCTGAGAGCCAAACTGCAGTGATTGTTCTCTTCTGGATCTAGTCACCCAGTGGAGCTACTGGGTTTTGGGCTGGTACTGCGGAATGTCTGTAAAGAGTCTTGTGATGTAACTCATCTTCAGGTCTCTCAGCTTTGGATACCAACACCTACTCTGGTGGAGGTAGCAGGAGAATGAAGAGGACTCTGTGAGAGTCTTTGATTATATTTTTATATGTGTTGGTTTTTTGTATTTTTATGTGTGTTGGTTTTGTGTTGGTTGGTCTCCAGGAAGGAGGTGGCACTGAGGAAAGAGAGAGACCCTCTCATATTGTTTTATATTGTTTTATACTCAGTACCTGTTTTAAGAAAAAACAGGGAAGTAAAACCAAAGACAGGCAGCCCAGCGCCAGGCCCAAAACCAGGCCTGAGCCTGCCTGGCCTAAACGTAGTAGTTAAAAATCAACTCATAACTTAAAAACCGATGTTATTCATAGATTCCAGACATTGTATAGAAGAACATTGTGAAACTCCCTGCCCTGTTCTGTTTCTCTCTGACTACAGTGCATGAAACCCCTGTCATGTATCCCCTAGATTGCTCAATCAATCACGACCCTTTCATATGAAATCTTTGGTGTTGTGAGCCCTTAAAAGGGACAGAAATTGTGCATTCGGGGAGCTCAGATTTTAAGGCAGTAGCTTGCTGATGCTCCCAGCTGAATAAAGCCCTTCCTTCTACAACTCGGTGTCTAAGAGGTTTTGTCTGTGGCTTGTCCTGCTACAGCACTTTCAAGAGCACATCAGCTGCCATTGTATAGGGAAGACAGAAGCTTGCCCTAGGGTCACCCTTGGATAAGTATTCAGATTTCTCAGACAGTGGGCAGGGTCATAGAGCTCCCAAAAGATTATGTTCTTTGTATTCTGGCTACCAGGGGAGTAGAGAAAGACCATCAGGTGGGAGCAGTGTTAGGCATGTCTGAGCTCAGTCTCTCCTTGGGCAGGACTTGCTGTGGCTTCTGTGGCAGATGGGGATGTGGTTCACAGGCCAGTGCACTTATGTTCCTTGGGGGATGTTGGCTGTCTGTTCTACCTCACACAGGTTGCCAGGGAAATGGGAGAAAGCTGGCAGCCACAGACCTCACCCACCTCCCACTCAGTCCATGGCCTGAAAGGCCAGTCTCACTCCCACCATGCCCCCAGTCCCACCCAAAAGCACTGAGTTTATTTCTAGGCAGCTGATGAGCAGGGCTGAGAACTTGCCTCAGGCTACAAGCCTCCCAGCTGAGAAAGCTGCCTGCAGTGGCAATCAACTGCCTTCACAGTGTCTGTGGATTATCTCGGCTTTCCTGGTATGTACCTGTGATAGTTTTTGGAGAAAAAGCTCACAATGTGGATCTCCACATGCTGCTCTGTCCCTCTGAGTAGGAGCTACAAGTTCGTCCTGCCTCCTATCTACCACTCTCCCCTCTTTTTCTCATTTAAACAAGAAGGAGGAGCAGAATATCTACTGTTACTTGCTGTTGAAAGAACTAACCAAGATAATTCACAGAATATATCTGGCCTGGAATAGAATTTTAATAAATATAAAGTATGTTTACCCTTCAGTTTTATTTATCAGAGGGAAAAGCATTCCCAGAGTTTTGAGTGATCATAGCAGAGGTAGACATATAACCTCATCCTATCTTATTTTTTAACTTTTATTTTAGTTTTGGGGTACATATGCAAGTTTGTTATATAGGTGAATTATATGTTGTCAGGATTTGGTGTACATGTCATCACCCCAGCAATAAGCATAGTATCCAGTATGTAGGTTTTCCTTACCCTCTTCCCACACTCCACCCTCAAGTAGGCAAGTGTCTATTGTTCCTTTGTTTGTGTCCATGTGTACTGAATGTTTACTTCCCACTTGTAAGTGAAAGCATGTGGTATTTGGTTTTCTTCCCCTGTGTTAATTCACTTAGGAAAATGGCCTACAGCTCCATCCATGTTACTGAAAAGGATATGATTTCATTCATTTTTATGGCTGTGTAGTATTATTCCTTGATGCATATATACCACTTTTTTTTTTTTAACTAGTCTACCATTGATGGGGCTTTAGGTTGATTCCATGTCTTTGCTATTGTGAATAGTGCTGCTGCAATGAACATATACGTGGATGTATGTTTATGGTAGTATGACTTCTATCTCTTGGGATATATACAAACAATCCTATTGTTGGGTCAAATGGTAATTCTAAGTTCTTTGAGAAATTGACACATTCCTTTTCACAATGGCTGAACTAATTTTCATTCCCACCAGTGGTGTATAAAGTATTCCGCTTTCTCCACAACCTTGACAACATCTGTTGTTGACTTTTTAGTAACAGGCATTCTGACTAGTGTGTGATGATATCTTATTGTGGGTTTGATTTGCATTTCTGTTTGTGGAAGATCAGATGGTTGTGGATCAGATGGTTTGTGGAAGATCACAAGGTTGTAGCTATACTACAGCCTTGTAGTATAGCTTAAAATCATATAACATGATGCCTCCAGCTTTTTTGTTTTTGTACTATTTGAGTTCTCTCTCTCTCTCTCTCTCTCTTTTTTTTTTCTACATGAATCTTAAAATAGTTCTGTGAGGAAAGTCATTTGTAGTTTGATAGAAATAGTATTAAATCTTTAAATTGCTTAGGGAAGTATGACCATTTTAACAATATTGATTCTTCCTATCCATAGGCATGAAGTATTTTTTCACTTGTTTGTGACATCTTTGATTTCTTTGAATAGTGTTGTAATTTTTGTTGGAGAGATCTTTCACTTCCTTAGTTAGCTGCATTTCTAGGTATTCATTTTTTGTGGCTCCAGTGAATGGGGTTTTGCTTCTCATTTGGCTTTTAGGTTGAATGTTGTTGTATGGGAATGCTACTGTTTTTTGTACATTGATTTTTTTTTTGTATCCTCAAACTTTGCTGGAGTTGCTAGATCAAGGAGCTTTTGGGCAGGGGTTTTCTAGGTATAAAATCATATCATATGCAAACAGGTAGTTTGCCTTGCTCTCTTCTTATTTGGATGCCTCTTAGTTTGCTCTTGCCTTATTGTTTTGGCCAGGACTTCCAGTACTGTGTTGAACGGGAGTGAGGAGAATGGGCATTCTTGTCTTGTTCTGGTTCTCAAGGGGACTGCTGTGAGCTTTTACCCATTTAGAATGATGTTGGCTGTGGGTTTGTCATAGACAACTCTTATTATTTTGAGATATGTTCCTTCAGTGCCTAGTTTGTTGAGTGTTGTTAACATTCTGAATTTTATCAAAGGCCCTTTATGCATCTTTTGAGATGATCATGTCCTTTTTGTTCTGTTTATATGATGAATCATATTTATTGATTTGTGTATGTTGAATCAACCTTGCATCCCAGGGTTAAAACATACTTGATTATGGTGGAATAGCTTTTTGATGTGCTGCTGAATTTGGTTTACTGGTATTCTGTTGAGGATTTTTGCATTTGTGTTCATCAAGGATATTGGCCTGAAGTTTTCTTTTTTGTTGTGTCTCTGCCAGGTTTTGGTGTTAGGATGATGCTGTCATCATAGAATGAGTTAGGGAGGACTCTCTCCTTTTCAGTTTTTGGAGTAGTTTTAGTAAATCTAGTGTCAGCTTTTCTTTGTACAGCTGGTGGAATTTGGCTATGATTTCATCTGCTCCTGGGCTTTTTCTTATTGGTAGGCTTTCTATTACTGACTCAATTTTGAAACTCATTATTAGTCTGTACAGGGATTCAATTTCTTCCTGGTTCAATCTTGCAGGGAGGTTTTATGTTTCCAGGAATTTATCCATTTCTTCTAGGTTTTCTGGTTTGTGTGCATAGAGGTATTCGTAGCAATCTCTTAGGGTTTTTGTTTTGTTTTGTTTTTGTATTTCTATGTGGTCAGTGGTAATGTCCCCTCTGTCACTTCTGATTGTATTTATTTGGATCTTCTCTTTTTTCTTTATTAGTCTAGCCAGCAGTCTGCCAATCATGTATTCTTTAAAAAAACTGGCTTTATTGATCTTTTGTATAGTTTTTCACATCTCAATTTCCTTTGTTTCAGCTCTGTTTTTGGTTATTTATTTTCTTCTGCTGTCTTTGTGGTTGGTTTACTCTTTGTTTCTTTAGTTCCTCTAGGTATGATGTTAGGTTGTTAATTTGAGATTGTTCTAGTTTTATTATGTGAGAATTTGGTGCTGTGAACAACCCTTTTAAGATGGCTTTAGCTGTGACCCAGAGATTCTGGTATATTGTTCCTTTTTTCTCATTAGTTTCAAAAAGCTTCTTGATTTCTGCCTTAATTTCATTGTTTACCTAAATGCCATTCGGTGCAACTTGTTTAATTTTCATGGAATTGTATGGTTTTTAATCATTTATTATTTGTTTTTATTTTATTGTGCTGTGGTCCAAGAGTATAAATGGTTTGATTTCATTTTTTAAAAATTTGCTGAAGATTCTTTTATGACTGATAGTGTTGTCAATTTTAGAGTATGTGCAATGTGAAAATGAGAAGAATGTATATATTCTGTTGTTTGGGGATGGAGAGGTCTGTAGATGTCTGTTGGGCTCATTTGGTCAAATATCAAGTTCAGGTCCTGGATATCTTTGTTAGGTCATCAAGGCAGAAAACTAATACTGTTCGTTGGGTGTTGAAGTCTCCCATTATTATTGATTGATTACCTAAGTCTCTTTGTGGGTCTCTAAGAACTTTATGAGTCTGAGTGCTCCTGTGTTGGTGCATATATATTTAGGATAGTTAGATCTTCTTGTTGAATTGAATCCTTTACCATTATGTGATGCCCTTCTTTGCCTTTTTTATTGTTGGTTTAAAATCTGTTCTGTCTGAAATTAAAATAGAAACCCCTGTTTTTTTCTGTTTTTCATTTGCTTGGTAGATTTTTCTCCATCCCTTTACTTTGAACCTATGGGTGTTGTTGCAAGTGAGATGGGTTTCTTGCATACAGCATATCGTTGTGTCTTGCTTTTTTATCCAACTTTCCACTCTGTGCCTTTTAATTGGGGCATTTAACTTATTTACATTCAAAGTTAATACTGTGCAGGTGTGATCCTGTCATTGTGTTGTTAGCTGGTTATTCTACAGAATTGATTGTGTGGTTACTTTATATTATGAATAGTCTATGTGCTTACGTGTGTCTATGTACTTAAGTGGGGCTGAAAGTCATCTTTCCTTTCCATATTTAGCGCTCTGTTTAGGACCTCATGTAAGGACATTCTAGTGGTAACAAATTCCCTTAGCATATGCTTGGCTGAAAAGGATCATATTTCTTTGCTTATGAAGCTTAGTTTGGCTGATTATGAAATTCTTGGTTGGAATTTATTTTCATTAATAATGCTGAATATAGGCCCCAGTCTCTTCTGGCTTATAGGGTTTCTGCTGAAAGGTCCACTGTTAGCCTGATGAGGTTTCTTCTGTAGATGACATGCCCCTTCTCTCTAGCTGCTTTAACATTTTTTCTTTCATTTAGATTTAGAGAATCTGATGACTATGTGTCTTGGGGATAGTTACCTTATATAGTACCACACAGGGATTCTTTGCATTTTCTAGAATTGAGTGTTGGCTTCTCTAGCAAGGTTGGGGAAATTTGGGGGGACGATATCCTCAAATATGTTTGGCAAGTTATTTGCTTTCTCTCTCTCTCTTTCAGGGATGCCAATGTGTCATAGACTTGGTCTCTTCACCTAATCTCTTATTTCTTAGAGGATTTATTCATTCCTTATTTTTTATTTTTGTCTGAGTTATTTCAGAGAACCAGTCTTTAAGCTCTAAGATTATTTCCTCAGATTGGTCAATTCTGTTGTTAATGTTGCAGTTGTATTATGCAATTCTTAAGTGAGTTTCTCAGCTCTGTCAGATAAGTTTCACTTTGTTCTTAAAATGACAATTTCATCTTTTATCTTTGCATTTTTATTTTATTCCTTAGATTCCTTGCATTGGGTTTTGATTTTCTCCAGAATGTTGATCTTTATTCCTATTCATATTCTGAATTCTATTTCTGACATTTCAGCCATTTCAGCCTGAGTAAGAACCATTTTTGGTGAAGTAGTTCAATTATTTAGAGGTCAGAAGACACTCTGGCTTTTTGAGTTGCCAGAGCTCTTGTGCTGGTTTATTATCTGTGCAGGCTGATGTTCCTTTGGTCTTTGAAATTGCTTTCCTTTGAATGGATCTTCTTGCTTTTATCTTCTTTGGTGCCCTTGGGAGTTTGATTATGGTATAAGGTGGGTTTAGTCAACTGGCTTCAATTCTAGTCTGTTCCTGGGTCTTGGAGGAGTTCTCTTTGATTACTGTCTCCATGCCACTGTTTTTGTTTGTGTTTTTGTTTTTGTTATTGTTGTTTTGGTGGGGGCATTGTTCTGGTCCACAGGGCTCCCTCAGGTTAGGGGCCACGGTTGGTAGATGGGCTATATCCTTGCCAGGTCAGTGCTAATCTGCTGTCCAAGTGCTTTCCAGGGAATACAGGGTTGTGCCTGCCCAGAGTTCAGGCAGTAGAATTACTGAACTGGAAGCTCTAGCAGTTGTGGCTTGCCTGGATATCAGCAGCAGAGGTGGTTGGGGGTTGCCCACCCTGCCATCCAGTTGCTTCTTGGGACACAGGAGGCTGCACACACCTGTTGAGTTCACATAAAATTGGGACCACTACACTGGAAGCTCTAGGAGACATTACCTGCTTGGCTACCAGTGGCAGGAGTAGGTGGCATCACCCACCTTACTATCTGAGCATTTCTCAGAGCCACTGGAGAAATGTATCATCTGGCAGAATCCACACAGCAGCAGTACCATTAGGCTAGAAGTTCTAGCAAGTTTTGCCTGCCTGGCTACCAGTGTGTAGAGGTCTCCTACCTTGCCACCCAGGAACTTCCTGAGACAACAGGAGGCTGTGGCTGCCAGCTGAGTTCAGGCCAAAGTAGGACAGCTAGGCTGGAAGCTGGCACCAATCCTTTTTGGTAAGGGAATGGGGTGGAGCAATCCTATTGCTTCCAGGCACTACGATTGCAGACTCTAGTGAGGCTGTGGTGCCAGTGCTGGTCTACTCTGGGGCCCAAGGCTTGTAGAGATTTCCTTGAACTTAAGAGTTGCCCCCACAGAATGTCCAGATGGCTCTCTACCCCAGTCTAGAAGGAAGGCTGCAGGAGGAATAGTCGGAATCTCTCATTCCCAGGAGAGGTTCCCAGACAGGTCCCTGTGGAGAGTGGGGATCTCTCATTCACTTACTCTTTCCCACTTTTGAGAGGTCCTCTCAGCTCTGCACTAAACTAATACAAGCTGGTTTCCAGCCTCACTCCTCTCTGCTCTCTCTGTTCCCCTACTGCCTTGATGGAATCTGATGTAGTTTCTCAGATGACTGGCCTGCAGGGTCAATGTTCACTAGCCCTCTTGTTTCTTCTCTGTGAGAGTATCATACATAACTTCTTCTAGTTCACCACCTTGGCCTAACCCCCACCTCATCACTTCATCTTTCTCCTTCCTAATTTTTTCTTTTTTTTTTTTTGTAGTTTTTTTTTGAGATGAGGTCAGACTGTCACCCAGGCTGGGGTGCAGTGGCACAATCTCAGCTCACTGCAACCTGTACCTCCTGGGTTCAAATGATTCTCCCACCTCAGGGTTCCCAAGTAGCTGGGACTACAGGTGTGTGCCACTACACCCAGCTAATTTTTGTATTTTCAGTAGAGATGGGGTTTTGCCATGTTTCCCAGGATGGTCTTGAACTTCTGAGCTCAAGAGATCTGCCCACCTCGGCCTCCCAAAGTACTAGGATTACAGGTATGAGTCACCGTGCCCAGTCCTTCCTTCCCAAACTTTATAGGAATGACCTGTCTCTAGTAAGCTGTTTACAGATAGAAATAACAGCTCTCAGTATTATTAACAAATTCTTTTAAGGTAAACTCCATGAAGGGAGAACAATCAGATGTAAAAATAAAAATGGGCTGTTTGTCTATTTCACCACTATTTTTCCACATCTCCTGTTATACTCTTCCTAACTGAAAAATTATGTTTGCGCATTAGGCTTAGACATTTGTGATTACAAAACCCCTCAACTAGTCATATATAACCAGCCCTGAGTTTTGGCATTTTTCATAGGTTACTATTGGCACTTTCATTTTCTTGTGTAAATAAACTGAAGGCAATTTAATGACATCTCCCTCCATCAGCTTAAAATGGCATGAAAGACACAGTTCAATAACTTCCCCCCTATACCCAGGCTCCACACAATTTCCTGTTGCTATTCTGTGAAGAGACGTTGATATGGTTTGGCTCTATGTTTCCACCCAAATCTCATCTCAAATTGTAATCACCCACATGTTGAGGGAGGGACCTAGTGGGAAGTGATTAGTTTATGGGGGCGGATTTCCCTTTTGCTGTTATCATGATAGTGAATAACTTCTCCTGAGATCTGATGGTTTCAAAGTGTAGCACTTCCCCGCTTGCTTTCTCTCTCTCCTGCCACCATGTAAGAAGACGCTTGCTTCTCCTTTGCCTTCTGCCACGATTGTAAGTTTCAGGAAGTCCACCTAACCAAGTGGAACTGTGGGTCAATTAAACCTCTTTTCTTTATAAATGACCCAGTCTCAGGTCATGTACAGCAGTGTGAAAGCAGACTAATACAGATTTCTTAATCTATTTCTTGTCATTTGTTCTCCCACCACCCCATGCATCTTCATTAAAACTAACCTGTTCTTAAATACCCACATATCACAAATTTACTGCTTACACTTTGTTTTCTCTCAAGTTCCATATGATTTATTTCTACAAAAGTGATAAGATTTGTGAATCTTTATTTTTTGAAATAAGTGCAATTTAAGAGAAAAAATGAAAAAAACCACAAACATTTTTTGAACCATCTGAGAATAAGCTACATGCAATGTTCCATGGAATATGTTGAATATTTAAACCCATATTCTCCATGAACATTCTCCTTATTTATAGAATAATCATAGAATTACCATCGAAATCAAGAAATCAACATTGCTACATTACTAACAGCCATTCAAGTTTTGCCAAATATCCCAGTAATGTCTTTTATAGCCAAACGAACCAATAAGAGTCACATTTAGCCCACAGTTTGATATTATTTTAGGCTCCTTCAATTTGGAACAGTTCCTAGTCTTTCTCTGAAACTTTTTGAAGATTGTAGGAGAGTTATTTTTTAAAGAAAGTCCTTCAAGTTTATCTGATGTTTATTTCATGATTGAATTCAGGCTATGCCTGTTTGGCAGCAATATCACACAGATGACTCCACATTCTTCTTGCATCTTATCAGGGAGTGCCTGATTTCAATTTGACTCATCAATAATGATGTTCACTCTAATCACTTAAGGTGGTGTTTGCCAGGTTTCTTCACTATAATGTTTTTTCCCTTGTGTATTTAATAAATACAATCATTCTTCAGTAACCTTGGGTTATTGGCTCCAGGACCATCTGTGAGTACCCAAATCCACTGGTACTCTATTCCCTAATGTAAAATAGTGGAGTATTTGCTCATAAGAAGCTTGTCCAAGCAGTGGCCAAGGATGGCTTTGAATACACCCCAATACCAATCCATACACTTTCTCAAAACATTGATTTTTTTTTTAGCAGGTTTTTGAAATTTTTTAGCTTATCAGTTATCATTAGTGTTAATATATTTTATATGTGGCCCAGGACAATTATTCTTCCAATGTGGCCCAGGGAAGCCCAAAGATTGGACACTCCTGGCTTATAAGCTGTACACATCTTCCTATATATTTGAAATCATATCTAGATTACTTATAATACCTAAATAATGCTAAGGCTATATAAATAGTTATATTGTATTGCTTAGGGAATAATGACAATATTTAAAAAGTTTGTGTGTATTTAGTACAAATGCAACCCTCCATTATTTTCCTGAATATTTTCAACTTGTGGTCAGATACACAGATGTGGAACCTATGGATCCAGAGAACTGACTGTGTTTGGCAAAATATATTGAGACTATATAAATACCCTGTTACCCATTACTGTTTTACCAACTACCACTGGCATTCATTTCTACTTTAGAATTCTACTCTGAGGTAGTTGTGTTTTTTCCTTAGTTTCTTAATGTATTAACTTTCTGATATCCATATAGACTCGTGGATTCCAATTTTATTTTCAGTGGATTATAAACCATTACTATAATTTACTCTGATGCTCAGATTATCCCAGATTTGCTCAATGGGCATCCCTTTGTTGGCTCCAGTGTCTAACATGACTCCACCATTCTTTGAACACATCCTTATATTGTGTCACAGCAAGATGTTTCAGGTTCTTTGTGTACTTTTCCTGTCCCAAGTCTAGAAATAACTCTATCTAAGAAATGCTCGTTCTTTTTAGCAAATAATTGTTTTTCTAAACCAAGATATAGGTGTAAGGTATGCTTATTGCTATTGGGTTCTCATTGTGGACAGAATTTATATGTGGATATATGTGTGAATACCCACATTAACTTCTATGTTTCCCTATCTTTCTAATCTATCAAACTATGAGTTAATATTATTCAGTTTCAATCTAACAACACAGTGTTCATTCTAGGTTTTCTCTATGTTTGTAACTCCCTCCTTCAACAGTGAGAAACCTGGCTGCTGTGATCCTGTCTTCTATTTTCTTTACTTAGTCTTCCTTCTTGGCGCCAGTCTTCCAGATCTTCTGGAGCACCACCTTTCTCACTTCCCTGGCACAGGCTTTGACCCTAATTACTTTTGAAAGAAAAGACAGAAAGTAGGCAGGCTAGCTGGCTTCTAGTGCATTTGTATGTATTTTGAAGCACTGCTCTCTGGCAGATTTGACTATATGTATACATCTGGCTCTTTCCATCTATTTTTTACTTCCATGCTATGATTGGGATAGAAGCACCTTATAGTATTTCTTCCCTTTTCCTTCTTGATATTGGCTTTTGTATTTATACCATGCATGAGTCATTTCTTAGGAATCTAATGTTGCTCTCTTCTTTGATAGGCGGACATTCCTGAGAAGGGTTTCCTTTATGCAGTATCTCATTCATTTTTCATGTCATAGATCGTATGATATTGCAACATCCCTCTTAAAACATTTAATAACTGCTCATTTAAGGTTTTCAAAGTTTTCTTTTAGAAGCTGGTGTTGTTTTTCAAATGACATCACAGGTGGGGGACCAATTTAAAACAAAGTTCTTTACATAGCAAGGCAGTCTTTCAGACCATTCTATGAAAACTGCCATCTATGTGAAAAAACATTTTGCTTTTAAATTGGTCCTCAGTTGCATGGAATTTGTTTAATCTTAACAATTGGCTTACAACACACGTGTATCATTAGTCTATACATGGCCTGCATTCATTCATTTATCTACTCATTTATTGCTTTTTAAAAATGATTAAGCACCTACAAACCCACCACCCTAAACAAAAGCTAACACATCTTAACTACATTAACCTCAGTCTCTTACCCCACTGCATCCTTTTTTTATTCCCAATCTAAAAAAATCACTATCCTGAATCTTATGCTTGTCAGTTGTTTGCCTTATTTTTTAAATAGCTTTAATGATTCTATATGTACGATCATAAAGTATTCTTTTATTGTAATTGCTTTTAACTTTATTAAACAAGGTATATAACTTTATTCAGTTAATATTTATGTAGCTAAGATTTATCCAGCTTGTTGTATATCACTCGTTCATTTGTTTTGACTGTGACATAATATTCTATTGGTTGAATACACCACAATTTATTCTGCCATTGAGAGGTATTTGACTTATTTCTAGCCTTTTCTCTTGTGAGCAGTGCTTTTATAAACATTTGTGATGTCTCCTCTTGTAAATGTGCAAGCATGTGCTGGGTACTTATTTAGGCATGCAATTGTCACACTTGTTATAAGATATATAACTAGTCTACTTTAGTACAGGGTTTCTCAAACTTGGCACTGCTGAAATCTGGGGCAGATAATTCTTTGTCCTGGGAGCTGTTGTGTGCAGCATAGGATGTTTAGCTGCATGGTTGGTGTCTATACACTTGGTGCTGGTAGTACCACCTCCAAGTTGTGACAACCAAAAATGACTCCAGACATTGCCAGATATCCTGGGGCAGGGGGTACACAAATCACACCTGGCTGAGAAACACTAAAGGATAAAACTGAGGCAATTACAAAGTGGTTGTATCAGCTGATATATTTGCCAGGAATGTGAGTGTATCCTATGTATCTGTATTCTCTGTGACACTTAGTTTTGCCAGACTTCTGCATTTTTGTCAATATTCTTCAGTATGACAATTTTTATTCCTAATCCTGTGCTGTAATTAGTCAACCTGTTCTTTGATTCAACTAACTCAATATACTTATTTATTTATTCTTCCTGCAAATATTTGAGTAGAAACATCATATCCAGTACTGGATAGGTGTGAGATACAATAATAGCAGAAAGCAATGCATGCCTGCTCTCATGCAGCTTGCACACCAGTGGTAAAATGAGCATTAATCCATTTTACCACACTGTTCAATAGAAAGGGATGGAAATCTAGTGCTGAAGACTTGTAATGGGGGAATTTGACCCAGACAGCAAAATCAGGAGCTTGCAAGAGAATGGAAGAGCATGACTGTTTCTGGTAGGTGAGAGTGAGGGGGATTAGTTTATGAGGTCTTACAGGAGTTGGAGGGCCAAACTATGTAGGGCCTTGTGGGTCAAATTAAGGAGTTTGGATGTTAGCATAAGAAATATGAGAGGCCTTTGTGTTAGTCTGCTCAGGCTGCCATAACAGAATACCACGGACTGTCACAAATAATGGAAATTTATGTTTTTACAGTCCTCAGGGCAGGAAGTCCAAGGTCACCATGTTGGCATGGTTGGTTTCTGATGATGGTTTTCTTTCTCCTGGCTTATAAATGACTCTCTTCTTGCTGTGTCTTCACAAGGCCTTTCCTCTATGTGCACACACTCCTGGTATCTCCTTATTCTTCTTGTAAGGACAGCAGTCCCTGTTGGATTAGGCCCCCACCCTGATGGACTGTTTAGCCTGAATCACCTCCTTCAAGTTCCTATCTCCAAATACAGTCACATTGGGGATTGGGTCTTAAATACCTGAATAACTTCATTCATTTTTAAAATTTATTCACTCACTGATTTATTCATTTCATAATTCAGTCATTCATTCAGTATTTAGTAGGTAATAAACACACTTCTAGGTGCTGGGAATATAGCAGAGAGAAAAAAAAAAAACATACAAATTCCTGCCCTTGGGGAACAAACTGGGCCCCAAACCTGAGCAACGGTCTGTTAATAATGCCCAGTCCCAGATGGATGACGTCAGTAGCTTCCTCATTCTTGTATGCAGAATTTGAGGAGAAATAGGAAGGGATATGAGAGCAGAGGTGGTGGTCATGATTCTGGAAGGAAAAGAATGCAGATTTTGGAGACAGACAGGTGTGGAAAGTGCATCTGTCCTCAGAAGTCATCACACAGGGTGAAAAGAACATGGTACCTGTCTATGGAGTGACTTTAGTGAGATGAACTGTTTCCCCGTCCTCTGGTATTAAAGACACTAATCTATGAGAAGAGGCCAGTCTAGCTGATATCTAAGGCACTCCACCTCTTACAATTCTTCCCGTGATGTCGCAAACTACAGAAAATGGGTGTACATAAACACTTGCATTATGCAACAAGGGCCTAGGAATCCTAGATAGTCATTAGTTACACTAAATTTAAATATTTACTTCCAAATAGCCAAACCAAGCTCACTTTCTTGATTGGTCCCCCCTCCTCAGTCCTTCTCAGTTAGAATAAAAGTCAGATGAGCGTTTATTAAATATCTAACATTAAAACAATTAGGCTTTAAAAAATCCTCCTGCAATGATGTAATAAACAAGACAGGATGTATTTGAAATTCACTGAAGCATAAAACTAAATTAAGTAGATAAGTGCATATTTTTAATTTGAAGCTACATAAAGACTGCTATTTAGGCATTAATTCTTAAACAAAGGGTTGCTGTCAGGGTCCTAAGATAAATAGCATATGTTCAGAGGTAAAAGGAAGCCCCAAATTAGACAAATTTAAATAATCTAGACTGCTCAAAGAAGATATAAATATGCATTTGCCTGCATTCCCTGGGAAGTGAGATGAATGCCTGCAAGCTCTTAATAAAGAATGTTGACATTCTCTATCCATTCGTGTTAACTCAGATGTAATTTAATGCTTCACCTCTCATAGTATAAATCTACCCATCTGTTTGTTTACTCAGTGTTGATTCCAACATAATTCCTTCAAAAAATAAAACATGAAGCATTCTTTATAATAATTTAGGGGGGAAATCTTTTCATGAGTAAAATATGTACTAGAAATTATAGATTTTGTGAATCTCTTTCTTGATGTTGAACTGGAGTTGGGGATCTATACTATAGCACCTTATTAACATTGTTTTTCTACTTGACATTAATCACTGGGGATTGGTTCTGTTCCCCAAACTGACTTTCCTACCCCAAGAAACATGGTTATTTCAGAGAAGATACTGATACTTCACAGATTAACTCTGTAGGTGGTAAGGCTAAGATTATTTTGTGAAAAGTAATTAGGAAGTCCGATTTCTTGCACATCATAAAATCTACTTATGCTGATTGAGCAGAAAGAAAATTACCACAGAGAATTAGGTAGCTTATCAAATTTTCTGGAGGACCAGGAATCAAGCTGAGATCTATATAACTAAGAACATGTGGTCAAGAGAAATGCCCAACCATCATATGAAATGTTCTGAATGAAACCCCACTCGTGGCCTTCATGTCACTCGGTACTAGTGATGTTGAGTCTTCCTGAACTGTCCCTGGAAGAACTCTCCACCTTTCCCATCATGCTTGGCCAAAGCTCTACTCTTTCTCTTCGGGGACACCTCCTTGTAGGGCTCATACCAAACTTCCAAGTATCCTGCAGGTGTGTTTCTGTCTGGTGGCCCATTGGTCACCCACATAACTCTCTGCAAGGGAGACTGGGAAATGCAGTCCTCTCTGTGCAGGAAGGTGTTTCTGACCAGAGTGGGAGCAGTAGGTGCCTACCTGCCAGAAGGGAGTAGCTTCAGCATGCTGTTCACCTATTCTCACACCTTCCCCCTTCTTCAGGACCTCTTTCCAAAATCATAAAACTGGTCAAGGGAAAAGGAAGAAATTCCCTAATGTTGAGTTTTATGGTACCTAATATGCTTTGGGTGCATTTCTAAATGCATGAATAGGAGACAGCGTAGGTAAAATGCTAACTTCTTAGAACTCACCCGTTCTAGACCCAAATATGTTACTTTCTAGCTGCTGGTATTTGACATCCATTTATTCAACAAATATTTGAGATATTTTACCAGGAATCACCATTAGACATATGCAAGTGAACATAAGTTTGTGTGTACTGGTAGAGTGAATAAGTAATTATGTATCACTGTGATAATGTGTTAAATTCTAGAATAAGTCTGATGGTATAGAGCTATGCAGGAGCTAAAGCTTGTGCAGGTTTTGGGTTCCAGGAAAGATTTTCTGATTCTGCTGGAAGTGATATCTAAGCTGCAAGAAACCCAAGTATCAAGGTTCAACAGAAGCTAAGCAAGGATGGGCTTTGTTACATACTATGGCTCTCTGACAGAGTAGAAGAGAGGGTCCCAAGAGATTGGAAATAGCATATACAGATGCCCGCCCAATGTTGAGAAAAACAATGTTTTGGGGAAAGGCCAGCACATGCATGTGGCTGGTGTGCAGTGGGCTAGGGTGTCAGGAGATGAGTCTGGCAAGGCAGTAGGTTCAGTTCAGAAGGGACCTTTGTGTGTCAGGCTATAGAGTTCATTCTATATCAACTATCTAGCTTCTTCTAGAGCTAAATTTCTATACTGAATTCAACCAGCTTAAAAAGCAAAAACAGAACAAAAAGAATTTATTATATAGGTTGGAAAAGATACTAAGATATCTCATAGAATCTGAGGATGAAGAATAGTAAGCAACCTTTGGAACTGGAGCTGGGATTCAGGATCTCTAGGACAGATTCTGATCTGCCCCCCATCCCCCAAACCCTTCTTTTTTCTCTCACTCTCATCTCTATTTGTTCCTACTTGGCTTCATTCTAAAGACAGGCTTCCTTCACATGAAACATCTACCATCCTGGAACTCCCATTTCCCAGCTTAGAAACGCTATAGGAAAGAGTACCTCTTTCTCTGTAAACTGCATTTCAATCCCAGGGAAGCACTCTGATGAACCCTACTTGAGTTATATGCCCATCCAGTTCAATCACTGCTACCAGGAAATAGCAAACATCAAGTAGCTCTACTTGGATCACATGTCTTCCTTGGGGATGTGTGGGTACAGTATTTTATGATTGACTGCTCCATTAAAGCGATACTTTATAGTTTCTTTCCTGGTGGGTAATGTGTCTGTCAATAGTTCTGTATTTACATTCTCAAAGTGTATCATCTCATCAGACTTTAATGGAGTACCTGTAATGCTAGTTCAAGGTATTAACTCTGAGAAGATTATACATTTTTCTAATCCATTAATATCAAGTTTGGCCATTTGAGTTGTGGTACCTTTTTCTGTGGAAGAATTATAATTTTTTACTTCATCGATATCAGATTTGGATCAAGAAGAAAAATCTTGATTGTTGAAAGCCATTGGGATTTGGTAGTTTGTTACAGCATCATAACTGAGCCTAAGTTGACTGATAGAGACAACTTCTTTTTTCAAACCATTCTATATTAAACTCATAGAATAACACTGTTGGCTCTGCTGTCCAGACCTTGAACCAATCACCATCATTGAAAAGTAGCAGAGAGTAATTCGCCAGCTCAGGAGAACACATTTAGGTTCCTTTCACCAATGAGGAAAGCTTTAGTTGTGGATGGGAGGTGGAAAGTATTCTATTGACAGCAGCAGAACTGTACTGATCGAGGAGGGAAGTTATAAGGTTCTCAATGGGAAAGGAAGCATTAGTGGCTAAAAACACGTATCCACTAGAAGTTCTTCCTTTCTCATATTTAAAATTCCAGGCCAGGCGCAGTGAGTCACGCCTGTACTCCCAGCACTTTGTGAGGGCGAGGTGGGCAGATCACCCAAGATCAGGAGTTCGAGATCAGTTTGGCCAACATGGCAAAACCCCCTCTCTACTAAAAGTACAAAAATTAACCCAGTGTGGTGGCAGGCACCTGTAATCCCAGCTACTCAGGAGGCTGAGGCAGGAGAAAAGCTTGAGCCCAGGAAGCAGAGGTTTCAGTGAGCTGAGATCACACCACTGCACTCCAGCCTGGGTGACAAGAGCAAGACCTGTCTCAAAAATTCCGAAAACTTCTCACCTTTACCTCTCAGAGTTGCTAGTTTCTCTCTACCTATTCACAAAGGGTCATGAACAGATTGTTGCTGAAAAGGGTTTTTTGGGAATAGAAAAATAAATACTATTTTGTTTGGGGTTGGCCTATCCTGTGTTAAAAAGGCAAAAGTTTATTTGTTCCCTCTCTTTCAGGAGGCCAGAGCTATCCTATGTTTCACTTTCTGATTTATATCAAAGACTAAGTGACCATTTCATCTTCTTTATAAACAGGATCTTCTTTCCCCATTTCAGTTCCCAGAAGGCTTGATAAAAGATACAGCTTCAACCTCAAAAAAAGAAAAAAAAAATTAAAATTTGTGGATTCTTCCCCTCACCTTCATAAATATAACCATGCTTTGTACCCTGTCCCGAGTGTGCCTTTACCTTGAGGAAGCCCCAAGACTGGGCCCACCTTGAGGAGGGAGTGTGTGCATATTTATGACCACCTTGCCTCTGTGGCAAACATTCCTTCAAACAATTGTGCTTTATAGAAGACTGCCAGACTGAGGTGGGGCCACGAGTTTATGCTGGCATTTGTGGTCAGGGAGAAATCGTATGCTAACCCTCTTGAAAACACCATTTTTAATGGCCCTTGTGGCATAGGACTAAATGAATATCAACTGCTATTTTGTATCGCTGGAGCCTTAACTCTAACAAATGCATTTCCTTGGGAGTTGCCTTTGGGATTTTAAACCTGAATCGGATTATTGTTGGTAAAATGTAAATTTAGGCTTTTTTTTTCCCTGCAATTTAGCCCAATGTATACAAGATAGGTCTGTTTTCCTAGCAGAGTCAAGCCTATTCTTAAGCAGAGGTGATTGAATGGCACAGAGTCCTTACTACCTTCCTATATGTAGTCTGGAGCTTGTTCCTCTTAAAGCCAGGTGGACCCACAAGTGCTCACAAAAGGGATGGGATGGAAAAATTAAATGATGGCATTGTATTTTCTGTTCTTACTGACATTTATGTTCAATCCATATGGGAGCTAAATTTGTTCTTGGACTGTGCCGTATTTCAACTTATTTTATCTTCCTTGGAGATCACATATGTGGTAAGACAGGTTTTTGTGCACAATGGAAAACAGTCTAATAATTCCATGTACTTTATACATAAGGAAACTCAGGTCTAGAGGGAGGAAGTACCTGTGTGAGGTAGACCTGTGACTTAGTAATGGTGGAGCTGGTGTAGGTATCCAGTTATTTCGTCTCTTCTTTCTGCTGCACCAACATTCCCCGAAGTGTGGGGTTCCCAGTACTGGTAATCCTGTGGATTTAGAGGGTTCTGTGCCGAAAGAGACATTTTCTTTTCAGTTCTTTCAGCGTTTCGGACTCCACCAAGAATGATCTTAGTTCACGGTCGTACTTTATCTTTTTGTGAATATTTACGAATCTTCATGTAACAGAGACAGTGAGACTCATTAAATTCTGCTAGTTAAACAATATAACTTTGTTTCTATTTATTCTCAGGTATGTTCTCTGTATAGACAATACTGCTTTTTATTTTCAATAGCCAAATGATGCTATTGAAATTTTAAAATAAAAATAATTTTAAATAAGATAAACTTTAGTTATCTTAAAATAAAGCAAGTTGATTTAAAGAAAAACATTAAGAAGTAGAGGTAGCCTGAAAATGTGGGATGGTAACAATTTAACTTCCTCAGGGCTCAAGTTTAGGAAACACAGAGTGTTACTATATTGTTCTTTAAATAGACTTCATAAATAATTGGCTATTAGTCCTTACCATTATGTCTATATATAGCTATAAAGATATATAGGTTTATTAAAACTTTCTTAGCCCACAGCCCCAATTTTTTCCTGATTGGATGAGTTTCATCCAGGCTTTGCTACTTTGCATGGCAACCTTAAGGCAACTCTCATATGTAATGCAGGAGAAACTTCAAGCAAATACATAAGCAAGAAAACCAACAAAGAAGCCCAATAACCTTGGTATAGAATGGTTTTGCCTACTTAAAAACGTGTATGTTTATTGGAATGTAGAGAAAAGAAAACTTTGTGAGAACTTTGTTTCCCAAGATCTGCATTTGTATAACTTTAGGCCTGCCACCTCTTAGTAGCTCTTTCATCAGATGATTCCATTGTGAAGGATGACTGAAATGAATGGTGTTCCCAGTATGAAACTCTGCCTGACTTCCCTGAAGCTTTCAGTAATACTTACTCAGCCCCTAGGAAATAGGGATCATCTGTGTTTGATAAGAACAGAGTTTTAGGTTGGCCCTATGATGATGGCAGCATCAAGGTACAACTTTTATTTGTTTGTTTATTTATTTATTTATTTAGACGAAGTTTCATTCTTGTCACCCAGGCTGGAGTGCAATGGCACAATCTCAGCTCACTGTAACCTCCACCTCCCGGGTTCAAGCGACTCTCCTCCCTCAGCCTCCCAAGTAGCTGGAATTACAAATACCCACCACCACACCTGGCTAATTTTTTTTCTTTTTTGTATTTTTAGTAGAGATGGGGTTTCACCATGTTGGTCAGGCTGGTCTCAAACTCCTGACCTTAGGTGATCCACCTGCCTCAGCCTCCCAAAGTGCTGGGATTACAGGCATGAACCACTGTGACTGGACAAGGTACAATTTCTCATAAAGCCCATGTAGCTATAATTTCTGGAGTGCTTTACTGGTCACCATGCTCAGAGGTGAGCACTTGGCGCATGTTGTCTTGCACAATCCTCTCAATGTATTTATGAGACCTCTATTCTTATTTTATAGCAGTGGAAATCAAGGATCCCCTTACTCATACTGTCTTTCCTTTTTTCCCCCCAAAAAAACCATATTGTTACACTTAGATCATGACTACCATTCCTAGATTTTGTCCTAGGAATTTACCCATGACCTGCATATGGGCTCTCACTAAATAGTTTATTAAACACTTGCTAAGTGCAAGTGGGCTGGGGAAACAGACAAGTCCTGAAACCAAACTCTCAGAGACAACTCTGCTGTTCCAAGACACAGGAAAATAAACAGATCCATCACAATACTGCTTGGGTATAATTTGACAAAGGAAGTCAAATTTGAACTTGATCTTGAGAGAAGATAGTGGATCAGGTAAAGAGAAAAGGACAAGCAGCAAAAGTACAAATTGACGTTCTGTGTCCCACAGCCACAATCATGCTGATAACAGCTATTTGTTGAATATCTACTACTCTTCTAACCTGGCACTAGGTACATCACATTCTTTACCTCATTTAAGACTTGAACTACTATGGGGTAGTATGTTAGCCCAGTGTGCATTGCTATAAAGGAATACCTGAGGTTGAATAATTTATATAGAAAAGTTTATTTGGCTCACAGTTCTACAGGCTGTACAAGCATGGCACCAACCTCTGCTTGGCTTCTGGTGAGGCCTCAGGAAGCTTTTATTCATGGAAGAAGGTAGAGAGGGAACAGGGATGTTACATGGTGAAAGAGGGGGCAAGAGGGAGAGGAGGAGGTCCCAGTTGCCTTTAAACAACCTGATAGCCTCTGTACTCATTACCATGAAAAGGCCACCAAGCCATCATGATGGATTCACCACCATGACCCAAATACCCCCTACCAGGCCCCATATCCAACACTGGGGATCACATTTTAACATAGGATTTTGAGGGGACAAATCCTGTTAGCTAGCAGCACACCCAATATTTGAAGAGGAAAGTGAGGATTAAATAAGATAATCCAAAGGTGTCCTTTCAAAAAGGAGACACGTAGGTGGCAGCAAGAAGCTAAAATCTGTGTAACTAGACAGTTGATATGATTGAATGGGAATAGCTTCTGGAATCCTATATTCAGAGGCATGGTGAGGCTGCATCCAGTTCTCTAGGAAGGGATGCCATAATTACTCTCAGTTTGGAGAGTAAAGATTAACAGCTTAAATGGTATATGATCCCAGAGAAAAATGACACCGTGAATGGCTCATGTAAGAACCATGAGGAACAAACCTCCCATGAGAAGTTGGAAGAATGGAACCTCCCATGAGCTAACACCTCTTTCAGGACTGACCATTTCATGCCCACATTTCTCTTCATCCACCAGCAAATCCCCCTGCCCTTCATCTCCTTCTCCAATATGTTCTCCATATCTCCACCAGCTCATTCTTTCAAAAGTATTGCTTTGGCCAGGCACAGTGGCTCATGCCTGTAATCCCAGCACTTTGGGAAGCCGAGGTAGGTGGATCACTTGAGGCTGGGAGTTCGAGACCAGCCTGGCCAACATAGCAAAACCCCATCTCTACTAAAAAGTACAAAAATTAGCCAGGCACACAGTGGCACATGCCTGTAATCCTAGCTACTTGGGAGACTGAGGCAGGCAAATCGCTTGAACCCAGGAGTCGGAGGTTGCAGTGAGCTGAAATCACGCCACTGCACTCTAGCCTGGGCAGCAGAGTGAGACTTCATCTCAAAACAAACAAACAAAAAAAGCACCGTTTTGACCATTTCACTTCCCATTGACTAAAACCTGGACTTCAATCTTATGAAATGAATCTGTGGCTCTCTTCTCTTTCACTGTGAAATGTAATTCTCTAGTAAGTTCTTCAGACATTGGCTGCTTCTGAGCGTCTTCCCCCAACCACCCCAGTCACCATAGAAACATTAAGTCAAGCAAGCCTTATAAAAATCATTATCTAATTTTCTCTTATTTCTGAAGAGGAGCTTTGGTTGCACTTTGTCTTGATGTGGCAGACATTATAACCTGTGATTGAATGTCTAATCATTTTATATTTATAGTTCCTCGAAAGTGATTTCTGTGATATTGGTAAAGATAGTGAATGAATTTCCATTCATTAGTCAGGAACCTTATGAACTGTATCTTTCTGACTAACATCAACAAAATGAGCTGCCCACCTCTGAGGGGGTGGCCTTTGCTGTCCTGTTCTGCCCTGGTACAGCATAGGTAAATCTATCTAACTGAGAGGGACATTACAAGGAACAAGCTGGCCCGCAGATTAAAGCGACAGTCTCCAAAGAGCTTTGTCAGTAATACATGAGATATTCTGATCTCCTTCTGTGCATCTCCTGTGTCTTAATCCTTATTGGATTCCTGCCCTGGTCACTTGCTTCTTTTCTCAGTTCCTTCTCTTGTGCATTCTCCCAGCTTCATTATAAGGAACCCGACCCTTCAAGCTACCCTTTCAGCTTTGTGGCTGCTGACTGCCTTCTTGTCAGCAAGAAGATAGATACCAGCCAAAGATAGAACCAGCGGGATGTAGGAGGACAGGAAGGGAGAAGTCATGGTATTTTTTTCCTTTTTCTCTCTCACTGCCTAGGTCAGAGCTTGTAGCAACAGCTGCTAGGATACCTTGGTTTCAGCTCCCACCAGCCAGCCGCTCCCTCTAAGGGTTGATGCCTTCCAAGCTCCAGTGTGATTTCTAGAGCCCACTAGAGATGCCTGTTCCTTGACTCCTCTAACACAGTTACTTCCTTTGTCTCTGCAGTCCTAGATCTAGTGATGGCTTCCTCCAGATGCTGATCTGTAGGTCACAATCCCTTTCTATGTCTGTTCTTGCTCTGTCAAACATCGCAGTATCCTTGTATATAATCCTCTCTACTGTTACTTGGGTGGGTTTTGCTTTCCTGCCTGGATTTCCTGATGAATACAATTTCAAATTCAGGTGGAGGAAAAATGGACTCTGAACACTTAATTGACCACATGTAACTCCATCAATATCCAATCCAAAGTCCAGACCTGTCTGGGGTGGTATGATATACAACATTGGATTTATGACTATTTATGACTAAATCCAATTATAATCCATTTCTCATACCCGAAAAATGGACCTGGAAAAAATTGGTTGTATTAATGGTCTAAATAAAAATGTGTACATATACAAATAGTATGGGAGAAAATTTTTGTAATTTTGGTAAGACCTGTAAATCTTTATCTCATTTCATAGCAGGCATTAATACCCTGCAAAGGGAATTCTGGTCTCATGCATCATCTATTTCTAGAAAGAAGCATCAGGCTAAGCACGAGGTGATGCAAAATATTCTCTTTGAATAGATGATATAGTTCTGCATGTCATTACTTGTCTACCTGTAACCCTCAGGTGTCACAATAATGGAACTTCAATGATAGCTTTGAAACAGAAAGATAAACTTAAATGACATATTCCATTTGAGAGAAGAGAGGGACATCCTTGATTTTCTAATAAGTCTTTCATCCTACATTTTAACGTATAATTCATGACACTCTTGAATGTCATCTTAATTTTTTAAACTGATTTGGCTTTACAGGTGCTAGCTGACATTTATTAGGCAATATTAGTTAGCATCTTCCTTGGTACAATTGCTCAGTTGTATTCATCCTTTGTGAATGAAATATAACTGTATACATATATTTTTTGATATAGTGAGGAGGTGGAGTTTGCCAGCCTCTGTGCCAGCTCTGAAATGAATCAAATGCTTGCTCTCAGTGAACAGTCTGTATTCTGGACATTTTGTTCTTGTCACCAAAACATTCATTCTCCATTAAACAGTACATTGTTACAACAGCACTTTACTTTTCCTTAATAAACATGTTAACAGCATTTTTGAGGTGTCTAAATTATTTTCCCAGGGTAGGTACCAGAATCTGGGTTCGAGTGATCAAATTAGGGATTCACCAAGTCCTCCATATGGCACGGCCAGGAAGAGTTCTTTAACCCTCGGACTTTTTAAAGGTAATGAAAGGACGAGTTGCAAGTGACCAAACCCTTAGCAACTATTGCCGTGCATTTGCATTATGTGATTATAATAATTATTTAGCTATTCAAGAAACAACACTTTTACAATTTCCTTTTCAATAAAAGGTGGGGAAAACCTTTGGCATACACCAATCAAACTCTCTTGGCCAGATTTTTGTTTTCCATTGTTGTCCCTCTGCTGCTCCTTCTCTGTGACATCGTGTCATCCTTGCCCTGTCTTCCATTCAGGAGCCACATTCTTGCAACCCTCCCCTCTTGTTTTTCTTCTTAAAAAAAAAGTGATACATGTAGAGAAAGTGCAGGTTTGTTGCATAGGAATACGCGTGCCATGGTGGTTTGCTGCACCTATTGACCTATCCTCTACGTTCCCTCCCCTCACCACCAAGCCCCCAAAAGTTCCTAGTGTATGTTGTTCCCCTCTCTCTGTCCATGAGTTCTCATTGTTCAGCTCCCACTTGTGAGTGAGAACATGTGGTGTTTGGTTTTCTGTTCCTGTGTTAGTTTGCTGAGAATAATGGCTTCCATCTTCATCCATGTCCCTGCAAAGGATATGATCTCATTCCTTTTTATGGCTGCATAGTATTCCATGGTATATATGTACCACATTTTCTTTATCCAGTCTATCATTGATGGGCATTTGGGTTGGTTCCATGTCTGTGCTATTGTAAAGAGTGCTGCAAGAAACATACGTGTGCATGTGTCTTTACAGCAGAATGATTTATATTCCTTTGGGTATATACCCAGTAATGGGATTGATGGGTCAAATGGTATTTCTGGTTCTAGATCCTTGAGGAATCACCACACTGTCTTCCACAATGGCAATCCCCACTTTCTTAATCTCATTGTTTATTTGCTCACAGCTCATTTTAAAGCAAATATTTTACTTGTTTATATTGCTAGAAAGGTTTGCTTTTTTCCAGTTGTATCCTGAGAAGTGCTCCCAAGTATGTACCTATTCTGTGGAAATGACTTCTCTTTCATTTTTAATCTTGATTTTAAATTTTATTTTTATTTTTCTTAATACAATATTGGATATATTTCAGGTATATGACATCTTTTAATATATATGTAGTGAAATGAACATATCCATACTCTCATGTAATTACCTGTTTTTTTGTGGTAAAAGTACCTTGATATGGTTTGGCTGTGTCCACACCCAAACCTCATCTTGAATTGTAGCTCCCATAATTTCCACATGCTGTTGGGGGCACCTGGTGGGAGATATTTGAATCATGGGGGTGGTTCCTTCATACTGTTCTCATGGTAGTAAGTCTCACCTTATCTGATGGTTTGATAAGGGTTTCCCCTTTCATCTTTTTGGCTCTCATTCTCTCTTGCCTGCCACCATGTAAGATGTGTCTTCTGCCTTCCACTATGATTGTGAGGCCTCCCCAGCCACGAGGAGCTGTGAGTCTATTAAACCTCTTTTTCTTTATAAATTACCCAGTCTATGGTATGTATTTATCAGCAGCATGAGAACAGACTAATACATTCCTAAAATATACTTCTATCAGATTTTTAGTGTACATTATTAATTATAGTGTTCATGCTGTATGTTAAATCTTTAGGTTTATTTACCTCATAAAACTGAAACTTTGTACTCTTTTTTTCTCCACATGTATTAGGATTCTCTAAAGGGACAGAACTAATAGGATAGATGTATATATAAAGGGGACTTTATTAAGGAGTATTGACTCACGTGATCACAGGATGAGGTCCCACAATAGGCCGTTTGCAAACTGAGTAGCAGGGAAGCCAGTCTGAGTCCCAGTGCTAAAGAACTTGAAGTCCGATGTTCCAGGGCAGGAAGCATCCAGCATGGGAGAAAGATGTAGGCCAGAAGACTAAACCAGTTTAGTCTTTTCATGTTCTTCTGCCTGCTTTTATTCTGGCCATGCTGGCAGCTGGTTAGATTGTGCCACCCATATTGAGGGTAGGTCTGCCTTTCTTGGTCCACTGACTCAAATGTTAATCTCCTTTGGCAACACCCTCACAGACACACCCAGGAACAATACTTTGCATCCTTAGAGCCAATCAAGTTGTCATTCAATATTAACCATCACACCACACTGCTACCCCATGAGTTGTTCAAGGTACTCCCATTAAAGGAATGGTTATGCACCCGTTTATTGTGGTGAAAAGAGTAAGTTGAAATTGGGTCTAAGCTGCAAATGTGTTTCCCCCCTCACTGGGCAAAAGCAAGAGCACCAGGAAACACATGGCGTATTATCATTCTATCTGTGGCTGTAATTTACTGTAACCATTGCATGCCCATCACAGATCCACATGTATTGATAATGGCACTATCTGGAGTTGGCTTGAAATTGGATCTGGGCTGCAAATGTGTTAATCCCCTCACTGGGCAAAAGCAAGAGCACCAGGAAAAACATGACATATCATCCTATCTGGAGGCTGTAATTTACTGCAAATATCGCATACCTATCAAAGATCCACATGTATTGATAATGGCACTACCTGGAGTTGGCTACCCTGCAGTCCTGGTGCCCAGTGTCTTTTATACCACACATGGACTTGTGATCAAGTGTGTGTTTGCATGCCCATAAATGTGTGTATATATATATATATACACACACACACATATGTATGTAATATATATACACACACACATATATAGAAAGATTTTCTGATATTTGCCGAGTATCTACTCATTTGTGATGGTTACAGAAAATTAGCAATTTGGCCCACAAATATCTATTATATAAATTAAGCGTCTGCTTTGTGCCAGGCTTTGTTATATGTGATAGGGCCAGGCAGGGGACAAATGAGTCTCTCTTTTCATGGAACTTACATTAATGTGGATGTGAAACAGCCTTAACCTTGAAGAAATACAGGGCAGGTTGATGGGACTATGTTTGGTATACTTTTAGTGGAAGCAAAAAGATGTGTTTACAACGTGAAATAAAAATGTAAAGAAAAGAAAAGGGAATTAGGACTAAACTGACTGGTTGGGAGTGGATTTTGAAGAGTCTCGAATGGTGTGAGAATCATTGGAGGTTCTCTATTTTTAAATTGTTATTAATAGTATCAGTATTTTTAATATAATAAGTCATGGAAATTGTAACACAGGCATTTTCTTGCTCTTAGGTTGAAATTAGCAGATCATTTTTGACAATTGTCTAAGTAATTACATTTTATTCTTAAACAATAGCATATGCATCAATTTAGGCATATTTGCATAACATGAATATTTGTGGTTTTGTATTTCAAGTATATGTTCAAATAGGCAAAGTTCTATATTAATTTGTCATGGGTAAAACAATTTGTTTTATGGTTGATCTTTCTGGAAATACCACTATAGAATTAATTTATATTTAAATGAGACTTAAAAAAACCCTAAAACTGACATAATTTTGATAGTTCATTCCACAAGAATCAGTTTATTTTTCTAAGTCTATTTTTTCCAAGACCGTAAACTAACCAAGCAGTCAAGGCAGATTATTGATATATGAAGCATGAATTTAGCTTAAAACTGTCAATATCAGGATAGTAAAATTAAAAATCTAGGTATTTTCTCCTGCTAACTCTGCTTGTCAAAGGTTTATGAGCAGGAGAGTGACCTATTCGAAGCTTTCTCTTCCACATGATCGTACTTCAAATATTTGAGAATGACTGTCATATCACTTCAAAGCTGTAATGTCAAACTGAAACACACATACAGATTCACAAATTTCATCACTACTGCTTTGACTTACATATCCAAGACACCATCATTAACATAGGTCATTGAATATTGTCTGTTGAGATACTGGTCTTTCCAATGGATTTTTGTCCTCCACAGATGCCTGTCTCTACGCATTTCTAGAATGTAGTACTGTGAAATCTCAACCTAATTTCAGGTTTTTCACCTTGCTCATAGGTTTCTTATGGATGAAGTACTTTGGTTGTGCTTTGGAGTAACCATGATTTGCAGCAGGGGCATAAGATCTGTTTGGCAGGTTAAAAGTATCTGGAGAGCACTAAGACGCTAGTCCCTAACTGTGGAGGACTGAGAAGCAGTTATAAATGAGCAAACATAGACTTTCAAAACAGGAGCAAGGAACGCTAATCAAGAAATATAAATACCAGCTTGTTTTGGTGAGAGCCTGATTGATTTCTCCCCAGTAGCACAGAGGCAATTGGCCTGCAATTTTCACACTGTATTTGGTTTGAATTGTTGAAGAAAAATAAAGTTGTTGATTGATTAGCATTTGAAAAACCAATTAGTACTTAGTTTGCTTGAAAGACAAAACAAGTGCATGGTGTCAGAACGAGGTATAAGCATTTCCAGGACTAACAAGCTCTCCAGGACTAATAAACTGGCCCTAAAATATGGAAGAAACAGTATTCAAATGTGAACTTGATATCAGCCAGATCTCCAGGGCCTGAGTTCACACTGCGGGCCAATTGTTGACTCTTTTCACCGTATGGCTATGCAGTTAATGCACTATGCATATATGTTTGGGAAACATAACAGTTTTTTATTTGTTTTTATTGTCACGTATTTTTCTATACCACCCTTCATCCCTTAGTCCCTATCTCAGTAGAACGCTGGAGAGAAAATTACCATGAATGTGGAAAAAACCTGGAAATCAGCAATTTCTAAAATACAGCACATGAACACTAGTTCCAAGAGATTAAAAAGTTATGTGAAGGAGAGTTTGCAAACAAGTGAGTTTGAGAAATACTGGATTAAACATAGCTTACTAGAGAGCTTTGCTGAAAGGCCTCTAGAGAGCCCTTAATATGTTAATGTAAATGGTGGCTCTCAAAAAGGAATTTAGGGTCTTCCAAAACATTCGAAGCTTCTTAGAATGCATGTGCCAAACATCTTGTGGGACCAGCGTTGCTAGGAAGCTGCTTTGGGTAATGCTGTAATATATCCCTGGATAATTTTAACTTGCCATGAAATGTTTGGGAATGGATAAAATGGACTGCCTTCTAATTTGTTTTCCTTCTCCTAGTCCAGTCTATCTATCCATCTATGCATCCATGCATCCATTCATACATTCATCCATCCATATGTCCATCCATCCAACAAATTTTGTTCAATAAACTATGACAGACCCTGCGCAAGGGGTTGAGATGACTTATTGTGGTGGTAGAGAAGAGGTAAAAGAAAGTTAGGAAACAAAACTGGGCCTAATCTTCATGGTATTCAGGACTTCTCTTTTGTGGAATCTGTCTGGTTATGGACTTTTGTTCCCTGAGAATGTTGAAGTGTTTTTGTTGTTGTTGTTGTTGTTGTTGTTTAAATTTAGAATAGAGATACCTTATTGCAAGCACTACTGGCAGTGGAACTCTGAGTTGGGTGGGCCTGGAGGGAGGGCGGGCAGCCAGGGACTACCTCTAGTCTCAGTGGTGTTCCATGAGCAATTTAAGAGCCAGATCCTGGGAGTCTGAAGGTGATGAAAACCCAGCCCTTGCCCAAGTAACAGAGCTTGAGGCTTTCTATTGCCCAGCAAGCTGAACTCAGTAGGGAAGTGAAAAGGAGCCAGAGAGAAACTCGGGGCATAAGTTCCCAGCATTTATTATTGTTTATCTGTGCATATCAGATAATAGCACAAAGGCTGGAGCCCCTTACCCTGTCCAGGTGAGTAAGAACTGCATGTAAGGGTGACAAAGGAATGAATTTCCATATCCATTAGAAAACTCAGCTCCCAGATAGCAAACCCTGAAAAGAGACATGCATATTGATTCTTGAAATGAAATGTTTTCAAGCTGATAGTTTGGTAGCAATAAACCTGAAAGTGAGGACTGAAGGCTTGCAAAATGCAATACATTTGAAACTTCATTGTTATGAGCTTAAATCAGTAAATAGGGATCTTTCCAACTGGCCCAAACCTGAACCCAATTGTCCAATCTAGGGGCTAAAGCAAAACTCCCTCATACTCACCCAAAGTCTGGTTACCCAAAGGCCAACTCTACTCTGCCTCAAGAATGAGAAGAGTGGGACTCTCGTGGTCCAGAATCTTCATCTCCTGTAAAACGACATACTCCCTCTAGAGTCAATTGTGTTTTGTCATTACTTTTTTGATTAGGTTATTATAACTTGAGCTGTGTATATTAATCAAATTAGCCCTTTCCAAAGAATTTGGCTCTTGCTGAGCGGTTAACACTTCTGTGTCCTGCTGAGATTTGGAATAATGCCGTCTTCTGAGGCCCAATGAGTGCTGGGGAGAAGGCACCTCCAAAAGTTTCTAAATCAGGACAAATCTGACTCCAGGGTTTCGGTCCTGCAGAGAGCACAGTGACTATGACTTCTTCAGTGCTTTAACGTGTTCAGAGCCCCAGGACCCCATATGGCATCTTGAAGTGGGCAATTGTCTACTTGATGTTTTTGCAGGGTTACCAAGAAAACTACCTTTGCCCCTCCACAAATCTGCTGGCTGACTCGAATTCCATTAATTTATCTTCAGTATTCTCACTCAAGGCTTTGGTCCTAGTGAACGTGAATATGTGCCATGGCTTTGGATGGAAAGCTCCCTATCAGTTCTTTATACTATAGTGTAAATGTGCTTCATAACACTTCTCCATGTCAGTGAACCCTCACTTGAAAAGTGCATATTGATCTGTGCCAAGATACCTTAATAGGCACTTGGGGATATGTAAAGAACCAAACAAATGTGGCCCCTGACTTCATAAGCCCTTCTATTTCAATGCTTTCATGATCCTTTAAAACGGGTCAGCAAGCTAGACCCTCTGGGTCAAGTTCAGATGGCTTCTGTTTTTGTAACTGAATTTTACTGGAACATAGCCAGAATAATACAAAACAAAACCCTTTGTTTATGTATTTGTATGGCTGCTTTTGCAATACAACAGCAGAGTTGAATCAAGACAGAAAGCATAGCGCCCGCACAGCGTAATTTATTTATATAATATTTGGCCCTTTAGAGAAAAAGTTTTCCAACTCCTGCTTAATATTCCAGGTCTGGGAGCCCCATCCCAAAATATTTTGAATGAGTAGATCCACAGGTGTGTATCTGTTGGCATGCATACAGCCTCATGCCTGCAGACCTCCACTGTGCATATTCTTTCTGTGCAGTGGTTCTCTGAATTCTCCATACCTGCCTTTGATTTTTCCTTCAGCAGCTTCTCCTCCCTAGTCTTCTACTTTCTGGGGTGAATGTTGCCCAGCAGCCTGTTGTCTGTCTTCCACAATTCTCCTTGGCATTTCATATGTCATCTTCTGTTATTAAACTATTCCTTGGTGATCTCTCAACTGCACATTTAACCCTCTTTTCAGAATTTCCTCCCTACACTTCTGGTTACCTAGATCAGAGGGTCCTCTGAGCTCTCAGTGTGTCTGAAACCAATTCATCATCGTTTCCCTCAAAGCAACTCATACTCTAGACTTTTCAAGTTTCTGTTATTGGTAACATCAGTCTCCCACTTTGAGATCTCAGTCACTAGTAATAATGATCATATTTGTTTCAAATTTTACCTCTTGGTCCTGAAAAACAAATCTAGCTTCAATCAGAATCTAACTAAAAATAATGAAGGGCAAAACTTTTTAAAACGTTCACAAAGCTTACCCGATATACAGACCTATTTAAAAATTTTTTTCCTAAGGAAGAAACAAGGAGGAAAGGAAATTGACCTTGAACAGGTGCCTACAATGAGCTTAATGCTGTGCCAGCCACTTTTTCAACAAAGTACCCATAATCCTTCCAATAATGCTTTGATAATTTTTATCATTTAATGAGAAAGCCAAGTCTCAGAGTTTAAGTCACCTTGCCAAGTATCACATAGCTAGTGAATCATGGTACTACTATCCAGATCTGACTTTTATTTCTCATCCTCTTGTGGCATATAAAACACAGATTCTAATCGTGAAAAATATCTTGTTTTTATTGAATTTATATATTGACTTGGATTTTGCTAAATTTTCTTTTTAAAAATATATATCAATCAAAACTGACTAAAGTACATTCAGTTAGCAGTGACTGTAATTTTAAGTATTTGTGTCCCTCACTTGTTCTCCACTAGGAAGTAATGATGATGATGATGATGATGATGATGGTGATAACAGTTGACTTTTATTGAATGATACACTGTGTAGGCACCCTGCCAATGATGTTATATGGATACTTAATTTTTATTTTCATTTTAATCCTTTAATGCTGGCTCTTTTGATCAAGTGGAATATGAACATGAGGGCTGATAGGCTTTAGTCTTTAACTTTATTATCTGTTAAACAAAGATATGCTGTTATATGTTTATCAACTAACACTTTTTTTTTGAGGGAGGGAAACTTGTAGCACTTACCAACTTCTATGGTATAAATATTCCCAACATGGCTAATTTCCAGCTATAACTGTAATATCACTGGCTCACAGTAAACCTCAAAATTTAACAATCTGCTCTTAGGATCCTGCCTTAACTGGCTCTGCACCACACCAGAGATATGTACTATAATGACTTATTAGGGAAATTTATTAATTTGCTTAGTGATTCAATATGCTAGGTGAGACAGAATATGCTTCAGTGTCATGTAGTTGGGTAATATTGGTATGAACTGAGTTGGTGAGTCTTGGAGTGAACAATGGGAGACCTTTAGGGAGGTAGAAAGGGTGTGCCAGGTGCAGAGTCATGAGCCAGTGGGAGATGTTTAGGAGACAGTAAGATCATACTGACCTGGAATAGAGAATGGCTTTGAAAGAAGAGTCTACAGAGAAGCCCATTCAACAGAAGAACATGTCATTTAGGATCTTAAATGGGTGGGAGGGTGAGACCTTCGGCTTCTCTAGTTGAACTAGGATGAGGTAGTGATATCCACCCAGGGCAAGCCCCTCTGAGCATTGGCCTTTATGTTTTCCTGTCAATCACTTTGCTCAGATTTGCAGCATCATTTTCAACCAAAATCGTTATTTTCACGGGGTTGCTTTTTTTGTTTGTTTGTTTTTGAGACGGAGTCTCGCTCTGTCGCCCAGGCTGGAGTGCAGTGGCCGGATCTCAGCTCACTGCAAGCTCCACCTCCCGGGTTTACGCCATTCTCCTGCCTCAGCCTCCCGAGTAGCTGGGACTATAGGCGCCCGCCACCGCGCCCGGCTAGTTTTTGTTTTTGTTTTGTTTTTTGTATTTTTTTTAGTAGAGACAGGGTTTCACTGTATTAGCTAGGATGGTCTCGATCTCCTGACCTTGTGATCCGCCCGTTTCAGCCTCCCAAAGTGCTGGGATTACAGGCTTGAGCCACCGTGCCCGGCCACAGGATTGCTTTTTATGCAGATGTAAATGATATACATTTGAAATTAAGACAAAAATTTTTAAAGATGCTCAGTGCCTCAAATTTCAAACAAAACAAATCCCTAGGTTTATTTTTTAAATGTGGTTTTAAGATTTTAAAGCCATCAGGACACAGAAAGTGTAAATCATGTTAATGTTATTATCCCATGGGTGTGCCACTTGAGCCATTGAAGTGGAAATAACCCATTTTCCTTTGTTGGAGTTCTATGTATCACACCATAGTTTATAGGCTCTGAATATTCTGCAAGCAATAATGATGTGTAAGTTAAAACTGCAGCAACTATTAACTTGGTCTTTGTTTTATGTAATAACAATGTCATGTATGTAGTAGTATTCATTTCAGCATTAGAAAATACATCCATAAAACTAGCCACCCTGGCCTGGAAGTTGAATTTGATAAATCAGTATGCCATGGCGTTACCTGAAGAGCAAACAGTCTGCACAGTATAAGAGATGATGCTTAAAAGAAAAACAAAAACAAAAACAAAAAAACCCCAAAACAGAATTAGACAAAAAAGCAATCATGGTTACAGATTTATGCTCTGGGAAAATGTGTCCCTAATTTTACTTAATTAAATTATTATTTAATAACAAATATTAATTTTGAATTAGAGTTGTAGGTTATGCGAGATCCTGGGGAATGCATGGTTCACGTTGTGGCCACCACATAGTTTTGTCAAGCAGCGGTGCTGTGCCTCATAGGACTCTGTTACTCAGTAGGAATTTTGGAGCTTTCCCCCAGGTTGCCTCTCTGCCAAGGAGAAGCTAATAAATGTGTGGCTCTATAATCCTTGCATATAAAACTCAGATGTCTATTATGAAAATGTTCATGTACTGTGACCATTCATTCTCTTCCTAAGATATGTTTCTTGCATAGATCTTCTGATATAAAGTTGTCTGCAAAGTGCTAGGGAAGAGCCGGACTTCACACACAGTTTGCAAGCACCTGCTGTGAATCCAATGCTACTTCACCCAACTGTGCTTCATGCTGGGAGAGACCAGTAGACAGCAGGACATTGTGAGGAATGGTCCCTCCCTCTTTGAACTCCTAGCATTCTTAATTTTTAAAGACGCATTGTTTTGGCTTGTTAAGAGCTATTAAAAAACAAAGAATTACCACTGCCCCAGACTGGGTGATAACCTCTTTGAGGACAAGGAACCATTCATGTATACATCTTTTTATTTGATCCAGCATTTAGCATGGTGCCTACTCAAATACTGACTACCTGATTTTTTTTTTTTTCTATTACACATTATCCCCAACAGGATTGCTTACTGATACTTTTACTTTTTTACTTAAAAAATATTTATTTAATAAAAAATCCAGATGCAAGGTTGATTATTATGAAACATTTTTTAGAGATTTAACCTCACTCACTAGCCATGCAGATTTATATAGACATCTAACCTATTTACAAATGGACCTGTTTACTCATTTGTAAAGTAAGGTGGTAAAGCTTAGTATTGTATGAGAGGCAAGTTGGTCTCTAGAGATACCCTGTGGAGCTCCATCTGCTCAACATTTTTATAAGCCAAAAGGATATGGAAGGCATTCTAATAAACACTGCAGAGGATGTGGAGCTGGAAGGTGTGGATAATGTTGGAATGATAAAAGCAGAAGACAAAAAGATTGTGGCAGCTTGGAACAATGGGTTCAACATGCAAATTCTTCCTTTAAATATACAGCCTTTAATGTCAAGCCTTCTATAATGGTGTGAAATGATTAAGAACAAGACAGGAAGCTCTGTCTTGTCCTTAATAGTTTCAGAACAAGCATCAAAATAGCATCAATTGGTAAAACTTGGAAAAATTAGGCTACGAAGTCAAGGTATAATAGGACTTCAACAAAAACTTCACTTCTGTGAGGACATCAGATCAAGGGCATAGGATGTGACCAGATCAAGTTACTCTCTCTGAGACTGAGGTCTTCACCTCTAAAGTGCAGATGGTCATAACAGCCACAATTTTGTAACTATCTCCTATGAATCGTAAACACCTGCTAAGTGCTTTGCTTTGCTTATTTCAGTAATCTTCCCAAAAGTTCTGTGAGAGATAAATGCTAAAAAAAAAAAACTCCATTTTATAGTTGGAAAACTGAGGCTTAGATTGTGTAGATAATTGCCCAATACCACACAGGTAGAGTTTGGACAAATATCCAGCTCCTTCTGACCTCAAAGCCTAAGCTATAACGTCCTATTCTCCATCACATTTCTCCCTACTGTTTAAAGCAGAGAAGGATAAATGTGACCATACAGTCCTGGCATATGGTGCCTTGTGTGCAAGTATAGAATCAATGCTAATATTCATTTGTCCTCATTCCTCTCTCCTTCCATCCTCCACTATAGTGACAGAATTCCAACTGAGCATGTACCTCTGGGGATTATTCTGAGTCTTCAAGGGTAGAACCTTCTCACACACAGGAGCAATCTTTGCATGACTTCGCCTACCTAGCTTAATTCCTCTTCCTACTTCAACACACATCATTTGCACCCAGCTCTGTTGGAGACTAGCTAATTATTCAACAATAGCAGCAATACTTACCTCTACATGTTCACATTCCAGGGTTGCTGAAAACATCTGTGAAGGGTTTGAATTGGTGTCACTGAATACATCCCATGGAGAAAGCTAAAACCTCTCTGCCAAAAGCCAAGTAAATAACCTCAAGAGAAAATAATTTGTTAATACCGTGTCAAAGATACAGTTTGAGTCATAGGCAGCATCAATGTTCCTACAAAGTAGACCTGCTTAACTTTGAGGAGTATAAACTCTGTTCTTTTAAGAATTTGTGGCACTACTTATTTCGGAGAATTGATGAGATTGGTTTCCTCAAAAGAGAGTGTAGTATCTGAGTGTTGGAAACAAACTTATCAGCTGCTAAATTCCAAAGAAGGCCAAAATCTCTCTTACTCCTTCTTACCCTGTGGAGCTCCATCTGCTCCATCTGGTTTAAAAAAAAAAAAAAAAAAAGAAGTCACAGCCACAAGTTTGTCCCAACTCCTACCTCCATAGCATCTACCGCTAAGGGAAAGGTGCATGTGCTGAGGGTGTATCCAGGAGGGAACTGGTCACTATTGGAAACATCAGCAGAGCCAAACCCTCTTGATGAAATGACCTTCCTCCAACTGCAAGAGATTTGCCTGCACCAGTAGCTCCCAAGAGCTACTGGAATCAAACATAGGGATAAATCAGAGTTTACATCCCTTGGAAGACTGAGTGCTACATGACTTCCCTGTCCAGAGGTTGAAAAAAAAAAATGATTCCATACACGGAAAAAATTCCTATCTAATGCACATAAGGCAAATAATTTAAAAAAAAATAAACCAAAGTTGCAACAGAATGAAAAAGAAACTGTCTTTCTATATACCTTAAAAAGACTATGGGAAAAGAGCAAACTGTTAGTAAGGGTTTCCTCTGTGTTCAGAGATTGTAGGCAGTTTAAAATGGCTTTTCCTTATTTTTATTTTCCAGATCGTCTGCAATAAGAAAAAATTCTTTTATAGTCACAAAATACAAATGTGTTTTTAAAAATAAAGTCTGACAGTAATAAAACAAGCTGCTATACTTATGCCTACAGAGGACCAAGGAAGTGGTCCCAAGTGACACAATCACATTGGGCCTCTATGTATCCACTCTGACCCAGTGCTGCCTTTTGAGCAGGAACAAGCCTTCGCAAGGATGGCTGTGCTTGTGTGTGTGAAGTCACCTGTCAAAAGGCACTTAACAGTGAAGATTTCTTTCTCTCTTTTGGAATACTGTGGAGGCTGTCAAAGGCTGCTGAGGAAATCTATTAACATTTATTCTTTTCTTAAAAAATAAATCATGACAATTTTTAAGGAAGAAGACTAGTAGGCTTTAAAGAAGAGATGCTAAAATTTCACAGTGTACCTAGTTTGGATGTTGGTAGAGAAGTATCATTGAGATGCTGCTGCCGTTATAAATGAGTGAGGTGAACCTCTCCCAAGAATGTATGTTGATGGAGCAGGACACTTGTACTGTATTGCAGAAAACAAAGACCTTTTGTTGGGCAGCTCGTAGTCTGAGAAGTTAAATGTGAAGAAAATTGCATTAAAATCTGATAGTTGCTGTGTGGGATAATAGTTGGCACTTAGTTCACAGAGCACTGTAACTTATTTGATCCCTCAACCTGATTATCCCATTGACAGCTTACAATGCAAGCACTTCCTAAGATTTTACGAATGATTTTTGAAATGTATTACCCCCATCCCATACAAACTTGAGGGGCCTGGAGTTACTACTTCCCCATTTTACAGCTGAGAAGAATGATACAAAGGCATTTAGTGCTTGGCCCTGAATGACCCAGCTGGTTAGTATTGAAAATAGGATATGAATTCAGGTTTTTCTCATGCTAGAGTCTACACTCGGTGCTATCTGCCTCCAGCTGAGAGAAGGGAAGTTTCTAGAGGAAAAGGGTGCTGTTCAAGGGCTTAGTGTGCCTCCTCTCAAGGTCAGTCTGGTGAAGAAGAGCATAAACTTGAACCTATCTTACTGTCTTTGACCCATGCCCGTTCTGGAATGTTTGTAGTTTGGAGGAACAAACAATGCATTTACTTCAGACTGAAATTGCCTGAAGGTTATTTTTAACTTTTGTTATTTTTTTGTTTTTTATTCTTAGCTTTATTACATTTCTAAAACAGACCAGACAGTTTAAAAAAAAAAAAAAAAAAAGGAAGGAAAGACAGAAAATCTAACCGTTGTTGTTTCCAATTCTAAATGAGAGTAAATCTTGCCATTGGCAGCTGATTAAGCAACTCCCAGATTCCTCTCTTGATGCATAGATGAGAAATCAATGTCCAGCAGGAATTCCTGATGATGTTCTTTATGGGTTTTTAGCACAAGTAGTCAGAGTGACCTTTCCTGCATTTGCTTCACTGACTTGCTCATTGCCTGCTATGGGACATCCTGGCTTCTCTGCACAGCATGCATGTCGCATGCCCAAATGCTGCTCTTACCTCAGCTCTGACTTCTCCCAGTGCATGCGGTAGACCCAGCAGTCTCTGTGGCTTTGCTTGTGCCCTTTGCAGATGTGTCCACATGGCCATGTAGCACCTATCTTTTTCAATCCTCCTCCATTATCGCCTCTATTCCCCCAGGGAAGATTTTCTAGTGGAAATTTTAAGTTTTGTTTGATTGCCTCCTTTTGCGAGATGTGGAAAGAACAGCAGGTATTACAAGTGAGAGTATGGAGAATGTACTAATAAAATGATCACTGAGGTATTGCTGAATATGTTTGGGATGAGTGGGGAAGTATGCTTCGATTTATAACTTGATGTGAAAGGCAGATCATCTTATTCTAGTTAGTATAACCTAGCCTTAAGATTTTCCTTTTTTTTTTTTTTCTTTCTGAGATGGAATCTCAGTCTGTCACCAAGGCTGGAATACAGTAGCACAATCTCGGCTCACTGCAACCTCCGCCTCCTGTGTTAGAGCAATTCTCGTGCCTCAGCCTCCTGAGTAGCTGGGATTACAGGTGCACACCACCATGCCCGGCTACTTTTTGTATTTTTGGTGGAGATGGGGGTTTCATCATGTTAGCCAGGCTGGTCTCAAACTCCTGACCTCAAGTGATCCATCCACCTCAGCCCCCCGAAGTGCTGGGATTACAGGTATGAGCCACCATGCCCAACTCAAGAACTTTTTGATATCTACATTATTTTTTCAGCTATATTTTCTTAGGTTTATACATTAAACTCAATAATTGAAGTTCCATAAACTTAAAGCAGATTCTAAGAAGAAATAAGATCTAAGAAAATGAAGAAAAATAAAACCCCTGCTTCTGATACAAGAATAGTCTTAGGAAGAAGGAATGAATGTCTCCTCCAAATATAGATTTGGGTTAGTTTTTCTTTTCATTTGTTTTTATAGGGCATGGTGTTAAGTATATAATCTGATTTGTAGCCATGCATGTGATGAAACCAATTAAAATATGTCATCCTTAATTTTTCTTGTTAAGGGTTTCTATGGATTGGGGGCATAAACTACTAAGGATATCTATGCAAACAGATTATAAAACACTAACTCACATTGTAATATCATTTTTTTCCATTCTCTTTCCATATTCCTAATTGCTTTAAGGGGCAAGACTCTGATGCTAATATTTCTTTAACAACTTTAAGACTCAATCTTTTTGTAGCCAAGAGAGCCAGCCTCAAGCTCTCTTTAGTGAGCAAAACATTTGACTGTAAATTGATAAAGTTTATTTATTTTCATTTTTAAATAATTACCCATTGTGGCCTTTGATACTGGTTTTCTTTTCCACTTATAACAGTGATGTAAAGTTTCCTTTTGAAAACATTTGTGGCGATTTGTGAGGTGAATTAAAGGAAAATATTGAGCCAATAATATAGTTGCTTAATAGATGTGGCAAAAATTGGACAGTGTTTCATGAGTGGATAAAGTGTGAACTGGTCTAGGAAAGATAGGGAGTGTTCATTTAATCATTTCCCGTATTATCCCTGAAAATCCCCCTCCTTGGACATCTCAAAGCACATGTCATATACGCCATTCCCCAGAATTCTATTTTGCTGTCTTGTACATTAATTACACACACATGTACATGCTCATTGAGAACAGAAACTGTCTCATCCACTCAGGATCCATTAGCCACCTAGAAGGTACTTTTAGAGGCAGAACTAAGCCCTCTCATCTCTAGCCTCTCCCTCCCTGGCCATGCCTCATTGTCACTCAATGCCATGCTCTTATGCCATCTTGAACTAGATAAGAAGGACAATGAAAACTTTCAGCACACTGACTTCTATGTAGGGTGGAGTTCTGAGTCTGTTTGACCCAGGGCAACACTAAAAATAGAGATGCTATAGTAGAGACAGTTGGGTCCAGTTCAATCCAAATTGGCAGAATTGATAGTTGCTGTGAATAGACCAGGGGATGACAGTTTCTTGTGACAATTGACTATACCTATAAAATAAGTCCATGTTAAAAAAGTGTGACATTGAATAGTACTAGGATGGGATGAATCATGAAGTTGTACATTTGCCACCAAAGGTTAAGTGATTAGTCAGTTTATTGATACTTGCCTCTACTTTATATTAAAATTGTATCTTCTGAGTCTTGAATAATTTTTTAGTAAAATTATTGATCAACGTCAGATATAAACCAGAATATTGGACTCATAGAATCAGAACTGGATAAATACCCAATGATAATCCCATTGATTTTCTGTATTCATGAGCAGGAATAAAAAGGCCCAGCAATGTGGAGTGACCCATCTTGTATCACACAACTAGTTGTCAGTAGCAGTAGTGGCAGAACTTGAACTGGGGATTCTCCTCCCAACATGATATTTTTCTTCTACCCTTACATTGTTTCTTATTACACAGGTCACTATGTTTTAGTACATTTCTGCTTCAATTTATTTCAAATTCAATATATCTTTATCTTACAGTATGTAATCTAGCAATTTGCTACTCTAAAGATGGTCTTCAGATCTGTCAGAATCAACATTGCCTGGAAGATTTTTTTAAATTGCAGAATCTTGAGCTGTACCCCAGACTTTCTGAATCAGAATCTGCATTTTTTTTTTACAAGGTCTCCAGATGATTTGTATCATATTAAAGGTTGAAAAGTACTTTTAAATTATTTCCTGTAAGTCAAAATAGTGTTCTGGACTGAATGAGAAAGGTGGGCAATCTTTAGCTCCATGGTTCTCAAATTTTATTGTATGTAAGATAAACGAGAGTAAATATAAAGTGTAGATTGCTGAGTATGTCATTCCCACAGATTCTATTTCAGACCCAGAATGAACACAGATGGAATGATTTTAACGAGGTGTACAAGTGGTTTTGATGCAAGTCATCTTTGAAAACTTTGTTTTTACTCCTTCTTAGTTGGGTGTTTATAAATGACTTCACTATTGCTTTGAAATGAATGCCTGGAACACATTTATAACAGTTATCAAGACTAGAATGGACCTTTAAGATTCTGGGACAAATGCCTGAAACAGTTAGATTAATAAAACATGGTATGTGAAATATTCTGGATAATGTTCCTGTTCCTGGTAGAGGAACATTGTACTTCCCCAAAGAAGTTGAGAGGCTGTATAGGCTATATAAACCTAGTTGAAACTACATAAATGGGAATTTATGTAGTCAGAGATAGCTTTGAGCTGGCTGGGTCCAGTTCAAGATTCTCAGGACATTCTTCTTCCAATCATCCCCCAGTTCTGCTGCTCTATGTTGTTTTCCTTTCTCTTCTACTGCAGAGATGTGTTTTCGTTTAAGTGGAGAAGAAGACTGCAAACACAATCACCAGTTTCACATTTTTCAGTCTTTTTTTATTTTTATTTTTGAGATGGAGTCTCCTGCTGCTGCCCAGGCTGGAGTGCAATGGTGCTATCTTGGCTCACTGCAACCTCCACTTCCTGGGTTCAAGCGGCTCTCCTGCCTCAGCCTCCAGAATAGCTGGGATTACAAGCACCCACCACCATGCCTGGCCGATTTTATTATCATTATTGTTATTTATTGTTAGTAGAGATGGAGTTTTGCCATGTTGGCCAGGCTGGTCTCAATCCTCTGACCTCAGGTGATTCACCCATCTCTGCCTCCCAAAGTGTTGGGATTACAGGTGTGAGCCACCGTGCCTGACCTTCAGTCTTCATCAGCTCTGATCCAAAACACAAATCCTGGGGAATGTTTCTGATTAGCCTTCCTTGGATCACATGTTTATTTCTGGACTTCAAAGGCCAGAGAAAACGTGCACTATTATGGTCCGTGCCATACCACCTGTGGCAAGTCCGATGCTTGGAAGCCCAAATCAGAACTACATATTTTCTGAATAGAAAGAAGCAATAGGCAGAAAAATAAAAGATGTCATCAAAACTGGAAAGAGCATCAGTGCTTTGGAAACAACCTAAGTGTACACTAGTAGGGGAATCAGACAAGGATGATATGTACCTGGGTTGGAATGTTCTTCAGATGTTAGAACTGATGGCTATGAAGAAGGTATGATAAAGTAATTTTTAAAAATTTTGATATCGTGTAAAATGAGAAAAGCAAATCTCAAAATTGTGTTCACTGTGATGCAATAGAAATGTGTATGCCAGTGGGATGTGGTGGCTCACGCCTGTAATCCCAGCACTTTGGGAAGCCGAGGCAGGCAGATTACTTGAGGCCAGGAGTTTGAGACCAGCCTGGCCAACGTGGTGAAACCCTGTCTCTACTGAAATTACAAAAAATTAAATGCCTGTAATCCCAGCTACTCGGGAGGATGAAGCACAAGAATCGCTTGAATCTGGGAGGTGGAGGTTGCAGTGAGCCGAGATCATGCCACTGCATTCCAGCCTGGCAACAGACAGACAGACTGCCTCAAAAAAGAAAATGTGTTTTTTCTGGGCTTGATTTCATGGTTTTCATGATCTAAGTTAGGATTGCTGCATCTTTTAACTGCCACTACAGAGGAGATAAGAAAGTACACATAATTGATGAAAGAAATGAGCCAAGTTCATGGAAGCATAGACCATCATAATTCATGTTGTTAACTCTTATAAGGTAAGTTGTTTCATATTGATAGACATGAGTAGATTTACAGCAGCCTTGTTCATCACTTTCAATGCATGTTGTCCTAAGTACCAACATTTATCTTGAAGATGGAGAGTCTGTGAATAGACTGGAGATGGTGGTATTTTCCCCAGTTGGTGGGACAGTCCCTTTTGACTTGATGGTCCTGCAAAATATGGTTCTATATCCTCTATGGCAACTGGCAGTTTTGTTTCATGCTAAGTAAATAGAACTACTTACTTTGTCTAGAGACTGCTTTCTTCAAACTGCAAACAGAAGCCTTTTATGTCTCAGGAAATCCAAGTCCTAGTTTTACCAGCCCAATGAATGACTGTGTGATCTTGGGGCTAGATCTACAACCTCACAGTGTTTGTCTCTGCTGTGTTCAAAAAAGAGAGAGAGTCAAGGTACAGATTCATGGCTTGTGAGATCCCTTTCAGCTTTAACACTCTATGAATCTACAAAATCTATGAATATGCACTGATTTCTCTGGGGCTGTACAACATACAGTGCATATACAGGGCATTGTTACAGCATGCTTACTGGCTTTTCCACAATGGGTCTTAGAGTGGCAGTGACTCCATGTCTATATTTCACACTATGATTAGATTGTAAGGGCACAAATCCAATCCTGGTCAATGAACGTTGGGCTGAGTTTAGCTTGTAATCCACTCTGACCTCTGAATTCCTCTCCAACCTGACCCATTTAATCAAAACTGGCCATCCTCCACCTTTGCTCATTGTGATTTGCAACATGCAGTCCATTTTAGTGTATCTGGGAAGCATCATTTTGCCTTATTATTCAAGATTACTTTTAATTCCAATCTTTTTATCTAAGTCAATACTTACAAAAATAGTGAAGGACTGGGTTTTTGGTTGTTTTTGTTTCAATTTTCAATCTATTATGGACCTATACTTATGAAATCTTTCATTTGGATGTTGTAGCAGTGCCAAATTGCTATAAATCTTTCTAAATGCTTCCTCTCAATTTTGTATATTTTCTACTTATATGCATGGATCTGTTTTTGGATTCTCTAATTCTATTCTGCTGGTCTATTTGTCTGTCTCTACTGATATTACACTGTCTTCATTACTTTAATTTTATTATAAGGCTTAAGATCTGCTAAGACAAGCTTCCTCTCCTCCTAGCCAACGTTTTTCAGGAATAATCAGTTTTTTCTTGTTTTTGTCTTATCTATGTGAAATGTGGAATTAGCATGTCAAATTTCACAAAGAACCTTGATATGATTTACACTGGAATTTCTTTATCAATTTGAGGAGAGTTTTGATATTTTTAATGTTTTCTTATCTATAAACAGTTAATTTTCTAGTTAGTGAAACTTTCATAAAGTTTATTTTTTCTTTTAAAAAGCCCTTGCATGTATGTTGTTTATTCTTAGGTCACTTATAATTTTATTGCTATTACAGATGCTGTATTTATAAAAATTGTTAGAAAATACACTAATTTTGTGGAAATTTAATGAGTTTGCAATTGATTTTGGTAAATTAATTTTGTATCCAATTCTGCCCAATTCATCTTCAAATAAAACGACAACCTTTCCCTAGGTGCTTTGTTCTTCATATAGTTGTAATTTGTGAATAATAACAATCTGTTTCTTTCCAATCTTGGTATTTAAATTTATTTTCTTATTGCAAGTGTGTTAAAATACTGTTGCAGTGTTGGGTGGTGACCCTTGCCTGTAATCCCAGCACTTTGGGAGGCTGAGATAGAAGGATCGCTTGAGTCCAGGAGTTCAAGAACAGACTGGGTAACACAGTGAGACCCCATCTCTATTTTTAAATAAATAAATTTGTATTAGTTGTCTAGGGCCGCCATTGACAATTTTGCCTCTATCTTTACATGACCTTCTCATTCTCTGCCTTCTCATTTTCTGATAAAGATGCCAGTCATTGGATTTAGCAACCAATCCAAATCCTGGATGATTCCATCTTGAGATCCTTAACTAATTACATCTACAAAGACCCTATTTCTAAGTAAGGCCACATTCTGAGGTTCTGGGTAGACGTGCATTTTAGGAGATATTATTCAGTCCATTTACCAAGAAGAACTTAAGGTGAAAAATAAGAGGGTTTGGAGTGGGCATACTTATCTTACTTATAAATCTTTTATTTTTATGTTTTTTGTTTTTGTTTTTATTGGGACCATCACAGGTCACTGGAGCCTCAACCTCCCGGGCTGAAGCCATCTTCTTGCCTCAGCATCTCAAGCAGCTGGAGCAACATGCACATACCACCATATCCAGCTAATTTTTGCAATTTTTTTGTAGAGATGGGGTCTCCCTCTGTTGTCCAGGCTGTTCTTGAATTCCTGGGCTCGAGCAGTCTTCCTGCGTCTGCCTCCCGAAGTGCTGACATTATAGGCATGAGCCACTGCACCAGGCTTAGTCATAAATCTTAAGAGAATGCTTTTACTATTCTACAGTTACCATAGTTTGTGGATTCTAAGAAACATGATTTTGCCCATTTCAACAACTCTGAAGAGTATCTTAAGAATTCTCATCAGAGATTACCACAGTTTAATTGGGAGCATTTTTTTTTCTTTCTTTGTGGTATGTTTTGTAAGTGGTACCTTAGATTTAATATAATACAGTTAGTTTTTCTGTAAATTTAGTAGGTCAAGAAGTCCCCTTCTGTATTTCTTCTTTTTTTATATACTTTATGTTCTAGGGTACATGTGCACAACGTGCAGCTTTGTTATATATGTATACATGTGCCATGTTGGTGTGCTGCACCCATTAACTCATCATTTACATTAGGTATATCTCCTAATGCTGTCCCTCCCCTCTCCCCCCACACCACAACAGGCCCCGAAGAGTGATGTTCCCCTTCCTATATCCAAGTGTTCTCATTGTTCAATTCCCACCTATTAGTAAGAACATGCGGTGTTTGGTTTTCTGTTCTTGCGATACTTTGCTGAGAATGATGGTTTCCAGCTTCATCCATGTCCCTACAAAGGACATGAACTCATCCTTTTCTATGGCTGCATAGTATTCCATGGTGTATATGTGCCACATTTTCCTTTTTTTTTTTTTTTTTGAGACGGAGTCTCGCTCTGCCGCCCAGGCTGGAGTGCAGTGGCCGGATCTCAGCTCACTGCAAGCTCCACCTCCTGAGTTCACACCATTCTCCTGCCTCAGCCTCTCGAGTAGCTGGGACTATAGGTGCCTGCCACCTCACCCAGCTAGTTTTCTTTTTTTGCATTTTTAGTAGAGACAGGGTTTCACCATGTTAGCCAGGATGGTCTCGATCTTCTGACCTTGTGATCCGCCCGTCTCGGCCTCCCAAAGTGCTGGGATTACAGGCTTGAGCCACTGTGCCTGGCCTACATTTTCTTAATCCAGTCTGTCACTGATGGACATTTGAGTTGGTTCCAAGTCTTTGCTATTGTGAATAGTGCCATAATAAACATACATGTGCATGGGACTTTATAGCAGCATGATTTATAATCCTTTGGGTATATACCCAGTAATGGGATGGCTGGGTCAAATGGTATTGCTAGTTCTAGATCCTTGAGGAATGGCCACACTGTCTTCCACAATGGTTGAACTAGTTTACAATCCCACCAACAGTGTAAAAGTGTTCCTATTTCTCCACAACCTCTCCAGCACCTGTTGTTTCCTGACATTTTAATGATCAGCATTCTAACTGGTGTGAGATGGTATCTCATTGTGGTTTTGATTTGCATTTCTCTGATGACCAGTGATGATGAGCATTTTTTCATGTGTCTGTTGGCTGCATAAATGTCTTCTTTTGAGAGGTGTCTGTTCATACCCTTTGCCCACTTTTTGATGGAGTTGTTTGATTTTTCCTTGTAAATTTGTTTGAGTTCTTTGTAGGTTCTGGATATTAGCCCTTTGTCAGATGAGTAGATTGCAAAAATTTTCTCCCGTTCTGTAGGCTGCCTGTTCACTCTGATGGTAGTTTCTTTTGCTGTGCAGAAACTCTTTAGTTTAAGTAGATCCCATTTGTCAATTTTGGCTTTTGCTGCCGTTGCTTTTGGTGTTTTAGACATGAAGTCTTTGCCCATGCCTATGTCCTGAATGATATTACCTACGTTTTCTTCTATGGTTTTTTTATGGTTTTAGGTCTAACATTTAAGTCTAATCCATCTTGAATTAATTTTTCTATAAGGTGTAAGGAAGTGATCCAGTTTCAGCTTTCTCCATAGGGCTAGCCAGTTTTCCCAGCAACATTTATTAAATAGGGAATCATTTCCCCATTTCTTGTTTTGTCAGGTTTGTCAAAGATCAAATGGTTGTAGATGTGTAGTATTATTTCTGAGGGCTCTGTTCTGTTCCATTGTTCTATATCTCTGTTTTAGTACCAGTGCCATGCTGTTTTAGTTACTGTAGCCTTGTAGTATAGTTTGAAGTCAGGTAGTGTGATGCCTCCAGCTTTGTTCTTTTGGCCTAAGATTGTCTTGGCAATGTGGGCGCTTTTTGGTTCCATATGAACTTTAAAGTGATTTTTTCCAATTCTGTGAAGAAAGTCCTTGGTAGCTTAATGGGGATGGCATTCAATCTATAAATCACCTTGGGCAGTATGGCCATTTTCACAATATTGATTCTTCCTATCCATGAGCATGGAATGTTCTTCTATTTGTTTGTGTCCTCTTTTATTTCATTGAGCAGTGGTTTGTAGTTCTCCTTGAAGAGGTCCTTCACATCCCTTGTAAGTTGGATTCCTAGGTAGTTTATTCTCTTTGAAGCAATTGTGAATGGGAGTTCATTCATGATTTGGCTCTCTGCTTATCTGTTATTGGTGTATAAGAATGTTTGTGACTTTTGCACATTGGTTTTGTATCCTGAGCCTTTTCTGAAGTTGCTTATCAGTTTAAGAAGATTTTGGGCTGAGACAATGGGGTTTTCTAAATACACAATCATGTCATCTGCAAACAGGGACAATTCGACTTCCTCTTTTCCTAATTGAATAGCCTTTATTTCTTTCTCTTGCCTGATTGCCCTAGCCAAAACTTCCAACACTGTGTTGACTAGGAGTGGTGAGAGAGGGCATCTCTGTCTCATGCCAGTTTTCAAGGGGAATGCTTTCAGTTTTCGCACATTCAGTATGATACTGGCTGTGGTTTTGTCATAAATAGCTCTTATTATTTTGAGATATGTTCCATCAATATCGAATTTATTGAGAGTTTTTATCATGAAGGACTGTTGAATTTTGTCAAAGGCCTTTACTGCATCTATTGAGATAATCATGTGGTTTTTGTCTTTGGTTCTGTTTATTTGCTGGATTACGTTTATTTATTTGTGTATGTTGAACCAGCCTTGCATCCCAGGGATAAAGCCCACTTGATCATGATGGATAAGCTTTTTGATGTGCTGTTGGATTCGGTTTGCCAGTATTTTATTGAGGATTTTTGCATCGATGTTCATCAGGGATATTGGTCTAAAAGTCTCTTTTTTTGTTGTGTCTCTGCCAGGCTTTGGTATCAGGATGATGTTGGCCTTATAAAATGAGTTAGGGAGGATTCCCTCTTTTTCTATTGATTGGAATAGTTTCAGAAGGAATGGTACCAGCTCCTCCTTGTACCTCTGGTAGAATTTGACTGTGAATCCGTCTGGTCCTGGACTGTTTTTGGTTGGTAGGCTATTAATTATTGCCTCAATTTCAGAGCCTGTTTTTGGTCTTTTCAGGGATTCAACTTCTTCCTGGTTTAGTCTTGGGAGAGTATATGTTTCCAGGAAATTATCCATTTCTTCTAGATTTTCTTGTTTTTTTGCGTAGAGATGTTTATGGTATTCTCTGATGGTCGTTTGTATTTCTGTGGGGTTGGTGGTGATATCCCCTTTATCATTTTTTATTGCATCTATTTGATTCTTCTCTCTTTTCTTCTTTATTAGTCTTGCTAGTGGTCTATCAATTTTGTCGACCTTTTCAAAAAAAACTGCTCCTGGATTCATTGATTTTTTGAAGTGTTTTTTGTGTATCTCCTTCAGTTCTTCTCTGATCTTAGTTATTTCTTGCCTTCTGCTAGCTTTTGAATATGTTTGCTCTTGCTTCTCTAGTTTTTTTAATTGTGATGTTAGGGTGTCAATTTTAGATATTTCCTGCTTTCCCTTGTGGGCATTTAGTGCTACGAATTTCCCTCTACACCCTGCTTTAAATGTGTCCCAGAGATTCTGGTATATTGTATCTTTGTTCTCATTGGTTTCAAAGAATATCTTTATTTCTGCCTTCATTTCGTTATGTACCCAGTAGTCATTCAGGAGCAGGTTGTTCAGTTTCCATGTAGTTGAGCAGTTTTGAGTGAGTTTCTTAATCCTGAGTTCTAGTTTGATTGCACTGTGGTTTGAGAGACCGTTTGTTATAATTTCTGTTCTTTTACATTTGCTGAGGAGTGCTTTACTTCCGACTATGTGGTCAGTTTTGGAGTAAGTGTGATGTGGTGCTTAGAAGAACTTGTATATTCTGTTGGTTTGGGATGGACAGTTCTGTAGATTAGTTCCGCTTGGTGCAGAGTTGAGTTCAATTCCTGGATATCCTTGTTAACTTACTTTCTTGTTGATCTGTCTAATGTTGACAGTGGGGTGCTAAAATCTCCCATTATTATTGTGTGGGAGTCTAAGTCTCTTTGTAGTCTCTAAGGACGTGCTTTATGAATCTGGGTGCTGTATTGGGTGCATATATATTTAGGATAGTTAGCTCTTCTTGTTGAATTGATCCTTTTGCCATTATGTAATGGCTTTCTTTGTCTCTTTTGATCTTTGATGGTTTAAAGTCTGTTTTATCAGAGACTAGGATTGCAACCCCTGCCTTTTTTTGTTTTCCATTTGTTTGGTAGATCTTCCTCCATCCCTTTATTTTGAGCCTCTGTGTGTCTTTGCATGTAATATGGGTCTCCTGAATACAGCAAACTGATGGGTCTTGACTCTTTATCCAATTTGCCAGTCTGTGTCTTTTAATTGAAGCATTTAGCCCATTTAAACTTAAGGTTAATATTGTTATGTGTGAACTTGATCCTGTCCTTACAATGTTAGCTGGTTATTTTACTTGTTATTTGATGCAGTTTCTTCCTAGCATCAACGGTCTTTCCAATTTGGCATGTTTTTGCAGTGGCTGGTACCGGTTATTCCTTTCCGTGTTTAGTGGTTCCTTCAGGAGCTCTTGTAGGGTAGGCCTGGTGGTGATAAAATCACTCCGCATTTGCTTGTCTGTAAAGGATTCTATTTCTCCTTGACTTATGAAACATAGTTTGGCTGGATATGAAATTCTGGGTTGAAAATTTTTTTCTTTAAGAATGTTAAATATTGGCCCCCACTCTCTTCTGCCAAGCGATCCAAGTGTCTGATGGGCTTCCTTTTGTGGGTAACCCGAGCTTTCTCTCTGGCTGCCCTTCACATTTTTTCCTTCATTTCAATTTTGGTGAATCTGACAATTATGGGTCTTGGAGTTGCTGTTCTCGAGGATTATCTTTGTGGCGTTCTCTGTATTTCCTGAATTTGAATGTTGGCCTGCCTTGCTAGTTGGGGAAATTCTCCTGGATAATATCTTGCAGAGTGTTTTCCAACTTGGTTCCATTCTACCTATCACTTTCAGGTACACCAGTCAGACATAGATTTGGTCTTTTCACATAGTCCTATATTTCTTGGAGGCTTCGTTCATTTCTTTTTACTCTTTTTTCTCTAAACTTCTCTTCTTGCTTCATTTCATTCATTTGATCTTCAATCACTGATACCTTTCTTCCAGTTGATCGAGTCAGTTACTGAAGCTTATGCATTTGTCACGTAGTTCTTGTGTCATGGTTTTCATCTCTTATCAGGTCATTTAGGGACTTCTCTACATTGGTTATTGTAATTAGCCATTTGTTAAATCTTTTTTCAAAGTTTTTAGTTTCTTTGCTCTGGGTTCGTACTTCCTCCTTTAGCTTGGAGAAGTTTGATCATCTGAAGTCTTCTTTTAACTCGTCAGAATCATTCTCCATCCAGCTTTGTTCCATTGCTGGTGAGGAGCTGCATTTCTTTGGATGGGAAGAGGCACTCTGAGGTTTAGAATTTTCAGCTTTTCTGCACTGCTTTTTCCCCATCTTTGTGGTTTTATCCACCTTTGGTGTTTGATGATGGTGACGTACAGATGGGGTTTTGGTGTGAGTGTCCTTTCTGTTTGTTAGTTTTCCTTCTAACAGTCAGGACCCTCAGCTGCAGGTCTGTTGGTGTTTGCTTGAGGCCCACTCCAGACCCTGTTTGCCTGGGTATCAGCAGCGGAGGCTGCAAAAGAGTGAATATTGCTGAACAGCAAATGTTGCTGCCTGATCATTCTTCTGGAAGCTTCGTCTCAGAGGTGCACCCAGCTATGTGAGGTGTGAGGTGTCAGTCTGCCCCTATTGGGGGATGTCTCCCAGTTAGGCTACTGGGGGTCAGGGACCCACTTGAGCAGACAGTCTGTCTGATCTCAGATCTCAAACTCCATACTGGGAGAAACACTACTCTCTTCAAAGCTGCCAGACAGGGACATTTACATCTGCGGAGGTGTCTGCTGTCTTTTTTTGGCTATACCCTGTCTCCAGAGGTGGAGTCTACAGAGTCAGGCAGGCCTCCTTGAGATGTGGTGGGCTCCACCCAGTTTGAGCCTCCTGACTGCTTTGTTTATCTACTTAAGCCTCAGCTATGGTGGGCACCCCTCCCCCAGCCTTGCTGCTGCCTCACCATTAGCTCTGAGACTGCTGTGCTAGCAATGAGGGAGGCTCTGTGGGTGTGGGACCCTCTGAGCCAGGCGCAGGATATAATCTCCTGGTGTGCCATTTGCTAAGACCCTTGGTAAAGCGCAGTATTAGTTTGGGAGAGCCCTGATTTTCCAGGTGTTGTGTGTCAAGGTTTCCTTGCCTAGGAAAGGGAATTCCCTTCCCCCTTGTGCTTTCTGGGTGAGGCGATGCCTTGCCCTGCTTCAGCTCTCCCCTGTTGGGCTGCACCCACTGTCCGACATGCCCCAGTGAGATGAACCCGGTACCTCAGTTGGAAATGCAGAATCACCTGTCTTGTGTGTCACTCATGTTGGGAGCTGGAGCCTGGAGCTGTTCCTATTTGGCCATCTTGGTGCCACCCCCAAATCCTGTTATTTCTTTTTTTTTTTTTTGAGACGGAGTCTCGCTCTGTCGCCCAGGCTGGAGTGCAGTGGCGCAATCTCGGCTCACTGCAAGCTCCGCCTCCTGGGTTCACGCCATTCTCCTACCTCAGCCTCCCGAGTAGCTGGGACTACAGGCACCCGCCACTGCGCCCGGCTAATTTTTTTCTATTTTTTAGTAGAGACGGGGTTTCACCATGGTCTCGATCTCCTGACCTTGTGATCCGCCCGCCTCGGCCTCCCAAAGTGCTGGGATTACAGGCGTTGTTATTTCTTTTAATAATTTTTTTTGTTTTGTTTTCCCTTTTAATCATGAGTAGATGTTGAGTTTTACTGAATGTTTTTCTCTTCTCCTTTTGAAGTTATGTGATTTTTCTCCCTTGGTTTGTTAATAGAGTAAAATTCATTAATAAACATTTTGATTTTAAACTAGCTTTGCATTCCTTTGGTAAGCCCCACTTGGTTGTAATGCATTACTTTTTTTTTTCTTTTTCTCCAAGACAGAGTCTTTCTCATCTAGGCTGGAGTACAGTGGGGTAATCTCGGCTCACTGTAACTTCTGCCTCCCAAGTTTTAAGTAGTTCTCCTGCCTCAGCTTCTGGAGTAGCTGGGATTACAGGTGCACACCACAATTTCTGCTGATTTTTGTATTTTTAGTAGAGATGGGGTTTCACCATGTTGGCTGGGCTGGTCTCGAACTCCTGACCTCGTGATCTGCCTGCCTTGGCCTCCCAAAATGCTGGGATTACAAGCGTGAGCCACTATGCCCAGCCCATATTACTTTTTCATAGGCATTGTTGGTTTGTTTCTTTCCAATTATAAAAGAACTTTGCAACATATTCCTGAATGATATTGGCTTATACTTTTTCTTCATCTTGTTGTTAATGACTGATTTTGCAATCAAGATCATACTACCATAAATAATTGATGGGATTTTCCCTTTTTATTCTTTGAAAAGTTTTGTATAGCATTGAGATTATTGATCTATTGACTTTCATTAGAACTTGCCTATGAAACAATCTGAGGCTGTGTGTGTGTGTGTGTGTGTGTGTGGGTGTGTGTAGTGAAGATGTTTAAATATTTGCTCAATTTTTGTAACAGATGAAGAACTGTTGAGATTGTGTTTTCCTTTTTAATTTCGTTTGTTAAATAGATTGTCTTTTTTTTGGTTTTCAAATTTGCTAACATTGAATTGGTCATAGGACTTCTGTAAGGTTCCTGCTGTGTCTCTAGTGATGCCTTTTTGGTGGTTCTTGATTTAGTTGTTCATTTTAATTCATTTATTTACTTTTCAGGACAGTTTAACTTTGGTTTGTCTGCTACTTCATATCTTAACTGACTCCATGAAGGTTTAGCTCATTGGTATTACCTCCTCCTTTTTCATTCTGCTTTGTTTTTAGTTATGCTAATAGCTACTTGTATAATTTTAAATAATATAAATATTTTACGTTTTTAGTTTTTGTTCTTTCACCTTTTGGGAAGAGTGATTTGAGACAATAGTACTTTCTTATGTCCTTCACGTAGCTACTTACAGGTTAGTTATCCAGTCCACCAACAATAACTGTCTGTGTTCCCTTATATTTTGTCTCTTTTAAAAGCACTCCAGATACAGCTAATGTGCAATGAAGGTTTTTACTTATTCAGAAGCAGGTTAAATAGAATCTCATTTTCAGCAATTCACAAGTTGTATGTCGTAGATCGAGTTTCACCCCTTCAGGCTGTTTCCTCATCTGTAAAATGAGAATACAGCTAATTTTATATGTTTCTTGTAAGACTAAAATTAGGTGACAATTACCATACCCTTCATAGAGTAGGTGCTCAGAAAATGTTATTCCTCTACCTACTATGATGTAATTTCTGCTATTACAGCATGCTAACATTTGTTTGACAGTAAAAATTGATCATGTACATTTTTTAACAGTACTTATTTTGTAAGTAATCTAATTAAATTTGTAGGATTGAGTAAAGAGAGGTCTTTTCTCTGCCTGTGCATATATATTTTATGTAGCAAAGGAAAAGTTGTCAAAAATCTAAATAACTCTATTACATATTTTGTAATCTTTTTCTTTAAGAATCATAGGTTATATCACAGAATATAGGCTGTATCACAGATGCCTTTGAGAATGAAGTAAAATCCATGGACATTATCTCCCCCAAAATTCAAATGTATACATTCTTTCACATATAGTTCTGTATTTGATATCTGGAAGTTAGAAATCTTTGAAGAATATCCATGAAAGGAGGGATTTTCAGAAGTAACAATGTTCTTTAAGGTTAGCCGAATGTCATATTTTTGACAACACCAATGTTCTCATTCCACGCAGACTAATATATCCTGAGTTAGAAGAGGAGCTTGAAATGGACAGGTAGATTTTTTTTTTGACATTGTTATTCCTTATGGTGTCAGTCATAATGACCCTGAAAAGAAACTGGAAACAGGGAAACAGCTTATGAGCTTAAACAGAATGTGAATACATTTTTCAACTCTTAGGATGTTCTAAAGAATGTGTCCCTTGTGAAGACCCAATAAATCTTAAATCGAATGCATTTAAAACTTTCAAAACTCTTCTTCTATCTTCCCTTTAGTTTGAATTCCACATTATCCTGGTATGACTTTGTATGAAAGCAGTATCTGCGTGAGGACTGTGTTCAACATGTCAGTAAATAAGTGCAGAATGTTCTTTATTTCTGTTTTAAAAACAAATTGGTTTTTGTTAAACAAACACATGAATATACATACAAAACAGAACAAAAATTGATAATGACACACATGTTGGCCTAATGCTTGGAAATAGAAAAGTCCAAATCCAAAATGTTCTCAAGTAGCTAAAGCAATGAGGTATATGCAATAATGTAAAATGCAGAAGAAATAGATTTGAAGCCTTGAATTTGTCTTTAAAAATGATAAATAACTGTAATATATTAATAGCTCCCACTTTATAAGGTGGTGATTAAGATAATACATATAAATATCTGTAGCAAAGTACCTGGTGCATAGACTCATCAAGAGAATGTTATTAATTCCTCTTATTAAGAAAATATTTATAAATCACTAGGCTGTAGTTCCTCTTGCTGCTGCTTTTGTAAAATGAATAGTGAAAATAATTGTGCTGGGGAAGTGGTTAACCTTCTCATGTGAGAAGGTTTGTTTCCTAGAATTTGATAGAATTATGTTTGTTTCCTAGAATTCAATAGAACCATCTACTTATGAAAAATTATTTGCTATTTAGAAAAAATTCACATGAAGTAGTTATGAGCACAAATTGTAGACTTCTTTCATCTTTAAAGATGACTGGAGACAGGCTCAAATCTCAGAATCTTCAAAGGCAAAATTAGGCTTAGTAGTGGCAGTCCTAAGTGTGGGCACAGGAAGATTGGCTGTTGGGGGAGGTGTTGGGGATAGGAAAGGACATACTTAACAAAAACAACCACTGATGTACAACTACCCTTTATAGAATCCAGGAAACTTACAAGATTTGAAAAAAAAAAAATCTCATTCATGAAGGACTTAAATAAATGGTGGGCAGAAAGTCCTGCATTAAGAACAAAGTCCATTCCTAGTCACTAGATTGTTCTGGTGTGCAAGCTGACATTGTTATAGCACTGTTGGGCATTTGTATTCTAAATTTATTAAGGCAAGTCCCTAAAGATGTTTACTCAGGGACTCCCTTAAAAGAATCAGTGGTTATTATGGTGTAGTAGATAAGAGGACAAAGTCTGATTTCAGAACCAAAATCTAATCTTGACCTTTCATTTGGTAGCTGGATGCCTTTAGGTCAGTGGCTTAACATTCTCCAAGTCTGTTTCCACATCTGAAAATGGGGATTATAAGATCCCTGACTTTGTAGGTTTCTATAAGCATTAAATGTGGCTCTATATGTTTAGTGCACATAGCACAGTGTATTAATCTGTTTTCATGCTGCTATAAAGAGATAGCTTAAGACTGGGTAATTTATAAATAAAAGAGCTTTAATTGGCTTATCGTTCTGCAGGCTGTACAGGAAGCTTAGCAGCTTCTGCTCAGTTTCTGGGGATGCCTCAGGGAGCTTTCAATCATGGCAGAAGGCAAAAGGAGGAGAAAAGAGCTTCACCTGGCTGGAGCCAGGAGGAAGCGGGGAAAGGGAGGCAGGGGCAGTGCTACACACTTGTAAACAACTGGATCTCAAGATTACTCATTATCAGGAGAACAGCACAGAGGGGATGGTGATAACTCATTCACAAGAACTCTGCCCCGGGGATCTAATAACCTCCCACCAGGCCCGACTTCTCACACTGGGGACTACAGTTTGACTTGAGATTTGGGCGGGGACACAGATTCAAAACATATCACACAGTATGTAGTACATAAAAAGCCCATAGTATATCTTAGCTGCTTTTTTTGTTGACACTGTTGTTGATCATTTTGACTTTAATGAATCCTTAGACCTCAAGGAAAGTAGTTGAGAAAAAAGGTAGAAGGGAAGATAAGTCTTAAAGGAGTAAATATACTTATTCAGAGATATATAAACAAGGCAACAGGAGCATTGTGTACATGAATTGCTACATACAGAAAGTGAAATGCTCAAGTGAAAAAAATGAGGTGAGAAAATTCAATCATTTCTTGAAGTAGGCAGGAGAAAGTGAGGAACATTTCAACTTCTCAGAAGGTAGCACTGGATGCCTTTCCAGGAGTAGCGTCACCATGGACAACCCACAACATTTCACCATTCATTTGCTTTTATCAGAACCATTTGAAAAAGTCGTAACTGTATAATTATGGTGGCTGTAAAATACATTTTGCTGTAATAAACATTTTAATGCCTTCAAGATGTGTGCAATGGTATTTTCTAAAGATCATTTCTCTGTTATCTTAAGAGGTAAACATAGGAAGATATATTGGAATACATAAATGATTCACTAACTCTCAAAGGAGAGTTGAAAAAATATTTATATTGGTTATTTGCCATCCATTTAATAGTAAAGCAAGTTACATTTATCTCATACTTCCCATGTTAAACATTTAAAATATTCCTATGTGAGTGATTTTTCTTAGCAGTGATACTGGGGGGTAGGGCAGGAACCAGCTGATATGAGATATCTCTGCACCTTGATGCCATACTTGCTGAGCAACTGTCTCCTATATTTTATGACTATAAATGTATGCTGTTATTATGGTAAACTTCTATACTGGTTCACAGATTGTTATGCCTACTATACTTAGAACCTAGTAGAAAATAGCTTGACCTAAAAAGAATAGTGCTTTAGGAAAGTGAGAAAATAATAAAATAGGAATAATAGATGATAGCATTGGGGCAATAATAGTCACTTTTGCCTCCCATACAGGACATGCTTTGTCCAAAATCAATTGTAAATTGACACATGAAGTAATTCAATCAATATTGAGCACCCAGTATGACATGTATAATCAATATACATGAATTATGTGGATAAATCATGAATATTGAAACATTATCCTTGTATTTAAGTGTCACATAATATAGTGGTGGTGACAAAGTTATAAGCAGAAATTACAGAACACTAAGGAATGTGTAGTGACAGAGATGGACAGAGAGCTTATCAGGAGTAGGAACACCTAACTTGTCCTGAAGTGGTCAAAGGTAGTTGCAGAGTGCAGAGGAAGCCCAGAAATGATATTCAGTGTATGCTGTTAGGGTTACCTGTTGTTTACAGATCTATACATAATGGTGCATGTCTGCCTATGCCACATGAAACTTGAAATAATTTGAATATCACAGATTAAATTTTATGGACTAAATCTTAAAGAACTTTGAGTAAGATTTAGTCAGGTAAAAAAGTGGAGTAGAAAGGCATTTGAAACCAAGGAAATGGAGTGAGCAAAGGCTCGGAGTCAGAGGCAGCAAGAGTGGTATAGAGAATTATAAATCATTCTTACTGAAGATTGAAGAATTAGATGCATATGATAAGGTTGCTAATGTAATCAGGGCAAGACAATGAATGTCCTTGTGAGTCATTGCCTCTGGTGTCCTTTCCCATGTTTACGCTATTTTGTTGATGCCAAGTTTGTCTATATGAACTGTTTCGGCCAGTGAGAATGTGAGCAAGAAGTGAGGTGTGCCAAACCTGGGTGGAAAATTAAGAGCCATTCTATAATCCTGTCATTGCTCTTTTTTACATGCATAAAATCAGAAGGCAACCCACAATTAACATATACACGAATGAAAATGAAATGTTTGCTGTTGTAAGCCTCTGAGATTTGTGGGGCCATTTGTCAATATAGCAAAAGTTGATCTAAGCTGACTATTATAGTAATATTAGACTATTAGACTCTGTTGGGCAATGTAGAGATTGTATCTATTATACTTTTTTTTTTGGAGACCAATTCTATCGCCCAGGTTGGAGTGCAGTGGCACAATCCTAGCTCACTGCAATCTCAGCCTCCTGGGTTCAAGTGATTCTCCTGCCTCAGCCTCCCGAATAGCTGGGATTATAGGCATGTGCCAGCATGCCCAGCTAATTTTTTTTATTTAGTAGAGACGGCGTTTCATCATGTTAGCCAGGCTGATCTTGAACTCCCGACCTCTGGTGATCCACCCACCTCAACCTCCCAAAGTGCTGGGATTACAGGCGTGAGCCACCGTGCGCCACCGTGCCCGGTCATATCTATTATGCTTTTTTCGAGATACAGCAATGTGCAGAATCTGAGTGTCCAGACTGAGGAATTACGCAGGAAACGTATTTATACGATGTCCATCCTGGTTTAAATAAAAAGTGGAATGTTACCAGAAGTCTGTAAATTCTACACACACCCTCTCCTTTACATTAACCACCTGTTCCCTAAGGATAACCATTGTCCTAACTTCTATGTTATAGACTAATTTCAACTTTCGATAAATATAAAACAGATTATCTATTCTCTGTCTGGATACTTTCACAAACATTTATGAGATTTAGGTTATTGTATGTAGGGTACATAGTTCATTTTGTTCATACATGGTTTTTCATTTTTTTCATTTTATTGTATCACATTTATGCTACTATTCGTGATTGTTTCTAGTTGTGATTATTTAAAATAGTGCTGTTATGAATATCCTTATGTGATTTTTGGTGAACTTATATAGGCATTTCTATTGTGAATATACTAAGGAGTATCATACAGTATGCCTATCTTCAACTTTAGTAGATACGGCAAAATAATTTTCCCATGTGGTTGTACAAATTTCATTCTCATGAGCAATGTGTAGGAGTTCAAGTTGCTCTATAGTTGCCAAAAGTAGCCATTGTTCATTTATTTTATTTTTAGGCAGTCTGGTTGTCATGCAATGACATCTTTTCTTTTTTTTTCATTTCTCTGATGACTAATGAGCTTAAGGATCTCTTTAGCTCTTTAATTGCCGTTTGGATATCTACTTTTGTGCCATCTATTGTCAATTTTATTAGGTGTAATATTTTTCTTGTTGCTCATAAGCATTTTGATATAATATCTTCATCGATATGTATTAAAAACACCTTTTATTTTCTCTTTGGCTTGCCTTTTCACTATCAATATGTTTTTGATAAATACAAGTTCTTAACATTAATGTCGGAAAGTTTATCTACTTTTTTTTTTTCTGGATGACTATTGCCTTCTGTGTCCTGAGTAAGACATCTTTGCCAAAAGCATCAAAGAAATATGTATGTATTACAACTCATCTTGAATTAACTTTTGCATATGGAGATTGAAAACTATCAATCAAGATTTTTTTATTTCCATAAGAATATCCAGTTGACTCAGTCATATTTGTCTAAAGTTCCATCCTTTTTTCACATCTCTATATCAGTGTTACTTCTGTCATAAATTGAACCTATCGATATGTATGGATTTATTCTTAATGGCTTGTACAAATTCTGTTGTATCTAATTACTGAAGCTATGTAAGTCTAGTTATCAGTTAGTAAAAATCACCAGCTTTATTCTTGAAACTGGTTTTGAATCATCTTGGCCTTTTGCCTATCCACTAATGAATGGAGTCACCTTTTCAATTTGCATGCACAATCACAACTCTGCCAAAATTTGACGGTAATTGCATTGTAACTGTATAGCAGCTTGAGAATCGATATAACAGTAGTGACTGTTTCAGTCAATAAACATGATGTGGCATAACCCTCCATTTATTTAGATATTTAAATCTCTTGATGTTTTACTTTTTGATTTGGTTCAATTTGGTTTGGCTTTCTATGTAGAGACTCTGCATATCTTCATTCCTAGCTATTTGATTAAAAAGCTTTATGGTATTAAAAATTCTACATTTTTGTTGCTGGTATATAGAAATTATACACACACACACACACACACACACACACACTCTTGCCTTCAACAATCTTGCTAAATTCCATTATTCCACAAGTTTATTTTTAGTGTCTCAAAATGTCTAGGTACACAAGGCTATTATCTCCAAATAATTACAATTTTACCAATTTTTAAACTTTTTAATTGGAAATAATTTTAAACTTACATAGAAATTGGAATGAGTGCAAACAATAATTCTTTTTATACAAATTCGTTTTTTGTTAATATTTGTTCTATTTTATTTGCTCAGTCATTCTCTCTCTCCCTTTCTCTAATATGGGCATGTTTCTTTCTAATCAAACTGAGAGCAAGTTGCACACATAATGGGATTTGACCTCTAAGTTCAGTGCATATTTCCTAAGAGTAGGCATTATTGTCTTGTATAACCACAGTGTAATAATCATCTTTAGTTAAGTTAACATTGACAGAATATTTTAATTTACCAAATGATTTCAGTTTTGTTGATTGAACCAACTGTATAATTTGTAACACTTGTTTTTCCCTCTAGTATAAGATGCAATATAAAATGAAAAATATTTTTGATTTCCATGTCTTGTTATTCTTTAATGTGGAATATTTCCACATAATTTGTCTTTTAGAACATTGACATTTTTGAAGACTATATAGTTCCTATTTTTTGGTAATAGGATTCTTGGTTTGCTTATGTTTTCTCATGATTAGATTCACGTTACATGAGGGAAGTTATACCCTCAGAGCATCATATTAGGAAGCACATGATGTTCATCTGCCTCTTGTTGGTGATGTTAACTTTATCACTGCCAAGGAATCCAATTTCTCTACTGTATAATTGTTATTTCTTCTCTTTTAACTAATAAGCATACTTTAGGGAGACACGTTAAGGCCATTCAAAGAATCTGTTCCTTGTCACAAATTTTCCTTGGGGTCTATCCATTGATTTTTGCCTAAAGCAGGCTTTCCTATGAAAACTGCAAAATGATAACATTAACTTAGCATTGTGTCTGTATTTGCCAGTTGGTGCTGAGCATTCTAGTGTATGAAAGAGCCCTTCTTCCTCCTTTTTAATATATATATTTAGGCATTATCATTATGGACTTGAAGATTCCAATTCTCTCATTGGCTTAAAATATATTACAGTATTTAATTATTTTGATACTCAAATTATCCCAAATTTGGCCAGGGGATATCTGAAAACTGTATTTTAAGTTCTTGCTATCCTGTACTGTTTTCTCTGTACATCCACAAGCTTGCTATGTGACAAGCAAGAAGGGGAACTCTGTTGGATTTCTTCTCTACTTATAGGTAGTTATTATTAAGACATCTTTTTAGTAAAATCGAAGGCAAAGCCCATGTGTGGTTTGTGTTCTCCTTGATTTTAAGATTCATTATGGAAGGGTGTAAGGCAGTTTCCAAATCAAGTTGCTGCGATTTTCTACAAATTTGTATGTCCCACATTTGAAATATTTCTAGTAGTTTTATTTTTCAAGTTTAATCCATTTATTTTCTTACTATGCTATATTTCAGATAACATTGTTAACTAAAAACAGTATCAGATGCCTTCATCTCATTTCTTTCACAACCTCTAAAAAGAAGATGTAGGCCAGACATGGTGGTTCACACCTATATTCCCAGCACTTTTGAAGGCTGAGGTGGGAAGATTGCTCGAGACCAGGAGTTCAAGGCTGCAGTGTGCCAAGAACATGCCACCACACTCCAGCCTGGGTGACAGAACAAGACTCTCTCTCTTAAAGAAAGAAAAGGATAAGAAAGATATAAATATTGCTTCATTAATTATAAAGTATCTTGTAGGCTTTTGGTATATAATCGTAATGAAGTCAAGGAGATATACTATCCAATGAAGCCGTTATTTGAACTCTGGAGTTTAATTTTGATAGGGGTTTTTGTTGTTGTATATTTGTTTTTAATTTTCTGATTTAATCTCTTTTCTATACATAGGTCTATTCAGATAATCTGTTTCATGTGTCAATTTTAGTAAACTATTTTTTCTAAGATTTTGTCTTTTAATAAAAATGTTCAAATATATAGTCAAAACACAAAGTTTTTTTCAAAGTCATTTCTGATTATCTTTGTAATATCATTAGGATCCATAGTGATATATCCCTTCTAATGTCTGTAATTTTCCTTTTTTCTTCTATTGACACATCATAGTTTTGGGATACATGTAAGTGTCACATGCATAGAAAATGTAATGGTCAAGTCAGAGTATTTCAGATATACAACACTGAGTATTTATTCCTATGTTTTGGTATCATTTCAAGTTATCTCTTCTAGTTACTTTGAAATGTACAAAATATTGTTGCTAAGTATATTCACTCTAAACACATGAAACTATTTTTCTGTATCATTGTATGTTTGTCCACATTAATCTACCTCTCTTTATGCCCCTACGCACCCACCCTTCCCAGTTTCTGGTATGTATCATTCAGTTCTTTATGTCCATGTGATCAAGGTTTTTAGCTAACACATATGGATAAGAACATGCAGTATCTGTATTTCTGTGCCTCACTTACTTCACTTAATCTAATGACCTCCAGTTCTATCAATGTTGCTGCAAATAATGTTGTTTCATTCTTTCATAGGGGCGGATAGTATTTTGTTGTGTATACCACATTTTCTTTATCCTCCATTCATTGGTTAATAGACAGGTTGGTTTCATATATTTGCTATTATGAATAGTGTTATGATAAACTCGTGTGTGCAGATATCCCTTTTTGATATGCTGATTTCTTTTTTATTGGATAAATACCCAGTAGTGGGAATGCAGGATCACATGGTAGTTATATTTTTAGATTTTTGAGAAACCACCATGCTATATTCCATAGTGGTTATACTAATTTACATTTCTGCTTACATATATGAGTTCCCTTTTCTCTACATCCTTATCAGCATCTGTTACTTTTTGTCTTTTTAATAGCCATTCTAACTGGCGTACATTATCTCATTGTGGTTTTAATTTGCATTTCCCTGGTGATTAGTAATGTTGATTTTTTTCACATATCTGGTTGGCCATTTATATATCATCTTCTGAGAAATGTCTATTCATGTGCTTTGCCCATTTTTAATGGGATTATTTACTTTTTTATTGTTGCGTTCTTTGTCTATTTATGATATTAGTCCTTTAGCAGGTGAATAGTTTGCAAATATTTTCTCTCGTTCCAGAAGTGTTCTCATTATTCTGATTATTTTGCTGTAAAGAAGTCTTTCAGTTTAACATAGTTTCATTTGTCTGCTTTTGCTTTTAATTCTTAGCCATAACATTTTTGCCTAGTGTCCTAAAGAATTTTCCCTGTTTTCTTCCAGTAGTTTTATCATTTGTGTCATTAATCTATGTTGAGTTGATTTTTTTATATGGTGAGATATAGAGATAGGGTCTGGTTTTATTCTTCTACATTGGTTATTTGGTTTTTCCCAGCACCATTTATGGAAACAGGTGTCCTTTCTCCAATATACATACGTGGCAGCTTTGATGAAAATCAGTTGGCTGTGAACATATGGGTTTATCTTTCAGTTATCTATTCTGTTCCATAAGTCTGTGTTATTTTTATACCAATACCATGCTGTTTTGGTTACTATATAGATTTGTAGTAAACTTTGAAGTCAGGTAGTATGATGTCCCCAGCTTTGTTTTTCCACTCAGGGTTGCTTTAGCTATTCTTGCTTTTTTTTGGTTACATGCAAATTTTGAATTGTTTCTTCTATTTCTGTAAAAATGATGCTGGTATTTTGATAGGGATTACCTTGAATCTGTGGATTGCTTTGAGCAATATAATAATTTTAACAATATTAACTATTTCAGTCCACAAACACGGGATGTTTTTCCATTGTATTATCTTCAGTTCTTTCATCAGGAGTTTTTTTTTTGTTTATTTTTTCAGAAGTCTTTCACCTCCCTGGTTAACTTTCTTTCTATGTATTTTCTTTTGTAACTAGGGCAAATGGAATTACCTTCTTGATTTTTTAAATATAGTTTGTTGTTCATGTATAGAATCACAACTGATTGTTGTATGTTGATTTTTGTATCCTGCAACTTTACTGAATATTTATCAGGTCTAAGAGGGATTTTTGATAGGTTTTTACATTTCTCTCTATATAATACCATTTTCCCTCCAAACAGGAATCATTTGACTTCCTCCCTTCTGATGTGAGGCTGTTTATTTCTCTCCCTTGCCTGTTTACTCTGGGCCAGTACTTCCAGAAATATGTTTAATAAAAGTGGTGACATTGAGCATCCTTTTCTTGTTCCAGTTCTTAGGGGAGAAGCTCTTAGTTTTTCCTCAGTAAGTATGATGTTAGCTGTGGGTTTGTCATATTTGGCTTTTATTGTGTTGAGGTACTTTCCTTCTATACCTAATTTATTGAGAGTTGTATTATAAAATGATGGTAAATTTTATTACTTTTCTGCATTCATTTAGATAATTATGTGGTTATACTGGCCTCATAGAATTAGGTAGAGTTCCTTCTACTTCGTTTTTTGGGAACAGCCTGAGATGAATTTGTATGTATTCTTTTTTAAAGGTATAGTAGAATTCATTGGTGAAGTTATCCAGTCCTGGACATTTATTTGTTGGTAGAGTTTTTATTACTGAGTCAGTCTTGTTATAGGTCTGTCTGTGTTTTCTGTTTCTTATTAGTTCAATCTTGGTAAATTATATATATCCAAGAATTCATCCACTTTCTCTGTTTTCCAACTTATTGGCATATAGTTGTTCATTGTGGTTTCTAATGATTCTTTGTGTTTCTTTCATATTTATTGTGGCATTTCCTGTTGTGTTTCTATTTATGTTTTCTCACTTTTATTCTTATTAGTCTAGGTAGTAGTTTATTGGTTTGGTTTATCTTTTCAAAAAAAACCTTTTTTTCCTTGATTTTTGTACTTTTTTTTCCCAGTTTTGTTTCTGTCCCGATCTTTATTATTTATTTCATTTTACTAATCTTGGGTTTGGTTTGTTCTTGCTTTCCTAGTTCCTTGAGATGCAGCATTGATTTTTTTATATGAAGTCTTTCTAGTTTTTTGAGGTAGGCATCTATTGCTATAAAATTGGCTCTTAAATACTGCTTTTGCTCTGACCCATAGTTTTTGGCATGTTGTATTACATTTATTTCAAGGAATTATTAAGTTCTAGTCTTAGTTTTTACCTTCAACCATTGGTCACTTAGGAGCATGTTGTTTAATTTCCATGAATAATATTTGTATAGTTTTGAATGTTTCTCTTGGTATTAATTTTTAGTTTTATTCCATTGTGGTCAGATGAAATACTTGATTTTTAAAAAATTTTTGAGACTTGTTTTATATCTGAGCATATGGTCAATCCTGGAGAATGTTTCATGCGCTGATGAAAAAAAAAATGTGTATTCTTCAGCTGGTGGGGAAAATGCTCTGTAAATGTTGTGTTCTGTTCTCTGGTGCGGTTTAAGGCTGGTTGTTGTTGTTGTTGTTGTTAATTTACTGTCTAGATGATTTGTCCGATGGTGAAAGTGTGAGCTCAAAAAATAAATGATTGGCCGGGTGCGGGGCTCAAGCCTGTAATCCCAACACTTTAGGAGGCCAAGGCGGGCAGATCACAAGGTCAGGAGTTTGAGACCAGCCTGACCAACATAGTAAAACTCCGTCTCTACTAAAAATACAAAAAATTAGCTGTGTGTGGCGTGCCCCTGTAATCCCAGCTATTTGGGATGCTGAGGCAGAAGAATCGCTTGAAACTGAAAGGTGGAGGTTGCAGTGAGCCAAGATCGTGCCACTACACTCCAGCCCAGTTGACAGTGCTAGACTCTATCTCAAAAGTAATTAATTAATTAATTAATTAAAAAGTCCAGACATGGTGGCAAATGCCTGTATTCCCAACACATTGGGAGGGTGAGGTGGGAGAATTACTTGAGCTCAGGAGTTCAAGACCGGCCTGGGAAACATGATGAAACCCTATCACTACAAAAAATATAAAAATTAGCCAGACATGGTGGTATGTGCCTGCAGTCCCAGCTACTTGGGAGGCTGAGGTGGGAGAATTGCCTGAGCCTGGGAGGTCGAGGCTACAGTGAGACAAAATCCAGAATTGTACCATTGCATTACAGCTTGGGTGATAGAGTAAGACTCTGTCTCAAAAAAAAAAAAAAAAAAAAAAAAAAAAAAAAAAGGAAAAAATATTTGAAGTACCCAAGTATTATCATATTGAGGTATATTTCTATTTCTCCCTTTAGGTCTAATAATATTTGCTTTACATACCTGGGTGCTCCAGTGTTGAATGAACATATATTTGTAATCATTATATTCTCTTGTGAGTTGATCCATTTACTATTATATCATTATATAATATCCTTCTCTGGCTCTTTGTAACAGTTCTTGACTTTAAGTCTGTATTGTCTGATATAAGTATAGCTACTCCTGGTGGCTTTTGTTTTCTGTTCACATAGAATATATTTTCCATCCCTTCACTTTCAATCTGTGTGTCTTTACAGGTAAGGTGAGTTTTTTATAGGTAGCATATAGTTGTATTTTTTCATCTATTCAGCCAATTTATATCTTTTAAATGAAGAGTGTAATCTGCTTACATTCAAAGTTATTATTGATAGGTGAGGACTTACTCCTGGCATTTTAATGACTGTTTTGTGGTTGTTTAGGTATATCATTTTTTCCCTAAGTCCTATCTTATTGTTTATTTTTGCAATTGGGTGGTTTTCTGTAGTAATAAGGATTCTTTCTCTTTCTTCTTTTTGTGTATCAGTTCTACCAGCAAGTTTTATAGTTTTACATGTTTTTATGATAGTAGTTACCATCTTGTCACTTCCAGATGAAATAATCTTTTGAGCATTTCTTATAAGGCTCATTTAGTCATGATGAGTTTCATTTGTTTTTGCTCGTCTGTGAAAAAATTTATTTTCCCTTTATTTCTGAAGGATAACTTTGCTTGGTATAATATTCTTGTCTGACCATTTTTGGTTTTGTTTATCTTTCAGCACTTTAAATATATCATCCCATTCACTCCTGACCTGTAAGCTTTCTGCTGAGAAATCTGCTGTTACTCTAATTGGGATTCCTTGATATTTGATGTGACACCTCTCTATGGCTGTTTTCAGAATTCTTTCCTTGTCTTTTGACAATCTGACAATAATGTCAGTTGGAGAGGACCTCTCTGGTTGAATTTATTTGGGGAGTCTTTGAGGTTCCTAGGTCTGGATGTTCATATTTTATTAAATATGATTTCTATACCTTTCCCTCATCTTCTTCTGGAACACCCATAGTGTGAATTTCTGTAAACTTTATGGTATTTCCTATATCCTGTATGCATTTTTGCTCTTTTCTTGTCTACTTGTGTTTTTTTCAAAGACTTGTCTTCAAGTTTAGAAATTATTTCTTCAACTTGATCTACTCTGTTGTTGAAGGTCTCACTTGTATTTTTTATTTCCTTCACTGAATTATTCAACTCCAGAATTTCTGCTTGGTTCTTTTATATCTATTTCTTTTGTTGAATTTCTCATTCAAATCATAGACTATTTTCCTTATTTCATTGAATTTTCTATCTCTATTCTCTGCTATCTCGCTGTTTTCTTAGGACTATTTTTAATTATATTTCTGGCACTTAGTATATCTCCTTTCCACTGAAATCTATTACTGGAGAATTGTTTTCCTTTGGAGGTGTTATGGTTCTTTAGTTTTTCATGTTTAATTTGTTCCTACATTGACTTCTACACATTGAGTAGGACATCTGCCTCTTCCAATTTTATGAAGTAGATTTTGTAGGGAAGGACTTCATATAGATGGATCTTGGGGTGTTGATTTGGTGGAGTGTGTTTGCTTTGGCTCTAAGTGGATGTAATAGTGTATATACATATAGTATCTTTAGCTGTAATTTGTGCTAGTGACATTTGTGAGTGTCTCAGAGCCCTAGGCTGGGAGATTTTGTGGTGGTGATAGTGTAGCTTTCCTGGAAGAATTGTTTTCTGTGTTTTTCAGGTCAGGGGCACTTGTGTGCACAATGTGGGTCAGCCAACTTGGAGGTCTGGCTTGCTGGGATTAGGATCATAAGACTGTTCTCTGATGAGGGGCATGGGTATGTGGTTGTTCAGCAGGCCTAGGGGTCCACTTGCCAGGGGTGATTCACAGGGATGATTTTCAGGACTAGGACATGGGTGTACAGCTGTTTGGCTGGCCTGGGGTCATATCTGTTGGAGTCAGCCCATGGGATTGTTTCTCAGAACTGAGATGAAGGTGCATTTCTGTTTGGTTGGTTGGGGGCATGTCTGACAGCAACAGCCCACAAAGCTGTTTCTCAAGCCCTAATTGCAGGCCCAGGGCCTTTGGGCAGGCCAGGGGTATGTGCCTGGTGGTATAGCTGGGTGACACAAAGCTGTTTCTCAGGGGCTGGGGGCATAGTGGCTGTGCCAGTCTGGGGCATATCAAGTGCTTAGTGACTCAAGAAACATTCCTGCTTTGGGGCGAGTACACATTGGTTCAGCTGGTTGAAGGCAGGTTCACCTGCTAAACTGTTTCTCTGGCTGGAAGTGTAGGTGACATAGATTAGCTTCCCTCTTGTGCGAAATCACAGTCACAGCTGATTGTGGGTACAGGTTTCACATAGCTGGGGTTGTGGCTTTCATCCACCTGTGTAGGATTGGTAGAATGAAGATGGAGGCCCCCTTCCCCACAGTGTTGGAGAGGTGCAGTGACTACTTGCCCCCAGAGGAGAATGTGCTCTAGAAGTGGATCTGATCTCAAGGTCACACCATATTGTAGCAGCTTGGCTCATAGGGGATGGTAGGGAGTGGGAGTGCACACCTTGTGCTACCAACCCAGAGCAATACAGCTTTGTGAATTCCTGGCATCTCCCCTAAACTGGGTCCAGAGCCCATGAGGACTGTGGGATTCTTGTGCACTATAAGAACTGTAAGTGTTTGCAGTGACAGTGAGGGCTGGTGGGGGTCTTCTGATTAACTATTCTCTGCAACAGGAAGTCTCTCTTGACTCTGGGTAAATTTGATCTGGATGGGAGAGGTAGGGTTGTAGGGTCTAGGTACCTCCACATTGTCTTCCTGGCTTCTGATCACCACAGGAGTATCTCCACTTACCCACTGTACTCCAGCACCCTCCCTTCAGCACTCCAGTCAAATCTTAACTATTTATTCATTGTCTTGGTCCTTTCTTGTATGAAGAAAATGAGTGCTGGGGATCTCTGGTCAGTCATATTTCTGATGTCCTATATCCTCTATTTTTGAAGGATGCTTTTGTGGGGTACACAATTCTAGTTCGGCAGTTATTTACTTTTACTTCTTTTAACATAATCTTTGAACATCTTTGCTTTTTGGTTTCTGGAATCTCTTTTCAGAATTCATTTATCTTTTTTCATGTATTTTTTTATATTGTTTCTCTATTGAAGACGATATATTGGCACTAGTACTTTTAAGATTTTTCTTTCTTTTTTTTTTTTTGTTTGTTTCCAGAATCTTTACTATGAGATCTCAAAGTATAATTTTCTATATATTTATCAGCTTAATGGTTGTAGTGATTGCTGCAATCATTCTTTATTCTTTTTTACACTTTCTGTAAACCCTAATAACATATAATTTTTTGGCTAAATCCCTTATGTCTTTTATATTTTTGTTTGTTGAAAAGCTTTATGCTTTAGTCTTTATTTTCTATTCATTGATCTTCTAATTTACATATTCTCTCTTCAGCTTTATCAAATCTAATTTCAGTTATTGTATTTTTAATTCCATGATTTCCATTTGAACCTTTTAAATAGATTCCAGGTTTTCCTGAAATTCCTCCTCATATCTTCTATCTGGCATCACAGTTATTTTCAGATACCTGATAGCTCCAATATCTGAGTCTCCTGTGAGTCTTTTTTTTATATATAGCTGTTTGCTTTATTATCCTATTGACTATTCAACACTTAGTCTTGATTACTAATAAGTTGAATAATATACATTTTTAAAACTTTTATTTAATTTCAGATATTTTGTATGAAGAATTATAGAGATAATTTAATGGTCTGATAACATTATCTTCTTTGAGATAAGATTGAATTTTGTTTCTGTCAGTTGGAAGAATTGATCTAGTTTGCTAAAGCTGGAAGCAGAACTGGGTATCACTTATTTATGTGACACTTATCAGATTATCATTTTGGAAAAGATAAGGCTGACTAAATTTGGGGTATAAGCTGAGACCCAAGATCAGCTAGAAGCATTCACAGATAGTCATGTTGCATTTTAATTCATAAGCAATGTTTTTCATTAAAACAAGGATTTTAAACCCTTTATAAGGTGAATTTTTTATGTGATTCAGCATCCTCTTATTTTAATAAATCTTGAGACTTTATATTTTCTTATGTGAGACACACTAGTTATTTCTCTACCTCTTCTTGGTACCATTAGAGATTTTAAAATCCTTTTGAGTTTAAGAGGAGAACCTGATTTAAAGCAACAAAACCCACTCAGGCCTGTGAAAATATTGAAGAACCACATGACTTTATTTTTTCAAATCAAGTGTTCCAGGAAAGATCCATTTTTAAAAGATGATTTGCTGACACTTCAGATCTTGAATCCAAGGTGCTGATTCATGCAGTTTGAAGTTCAGGGAATTGCTTAAAGTTATAGCTTCCTAGGAAATAATCATGTTGATGTCAGGGGAAGTTTGTAGAGCTGTGAAGAATTGTAATTACATAGTCTACTGCTAGGTACCACAGTCTGATAGAGAAGGGACAGATTTAGCAATGGTGCTGACAGCTGAGCTGTTATCGATCTTTTGTTTTTAAAGCTAGCAATGATGTATCTTGTGCTATAACTTCAATCTAAACCCACGTAAATACGAAATTGCTGAGGTGAAAAGAGGACACAGAGCCAAGAGGTTAGAATAAAATGTGACCACCTATTTAAAACTACAAGACAAAAGTTTATCACTGATAGCTAGAATCAGTTATTGAGCTAATCTTGTCATATTAGATATTTGTAGTAAACTTTACAGGTTCCTAGAATGGTTTTTTTAAAAAAGCCAATACATAATATTGTTATATTATTAAGTTATATATTAATAAAAAATATAGTCTTTGGGAAATTTCTGAATAATTCCCGGGATATAATACCTACCTAAATGCTTTAAAAATATCAAATATATCATATTTTTTCTGTTCTAAGGTACATATTTTTCCATATTTTTGTCATCTCTTAAATTAGTACATGTATTTATATCTGCTGTGATCCGAATTCATATATTGAAAACTTGTCACCAATATGATATTAGAAGGTGAGGTATTTGTGAGATTTGACTCTGAGGGCAGAGACCTCATGAATGGGAATAGAGCCCTTATAGAAGAGACCCCTGAGAGCTGCCTTTCCCCTTCCACTATGTGAGGACACAGTGAGAAGATGACAAACAACAAGGAAGACACTTGATCTGTTGGCATCTTGCTCTTGAACTTCCTGGCCTCCAGGACTGTGAGAAATAAATTTGTTGTATATAAGCCACCCAGTCTATGGTATTTTTTTTTATAGCAGCCTGGGTGAACTAAGGCAGTGTCTCTTCTGTAATTCTTTAGAAACAAAAGCTGTGAAGTAAATTCTGCCCCACAGATGGAATAAATCGATATAGTATAAGAATAAGAGGGAAGCTTTTGGTTCTTCCCTTTAAAAATCATTTAATTTTATTCATAAGCCATTAGGTTGATTATCTTTTTAGGACTTTTAAGTCCAGTACATTTTTATTTTATTAAAAAGTTTGTACACAAAAATGCACAAAGGAAGTCATGTATCACTCACCCACAAGCAGTTAAACTGCTATTTTCAGAGTTTTCTTTACAACTGTTTTATGAAGTAAAACTTTACAAATACAGCTATTCTTTCCATTATGTCTGCCTTTTTTGCTTCCCTAGATAGAACCTATTAAGGTTGGTGACCATAAATTATAAATAAAATCAAGTGAATTTTATATATTGTATATATTACATACACAGCATATTATTGTACTTTTACTACAGGCAGGTAGCTGTGCACAAGATACGGTATTATGTTGCACAGCTTAAAATTATGTAAATGGCATGATGCTGTACGCAACTTGTTCGTTCTTCCATTTTATTTTTGAGATTGATTTATGTAGATGCATGTATCTCATTAATTTGTTGCCACATAAGATTGAATTTATGAATAAGCCTGTTTATTTTTATCTTCTCCTAATCATGGGCAATTAGATCATGTACACTTTTTGATGTTTCAAACATTGTAATGAATATACTTTCACAGATCTCCTTATGAACATCTGTAAGAGCTTCTCTAGGCTATTTACCTAGAGAAAGAATTCAATTAGAAATTGCTAACATGCTCTCTAACGTGGTTGTGTAAATTCTTACTCATATCACTGTGCGATTTCTCATTTCCTTACATATTCACCAAAGCATGGCTTATCAGTATAAGAAGCTTTCAAGACCCCCACCCCGCTTTCCCCCCGACCAAAAATCAGAATGCCATTTTTAAACATAAAAAGTTGAAGAAACAAAGCCATATTCTTCAATTTTTATGTATTAACAGAAGACCACTTCTTTTCCCAAGCACGCTCTCCTGGTTGGAAATGCATCATCACATCTCTCATTGTTGTACAAATAGTTAGGCATTGCTGGCCTTCGTTCTGCCTGATAACACAATTTATCTCTGTAGTCATAGCAAATATTTTATCTGGAAATATATTTAGCCAGCGATTCCCCAAACGTATAGTTTATAACAACAGTCTGAAGATTTCCTCTGAAAAATAAATTCTACCTGGGAAATGATACTTGCAATATCCTTCTTAAATTTAACAAAGCCTCTGATAAGTCCCACAGTATGAAAACCTGTCTTATTTAACCCAACATTTCTCAAATTAAAAAAAAAAAACTCTAACCCCTGCTAATAGGAACACACTAAAAGACACTAATCTAACCTCCTCTGGCTGGCGTTAGCACAGAATTGAATATTAGAAACCTGGACTTAAATCCAGACTTTACCATGTTTTTTCAGTTTTTTTAACTTAAGAAAAAATGGACAAATAATAATTGTACTTATTTCTGGGATACATAATGATGTTTCAGTGTAATTAGCCTATCCATCATCTGATTTATTGTTCCTTTTTGTTGGGAACACTCATTGTCCTCCTAGCTATTTGAAACGTATATGTTGTTGTTAACTATAGTCACCCTACAGTGGTATATAACACTGGAGCTTATTCTTCCAATCTAGCAGCAATATTGTATCCTTTAACAAATCTCTCCCTATTCTCCCCTTCTCCCCGCCCTCAGACTTCACCATTTTTTGGTTCTTTAATCTTAGGCAAGTTATTGACTATTCATGAAACTCAGTTTTCTGATCCATAAAGTGAACATCAAGTTGTCTTTATCAGTTAGGGGAACTAAGGTTCCACACAAAGCATCTAGAATAACCTGGCACATAACAGACACTCAATACGTCCAGAATTATCTCTATTTTCAGCTTTCTGAGATAGCCTTGTGCATTTTGCTCTCCATTGTGCAAAGTGGTCATTTCGTTCTCCAAAACCACTCTTCTCATGCATGCACAGGCTGTCTGCTATAAGTTGGCCAGGATTTAGAAAATCATAATGGATTCATGATTATATAGATTTTAGTCAAAAAAGCCTTAATTTTTTTCATCCTGTACTAGCAGGACAGACCTCAGGCTTTCTTGATTACAATTTAGCTTCTGAAGATTTTTTTTTTTTCTTTTTTATAGGATGCTTGATCTGCAGCAATAAGGACTGCATTCAGTATTTAATCATTATATGATATTTTTCCAAGTCCCATGAGATAATAAAACTAAAAGATGCCTGCTTTAGTGCTTTCATTCCCATAACTTTCAAGAAGAAACTGAAGTTCAAACAAGTTAAATGAGAACATTTGTATAAGGAAATGGTATGTCATAACAGTTCCATGCCCAGTAGCTGATTGCATGGGCCTTTGACTCAATCTTGATATAAATATCAGCCCTTCACTTGTGTGACCCCAGATGGGTTACTTAAACTCTCATAGCCTTGATTTCCTTATATGTCAAATGGGGAAATCAGTGTATGGACTTCAGTTTGTGCTGCAAGGAATGGATAAGGTAATGCAGCACTAGGCATGTCAAGGATGCTTAACAGGTATGTGTTAACCCTATTGGAGGTGCTTAACTTGGGGTGACCTCCCTGTGCTCCAGAAGTCTGTTGAATTCCTATTGCTTTCAGATCCTTGAGTTCAAGTTCAGTATCTACAATGCTAGTTGAACGAACAAATCTAGCGAGGGTCTTGGAACAGAACTGATGATGTTGCATTTAAGTTAGAAGTATGTTGTGGTAATTATCATAAAGCTGATCCTAATGTCAATAAGGCTTACTCTCAAAATAGGAGAAGGAATGCATTTAATAAGATTAATCACCAGAGCACTGTATTACCATGTGTAAAACAGCTACAATTTATTGAGCATCTGCTATAGCCGGGCCCTATGCTAGAAACTTTATTAGATTAGAAGTATTGTTCCCCATGGTTTTGTAGAAATTAGGGGGAAAAAATCTCAGCAGAAGACACTGTAATAGAGTAGGAGGGAGGGATTAGTAATTCCAACACTACTGTCTCTTAGTATTTATTGAGTGTTCATTATTTGACCCTTATTATCATTAATAGCTAACATACTTTATTAAATCTCTTAATAATACACAACACAACCTAAGTTATTACTGATGGGAAAACTGAGGACTGGACAGGTTGAGCAGTTATCCAATGTCATGCTGATAGTAAATGTTGTAGCCAGCATTTGAACCCAGTTCCCTCTGACATGACAGAGGCAGCAGCCTCCTGAAAGTCCTTAAAATATGGCATCCACAGCTTTGATGCTTTTTTTCTTAATCCTGTATTGAGCACTCGGTTCTACAAACTTAGAAAGTGGATTCTATTTACCCCATCAATTCAGAGACGTACATTTTTCCCACATTTAACCTCTCCCAAATCAGTATGTGATCCAGTGCCTCCTGTCACCCCCCACCCACATACACACCTGGTACATAAAATAGCAGTGCCTCTAGCATATTAGATTCAAAGAAATTTAGTAAATCATTAATCCTTATGTCAGTCCTTTGAGAAGTACATATGATTCCCAATCTGAAATATGGAAACTGAGGCATAGAGATGACATTAAACTTCCCAAGGGCAAACAGTCAATGAGTAGTAAGGTCATGATTCCAACTCAGGCAGTTGAATTAGAAAGCCCCGGCTCTCACCAATACGACTGTAGGACCTACAACATAGTGTCAATAATGTAAAAATTAAAATTTATCAATGATAAGAACCAAATCTTTAAAGCTCAGCAGTTACATACTAACTTGGTTTGAGCTGATTAACATCCCCCTTCTATTCTTACCAAATACTTCCACTATGTCATCTTAAGACTGTGGAAGATTAACAAGTGCATGAAACACATTGAGTTTCAGAAGGTACAACTGGGAATTGAGTTCTTCTCTATCCATAATGTGATGGCAAATTTTCTGTCTTCACCAGTGATTAATTTATAATAATGGGGTCCACTGTCATTTCCTTCTTTAGATATTTCAGTTTGAGAAACCAATGGAGTGAATATTGCTTGCAAAAGATATTCAGAACAGCCTTCCATGGTTGGAACACAAATCTTAAAGACACACCGGAGAATTTCCAAGGGTGATAAATGTCAAAACTCAGCATCTGTTAATGAGGACAAAAGGAAAGGTTACAATTTATTGCAAAGTCTTTGATGCTTCCTTTTGGTTAGGAACTTCTTGGCTTTAAACAACTGATCAAGACAACGAGGCAGAGGGAGCATATGGCAGAATAGAATGTAATCATGTCAGCAGCAAGTACTGTTGAAATGACCACTTGTAGGAGCCATCTTGCATGTAAGACTGCTCATTAACTCATACGATTTATTGAGATAATACTCTGGACCATAGCCATTTGTGAGGTCTTTAAAGAGAAAAAAAATTTTTTTTCTCTTATTTTGGGTAGCCTATTGTTTCCATTTTCTTAGCTATTTACAGACAAAAGTTAAAATACCAGTTGTATATTATTACAGCAAAAGAATGTTTATGATGTTTGTTTTTTCAATTGTTTTGTTACTTTGTACCTCATGGTAGATTTTATTAATACTGCATAGAGTTCCTTGAGATATTATGTTAGTACAGACATAGTATATATTTGTTAGCTTTTAAAACTGTAATAAACCACCCTAAAACTTAATGACTTTGAAACAATACCTATTTATTTAGTTCATGACTCTGCAGACTGACAATTTGGGCTAGCCTTTGCTGAATAGTTATTCTGGTCTCAGTTGAGTTCACTTATGCACCTGTGGTCTATTGTTGGGTTTGACCACAGATTGGCTTGTCTTAGATGACCTCAACTATAATAGCTCACCTCTGTTCCATGGAGTCTCTCAGGTTCTAGCAGGTTAGCCCGCAGTCTTCACATTTCAACTGAGCCAATTTCTAAGATATTGAGTGTAAGCTTGTAAGCTTTTTTAGGCTTGTGCTCAGAACTGGGAAAAAAAAAAATGTCATTTCTGTCACATTGCTTTGGCTAGAACAAGTTACAGTGCCAGCCCATATTCAAAAGGAAGGTAAATAGACTCCATTTTAATTGGTAGAGCTTCAAACATACATTTGCACAAAATAGATATAGGGAGATAGAGACAAATGGCCATTTTTGCATTGTACCACACTTAACCTTTCATTTGTCCTGTCCTTTCTTGGTACCATTCCTGCGTTTATTCTACACAACCACCTACTATGAGATTTGTGTCTATTGGGCAGGGGGAGTGGTGGGAAGAAAGGGTTGAAAAACATAAAGACAAGTTTCTCAAATGGACAACCCTTTCTACAATGCCTTGGTACCTGATGGTGTCAATGATTACATGATCACTACAAGTAATTCTATCTTAAATTCAACCTTTTCCTTCAATCTACCAGGGTAGCTAACAGAGTGTAGAAGAGCACTGTTTCAAAACATAATTGGCACCCTATGGAAGATGAGTTCTTAACATGGCAAAGGAATTGGGGCCCATGAGATGTGAAGGGCAGTTGAAGGAGTCTAGGAGCTAGTAGTTCAAGGAAAAGAGGTCTCAGGGTAAACACAGATATCCCAAGATATAAATTAGGTAAGGTGTAAATTGGTTTTATTTGGTCCCAAAATACTGAGCTAGTACCAAGTAGCAGAAATAACAAGAGTCAGGTTTTGGCTTATTATGCTGAGTGTTTACTTTAAACAATTAGTATTTTTCAGAAATGAAAAGGATGGTATCAGCATTAGTTAAAATCATGATAAGCCTGGAGTCAGATTGATCTAGGCTCAAGTCTTTGTGCTCCTTAGGTGTGATATTGGTCATGCTGATTAACATCCATTATCTTTAAAATGGGCCTAATAAGTGTTTGTACCTTCTAGTATTATTATGAGGACTCAATGATTATGTATGTGGCGATCCTCACTGTAGTCATTGGCAACATAAGTGCTCAATAATGCTTAATAGTTAACAAAAATATCTACATACCTAAAATTGACTAAAGCTTCTGCAAACAATGCAGAGTAAGTGAAGTACCAGGCAGTCAACAATGCTAGCACTTTCGTGTTTCCTGGGCAAATGACATCTGTCTATGTTATTGGAGATTTTCTCCTACACTGTTGCAATTGCCCCTGGAAACGCAATAAAAACCTGCTTTCCTTTCCTTCTATAAAAATACATTATTATTATTTTGGTCCAAGTCTAATTACTATGGGCTGAACTGTATTTCCTCTTGTTGGAGTAATCGATAATTCCTAGTGTGCAAAGATACCTACTACCAACCCTGACTTTATATAAAAAATCATTATTTTAATGATCATAACATTTTCTTCCTTTTTGCCAACATCATTCTTCACCAGACCATTGCTTCAGGTGACTTAGAAAAATCAATTCGAGGGAGAGAATGCAGTGTCTATAGGAGAACAGAGTAACGGTGGATAGTGCCCAGAGCAACGGCTTCTGATTACCAATCTGCTAGAGTGGGCCTTGGGATGGAAAAAGATTATTCAGCCAATGGCTGCCTTGTCAGTTTGTTTGTAAATTGGGGCTATTTGAATCACAGGACATTGCAGAGCTTCAGCTGTGCTCTTAATGTGCTTGGGGGACTTGGATGAAAGATGCTAATAGCATTACTGGGCAGGCCAGGGCATGTGAGTGATCACCTGCTGACTTTTGTTAATGTAGGCCAGCAATCAGGAGAATTCAGTTGCAGGAAAAAATCCATTTCCTGAATCCAGCCTACTCTGCTTAAAGAAAACTCCGGTGAAAATTTTCACTTCATATCAGCCAGAAAAATACCACAGCATGACTTTGAATAGCAGCTGCTATTCTGGGTGTGTGTGTGTGTGTGTGTGCGTGTATCATATATACATATATACACATTACATATATGTGTGTGTATATATGAAAAATAGAGTAGTCATCAATTTACAAAAGATGCTACAGTAAGAGCATAATTGTTATATTGTCCTAAAGGTTGCTTATAAGAAATAACACTCAAGTTGAATTGCTTGAATAAGAGCAGTCAAAAGCTTGGATTTTATAAGTGTGAAGTCTTAGTTCTAAGGCTGCATACTAGCGAGAGCCACACTGATACTGCTGCACTGACCAAAGTGGTATCCTCTAGCCATAGATAGCCACTGTGCACCTGAATGTCGTATTTCAAACTGAGATTTACCTTTATGCATATAATGTATGCTAGATATTGTAGACTTAGCACAAAAACAAGATGGCAAAATATCTCACTAATTTTCTTATGTTAATGTTGAAGTGACACTATTTTGAATATGTTAGGTTAAATAAAATACTGATTATATTTCAATAGTTTCTTTTTTAAAAACATGTGGCTACTAGAAGATACATATTTGGTTTGCATTAGTGACGCATGTTTGATTTCTATGACACGGTGCTGGGCTAGAGCTTCATTACTCAATAAGGGGCCCTCAGATCAGTGGTCTCAGCATCCCCCGGGAGCTTATTAGAAAAACAGACACTCAGGCCCTGCTTCAGAACTATGGAATCAGAATCTTCATTTTAACAAGATCACTAGTTGATTCATAAGCATGCATGTGAGAATCACTGGGTCAGAGTGTAGTGGGGCTACTGTGAATAGAGAAGAGAGGGCCTCCTGAGCATCAATTTCTGTGTCCTTGTTTCCTCTGCAATGTCATTCTTACTTCCAGTTTCTTCTAGGTATGTCCAGTCTTGTCCACAGAGATCTTCCATGAAACCCTGTTCACAATTTTATGATGGAAATCAATGGGAAAAAAAATGAGGCTCAAGTAGCAGAAAATGAACTTTATGGCCAACTTTTTAAGAGTAGCTCTTTCAGAAAGCAGAATTTTTCTGTTGCTGATTTTGACTTGCTTTTTCGGGATTGTCCTGTTTGATGGCTATCCAAATAAGGCAGGACCAAGGTATCCTTGTTCATCCTTTTCATCTTTTGAGTTTCAACTCATGTCTAAAAGGCCTTCCCTGACCACACCTTCTCTTTCCCGCTACCCTGTCACTTCACATCCCATTAACCTGTCTTAACTTCAAAGCACTTCTCTCTTGCTGAAATTCTTATTATTTCTTTACATGCTTGCCTTCTTTGTCTACTAGAATAGAAGTTTCATGAAGTCAAGGGCTTTTTCTTGCTCATCCCTGCAATGACTCCTGAGGCTACCCCAACTTAGGGCATAGCTTATGGGTATAGTCCCTATAAACTACCCTCCATTCAGATACCAACTGCAAGTTTGGGGGTCCCCAGGCCACTTCACTTCTGACCAGCTGACCCCAAATTTGGGGGGTTCCCACTATCCCCTCAGGTTCGACACTGCTAAAATGGCTTGTAGTAACCATAGCACTTTCCTGAGTTCTATGACAGTTGTGTTACAGCAAAAGGATACAAATTAGAACCAGCCAAAACAGACACATGAGTAAAGTCTGGGAGAATCCCAAATGTGAAGCTTCTGTTTCATCAGGAACATGTCATGCTCCTGTCATACCAATGTGTGACAACACTCAACAGAATATTGCCAACTAGGGAAGTTCTCTTGAGCTTTAGTGTCCAGAGATTTTATTGAGGTTTTATTATGTGGGCATGATGAATTCAATCAATGGCCATGAGATTCAACTTAGTCTTTAGCCCCTTTCTTCCTTAAAGCCTCCAGGTTGACTGATACTACATGGCGCAAAGCCCCAGTCTGCCCATCATTCCCATCCTGAGTCATCTCCTTAGCTTAAACTATCCATAGGCCCACTACAAGTCACCTTGTTAGCATAAAGACAGGCTCATCATGAATAACAAAGATCCCTCTATCACTTAGGAAAGTTCAAGGATTTAACCTTCTTCCCAGGAACTGGGAACAAAAGCCATAGCCAAACAAATATTTTATTACATAGAAAACTCTCTATTCCAGATGCCTATAACAGTGTCTGGCAGATAGTGGGTACCCGTCAAATATTTAGATAAATGAGTTCCCAGTGTCTAGCAGTGCTTTTCACTAAATGAGTGTTCAATAAAATTCTGTTGGTAGAATGAGTGTGCTCTTAACTCTTACAGTTAGACATACTGTCTTAGAGTCAGACCAAAGATTCAGTCTTCTTAGCAAGTAGTCTTCTAATGCCTCACAGAGATGCAGATTATTAAACAGAATTAACTACAAAAATAGAGGTTAAGTATATAAATCTTTTACTACTTCTTTTAATGCCAGTACCATGTTAATGGAGGAAAATCAGCTCTGTAAAGTGACTGCAAACTGGTATTTGAGGCTTTTCCTTCTGTAATTAATTATTGACAGTTTACGCTCATTACACCCTTTCAGGGAGAAAAACAACACCAATAATTAATGTTTCAAGAAAACTCCCACAGATGAACCTTTTTTGATGAATATTTTGTTGTCCTCAAAAACAACATTGCTGTGTCAATAAATAGTTGCTATTACTTTTCTGATTTGCAAATTATTGGTTGGAATCAGTAGAAGCATTAAGGGCGGATGGGAAAACAAGAGTTTTCAGTTTAAACAGGATTAAACCAGGCATGATATTGAATCTGTGGCCTCGTGAAGGTTCAGAACCCTCAATAATTTCTGTGAAAGGAAAGGGAGTCTACAGAAAATAAGAGCAGATTTGGAATCAGGGCAAGGGCAGGATGCAAGGAGAGTCACAGCTGTGCGATTTGGGGAGCAGCCTCCTACTGCTTGTTAGTCTAGATCAAACCTATGTTGAAGTTCAGGAAAAATAAACAGTTGAGTCCTTTTGTGTTTATAAATCTAAACCTTGTTTTAGCACCTGTTATCTAAATGACTTGGAATCAGCTACTTAAACTCCTGACATTGGTTTCCTCATCTGAAAAATGGAGAGAATAATTCTTATCTGAAAATAGCATCTGTCTGGCAGGACTGTGGTGAGAGTTCAATAGGCCGTGCACATAATGTTCTTAAACAGCATGTGGCAAAGAGCTGCAGCTCTATAAACATCAGCTCTCTCCTTTTTGATGTGCAAATTTTCTTATGTCTGGATTTGGATGGTAGAACTCGGCAGGACTTGGTGACACTTGGTGAGATGGGGATGGTGAACAATTCTCTCGAAAATTTTCTGTTTCAGACCTTTTTTTCCCTAACAATGTTTCTTCCCTCTATCCATTCTTCATCAAGCCTAGCATAAGATATTCAGGTTTACTTGTCTCTTTACATCTTTTTTTTTTACGAAGGTTCCTGTGTCACATAAAAATTTTTTAGATAAATGTGTACGCTTTTCTCTTACTAATCTATCTTTTCTTATAGGAACTTCAGTCATGAAACTAGAATGGGTAGAATGAAAGCTATTTTTCCTCCTCTGTCATAGCTAATACTTGTCCACTGTGAGCTTTCCAGTGGTAGCATTAACCACCAGAAAAGGACATCATAATTGTGTTCACATTGGCTTATGCCAGTTCTCAAAAGCAATGCTGAGAATGGGAAGGCTAACTCTGGAGGAGTTAACCTTGAGGAATCAGGATGCTGTGGTCAAGGTAGCGGGGGCACAAGGGAGGGGAGCGGGTGGCTGGTGGTCCCAGAATAGAGAATAGCACACCATGATGGACAAGGATGGTGGAGGCTGAAAGAAGTTTAGAATTGTGTAGAAAGTGAAGCTTTGCAAGAAGGGAGCAAGATTGCGGCCAGTAAGGGTGTGCGTAGGTCAGGCTGTAAGACAAATATCAAGTAAGGCTGCAGTGGGACCCAGAACTACATCAGGAGAATTTAGTCTATCTGGGGAGGAATCAGACAAGCAGGACAGTGAGCAACCCTCCAGTCCTCCTTAATAATGGCACGTGATTATTGAAGGAATTTGTAGGACATGAAGCAGGGAACATAGAGTTCAGACCTGTTACTGGAGCTCAGATTCAAGGTGAGACTCTTGTTCATGGGAAATGGTAACGACTCAGTTATTATCTGTGTGTTGCCAGATCAGAATGGATATTTATGTTGAGCCATTGAGCAAGGCCTCTTAAATCCCTCTCGGGTTATTGATCATATTGGTCAACAGGAACTAAGGGGACCAAGGAGTAAAGCCATTAGGTGGATTCTAGTGAGACCCTGTTTCCAGTTGCTTTTCATCCATGGACATCTCACAGTGTGGCTTGGTAATTTACTGGGATTTCAGTTTGTTTTCTCTCCCTGTGTCATCCTCCTTCTTAATGGACTTTTAAATAATTTTTTTGTGTTAGACATTATGTTAGTGAAATAATAACATATGTTACATGCTATTACGTTCTCTTTGAGGCTTTTGTTTTCCTAAAGTTCCAAAGGGAATATACTAGCATGTAATGTATGTTATTATTTCAGTAACATAATTTTAAAAAATTTTTAAAAATTAGGTATGACCAAGAGAGATACCAGCTAAGAGGATAGATGTTCCCAGAGAGAGGAGGGAATAGGAGTCTACTATGCCTATGGGCCTTGAGGACCCATGACCTGCTCCCTGACATTGCTCTGAGGAGATACACAAGTCTCCACAATGAAGAAAATTTGGAAGGAGCAAAAAAGAGCTCTGGGTGACTCCAAAGGGAAACAATGCATATAAATTGTCCAGGTTAGATGATTCCAGACTTCAATTGCTTTTGAGCTATTTTCCAAGTTGTAGATAATTAATAGTAATGCAAAAACTTTTCTATATGCATGCAAATAAATTCTGTCCAGTGGGAGATCTATTGACTTCTCTTCCCATCCCTGCATCTATTTGTAAATTGACTTCAAAATTCCCTTGCTCTATATAAATGTATGCTTCTTTGACTTCTCCTTTGAACTTGTAACAGCTTCCTAATCCCCTCATTAATAATGGATTAAATAAAATCTTTAACATACCTTCATTTTATATCAGTTTAATTGGTAAAGTCATGATTTTACCTTTTCTTAAATTTATTATTTAAGGATGGTGGCATGATACAGCTAGTGTGTTTAGGTGGTATTCCACAAGGGAGGCTGTTCCTGTTTCAACCTTACTTCACCCACTTGAATGTCATGTTCTTTGGGAGTATGTCTAATTGTCCCCAACAATTATATGCAAGGAGTAGCTTACCTCTTTCCTTACAGCTTAACTACTAGAGATAATGGTTAATGACAACCAGTCCCAAAGAGACTATGCCACGTATACAAGTGTTGTTGGAAAACAGACTCAAGAAAGAATAGCCAGTTCCTAGAAACTCAGTGAAATACTCACTTGGTCAAGCACCTTGCAAGATAGTTTCACACTGAAGCAGATGAACCAATATTCTCAAAACTGAATCAATTGGCCTTTTGGTTGAATTTGATGATTCGTGTTGCTATAAAGGAATATCTGAGGCTGAGTAATTAATGAAACAGAAGTTTATTTGGCTCTTCATTCTGCTGGCGAAGAGATCAGGCATGTGGTGAAAGCCTCAGGCTACTTTGGTGGAAGATGAAGAGGAGTCAGCAAGTGCAGAGATCACAAAGTAAGAGAGAAAGTGACGGAGAGGGGAGATGCTAGGCTCTTTAACAACCAACTCTTGTGGGAACTCGTAGAGTGAGAACTCACTCACTGCCACGAAGATAGCACCATGTGATTCATGAGGAATGTGTCCCCGTGACCCAAACACCTCCCATCAGGCCCCATCTTCAACACTGGGGAACAGATTTTAACATGAGGTGTGAGACAGACAAATGTCCAAATGGCAGCATGTGGCAACAAGGAGAAGGGAGAGAGGAACATATAGATCATTCTAACCTAGGATATTTCTCCAGAGTTAAACGACTGGGCTCACCAAATCCTTACACATTGCTCATTGAGGGCAGACGTTCTCCTTCAGTCTTTCTAACCTCATGTGTTCTAGCACTACTCATTTCACTGAAAGTTCCAACTTTCATCCCTTGTGCTACTTCTCAAACCCTTTGTTGCCAATTTAGTTAGAAATATTTGAAGCCCTTTCCATGGCTGCCCCTGGAGAGTGATGTCCTGGTCCTTCATATATTGATGGTCTGTCTGTAAGGTACACAATAAAATGAATTGGCACACCCATATGCATATCACTTTGTACTATTGTCTGTTAAGATAAATTTCAGGAGAGTTTTTGAACAGGAGAGTGATATGACGTGTACTTTAGGGCAATGTTTGTGCTACCTTGATGCCTCCATGAATCTACTGAGGTTTTTATTAAAATACATAATTGGATTTGGCAGTCCTGAAGTGGAGCCTGATATTTTGCAGTTCTAGTAAACTTTCAGGTGCTGCTGATGTTTCTGGTACATGGAGCACACTTTTGAATACCAAGAGTTTAGAATAGGGATCTTCAAACTTCTCTGGAAAGGTCCAGATAGTAAATATTTCCAGATTTCTGGATCATATTGTTTCTGTTGTTACTGCTTGCCATTATAGCGTGAAAGCAGCATTAGACAATATGTAAATGAATGGACATGGCTGTGTTCCAACACAATTAAAAAAAAAAAAAAAAAAAGACATGGGCAGAAGACTGGATTCAGCCTGCAGGCCATAGTTTGTCAATCACTGGTTTAGAAATGTCATTCGGTTGGTAGTATGTAAATGAATTGGAGGGATGGAGTGGGGATTGGAGACAGGTAGCCTACCTAAAGAAGGAAATGCTAATACATACTTATAGACTAAGGCAGAAAGATGGAAAATAGAAAGTGAAATAATTGATAGGACATGAAAGGGATGGACAAAATATGCAGAGTTGACTTCAATCTTAGATTATTTTGGGATCCTCAAGTAATAAAATAAAGCATGAATTTTCCTGGGCACATTTTTTTGGGGATCAGTTTTTGGTCTGTTGCTTCCAGAATTTGACAACTTCTGTTACTGACATTCTCCGGATTTACTAAAACCCAGAGAGCTTTATGTTCCCATTAATGACACAGAATTGGAAAATGCTTAATACGAGGTTTCAGGAGAAAAAAATCATTTCAATTATGTTATCTTTCTACTGTAATATGAACAGATTTGTTTTCTTTCTTTCTTTCTTTTTTTTTTTAACAGCAAGTATTTATTTTTAAAGGCTAGAAGATCCAAGATCAAGGTGCTGGCAGATCTAGTGGTCAAGTGAGGGCCCCCTTCCTGGTTTGCAGATATACATCTTCTTTTTTTTTTTTTTTTAATTATTATTATACTTTAAGTTCTAGGGTACATGTGCATAACGTGCAGGTTTGTTACATATGTACACCCGTGCCATGTTGGTGTGCTGCACCCATCAACTCGTCAGCACCCTTCAACTCGTCATTTACATCAGGTATAACTCCCAATGCAATCCCTCCCCTTTCCCCCCTCCCTGTGACAGGCCCTGGTGTGTGATGTTCCCCTTCCCAAGTCCAAGTGATCTCATTGTTCAGTTCCCACCTATGAGTGAGAACATGTGGTGTTTGGTTTTCTGTTCTTGTGATAGTTTGCTGAGAATGATGGTTTCCAGCTGCATCCATGTCCCTACAAAGGACACAAACTCATCCTTTTTTATGGCTGCATAGTATTCCATGGTGTATATGTGCCACATTTTCTTAATCCAGTCTGTCACTGATGGACATTTGGGTTGATTCCAAGTCTTTGCTATTGTGAATAGTGCCTCAATAAACATACGTGTGCATGTGTCTTTATAGCAGCATGATTTATAATCCTTTGGGTATATACCCAGTAATGGGATGGCTGGGTCATATGGTACTTCTAGTTCTAGATCCTTGAGGAATCGCCATACTGTTTTCCATAATGGTTGAACTAGTTTACAATCCCACCAACAGTGTAAAAGTGTTCCTATTTCTCCACATCCTCTCCAGCACCTGTTGTTTCCTGACTTTTTAATGATTGCCATTCTTACTGGTGTGAGATGGTATCTCATTGTGGTTTTGATTTGCATTTCTCTGATGACCAGTGATGAGCATTTTTTCATGTGTCTGTTGGCTGTATGAATGTCTTCTTTTGAGAAATGTCTATTCATATCCTTTTCCCACTTTTTGATGGGGTTTCTACATTAACTGCAGTTTTTAAAATTCAGCGATTTATGGTAGATGTTAAATAAGAGTTCTTTGGTTCAGGGACTTCTGGTAGGTGATCAGGTATATTCAAAACAAGCATGAAGTATTTATTGTGTTTCTGTAGTAGGTGCTTATGATTTAAAAGATAAACTTTGCAGACATGCCCCAAACTGGAGAAATTTAGTGTCTTTGTAGGGAGTGAGTGTAAGATAACTATCCTCAAATTGAGTAATAGAGAAGGATTGACTTACGTTGCAATGCAGTGTTTCCCCAATTGAGTATCACTGAATACTAGTCCTGAAGTTAAAAATTTAGGAGACATTGCTACTTACTTCAGATTTCAGTTAAAAAAAAATGACATACTTCTCTATACTTGAATACTACCATCTACCCCATGAAAATTAAAAATCCCATAATATTTAACTTCCACTTTTTTCTTCAGATTTTCCCAATAAGTCCTATAAAATCTTAGAGTTTGTGTATTTTAAAATAAGGATCTTCTCAAATTTCACGTATTATATCTGGTTGTTACGTCTTTTTAGTGCAGTGTTCTCAGAAGTTAATCACTGGACCAGCAGCATCAGCATCTTCTGGAAACTTATTAGAAATACAAATTCTCAAATTCTACCCTAGATCTACTGAATCAGAAACTCTGGAGACTCAGCCAAGCATCTGTAGTTTAACAAGCCCTTCAGATGACTCGGGAAGCTAAAGTTTGAGAAACACTGCTTTAGTGCAATCTTGTCTCAGCTGCTTAATAGAATTACCTAGTTATTTTAAGAAGACTCAATATCAAGTGTACACCAGACCAGTTAGACTAGAATTTCTGAGTGTGAAACTCAGGCATGCATCAGTATTTCTCTCTTTCTTTCTTTTATCTTTTCTTTTTCTTTCTTTCTTTCTTTCTTTTTTTTTTTTTTTTTTTTTTGAGATGAATTTTTGCTCTGTTGCCCACACTGGAGTGCAGTGGCACAATCTTGGCTCACTGTAACCTCTGTCTCCTGGTTCAAGAGATTGTCCTGCCTCAGCCTCCCGAGTAGCTGGGATTACAGGCGCATGCCAATGCATCTGGCTACTTTTTTGTATTTTTTGTAGAGACGGAGTTTCACCATGTTGGCCAGGCTGGCCTTGAGCTCCAGACCTCAGGTGATCCACCTTCCTTGGTATTCCAAAGTGCTGGATATTTCTAAAGCACCCCAGGTGATTTCACTGCACAGCCAAGACTGAAGACCCTTGCCTAGTTTTTGTTAAACTTGAACTGTCCTCCTCCCCTTTAATTGAATCACATTGACATTTGTCTTGCTAATTATCTTGTAGAAGGATCCATAATGTGTATTTGTTTGATCATATGCCTAGTTTTTGTACCCTATTGGGAATTATGTATGTCTTCTAGTGCCTTCCCAAAATAGATTTCAGCTTGAATATGCCTTGCAAGTAAAATAGATCATCTTCCATCCATCTCTTTGTATATTTTTTTCCAACCAAGTGCAACTTCTCTCTGCCACCTATTTGTTCCATCTTGCTAGGCCAGATTATTACCACCATGGTTTTCAATTCTGTATTTCATTTCCAAGTTGATTTTTTTGTGGAACATGTCTTGCGAATTTTGCCCTTTCTGGGTTTTATCAGCTATCCCCCGATAGTGTACACTCGTCTGTCTCACTTACCTTGTCTTCTGTTTCAAGCTGTGTTTTATTAGAGGATTTGTTTTCAATATCATCTGGCCATCCTGCGTGTAGAGTGGAGTCTTTGTTCTCACAGGTTTTTGTATTTTCCTTTTTTTCTCCAGCTGGTCAGTACAGATTCGCTGAGATGCCCACTCTCAAAATTGTTTCCGCAACATCTGTCCTGACAGTTACACTGAATTTCTTTTTGTTCAGATTTGCAGGACAAAGCCATTTAGAATTAATATGTTTCTACATTCTCACAGGTCTCAGCAGTTGACCCACTTTTTTTCAACCAAAGTTGCAGCAACTCTGCAATATTATACGATGCAGGCCACCTGCCTATGAAAGTAAATCAAAGCATCATTCTACCAGTTTGCATCCACTATAATAAAGGTAGTTGAATGTAATGAAAAGGGAAATCAGAGCCTTTGATGCCTCATGTGCTGACAGAGTGAGTGAGCCAAACAAAGTGAGGTTTTTTTAATTCTTTCATAGTAATAATCAGCATCATTAAAGGATAATTTTCACACACCAAGATGTAAAATCACGACTCTCTTACAGATATAAAATGAACATGTGTTAAAGATTTTACTTATTATTAATGAGGAAATCAGAAAGATATTATAACAGGTTCACAGGAGAAGTCTAAGAAGCACAGAATGATATAGTGTACAGGGAGGTTGAAATGAATGTGCAAATGGAGGCCAAACTGTTTCTTCCCCCAGTGGGAAAAGGGTTGAAGTCAACTGAACCCTCTACCAGATGTAATTTGTTTGTAAATCTATAGACAAATTTATTTTGGATGATTTTTAGTTATTTATAACTTAGAGTTGTAACAGAGCTCTATGGAAATGAAAGGCTAGAAACAGGTAATTTAGAAAAGTATGCTCTAAACATTGCATGGTAGACCATGGCAGATAACCCAGTAATTGTTTTTGTATTTTCAAATGTCTTCCCAGTGACAGCATTTGTAAGAAACTTGATGGCTATGAAGCAGTTTGAAATAGATGCTTTTGACCACTGCTTCAACCTAATCAGATAGTTTAGTGGCATCTTCTCATACGTTACCTCAGGGAGGTGAGTGATGAGCATGGCTAGCATGGTGCCAGGCACAGGATAGATGCTCAGAAATTCGTAGTTGTTATTATAAAAGAGACAGTGTTGAGTGGGGGTTAAGAGTGAGGACTTTAAAATCATTTTGTAGATTGTACCTTATTCCTTTCATCTGTACAATGCTGACAGTAATAATACCAATCTCTTAGAGTTGTTAAAAGCAGTGAATGAGTTAATTTGTATGAAGTACAGAGAATACTGTGTACACTGTGGCCCTGAAGCCATGTGAAGAGCCCGGGGAGCCTTAGCAGAGTTGGCATCAGGGCTAGAGAAGCACAGAGGGTGATTCCTGGGTTGCGTGAGTCCCCACCACACCTACCCATCAAGCTGAAGGTCAGTGGATATCATTGTAATGGAAGGGAAGCCTGCTCATATCCTGGCTCGTAGGACTCTGTTGCTTGTTTAATCAGAGTTTTGGGGCCAGGGAACAGATGTATTTTCTTTTTCCAGGAGAGAGTGCGATTGTGCATAGACAATAGCAGAATATGTTTGTAGGGTAGGAAAGGTTTGATTGATACCTTTTCTCACCTACCATAAGAGTCATGGCCAGCACTCATATAACAGAAAGCAGGTTAATGTGAGAAAAGCATAACAAATTTATGTAACCAAAGTTTTTACATGGCATGTCTTCAGAAATTAAAAAAAAAACCCAAAGACTCAGGGAAAACCATCAATTTTTATGCTTAAGTTCAGTGTAGAAAGGACATTCAGGTGGAAATGTGATTGGACGAAAATGGAATAATCCAGTGGTAATAGACTGAGAGGACCCAGCAAGCCCCTCTGGTCAGATTCTTCTTGACCTCTCCACACAGTATTCCTTATCCTCCAGCATAGAGCAGGACCCCTCTGGAACGAAGTCTTAGGATCTACTGTCAGACAAGGTGGGTTGGAGAATTTCTTTATGGTCAGCTCCTACACAGAAAGATAGGGGTAGGTTAGAGTATAATTTCTAGTTTCTATGACTCACCATGGGGAAGAGAAATTCCAGTATCTATGGCCTACCTTAGTAGAGAAAGGAGAGTCACAAAGAGACTGTTCTGAGGCTCTTTCAATCTTTCAATCTTTGAGGCCCTTCCAGTCTTTCAATTCAACGTACTCAGCATAAACAGGAGACCCTGGGTTGGAAGAAAAGGAAACAAAGAATGCCCAAGCATGCCGAAGTGCCATACTCTGGATTATCATTTTCGAAGCCCCAGCATCTCATGTTATCAGTGCTGAGCCTTAAACTCAGTGTGTGTTTGATTCCAAAGCCTGTGTGTGTCTCCCAATCATATCCTAGCAACTCATTTTTTTTTTTCTTCAGGCTCCCTCTTACTTTCCAGGATTCAGAATTTTAGCATTTCATCCTAATTCTTTGTTCCTTTATCTACACATCCATCCGTAATTTCAACCAAAATATTTCATGCTTAGCTTGCTGTGTGCCAGGCACTGAGCCTGTAATGGTGCCTGAGAGTGGACAGAGACCCGACCCTGATGAACCTTCTAGCCGAGGGAATGAGAGACAAAGTAAGCAAACAGATGGATGAAATGGACACAAACTGTATTTAGTATGATGAAGGAAGGAAACAAGAGGTTGAGATAGGGAAGGAGTGATGAAGGAATACTTAAGAGTAGCCAATTAAGGTATCTTTGAGGAGGTAAAAGCTGAAATGAGACTTAAAGGATGAGAAGTGATGTCCATGGAGGCCTGGAAAATAGTTCCGTAGGCCAAGGGAATAGCAAGTGCTAGGCCCTGAGGCAGGAACCAGCTTGGCACCTTTGAGGAGCAGGAAAGTGGCCAGTGTGGCTTGGGGGTTGGAGTCAGGCAAGAGAGACAGGGTTGGAGATTTAGGTAGGGGTCAGATCTTACAGTGCCATGGAGGAAAATTTGAGTTTTAACGTATGTTAACAGATGACATCTATTGTAAGACCAACAACATGCTCATGATAAGAATTTATTGTGCCTACTGTATGCCTATCATGTAACCAGCTACTTCTCACATATAATGTCGTTTTCTCCCCCAACTTTGGGAGGTAGAGATTTTGATTTGTCTTAAAGCATCTGTTTACTCTTACATTTATAGATCATGTTCCCTCTTCTTGAGGCAAAATGCTAGATCCTGGAAAGATGATCCCTGTTCTTAGGGAGCACACAGTGTAATAAAAACGTCTGGTAACCAAGGGTCATGCTAGTAGCTCTCTGCCCTGGCTTCAGCTTTTAGCCACTCTGGGCTTCTCTTTACTCCAGTGGGGAAGTAATAATTTCCCCATTGCAGGTGATGGTGAAGATGAGAAGAATCAACAGGCAACAAGTGCCTGGGCCAGGTAGAGGTTCACTCACTGGGGGTTATTAGGAAAGTCTTGATGGTGCTCTGATTGAAGCCTTCTCACAGTGAACATGGCCAATGAGAGAAGGCAAGATCCTCTGGGAAAGGAGAGACAGGAAAGGCTTGGAAGAGGAGAGGGAACTGAATCTTGAAAGAACAGTGGGCATTCCCCAGGCAGACAAGGAGGAGGATGACAAAAATTGTCTTTCTATCAAGCCTAATGCAAGATAGTCCTTATTATGAAAATTAAGTGTGAGGAACAAATGCACCTGTGATTTTGGTAAAAAGGGGCTACACATTGTAATTTAATGTCTAAAATTTGGACACTACTTTGTAAAAGTACTACTTACCAGTCACTGTTCTGCGTATGGTTTTAATCAAGATGAGAATCATAACAAATATAAGCTGATTGAAAGACTTTCTGTTTCCCAAAATGTAGCACTATCTTTTCTTTCAATAAAATAAATAAAGTATATGTCAACTTGCCCTCTAGTGACAATATTTTGTATTTCACTGAGGTTAAGAAAATAAGCTGCGCATTAGCTCCTCCAACAATGTGATTTTCTTTTTAAAAGACAGAGGCTCATCCTGTGTAGATAATGCTCTATAAAAGAAGTAGAACACTGTAACCTCTTGGAAATATCTTTGTGGGAGCCTATTGTGGTCACTTCTAGACTGCTTACTCATGAAACTTTGGGCAAATTACTGAGCAAGTAACTTTGAGCAAGTTACTCAGGGATATGGTCTCCTCACCTCTGAAACGAGTGAGCCAGAATGCTGTGTATTTACTTTTCTGTTATGCCTACTAGAATACAACAATGCAAGCTTTGTGAGCACAGATCACAGGGATTTTTTTTCCTATTGATCCCCTAGTGCACAGAATAGTGCTGGGCTTGTAGTTGGCACATAATGCATGTGATGTAAGAAAAACGAACAATGACAAGTATGAATATTGAAAACCGTGAGTTATGGAATTGCTGGAGTGTGGTCAAGCAGTTAGTGGATGCTTTACTACATGATGATGTCCTCTCTTCCCTGGCTCTCTCTTGTCACTTGTGTTTTTTCAATTTTATATCAGTTAGGTTTATTTCCCTCTGGGCTGTTTGTTTTGTTTTGCTGTTTTTGTTGTTGTTGTTGTTGTTGTTGTTTTGTTAAACTATTGTGAGCCACAATTTGAAAGAGACAAGAGGGAGTCAAGGATGAGGCTGGGTTTTTTTTTTTAGGTTTGAAAAGCAGGTAGACAGTTTGCTAACCTTTCCTTCCAGTTGAGGATATTTCGAATTTAGTCCATTCCAGTAGGCTATTTTACTTCATGATGTGCTTTTGTGCTAAATTATACATACATGCTGGATTCTGGAAATCTACTAAATCTGTCTTATAGCTGTTCACTGGTCAGTGTCCCTTAATTCGGCAACACCCTGGGTTTTTAGGAAGGATATTCACTTTTTTTTTCTTTTTAGTCACCCCGTTCATAAGTGTTTTGTTCCTTTCACCACAGGTTTATTACTCACTTCAACTTTGAAAAGCAGGACCCAGGAGGCTGTAGAGGTGAAAGAAATGCAATAGCACTTTTGCTTGCTGATGGATGAACATGTTGCTACTTAGAGTTGAAAAAGCATCATTTTCAAGTGCTTTTTAGGAGTGTTCATGCTATGGTGTAAAGGGGAGTGAAGAAAGGAAGGGAGCAGCTCTTCATGTGTTTTTTAAGGTCTTAAGTGTCCAAATCCTTCCTTACACTGTAAAACCCCTGGAGAGAAGAGAATGTGTCTTTAAGTTTCTACTCAACATCTAAAAACCCTCAGAGTTCTATCAATTTGGCAATGATAGTGAAAAGATACCCTTTGAGAAGTAGTGGTAAAGAATGGATATTGATTTATCCTTTTGATCCATGACAGTCTCCAGCTCTGAAACAAGTAATGCTTCCCAGTGGGTAGAGATGAAGTCCAAACTTCTTAACCTTGAATTTAGAGGCTTTTTGTGAACAAGCACCAAATCTTTTTGACCCCTCTTCTAAACTTCCCTCCATGATGTTCTGCTCAAATTATGCTCCCTCACTGACCTCCAGCTAGGCTCTGTGTTTTAGAATTTTAATTACATTTATTGGTCAGGGACAGATAGGTTTTTTTGTTTGTTTTGTTTTGTTTGTTTGTTTTTGTTTTTGTTTTTTCCAACTTCTTTTTGTTTAATTTTGCAGATAGTTTTAATTGTTGGAAAAGAAATCTAAAATCTACAAAACAGAAGATGACATTCATAATTCTACTATTTGGAATTAATCTTTGTTGGTAGTTACCCAATCACTTCCTGTTTTTAAAAATAAGTCTATGTATAATTTCTATGGTTATAATTTTTTATTGCAAAAATGATATTGAAAATAGATAATCCAAAAGAGAAGATTATCATAGATAAAGTTTTGTTTAATTACCGTTTCCAATCCCAATTCCCTCTCACATTCCCCTGAAACAACCCCTATATTAGTTTTGTTGTATATTTTTCTAGTTCATGTTTAGAGCAAATAATTGATGATATTATTCTATGTTTATTTTGGCTTACATAGATTGTCTCATAATGTGTGCATCCTTCCATAATTTGCTTTTTTTACTCAAAATCTGTTTAAGTGTCTAGAACAAGCTTGTCCAACCCATAACCCATGGGCCACATGCAGCCCAGGATGGCTTTGAATGCAGCCCAACACAAATTTGTAAACTTTCTTAAAACATTGAGATTTTGTGTGACTTTTTTCTTTCTTTAGCTCATCAGCTATTGTTAGTGTTAGTGTATTTTCTGTATGGTCCAAGACAATTCTTTTTCTTCCAGTGTGGCCCAGGGAAGCCAAAAGATTGGATACCCCTTGTCTAGAATTATTACTGACCATCGTATGTTCTGTTTATCCATTTGCCTACTGATGGGTATTTGGGCTGTTTCCACATTTTTGCAAAGATGCAGAAAAAATGAATGTGATGATTTTTATGCAGATGTGCAAATATTTCTACAGTATGCATCAAAGTGGTATTGTGTGGTCATGGTGTCTGCACATCTCAGTGTTCATGGATGTTGCTAAGTTTTCCTGTCACTTTGCTAGCTTACATGCCCATATAGAGTGGGCAGAGGGAGAGATTACTCAGGCTATTCCTTCTTTCTTCCCTCAAACTTCCCCAGCCTAAGATTTCCTTTATTTTTCTCTCTCGTGGAAACTGTTTTTTAAGATGCAATTTAGAGAATCTTAAATTATTAGAGTATCAGTTATTTGCTCTAAACATGAACTGGAAAAATATACAACAAAACTAATATAGGGGCTGTTTCAGGGGAATGTGAGAGGCAATCAGGATTGGAAACGGTAATTAAACAAAACTTTATCTATGATAGTTTTCTCTTTTGGATCATCTATTTTCAATATCATTTTTGCAATAAAAAATTATAACCATAGAAATTACACATAGACTTATGTATTTTAAAAAACAGGAAGTGACTGGCTAACTGCCAACAAAGATTAATTCCAAATAGTAGAGTTATGAATGTCATCTTCTGTTTTGTATTTTTTAGATTTCTTTTCCAACAATTAAAACTATCCGTCCCTGACCAAAAATTTAATTAAAATTCTAAAACACAGAGCCTAGCTGGAGCTCAGTGAGGGAGCGTAATTTGAGCAGAACATCATGGAGGGAATTTTAGAAGAGGGGGTCAAAAAGATTTGGTGAAAAGCCTCTAAATAGAGATAACATTTGTTGTATATTCCTCTCACTGGACATTAACTCTAGATTTTGACTATTTTTATTTTACTTGTTTATGTCTCTCTCCAGGTGAGTAACTAAGCTTAGAAAGCATACAGGCTGCATGCTCCTTTGTATTCCACAGAGCCTAGCCTAGTCTCTAAACCACAGTAAGTGCCAAGTACAGCAAAGCCTAGTGTTGCTTGAAATTTAGGTTTATAGCCAATTGAAAGGTGAACATCCAATATAGTGAAAATAATTCTCAATTTTAAAAATGCCTGTAATATTTTGTATCTAAATTCGCCACTTGGCACTTTTTCCTGTAGCATTGCACTGAGTCAATGCAGTTAATTAGCATATAAAGATGATAGACCCTATGTGTGATAAATACATCCTGTAATTTGTAAACACATTTCACATGTATTCCTAATACACCTATTAGGAGAGGCATGCAGGAAATGTAACTGACAGTGCATACAGCAGACAAACACCCATTTTGTCCTCCTGTAGGGATACTTATACGCTTGCTGACTGGAGGAGAAGCAATCACTTGAACTGTCTAAAGTGCAAAGTCCCATTTTTCACCCCTACATCCCAAAACACACACACACACACACAGGCACACACGCACGCACGCACTTTCCTGTACTCAGTATACTTTGTGATGTGGCCTCCCTGATCATCACCACAACACAGGCAAACACTTTTCTGCCTCCTCCTTCCTGCCCGATCTCTTTGCTCCCACTGAGAGAGAAGGAGGAGGCTGAATCAAGCAAACATGGCAATAGGCCAGCTCTTCTGTAATTAATATCCTAACTCCCTGGGACTTGATGGAAATAATTTGGTCACAAACACCTTTTTTAAGATACAGTGTCCTGCTATGTTGCCCAGGCTGGTCTTGAACTCCTAGGCTCAGGTGATCCTCCTACCTTGGCCTCCTGAGTAGCTAGAACTAAAGGTACATGACTTTCTATCACCTTTTTAAAGGCCATTTTTAACTTGCTGTTGTAGGGACCATTTTCTATGAAAGCCCCAGGAAGTAGCCTTGGTGAGGTGTTAGTGATGGAGGAAAAAAGTCTTCTGAACAAGAATAGGAATGTTCTTCTGTGCTTCCTGCACTCATAGTCCCATCTTATTCACACAGCATGGGAGAGATTGCTCATTGATTGTTTTAAAATGTTTATTTTTATTTTGGTATGGCAAGAGAAGAAGATCATGCCATTGAAAATATAGCTCCTTACCCACAGATCCCAAGAGGAAGAGTGCACCACACCAAACCGGCCACATAGGAAAGCACCAAGGTCCTTCAGGAACCCCAAAGTCCTTCAGCAGACAGGGGAGATTGAAGGGAAAATGCAGGCGAGAGTTTTTATTGTAATTTTTATGGGAAGGAATGGGCAAGGCCAGGTATGCAGGATTAGGATTGGCTAGTCTGAATAATTCCACTGGGCTGTGGAGTATAGAGGTTGTCTAGGTTTCTGGTACCTGGCCCTGGGGTGATTAAAGTCAGAGAATAGTGGCCTAGAGTGTGAAAGCCTAATCAAGGAGGTGGTGGGGATGTGGGGTGTGGATTGGTTGGTTTGCACATGACAGGTAAACTTTCAAGTGAGCTGTTTGCTATTTCTAGGAATTGCCTAACCCTGGGAGAGACTATTCCTCAAAGGCCAGCAAAGTCCCAGATGTCAAGGCATCAGAATACAGAAAAAAAAAAAAAAAAAAAATCAATGATATTCTCTAGGGGATATTTCCCTAGGTGTGTCTTGGTCTCAAGAATCCACGTATTATGTTTTTTGCCTTTCTGTGAAGGATATAAGTTGTTCAACAATGAGCAGTGTAAAAGGCCACAAATTGGGTATCAATAATGGAGATGTAGAGGAATGGCTAAGAGGGCAGGCAGAGACCCTGATAGCTACACAAGTTCTGCAGATCTGTTCCTCCCCCAAGATGCCTTCTATATCTAACTGTCAGAAACTTCATAAACTTCTCTGTTTTCACCCAAATTATTACAATTTCTAGACAGTTATTTTTGTTTTTATGAAAAGAGATGGCACACCAAAATTAGGAATGAAATCAGGGACATTACTTCCAATTCTACAGTAATTATAGGATGAAGAGAAAGTTTTATGAAAAATTTGATGCTAGCAAATTAGACCATTTAGACAAAATAGACAAATTCCTTGAAATATACAAATTACCAAAAACATCTCAAGAAAAAACAAATCTATTCATACTCATATCAAGTAAAGAAAAAAAAAAAAACTGTTCACAAATAAAAGTCTAGGCTCAGATTGCTTCCCTAGTGAATTCTGTTAAACATTTAAGAAAAAATAATACTAATTATATGCAAACATTTTCAGAAAAAGAAAAAGGAAACACTCCTCAACTAATTTTATGATGCCTATATTGCCATGAAATTAAAACTGGACACAAAAGTGCTTAACAAAATTAGAAAATCAAGTCCAGAAATATATATGAAAAAATTTACCATGACCAAAGGAGTTTATCTCAGGAGTTCGATGTTGGTGTAACATTTGAAAATCAATTAATGTAATATACCTTATGGGCAAACTAAAGGACAAAATGCCTTGTCAATACATGTAAAAAACAATGCTTGAAAAAATCTGAATCATATTCATGATAAGAGAAGAAAATTCTAAACAATCTTAGAAGGAAATTTCCTCAACCTAATAAAGGGTATCTATGAAAATAATGCAACTAACGTCATTTTTAATGATGAAAAAATGAATCATTCCCCTTGATTAGAAACCAAACAAAGCTGTCCTCTCTCATGAATTCTACTCAACAATGTATAGGAGGCCTGGTCAGTGCAAAAAGGAAAGAAAATAAAGTCATACAGATGGCAACTTTAAAAACTATCAGTGTTCTTAGATGACCTAATCTTGCATGTAAAAAAATACTAAGGAATCTATAAAATGGCTATAATTAATAGTTAATTTAGTAAGATAGGATTCAAAATAAATAAAAATCAGTTGTATTTCTACATACTAAAAAAAAAGTCTGAAAATAAAACAGTTCCGTGTATACATATGTAACAAACCTGCACGTTGTGCACACGTACCCTAGAATTTAAAGTATAATAAAAAAAAGAGTAGTTCACACACACACACCCCCCAAAAAAAACCACACAATTCAATTCACAATAATATAAACAAGGATAAAATAAACAAGAATAAATTTAACAAAATAGATGCAAGACCTGTACAGTGAAAATTATAAAACATTGCAGAGGAAAGTTAAGATTTAAATAGGGAGACATATCATGTTTACGGATTGAAATACTAGATATTTTTAAGATAACGTTTCCCAAATTTGTCACTAGATTCAATACAATATCTATCAAAATCCTAACAGGCTATTTCTGACTAGGATAAGCTTTGGTTACATTTAATAGGTGTTCCGTAGGGACTTTTTTTAGACAGAGTCTCTGTCACTCAGGTTGGAGTGCAGTGGCACGATCTTGGCTCACTGCAACCTCTGCCTCCCTGGTTCAAGTAATTCTTCTGCTTCAGCCTACCAAGTAGCTAGGACTACAGGTGCCTGCCACCATGCTTAGCTTTTTTTTTTTTTTTTTTTTTTTTTGTATTTTTAGTGGAGACGGTTTTTTGCCATGTTGGTCAGGCTGTTCTCAAACTCCTGGCCTCAAGTGATCCTCCCACCTCGGCCTTCCAAAGTGCTGGGATTACAGGTATGAGCCACCATGTCTCCACCGGCCCTCTTAATACACGGATTCAAATTTTCTCATCTGTGTAAAAGTTTCTTGTAGCTTTAAATATTCACTGGGTCCCCAATCTTCATTATGTTTTCTATTTCAAGCTCAATTTAACTATTTTTCAGCTTCTTATAACTTCATGTTTTTTCTCAGCATATCACCTAGTCTCCTCCTCTCAAATATTCCTGCTCTGTAGAGCTGGCTAGAATAATTGTGGATCAGTCACCGATATTTCTTGGTTTCATTTGTGTTATTTCTCATTGGTAAATGATTATCCCAAAGAAAGGATCCAGGAAACTGGAGATGGCATTTATAACCTTTCTTGAATGTGTTAGTCAGCTTGGGCTACCATAACAAAATACCACAGACTAGGTGGCTTTAACACCAGGAATTTATTGTTTAACAGTTTTGAAGGCAGGGAGTCCTAAATCAAGGTGTTGGTGAGGATGGTTTCTCCTGAAACCCTCTCTCTGGCTGGCAGACAACTGCCACCTCCCTGTGTTCTAACCTAGCCCTTTTCCCTGTGTGAGCTTCCTGGTGTCTCTTCCTCTTCTGAGGACACAACTTCTACTGGATTAGGGTTTCATCCTTATGACCTTATGTAACCTTAATTACCCATTAAATCTTATATCTCCAAATCTAGTCACATTGCGGGTTAGGGAATTAACATATGAGTTTTGGAGGAAGACAAATCAGTCCATAACACTGAAGATAAGTGTTTTCTGATGAAAGCCTCAGTGTGTTCATGACTCCCCTTCCGTGATCAATGGAGCCTTCAACTGGCTCTCCTTCCCTTGTTATTCCATATAAGGGCACCTCAGTTTTTCCTTAAGTAGCTAACATGCTGCTTTTATTATGATTGTGTGTCAGGTACTGCTTGAAACATTATCAATATTCCCATATATTAAATCATTTGTTACCATGGTTTTGATTTCTACTACTTCCTTTAGATTTGTTTCTTTCTTTTCTTTTTTTTTTTTTTTTTTTGAGACAGAGTCTCTTTCTGTCACCTAGGCTAGAGTGCAGTGGCATGATCTCGGTTCACCGCAACCTCCACCTCCTGGGTTCAAGCGAGCACATTCAGCTAATTTTTGTAATTTTAGTAGAGACATTTTAGTAGAGACATTTCATCACATGGGCCAGGCTGGTCTCGAACTCCTGACTCCCGATCTGCCTGACTCAGCCTCCCTAGGAGCTGGGATTAGAGGTGTGAGCAACCACGCCCAGCTTCCTTTAGAATTTTTCCTTAGCTTTTCCATCTCTGTTTTCATTCCCCATCTGTTCTTGCATGTTACTTACTTTTTTTATTGGGGCCCTGTCTTAGTCTGTCCATGATGCTATAAAAATGGAGACTGGGTAATTGTAAACAATATTTATTTCCCACAGTTCTGGGGCTGAAAAGTCCAAGATCAAGGTGCCAGGAGGCTCAGTGTCTGCTGTGGGCTGCTGCTCTCTGCTTCAAGATGTGTCGTTGAATGCTATGTCCCTTGGAAGGGATAAAAGCTGTGTCCTCATGTAGCAGAAGAGATGGAAGGGCAAAAAAAAGGCTGAATGCTGTGTGAAGTCTCTTTTATAAGGGCCTTAATCCCATGTATGAGGGAGAAGCTCTCATGACCCAATGACTTCCTAAAGGCTCTACCCCTTAATACTATTACACTAAAGATTAAGTTTTAACATTAATTTTGGAGGGGACAAAACGTTTAAACCTTAGTAGGCCCTTACTATATGAATCACAGTTATTTAAAATTTCCTGTGTCACACAGACATCTGATTCTGAGGCTTGCTTTGTCTCTTAAGACTTTTGTTGTTGTTGTTTGTTTGTTGGCATGCCTTGTAATTTTTTTCTTGAAAGTCAGATACATTGTATTGAGTACTAGGAATTAAGGTAAACAGGCTTTAGTGTGAGATTTCATGTTAACCTGGCTAGGAGTCAGGCTGTGTTTAATCGTTTTTGTTAACTATAAAAGCTAGAGGCTTGACATTCCTCTTGAGATGTCTTTGTTTCTGCCTTCCCTATTGACTTTGAGCCTCCTTACGTTTACCACCTCAGACAGAGTCGGCACTGTGCTCTGTTTACCTGTAATATGAGAGCCCTGTTGATGCAGAGGTAAGGTATGGAGAAGGAGAATGTTTTTTAACCTTCTGATTAAATCTGTCTTTTAGTGAGCCTGACACTCAGGGGTGTGGCAATAACAGAAGTCTCTCCAGCACTTCTGCCCCCATCCTGTACCCCTTCCCTGACTGCAATATTCTGAATGAATTTCCTTGCAGCCCTGACCCAAGTTGACTAGCTATTTACTCCTTTCCGTGAAACAGGATGGTTAGATGATACTTAACATAAAAGAAATGCCCTTCTCCAAGCTGAGATAAAGCCTCCAATATCTTTTCTGCTGTAGAGAAGGCCTTTCCTATGGATTTCATAATGGTTACTCTTCTCCTGCTTCTGACAGAGCTCAAAGAAGAGCTTTCTTGGATCTTTAGCTTGAGAATCTCATAGCGTTCCTGGAAATAAAGTCCAGAAAGGTTCTTTCTGCCAACCCAGACTGCAGCCCTCAAGCAATTAAAAACATAAAGGAACTTTTCACACAAAAATGTCTAGGTTCAGATAGTTTCACTGGTGAATTCTATTGAGGAAGAAATGATACCAACCCTACACAAACTCTTTCAAAAAAAAAAAAAAAATGACCACTCCCCAACTTACTTTTTTTTTTTTTTGAAATGGAGTCTTGCTGTGTCACCCAGGCTGGAGTGCAGTGGCATGATCTTGGTTCACTGCAACCTCCGCCTCCTGGTTTCAAGTGATTCTCCTGCTTCAGTCTCCCCAAGGAGCTGGGACTACAGGCATGCACCACCATGCCCAGATAATTTTTTTTGTATTTTTAGTAGAGATGAGTTTTCACCATATTGGCCAGCCTGATCTCGAACTCTTAACCTTAGGTGATCCACCTGCTGTGACCTCCCAAGGTGCTGGGATTATAGGTATGAGCCACCATGCCCAGCCCCCAACTTTTTTTTTTTTTTTAATAATGCCAGGATCATTGTGATATATGCTGGTCCACAATAGACCTCTAGCCATTAATCAATATGACCATTTGAGTGTTTCTACCAGTTTGTGTCTCCAAGGACTCCTGCTCCAGACAGGCAGATCTTAGCTGTGATCCTCTATGTGCACCTGACTCTGTAGATTTCAGGATGGTGGTTTGCTCTGTGACCTCCGTTTTTCAACAGGTCCAAAATAGGACACTAATTTTCCATATATCCAGCTTTCTCCTGTTAGAAAGATGGAAATGTTGACTTCCAAGTTCTTTTCATATCAAAGTTGAAACTGGGAACCCACATATACATTTTTGTCCTCAAACCCAAGGAGTTAGATAATGTTACTCTCCCCATTTTATATCTGTGGAAACTGAGTGCAGAGAGATTGGGATTTTGCCCATGATGGTGAGAGGTGAAGCCAGCTGGACTTCTGGGTTGGGTGGGGACTTAGAGGACTTTTCTGTCTTATGAGGATTGTAAAATGGACCAGTCAGCACTCTGTAAAATGGACCAAAATGCACCAATCAGCACTCTGTAGCTAGGATTGTAAAACACACCAATCAGTGCTCTGTGGCTAGCTAGAGGTTTGTAAAATGTTCCAGTCAGCACTCAGTAAAAATGCACCAATCAGCTCTCTGTGGCTAGCTAGATGTTTGTAAAATGGACCAATCAGCACTCTATAAAATGGACCAATCAGCACTCTGTAAAATGGGACAATCAGCAAGATGTGGGCGGGGACAAATAAGGGAATAAAAGCTGGCCACCCCAGCCAGCAGCGGCAACCCGCTTGGGTCTTCTTTCATGCTATGAAAGCTTTGTTCTTTGCTCTTGCAATAAATCTTGTTGCTGTTCAATCTTTGGGTCCATGCCATCTTTAAGAGCTGTAACACTCACCATGAAGGTCTGCGACTCCGTTCTTGAAGTCAGAGAGACCACAAACCCACTGGATGGAACTAAATCTGGACACAATGGCACAACAGTCAGTGGCAGAGTCAGGCTTTAATTAATTAAATTTATTTCCTTTTACTAAGTGCCCCAAATACATTCCCTGTTTTCTGTGCACTAGATTAACTGCAGTAATTCTTCCTGTGGTCATTAATGCCTAGTCAATGCTGTTTTCTAGTGAGCATTAAATATAATGTTTTAAATCACTTAACCCAGTACCTGACACAAAGTAAGTGATCCATAAATAATGGAAGTGCTGTCTGTTGTTCTTATTATATCATTTATTCCTCACAGTGACTCTAGGAAATAGAGTTCTCTACCTGCCATTTACAGGAGAGGTACCACCCCCCAGGGTCTGTTAGAATTGGGCTGAGATATACCCTAGGCATTGCAATTTTTGAAAGCTGCTCAGAAAATTCAAATGGGTAGCTAAAATGGAGAAGCACAGCACTAAAAGGTATGTTGATCACCTCATCCCATTGGTGCCATGAGGAAAGAAGGACTAATCTTGCCAGATTTACTTATTTATTTATTTCCAAAACAGAAGCTGAAAATTTGAATCACAATGAGAAATTTCCTAACTTGAAGTTGTCTCAAACCTTATTTTTAACAACACAGAATTCTGGAAGCTCAACATGGGACTGATACTTGCCGAGCAATATATTTGAAGTTAAATTGTGGAGACAAATTGGCTCCCTGATTAGATTAGAACAGTGGTTCTCAAAGCATAGAACATGGACCAACAGCATCAGGGTCACCTGGGAGGTTGTTAGAAAGGGAAATTCTCATAACCCAGCCCAGACCCACTGAAACAGACACTCCCACTCTGGGAGTGAGGCCCAGAGGCTGCATTTCCATCAGCCCTCTGGGTAATGCTGATGCCCACTGAAGTTTGAGAACCACTGGATTTTTTATCATTTATCATTTTATCATGTTCTTCTTGCTTCCATAATAGTAGAGGCAACCAATGAAAGAACAAAGTATCATCACAACGTCAAACTTCAACTGAGCTATGAGTTTGTGGAAATATGGAGTTTCAGGAAAGACAGATCCTCCCCTTTAAATCCAGTTTGAAATCCAAGTGAGAGAAAGCTGTACTGAAGTAGTGGCACTTTAATTTGTTCAGATCCCACCTCCACTATTTGCATCTCAAAAAGCCTATTAAATCAGCCCAGTGCAAGATCTGCAGGAAGCCCCCTACCATTTCAGCTACTTGAACTACAAAGGGAAGGGAAGGAGAGCGACTGTGGTTAGAGCCAGGAAGATTATTTATGCTATAAAGGAGGTGAGCCATGGAAAGTGTTTACAAGCTGAGTAATAAAATATTTAAAAAGAAAAGTGATATGGAAATGTGTATCCCAGACTCCATAGTTTCAGTATATTCATTTCCCAGGTTAAATACACACACGTACACAAGATCACGCTCACACACATACACATATGGATTCAAATACATGATGTGTGTAAAATGTGTGTGTGGCGGGGAAGCATGTGGAATATGCTATGAAGAACTATGAGCAGTTGATGTAAACTCTTCAAGACAGAAGAGTTTCAGGGTACAGAATAAGAGTGCTGACAAAATCTCAAAATCAGACTAGCATGTGAATTGGGAGGCTTGACAAGAGCACATTGACACTGGCTGCTTACAGTCAGAGTGTGGTATTGCATAGTAGTTGACATTGGGTGCTTTGGATTCAGATATTCAGGATTTACCTCTTGCTTCTCTTTGAAGGCTATTTGAGTTTGGAACAAGTAACTTAACTACCTCATTGGTAAAACTAGACTAATATGAAATTTTTGAAACTCTGTGTGTGTGTGTTTGTGTGTTTATGTGTTCATGATAGCAGCCACTAGTTAGCATTTACAGGGAAAAAGACTTATTGAGAGCCTATATATCAGACACAGTGCTAAGAATTTGGGATACTGTTTGCGGTCGCTTATTCAGGAAAGACAGAGGCTGGGCAAAGAATTATAGGTATACAGGGTGTTTTTAAAAAGTGAGGCTGCTATGGGATTGCAATGGGAAAATAAATCAGAGTCTGAAAGTGACTTCAACCTTAGTAAACGGTATTGGAAAGTAAGTGAGAAATGCTAGGTCAATTGCTCTTTACCTTTGGTGAGTGGCAGAATCTCCTGGAATACTTGTTAGAAATGCAAAGGACTGACTTCCTCCAGTGCAAATGCCTACACCTCCAGTTGCTAACTCCTGACAATGACTCATCTAAAAAGGCAACGGGATTATTGAGGTATTGGAGCTGATCAGAATCTTAACTGTGGCGGTGGGTACACAAAGCTACTCAGATGATAACATTGTAGAGCATAAAACACATTGTAGAGCATAAAACACATTGTAGAGCATAAAACACATTGTAGAGCATAAAACATAAAAGTGTATGTATGCATACATACACTTTAGGACAAATACAACTGGAAAAATCTGAATGAGAGCTTAAAAAGAATCCCGTGGACAGATCTTCTCCCTGGAGATTTGGGAGTTAGAGTGGAGTGGAGCTGGGGTATCATATTTTTTAATATCCCAGGTCATTCTAATATTGATCCAGAGTTGAGAGCCATTGTGAAGAGTAATGGAAAGCCATAGTAAGGTTTAACCAGGGATGTGTCTTGATCAGATTTTTGTTTGAACATCATGCTGGGTATAACAAGAAAATGGAATACAGAGCGAGAACAAAGAAGGAACTAGGAGGTAATCTAGGGAGTGATGATGTCTTGCAAAAGCAAAATGAGAGTAGAGATAGATATGTGGGTTTTTAATTTTTATGACTGACATGATCTAGTAATTGACTGGCATGAGACTGCAGAAGAAGAGTTTTTGAGACCCACGTGTTCTGACACTCCAGAGGAGATTGGAAGTTAAAGGAGAACGATTCTGAAGTTAAAAGTAAAGCTTAATAAATCAATCAGAAAGAGAATCGGAAAGACTCATTGGAGTCTGTGACTTGCAAAGTCCAGAATCAAAGGAAAGGGACCAGGATGCGCCACTGAGGCCTGAACTCTACAGCCAGTGCCCAAGACAAATGTGTTAGGGGACTTAGAATGTGACTAGGGAGTCTTGATCCTATAGCTTTCCCTAAAATCAACAAGAAGAGGACACAGCACGGTGAAAATACTCTATTAGTGTGGCTTGTTAAGAGGTAGGGTGCCCCAAGGAATGGAAGGAGGATAATTAGAAAAAGGAAAGTGAAAGTGATGAGAACTGCAAGGAGGCTAATTATAATAGCAAGGTGTGGAGTCATTATGGGCCAGAATTTGAGGGATAGCAGTGAGACTGGAAGGAAGGGGGTAATTACAAGTAGAATTATAAGGGAAAAATCAACAGGACCAGATGGCTGATTGAAAGTGGAGAGCCATGGGAAGGAGGCCAAGAGCCAAAAGGACATAGAACCATGGCAAGAGCACAGAAAAACAGGAAGTAGGATGGGGGTAGGTTCGGCAGGACAATAGAAGAGTTTGGTTTGTGATGTGTTAGTTGGAGGTGATGGTGAAGGAAAGACGTGAAGGTGCCCATTCAGGATGACAGCTAGAGAGAGGAGGCACGGGGTGGTGGCCAAAGGGTGTCCTCAGGGCAATGGCCAAGTGCTAGAAGCACCCAGGTTGAACATCGTGTTTGCTCCTTGTGTTGAGTGTTGCTCTAACACAACATGAAATAGAGAAGGCTCGATTCACCAAGATTAGCAAGGATGAGGCTTTGCTAGCAGACTTCTGAGCAGTTGCAGGATGGCAGATGCGGAGGCAAACAAAAGCAGAGGTAGTCATTTGCAGTGGAGGTCTTCCGTGAATACATTAGGGCAAATGCTGAAGAACTCTAGATGCCCATTAGAGGTGGCAGGGGAGGGAGCTGGCTTATGCTGCTTTTGCTACCCACTCTTACTCATTACTGCAAATCACAAGTTTTGGTGTTCAAGTTCAGGGGTTGGCAGAGTACTGCCGATATGCCAAATCCAGCTCACCCCGTATTTTTGGTAAATTGTTATTGTAACACAGCTGTGCCTGCTCATTTACATATTGTGTGTGGCTACTTTTGTGCTACAACAGAAGTTGAAGAGATGTGACAGAGACCATATGAGCCGCAAAACCTAAAACATTTACTATCTGGCCCTTTGCGGAAAATGTTTGCTGGCCTCTCCGCTAGTTCATGGGTGTCTACTCCAGTATGTGGCTTAGAGAGTCTTCAACATTACCAGTCTACTCCACCATCCATTACCCCAATACTATATTCATCTATTCATTCCTGCCCACCAGATGATTTGCCTATACTAGGGTTGTCCAATCTCTTGGCTTTCCTGGGCCACACTGAAAGAAGAATTGTGCTGGGCCATCCATAAAATACATTATCAATAGCTGATGAGCTAAAAAAAAAAAAAAAATCACCAAGAAATCTCATAATGTTTTAAGAAAGTTTACAAATTTGTGTTGGGACACATTCAAAGCTGTCCTGGGCTGCATATGGCCTGCGGGCCGTGGGTCTGACAAACTTCCTGTATACAATCTTATTTACAATTTTATGCAGACTAAGTCCCTCAACCTGTGTGTGTGGAGCAAGTGGCTGCCCCTCAGCCTTCACTCATGTTTTCCCTACTTGGGTGGGATTGATCCTGTGATCTTTCCATTGTTACTAATTTAGAGTCAGCTCTTGACCCTTCAGGGTGAGATTCAGTTTGAGGAGAGGAGACAAACATTCTGTCTTCCCACGTATGTGCGTATCAAAGGGTTTAGCCCCAGGAGCTGCTGAGAGAGCCCAGACTGAGAATCGGTCAGGAAAGCGCCAGGAGAATGTTAGGGAGATTGAGCCATGATTCCTAAACCATCAGACACCTCAGATCAACCTGAATCCTGCCCAGCCTCTGGGCTTCATGGTTATGGTTATGTGAATAAATAACATCCTTCATCATTTCATTCAAATTGGACTGGGTATCCAGCGACAGGTCATATAATGTTGAAACCACCTTTGTAAAATTATAACTGAGGAAGTTATGACGGTGAAAGAAATCAGACCTAACCAACTCCATCTTGCTTCTAACTTTAAACTGTCCTTGTTCATTACTGGACATAGGCCAAACTAACTTTGCGAAGGAAATCAGTTTATGGTTTGACTCTGAAAGAAAATTGGTAACAGTCTTTTCCTGACAAGACCCCCTTCTTGCCTAGGGATGTGTCTGCCTTTGCAGGACTGACAAATTAGCTACAAGATTAGAAATTACAGTTTAGGGGTCATGGAGCCTCTGGCTTCAAGTGTCTGAACCTTCCCAAATTTCTCCTAAAGATAACGTCACTATTGTAAAACCTAGGATCAGTGCTTGAGATATTTTGCAGACCCTGCACTCAAAGGATCAGCTGACCCCACCCAGACCAGCAATCTGGCTCAGTCAGTTCTGCCATCCCACCCAAAAACAGAAGACAGCAAGAAAACCTCACTTTGACCCCTCGCTGTGATTCCATCTCCAACCTGACCAGTCAGTACTCTCTACTTCCCAAGCCCCTACCCACCAATGTATCTTTAAAAACTCTGATCCCCGGATACTCAGGAGACTGATTTGAGCAATAATAAAACTCCGATCTCCCACACAGCCAGTTGTGTGTGAATTACTCTTTCTCTGTTGCAATTCCCGTCTTGATAAATCAGCTCTGTCTAGGCAGTGGACAAAGTGAACCCACTGGACAGTTAAAATGAGTCTTAAATGACTAACGTGGATACATCTAACATAGATACATCTCAGTTTACCTTAGTGATACCACTGGGGGAGCCCCATCCCCTCACCAGTGCCTAGTGGGGGAACTTGTGAGAGCCCTCCTCACAGTGCTTTTCCTGGGCTCAGCCCTCCACTATCTGCTTTGGCCTCCATCCCTCCATGTCGCTCAGAATTGCTTCTGGCCTCTGTGCCACAGTGGGGTTTATTTTGGTCAATACACGGATGCTTCTCCTGCAGGTTGGTCTTATTGAACAGCTTAGCAACAGCCTTTACTGTTCACATATTTGGTCCTTACGTCCAATTAAAACATCTTTGGTAAGTATCCTTTGGTTCAAAGGAGCAGCAACTGACACTAGCAGTTTTCAGGGAAAAAAAAAAAGGCTTTATTATGGAAGGATAATGGGTAGCTCATATGATGGAGAGAAAAGCTGGATTATCACTACAGCTAGGAAAGGGCAGGATTCTGGAAGATCTCAAGGATTAGTAAGCAAGAATTAACAGACATACTATTTAGGATCCAGATGTTGAAGCCACTCTAGCCTTCTTTTCCCCTTGTGTCTCTGCTCAAAATTCAAATTCCCAAAGGAAGAGAGGCCTTGGGTTACATATGAAGGCAGAGCTTCGATGGATAGACTCTACAAAATCATTTGCAGTGGAGGCAGGATGGTTAGCCGAAAGAAATTTTGCCATGACTACCAAAAGAAGGGAAGACGAGGATGCACAGAAAAAGAATTGTCAGTGATAAACCTCTGCCTGATTGCACAGGGGCCACGTTCAGGGATACTTGTGTCAGTTAAATCAGCATTTCTCAAACTTTAGTATGCCTCAGGATGGCCTGGAGGGCTTGTCACAACACAGATGCCTGGGCTTCTCACCTGCATTCTGATGCAGTTGCCCTGGGGTGAGGACCTGAGATTGTGCATTTCTAGGAAATTCTTAAAATGATACTGATTTGGCTGGTCCGAGGCACAGACTTTGAGACTCACTATCTTGTACACATTGTATTATTTTCAGAATTTTAGTTAAAAAAAAATTCCTAGGAATAATGCGTCAATGTTTGTGCTTGGAAGAAATTTAAGCTGTCTTCCTTGTTGTAGCTCAGCAGTTTTTAACTCCATCTTTTACTTGTTAGTGCTTGTTAGTGGTAATGGGTGGGTGTCTTTTAAATTTTCTTTGAATATAGCTCACCTAATCTTCTTGAGAAGATGCCTTTGTTTTTACTCAGCTTTAAGGTCCGTGTTAAAAGTTATGATGAAAATCAAGTCCTCGGGTGTGTTAAAGTCTATCTATTTTGACAGCTACAGTTAAACTCCAAATAACTTCAGAGGACTGAGGGAATTTGTTCCTAAAAATATTTTGGCAGGGGCTTATTCTCTTGAAAAAAAAAAGTCTTAACATCTGAAAAATATCTCTTAACCATACAGATTATTTGCCTTTGCTCATAGAAAGTGGAAAAGTAAATGAAGTTGAACGTGCTGCAAACTTTCATGAATCTCTAATAGATTGCTTGATTTATAGAAGATGTTCATGGCCCAGGAAGGATTGCTGAAGGTGCCCTGGTGACATCATCTTTTTGAAGATAATGTCCGGAGAGGAAAAGTAACTTGTGTTCATTTGTTTTGCATTTGCTAAAAATTACCTGACTGGATAATTTATAAAGAAAAGTGGAGTATTTGGCTCAGGGTTCTGCAGGCTACACAGGAAGCATGATGCTGGCATGTGCTTCTGATGAGGTCTCAGGAAGCTTACAGTCATGGCGGAAGGCAACAGGAGAGCAGACATGTCACATGGTCAGAAGGGAAGGAAAAAGGAGAGTGGAAGGTGCCAGGCTCCTTTAAACAACCAGCTGTCACATGAACTCACAGAACAAAAACTCACTCATTACCATGGGGAGGGCACTAAGCTATTTATGAGGGATCCATCCCCCATGACCTAAATACTTTCCACCACATCCCACCTTTAACACTGGGGAATCACTTTTCGACATGAGATTCAGTGGGGCAAATATCTAGACAACATCATAACTTGACCAAAGATCACAGTAAAGGTTAGAAGTACAGCAGGATTTCACATCCCTGGTTCCCAGCTTTGACGATGATGGCGGTAACAGCAATGGCGGTGTGATCACTGTTGCCACTGTTAGCATTCATATGGGGCACAATAGCAGTGGTGGTTACCATTTACTGAGTTTACAGTTTGCCAGATTATGTTAAGTACTTAATATATATTCTGTAGGTCAGGGGCCGGAAAACAATGTCTGTGTCCCGTTTCAGTAAATGAATCTTCAAGTGGCACATGACCACATTCATGTGTTTGTGTATTGTCCCTTGCTGATTTTGTGCTACCGTGGCAGGGTTGTGTAGCTGCAGTGGAGACTGTCTGGCCCACAAAGCCTGAAATATCTACTGCCTGGCTGTTTATGGAAAAAAATGATCTGACTCCTGCTCTGAGTCATTTCTGACATCAGCCTATAGAGTCAGCATTACTATGCTGTTTTGCTAATGAGGAGATAGAGAATCAAAGAGAAACTTGCCCTCAGATTACAAATATCAGGGAGATGGGATCCAAATTAAAGTTCATCAGTGTCCAAAATTTGTTTCCTGTATTTCTACACGATCCCTGATGAATTTGGCTAATTGTGTGGACCATATCTTATTGTAGTAATATAATGGATTATAATAATGTGGTGACATTTTTTTCTCCTTTGAACAAAATAAAGCGACATTTTAAAACCAAATAACAAGAACTGGTCTCTGCAGGATAATCACATCACATTGGCATATTTACTTTTAAAAGTAAATTATATTTTATAGTGGTTGTTAAGTTAATGAAATTATCATACTACCAACTAAGTGGATTTTATTATCATAGGTTTTTTGCAGGGCACCTGAGCCTTGACTGGTGCCCAATGAAATAACTGATTGCTGAGAGGGAATTTGAGCCCTGAGGCCTGATTCACCTCAGTAGCTGTATGTTCGTAGCTTGTAGTTGTAGCTGGTGCTAATTACCTCATTCAAGCAGGTGTTCTGTGTTGCTTTTAAAATTTCTAGCTTGATCTTTTAATTCAGGGAATTTCCATCTTTATGTTACTTCGCCATCATATAAGAATGCTTTACTTAAATATATATATATATGTGTATATATATATATTTCAATGTGAGACCAGTGCTGAGAAACACTATAAAGAATGTTGTAGGCTGGGTGCGGTGGCTCAGGCCTGTAATCCCAGCACTTTGGGAGTCTGAGGTGGGCAGATCACGAGGTCAGGAGTTCGATACCAGTCTGGCCAACATAGTGAAACCCTGTCTCTACTAAAAATACAAAAAATTAGCCAGGTGTTGTGGTGTGCACCTGTAATCCCAGTTACTCAGGAGGCTGAGTTGGGAAGATTGCTTGAACCTGGGAGGCAGAGGTTGCAGTGAGCTGAGATTGTGCCACTGCACTGCACTCCAGCCTGGGTGACAGAGCTAGACTCTATCTCAAAAAAAAAAGAAAAAGAATGCTTTTAGCAATGACGTATTTGAAGTCCTGTACCCCTGGGGTTATGGTCCCCTTGGCAGCAGGCAAGTTAACAGTTTCTTACATGAATAAGCAGTCAGGGAATTTCACACATTGTCCTGAAGTTTTTATTTCCCACTCTGTGCATCCATTTCTATTTTTTCTTATCACCTGGTCCACATTCACTTGACAGTCTTTAGGAAAAAGGACTACATAGTATAGATTGGGAATGTAAATTAGACATAGTTAGATGCTAGTTATGGGGCCGGTGGGTGGAGAAGAAGTGAATAATCCAAAACCCGAGGAAAGCTAAAACATTGTTTCTTAATTTATTAGATAGAGAGCAGCTGCTTCTATATTACTAGGAGCCCTGATTAAATTGCAGATTCCTGGGCCCTACTCCAGATTTACTGAATTAGAATTTCTAGGGAGGGGGCCTGGGGAGCTACATTTTTTAAATACTGTAAAGGTAGTTCTTATACATACTAAGTTGTGAGAATGGAATATAGCAAGACATAAGTTTCTATTGCTGTGTGAATGTTCCTATGTTGAAAGAGGGAAGGTAAGAAGAGCACACAGGTATATTCAGCTCACAAAATGTTTCATTCATATGTATCATGTGTTATGTACTTGCACGTACACATTACTCACACATGCATCTGCATGCATACACAAGTGTGTGTGTGTGTATATATATGCACACTTTTTTTTTCTTTTTGAAACAATCTCTGTTGCTCAGGCTGGAGTGCAATGGTGCGATTTCAGCTCACTGCAAACTCTGCTCCCAGTTTCAAGTGATTATCCTGCCTCAGCCTCCCAACTAGCTGGGATTACAGGCACCCGCCACCATGCCTGGTTGATTTTTGTATTTTTAGTAGAGACGGGGTTTTGCCATGTTGGCCAGCTGGTCTCTAACTCCTGACCTCAGGTGGTCCACCCACCTCAGCCTCCCAAAGTGCTGGGATTACAGGCATGAGTCACCGTGCTGGCCCACACATGAGTATATTTCATGTGGTCAAGCACAGATATGCTCATACATTTGCACTGTACCTCCCTCTGCCTAGAACAAGCTCTTTGTATACCTGACTCGTCTTATTCAAATCTCAGCTCAATTGTCACTTCCAAAGAAAGGCTTATCTTGACTATTGTGATAGATTTATTGCAAACAGAACCTTAATCTTCATTCCTCCTGGTATCTATGCCTTTTGCAGTGTGACTCTGCAGTTTCTTTCATCAAGGGGTGAAGTCGATGTCCCCTCCTCTGGAATCTAGGCTGGCCATGTAAAATTACTTTGACCAGTGAGCAACCAAACTTCCAAGGTACTAGCTACAGACCTCAAAAGATACATGTCTGTCTTAATCTCTCAGAACCCTGTGGCACTATATAAACAGTCTAGGCTAGCCAGCTGAATGATAAGACACACATGCCCAGTCATCTTATCCCAGCTGACAGTAAGCCAACCTCCAGACGCAGAAGCTGAAGGTATTTTATACCATTTGGTCATGTGTGGTCCAGAACAACAGAACTTCTTAGCTTATGCCAAGCTCATGAGAAATAATTGTTGCTATTTTAAGTCACTATATCATGGGGGTTCTTTGTTGCAAAGCAAAAGCTAATGCAACTATCTTTTCAAAAGGCCTCACCTAATTGCGTCACCACCTATGTATAGTTCTCTACTTTCCTTTCATTATTTGAGATTATTTTGTTTGTTTTTTTGCCTGACTCACTCTATAAGGATATAAAGGTATTAAGGATAGTCTCTAGCTTGTTTGCTGATAAACTTCCAGCGCCTAAAACAGTGTCTGGCTGATAGCAGACACTCAGAAAATACTTATTGAATCAATAAATGCTTTCGTTTAGGCATCCCTGGCAGATTCAGCTTCCTAATTTTCTATTCCTATGACTTACGTTGAATTTACTCTTGTGGGGTCTATAATGGAAGCTAATGGGAGGTTTGAATCTAGTATGTATATTGGGTTGCTAAGAAATGCCAGTTTAGGAGCCAGGTGTAGTGGTGCACACCTGTAGTCTGAGCTACTTAAGAGGTTGAGGCGGGAGGATTACTTGAGCCCAGGAGTTTAAGGCTGCGTGCGGTGAGCTATGATAGCGCCACTGCACTCCAGTCTGGGAGACAGGGTAAGACCCTGTCTCAAAGAATGCGTTTGTGTATATATATTATATAGTACATATGTAGATATATGCAAAAGAAATGTCACTTTGGGAAACGAAGTAGGCTACCCTCAATGCACAAAGCCCCTAACTGAAACATACATGCTTTCCTAGTATCCCAAGTAGGTCCTGCCGTATTTTGTTTTAATCCTAAATTCTGCTGCATTGGCTTCTATTGATTCTTCAGAGGTTGAGAAAATGTTTAAAAGATATTAAATCCAGAGATTTATGTGTTCCAAGAAACTCATTGTCAGTGATACTATGTCCAAACATTATATTATTTGTTTTCTGTGCATTGAGCAGAAAATCTCATGACTTATCCTTGGCAAGTACATGAAACATCAGGTCTGATTAAGCCCTTTTCTGCTGGCTACATATGTCTGACAGTGGGTCTCTTCTCTGGGATACATGACTCTCTCGCCTTCTCTTCCCAATCTTTCTTCTTCCAGACCTGAGATAGTATAATGGTTGAGGGCCTGCACTTTACTTTGGAAGCTGATTTCCAGAGTCAACATAGGCACTCTACTGCTTACTGTCTGACTTCAGGCAAATGACTTAGCATTTCTGGGCTCCATTGGGTAAGAGTACCTACCTTATAGGAATATTATAAAAATAAACAATCTAATATATGTAAATCTCCTAAACTAGAGACTAAGAATATAGTAAATACTATGTAAGTATTAACTGATGATATTATTTTTATTGGCATTCCTTGTCAGTCTTATTCCTAGGGAATAATTTGGTCAGAATTGGAAAATCAATCTTAGGATCTAAAGTTGATGACCACATTCCTATAGTGGGGCCATTCATTATGATTACTTTTAATAGTGATGATAATTACATTTGCTGTCTGCTTACCCTGTAATAGACTGGGGGCTGAAGCACTTTCTATTCCTACCCACTTGATCCTTTTCACAATCCCATGGTAGACAGGATTCTTGTCCTCTTACATATAAGACAATCAAGGCTCATATGGGCTAAAGAACCTTGCCCCAGTTCACCCAGACAGTCAGACAGGATTCCAGCCTAGGCAGTCTGACTCAATACACCACCCAATCCTACCTACTTCTGGCTACCCATAATGGAAATAAAATATATTTAGGTGGAAACCACCTCACATAAGAGACCCGTCTTACTGACGATGCTGTTTCTGTAGAATGCTGGTCGTTTACCTTTACATAGGACTTTGCAGTTTGTGAAATGTTTCCACATGTGTTGTGTCATTCACTCCAGTCCTCACAGCAGTATAGGAAGTAAATCAGTCCACATTTTCAAAACAGAAGGAACTGAGGGCAGGAGAAACTCAGTCACTTTAATTCCCTAGCCATCAAGTGATAACATTTTGATCATAATCTGGAGGCCCTACATCCAAGCCCTACCCTCTATTGATGATGATATGCTATGCTAATATACTACCGGTGGCTATTTTATTTGAGTTTCTTTTTCAATCTGTGAGATTGGGAGCATATGCTAGAATACAGTTTTATGATTAGGACAGCAGACATTCCTGAAATGCATACAGGCTTAAAATATCACTCTAAAGAGGGGTTTAACCTGAGAAGTACAAAATATTTTGAGATACTTTAGATAACATATTTTCTTTATCTAGCTAACATTTTATAGGAGTCCATTTTTAAAATATGTTAATGAAGTAAAATCATTAACTAGGTCCTAAGTTTATTTCTTGGTTGTCACAGTGTAATTTCCTATGCTACAAAGACATGTTTTCTCAAAGGCTGGTTAAGATAGACTTTAGATGGGAAAAAATTAATATAACTTGTTCAGATATGGTACTAAACAAATGTCTTAGTACCTTTAAGAACATTTTCTATGTTAATGTGTGCTGTGATGCTCTAGGAAGAAAGTGTATGGCCTCACAAGTTTATTAGACTATAAAAACCCCTGGGATGGGGATTGGCAAACTGTAGTGTGTGGGCCAAATCCAGTCTGATGCCTGTTTTTGTTTAGTCTGTGAGCTGAACAAAATAACTTTATTATCTAATCAGTTTATTTAAACAAAGAATATACAACAGACTGTATATGGTCAATAAAGTCTAAAATATGTACTGTGTGGCCTTTCATTGAAAAAATTTGTCAAACTGAACTCTACCCTGGAATGACAATATCATCACCATTGCCCCCATCACGCTAGCTTGACTCTAAAATGGCCATCAAGCCACCCTCTCTTAAACATGCATGTGGGCCGGGCGCGGTGGCTCAAGCCTGTAATCCCAGCACTTTGGGAGGCCGAGACGGGCGGATCACGAGGTCAGGAGATTGAGATCATCCTGGCTAACACGGTGAAACCCCGTCTCTACTAAAAATACAAAAGACTAGCCGGGCGAGGTGGCGGGCGCCTATAGTCCCAGCTACTGGGGAGGCTGAGGCAGGAGAATGGCGTAAACCTGGGAGGCGGAGCTTGCAGTGAGCTGAGATCGGCCACTGTACTCCAGCCTGGGTGGCAGAGCGAGACTCCGTCTCAAAAAAAAAAAAAAAAAAAAAACCATGCATGTGAATCTTCCATCAACAGGCGGTGGCTATCCTTCCACCCCTTCAATCTGGACTGGCCTGTACGTTCTTTGACAAAGTAGAAGAGTGACACTATGGCAGTTTTGGATGTGGCCATAAAGAAACTACAGTTTTCACCTTGGATTTTTGTCATTCTTAGTCACCATGTGAAAATGTCACTTGGCCAAGAGTGAGTAAAATCTACCTAAGCAACAAAAAGCCCTAGTACAATACAATTCGATTAACTCTCCTACATATCTGCTATTTTATATATATTAACCTACATCTCCCCATTTCTTCTCCCTGCCCTCTACCCATAGTAACCACTATTTCATTCTCTGTGAATTTGAGCTTTTTAAAAAAATGTTGTTGTTGCAAAAAGTAACTACGTAAGATGATAAATATGTTCATCTGTTTCACTCTAGTAACCATTTTACTATGTGTGTGTATATATACATAACATTATGTTATAAACCTCAGTTATACACAATAGCTTTTTAAGGCTATTGGAGAGGGAGAATACCCCGGACTAAACCAGTCTTCCAGCCATTCTCATCAAGGTACCAACTGTATTATTGAAACTAGCCTAGACCTTAAGACCAGTGCAGATGCCAAAAGCTGTCACCCAACTAGTCCTGCCTGAACAGACCTCCACGTTTGTGAGATATGGTAAATAAGATGATATTTAAAGATAATAAGTTTGGGCATAATTTGTTACATAGCAGTAACTGAAGCAGTCCTTATGTTCCTTCTCATCATTGGCTTCATCATCATTTTGCAGAGAATCTCTAGGCTAGTATCCCATGGCACTCACTTTGAGAAAAATCTGATTTTGAGAGTACAGTGCTGTCTTCAAAATGTGGTGTTTTTATTAATTTACGTAGACTATTCCATGAAAGATCTAAATTGGAATAGGTTGGCCTAGTAATAGTCATTTTGTCAAATACCATCTTATGCAGGGGACTATGTCAGGTGTGATACACCTGCAGAGATAAGATAGCAGCCCAAACATCTGAACCGCTTCATCTCATATCTCCAACCATTTCTTACATCCTCAAAGTGGAGGATTTCAAAAAGTGAAACCTCTGCTATCCAGCTGTAGTAAAATCTCTTTAGGGGGTTACAAGATCACAACATCAGGAGAAAAAGATCTCTTCATATGCACCAAAGCCCAGCACATTACAGATGTTCAATGGTAGTATCATGTCGAGGTTAATTTAAAATTCAGAAGAGCATCTTCCTTCACTCCTAGATGGTTGATACTTTCTCCCGTAGTTGACAGTTCTGCTACATAAGCCCTGCATAAGCCACAGGGTACCCTGATGGCTTACTTCAACTTGTCACACTCCTGATTACAAATCCTTAGCATACCCACTGTTGGAGAACCTCTCATTTCTCCAGCTGTGCACATGTGCCCCTCTACGATCTAGCCCCAGCTTGCTTCCCCATCTGCTGCCTAAAAAATGTCATTGAATTTTTTTATTGTTTCTAAAATGCACCATGTCCTCTCATAACTCCGTGGCTTTGCACATGCTATTCCCTCTTCTCTGAATGCAAGTCCTGCTTTTCCACCTAATCCGTATCTTCTCACCAAGGCACTACCATCTCCTACTCCATCTTGAAAGTTTTTAGACTCCTCTGTGGGAAGTCTGTCTAGGTATGTATGTATACCTCTGTTATACCTCTTTTACAGTGTTTACCACAGGTGGTTAAAATTTATTTTCCAGACGTAAGCTTTGCTTATCTGGGCTCTAATTTTTCATCCGTGAAATGGGTATCCTATGACTTGCCTGCAGGCTTGTTGTGAGAATTAAACCTAATGTAATATATATTTAAGCACCTAGAAACTGCTAAGGAAAAGGCCCTTTACAAATCTTTGCTGTCTTCACTTTCTATTTATGGATGACAATCTTCCCCTTCCCCACCTCCTCCATCACACTCTGAGCTGCTCAGGAGCAGGCAAGATACCTCTGGTATTGTCCTATCCACAGTGCCTGGCAAAGACCACGTGCTTGGTAGGTAGGTATTGAATGTATTATTCCTTCTAGTCTTTTTGCTTATCCTGACTAGTTACTGTATTGTTGAGGACAGCCAGTTACCTGTGGAGGAAAGTATTTATAAAGAGAGAGAGAGAAAAAAAAAAAAAACTCACTAAAAGCCTTGCATTTAGTTCAGGGGCATTATAATATAGGGAAAACACCATGGCAGATGTGATCATTTGTCCATCCCCATTGGTGGCAACCATGCACAACACCATTTTGGTTGTAAGTTTTTTCCTGTTGGAGGGCCAAAGAAAAATCTGGGCTCAGTCCGAATTCCCAAAAATGACTCAGTGCACTCCTTGCAATGGAAAAGCAAATGTGAGACATTTCAGACTCACATTGTTTGCAGGAGTCCAATTGAAGGATCTTCATTGCGATTTATCCTTTCTTGTTGTGTCATCCCCACCTACATAGGGTATATATTAGAACAATAGATGGAGGTTCAGCTTCATTTAGATGTTCTTGCCTTCCCTATGAATTGATTTTGAACTTTGTCTGTTTTCTTAATGTAATTTATTGTAAATTCAGCTGAGGTTTTACTCATGAAATTTTGTTTTTCATTATCTTGTGAAATGCCTTGGAGTGAACACCGGGAGAGTCACCTGGTGCCAGTTGGCTTTGTGGGCAGAAGGCAGATAGTTCACATGGGCTTTCTGGTCCTTCAGCATCCTTCAGAGTAGATGGGTGGTTGAGCTGCACAGCAGCCTGGTGAGTCAAGTGGCTGTGCAAAAGTAGAAGGGCCTACTCCTTGTTGCTTTCCCTTTTCTCACAGGGCCAGAGACAACAAAATTGTTTGAACTCCAGGCAGCCTCAGCTTAGGTGGCAGAAGTGTGAGTGAGTGCTAGGAGACACCAGCTGTAAAACACCAGGAAACCTAGGCCAAAGTATTCTGCAGCAGGGAGACCCATTAAAGCAAGATGGATGCTTGAGGGACTGCAATCCCACGAGAAGTTGAGTGTGGCCATGGCCCCTCTAGTTTAAGGTAGGGTAGTGAACATCCCAAAGAGCTTGTTGCCAAGAATCTCAGAGAAAGGACCTGGGGTCATTCATTGGAGAATCCTGCTTGTCTCCATATGAATTTCTCTTGTTGTACTCCACCATTTGTATATATAAATCCAAAACAAGTGAGTCTCTAAAAATCTGGTCCTGTAAACATATATCATAAGAGCCAGAGCTTAAATAGCTTATACACAGGTGAATACAAGTGAGAATGTTAATATTTTAAAGCTGAGCAGGTACCACAAAGGGTAGGTGTAATGGAGATGAATTTGCAGGAGAAACTCCAATTTTTAAAGCCCTTTCTCCAATTTTCTTGTTTTTAAATTTCACTGTCCATGGTTATTGTATTGCCTTCAATTTCCATGATGTTGACAGGATAGTTAATCAATATGAATTTCTGAGTTCATATATTATAAAGTTGGATATTATTTGTAGTAGTAGAACATGTATAGTTACATCACTTACTGACATCTGTAACTAAGCTAAGGCACTGTCAGGAAAGAGTGTTAACTGTAAATCTAGTACCCAGGAGCAGAAGGGATTGGTGCTTGACCCATGTTCTCTGGGCCCTGGCATCATAGTTGTGATGGTTAATATTGAGTGTCAACTTGATTGGATTGAAGGATGCAAAATATTGTTCTTGGGTATGTCTGTGAGGATGTTGCCAAAGGAGATTAACATTTGAGTCAGTGGTCTGGGAGAGGCAGACCCACCCTCAATATGGGTGGTCACTGTCTAATCACCTGCCAGCATGGCTAGAATAAAGTAGGCAGAAGAACGTGTAAAGAGCAGACTCACTGAGTCATCTGGCCATCATCTTTTTCCCATGCTGGATGCTTCCTGACTTCAAACATGGGACTGCAAGTTCTTCAGCTTTTGGACACTTGGACTCACACCAGTGGTTTGCCAGGGGCTCTCAGGTCTTCAGCCACATACTGAAGGTTGCACTGTTGGCTTTCCTACTTTTGAGGTTTTGGGACTCGGACTAGCTTCCTTGCTCATCAGCTTGTAGAAGGCCTATAGTGGGATGTCACCTTGTGTTAGGAGTCAATTCTGCTAATAAACTCTCCTTCTTATATACATCTATCCTATTAGTTCTGTCCCTCTAGAGTACCCTAATACAATAGTGTTTTCTGCCTAACTTCAACTTCATATATCAGCATCTGCTTCTCTGCATAAAGAATTTTTTCTACTGGGCAAGCCCATTCTGCATCTGCGCATGGCAGACTGACGCAGTAGAAAATTAATGCATCCTAAGAGAAGCTCTCAATAAATAAGTAGCAGAGACTCCCTTGCCTCTGAAGGGATAATTTTGAGGTACAAATCTATGTGGTTCTCAGAGATCGCAAATGAGATTATGCTCCATTCACTCCCAGTGGTAAGCTTCTTGACAACACGCGCTGTTTTCTGGCTGCTCTTGTTTTTCTCATCTCTCCCTTCACTACTGGTGTTTCATGACATTCCCTCTCAACTAAACTATTCGTTCTCTTATTATTTCCTGAGGTTCTGGCTCTGAGGGAAACCAAACCAAAACATACTTAGTGAAAAATTATATTTAAGAGCCCATGTGCCTTGAAGGAGAGTCTAGAACCTAAAAAAATTGAGTGGTGTGGTCCCATGAAAAGACAAAGTGACTGAAATACCAACCTTAAGAGGAAATCTATGAACACAGACTGATGGTACCAATGCACCCCAAATATACTCAATTGTGAAGAGAAGAGAAACTGGAATTACTCAAATGGAGCAGCTTTGCAGATAGATTCCTTTCTAGGATCTGATTCACAGTCTATAAAATCTGGATCTTTTATGTCCCCTAGTGTTGGGAGTGGGTGGGAAAACATACTGCTTTCCCAGCATTAAGAAGGCTCAGAGCTACCCTAGAGCTTGTACACTCTTTCTTATTCCTCTTCTCCTCTTGTTTTCAAGTCACATATGGTAGTGGAAGAAAAGTACAACAAACCACTTTTAAAGAGACTACATGGCCGCTATTGGAAAAAGTTAAATAACATGACTTGTATTTTGGCATTTGAACCTAATAATAGGGATACACAATTACAGAAACTCAGCTTTAGGAGGGATCTAGAGGCTCTTCTAGCCCAAAGCCCCATCTTGTAACTTCATACCTCTCTGATGGACTGTTACATACTAGGTAATTATTAAATATTCTCTAAGTGTCTATTTGAATTAATTAAGTGTCCTTCTGACAAGCTTGAACAAAGTCCATAATTGAGAGTTGGCTCCCTTCCAGGACAATGGTCTCCATCCCCACGTATAGTAATCAGTAATCTTTCCTTTTGCTCTCCTGTGGCTTCAATTAATTCATCCTAATTTTACTACTTAGGATCCTAAATAAGAGAATTCAGTACAGCTCCATCCTAGAGTGGCATCCCCTTTAATCTGTTTTCTAAGAAACACATCCACTAATCTTTTAACTGTTCATCAAGTGACCTGCTCATGAATCATTTTTGCCACATCTCTCTGAGCATATCTCTCCATACTTAATTGCCCTTAAAGTATAGCTCCAGGTATTAAGTAGAGTGCAAAAGGCCAAGAATGATGCTGGGGCTCTGGATTAAAGGTGATGGAACCATTCACAGGGATAGAGAACACTGAAGGAAGACCAAGTCTGGGCATGACTTTGATGAGTTTGGTTTTGGAGAGGTTGGATTTGAGATGTCTTGGAGAGATCCAAGAAGAAATATGACAAATGTATTTGGATATATTAATCCTGAACTTTAGAGGAGAGATCTCAATTGAAGAGAGACATTTATAAATCGTCTGCAAATAGGTGATAAGTATGATAATTGAGGCATACAGTATGTAAGCGTGAGAAGAGCAGAGGCCCTTAGACCAGGCCTTGATGAAATCTTACATTTATTTTCTGGGTATAGAAAAATGAATTTATTTTTAAAATGAGAAATATCAGCCAGAGGAGTAGAAGGAACTCCATGAGATTTCTATATCACAGCAAATAAAATAAAAGATTATTTTAAAAATAAGGGACTGAGGCCCGGCATGGTGGCTAACATCTGTAATCCCAGCACTTTGGGAGGCTGGGGTGGGCAGATCATGAGGTTGAGAGATGGAGACCATCCTGGCCAACATGGTGAAGCCCTGTCTCTACTAAAAATACAAAGATTAGCTGGGTGTGGTGGTGCACACCTGTAGTCTTAGCTACTTGGGAGGCTGAGGCAGGAGAATCGTTGAACCCAGGAGGCAGAGGTTGCAGTGAGCCGAGATTGTGCCATTGCACTCCAGCGTGGCAACAGGGTAAGACTCCATCTTAAATAAATAAATAAATAAATAAATAAATAAATAAATAAATAAAATAAAAGGGACTGATCAGTACTAATGAATATCCCTGAGAAACCAAGATAGAGCTTCAAAGAATGCCCTTCGAATTTAGTGGTAAGGAAGTCTTTGATCAGCTAAGTAAGGTCATTCTTGGAAGTGAATAAAAAATTCCAAGTTTTGGTGTTTATGTATGTAAACTACTGGAGTTCTAAAACTGGCTCTAAAATCAAATCCCTCAGAGAACTCTTCTGGATATTCAGACCATGGCAACACCATTTGAATCAAAATGCAAAGTACTATGCCTTCTTTGAAGGCAAGGAGGCTTTTGTTAATTATGAATTCTGGTGAGTTCAGGAATTTATAAATTTTCTAGCTAACTTTCCCAAATCACGTTAGTCATTCCTTTGCTCAGAAGCCTCCTAAGCCTCACTTTTGATTATCGTACAGCTTTGTTTTATATAGATTTTGTAAGCTGCTATTCACCTTCCTTGCCTTATTCACAGTAGTTCCCCAGATCCCCTCTATGGAGCCATACCACACTTTCTCATGACCCCATGCATTTACTCTTCTATTCCTTTTGCAAGACACACATGTATTAGTCTGTTCTCATGCTGCTAATAAAGACACTCCTGAGACTGGATAATTTATAAAGGAAAAAGGTTTGATTGAGTCACAGTTCCACATGACTTGGGAGGTCTCACAATCATGGTAGAAGGTAAAGGAGGAGCAAAGTCATGCCTTACATGGCAGCAGGCAAAAGAGCTTATGCAGGAGAACTCCCCTTTTATAAAACCATCAGATCTCATGATATTTATTCACTATCACGAGAACAGCATGGGAAAAACCACCCCCATGGTTCAGTTACCTCCCACTGGGTCCCTACCATGATACCTGGGGATTATGGGAACTACAATTCAAGATTTGGGTGGGGACACAGCCAAACCATATCAATGTGCAGTAGTTTTTGCATTGCTGCTGTAACAAATTACCATAAATTTAATGCTTAAAATTATAAAAACTTGTTATCTCACAGTTCTGTAGATCAGAAGTCTAGATACAGTGTACCACAACTGGGTCCTCAGTTTAGAGTCTCACAAGTGCCTCAGGCTAAAATTGAGGCATTGGAAAGGGTCCATTTATTTCTGGAGACTCTAAACTGAGGGAATGAATCACTTCCAAGTTCATTCAGGGGGTTGCTCAAATTCTGCCTCTTACAGTTGCAGGGCTGAGATCTTCATTTTCTTGTTGGCTTTTAGTTGTAGACCAACTTTTGCTCCCAGATGCTGCCCACATTCTTTCTCATGCTTTTCATGCCCCCCTACCCCAGTCACCCAAAAATGTCAGCTTGAGTCCCTCTCTAGCTTCAAATCTGTCTAACTTCTTCTCCCTTCTCTCTTGGAGTCAAGCCAAAGAAAAGCTCTCTGCTTTTAAGGGTTTTTATGGCTCAATTAGGCTATCCAAGGTAATCTAAAATCTGAAATAATATCTCTATTTAAAGATCTATAACCTTAAAAACTGTACAGCACCCCTTTTGACAAGTTGGGTGACATTTGCAAGTTCTAGAGATTTGGGCAGGGGTATGTGATTGATGAGATGATTCTGCCTACCATAGCATGCTTTTCTTCCTCTTTCTCCCCTCATGTGCACCAACTTAGCTTTCAATTCCTAGCAGAAATGCCACTTCCCCTATATTTAAATTTCTACTGCTATCCCCACCTCCAGGAAGAACCCATTGCTCCCTATCTGTGTCTCCTCAAACCTTTGGCCATACTTTCACTTTTATCTTATTGTATTATTCTTAAGAGTGCATTTGATCTACTGCTAGGCTACCAATGTTTTGAGGACAGTGAAAATGACTCATTTGTCTGTCTCCACACCTTAGTGCACCAGACTGGGTTCTGTGACATGTGTGAGGAATCTTGAGTTTTAGTGCTTCATCTTCCTATTGTTCTCTGTCTTGTCTGTTTCCCTTCTTCCTGTGACTCCAAATTAATCACAACTATGAAAATGCCTCTGTTCATATTCCCAGAATATATAAATCTGAGTGTTGAGTTTCCTTCTTGGATTTTTATTCAGCCCAGTGTTTCATTCCATCTCAAATTCCCTATAAGTCAAGTGACAGAGAATCAGGATCTGCAAATCACCACTGAGTAAGCTGTTGAATAAGGTGATTGTCCTTCTAACAACCTCTTGCAATAGGTATAGACTTTCCGTCCTCCTCCTTTTAGGTTAGGAAACTCAATCATGAACAGGTAAGGAGGTTGCCTGACTTCATGAGATAGATACAGGTGAGAAAATGGGTGCTCTGAATCGAGGCTCCAGGTTTCTGGGTCCATGACTCTTTTTTCTATCTATAGTACTTCAGCATGCATTATTTTCATATGACTCTCTTAGCCTCAAGAAAGTCTCCACTCAAGTGCTCCCTGTCATCTTTGTCACTGTATCAGCCAAGTGTGAAGTTTGGAGTTGCCTCCTGTCATCCTTCTTTCCCTGCTGGGCCTCATGACTCCTGGATTCATTGATCCAGGTCGTACCTCTCCATCCCAGCAGGACTTTTAGATATGTCTGGTTTATTATGGTCTCCACACCTTGGTGCATTGGACTGGGCTCTGTAAGATGTGTGAGGAATCTTGGATTTTAGGGCAGAATTTGACAGAAGTGCAAGGCATGCACACCATCCACGCAAGGGCTTGCTAGGTCTCCTTGGAGAAACAAGCCCTGGAAATGACCCAGAGCATTCTATATACACAAGTGTCTCAGGGAGAGGGAAAAAAAGGAAAAGAAGAAAAGAGCAAGGAGCAGATTTTGCCTTGTGTTATTAGGCAGCAAACTCCTGTTTGAGTCTAGAGGGAGAATGATGCCTTGAGTCTGTCATAAAAGTTTCATTGTCACTTAAATTCTAAACCTCCTTTATAATAGACAACCTTGGGAAGGGTGTGGGTTTTTTTGTTGTTTGTTTTTTGTTTTGTTTTGTTTTATTTTTTGTTTTTGTTTTTTGGTTTTTTTTGTTTTTAACTTTCTTTTAATGTAAGTAACAAATTCTCAGTTTTTTAAAAGCTATTGTTTTCAAATTTGATTAAATTGTCCTGGAACTTATGTGCAAATTTAGTCATCATCTACATAGCATATTATATTTTCATGGAATTTTGTGATCTGTTGGGCACCCTTTCTTCACTCCATTTGGGGAAGTGCTAGTGCAGTTTGCTTGGTTTCTCACTCTCACAGCCTATGGGTACTTTTCACATCAAGGTATATGGGATTTAACACTTAAAAATTGCCTCAGAAATTGCATTAACTGGTATTTATAGCATTAAAGGGAGATATAAAATTTTTCCATTTTTTATATAACTTTGCAATGAGTACAACTAATGGGATACAGTATTTATGAGTGCAAAGCCTCCTCTAGATAAATACAAAAATCCCATTGACTACACTGTGATTAAGGAAGAACAGGAACCAGAAGATTATAAATTTGATGCTTACCGAAACAAGTTCTAAAATTTCATTTTTGCTGCATATGTTCATTTTTGTGTGCAATTCTCCACTATGGAAGATTCGGAATGCACAGTGGGGAAGGTAGAAGACTGATTCTTAGATCTGGTCTGTCACTAACTAGATGTCTAGGGCCTAGGGCTGGAGATATACAAATTGTTAGTGACAGAACCAGAATTAGGTTCTTTTGAGTCATATGGAAAATGCATCAATTTTAGTGGGGGTTGGATCAAACTAGGGGTCTTGAATACTTATTGGAGTAACCTTTTATTTCCCTGTCTTTAGTCTCTTCTTTTAATCTATCCTTTCTTCAAAGTAAATATAATATATGCAGAATCTATGAGCTATTATTCATGGAACTCAATCTTTTTGCTTTTGGAAGGGTTTTAAAATCATGTCTGACTTGCATCATTGCCCCAGTGTTACTGGGGCTTCTGGCTGAGGAGCCAAGACAGCTTTTGTGTGTGAAATGAAGGTGACTTGGATTAGGAGAGTGTGGCTGGCCCGTGGCTCTGGGAGTCTCTTCACACTGCCCAGGGCACTGCCACAGGCAGGGACTGTGCACACAGATGGAAAGAAGCCAGCCTGCTGGACTTTCCAAGGAACCAGAAGGCTTTTGTGCAGTTGGATGCCTTCTAGAAACTTGGTGACATGAAAGGATGAAACATTGCCCCTTGAAGAAATGGCAGCTGTTAACATAACCTGGGGGGAGTGAGGGTAACACAGGAGAGAGCACCAGCTGGAGCTGGTAGAGCAAAGTTGTGACCTTAGCATTCCTGATTCCCACTCCCTTATAGAGATGCCCACCCAGATATCACCCTGTGTGCTATGTTAGAAATTCATTTATTCTCTTGCCTCATATTCAAGATGTTATCTCTTGATATACAGCTTCTCAGAACACCCCCAGATTCTTGAGCAAGTATCATCTGTCTCCTAATGGCTATGGTGAAATATGACACTTGACTTGGAGTTAGGCAGACCTGATTTGGAAACTCCAGCTCTGCCATATCCCTAAGCATGGTTTTCAACCTGTTTTCTAGTTTTCTTCATTCATAAGGAGAAGAAATGATAACTATGAGAGTGGTCATAGTAGAAGATACCATTTATTAAATGATTACTTGATGCAAGGAATTGTAGTAAGCAGAGTACAGAGATTTTCTTTTAATTCATTAAAACAAAATCTGTGTCACAGTAGACGGCATTACCTGCATTTTGCAGATGGAAAAACTTGAGGTTTACCATACTTAAGTAATTTATATAAGACTGCCCAAACAATGGCAAAGCAACAACTGAAAGCCAATGCCATCTGAGTTTGGTTGTTGTGTGAGTTTCCTGGGGCTACCTTAACAGAGTACCACAAACTGGCTCAAACATGAGAAATTTATCACCTCACAATTCTGGGGACCAGAAGTCCAAAATCAGGCCCATGGTCCCTTTAAAATATGTGGGGGAGAATCTCTGGTCTCTCTTAGTTTTTAGGGTTTGCAGACAATCTTTGGGTTCATTGACTTATTGATGCATAATTCCAGTCTCTGATGCTATCACTGCCTACCCATCCTCTCCTTTTGTGTCCAAATTTTTCTCCTCTTATAAAGACATGAGTCATATTGGATTAAGGGCCCATTCTACCCTAGTATGACTTCTTTTTAGCTAATTTTACCTGCAACAATCCTATTTTCAAATAAGATTCCATTCTGAGGTGCTGGGACTTAAGACTCCATATCTTTTTGAGAGACACAATTCTTAGAGTACAGCCTCTTGAAATGAGTGCTTTCAGGCCTGCCATGAGAAAGAAATGAAGTAATGGATGTAAAGTACCTGGTAGGCAGCAGAACTTGGGAAATGCTAATTTTTCCAACAAGATTATCTTAGGAGATAATGTCTTAATCCAAAATATGTATTCAAAGGTAAGAATTGGAGGCATGGTGGCTGGCCAATAGGGAAACATTTTTGGACATGGAGATTTTTGATCCCCTTAAAATGTAATGGCACCAGGAAGGAATGACCTGTTTGATCTTTCTTTCAACTGAGTAGCTTAAAACACTGTAACTATTGAGTGCAAGCCCATTTTTTCCATCTTCTTCAGCAACTCTCTTTGTAAAGTTAAAAAGAAAAAACAAAGATATGAACACTTTTCTTTGACCATATGAAAAAATGTAGATGTAGACATTCCAACAAGAGGAAACATGTAAAAGCCAAGAATGTATGTGACCAGTTTAAGCATGATGTCATGGCCAAGGAAATGTGGTCCAGCCATCAAAAGGTAATTTCAAAGTAAATTATTCTCCTGCATTTCTAAATTATCGTGAAGGAAAAAAAGAGTCCATTGCATTATTTCCTAGAATCTCCTTCCATTTTCCATTTATTTCCCTCACGCCCCAAGCCCCTTTGCTCCTTTCTCTTCTAAACTCCATCATCACTTCCTCCCCAGGGGCTAGCCTGATGCCTCTTGTTCCTTCACTGTTGCCTCTTCGGTTTTGTTGCTTTCTCTTGATTCTTCATTTTCTACATCACAGATTCTCAAACATCCAACCTAACAATGATAGAGTCCTAAGTAAAAGTCCTGGATGATAAGAAATAAATTAGGCAAAATCCACAAACCTTTTGAGTCAGCAGAAGGAAAGGCTGTGTGGGGAATAATTGCAGTTGCTTTGCTTCCTCACATATAATAAGGAATTATCCTGGACTGCAGACAATGTTAAGCTTGATTCATGTTTCTGCCTTGCTCATTTGCCAGGAGGCTGGAAACAGAGGCATCTGTGGAGCATCAATTTGGTGGCCGTTGGCATATTTTCTCCATGCAAGGCACTGTGATAATCACTGAGGATGTCCAGAGACTTTGTATACTGGCATCACTGCTGTCAAGTCTGAGGCTTGAGGGCACAGTGAGTTCCCTGAGCCTCCTGGGTATGCCAGCCCTTTGAGCTAGCTCAGAGCAGCATGACATCAGAAGCAACTATTGAGGCCAGGTGCAGCACTGTACCTAAGATTCAGAATGTAACATGAAGGGATGTTCTTTAGGTTTGTGCCACAGGGTCTTAAGTGAAGTCAGAGACTTCATGAATTGCAAATTTATGAATGACACAAGTTTTGAAGGAATCGTAAAATGATTGGATTCTAGAATCAGTTTTTAAAATGATTTCTACTGGCTGGAAAACAGGTTCAACGTAAGAAGAATAAATTCAAGAGGGATGAGTATAATTTCTTGAGTATGAGCCCAAAGAAAATTCTAAGTAACAAATCCAAGAATGAGGGTAGAAGATATAATTTGGAAGCATCCAAGGGAACAATGACATGGAGTTTTGATTTGCTGTTGGTCCACTAATATTCTTTCATCAGGGTTATGCAGAACAAATGTAAATGTTATCTGAGATGTTGATGCTCACAGAATGAACCAGCTACTTCCAGAGTATTTTGTTTAATTCTCTTTGTTGTGCTTGAAGAGAAACATGTACAAAGCTGAGCTTCTTTGGTGGAGAGCATTCTAAGTAAGTGGTAGAGACAAAACCGTCTGTGTGTAGAGAGGATGGCTTGGCCCAGCAATAAAAGACCATCAGATGTTTGGTCCACGGTCATGCAGTCTGGCTTGATGCAAATTCAGAGTGAAGAATTAGTACCAATAAGAGATGATCTAGTAAAAGTAGACTTTAGCCTAGAGAGCAATGATTTGAATGCAACCTGTGTATCAACAAAGATTTTTCTGCCAGCTTAGTGTATCAGAAGCCTGTTTCTCTGCCTGTGGAAATGTCATGTTCTCCCCAGAAGGTGTAGACTCCCTCCTGTTTGGTTTCAGACAATTCACTTACAAGGCCTTGGTGTACATAAGATACTTTACCGAAGACCTAAAAAGACGAAGAAGTTTAAAGCACACAATTAAAAAATAATACTTGAAGTTCAGTGCTCTATTTCCCTCTTCTAAGTACTCCTCAGTCACTTCCATGAGTCAGGATCTGCACAGTTCCTCAAATCTCCCTCTCTCCCCTGCTTCCGTTTTCTCTGTCCCCTCTCTCTTCCATGTAGAGATGCCTGGTGGTGTCTCTTCTTGTCTTATTTCTTGCCAATCCTTATGCACAGGATCTCGCCTACTTCCTCAGGTGAGGAGCTTCTCAAGATTTGCCTAAAGAGAATGTTACCTCCCTATAAGGATTGCTGGTGCAAGCCATCATACTAATTCATTGTTTCACTCATTCCATTTACAAGTTGAATTCTGTGAAAGTGAATTGAGCTGCTTCAAGAAGTGCCAGCTTCCTCAAAGGGAGACTGATGAGAAGAGCTTGTACATCATCTGAGTGACCACCCATCTAGAATCTGGTAGTTGTGCTTCAAAGTTCCATTGAATGGTGGGACTTGGGTGGTCTCCAAAATGACCCTTAGTCGTGACAGACCATTATTCTTTAATTTAGGTCTAAGTTATGAGTGACTGATCATTGCTTTGTGTGGACCGTAAGGCAGCTTGGTGGGGGCCACTGCTATATTGATTAGGATTATTCGTTCATCAGGTATTCATTAAGCCTTCCCATGAGCCTTTTATGATTCTTGTAATGCTGTAGTGTAAAATATTTTCTCATGGAAAATAAGGCCTGTGTGTCGTCTTATTTTACAAAACGACATATTGCACAGGAGGGATTCATGTGGGTCTTTCAGAAAGACCCATGGTGGAAGTTTGGTGGGAAAGAAACTTACTCTCACAGAAGGAGCCAGGCTTACGTGACTTTTGGCATTGTTCATTGTGGTCATGTGTTTCTAGACTCCTATTCTTTCCTAGTGAGCCATGGGATTAAGACCACTCTGGCCAAAATTTCTAAGTTTTATATCCTGTTTGTACTGTGCTCTATGGTGACTTCGTGATCATGCATTCAAGTTGTATCATTGTCAGTAACATTCACAGAGCCCATAGGTTGGCAGAATTGACAATGTCATCTTAGGAAGCTCTCCCATGGAGGAATTACAAGTGCAATAGAGTAATTCTTGCCCTTTAGAAACATGGCATATGTATCCAAGTGTTCTCATTGTTCAATTCCCATCTATGAATGAGAACATGCAGTGTTTGGTTTTCTGTCCTTGCGATAGTTTGCTCAGAATGATGGTTTCCAGCTTCATCCATGTCCCTGCAGAGGACATAAACTCATCCTTTTTTATGGCTGCATAGTATTCTGTGGTGTATATGTGCCACATTTTCTTAATCTAGTCTATCATTGATGGACATTTGGGTTGGTTCCAAGTCTTTGCTATTGTGAATAGTGCTGCAATAAACATACGTGTGCATGCATCTTTATAGCAGCGTGATTTTATAATCCTTTGGGTATATTCTCAGTAATGGGATGGCTGGGTCAAATGGTATTGCTAGTTCTAGATCCTTGAGGATTCGCCACATCGTCTTCCACAATGGTTGAACTAGTTTACAGTCCTACCAACAGTGTGAAAGTGTTCCTATTTCTCCACATCCTCTCCAGCACCTGTTGTTTCCTGACTTTTTAATGATTGCCATTCTAACTGGTATGAGATGTTATCTCATTGTGGTTCTGATTTGCATTTATCTGAATTCACTTGGATACAGGGTGGGGAATGTCACACACCAGGGCCTGTCGTGGGGTGGGGGGAGGGGGTGAGATACCATTAGGAGATATACCTAATGTAAATGATGAGTTAATGGGTGCAGCACACCAACATGGCACATGTATACATACATAACAAACCTGCAGGTTGTGCACATGTACCCTAGAACTTAAAGTATAACAAAAATAAATAAGTAAAAAAAAGAAACATGGTATATGTAGCCTGTTGATGACACAATTCCCTGAAGAAGTTGACACAATTCCCTGAAGAGTACATTGTATTAAAGGAATGTAGTGAGGTGAAATGACAAACAAAAATGATAAGTAGCCCTTTTGTTTCAGGTAGGCAAAGCATAACCAAATAGTTAATCTTTAGGTTCCTAGAATGTAAAAATGGCAGTGCTCTTTGATTAAAAAAAAGAGAGGTGCTAACCTCAGAAGGAGAAGTGTGTTTTTAAAGGCATATCAGTTTGGCTTTGGTGTGAAAATTCCTCTAGGTATTTCAGTAGGAAAAGATTTAATCCAAGGGCTTAGATGCTTACAAACTCATCTGCTAGGCTACAGGAGTGGTTTTAGACTGTGCCTCAAGAAAGATACCCTCACTATGAACCAGTGAACTGTAGGTGAGGGACCCTTCACATTCATGGCCCCCTTCCTGGGTTCTGGGAGGTGCCCTGGCATTTTTCTATTGAAAATGTATATATATATTTTTTTGCTTAAAGAGAATTATACAAGTAAGCATTAGCCCCCGAAACTATGGCTTGGACCCTGCTCCAGGACAATAAAGAGTCAGTCATCTTGCTACTATGTCTGGAGCCACAACTGAAGTTAGGAGCTTAAGATATCTCCTCCATAATAACTAGGACACAGAAATGAAGTCTCCAGAACTAAAGAGTGTCCTCTGCTGCTATTAAGGCTGGCTCTTGGCCCCCAAGAAGGAGAAGAATGAACCCTAAAATGCTGCTTACAGATAACTTTGTGATCCCATGACCTTATTTTCTAGGAGAAAAGACAGAGCAGAAAAACAGCTATACTTTCTTTTCCTTTTATCATTTTGAAATGACTGCTTCTCAGGTAAGAAGCAATACTAGAGATATGAATATATAGTTATTCCAGCTTTCTTTTGGTTGGTTTGCAAGGTCTATTATTTTCCCTTTGTATTGGTTTCCTAAGGCTGCTATGACAAATTGGCACAAACTTGGTGACTTAACACAGCACACTTATTCTCTGACAGTTCTGAAGTCTGGAAGTCTGAACTCACAGGGTTGAAAAATCAAGGTGTTGGCCTGGCTGTGTTCCCTTCAGAGGCTCTAGGGGAGAATTGGGTCCTTGCCTCTTCTGGCTCCTACTGGCTTCTGGCATTTGACTTGTGGCTGCATCACTCCAATCTCTGTCACCATAGTCACACTGCCTCCTCTTCATCTGTCTATACACAGCAAATGTCCCTCAGCCACCCTCTTATAAAGACACATGTGATGGCGTTTGTGGCGTATCACGGAATGATATGGTTTGGCTGTGTCCTCACGCAAATCTCATCTTGACTTGTAGCTCCCATAATTCCCACATGTTGTGGGAGGGACCTGGTGAGAGATAATTGAATCATGGGGACCGTTACCCCATACTGTTCTTGTAGTAGTGAATACAGTGCAAGAGATCTGACGGTTTTGTAAGGGGAAATCCCTTTTGCTTGGTTCTCATTCTGTTTGCCTGCTGCCATGTAAGACATGCCTTTCACCTTCCATCACGATTGTGAGGCCTTCCCAGTCACGTGGAACTGTGAGTCCATTAAACCTCTTTTTCTTTATAAATGTTATATATAAAGTTTTGGTGCCACAAAAGAAATAGCACTTGAATATAAAATTTTCTTTTTAATTCTCAGCAAGGCAAGTTACCTCTATAGAAGGGTGTGCTCTTACAGATGGAGCAATGGTGAGGGCACACTTGGACAAGGGAGGAGAAGGGATTCTTATCCCTGATGCACATGGCCCTGCTGCATGTGGTTCCCCTATTGGCTAGGGTTAGACCACACAGGCTAAGCTAATTCCGATTGGCTAATTATGATGGGGTGAGTGCTTTGGCAGGAATCAGGGCAGAGCAGGTAGCAGGTAATCGGAATTAGTGAGGGTGGAGTAGCTGATCAGAATGAGTCAGGGTGCAATAGGTAATGGAAAATGGTTGCTTTACAAGGAAGTTAAGTTTAAAAGTAGAAGACAAAGAATTGAACATACTGAAATATTAATTATTTGAAAAGAAATTTAGAACTGATATCTAACATAAGTTACCCAGTCTTGGGTATGTCTTTATCAGCAGCGTGAAAATGGACAAATACATAAGACACATGTGACAGCATGTATAGCCCAGCCATATAATCTAAGATAATTTCCCCATTTTAAGAGCTTTAATTTACTCACATCTGCACTGACACCTTTTGCAAATAAGATAACATTTACAGATTCCAGGATTAAGACCCAGTATCTTTGGAGCCATTGTTCAACCTATCACACCATTCTTTTACTTGCAGCCGTTCTGTGCCCTGTATTTAAGGACCATCTCTTGCAAGCAACTTAGTTGATTTTCTTTAAAAAAAAAAAAAATTCTGGCCATCTCTTCTTTCAACTGGCATACTTAACTCATTTACATTTATCAAAATTACTGATTTACTTAGGTTTAAGTCAATCATCTAATTCTTTTCTTTTTGTCCTACCATTTTATAGTATTTTTCCCTTCTATTTTCTTGCCTTCTTTTGGATGAATAAAATGTTTTTTATTATCTACCACACTTCCCCAAGTTCTATATGTGTGCTTTTAAATTATGAAAACTAATTTGCATGCAGAATCTTAGCTGCAAAGGCATCTGGGAAATGTATCATTTAACTTTTCCAGCCTGCCAGTCAGAGGAAGCATGAAATGTAGTTGAGAGGCATTTCACAGCAGCCAACACACATAGTGAGTGAACAGTGCTGTGACTTTTCCCACTTACCCCTGCCATCATTACACAGCATGAGTCAAACTGTGTGTTTGCAAGCTTTCCAGTACAGAATACACAGCTTCAAGGACTTAGATGGATACATATAAGCCCAGGAATTGAACTTGGTGATAGGTAGACAGAAGCTTCAGGACATCTTTTTATTTTCATAATTCTTCAGTGGTTTGCAGAGTGAAATGAACTGGGAAAATGATTGCATGGCTTCTGTTTTGACTTTGAAGGACTATCAAAAAGTCTAGTAAGGTGATTAAAAATGAGAACAGAGATCAGTAAAATAAATGTAAAACTGTTTCAATCAGATGATCTACACAAAGACTAAGGTCTAGGCATCTGCTTGGATGAAGATGAAAATACAATTTCTTTATCATATCTTTAGTTCTGCCTCCACTTTGGATGAAAACATATCACCTCAATTTAGGATTATACCTAATTTTAATTTTGGTTATAAAGCAGATGAGAATGGATTGCAGCAGGAAGTGGCAGAATTAGATCCATGCTCAGTTCTTTTCCAAGACAGTTTGGCACAGAAATCACAGCCTGAAATGGAACATCTCATTGTGGTTCCTCATGTGCTAGCAATAGAAGCTGAATAGAAAATTTGCCTTAAAATACAATCCAGAATGGGAGTGAATGTGGGGACAGTTGCTGCTACCCAGAGAGCAGGCAGGCTTCTGAAACAACCTAATGATCTGTGCAACATGGATTGGAGTTGTCCTTGCCAACCCTGATGTTTTCCTGTGCTGAGTTTTAGTTAAACAACTCTGGGGATGGTATACACTTAAGCAGCCTTCCAAAGACAGCTCTGTGGAAAATACCCTGCCCAGACCATCCGCTCTGTGGAATTCTCATTGAGATTTCCTTCAGAGTCCACACATGAGCCTCTCTTTGCCCTCTGTTTAAACATTTAAATTCTGGGCAAGTATTACAGAATTTAATACATTGTTTAGAGATCTCCAAGATTGTTCTTATTGGCATTAGTGACTATGTACTAAGTCCTTGTTACCTGCCAGTTTAAAGAAGTTGCTAGGAGTATACATCTCCTGGGACATTTAGTTTGAGAGTTTTCTCAGCCAAGATGCATTTTCAGTAACTTACTTCTTTTATCTACTCTACAGTTGGAAGCAGCCAACATTCAGAAGGGGCTAGGTGATGTGCTTGGGGCCAAAAATTATAAAGCCTCAGGAAGAGGGAGGTCTGTAGCTTTTTTTAGATGTTTTTTTGCTTGGATCATGAGTGTGAAGTCTGGAAGTGCAACAGTCATTTCATGAATGTGAGGATGAAAGTCACATGCATCAAAGGGAGAGCAAAGCAGGAAAATAAAAATAATCCAGGTTCTTGACATCTTCCTTAACCAGCTACAACAGACCTCAACTGTTTGTCTGCAGACTTTACCTTGTTTCTGAAAAATAAATCCTTGTATGTTCACTGAGTTTTCTGTTGCTTGCAGCCAAATGCAATCCTATTTGATACACTTTGTTGAATATTTTAAACTTCTTTTCAGATTTTTACTCTTCCATGCGGATACCTCCTCAATAACAGCTCCTCACCCAGTTCTCCCCTACACATCCCACCTCACATCACCACACTGACCCACTGACATGCCCATCCCCAACCCTGTAACCCCCAATGTTTAAAATTTTTAACATTTTCATGCGTGTCTGGCATATATTATTTCAACTACATGATTCCTTTAAAAACATCAGAGGAAAAATAGAATTCATTTAAAATGAAGGTATTTCTGTGTAACTCCAAATATGCCTGAAAAAAAATAGCTCATTAGAGGTTGGACTTTTCTCTCCCTAATATTTTAATATCAGAGTTTGAAGCATATAAATGTATAAAAACTATACAGTGAATACTCATACATGACACATAATTTCCACAGTTTACATGTCACTGTATTTGTGTTACTGCATGACTCTCACTTAGACTATCATCACAGGAGAGTTGATCATCTAAGTGCCACTCGCAATAGATGGGTAGAACTTCATGTTTGTAAGTATCAAGGAATCTTTAAGCAGTATTTAGAGTTCTACCTTCCAGAGGTATACACTTGGACTTGTTTAGATGTAAGACTACTGAGCTTGGGGAATAACATTACTTTCCTACCCCTTCAAGAGCACAATTTTCAAAGTGTGATCCTTCCTGAACAGGATCAACAATAGGTACTTGCTAAAATGCAAATGTTGGGTTCCATTCCACTGCTACTAAATTAGAAGCCCTGTGCATGGGCCCAGCAACTTGTCTTTGAACAAGCCTTCTATCTTAGTCCATTTGGGCTGCAATAATGAAAAACAGTAGACTAGTTAGCTTATAAACAGCAGAAATGTATTTCTTACATGTTCTGGAGACTGAGCAGTCTAAGATCACGGCATTAGCAGATTTGGTGTCTAGTGAGGGCTCACTTCCTGGCTTAAGGTGGTACCTTCTCTCTGTGTCCTTATGTAGTAAAAGGGCCAAGACTACTCTCTGAGGCCTCTTTTATAAGGTCATAATCCCAGTCATGAAGACACTCATCTCATGACCTAATCAGTTTCCAAAAGGCCCCATGTCCTAATACCATCACCCTGGGAATTAGGATTTCAACATATTAATTTGGGGAAAACACAAATATTCATATCATAGCATCTTCCAAAGGGATTCTGATGTTCCTTAAAGGCTGAATATTAGAAATCAACTGCGCCATGGTAGGTGGTTGAAGGTAAATGGACGGCTTGTATTACCCATTCCTTCTATAATTAATAGTCTTTGAAATATGCTACACAGATTTTTCCCTATAAATATCATCATGTCAGAGAGCTTGTTAACATAATAAGAAAAAGAAAGTACAATCCTATTGGTTCCACTGGATTCTCTGCCTGTATGGCTTTTGTAGATCAGGTACACCCCTATTGCAAAATCTTCCTGGATATTGATTATCTTCATTAGTGTAATTGATCTGGTTGTCTGTGTAAAATGTAAAGCAACGGGCTGGTAAATGTATCAGCCACTCCTTCTGAATTGCAAATGAGCTGGGGACAGGCGTGGCCTTATTTTCCACATATGACAATTTAGGGGGAATTCCTGCTTGTATATCATTAGTCATTTTTACGTTTGAGCCTCTGTGCAAAGAGAATGAGAAAATGAAGTGTATGTAATTCTAGGATATGGTAACATTTAGATTCCAGTTATTCGAATGTCAGAAATCTTGGTCTGAAAGCTTTTTGTTCCAAATAAATATACATACACCTTAGTGAGTCATGCATGTCATTGTCAATGTGAACGAGAATTTTCAAAAGGACAACACATAGATGAGCATGGGGAAATGAGAAGTATTAAGAAATCTTTAAGAAAAATTTATGCTCATATCTGCAAGTTCTCTCCAGAGATGTAGATATAAACTTGTTCACATATGAAAGCCCTGGGCTTAATTTTGACCTATCCTAAATTTCTTCCATTCATGAGAAAAAGAAAAAGGTCTATTATTAGGTTAGTGCAAAAGTAATTGCTTCTCTTGCCATTTTTCTCTTTCATGGAGAAAAGCTATAGCTTTCGTTATTCATGGCTTCTTTAAAAGTAATGGCATTAATTTCATCAAAAGTAATGGCAAAAGAAGCAGTTACTTTTGCACCAAGCTAGTGTTTCAGAATGGGATAATTGAAGGGGTCCAGGTTAGGGGGACTGACCATTGCAGTGTGCCTAGGATTAGGGGATTACTAAAAAGCTGAACTTCCACTACCCACACCAGGATAATATCGGGTAAAACTAGAATGTAGGTCACCTTTGAGGGTAAGAGGAGGAGCCTGATCTACATAACAATGGATGTTTCCTGGATCTTTCATTTCTCTATGGTAGGTTATTGTTGCAGACCTGAGGTCCTGCCAGTAGCCTGGATGTCTGACCTTAATTTTTTTTTAAACATTTATTTTAAATTCAGGGATACAATTGCAGGTTTATCACATATGTAAACTTATGTCATGGGGGCTTGCTGTACAGATTATTTCATCATCCAGGTATTAAGCCTAGTGCCCGTTATTTTTTCTGATCCTCCTCATCCTCTCACCCTCCAAGAGGCCCCAGTGTGTGTTGTTCCCCTCTATGTGTCCATTTATTTTCATCATTTAGCTCCCACTTTTAAGTGAGAGCAAGTAACACTTGGTTTTCCGTTCCTGTGTTAGTTCACTAAGAAGATGACCTCCAACTCCATCCATGTCCCTGAAAAGGACATGATCTCTTTTATGGCTACGTAGTATTCCTTGGTGTATATGTACCACATTTTCTTTATCCAGTCTGTTATTTATGGGCATTTGGGTTGATTCTATGTCTGAGCTACTGTGAATACTGCTGCAGTGAACATACATATGCATGTCTCTTTAAAACAGAATAATTTATATTCCTTTGGGTATATACCCAGTAGTGGGATTGCCAGGTCAAATGGTATTGCTGTCTTTAGGTGTCTGAGGAATCACCGCACTGTCTTCTACAATGGCTGAACTAATTTACAATCTCACCAACAGTGTATAAGTGTTCCTTTTACACCACAATCTCATAATTTTAATCTTTTAGGGATCACCAGATAGAAGCACAGGATTCATGTTTCTATATAGGACAAACCACAATGTCAGGCTGATGAAACAAAGGACTGAGGCTTATAAAGGGTCATAATTTTCTCTCTTTCATGGAGAAAAGCTATAGCTTTCACTATTCATGGCTTCTTAATCATGAGAATGAAAATGATACTAAAGATAAAAGAGATCCAGGTGATCTGCCTATTGTTGACCTGGTGGCTCTGGCCCTCTTTCATAAATACACACAGACTCCGAGCACCCCTCCTCCACCCCCCTAGAGCTTCTGGGGTGCGTTAGAAAAGAAAGTTTATTTTGATTTGCGAGTCCTGCATTCAAGCTTTGGCTCTTCTACTTACGAGCTGTAAATACAGGGTGATTGGCATAATTAACTCCATAGTTCCTCAGTTTTCTCTTCTGGTCAAGTGGGAATAGAACCACATTTTTAACAGAATTGATGGGACAGAGACAGTGGCTATGATGGAGATTTGTTAACTCCTAAGTCGTTTGTAGGAGAATGGCTCAGTAAATGATCTGAGGTGCACAATAATCATTATTTATAGATGTAGAGGAGGAAAATTAGAATCTTAGTTGTAATTATTATGTACATATTTTGTGTGTTGCCTGAAAGGCATTGGAGGTAGACATTTCTTATGTGAAGCACTGTCATGCTTGGTCCACATGCACTCTTCTTTATGTTTTAATAATATAATTAGAACTTGCTAACCTATCCCCAGCCCAATAACTATAATAGTACCAGTAATTCATATCCATCTGTGTACTTCTTTCTTATACCATCTTCTTTTTTTTTTTTTTCCAAGAGGTAACTATGGTCCTGTATTTTATAGATAGTCTTTTAGGACTTACAGATAGTCTTTTAGGAAATCCAATTTATAGTACTGGATTTCACCCAATGCTAGGTTACTATGATTTATACAATGATTGCATTATTCCACTCCTGCATAGTATTCTATTGCATGACTGCACTGTGGCTTGTCCTTTTTCCTGTCAATGAATTTTCGGCTGTTTGCAGGCAGGTTTTTGTCATTACGAACAGTACTACTACAAATACACTTAGATATGTCTCCTGGGGCACTTAGAAAAAGCGTCTCTTGGGTCAATATTGAGCAGGAGAGCTGAGTTGCTGGGGCTTAGAGAACATAAATGTTCAACTTTATGAGATGGAAATTGCTTGCCAGTGGTGGTACTAATGAATACTCAGTTAACACTGTATGAGATTCCTTTTATTTATTTATTTATTTATTTATTTATTTATTTATTTATTTGAGATAGAGTTTGCTCTGTTACCCAGGCTGGAGTGCAGTGGCACAATCTTGGCTCACTGCAACCTTTGCCTCCCGGGTTCCAGAGATTTTTCCACCTCAGCCTCTCAAGTAGCTGGGAATACGAGCAAGTGCCACCAAACCCAGCAAACTTTTTTTGTGTGTTTTTAATAGATACAGAGTTTCCCCATGTTGGCCCAGCTAGTCTCGAACTCCTGACCTCAGGTGATCTCCTTGGCCTCCCAAAGTGCTGGGATTACAGGTGTGAGCCACTGTGCCTGGCTCCATTTTTTTTTTTTTTAACATTGCCAGTTAAACCAATATCAAATATTCTTTTACTGTCATCTTGATTTACATTTCCCTGCCTTCTAATGAGGTTGAGCATCTCTTTATATGTTCATTAGTCATATAATTTCCTTTTCTGTGAAGTGCCTGTCCTTTTTTCTATTGAGTTATTTGTCTTTATCTTCCTGATTTGTAGGGGATAGGTAGATATATATTTCCAAAATGTTATTTGCATTTATGTGTGTGTGTGTGTGTGTGTGTGTGTGTGTACATTCCATATACACACATAGTGTCTTTTTAGCCTGGGGGTGCCATAAAAAAGTGCGTAAACAGGGTGACTTATAAACAACAGAAATTTATTTTTCACAGTTCTAGAGACAGGAAGTCTGCGATTAGGGTGTTGGCATGGAGGGGTTCTGGTGAGGACCTCTTCCCGGATGCGGATTGCCTACTTATCGTACCCTCACATGGCAGAGAGCAGAATAGAGCAAGTAAGCTCTCTGATATCTAAAGAACCCTCATGACTGCATCTAATCCTAATCATGTCCTGGAGGACCTGCCTCCTAATAACATCATGTTGGAGGGTAGAGGTTCAACACAAGAATTTTAGGTGGGCACACATACATATATGCAACACACACTCCTAAAGCATATGTTCCATGGGCATATGTATGTTTAGTCCTACCGTATATCCCTAATGTAATCCTTTATTGGTAGAGGTATTGCAAATATCTTCTGTATTAGTCCATTTTCATATGGCTATAAAGAAATACCTGAGGCTGGGTAATTTGTGAAGGAAAGAGATTTAATTGATTCACAGTTCTACATGACTTGGGGATTTCAGGAAACTTACAATCATGGCAGAAGGCAAAGGGGAAGCAAGCTTGGACCTTCTCACATGGTGGAAGAAGGAAAGAGTCACCGGAGAAGAACCCTTTATAAACCATTAGATCTCGTGAGAACTCACTCACTATCACAAGAACAGCATGGGGGAACCGGCCCCATGATCCAATCACCTCCCACCAGGTTTCTCCCTCGACACGTGGGGAGTGTGAGGATTATGATTCGAGATGGGACTCGAGTGGGGACACAGTCAAACCATAGCATCTTCTCGTGGGTTGTATCTTTATTTCCACTTTCTCCAAAATAGTTTTTGATGAACACTAGCCTTGATTTTAATGTAATCAAAATTTTCAATTGTTCCTTTTATGGTTAACTCTCTTTTTGTCTTTTCAAAGGAAAAAAATATATAAAAATCTTATTCTGGTTAGGGGTTTATTACTTTATATATTCAATGTCAGAAAGATACTTCCCCACATTTTTTATGAAAGGCTCTTTGTTTCTCTTTCGACATTTTTATTCTCAGTGCATCTGGAATTGATGATTTTTGTGTATCATAAGAGCAAAAATTCCAATTTTTTTCACATGATTAAGTGCTTTCTGAAATTTCTATCATATAACAAAGGTTCGTGTGTATAACTTCCTCCGTGGGTCTCATTCTGACCCACTGGGGGTATTAGCTTCTGTAGGAATATGTGCTGGGAATAGGTAAGAGCTAGAACTCTAACCTAGAGTGGTTGGGAGTGGCTCTTGTCCCTAATTTGCAGCTTTCATGCAATTCTTAGTCCCCGATAACCATGTTTATCTCAATAATATGCCCTGGGGACATATAAACATGTATTAATACCTAGGTCTTCCCCCCAGATTTCTGCTTTAGTTTGTCTGGCATGAAGCCTGTACATCAGCATTTTTCAAAAGCCCTCAGGCAATTTGATTGTAGCTGCAGGGTTCAGAACAGCTGCTCTCGAGTTTGTGTCCAGAGATGACTTTGAGTTGGGAGCTAGCATCCTTTGTGTGCTATTTGCCATTTTAGCAGAAATCCATTGAATGGCTTTAAAACTAACTTTTCCCTCTGAGCATAAATATAGCACAGGCATGTTGCAGAGGAAATGGAAAGTACAGGGATAAAATTGAGTAAATAATAATTCATAATTGCATAAACCATTTTGTTTATTTCTTTCAAGTTTTTTCTTGGCATGTATATGTGCATTTATGTAGTTGAGATCATCTTGAAAATAACTGAGTTCTTCTCTATAACATTCATTCTTCTGAATCACTTTCAGTGCTGTTTAATAGTCAATCTTAGCATAATTATTATGTTCTGTCCACACATAAGCTTCTCTTGTTAAAAAAAAAAAAAGTCTGATTTCATTCTGGTTAGGGTTTTATTACTTTATATATGTTGACTGTGATTGCTACTCTTGGGCAAATAAGAAATCATGTTCTGGGCATTTTAATTTAGTGATTAATAGTATAAAGTTCTGGGCCAATGACATATGAGTTCAAATTCCAGCTTTGCCATTTATCAACTGTGTGACATGAAAATTATTATGCCACTCTGTCCTTTCATTAAAATTAGGATAATATTAGTCCCAAAATAGAACTGTTTTCTTTCAGGTTTAAATGGGGTGATGGATATGAATTGTTTGGCACAGTGCTGAGTACATTTCTCTCTATACTGTCTCTATGAACCAAATGTCTGGGTAGTTCCAAGGCAGCTCTGCCCCATTGGCTCAAAGACCAATCTGATTTGCCTGACCCAGTTTTACTCAGTTAAAAATGTTCACTGGGAGGATGGCCATTACTAAGATGCACTCGGTCATTGTTCAGCTCAGTAGCCAGATGCAGATTTTGCAGGATAGCCCTGTTTGTTAGAAGAAGAAGGTTAAAAAAATATGCCAATTACTCCAACAATGGATGCTGCTAGCTGGCTGGCTGACTCAAAGTTAGAATAATTGCTCCCTAGGAAAACACTAGTTCCCTTTCTCATAGTGAATAGTTTTCTGCAGTTGAGAGAAAGCAATTTCTCAACTATGGAGCCAGGTGTGTGGACAGCTGGGAATCTGCCTGCTTGGATCTTCATGTCTTTCTGGAGCCCTCAGGATGGTGGGCTAAAGCATAAAGTAATATCAAACAAAATAAAGCATTGGAACATCCAAGTTTTTTTAAATAGAAGTGAGGGCACAGTAGAGAAACAGAAGAAATACAGTAAGGAAAGTACAACCCTGCGTTGGAGTGTTTTTCAGTGGATCTGATTGTATATCTAGCAGCAGTCACCACTGGATAAAAGTGGAGAATCTGAGAAATGCTGGCCATATCCTTTAGAATGCCAGCTCCCTTATGGCAGGGGATTTGGTTTCTTATGTAACCTCTGTGTCTTCAGGAATGAAGAATGGTGCCTGATATATTGTAAGTGCTCAACACATTTGTTGATTAAATGTCCTTCCACTTTCTATTACTATACCCAAGGGCCAGTTAAGAGAAAATAATTGCTTTTCTGAATCTTATTTGAACCAGCAAGGAGGACCTAGAGAGGAGGAATCTTGGAGGAAAAGACCAATGTTATCAGCGCTCCTTAGCCAGGGGATAGTGGCCTGGACATAGCCGAATGGGCAGGTGATACTTTGGAGAGACAGATTTTAAAAAGGCAAAAGTAACCGTGGTAATGAACTTGAGAGCAGAAACAGGAAGACGGCAGACCCAAGGGAAAGAGAAGGCACTTAGGAGTAGAATTCTCAATCTCTGGTCGTGACCCCAGGGATGAAGAATAGAGAAATGATTTGAAGAGATAAATGTAAATACATAGCAAACTTTCCTTGGAGCCAGGTTTGAACCACATCCTACAAAAGCTGGTGGAGGCGGGGCGGGAGTAAATGCAGATTCCTGTAAAACAGTGACAAGAGACTACAGGGGTAGTGTCAGGAAGCCTAAAGTCCAGGAGTGGAGGTTTGCAAGATGTTTGAGTCAATGATAATATTAGGTTTGGGTTTTGGTTTTCTTTTTCTTTTTTTTTTCCTGATTTTTTTTTTTTTTTAACCTTGTGTGCAAGGTACATGTTGGAAGAACAGTTTGGTTGCTTGGATTTTTCCAAAGTGTGATCTCTGGACCACAAGCAGCATCGCCATTATCTGGGAGATTGTTAGGAATGCAAATTATCAGCCCCATCCTAGACAAATTGAGTCAAACTCTTGGAATGGGACCGACACTGTTATTATAACCCCCCTAGGAAATCTTAATGCTCCCTTAAGTTTGAGACCCACTAGTGTGGAATATTAATCTTCATCCCTCTACATATTAAAATCACCTGGGAAGCTTGCAGAGAAAAAAATGTCCAGGCCTTATCCCAGACCAATTAAATGGATTCTTTGGAGTAGGGTCTAGCCACAGGCATATTTTAAAACTTCAAGGTGAATCTAATGTACAATCCAGGTCGAAAGTCAAACTCTAGTTCAGGGAGAAGCAGTGTGATCATCCCAGAGAGCTTATTAAAAATGCAAAATCCTGGGCCCTTCTTGCTGCATCAGAATCTACATTTTTACCAAGATCTCCAGGTGATTCACAGACACATTAAAATTTCAAAAGCATTTGTATATGACAGAAGTTATAGGGAAGAAATTAGAATGTGTATTTTCCCTCCACCTTCTCTCTATTGGTGGATTTACTGACTTCTTTTAAAGAGGAAAGTTACTAGACAGGAAAAGGAAAGACAAACTCAGTGATGTATAAGTCACAAAGCAGTGAAGGTTCCAGGTCAAAGAAAGGCAAGTACCAGGTAGAGTGCATGAATGAGAGAACTGGGTGCTCTGTACAACTGACTTAGTGCAGTTACCTACAGCTCTTTGGCCATTACTCACATTACCAGATAGCTAAGCAATATGCAAACAAAATAAATGCACCAGGTAAAATTCAGAGCCTGCAACCAATTTGTGATTTCAGGCATTGGTAAGTTTGTAAGTATGAAGATAAGTTTGCCATGTATGCTGTGAGATATACCCTGTCCTCTCCCCTTGAGAAGTCTTATAGAATGGGAACTTTGCTCAGTCTGGAGGTGGGTACAAGACTTCAAAGGGGAAAAGCCTTGGGAATAATGTATGAACTTGATTTGATTCTCTGGCAGGATTCCAGTGAAGAGTATCAGGCAGATTATCCTGTCAACACTTGGAGAGAATAAAAGGGAACCCTGAGCGTTTCAAGGTTAATTGATAATATTATTGGTCTGATTTCTTCCCTTTTGTGATGGGAAGTCAGAGAAATGTTGTATATACAGGTGTCTTCACTTTCACAACACATGATAGATGCCCCTTGTCTTGGCATATTTTACTATTATTATGTACAAAAGAAAATAATAGACTGTTTGTTCCTGTAGTATTTTGGGTATTGTAAATGGCAAAATAACTAAACCTATACCTATCTAATGATGATGAATACACCAAAGTCGCTGGTCTCTGATAGAAATTTCCAGGGTCCTATTCTAGGCACCATCATCTTCCAGAATGTTATCAGTACCTTAGCTGATGATTGGCAAGGTGGGATTATCACTGGAACAGAAGTTGGAAGAGTGGAAAATGTATATGCATATTAGGATCTAAACAGACACTGAAGACAGGACATGATAAAGCAAATTTCATGAAAGGATAAATTATAGAGGGAAAATGTCAAATGGGGAATGATATGGCAGCAACAATTGGCAGAGGGATTATGGGATTTTAGTCCACTGGAGCCTGGTTAGTTCGTTTGTGCAGCTGCCAAATGCACTGATGGATACCTTAGACTGCCTTAACTGTGTTCACAGCAATAGAGTGATTCTTCCCTCTACATGGAGCTTCAGTTCCTACCTCCAACATGCTTTACATTATTATGTTTAGTCTTGATTAGCACACATTGAAAGCAAAGCTAGCATTCTGGAACAAGTCCATAGAGTCAGTTGGTTAATGAAAGTACTTGAATTCATTTCCTACTGCCACTGTAGAGGTGAATATACAGAGAATCCCAGGGGTGCATGGATTACCTGATACTGCAGAGCTGATAAGTAGTGGAGCTTAGTGCTCTAACGCAGGCATTCTGATCCTGAATCCAGTGCCTTCCTACTGTAACACCTCCCTGTCCTCTCCCTTCTTCCTTCAGATGAAAGTGTTTGTGATTCAGAATATCTATCAAGTTCCCACTTCACTTCTCAAGAAGACTTGTTCATTTTCCAATTAAAAGAAACCCCATCCAACAGCAGTAGCTTCTCCCTTACTACTGACACTGAGTGTAAAATGTGCATACCTTTTCTTTCCTCTTGGTTACCTGAGTCTTTTTGGCCCTTAATGTCCCAACTGTAGTTCTTCCTGATGTGGGGTTGGCTACAACTATTTGGCAGCACAGGCTCCTTCAGCCCTCCCTCGATATTCTTGAGCTCTTTCACTTCATCTATTCATTCTTGCTTGCACAGATTTATTTGCAAATACTTATGGAGTGCCGACTATTTGTGTTACAGGTAGTTAGACAGGCATGGGCCAGGGGAGAGGGGGCAGAAGAGGCTTTCCCCCCACCTACCAGGAATGTCAGGCAATTATCAGGTTATGGTTCAATAGTTATCACACTGCCTCTCTAAAAATGATAATTTGGTAGCTGGCACCTGTGAAAGACTATCTCCTGATGGTCCACAGCTGTCACAGTAAAGTGTTAATTAAATTCAGACACCAGGGAGAGGCAACTTCCCGGTATGCACATTAAAAGACAAAATGTTGGAGTATAACCTTCTGGGGGCACTCCACCAGAAAAGGGAAGCAAGCCTCAGAAGAGCATGCATACAGCTTTCTAACTCAGTGCACATGCTCACTTCCCAGGGGCAAGGAGGGCACTGTGCATGCGGGGAGCCCACCCTAAGGGAAGTATTATGGGAAAGGGTCTCAAGACACTGGGAGTAGATCATCCTATAAAGTCCTAGGATCCAGGTTAAACGCTGCACTCGACCTTCATGGTGCCTTTTTCCAAGTGTACTTTCCTTTCTTTCCTGCTCTAATGCTTTTAAAACTAAATGTCCATTTCTGCTCTGAAACTTGCCTCGGTCTCTTTCTCTACCTTATGCGCCTCAGTGGAATTCTTTATTCTGAGGAGGCAAGAACTGAAGTTGCTGCCGACACGTACGAATTCGCTGCTGGTAATTCAGATATCTTCCACCCCAACACTTATTAAGCATTGTTTTAAGTGCTCAGATATTACGGTGAGCAAAACAGAATATCTGATCTCCTGGTGAATACTGCAGAAGGAGACTGATGAAAACAAGAAAGCAAATCTGAAAAGTCAGATAATCGTTAAGTGTTGTAAAGAAAAATGAAGCAAGTTAATGGATTCACTGGGATCCTGGGTGGAGGACTGTACTTTTAGATATGGTCAGGAAAGAACTTAGACATGATGTTTAAGCAGAAACTGGAAATAAATGAGGATATTGAATCATGCAGATATTTCGGGGGAGAGTGTGTTAGGCAAGAGAATGATGAAATGTCAAGATTTTGAGGTGGGGTATACCTGGTATAGTTGTAGAGCAAGGAGACCTGCGTACTTGAGGGAAGTGGGTATTTGTTATGCTGCCTGGTATTGATAATGTTACCCAATCTATCTGTTCTACGGCTACAGCCACACCTTAACTACTGGGTTGGAGATCAGCATTGTAGAAGATGATTAGAACTGCATTTTGAGGACAAAATACATTGATATATAAGGTATACATTGTAATAAATGTAGTATGCATAAAGTATGTAAAGTATATTTTTTATATATATATATATGAATAACAATTCCTTATAAATAGTGCTGCAGAAGTTTTAATCATTGTCGCTATCAAGATCATTATTTCAATTTGCCCCGGGAATCCAGAGGAAAGGCAAAGGTCTTTGAAAGTAACACTTTCCAATTCTAAATGGAATTGCTTTTGCTACTGCCTGAATGCATGGTTGTACATTTGAGTACTTGGGAAAGAACGTAATTTCTTTTTGAAAGAAATGATTTCTACCACATGCCACAACACAGCCTGGCTTGCCCATGTACTCTTTTAGATTCTGTTTCCATGTCTGGAATGGAAAGCATAGCACCCTTGATTTTATTTTTAAAACAAAATATAGCAACCACGATGATGTTGATGCTGGCAGTCATAGCCATGGTGGTCATAATAGCTAACACGTATGGAGAGTTAACCATTTGCCAGGCACTGGTACTATGTTCCATTAATGGATTTTCTCTTAGCCCTCATAACACTATGAGACAGGTAGCATGATTAACCTGTCATCTGCCTGAGGAAATGGAGGATTCAGAATGTTTATGTAACTTCTCCAAGGAGAGTTAGCAGGAGGAGGAGCCAGGTTTTTACACCAGTTTGGCCTATGACTTGGAAATGTGGATCACCCAAAACTCATTTCTGCTTTGATTTCTATTTTCCTATGGTCTATTGGTTGAAGGGTATTTAAGGAGTAGGGAAAATGGGGAAATACATTTGATTTTCTTTAGTAGGATGTTGAAAAGAAAGAATTTCTAGTGTCTCTAAGCACATTGCTTGGGCTGTGGGAGCTAAGGGACAGTAGGGAAGAGTTTGGTCAATGCCAAAGATGAGATGCAGGTATGAGTTTTATTAGTCACAGCAGAAAAGAAGTCACAGTTAGATCCACCATAGAACCTTTAAATACATTTTACTGTTTGGGGCCCAGCCCTGAGTATTATGAACCAATGTTCCCCTCTGCAAATAGACAGTCTTCTGAGTTCCTGATGGCCCAAGGTGCGATTAATTCATCCTGAGGATACTTCCTGCAGTTGAGTTTTGAGAATCCCACGTCTTAATCTCACTAATGACAACATGGCCACTATATTTGTTTGTAAATACAAAGGCAACATAATAGCTATATTTACTTATGTCCTTTGGATAAATTCTGCAGAAATAATGATCTCTTCACTAAATTGCCCCCACACTATTATTTGCTTAAGCTAATATTTCCTCTTCATTTTCCTCTTCCCTTCTGATGTTTTTGATAACTTGCTGAGAAACACCTGGAGTTATCAGGTCTCAACTTCAATTATGAAGAAAAAAAATTGCATGGACTTTGTGATAGTACTTTTTCTATGAGACAACATAGCATCTCTGGGTTTTTAATATGCCTTTCAGAAATGGCTGTAGTTGTGAGCTAAAGCGTGTTACTTCAAAAAGTTGGGCTGTCTATATGGCCCTCTCACTTAGGACTTTATGAAATACACTGTATCTAAAAGGGGAAAAACAACTGAAAATATTTATTGCAGAAAATAAAAAAGTTAACCAAAGTATTTTATTGATACATTCTTGGACAATATCACAGAATTGAAAGAGAATGGAAAGAGGGAATTTTTCAGCAAGGGTTGTTTTTTTCCACTAAATTGGCACATAAGCAGCAAGATTAACGAAAGTACTTATTACAAACAGTAAAAAACATACATGCTTTTTTCTAAAGTCCTTATCACACTGATCAGTCAAAGGGGCATGAACAAAACCTCAAGACATAAAAAATCCATATTCTTTCCTTCAAACAGCTTAATAATTATTAAAATTATTGCAAAATATTCATATACTCTAATTAAAATAACAAAAGAGAACACAAATACAAATATTGAACATAATAAACATGTACTGTAAAATACATTACTGGCATGCATTCCAAAGATCAAGACCTCTATTCAGTTCAGCCAATAACTTCCTTTTATGTAACCTATCATGTACCAAAGATAGGTGGGGCATACTTTCTCAGCACAGTTTTTGGTCTTTAAACATCTTTTTTGTCTTAAAAAAAAACATGATGTGCAGTGGTACTATAATAATTATACAGTCATGTACAGATGTACTTTTTTAATCTGCCAAGATTGCTTTAAAATTTTAATCGTTTTAAAATTTTTCCAAATATTCCACTGTCTGAGAGAATAGGGCTCTATCTATGAAAACAGGGCATTCGAAAACAAACAGTGAACCAAGGTACGACATCAGATGGCAAAGTGCAAAAGTCCTCACAAACTGTACAGAAAATTTCAAAACCTTGCAACCTAGAAGTACATACGTAATAAGACAGGTCAGCCCCAAAACGGTCCTGTGGCTCTCACGGTCCATTCTAAAGAGCCGGGGCGGGACTTGAGTTTCAACACTCCCTTTGGTAGGGAAGGTCCAAAATTGCAGCCGAGTTGGCAGTGCTGATGTCAGTGACTTATTAAGCCAAGATAAAGTAAGGATGTTTCATAAAGCAGCTGTTTAGGTCACTTGGATCCTCTAACATTGGTCTCCCGGCCGGGGAAGCTCCTCCGGTGATGGGAAGCGGGTAGGACCAAAGAGTCCTGTGCCAGGTTGGGTGACAAAATAACTGAGGGTCTTCTTCCTCCATGGTTCCATGGAATGGAACAGGTTAGATAACCAGGTTATTATAACTGACATACTTCTTTTTTGCAGCAGGGCCTGAAAGAAAAATTAGAAAGTGTGAGTTGCAGTAATAACCCTGTTTGCAAAGGTAGAAATAGAATTAGAACTTTTCACTTGAGGTACAGAGTCAAAGTGGGGTGATACAGCTCTGAAGAACACACACAGACAACTTTGGATTCCTCTGACTGTAAGGCTTTGGCCACCAAAGTCTGTGGTTCCCAGTGATTCTCAAATCATCTGTGTTCTCTTCTCTGATATGTCTCCAGCTTCCCTCTTTATACTCTATTAATAAATTTATTTGTTAATAAATGTATTAGCAATGTTTATTAATAATTAATAATAAACAAATGTTTATTAATAAACAATAAACAAATGTTTATTAATAAACAATAAACAAATGTTTATTAATAAACAATATGTATTAAACAATAACAATATGTATTAAACAAATGTTTAATAATAAATGTTTATTAATAAATTTATTTGTTTATTTGTTGTTACGCTTTCTAATCAACCAACCCTTAAAGGGTTCACTCACATTGTGGTATATTTCTTTGTGTGCTCTTCTCACAGACCTTTTAATAATAACTGGCCTTTGCTTGGAAAAGGCCAAGTTGCTTGGGTCACTGAAATTAATTGAGGTTGAATGCAGATTAGGTCAGAGTGTCTTCTTCAGTGCTGATTCACACAATCAAATGACTACAGATTGACTTATGGAGTGTTAACAGTAAGTTGTAAATGGTCATTTGCAGAACTATTTCCATTAAGATGTAAAGCCCACTTAAACCTGTCAGGTGTCTGACACATACACACGCTACATTTGTTTTCCTTAAATGTAGAAATTATTTTTCTACTTGGTAGGGTAATTTCAGGACTCACCTTCACTCACTCACTCAGGCAGTAAATATGTATCTACCGTATTGCAGCCACAGGGCTAGGCACTGATGACCAGCCAATGAGCACAGCAGATTTCATGTCCTCATGCTGGAAATAAAGACACCAGGATCCCAGAGTGTGCCTTTGCTTTAGGTTCTGGTCCTCAATACCAAGTCATACAGTTGCAATGATGTGATATGTTCCTTATTCACTAAATCTTGGTAGTTTTGCATCAGTTTCTGTTGGGCACAAAGTAACTTTTGTGTAGCATTTACTGATGGCTTATTTTGCTTACTGTTTTTAAATTCTAAATAGAAGTGTTCACTCAAGACAGAAATGTCAAGAGCTCTTCAAGAACTCTTAAGTAGGGATGCATATACAATTTTGGAGGAACAGAGAAGTCATATTAACATACTAAGAGAGAGTTTGTCTTTAAACTTTGAATAATACAAGTAGTATGTTACAGGTGCTTGCATGATTATAGATATTACACAGAATACTGTACACTATACAACAAGCCTGGTCTTCTTTTCTGGATTAAAAATTGGGACTCTCTGACAAACTTTGACTTGAAGACTCATTTTTATTTGAAACTCATTTCTATATTAAACCATATTGCATTTATTAACTAAAATACAAAAAGATAAATAAGAATAGAATTTTATGAAATTCAGGGCCTCCTGGAAAATCTGGTGATGAGAATTGGGTCATGATATGTCCTCATTTTGATGAACACATAGCCTCAATAATGCTCAAATCTTCCAAGAAGTTTCCCATTATCCCAGTGTTGTCTTCAACAATATTCTTGGTTTGGGTAGAAGGAGGAAAACTTTCAAAAGATGTTTCTTGACTCTGAATCTTATTTTCAGTGTCATAACTAGAAGACCTCAGCTGACAGTTGCAAGCAATAGTCACAGCATGCCTTGTCAAATGTCAACACACTAATTATCCTCAGGACAAAAGGAGGGGAAAAAAAAACGAAAACCCAGAAGCTGATCTGAATACCTGAGACCACCTTTATTGTGTGAATAATTAAGACTTTTTTGTAGCATAACACTCTAGTGAAAACAAAAGTGAATTTCCTTACATTGGTTACTATAAAACACTAATTTCTCAGGAAGAGTTTTTACCAAAAGAATAAGTAGGTTAGAACTGTCAAGCTGAGCATTGGCTAGGATTAAATTAAAATCACAATAAGGTTATGTTTAAAAAAAATGGATATAAAAATAATGGCATTCCATTGATGCTTTGCTTAGATTATCTTCTTGTGTTCTGTGTAGCCTTGAGATGAGCACTGTTTATGATCGCCATTTTACATAGGAAGGGTCTGAGCCTCAGAGGAACAAGCATTCCAAAACTAGGCTGCCTGATGGTTGAATCTTTATTTCTGTCTTCATACTATAGTAGGAAGACAGTACTGCAGTTGGACTCACCTGACCTGGGTTCTGATTCGGCTCTGTCACTTACTTGAATGTGACCTTCCCCAGTGTCTTGATAATGAACTCCTTGTAGCCTTTGTAAAACTGGGAGAGGCCGGGTGTGGTGGCTCACGCCTGTAATCCCAGCACTTTGGGAGGCCGAGACGGGTGGATCACCTGAGGCCAGAAGTTCAAGACCAGCCTGGTCAACATGGTGAAACCTCGTCTCTACTAAATATACATAAAATTAACCAGGCATGGTGGTGGGCACCTGTAATCCCAGCTACTCGGGAGGCTGAAGCAGGAGAATCACTTGAACTCGTGAGGCAGAGGTTGCAGTGAGCTGAGATAGAGCTTCAGCCTGCACAACAAGAGTGAAACTTTATCTCAAAAAAAAAAAAAAAAAATTGGGGAGAATAATTGTTACCTGGTGTACTGTTGATATCACCAATGTACACAATACCCCAGTTTCTCATCTGGGAATATAATGTATAAATGTATTTTTAAATTACAAAGTTCTATGCAAATGATAAGCCTCAGTACATGCTTTCTTTGCAGAATTGCTACGAACATTGCCCCAAAATTATAATGAAGTTTATGCAGGTCCTAGAAGGGCAATTTGCGTACTTTTCCCAGCAATGTCCAGTGTATTATGTTTATTTTTAAACCATTCTAGTCCTGCGAGTAAATAAAATAAGTGCCTGTGGTGTCTGGTAATTCCATTTATTTGACTAGCAATGTAGTTTATGGTCAGGAAAGAAAATTACTGAGCTCAAAATAGTTGTGCAATGAAGCACTTGCTAAGGAAATAGACTTTTTATTTTAAAATAGTATGTTTTTCTCTTATAAAGTTACAGATTTTAAAGAAGAATTATAGTATATGGCATTGTCCTGATTAACTTTTGGTTATATCTACTTATCTACATAAGTAGTTCTCAAAACAAGGTATCTTGAAGAGCCAATGTTTACAGTGAGGTAGTGTTAAGAATACTGGTTTGTGAAATGAATTACTAATACACCATTGCTACTTAAGAAAGGTGAGACATTCCAACTCATTCTTGATGTCTTGTCAAAATCTATACTCAATATGACATTAACTTTATTGAACTTCTTATTTTCTCTTTGCTTTCATCTGAGTTTTTTTGTCTTACAAAAATTTCATTCCTTGAAGTGCATTCTATTGAACATGCATAACCCAGATTCAAGGAAGTGAAGAAAAAAATAGAAAAGAAAGCCTCATAGATATTATGTTGGGAAACACTGAATAAGTGATATTAAACATTACTCTTTCCTGTTTCCACCCCATATTTAATTTTTTATATTTTAAGTAATAAGAAATATTGTAGCTTATTAACTATATACTGTGTGTTCTCCTCAGGTCATTTTGAAGAATGTGTGTATGGATGTGTATGTGAATAAGAACATGTATGAAGTGATTTAAACATCCAAAAAGGATAAAAACAAAATATAACAAAATATTATATAAGCCCTGAATATAACACATTACCATACTGACATCTTGATTCAGGTGCCCCTCCATCCGCTCATAGGAAATACGATGCAATCAAAGCCCTTGACACCCCACATTCCTCCCCATCCCCCATAGTATCTACTATACTGAACTTGGGATGTGTCCTATAGCTACTACAGTAGTTGTCCATAAATTATAGATAGTATTGATTTCTGCATTTTAAGTTGTGCAAATTATTCCATGTATATCCACTTGAAATCTGGTTTCATACAACATTGTGTTTTTAAGATTTACTTACATTGATTTAATAATCATAGTAACTATATAGCTTTCTATATATTAATGTTAGCATAACAGATTTTCTGTAACTCTTTTCCTATTGATAAACTCTACTTTCTAATGTTTATGAAATAAGCAATGCTAGAGTAGATGATACCTGCAAAACAATATTTTTAACAAAGTTGAATGACAATGCTATAGGGCAGGATAAAATATTTGTCATGTATTTAATTGACAAAGGATTGATATCTAAAATTTTTAACTTATACAAAGGAATAAATAAGAGACAATCTAATTTTTAAAAACATAGATTCAAGATAAATAGACAATTTGTAGATGAAGAAATATAAATAAAAAATGTTCAACCTCACCAACTAGAGAAATGCAAATTAAAACATTAATAAGATAGAATTTCATGCCTGTACCATTACAAGAGAAAAAGTGAACTAATACCAAGCACTGGTGGGTGTGAAAAAGTGAGAACTCTCAGACAACACTCAGGTATAAATATAAGTTGGTAAATTTATATGGGAGAGCCATTTGGAAATATCTAGAAAACCTAAAGCTACGCATGCCACTGAGTCAGCAATTTCACTTCTAGATCTAGACTTGAGATACTTTCACATGTACACATACACATACACATGCTTAGGATTTTAAAAGCCTTTAACATAACAATTTTCTCTGTGGTTCTCCAAGAAAAAATTCTTTTATAGAAGCTAGGCACCTACAGGAGCAAAGTGGGCCAAGTATAAGATATTCAGGAAAGATACAGACCATAGTGAACTAGAAACCACCTGCCCCATCAAAAAGGCATAATTATATGGGATGTTACCACAATAGGAAGATAGTACATTGTTTGAGGAGAAGCTTGACTGTATAATTTGATGTAAAAGTTCAATTTTTCACTCAGCCATCTAACAAATATTTATTGAGCACGTATTATGTGTTGGGTTCTATTCTAAGCATTAGAAATACCTCAGTTTTTAACAAAAGTTTTAAGATCATATTAAAACCATTTAGCAAGTCAAAAAAGAAATAGAGACCAGAGGCTAGACAACATTTCTAGGCTGCTTATTTTCAACTCTGTGATCCTGTCTGCACTCAGTTCCTTAAATGTGCTTGATTATAAAGTACCCTCTCCTGCTCGCCTTTTTAGTGGATCATTTTGCATTCTGTAAGAACATACTTTTGGAAATACATGGGATATTTCTTAAACCTTAACCCTGTCTATCACTTCAGTCATTTGTAAACCTCACCCAACTTCTGAATATTGGTTTATTGCCTGATAGAACTTTGTTCAAACTAACTTTGCTATGAACTCATTCAAAGCACTGTCTGTGCCTCTTCCCTCACCAATTCTGCTAACTAATGCTTCCCTATCAAACAGGATTCATAGTTGTTATTTACTTATAAATATTTCAACTGGGAGGGATTCTTTATATTATGGTTTGCAGTTTCTAAAACAAAAAAGAAATACTTTTTGGTAATTACTTCTCTAGTCAATGGCCTGTTTCCTGCCTGTTCATTTTATTAGTAAATTGCCCTTAGCCCGTCACTTAATAGCAAAAGAGTAGATGTTATCTTCAACATCTCAATTCTCATTTCAGATTTCAAAAAAGCTACTAAACTTCCTGTATTTTACAAAGAAGCAATTCATTTTATAATGATCTCCCTTAAATCCTTTTTTAAATTTACTACTCAGTGTAGCACATTACTCAACTTGAGAAGATACAAAGCTAAACAAGAATGAAGAACATGACTACCAAAAAATTGAGACATTCCCAATTATACCAGTTCAACTCTGAACTATAAAACAATGGAGACTTTCTACATCTCCCAAGAGAATGTGAGGCTATTGCTCATATGTTTGGTACCTGGATTTGTTGACACAAGAAACTTGTCAGGGATAAAAGCATGATCAGTCAGAAAAATAACTCAGTATTTCAAATCACCATAATTTCCAATCCAGTGGCAAAAACTCTCAAATTTGGATTTCTGTTGATCTACTCAGCCATTCATCTAATAAAATATTATTTAACACATATTAAATACCAGGAACTTTAATACATGCTAACATTAAAAGCAGACATGGGAATCTGCAAGCTGTTCAACATTTACTCACTTCTCATTCATCGTATATTCAGATTATTTAACAAATATTTATATGAAGCTGCTGTGTGTCATCAGCAAGGGATTGGCATATCTTTTTTTTTCTACTCAATGAGATAAAGATAAGTCATGAATTTATAAACTAAACTCACACTGAGAGGAACCCCCCCAAAGCAAATTGGCACCCCTCCCTAATGCTGAATAAGGGAGATAAGGTCAGTGGATGGCGAGGCAACAAATCTGTTACCATATTTGGAGACAATAGTGATCCAGTTCAAAAGAATGGAGAAGCATCAGCCTAGATAACCTTAGAGAAAATGTGTGAAGTGTTTGCCCCATTTGTACCAGGGACAGAGAAATGAGTCAAATACAGTCTTTATTGTTATAGAACTTATATGATAATGCAAAAAACTATTACATATCTGTGATGAGTACTTAAAGATATTTTACAAAGACTAATTTTGTCTTGGAAGAGGATATACTGTTCTAAGCCCAGGAAGGCTTTTCAGTGGAAGGGGCATTGATTTGGACCATGCAGTGTGAGACAATTTAAGAAGAGGGCAGGGCAATATAAAGGTACACTTCGTTTCCAAAGGTACATAGAGAGGAGGGTCAGAGAGTGCTGGAAGTCAAGGTTGGAAAGGTACACAGGGCCACATAAATTACTTCAATATATAAAACTTCAATAAACCTGCAGCTTGTCATAACAAATTCAGGGTACTGTCAGAGGCATCTGAACCAGAGCAACTCCACCTTGAATAGGGACTGGGTAAAATAAGGCCAAGACCTTCTGGACTGCATTCCCAGGAGGTTAAGTTACTCTAATGATAGAGGCAGGAGGCAGAGAAATGCCTAGGCAGATAGGGAAAGGTCCCCGGAAAATCTGACCCGCCCCACAGGTGTTTACAACAGATGTTTCGTGCAGACAAGGGGGCAGTGGACTGGAGACCCACATGCACTGGGGGAATGGGGTGGAGCCACCAGAAACAAACATCTTATTCAGGGGAAGAGCCTGGCCTCTTCGGCTCCTGTGTGGTGACCCTGGTATTCAGTTTGTGAGGTGGAAACCCACTTGCAGGACCCCTCTCTTTTTTGAGAGTTTTCCTTTCACTTAATAAATTCTGCCCTCCTCACCCTTCAGTGTGTTCATGTGCCTAATTCTTCCTGGTTGTGAGATAAGAACCTTAGCTGAACTAAGGAGCAAAAATCCTACATCACTAAGTCACAGGATGAGATAGGAGGTTGGCACAAGATACACATCATAAAGACTTTGCTGATAAAATAGCATACAGTAAGGCCAAATCCCACCAAAACAAAGACAGTGATGAAAGTGACCTCTGGTCATCCTCGCTGCTGCCCTCCCACCAGTTTACAAATGCCATGACAACACCAGGAGGTTACTCTATATGGTCTAAAAAGGGGAGGAATGAATAATCCACTCCTTGTTTAGCAGATGATCAAGAAATAACCATAAAAATGGGCAACCAGGCTGCTCTGCCTGTGGAATAGCCATTCTTCATTTTACTTTCTTAGTAAACTTGCTTTCTCTTTGCACTGTGGACTCACCCTGAATTCTTTCTTGTGTGAAAGCCAAGAACCCTCTCTTGGGGTCTGGATCAGAGAGTACCAGTAACAGTCTGGTTCAGTACCAGTGCCAGAAACAGAAGAATGAACAAGGCAAAATTTCTGTGATTATTTAGCTTTCTAATAGAGGTTCTCATAAAAAGCCTTTAATGCTAAAGCAGTGGTACTTGAGAAGCCACAGGGAAATATTAACGATTTTGAAGAGGATCTTCACACTTGCTTTTCCCTCTCTGTAATGTCCTTCTCTGCCCTTTTTCCTTAATTGGTTTCCTGTTCTTCGCTCTGGTTGGTTTTAGTTTCTGCTCACTTGCTCCAAGTGGCCTTTCCTATCCCTCCAGACAAGTGAGATGTTCCTGCTCTACCCTCTCATGACCTCTCTACTATTCCTTCCTCATATACAACCAGGGTGAAGTACTAATTTCTCATATGTGTCTCCAACATTAGAACTTTAAGTATCAGGATGGTAGACACGGTGTTTTTCTAGTGCTTGGGAAGTGTGCAATATATAGTTGGTGCTCAATATTTTTGGGATGTGTTACCATAGAGGAGCCTTTTGTAACTGCCCTTCCTGCCCACTGCATAAAGAAAGACCACGGCATTGTAGTAGAGAAAGAGCTTAATACGGAAGGCTGAGGCAGGAGAATGGCGTGAACCTGGAAGGCGGAGCTTGCAGTGAGCCGAGATCCTGCCACTGCACTCCAGCCTGGGCGACAAAGCAAGACTCCGTCTCAAAAACAAGCAAACAAAAAAACATACGAGATGGAGTTTGCACTCATATCATCTCATGCAAAGCTCACAGGTTAGGGATTTTTCAGAGACAGTTTAAGGAAAGGTGTGGGAGTGGCAAGGTAACAGGTGCTTGCCGCTGATTGGTTGGGACAGAGATGAAATAGTTGGCCAAAGCTGTCTTCCTGAGGACTAAATTGCTTCTGGGTGGGGAGTGAGGGGGTTGGTGATCGAGGGGGAGCTATGAGTGTCAGACATGCAAAACAAACAGAAAAGATATCTCAGAAGGCCAGTCTACAATCATGATGTTATTTGCAGATGTAATTGGGGGAAGTTGCATGTCTTAGAACCTCTGGAATAATGACTGACAATCATGCATGTCTGAGCCTTAGCAGGACTCAGCCTCCTCTCCCTCTCCTCCTCCTAGCCTGGTGGTCTCCCTTTAGCTTTACAAAAGTGGTTGAGTTTTGGGCAAGGCCTATTATCATTTAAATTGTAGCCTAAATGTCTTCCAAAGTTAGCTTGGCCCAATAGCCCAGCAATAATTAAGGCAAAGGCCAGATGGGGTTGAGTTAGCTCGCTTACTGTTAGAATTTTCTCACTGATATAACTTTTGCAAATGCAGTTTCACTTTGCTCTCTGAAGTCATTGTCAGCTCTAGGAGGGTCTTAGAGATGAATAGAACAAAACAATATATGTGGGAACTTCATGAGCTTTGCCATCCTTTTTTTCCATCCCTTTTCTCAGTATTCTCCTATGGGTTATTGTATTCAAAGCTAACCATTATTATAACTCCTCACATTTCCTTTGTAACTTTTAAACCACAGTATTCTTTTTTTTTCCCCTCTGTTTGCATCTAAACATGGCCAAAAGAGCCTGGCTAAATTGAGAAATCAATTTTCAGTTCTGTCATGAAAAGAGTACATGAATGTTCCAGTGTTTCCTTAAAAAACAACAACAACAACAACAAGAAAACTAATTTGTACTTTAAGATGTAAAGCATCAAACAGAGGTTTACATCGTTCTTAAATGGCATATTTGAAACAAATGGACAAAGTCTCTGTCTTAAAACATCTTTAAGCTTGGCTAAGTTAAAATCTAGGTAATTTGCTGCTGTATATGTTTTACTTTGGAAAAAAATAGATATGCATTAAATTACCACATCAGATTTCTACTTTTTCTACTTTTTCTTATGCACTTTGGGCATTGAAAAACTTTTGTGCATTTTACAATTTCAATATATTATAGATGTGAGCAATCTGGAGCATATTATGAATGCAGTGCAATCATACATCAAAGATCGAAGCTGTGAACCAAAGTCGGTCTTAAGGCTAATGTTACAGATAAGGCAATAGTGACAAAATAGCAGCAGAGTAGTACTTAGTGTTCCTGGATGAAAAGCTCCTGCTGAAATCCAGGTCTTGCTATTTTTGGATGGGGCATTCATAGTCTCTTCATTCATTCCTTAATACATTTATTGAACTTTTACTAAGAGCGCACAGTGTACTAGTATAGCCTGGCTATAAACTAGTGGCACAAAGGTAAGGAAAAATAGTCTGTATCCTTGAACAGTTTCTGGTTCAGTACAATTCAACATGTATCTGTTGAGCACCTACTATTTATCAGATACTGTTTTAGGCAATAGGGATGTAGCCATGTTACTGTGCAGGTTCAGTCCCTGCTTTCATGGAGCTTAAATTCAACTTGGAAAGACAGATCTTAAAACAAACAAACAAACAAACAACAACAACAACAAAAACAGGCCAGGTGCAGTGGCTCACACCTGTAATCTCAGCACTTTGGGAGGCCAAGGTGGTCGGATCACAAGGTCAACAGATCGAAACCAGCCTGTCCAATATGGTGAAACCCCATCTCTACTAAGAATACAAAAATTAGCCAGGTGTGGTGGTGGGCACCTGTAATCCCAGCTATTCAGGGGGCCGAGGCAGGAGAATTGCTTGAACCCGGGAGGTGGAGGTTGCAGTGAGCTGAGATCGTGCCACTGCACTCCAGCCTGGGTGACAGAGCAAGACTTCATCTAAAAAGAAAAAATGCCAAAAAACAAAAAATCAGTCAGGTGTGGTGGCATGCACCTGTAGTCCCAGCTACTCAGGAGGCTGAGGCAGGAGAATCCCTTGAATCTAGGAGGCGGAGGTTGCAGTGAGCTGAGATTGCTCCATTGCACTCCAGCCTGGCAACAGAACGAGACTCCGTCTCAAAAACAAACAAACAAACAAAAAACAAAAGTAGATGCAGCCAATTCCCTTTATTCACGGCACTGATATTCTATAAAGTCACCACAAACATTGAATTATTGAATACTGAACCACTGCTTCTACAGCCAAATACGGCGTTACCTATACCCCTCCAGTCACAACATAACCTTATTTTATGTATATGTTCCGTTAAAAACACTTTATTATTACATATTGTTGACTCATTAATATTGAAATCCGAGCTGACAAATGCCTATAAAAAGTTTCTCTAACACAGCTACTTTCTCCTGAAGGCATGACACATCATAGCCTTCTTGCACTTAGGAATATGACACAGCGCTTTAGTATTTGTACAGGAGTTATTTTAAACTGCAAAACCACCAACCACAATCACAGGTGTTAAATAGACTGAGAAAAGGACACTTGTTCAAATATGAGAGCTGAAACCAGAAGGTAGGGCATCATCCTTTTTGACCTCAACTGCAAATGTGTGCATTGGGTGTTTCAAATAGTTGGTGCACTGCACATTCCTGTGAATGACTGTGAAAATGCCGTAAGTATTGATGTTGAGGTTACCAATCAATTTCAGTGTGTAGGTGAATTTGCAAATATAAAACTTACTAATACTGAGAATCAACTGCATTATAATGTCATAGAATCCCCAAAACTATGAAAAAAACGGCCCGAGGGCATTATGCTGAGGTTGCTGTCCAAGGCACAGAGAGGATGACTCTTTCTTATTTATCTCCATAGGTAGGAGGTGCCAATTACAAGAAAGAAGACCAGCTAGGAATGGATGGAATACTTAGGACTATATGTTAAGTGAAATTCCAAGTTAGTACTACAGTGGGGTTCTAAATAACAAGCATATAGAGATGCTGCTGCTTTCACCAACACCGTGTGGTGTGGCAGGCCAGTTCTTCCTAACAGTCACACAGACAGACCTCCATAGCACTCCAGTTATACAGGCAGACTTCCACAGCACCTGCCTTCACACTAAGTTAATAATTAAACCTAGGGAAATCGATGCCTGGGCACCAAAGCCAGAAATGAAACACATTTGGTAAGAGCCTTGCTCAGGCTTCTCCTGAGACCTGGGGTAAGTCAAGATAATAAAGATAGTCCTATGCTCCTTGTACCAGGACCCATCTTGGGTTGAATAAATTTCTGGGGTGCTTGAAGTAACTTTCCAGACCCAAGTTGTAGGTAACATAAGATAGAAGTAATCACTCCATTACCAGGGCCCTCATAGGTTAAGTAGATTTAGGGGATAATTCTGGCCTCTGACCTTTTAGTTACAACAAAATTAATCAGGCATAGACAACGGCGAGTATGATACTTCACGTAGGCATATAGTTTGAAACATATATAAGCACTGGAAAAACTTTACAATTGTGAGTTGGTCTGGTGAATTATCTCTGACCTTCTCTCTGAACCTGGTTACAGACATCAACTCTCCTCTTTCCCAGTTTGTCTGCATCTTGTTATTGGGCCACAAGAACACACAGCCGGACCCGGTTTGGTCTGGGAACAATGTCCTTTTATGAAAGCATCCTTGAGACTAGAGCTACTTTTTCTTTTCTTTGTTTTCAATGTGAGAAGGGCATGTGTGTGCTGTCACAGTCAAGTCCTGTTAAGTTCAGTGGCTTCTTGTTTTGACTGCAGATCTCAGAGGACCAACAGCGCTCAAAGGAGAGGAAACCAGAAAGCTTCCTGGCTAGGAAAACAGAAGAGATGAAGGGAACCTTAACTATTTTTCCTTTCTTGAAATCCAACTAGGCTTAACCTGACAGGCAAAAGACAGAACCTCAGAGTTGCAGCTCTGTCTAGGATTAAAGATGGCTGGAATGTCGCCAGGATTGTGTATTTTGGGATCCTGGCCATGGGAGATGGAAAGGTTGGGACCTAGGACAGACAGAAGTCAGACAAAGCTCAACCAATATAAAACAAATATCTACTAAGTTTTAAGTACAGGTTGCTGGGGATACAGAGGGAGTAAAGATGTCTTTGTCCTCAAAGATTTAACAGACCAGAAGCCTGTGTGGTTAAACTGGGTTGGCACAGACTGTGAAGTTTGAGAATGTAAGTCACTTCTCATACATAGGCTTCTCCTGTGTATGAAACTGACCAGCTCACACTCAGACTGGAATACAATGTGTCAGTCTCAACACTAGAACTCTGGAGTTACAGTTCCTTTTGTGTTCTGCTTACATTTCATATATATTTGTTAATTTATTTAATAGCTACTCCTCTGAGTCAAAGAAACTAAAATTAAAACAACAGTGAATTTCAGGGTGTCTTATTGTTTTTTGTTTTCATGTGAACAAGAATCATTTTAAAAAATTTAAATAGTCTATGATTTAGTACAAGCAACATGCATTTGAAAAAAAGTATTAAGAATGTTAAAAAAAGGACCCTGTTATCTGCATTAAGATGTTCATGATGATGTACAATATAATTTGCAATTTTAAATAACCCAAATGCCTAACATTAGAGGGTGATTAAATTCTAATACATTCTTTTGATGGAGTATTTTAAACCTGCCAAAGGTGATAATGATGATTAAGACTATGGAGCAACATGGACAATGCTTATGCTATATTGTTAATAATATTTAATACAAAAGGACAGGTTTGAAAATTGCAAGTATTCTGTAATTAAATCTGCATCAAAAATATTAAAGAAAATAAAACAAATTTTTAAAAGCCATAAGAAAATGGGTGACCTTTTCAAATATTCCAACACTGTAAAAGACAAAACAAAACGTTGTGAGACTGTTTTAGATTACAAGAGACTGAAGAAACGAAAAGATTAAAAATGCCTGATCCTTGATTACAACACAGATTTTTTTTAAAGGAAACAGCCATATTGGGAAAATAATATATTGACTTTATAGCAAAAATAATACATCAATATTAAATTTATTAGATGAGAAATGGTATTGAGGTTTTGTAGGACAACGTTGCTCCTAGGAGGTACATGCTGAAGTATTCAGCAGTGTTAGAGTCATGATGTCTGCAACTTGCTTATAAACAGCTATATGGGGAAAACCTCTGTGTGTGTGTGTATGTGTATATATATACACACACATATATATATCTATAGAGAGAGAGAGAGGAGAAAATGAATATAGCAAAATGTTAGTGAATGGTGATTACATGTTGTTCCTCATTTCAATGTATTTGTAAGTTTTAAACTTCTCAAAATAAAACACAGGGAGAAATGACTTATAAAGCTCTATTAGGGTAGTTGAATTATACTTTTTTTACATTTTACTTTGTACATTTTACTTTTTTAACTACATTCTCTATAATGCTATATTTTTATATTGAAAGTAAATTAGTTTTTTTTTTTAAATGACAATACATAGGTAGATGACAGTAACCATCTCCGAGGCCTGAATAGCCACATCCCTTTTCTTCTTTTTCTAGGGTTTCTTTAGAATGAAGGGAATTTCTTGTTCTGCAAATTTTGTCCTATGGGCTCCTGCAAAGTAATCTCTGAAGAGGCCTCTAAGGGGTGACTCTCCTACACAATCTAATCCCCCCATTTTGTCTTCTGTCATTGTTTTTGTTAGATTGACCAATAATTTAAAACCACTGTTATAAATTCTGACTCATTATTAATTACAAAATGACCCTTTCTTCCAGGCTTTTGGGAAAATAGCTCTAAGAATTTTGTCTAGTCTTCATTTTTTTCCCCCCATACAACGTGTACCTACCTTATGTAATAAATAGCCTCCTAAAATATTTTCTGAGGCATTCATATGTTGAATACACCTATGAGAGACTTCTCCCCCTAACGTCAGAGTGGAATTTTGTTTTTTCAATAAAGTATCTCTATTTAGCTGTTTTATAACTTTAGCTTTTAAACTATGTAAATCATGATGTCATATCCCAGAAGGAGAAAGTGCTGGAATGGATTGGTAATGTCTGTTGAAAGTAGGAAGTGGACAGCACTAGCCAGGTAATGGACTAATCTGGACTAAGTCATGCATCTCTCAGTACACTGGAACTTGTTGGCTTGGCTTCTTCTCAGAAGAAACCCTGGTGGGCACACCTTTCTACAGAGGGTTGGCTTCCCTCCCACAGAGGAGTATCATTGAGATGCAGTGATAAGTAGAAGTGAAAATGTAAACACCGTGCCCTGGGTCAGAAGGATAATCAATACCTATGACCTTTCCTGGCTCTTCCAAGCCAAGGCCTTTACTTCTGTGTGTGTGTTTGCCTGTGTGATGTCTCAGGAGTTGATTTATTTAAAGGATGGAGAAAATACAGAAATGGAAGGAAGAAGTGGGAGAGAATTCTGAGTCTGGCCCCAGGGTTCATACAGACAAAGTTACTTCTACATAAAACCCAGGCCAAAAGTATCTGCAAGAGAGGAAAAGAGGCTGTGGAGGCAGTGATACCCTCTAACTATCTGTTCTGGAATGTTCTTCCCCAAGATATCCCCAAAGATGGCTGTTTCTCTTTCTTCAGGATTAAATTTCTCCTCCTTGGAGAGGCCCTCCTTCATACTCTCCGTAAAATAGCACTTGCCAACCCTCAATTGTTCCCTAGTTAACTACAGCTTATTTTTCCTCACATCACTATCACTCTCTGAAGAGTTCTAATTTGTTTATATTTCAATGTATTTTCTTGTCTGCCCTCTGTAATGTAAACTGCTCATGTCTTGTCTTGATGAAAATTATATCCACAGGAGTTAGAACTGTGGGTTATTGCCTGAAGCTAGGAGTTTGAGAATAGCCTGGGCACTAAAGTAAGACCCCATCTCTGTAATAATAATAATAATAATAATAATAATAATAATAACAACAACAACAAACAAAAAACAACAGCTGGACATGGTGTCAAGTGCCTGTGGTCCCAGCTACTTGGGGAGGATGAGGCAGGAGGATCGAGTGAGCTCAAGAATTCAAGGCTGCCGTGAGTGAGCTTTGATTGTGCCACTGCGCTCTAGCTTGGCGACAGAGTGAGACCCTGTCTCTAAAGAAACAAAAAGACAAAAATAATGGAATGTGTAAAAGGTGAGAGATCCTTGGTTTGGGATTAGTAGGAAATAATGACAAACAGGCCCCAACTCAATATTCTGTCTTATATTCCTTAAAACTGGTGCCTTTGACTGTATGCTTTCAGCTGGGATTTTCATCTCCTTTTTGAGATAGATACAAAGTGGTGAGGAAACTGACAATGCTGTCCTTATCTGCTTCCATTAGTAGGGACAGTCTCTGATCCTCCTAGCCGTTGAGCAATTCTTCTAGTTACCCAATCAGGGGAAAAAATAGTTATTTATTGCAGGAAATAATGAAGAGTATCTAAAATTATTGACTGAGGGAAATAGAAAAGAGACTGTATTCTGATAAAGTATGGATGGGACAGGTCCCTAAGAATTCCATGCCTGAATTAGGAGAGTGGCTTCTACCGGACAAATGAAAGAATACACTAGAAATTGGTTATGGCTGTGGATGTTTCAAGCATGGTTAGTTGAGGGAAGAAATTGAGGGCATCTGTGGCATGGGCCTCACTAACCAAAATGTCCTTGCTCCGTTGTTGCTTTCTCATGGACACAGCATTTGACAGAGTGGTTAATACAAGCAGGCATGGTTCTGCAACTCTGGGCACCTATGGCTGATCAGAGCGACACAGCCTGTACCCAGACATATTAGGCTCACAACAGTTCTGTATTTTCCACCTTCACTGTTCTCTATGGACGTGTTTTCTGTCCTCTTCATTTCTCATGCATGGTGCCAGTCTGTTGCTTTGAAGCTAGCTTAAATTCCAGGTAGGAGATGGTGGATTGATATTGGCTCTCCAATAAGTATATCAGATTCAAGGAGTTGCAGACTACTTAAAATATTTTAGGGATATATATCAAGTTCCTTATTTTTTATTTAAAAAAAATGTTTTTGGGGTGGGGTGCTCTCACTCTGTTGCCCAGGCTAGAGTGCAGTGGCCCAATTATAGTTCATTACAACCTCAAACTCCTGGGTTCAAGCCATCCTTCCACCACAGCTTCCCAAGTGACTGGGACTATAGATGCATGCCACCACGCCTGACTCATTTTTAAATTTGTTGTAGAGATATGGGGTATGTTGCCTAGGCTCTTGTTGAAATCTTGGTCTCAAGTCATCCTCCCATGTCAGCCTCCCAAAGTGCCAGGATTACTTGTGTGAGCCACGTGTGCCATCGTGTCCTACCTAAATTCCTTATTTCAGATTGATGGGGTTATAGCCTTGCCTTAAACATATTCTGTTTGCTGTGGTGATGTCTAGTGGACCTGCCCACACTGTCCATTCCTCTTTGCACTTAGGGCCAGACAACTTGTGACGTAATTTGAGGGATCTAATAGGAGCCTGGAATTCCCATCACTAGAATTTAGCAAGGGTCTTACAGAAGTGATCACTTAGCTGGACTGAAGGCAATGAGTCTGGAAAGACTAGATTGAGGAAGCTTAGGAGTTCATTCCATTAGAAGCAATAAAGAGATCTTGAGGATGAGAGCACAAGCTGGGTATTGAATGATATTAGAGAATTACTGTTAATTAGGTTGGATATGATAATGGTATTATGATTATGTTGGAGAATTGCTGTATTTTGTGATAAGCTAAAATAATTTGGAGTACTGGTATCTGTAGGTAACTCTAAAATGTTTAAAGACAAAAATACATAGGTATAGATGAAGCAAACATGGTAAAACCTTAACAGTTAAATCTTGGTGGTGGACGATACTACTGTTCTTTCTACTTTTCTGAATGTTTGAAGTCTTATGATAAAAAAATTTGAAACTTCCTGTCTCCAAAGCAAAATTTATGCTTCACAACTTTTCTGGAGCTTGTCTCACTTTTATCTCCTAACATCTACGACCAAGAATTAATACTGTCAAGGCAGTCTTCTCTATGTGTCTTGAGTGCCACTGCACTCCAGCCTGGGTGAGAGAGTGAGACCCTGTCTCTAATTCAGGAGTGATCATCAAAATAGCCACCAGGATGAAAGAGCAGTGGGAAAACACAAGGGGCCAGGCGTGGTGGCTCACACCTGTAATCCCAACATTTTGGGAGGCCGAGGTGGCAGATCATTTGAGCTCAGGAGTTTGAGACCAGCCTGGCCAACATGGTGAACCCCTGTCTCTACTAAAAATACAAAACTTAGCCAGGCATGGTGGTGCATGGCTGTGGTCCCAGCTACTTGGGAGTCCAAGGCAGAACAATCTCTTAAACCCAGGAGGCAGAGATTGCAGTGAGCCAAGATCACCACTGCACTTCAGCCTAGGCAACGGAGCAAGACAAAGAGACACAAAGACTGTCAACATTTAGCTGTATGACCCTGGCCAAGTTACTTTATCTCTTCATGCCTTGATTTTCTCATCTGAAAAATGGACAAAGTAATAGTACTATAGTATAACAACTCTAGGTTGTTCTAAGGATTGAAGGAGTTGTCATATTTAAGGAACTTAGAACAGGGCTTGGTAAAATTTGTAATCAATATATTTTAGCTATGCTTAATATTCTGAATGCATTTGGAGAATTTCTCTGCACATGCATATAACACTGACACGTGTTTGCAAGTACTTTTCCCTTAACAGAAAGGGGTCCTTCTAAAGCAGGTCAGCCTGCCTATAAAATGAAACTAAATTTGTTGTTTGGTTTTTGGACTCTGTTAGGGTGCCAGCAACTGTCCTTGAGAAGGTTTAAGGAGATGTCAGAGCACCTAGTGCATTTAATCCATTCATTGAAACATGAACCTGTCAAATTATTGTCAACATGTTTCCACTTCCATCCACGCATACTGCCATCATTAGCCACTGTTCCACCTCTGTGAAAGTGTGAAGTCAAAATCTTGTGCTTTGAGAGGTTGTATTATTTAAGTGGACTCAAAGGGGAAAGCAGGGAATTGGCAAAAATGACAGTTTCTTATTCTATGGAATAGTATTGTGCACATAATCAATGGCCCCTGCTAGTCTCTCATATAACCATGTCAACTCTGTGGAATATTGGAACTGGGAATCATTGAGTTTGAGAACCTCATTGTGGTGATGTTACACCATATGCAAAATCAGTCGCTGGAGACTATAAATGAGCATTTATTTATATATTTTCTCCATTTTGGTTTAATAAACTAGATATCTACTGATTAGTGCTAGACAAATGCCAGTTAGATTAGCTGAAGTAAGTTTATTCACTACTCAATTTTGCAGTGAAGAATTGATCTATGTCTGCATTGATAAAGTGAAGACTGGGACAACTACCAAGCTGATTCTGTTGAAATGACTACAACCAAAGCTATCCATGCACATCTCTGGCATATGTCTGCACCTACACATTGAGCCCATATGGCCCAGGTTGGTTATCAAAAAGACTCAGCACTTATCACTCAGAATCCCACATTCCCCCAGAAACTTTATGTATTCAACACGCAAAACAACTTGTTACATCTCAAAGAGGAGTCTACCTTACACATTTTGACCAAAACCTGAAAACTGTGTGGGATGAATCTTCATGGAAAAAAACAATATTGCCAAAATAATGGAACACCAAAAATATTTTCTCTTGATAGTTTTTGTTCTTAGAAATTAAGAGGTTAAACATGGATCCTGTGAAGAACTTAAGCATGAGTCCTAGATGATGCAATAAACAGTACAAACAGTTGTGCTCTGAATGTAGTAGCATCTGTTGAGCATTTATTATGTGCTAGAAATAGTGCTAAGCATTTCATATTCACGGGCCCTTTTAATCCTTCCAGCAAGCTCTGTGCAGTAGGTACCAGCATTATCTCTACTTTACCAAAGTAGATCTGAGGCTAAGAGAGGTTAAGGAACACATCCAATACAATTTCAGATATCCCCACCTTTCCTGAATCATGGTTTTGGTAAAAACAAGAGAGGGCTATGAGAGGAGGGACTGACATCAGGAGACAGAGGTAATTCTCATTCAACAAACATTTTCCAGCTGTCTACTATGTGCCAGACACGGCTGGATAGTAAGTGCCAAAAAGTCATGGACAACATCATTGTTGCTCAGTTCTTTTTATCTTTAGCACCTATCACCTCTTGATTTCTTTTCTGAAATTCTATCTCCCCATCTTCCATGAATGTTCAAGTTGTTGCAGGAAGCTGCAAATGCTGTGAAGTGCTCAGGGAGTATCAGTGGTAGAATGGTTAGTATGGATATTTAGATTCCGGGAGACTGAGGAGCCCTTTTTAGGCAGTGATAGCCCCTGGCAGCAAAGCCTGGCAGGTAAGATTCCACTGTTCAACGTCACCTTCCTTCTCCCTGAGAGGACCAGTGCAGGACTCACTTTGAAACATAAATGCAGGATTTGTTTGGGCTTGGAGGGAAGATCTGAAATAAAGAATATAATCACAGGCCAAATTTAAAGTTCTCTTGAAATTTTGAGAAATGGTTATGGCTGGAGGAAAAAAAAAAGTTGAAGATTGCCGAACCTTTACATTCCTCAAAAAAAGAAGATGGTATTGCCTAGGTCACGATGTGAGAGGCAATATGAAGTCATAGTTAAGGTGAGGCTGCTCATGTCAAAGTTCCTGGATGTAAATCCTAGCTTTGCTGTGATCTTGTGAGAGATCATCAAGTCTCAGGTTTCTTGCCTTTAAACTGTTTATAAGATGAGGAAAATGATAATAGTGATTGTTGGGAGGATCCACTGTGATGCTGTATGTGAAGTGTGTAGTATAGTGCTAGACATTTAAGAATATACTCTTATTATGACCATCACCACCACCACCACTACTACAACCGTTATCTTTATTTACTTGACGATTCCACCATCATAATTATTATCAAAAGTTAGTCATCTGTATGAGACAATGGAATTCAGAAGAGTGACTATATGAAAACTCAACTGGAAGTCCCTGTTTTATAGGCTGAACTCCTTTTGTAGGTTATCATTTCTTTTTTTCTTTCTTTCTCTTGTGTGTGTGTGTGTGTGTGTGTGTGTGTGTGTGTGTGTGTGTGTCACCCAGGTTGGAGTGCAGTGGCAGAATCTCGGCTCACTGTAAGCTCTGCCTCCCGGGTTCAAGCCATTCTCCTGTCTTAGTCTCCCGAGCAGCTGGGACTACAGGTGCCTGCCACCATGCCCAGCTAATATTTTGTATTTTTAGTAGAGACGGGGTTTCACTGTGTTAGTCAGGATGGTCTCGATCTCTGACCTCATGATCCACCCGTCTCGGCCTCCCAAAGTGCTGGGATTACAGGTGTGAGCCACCACGCCTAGCCGTAGTTTATCATTTTAACATGAAATTGATGTAAGACGGGATTGCCAGCTTTTGCTATTCCTTACGAGAGAGGTCTAAACTCTGAAACTGATCTTCAATACAGTCCCTTAGGCCTTTAGTGAGGAGGAGTTTTCCCAAACTGTGATAGTATGTAATAAGACTATATTTTTGCAGAGAAAACACAGGAGCACAGTTACATGGTAGATCTTCATATCACTTCAGAGAGTGGCCATCTATCTCTAGATTATCGAGTTTGGATAAAGAAACCTTTTACTTTTGGAGAAACTTCCAGTTTTTGGTGGCAGCAACATGGGTAATTCTGAATATCCAGGCTGTCTAGGAGAAGCAGGGTTGTTGTGTTACTTGGGAGAAAAACACTATCGTTTCTGCAAGTACTTCCAAATAGCGTTCCTTGGGATAGTCACCATACCTGGGGTCTGTCACCTCAAGCCATCATAAAGTTCACACCATTACCATAACCACCCCTCTCATTGGGAGAATGAGGTAAAATATCAGGCAATGAATATTTACCAGATCTCCAATATGAATCATATTATACCAGGTTCTAGTGCTGTGATAGATGCACAAATATATGAGGCATAGCATCAGCCTTCAAGAGACTTCTAAGCTGGGACAAGAACTGAACCACCTATGAACATACCAAGGTCTCTAATGTCAGCAAGATTATCACCAAAGACCCTGCTGTTCTAGAGGGAGTGATGTCTGAAAAATGACCTTATGCCCAGGGAGTTGTTTTCCTGAAGCAGACTTAGAGGCCAATATGTCAACCACCTCCCAACTAGGAAGTCTAGACTGTTAACTTGGCAGACGGTCTTTGGACAAGTCTCCTCCCCAGGTACGCCTGGTCTTCTGGTTGGGTAGCTTCTGGTTTTTAAATTTCTATTTTTATGTCTGATTCTACTCTTGCTGTGCTGTGGGTGAGGTGTCTCAATTTCCAACTCCCTGGTATCTAAGTGAATAATTTTCTCTTTTTTGGTTGTATTCTATTAATACCATATTTCCAAGTTTGAGCTCTCCTAGAGGCTTGGGATTATTTTTCTGCAATCTTTTTAGTGCTGCCTGGGTCCAAAGCCTTCTCTTTTGTTATATTTAAACCCTTTATAAACAGTCAGTGAGTTATAGGGTTCATTTGTTTATTGTGTGAAAAATATACAGGGGAGGGAAGAATGGGATGAAGCTGTACAGGTCTCAAGGACTATTTGAAATGGAAAGGAAAGGCATTTTATTACATGGTTGATGAAAGAGAGTTTCCTTAATAATAGTGATGGTTAACATTTATAGAGTGCGCCCTATGCTCAGACATGGTATTAAGTGCTATGCACAGACTGCCTCATCAACTCCCTGAGAAGATGCTTTCATTCTCTCATTTTGCAGATGGGAAAAGAGAGGCACAGAGAGATTAAGTATAACTCCCAAGGCCCCAAGGTTGGCTGAGCTAGGCCATCTGACTCCAGAGTTCATGTCTGAACCCTGTAAACCTCTTCTTTTAATAAGAGATGTCAGTCTTGCTAGTCCACATCATCTTGGAAAATGGAAATACTGTAAGGCAGAAGGGTGAAGGAACTGAGCATATTTAATGACATGTAAGGTCCTTTCTTCTGAAATGTACTACCATACCTCTGATGCCACAGTGAGTGATTCTGATAAAACACAGGAATGGGTTTGAAAAGCAGATAACAGAGTTTGTCCATAGTAAGCATCTTTGGCAGAATTTCCTATCTTGAATACTCTCTCCTTCCTCCCTGCCTCTAAGAGACCTCATACTGGGGCATAGAATCTCATTTCCATCTAGTACTAGAGACTCTCCCTTCCTGTTGCTAGTGGGCCATTGAACCTGGCTAGCTAGAGGTTGCCAACAGATATCAAGAAACAAAGACATATCAGTTGATGGGACAGCAGTTTTATTTATCTTTGGCCACCTTGTATTTGAATCCAGGTTACCATTTAGCTGGTTACAACTTCTAATTTCTGCTTTTGAAATAGTATATCCATTGCCTCTCTAAATACCAGTTCAGAGAGATGATGGATTGAAACAATCATAATATGAAAACCCTATGGCTGAATGGCTGACTCTGTTTCCTGGTGGAGAAAAAATATATACCAGCATTTTCTAGACCTTCCACAACCACCTGTGGAATTTTTTTTTTAAATCAACCTAATTTTAGCTTTCTAAAATTTCAGTCAGCAAGAAGGTTGTGCTGTGGTTCTGTCTACTGGAAAATAACTTTGTGTGTGATTTAATTTTTTTTTTAAGAAGTAAGTTTTGGAAGTCTTTTCTGTCTGTTTTTTGGTGATTTCAAAATGAAAACTAAAATTGACCCATTTATAATTCATCCATTTTTAGATGGGAAAGAAGAAAATGTATCAAAGTCACCATTTTGGGGAAAAAAAAAGGAAGGAAGGGAAAAACTATCTAGTTTGAAGAAATTAAGACAACCCCAGGAAGATGTGCAGTATTCCATCCTTCCACACTTAGAGTCTTTGTACAGTTAGCACCAGTGGTCAGAAAAGTGAACCAGAGGCCCTTTCAGAATTCCCACCTGAGCAAAAATAGGTTAAATAACACTCAGCCTGCCTCATCAAGTAAACAGAGTAGAGTGATATATTTTTGAAAATAAGGATTTCAATCATGTGAAATGAAACAATGGGAGGATTCAGGAAACCCCAGGTCAACCAGAAAATTCAATAAATCTCACACACATAATTTCCCTTGCTCACTCCTTAACGTGTTATTGGAATTGGTTTGAATGAATCTGCTTACTTTTCAACTGACTATACTGATGTCCTGTAAATACAGCCCAAATATCAATTTCTATAACAGAGCCAACCATAAAAACAAAATCAGCAGCATCATTCAACCCATGGGAGTAGGATGTCCGAATGTTATGTATTCAGGCTGGACTGGGGCTGTTTATTTCACTCTATTTTTGCATCATCTGTGACACTGTATGAAAAAACTCAACTACTGCTTTGTCCGTGCCATATTTTCTTTTTCATAAAAACCTATAGATGCTTTCCCATTTCTTAATATATGCCCCTGGCTTTGAAATGTTGACAAGTAAAGTACTAAATATTGGTATCACTTTTGCTGGAAATAGTATTGGATAATGTGCAATTTACAAACTCTAATCTATATTCTGAAAAGTATTATTTTCCCTGTAGGCAGAAAGAAAGGAAAATGAGGGCAATAAATGTATCCCAGCCCTTAGGTTACGGAACAAGTTAGTTATGGAATGACTGTGGGGAATTGCTGGCCAAAGGAGTGGATGCTTTGTAATGGATTGTAAGAAGGAGACAGCTTGTATGCCAGTAGCAGAATGCAAATGGATGTAGATACAGCCATTCCAAGTGTCTCTGAACAAGAAAACATCCCCCACAGCATGATTAGAAAGCTCTCTTTTGGCCAAAGCTCCAGACCTTTGAATTAGACATTGGCTTTTCTCAGATACTCCTGCATTTAAGACAGGTGATAGGTTCCTTGGGAGGGGAGAGCCTGGTGGTGCAGGAGAGAAGGCTGGCAAGGAATTAGATGGGGGTGAGGATAACACTGGGGAGGAGAACCTGGCTTGGGTTAGGGAATGGCTGCTGAATCTCTGCAACCTCTTTTTAGGAGGAGGTGGAGATGAGCAGAGCGGGAGAAGAGACAAAAACCCACAGTGGGAAGTGAAGAAGAAATAAGAAAGAGACAAATGCTTCAAAAACTAAAGAAGGCTGAATTTGAAACCTTTATGTTACATTTTTTTCTCTCTGTGTATGCCAGATATATGAGTGGAGTGTTCATATGTGAGATTCAGGAACCCAAATGTGGGGGGTCTGGATCCCTGTTCTGCCATTTAACTGTGTGACGTTTGGCAGGCTGGTTAACCTCTCTGTACTATTCAATAAGAATTTATTTAACTCTTTAATAAGAATAACAATGGAACCTACTTATGGAGTGGTTCTGAGGATTATATAAGTAAAGTATTTAGTAAACACAGACACTTAGCAGACATTTAGTAAGCACTTGCTATTAGTATGTCAGTCCTTGATAAATATATGTTACCATCTCTTTCCTCCATTGCTTTTTGTTTTTAATTTGTTTTGAGACAGGGTCACGCTATGGCATGGAGTGCAGGGGCACGATGATGGCTCATTGAAGCCTTGAACTCCTGGGTTCACGCGATCCTTTTGCCTCAGCCTCCTAAGTAGTTGGGGCTACAGGCACATGCCTCCATGTCTGACTAAATTTTTATTCATTTATTTTTTATTTTTGTAGAGATGGGGTCTTGCTATGTTGACCAGGCTGTTTTTGAACTCCTGGCCTCAAGTAATCCTCCTCCCTTGCCCCCACAAAGTATTGGGATTGCAGGTGTGAGCCACTGCACCCAGCCACCATTGCTTTCTTTTTGTCATAGAGAGAGTAGAAGATGTGGTACAGATAATTTCCTATTGGGTCATGCAGTGAGAATTCCTTTAATCCTTACTAAAGCTGAAAGTGAGAAGAATCGACTATTTATCTCCCAAATTGAAAGGCATGTTTATGTTCCTGCAAGAGCCTTGAATGCCATGCTTTTGGCAAGGAGAAGCCTCGGTTCAGCCATTGCTTTGGCTGGGAAGAGAAGCTACCAGATGGGTGACTGTTCATTGCCATTGGCATGAGAACAAGATCAATTTAGCATTTTGCACCTGCAAACCTTCATAGGTGGGAACAAAGCTATGTTCCAGTTCAACACTGTTGCACCAATAGACCTCTGGTCTGTGATGGTGTCCTTTGGACTTGGAAGGAAATGGACTCTGTTACAGGACCCAAACTGTTCTTGGATAGAGGATTTATCCACAGAGGAAGTTATGTGCTGGTGAGCTCTTGGCTGATACAACCAGGCTGCTGAGTAGATATATGCACACAAAGTCAGCGTTAGGCAGATTGGGAGAGAAAACTTGTGCCAAAGAGCACGTTTCAAACTGTAATGTGTAGAGGAGTCACCTGGGGATCTTGCTGGAATGCAGATTCTGACTCAATCTGCAATGGAGCCTAAATGAATGCATTTCTGACAAGCCCCTGGTGACACTGATGCTGCTGGTCAACAATCCAAACATTCAATGTAGCGAGGTAATAGGGGACATTTCTAGAAATTCACGTCATTGTCAAGTTCTGTTTATCACTCTTGGCCTTGTTGGCACACACAATTTAGAAGAGAACTGGCACTTTTCACATGACTGTTTAAATCTGGAAATTTGAGATAACTGAAGAGAACCAGTTGGATTTTATTCTTTGTTTTGAGATTGGAAAGAGTTACCTCAGTTGTCCTACTCTTTACTACATATGTGTGAAAAGGCCTTGCGCAAATATCTTCTCCCTCACTTTGATTTGTTTAATAAAACCTTCAATTAATTCCAAGCCTTCAGGATGGCACAGATCTGTGGAGTGTTTCGTTCTCCATCCCAGTTTCTTTCACTAGATAACCTTGGCAATACATATTCATTGAAATGGGATTTAAACAACTCAAAACACAAAAACAGAAATGCATGCTTAGCTGAGATTGGTTTTGCCTTTCAATTTTGCATCACAAGGCCTGATGCAAGTGGTTCCCTCTGCTTACTTTCAGTAAAGAAGAGACTCTGTGGATGGTTCTTAGGAATGCCCTTCTTTTTATTCCCATCAGCTACTTGACTAAATGTGTGCTTCCACTTCTCAGGCAATGCGTGGGTGGATGTCTCAAGGCGAACTCAACCCATTGCTTTAAAAAAAAAAAATCCATGGCTCTTCCAATTGAGAGCAATCCAGGAGCAAACTCTGTTTTATACCTCTCTTTCTTTTACAGTTTTACAATTATTATGCTGTTAACATGTATTTTTCAAATAATTTTATTTGGTACTAATCCCTGAACTACTCTCTGAGCTGGCTATTAATGTCCCTCTTTTAAAATGAGAAAACCCAAATTCTGATCAGAGAATTCATTCAAGAGTGCTGTAGAAAGTGGAGGTAGAACCTGGATTTACACTCGTATCTGCTCTAGAGCTCTAAACTCTTAATACTACTTGGAGTTTGACAGGGGCCACATTATAGATTGAATTGTGTCCCCTGAAAAGATATAATGAATCCTGGCCAGGCATGGTGGCTCACACCTGTCATCTCAGCACTTTGGGAGGCCGAGGCAGGTAGGATCACTTGAGGTCAGGAGTTTGAGACCAGCCTGACCAACATGGTGAAACTCCATCTCTACTGAAAATACAAAAATTAGCCAGGCATGGCGGCGGGTGCCTGTAATCTCAGCTACTCGGGAGGTTGAGGAAGAAGAATTGCTTGAACCTGGAGGCAGAGGTTGCAGTGAGCCAAGATCTTACCACTGCACTCCAGTCTGGGTGACAAAGCAAGACTGTCTCAAAAAAAAAAAAAAAAAAAAAAAATTCTAATCCTCTATTTGTGAATATGACTTTATTCAGAAGTAGAGTCTTTGCAGATATAACTAAGTTAGAATGAAATCATACTGGATGAGGGTGGGCCCTAATCTAGTGATTGGCATCCTTATAAGAAGAGGAAAACTTGGAGACAGGCAGATGGACACAGAGTGGGAAGGCCATGTGAATGAAGACAGAAGCAGAGATGGGAATGATGCAGCTACAAACCAAGAATCACCTGGGGCTGCCAGAAGCTGAAAGAACAAGAAGGACCTCTACTAGAGGCTTCAGAGGAGGCACAGCCCTGCTGCCCCCTTGATTTCAGACTTCTAGCCTTCGGAACTGTATCCAGTTCATTATACTTTCTTTAAGTAACACAGGGAAAGTAATAGAGGCCAGGATTATACACGCAAACCTTTGTTAAGTGTGTAGATCTTAGGTTAAGTGTTCTTACCACAAAAAAAATAACAAAAAATAAAACAAAAATCAAAACAAAACCAAATACTTAACGAGGATGAGATTTAAGGAAACCAGTGGTGGTGGGGCCTGTTATTAAGTGAAAAGGTACTTAGATCTACAGCAATTCAGGAAAGAGGGAAGGAGAGAAAATTTAGTTGAGGGTGGGAGAAGAGGGAAGGATCCAATGAAAAAGTGCAAGGATAAGAGGAGGAGAGGGAGGAGGGAGAGAGAGAAAGTCATCTTTACACAATAGGCCTTTCTGCTGGGTGTAGCCTAGGATGCCACCAGCTCAGGGCCCCAGCACAGTCCTACAGCTGCCACCCAATCTATGTTAACAAGGTATCTAATAAAGGCATACACTTCATAGGTATTATTTCTATATTACACATTATGAGAAAGGTGTGGTTTGCTTTCATTCATTTTTATAAATGTGAAAAGTGAGGCCTAGAAAGGTTTACTTGCCCAAAGCTTCCTAAATGGCAGAAGATGGAACTGGGTCCCTTCTGTCTAGCACTGCCCCTCCACTGCCCCTGGCATGGGGAACAGGAGGGCATGCCCTGCTAAGGAGATTGAGTTTCTCCTGGAGTGCCCCTAAGTCAAAGGCAAAAGACCTGTGGTGGGTACAGTGCAGTCTGCTACGGCTCAGTCATATGTCATGATGACAGAAATGCTCCTTTTATGACAGTCACTAACTGCAGAAACCTTGAAATATCTTCTTGGGCCTATTCATTGGTTTAGTTACAATGTAGCTCAAGTGGGTACAGAAAGAACAGGAGATAAGCTGACTGTCCATGTGCTCACTGTTTTGGGAGCATATGAAACACCTTGGAGTGGCTTGTCAGGTTCTGCTCTTCACAGGCATTTCCCGTTTAGAAGGAGCTGATCTTTGAAAGGCGCGCATGGGGCCGCATGTGAAACACACAGGCGAGGCATCGAGAGAACTAAAAGAACGCGGATAGGGAGCCATGGCCCAAGATCGGTGGTTGATTCATTGATTCAGAGTACAAAGCTTTGGTGCCCTCTGAGTTCCAGGCACCATGCCTTTGAGAAATGCTATAACTGGAGTTAGAGGTGGCTTAGGTCACGTTACACTTTTGATTACAAGGCTCCCATGGTTTCCCCTTAATCTTTGGAACAGAGACTGAATTCTTCTCACTGCCAAGTGGACCGGTTTCTACCTGCAACTCTGACCTCATTCTGTTCCACTTTTCTGCTCGCTCACTACACTAGCCTCCTTGCCATTTGGGTGCCCACTAAATCTGTACCTCCCTCAGGGCCTTTGCACTTGCTGTACGTGAATCATATCTTCACTGCCCGAAATACTTTCCCAGGTATCTTCCCATGGTTTGTGTTTGTGCCTTCTCATCATTCAGTCTCATGTCAAATGTCACTTCCTTGGTGACATCTTATCTAAAATAGCAACCCCCACTCACAGTCTATCTTGATACACTGCCCTTATGATTTTCTGCATACACATGCTTTATTTATCTTTCTTTCTCATTAAAATGTAAGTGCCACTTGGGTAAGGATTTATTGTGGATACCACTGTGTCTAATACTTAGGGACCACTTGCCAATGATGGGTTGAATAAATGAAACAGAGCAACCAGAATAAAAGTGTGAGAGAGGTAGGTTCAGGGCTGTGTGAGTGCATAGGAGGGACATTCCTGTCTTAGGTAGTTAAGATCAAAGGCATGCCCAGAGAAGGTGACTCTAAGCAGAGTGCTGAAGGCAACGTGAGCTTGAGACAAGTGAAAAAGGTGGGGAGGATCTTGGCAGAGACAGTGGTACATTCGCAGGGATAAATACTATTTCACATGATGGGGTGGAGATTATGGCATTGAGAATTGGGGAGATAAGACTAGGGCAAGATCTTTCAAGAGTTTTATACCCTGTGTTGATGAGTTTGGGTCAATATATTCTACGCAGTGAAGGAAAGAGCCCAGCATCTTCTGGTTTGTGAAGTTTACTGGGGCAGGACTAATGCCTCAACCTTCCTCCACCCTGTCATTTCTTAGTTAGAAGCTGAGAAATGAGGGTCAGTAGAGACAGACAATCAGGCTGTATTTTCAGAAATACTCGGTGGAGCCTCAGATTTATCCTCTGGTATGGGACTCAGGTTGATTTCCTGTTATGCTCCTTGTGCACCGTCTGGCAAGGCTCCAGGAATGTGAGTGACAAGGCAAAACAAGGCACCCTGAAATTACCTATAATGAAAATGACTGGTAATCTCCAGCGATTACTGTGTTTGTGAGTGACAGGGCTGCACTTTGTACAAAATCTTTTGCTACAGCAAAAACAGGTCCTGTGGCATTTTCAAGTTGAGGTTTTTGGAGTTTTGTTTTTAATGAAAATAGCTTCAGATCTTTAGCATTATGCATTCTTTTGCCTTCATAATGAGTCTGATTACAGATAGCTAATGTACTTTTTGAAGAGATACGTGTGTAAGTCTTTAAAAATATAAACCCAAGTTAAAATGAAAGCAATAGCATAATTCTTATACTATTAAGAACAGTATACATTTTATACTATAGTATTATGTTTATATATAATACATACACACTCTCTATATATACACTTACACATAGTACTTATATGCTATATTTATAATCCCAAGCAGTGGGGAAGCATTCAGATTCCAGAAGTCCCACCCACGGCCTGTCTGAACTCTTGGAGCAACCACAAGTCACAGGAAAAAAGGGAGCTTGGGGCAGGAGGACGCCTAATGTGCATTCCAAGGCTGAAATATGGGGAATGAAAGGTGGACCTGGGTAGCCTAATCATCTGTCTCCACTGATACTCATTGTCTTCTGTGGAAGGCAGCTTCCTGTAATAGAGATAAGGGGTCTGGAAATAATCGGGCACATTCCCTGCTCCCCAACTCTAGAAACACAAGTTCTTCCAAACCAATGCAAGGAGTTTTGGGCTGTGTTTATTTTTCCTTGAGTTTGAGAACACTGAACTGCTTATTGAAAGCAGAAATCTTCACACTTGTTTGGAAACCTTACTCAAAGGAGTCCTGCTAGGAAAACTAAAATATACAATGAATGATGGGGAACTTGTGGTTGACACAGAGAGGAGGAGCCCACTCAGCCACCCACATCCCCTCACTCTCTGGTCCACTTCCTGGTGACCCTATGCCATTTTTCTATCAAAGTTTGTAAACAAGAAATACATGCCTGCATGCATACACATAATTTTAAAATTATATATAACATATTTTATATTATTATTATTATTATTATTATTATTATTTTTATTTTTATTTTTTTTTTTTGAGACGGAGTCTTGCTCTGTAGCCCGGGCTGGACTGCAGTGGCCGGATCTCAGCTCACTGCAAGCTCCGCCTCCCGGGTTTACGCCATTCTCCTGCCTCAGCCTCCGGAGTAGCTGGGACTACAGGCGCCCGCCACCTCGCCCGGCTAGTTTTTTGTATTTTTAGTAGAGACGGGGTTTCACCGTGTTAGCCAGGATGGTCTCGATCTCCTGACCTCGTGATCCGCCCGTTACATTTGTGTATGTATAAATTGTTTAATTTTGACTAAAACATAAATGCCACATGAGTAAGGACTTATCATGGACACCATCCTGTCCAATACCTAGGGACCACTTGCCAAAGATGGATTCAATAAGTGAAACAGGACAATCAAAAAAAGTTGAGATTTTTTTCAGAGGATGGATGTTGACTTTGACTACAGAGGTGGTGGAAGGAAGTGGAAGGAGATAAACAATAAATCAGAGGTAAAAGCAACAAGATGTGGTGATTGAATTGACTTTCAATTCTACTTTTCCACAGTCTTCAAAGTCTCAATTGTGTGTGCATACACACAATTTTAAAATTATATATAATATATTTTATGTAGTATTTCTATTTTTATATTTGTTTATATTTATGTATAAATTACATTTATTTTTTCTGATAAAGAAATTCTACCCTAACCCCAAGCCAACTCCCATCTCATCTGAGGTACTTCCCTCGGATCCTACCAGGCTGTTAAGAGAGCTAGGGAATATCAACCATAGGATGTCGAGATGTCATGCTATACGAGTGACTGGTTACCAACCTCTACTACTGCCTTCAAACTCTCCATCCCGATTGGTGTCTGTCCCTCTTCCTGGCAAATTCATTTGCTCTTATGAAAGAAAGTTTAGGTTCGCTCTCCAAACCCTTTTACCTTCCTGTCCCCGTACCTGCATAAGGTTAAATACACCTTACCCTTTGTGTTCTCCAACAGACCATGACCTTCCTCTCTGGCAACCCCTGATCACTTCGAGACACGGATCAGGTGTCACCTCTCTTAGGAAGCCTCCTCTGACTCCCTCAGGCAGAATGAGGACCTTTCTTCTCCCTGTGCCTACAGCACTCTGTGCTTTCCATGCAACCGGTCAGTCTACCACATTTGTGATATTGTTTTTTTGCCATGTTTGCTTTTCTATGCTATTATTTGATGACTGTTTTCTGTATATTAACCTTAAATCAACTCATAGTTTTAAGGAAACTAGGCTTTATATAACAAAGTACATGAAAGCACATGTTCAAAAATAAAATAAACGAGACAAAAACCTCACAAAGCCAAAACCCAGCTAGATGGTATTGGGATTGAAGGTTTGAAAAAAAAAAAAAAAAAGATTTGGTGAGGCAAATAAAATGACAGAAACCAGTTATATCCTGTAAAATCCTATAATTATATGAAATTAACCAAGATGAGTGTTCCATGATATTCCCAATTTTATAAGTACTCAAAATTCAATCTCTGAATTTGGAAGTTAAAAAAAGGCTTGCTTTATAGAGCATGGAAAGTTAAAAAAAAAAATGGAAAGCTTTACAGCAATATGTTCTATTGTGGTGCCACAAAAGTGAACTCTGGTAAGAATGAAGTTAAATGGTAAACGGGGCAAACTATGAGCATACAGCACAGGAGAGCACGGTAAGTAGACATGTGCAATGGTTCTGGCTTGGCCAGAGAAGCCATAGTTAAAGAAGAGACCAAGAGAGCTTGGAATTTTTGTGGCAGAGACAACGAGTAGTAGACTAGTTCCTGGGGATGTTTTGGAGGCATCTGGTGTAAGATATTTTGGAAATTTCTGGTGATCCTAAAGACTCCACCATCTGCTGGTGTTTTGTAAATAATATTTTCATTTGTCTTTAAAATAAATGGTTTCAATTATTTAGAAAAGTAGATGCCAGGCCAGTGACTGTACCAACTTAACATGGTGCTCTTGATGATTGTGCTGTCACTTAAGCATTATTCAAGAGTCAGTCTCCATGGAAACTACCCGATTGTAATGAATGGCAAAGCATACGTGGGCAGTCATGCTAAACAGGAAATCATCCTGCCTGTCAGTTCCCTGGTGAGTTCTCCTCAGATACAGGAAGGGAAGACCTTAGAATCTGGCCCATTAACTGACTCAGTGGGCAAGAAATGACTAAACCAAGAAACTCAGACTATGGAGAAAGGTTAAAATGCTGAAATGTAGCCCAACTTCCTTTTTTATCAATCTTCTCAAGAAACGCATTTTTCTCCTAGTTGGTCACAGGAAGTAGGATTTTTGAGGCTAGCAAGGAAGGAAAGATAGAGAAAGTAGTTTTCTATCTAAGCGGTGCAAAACTTAGTTCTGGGCAAGGTCATATGTAACCTCAGTTAATTTAAGCTGCTTATTATGAGAAAAGTAGCATCGTTTTTATAAGCTTATACTCTCATTTCAATGCAGTATTGATTTCTAACTTCATTTCCACTACTAGTCACATAAATCATTTATTTTTGATGTTATTGGCATATTATACATAAAGAATTTAACCTTTCCCAAAGAGAGGTCTGGCTCCTTGGAGACGATCTTTGCTGGTCTGGGTGCCTCCTCCTAGCCAGATAGTGACAATGTGATTTAGGGTGGTGGTTGGTCATGCAAAAAATACCGCATTGTGAGTTATGGCAGAAGCTTTGGTTCACATGGTGTCAGTCAGCCTAAAGACTGAGTTCAACCACATAGGCAATTAATCAATCATGCAAATATAATGGAGCACCAATAAACACTCAGAATACTGAGAATCAGTGAGCTTCCCTGATTAGCAATACTCTGTGCATACTGTCACACAAAGATACAGAAAAGTAACATGTTTATGACTCCATATGGCGAGGACTCCACATTCGATACTTCGCTTGGACCCTGTCCCATGCACTTCCCTTGGTAGATTTTCATCTATATCCTTTCCCTGTAATAAATTGTATTGTTAGTATAACAGCTTTCATTGAATTTTGTGAGTCCTTCTAAGCGAATTACCAAAACTTAGGGTAGTTTTGAAAAATCTCCTCCCCAAACTTGCAACTGGGGATGGTCTTAGGGTGTGTTCCTTTTAAAGTTTGTAGCTTGCCTAAATTCTTCACGTACATACAAACTACAACCTTCTGCATAGGGTCATACATATAATATATAGACAGCTGGAGATATCTTTGTAAAGATCTCAAAATAATTGGCCTGTGTATTGGAGAAATTTCCCTGTACTCCATAGTACAGATAAATGAGCAAAAAGACAATCAACTGAATTTGGGCAATACGGCTTTACAAAGATACAACCAACCTACTTGTTTTTTCTATGTCTAGGGCTATAGAAGTCAATCTGAGTATGTAGGTAAGCTCTGAAGTTCAAGTCAGAGGGATTTATTATGGGTGGTAAAGTGGAATTGAAAGTTAATTTATCTCCAGTGTTGTTGCTTTTACCTCTGATACATTGTTTATCTCCTTCCACTTCTGTCCTTCTCTACTGCCACCTCCATAGTCAAAGCCAACATTGATACCTCAACTTATGAAATATTTCCAAGCTGAATTGTTCCATGTGGCAACTAAAGTGATTTAGATACATAATTTAGATCATGGTGCTCTTTATCTTCTCACCTTCTGTGATTAAAACTCTTAAATGTCCTCCCAGTGCTCTTAGAATAAAGTCAAAACATTCCTGAATTGGTCTGCAAATATTGGTGCCACTTGATGCATATTAATTTCCCAGGCTTTTTCTTGAACCACACTTCCTGAGGCTCTCTTATCTCTGGTCACACTGGCCTTTCTTTGATCTTTCACATTTAGCATACTCCTACAGCATGGTCTTTGCACAAGTTCTCTTTGTCTAGCTTTCCCACCCACTTTGTGTTTATTAATGCCTACACATTGTTCACACAAACATTTCTTTTAAGAAAGCTGCTTTTGATCTCTGTAGCTTTGTTTCATAATTCCTTCTACTTCTTATTCAGAGGTTTTTCACAGTTGCAGTTTTGTATTTGTTATCAATTGGTAACCTGTGTCCCCAGCTAGAATGAGTGGTTTGGATTTGGGTGGATCCATGGTTCTGCACTTTTCACAATTACCTCATGCCATTTTGATGCAGGTAGTCTTCAGACTAAACTTTGTTTAGATAATGATTGTGGGGTAGGATGCTAGCAACTGACACTCTGAAATTTTAATTAGAATGAGTAATTGTAGAGTAAACATTGCCACCCAGAATCATCATTTGTATCTAAGAAGTTCTTTCAGATGTTGTTTGCCCTGGTTGATTTGTCCTAATCATTTCGTTCAAAAAAGAGCCCTTGACATTCCAAGAATGACATGGGTAGGAGAGTTGGCCAAGGTGGTGCCATTTTGGGCTTCAGTAATGCGTACAGTATATGAGATACTGATCCCTCTAGACCTTGGCACAGCAAGTCAAGGCCTGGGGTAACCTTCCGCATCATGTCTAGCCACCACAAGCCTTGTATGGGGTCTTGAAGGCTTCTTGAACAGAAAAGGAACTGGCAATTTGTCCCAGGGTTTCTATAGCTAAGCAGAGCAATTAATGATGTCCAGCTCTTGCCATTCTGCCATAAAGCGTGGTCAAGGAGTTTCTCTATCCACCTGGACATGAGGTTCAGTACATATGTTCCACTGCCCACGGTGGACAAGAGCCCTATGGAGCTCCAGGATATGCCCAGAGAGCCAGGCCGCTAAGGACATTAGGGAAAGATGGCTGGATGGGTATTCTGACGGGTCTAGGTCCAGCTGCAGGTCCCTATATTTGTGTTCATGTATATATTGAATACTTCTTTCTATTGTAACTGATGTACCCTTTTGGTAGCATCCTGGCTATCTGCATGACAACAGTGCAATGTATTCAGCAAATTAAAATATCATTATTTTAAAAACTTGAAAGAAAAAAAGCTTGGATAGGATTCAAAATTAATTCATATTATCAAAAGACATTTTGATATAACATTTTTTCAGTAAAAGAGACGCTATTGGATTGTCCAAATATAAATTCAACTGTTACACATTTCTGAATTGTAGAAAAAAATACTCTCAAACTTTTTATCATTCACTCAATGTTTTTCATTTATGTTCTCTATAAAGAATTTGAAGAGAGTATCATCAAAAAGTCTTGACCAGGAAATTTTTTATAACTCTTTTATGCATATAAATTGATGTGAAATAGCTGTTCATGAAAGCAATCCTGAGTTTTCTTTTAAAACGTTGAAAATATTAGGTTTTGAAGTTTGATACAAAACAAACATTCAACCTCTTCTTTAAAACTTTTGGATTTAGTAATCATACTTAAAAAACAAGTGATTTTTTTCAGCAAGCTTGACATACATTTCCCCAAATCCTCTTCAGTTTACCCAGTGTGCTTTACCAATGTTATCATGTTTTATATGCACTAAGACATGAAAAATCACTGTTTAAATAGATGCGTAGAATGGACAATCTATTAAATCTGTTTTGTGTGCTGGTCAATAGAACTCAGCAGAAATGATGGATGAGTTTAGAAATTGGCTGCAAGGAACAAGGGCTTCTTATTTTGGAGACCAGATAGTATGAAGGGACAGTTTCATTTTGACAACTGCTTATAGGTAATCATTTTTGAAAATGCATTTTGTATGTGGCCTCAAGATACAGAACCTGGTGCAAGCTTTGTGAAATCCATGTGACCTTAGTAACTCATACAACCTCTCTAAGCCTCCATTTCTGCAGGTACCAAATGTATATTATAACAACTAGCTCAAGGGTAATTGTCAAGCATGGATGAATTATCTTTGTAAAATGCTTAGTATAGCACCTATACCTAGTAAGCAAATGGGAAGGACTGGGCCAGATGGTAGTAGGTTCCCTATCACTAGAAGTATTCAAGCATATTATGGAAGATCACAGTTTTAGACTGACACAATTAAAATAAAATCTTTAATAACCTTAAGATCCCCTGTGTAGCTGAAACTCCCAGATTGGAAGTAGCAGAGCCGTGTCTAGAATAAACACCACAGCCCAGGTTGTAGGCCATCCACCAGATTTAAAAAAAAAAGTCTTAATGTGAAATCTTTCAATGAACTCTCATAAGAATTTTTTAGTAAGAATGTTGATGAGGACCCTTGTCTTTCTTAAGAAAGAACTTACAGTAGCATGCATTGGACTTACTTGGGGTGGGGGGGGCGGGTTGTTAAAACACACATCAATGGATCTCATCCCCAGAGTTTCTGATTCACCAGGTCTGGAGTGGGGCCCCAAAATTTGCATTATTAGTAAGTTTCCAGACATTGCCAAGGCTTTTGGTCCTAAGATCAGAGTTGAGAACATTAGAGCAATGCTACATTGGAGCAATGCTTCTCAGTTCTAGCTGACATTAGATTCACTTGGGGAGATATTTAAACTTATAGCTGTATGGAAACTTACCCTAAACCCATTACATAGAATCCTGGGTGACAGAGCCCAGGCATGGGTGTATGTTAAGAGGTGTCCAAGTGATTCAAATGAGCAGTCAGTACTGAGAACCACAGAGAGAGAATATCCGTATTTTAGCTAGTGATTGTCTTGCTACTAGATCCTAATGTTGGATTAATTTTTTCATTAGTTTTTGTTATGACTGTCTTTCTCTTCTGTATTTCAGTGTATTTTTAAAAATGTCACAGTGACATTTGAAAAAAGTGTTTTTGTACTCTGAGACTGTTCCAATAAGTTGCATCCCATCCTCTTCCTAATTATTCAAGAGCCGACTTACTGTCAGCAATTAGATGAAAATCTGTAGCCTGCAATTAAGATCAGTATATATGACAGTGCAAATGGACTCTGAATATTTTATTATTTATGCTTGTAATACTTTAAGTGTTTTAAATCATTGTACTAATAAGAATAACTTAAAGCATCTTTTAAGTGAAATTATAACTTGCAGTATATTTTGTTTCCTAAGACAGAAACACCTTTAGATAACAATAGCCAATTGAATTGCACCAAGTTTTCATATTTAAATTTTAGTGTAGTTATATAATGGCTCTTTGAAGCCAGATTAAAATGCTTATGACTAGTGGACTCACATCTGCCATAGGGGTTCGGTTTTTAAATCAGCATGCATGGCAAAGGTTGTACATCGTCAAAATTTTCTTTCAGAATCCTTTAAATCTACATTATCCAGACTGTGCTCCAAAGACCAGCAGCATGGGCATCACCCAGGAGACTGTGAAAAATGTGCAGTCTCCATAACTTATTGAATCTACACCCACAGTTCAACAAGATTCTTGGGTGATGGTATGGACATTAAAATTTGAGAAGTATTGCCTTAAATTATTCATTAATCACTAAGGCCTGAGACTTCAGTAGCTGAAGAGCCCACAATTATTTACTCAGTTTCTCTTTGCAGTTTTGTTGAGGCTTCATTCTTCCTTTTGAAGTGGAGGCCTGCCTCTAGGTTGAACAAGGAAAGTGGGAAGAAGAATTATTTTCTTTACATCTTTCCCTGCTCCCTCCCTTTTCTTCTATATAGACTTCATGTGGTCCAATGCATGTTAGCTGAAAATGCCTGCATTGAAACTCCATTGTCTTTTATATTATAGTGTAAAAAATGGATTGCCCATCTACCATAGGCTTGGTGACAAAGATGCAATGGCAAAGAGGAAAAAACGGTTCCCACTGTCATAGAGCTTAGTGTCTAAAAATGTCTCATTGAAGTTCATTAGTGATTAGCAGGCCTTCAATGCACGAAGAATACTGTGTTCTGTTCAACTTAGTGTTCAGTTTCCAAATACCTCTAGTGAAGAATATCTTCTGTTAGGAATCCCTGTGAACTGACCATCCACAGGGAGTTTTCTGAGTAAAGCTCCTACCATCCTACCACCAGTTTAACTACCTTCCTTCAATTCTTACTGAGGCCTGAAGGAATGACTCGAAATAAAGGCAACCACTGGTATCTTCTGTATGAGCTTCCAAAACCAGGCGTTCAGTGGCCAAGGAGAATTAATGACATTGGGAAAGAAAAGCATCTTTGGAGAAGACTGGGCAGCATGCCAACAAGGTCCCCTCTATTGTTATGCCAAATCCCAAGCATGTCTCAGGATGCTGGCAGTGCCAATTCCACATCTTATATCAGCAGTCTCCAAATATTCTAAACAATTTCATGCATCTGTTCCCTGGGGGAAAGGGGAAAAAGGGCTTCATTTTTCACTGCCCTCATGAGATTTTATTGTTTCCACTTTCTGGATGCTTGCTTTCTGTTAACTATCTTGAAAAAGAAAGCTTTTCACTTATGAAGAGAAGGAAAGAATGACTTGTGAGATGAGAACTGATCACCTCTTAAAACTATTTACATTACTGCCAGCTGCTGGCTGTCCTTAAAATGCTGCAAGATACTTGTAAGTGTCCTTTATTTTCCTAACAATGCGTGGCAGATGTTTGGGGTTTCATGTCTTTAAATGCCTTTCATCAGTGCAGAAACTGCATTTCCTGGTGGCTGTTATCCCCATACAATGGCTGTTGTATAATGATTTATCGTGTTTAATCAGAAATTACAACTTGGTTCTGAATAAAAGGAACAAAGCACATATTACAGGATATTTATGACTAAATCTATTTACTATTTATGAAGAATCTAAAAGCTTAGCAATCTCCTTCAAAGACAAACTGTCAAGTTTGAAAAAACCTCCAGCTGTTTGAGATTTCAAATCCTTAGCAGAATGACTGATCTAGACTGAGGCATTCTATTTGAATATCTTTTTTTAAACAAAGCTGTTGAAGACAATTTTCTGTTATGTATTGTCTTTACTACAACGCAAGCTGAGAGCTTGGTGGTGTTCCCAGGAGAACTGCTGATGTTAAGATGCTTGAATCCTACAATTCCAGTTTCCACAGTCTTCTGGCTGTCACTGAGACCACAGAGATGTGGTGTTGGGAGAGGAAGGCAGGTTTCTGCCTTGAGTTCAGGGACATCCACTGAGTCGCAGGGATGTGCCCTTGTTGAAAGCAGGTTGTTGTCTTATCTGAACACAGAAGAAATTTCTAAGTGGTTCCAAAGGAGACCTGATCTCCTAAAAGTCCTAGATGATTCTGCTAAATGCTAGTTGAGAAGGGATGCCAATTTCTGAGTATCAGCTATGTATCAGATCACATCCCAGGACTTTAGCTTGTGCCATCTCACCCAGTCTTGAAATAACTTGCTTACAGAGGGTCCTGTATCCCTGTGTTGACAGATGAGGCAGTTTAGATGGGAAGATGTTTGTTTTAGACTTATGCAAGGTCCAACTCCAAAGCCTGTAACTCTGACCCTAGACTGGCTCTCCAGTCAAAGATGCCTCACTTGCTTTCTCTGGGATGAGAAAACTTTTCTCAGGCAATCAAGTTGTTTTTTTTTTTTTTTTTTTTTTTTTTTTTAAGAAAAAAAATCTATCTTCAAAACTATAAAGTTAGCTAGAAGCTTGGAACTGCACTAGATTCAAAATGCTCATAGCAGTCTTATAAAGAGGGCTAAGAAAATAATTCTTTGTAATTCTTCCCAATGACATGATAAAGAAAAAAACATTACGAGCCAAAGTAAGTAGTAGAAAAAAAAAAAAAAACACTAAGTTTTGAAAATGGATGAATGTCATGATTAGTTCAGTGTTGTCTACTCACCAACAGAGGTACAGTTCAAATTAGATCCATTTGAACCATACATTTTCAAATTTAAAAAATTGTTTCATAAAAGTAACTTGTTTGTTATAGAATTTAGAAAGTACATAGGCTTTTCCTTTCCTAAGAGCTACTCTAAATACATATCCCCTTGGTTTGAAATGTGTATGTAGAGAGTTGAAGGAAGAATACTTCTATTTTTTCCCATTGTCACCAACTGTCTAGTAAATATTCCTGTAGAGATGTCCTCTCTAAAGTTTATGTAATTATGTTCACATTTACACGGTGACCTGGGGTCTGATGATAGAGCTTTTTCAGAAAACTAGGTGGTCAGTTTTTCCATAGATGTAGAATCTTCCTTATCTGAAATCAAACTTGGAGTTTTGAGCTTTCAGGTCAGGATTGACTGTAACCCAGGGACTACTAAGGTGAAGTGGTTGCCTGAACTTTTGCACTGTTCTGAGAGATTACCCTTTGCCATCTGTAGCTTTGGAATTTTTGAGCATAGATTTCTATAAAGTCTGCAGATAATCCTGCTCCTAAGCTAAGATCTCAAAAGTGTGTAGTCTCTGACAATACTTCCTGCCCTAGTGCTTCTGCATATTATCTTTTCTGCTACTCCTCGGTTGTAACCCGTTGACATTTTTCTCTATATAGAGTACATTCCCATAGCCTTCAGAAGAGAATTTGGGAATATTCACAGCTGAGTTCTAATTGTTTTCTTCTGCTCTTCTCCAGGCTTACCCATCATATAGAAGCCCAGTGGTACTTAACTGGGAGTAATTGTGCCCTCAGAAAACAGTAGGCAATTTCTGGAGATGTCTTTGATGCTCAACATTGGGATGGAAGTCAAAGATGTTGCTAAACATCCTACGACGCAGTGGACAGCCCACTGCAACAAGAATTGTCCAGGCCCACATGTCAGTAGTGCCATGGTTGAAAAGGCCTGTGGTTTAGCTATACTGGAAAACAGACCTTCCACAAACACACCATGTATTTACCTACCACTGGGAAGTAGTCCATTGTTTAGAGCATGATTTCTGGGCCCAGATGGCCTGGGCTTATCTCCAAGATCCTCTAGTTATCAGCTGTGTGACTTTGAGAAAATTATTTAAAATCTCTGTACCTCAGTTTCCTTATCTGTAAAAGTAGCCTAATTATGTCTATCACATACAGTTGTGTAATTAAATGAGTTAATACATATTAAGTACACAGAATAGTGACTGGTGCATGGGAAGAACCCAGTATGTGCCACACAGCATGGCTGCCACTACTGCTGCCACTTAATGCATTTGGACTTTATTTAGGATGATCCCTCTGCCCAGAACACCCTCTCCCATATTGCCTCATCCTTTAAGCCATAGTTAGACATTCCCCTTGCAAATGGCCCCCTTCAGTCCTCTTTACATACCTCTAGTATAAGTCAATGTATAGTACCTGGCAAGGAGTAATTTGTTCTCCCTTCTCCTTTTAATTGCAAACTCTTGGAGGAGCTGCAGCTTGCTCTATCTCAGCCTTTCATGCAGAGTCCCTAACAAGAGTAACCACTCCGTAAATTAATAGCAAACTTTACTTTCTTTTCAGACTTAATATAACCTGTTTAGTAAGCCTCACAGGGCTATTTGTTCGAGCACAACAAGCCTGGTTTTAATTGGACATTTGCAATTTCTTTATAACTCCTACAGTAATGGTGGAACCTCCTTAATAGTTGGCACTGAAAGCCAAAAGCTGAGTGACAGTGCAGAGTGTAATGCTGTTTCCTCCCTCAGACATAAGACAGACACTCATCTTCAGCTATGCCAGCCTTCTGGCTTTGGGGAGACATACACCATGAAGTGCTATGTGGAGTTAATAATTCACTCCTCTTTTAAAGCTGTCTATCTTCATTCTTCATTCTGGCCTGAGCTAGATAAGGCAACTAGTGGCTCCTCGCTGCTGTTGATCATCTATGAGTAGAAGAAACCAAAATAAATTTGTATCCTGTATTGTAAATCTGAATCTTCTATCATGAGATAACATTTGTTGTTCTCTCCTTGGCTTAAAATTAATTTTTTCAGTTCAGAAATATTACAGCTCTTTAATGAAGAAATGCTGATGTACAAAGGGATCAGAATGGGTTCTAAAACTTCTGTCACTAATACCTTGGATCATTTTCTTCACCTCTCTGAGCCTTACTTTACGCTTCTATGAATGAGGATGACGACACCTACCTCAGTGAGATACCCTGAAGATAAAATAAGATGCTGAATTTGCAAGCACATAATAAAACAAAACTATAAAATGTTACATAAGGGCAAGTTGATTACAATAGTTAATTGATGATGATGTAATTTTTAAAAATTAGGTACAGTTTTCTTTTTTGCCTATTTTGTCCTTCTGGACACAAATTCATTGATGTTGTTTTATTGAGGAGATTGAGAAGTCAATATTTATTTAAATGTATAGCTTGTATGCAAGTTCATGGAAAGAATGACATGGTTCTTTCTTTCTCAATCCCTTATCTGGCCATTTAACAGCTTGAGTTCTGTCTGGAGTGAGCACCTGAGATACTGAAGGAGGTTTATCTTTAGCTGTACTCAACCCGATTGATAGAACTGGCCTGGAACTGGGATTAAATATATTTTACTAGCTCTTCTTACTAGCTTTCCATGCTAGTTTTAAATAAAAGCTCTCCCAACATATAAACTGATAGCAGAAACTCCTCTAGCTAATGTAAAATATTATTAACTATTCATGATTCACATAAAACTTCTGATAGCTGAAAAATAGCCATCTTCAGTCCCTTGCCTGTATTGTTTTTTCCTTCTGAAACATTTACAAAGCAACTGCCAGACAATGTTGCCAAGGGCTAACCATGCACAGAAAAAAAATAAGACACATCAATTTTGACTTTTTAGAAAAAGAGAATTTTCCAGCTGACACCAGAATCTCAAAGTTGGCCAATCTAAGTGAAAAATGCTTGGAAATATTCTGTTTAAGGTTGGGTGAAGCCTCTGTTCATATCCTGGAATATTTAATTTGGCTTTTCTGTTACTGAGGAAACACGGCATGATGAGTGAATATGCACATTACTTCCATTCGGGTGGTGATTAAGAAAACCATTCTTCCTTACATACAAAGCCTTACTGTAGTCATTCTCTATGTACTGACCACAAACAAACTTGCCATCTTGCCTCCTTTTCAAGAACTAGGTTCAACTATAGAATGAATGAATAGAAAGCATTATAAATAGCTTGTGAAAGGAATTGAGGAAACCTTCTCAACTAAGAGAACATCATTTCTGATAAACTATTTTTGTTAACTCACAGTATCTACTGTACACTCTACAATGTAAATGGCTTTTTACTAGAAGCTACAAAAGAAATGGGTCCAAACACTCTTGAGAGATGTATAGATAATTCTTATAAGCAATGGAGAGTATTAAGAACAACAGGAACTCTCTTATAAAGGACATTCTTATCCCTCTTTTTACCTTCTCTAAGTTGTGGCTCAGTGCTATTTAATTTTTGTGATAATGGAAATGTTCTCTAACTTTGTAGTCCAATATGGGAGCTGCTAGCTATATGTGCCTGTTAAGAACCTGAAATGTGACTTGTGCAAGATTATTTAATTCTAATTAATTTAAGTAGCCACAAGTATCCAGTGGCTACTGTATGGATTGACAACTATACTTCAGTTGGTGATAGTCATTAAGGAGTAACAACAAATTATTTAGCATTCTATTACATGCCAATCACTGTTTTAAGCATCATGTCATATATATTAACTAATTTAATCCTAATAAGTGCCCCATGTGGTAGTTACTAAGATTATACCAATTTTACAGATGAGAAAACTGATGCGCAGAGTAGGCAACATGGCCACATCACAATCTGGAGAATGACAAAGTTGGATTTAGAATCCAGGTATATGGGCTCCAGCATCTTCAGTCTTAACCTGGGCACTAGACTGCTTCTCCATAAAATCGTGGTTGATTTATTAACAGCAAGAGTTATTGAAGACTATCCTGATCATTTTCACTATCTGATTGCACAGAAAAGCATATAAAGCATAAATGAAGATTTAAAAATCATATTCTCTTTGAGGACTTCAGGGCTAAAAAAAAAATATGTAGACTTCCTTGGCTAAGTGCCTTGAAATGATTGCATAAGATGTATCAACACACTTTGCCTACAAAAGGCCAGGTCTTGTGGCCAACTGAGTGCAGAAAAAAGGAATGTTGACCCAGCTTCTTATTGAGTGTTGTCATGGTGATTCAGCTTTAAACAAAGGTGATGCTATGTTTTTGTGCTCCAGTAACAGAGCTCAGCAATTAACTTTAGTTTTATTTAGTCTGCAACACCAGATTGGAGAGTCTCTTGAGAGAGGACCTTGACATAGCTTCTCACAGTACTAGCCTACAGAGGGGTGACTTCTTGGGTACATGGTAGATCCCACTTGTGCAATAAACCCAAATAACTTTTCAAAAATCAATCATTTTAATACCATGAAAAACACTTTGCTCTGTAAGTGATCACCATCACATCAATGCCATATTGCATGTGTTTCTTATCAAGGACAATTTAAAAAATAAAACTGTTTCCCAAACCTGGATGTGCATCAGAATCACTGAGAAGCTTGTTAAATACAGGTGACATTTTGATGTCCACAAGGTTAGGGGAACAAATGATTTAAATTAGACTGAAGTATAAACTGAAATGTACTTCAGAAGGTATGCTTTTGGCAAATTTTCTGCCATACAAAGGATTTTTAAAAATTGGTCATTGGCATTTCCTTAAATATCTGAGTACTAACAGGTACTAATTTTTAAACCATGATGGTGAAAATGTTGAATGTATTTATGCCTAGAGTTAGGAAATATGTGTTGTGTTATGAAATTAAATGAAAACTAAGTGTGTTTAAATGTGATTTCCCAGATAGCTCATTTGACAATACAGCAAAATTTTGACTTTAAGGCACCATTGCTCCAAAAATGATCAATACTAAATAGGTTGAAGACAAGACTGGAGATGTATTGATATTTCAAGATGTATTGGAAAATCCTGCAGGTTATTCCAAACAAAAATTAGATGCAGATGGATTGCTTGACATTCTTAAACTTTATTATGTGTGTGGTACAGGAAGACAATGGGTACAAGAGACCAAATAGAAGAATATCAGATGGGAATCTCCAAAATCCTTTCCTAGAGGAAACAGAAACAGAAAATCCAGTTAATTTGAGATGACACCATCAAAACACTGATGGTTAACATTTGAATTGCCATTATGCTAAATTCTGATCTAAGTCCTTTATCTTTATTTATTTCTCACTACTACCATATGAGTTGATATTTTGCAGATAAGGAAATTTAGACACAAAGAGATGATCTTTTCTAAAGAATCAGCATTTTCTTGCTTGGCACTAATGATAAAGTTTCACCTACTGATATCTTATTTGATTTTCTTTTCCTGTAAATGGGAATGGGTCAGAACCCCCTATGAATGCTACTCTTCCTGCTGACTTGACCCAGAATAAACTGAGAATCCAGTACCCAGGAAGAGACTGGCTTTTCAGTATTGCATCACAGTAGATCACAATAGATCACAGTAGGGATCTCTTCTTCATTTGATGTCACTGATGTCTTCCTTAAATAAAACTCCTAGACAAGATTCTAGTGGGCCATGATCTCAAGACATCTCTGGCGCAATTTCCTTAATTATGCTGGAATATTAAGAGGATGTTGCTGGCATGTGATGAGAACTGCCCATGACTAAACTCATGCAAACAGGATAAGGTCTCTTTCATTCAATAAGTTCATTGGTGGGCTGGGTAGCAAAGCTTCCTTAGGATACTTAGAAGGACAGATACTTGCCTCAGACAATCACTTGACTAGATGCCAGTGCAGATGGTCAATTGCAGTTGCATTTCTCACCTGAATAAAAACAACAGCTCAAGTCTCAGTCTGGACTTTGGCAAACCACGGGAAATTAAATGCAAATGAAATTTGCAAGCATGACAAAAATGAGGGCAAGAGGAATTAAGTTCCAAGAACAAAAATGTAGCATTTTTCATGCTAACCCTAGGAGGCCAACTTAATCAAATTTTCAGCTCAGACTGATAATGACCCTGGTGGCCAGTTTCTTTATAGAGCTTTGCGATGGCAAAAGCAGAGAGAAAAGCAGGTGATGAAGGGGTGGGGGAATTAGCTTTTCACATTTTTGTTCCAGGGATTTGCCATTTTTTAATGCTAGCAAATCTTCTGAGTTTAATTACCTTTGCTCATGTTTCCATGCCAAACTTGATTACCTTAAGCAGAGGTGAGTCTGCTTATAACCATCTGTATATGAAGACCCATGGCTTGAACTCTGAATGGCTAAACTTCACTCAGGATGACCAGTAGATGTCAAATATGATCATCAATGGATTTCAATGAATTCTGAGAATTAAACATTTCCAGTTCCAGCAGATCACGTTCTTTGTAACAGGAACTACAGTGTTTAATTTTTTAGACCATCAAAAAAAAAAATCCAAGAAGAAGTGAAATTATATCCAGTGGTCTTTGCAATACCATAAAGAAAAAAAAAAAAAAGTAAGATGCATCTCACTCCACAATGGCCCTGAAGTCAGATTACGTTTCCCTCCTTGAAACCCTGGAGGACCTATCTAATTTTTAGCAAACTGAGGGCCTCTAGAATCAACTTATGAGAACAAGAAGTGATGGCGAGATAGATGATGTAGACTGAGACATTTCACCCTATTCCATTCCATTTCAGAAAAATTCATTAGAAAGACCTCTGGCCGCAAGATCTGAGTACAGGTGTCTACTCTGCCACTCATTGATGTGTGTTACTAGGAAGGTAATTCACTGCTCTACGTCAGTTTTCACAACTTTCAATAAGACCTGCCTCAACAGATAGTTGGGTACATTCTAAACTTTGCAGCAATAGTGAAAATATGATGAAAATTTCAGCATAATATTATTAAATTGCTGCAAATGATCATGATAGGCCCTTTGAAGACTGAGATGAAGGAGTCTGGCCCTCCAGGGTGGTCCCATATTTAATATAAGTGCAATAAAAGCCAAACTTCAAAGTATCAAGGAAGATCTCTGAGAAGTTTTGTTAATTGATTTTTTGGTAGGATCCTAGCTTCTAAAGGAAACCAAATGTGTTTTCACGAGCTAAAATTAAGGGAATCTGTTCCACTCAGTCATTATTCTATCACTCAAGACATACCCCAGAACTATTATTTGTACTCAAAATGCTCTTCAGCTTGCCAGCCAGCCAGGAGCTACCTGTCAAAGTTAATCACAGGTAGTGGTTCATATATCAGGTGGTATGAGCCTATCTGGCTCACAGCAGCTTTGCTGAGTGACTGATAGCCTTCTCTCTCAATTTCACCAAGCCAAAAGACTACTAATGATGCATCAAAAGGCCACAGTAAACTGTCTTGAAAATAGAAATTGTTGTACCTAGAGAAAAGCTTGCATGACTTTATTGGCAATCCTAGATATCATGACTTCCAACTCTAAGAGTTTATGATAGACAAAAATGTAACCAAAACAAAAAAGAAAAAAGAAAGCCAATTAAAATAAAACACAGGGCCGGGCACGGTGGCTCATACCTGTAATCCCAGCACTTTGGGAGGCCAAGATGGGTGGATCACGAGGTCAGGAGTTCAAGACCAGCCTGACCAACATGATGAAACCCCCTCTCTACTAAAAATACAAAAATTAGCCAGGCGTGGTGGTACATGCCTGTAATCCCAGCTACTTGGGAGACTGACGCAGGTGAATCACTTGAACCTGGGAGGCGGACATTGCAGTGAGCCGAGATTGCGCCACTGCACTCCAGGCTGGGTGACAGGGTGAGACTCCATCTCAAATAAATAAAATAAAATAAAGTAACACAGATGAGCAGAGACCAACAATGTTATCTTATGTACCCTGACATATGCACAGTCAGCCCTTACAAAAGAGAGCTTTCATATACAGAATCTCATGCGACCTCCATGGTACCTCATCAAGATTAGCTTATTTCCATCTTATTAAAGAGGAAACTGAGGATTGGAACTTATCCACAATCAGAGATCCATTAAGTGATGAAGCTTTTGCTACCCCAAGTATCAGAGTCAGGGTGGGACTTCCAGTCCAGTTTTTCTTATTCTTGGCCAGAGAAAAGGATAGCACATGCAAGGTTATAACCAATACTTGGACCAACACTTACAGAAAATGGGGTTGCTGATCCATGTCACGTTTTTCTAAGTGTTGGGTCAGCTCAGGAAGAACAAGCTTTGGAAATGTTATCTCAGTCCTCTTTGTGCAAGCTGTGGTCCTCAGAGGTTACTATGAAAGAGGGCAGAGATATAAAGGGAATTGAAAACTAATCTTCAACTTGAAAAAAAATGAGAATAGTCATGTAGATCATAGAGAGAAATAATGATTACCTTTGATTCCTAGAGAAAGTTAATTTAAAGTGTAATCCAAGTTCCACTGTACAGCCAAAAAAAAAAAAATCTGCAAAGTTGAGATACATCTTTAGTAGATGGAAACGAGTCACAAGGATCACCTCTCTTGAATATTGGGAAGATGCTCATTCACAATAATTGGGGGAAAGAAAGATTTTGGAGATTAACTGACCTTGGTTTAGGATACACAGTGTTTTTTAAATGCAAATGATATTTGGTATCATGATAAAAGGCAAAATCTGTCCTGAATGACAGTCTCTAAGGAAATGCACTCAATAGTCAGAAAACCACCAATTCGATTGCTTATGTTTTTGTGTTTACCAAATTAGAATCTGTAACTATTTAAAGCAAATCCTTAGGATCCATGTCCAATGGAATCTTTCAAGTTCACGTGCACTTTGAAAGTATAGATATCTGTGGTCCGTGAAATAAAATAGGCATAAAACTTTGTTGGTTTATAAATGGCTTTAGCACAACAAAAGAAATTAATTACACAAGCCCAGATGTAGCACTGACACCCATTTAGGAGCGGTACCTTAGAACTACACCATATTTTTGAAACCTGTGACATCAGGTTTGTACATTGTCTTTTTAGGGTGGTCTTTGTGACCTTAGAGGCTTTATCTGGAAGAATATAATTCCACCTACTGAGGCTGCAGACTTATTATTGTTTTTATAATATTTATTATTGCTAATAAATATTCACTTATAAATGTTTACTGTGCATCTACCGAGTTCTAGGTAGTAGGAGCCTTTGGTATGGGAGGCATTGTGCTCCACTCATTCCAAGCACATTTTCTCACAGCCTAGTACTTACTAGCCCTTGTACTTAAAGGCACAAAGACAAAGGATATTCAGTCTTACTATCCTCAGGCTGCTTCCTGCATTTCATTCCCTAAAACTATCTGCCTCAAAACCCAATAGCCTCACAGAACTGCTTTCTAGTACCAGAACGTGTCATATTCTCTTGTACTCCAGGTTCTTTGTGTATACTTTCCCCTACCTTGAGTGCCTTTCCTTTTATAGCTGCCTGGAGCCCTTTATCTTTTAAGAGCAGCTCAAGCAAAACATCCTGGGTGATGGCCTCCACCTGTAGCTTGATGGCACTTGGTATATACTTTGAGGAAGAGCCCTTGTCACCTTTGAGTCTATTACTTACCTTCGAGTCTTCCATCAGATCTGAGCTCCCTGAAGGCATTGTCCCCTCCTGTCCCCCACTCCTAGTCAGTTCATGGATGGCCTGGAGGAGAAGTGCTTGGCAAATATTTCTTTGATTGACCCAATTTAAGGATACTCAGTAAAAAATCTTGACCAGATAGGGCAGTGCAATGCATATATGTAAAACTTGACATAGTTTTTGTGACTTTGAGGTATGATGTGTATATTTCTTTATGCAAGAAATGAGAGAAGTAGTAGCCATGTAAACATTCATCCAGTTCTTTAAGTTGAAGTCAAGTTGCAGAACCAAGACGGCAGATATTAATTGGATTTTGAAGATATGCTGAGATATCAAACCTTGGCGAGAGAAATGATGGTGTCTCACAGACCTCATAGGCAGAGAGAAATATGCCAAAATGATTTATAGCTTCATTTATTCCCAAGGTGATTCAGTGTCAAAGGTCAGATAACATATATTCTTTGCTATATTTATAGTGTTTCAAAGTGAGTTTTAAGAGGAGGTGGTCTCCAGTTACAGCAGAGATATCACATTGAATGTAAAGAGGGAGAGTCCCAACATGATACGAAAACTTGCACTGCACAGTTCCAAAAAGCTTAAAATTGCCAAATAATCCCATTCATTACAAGAAATCAAATATGATTTTTATAATATTCAATAATGGATGTCAATAATATAATTCATGTGTTTGGCATTCTTGCAAGGCTTAATTATACTCTCAAAGTTTTTTTTATCAAAATATCATCCTAGGGTGTGAAAATTTACCTTCTAACAAAACTTATTTCCTGACCCAGCCATGGTGATGATGCCAGATTAATTGTGCTTTTCATTTTGTACCTAATTGCATTTCAACATAAATGTCATTAGGTTGATAACACTTTGCAGAGTTTTAAAATTTATAAATATTCATGTAAAGAATGCAGAAAGTATTGATTCTGCAGATGCCTGGCTGAGAGTGGTCGTCACATGAGAGTGCTTTTAAACAGAGGCATGTTATGGAATGCATTTTCAAACCACGCTTAGGTTATGTTCCATCTGAATTTGAACCTACTTCATTCAAATCCCTATAAGCAAATATTTGATTTGCTGTAAACATTTTACTAGGCTTTGTTGGGACATGATGCCTGACACTAAGTTTTAATAGCACAGTAGTGTGAAAGTTTACTCTTGAATCTGTGATTTTCTTTTTACTGTCTTGTCTCCCTGAAAGCAATCACTTAGAAATGGATTTGAACACATAACATTAAGAGACTTCTTTCATTGACCTTCCAAGTTTACTAGTCTCATTATTGACCTGAACAAGTAAATCACCTGTTCTTTGAATTAATGTAACTTAAACCAACTTATATCCCCAATTATTTTGAAGCAGTTCTACAAAATGTTTATCTTTAATATTTAAAGTCACATTTAAGTTGGTCAGAAAAGGAGACCAAATACAATTATTATTTGCATTTGGAATACCATTGTGAAAACAAAATGGGAAGAAATAGAATAATAAACTAATAAAAGCCCTATGATATTGACATAGGAAACAGACCAGTCCACATTATTAAGCAATTATTCCCCTCTCATGATGTGACCTCACTGCTTTCTCTCATCAAAATCTTTGAAGTAAGACAGTTCTTGCTACAAGTTTGAATTTACTTCTAACCTGTATATCCTAAAAGTATTTTTTAACCAAAAGGTTGACTTAAAATATTTTCATCTGATTCCCTTTAAAACCAAAGGCATCAACTTAGAAAGGAGCAAAAGAGAATTTTTAATGGATTGAGATTAAATCTATCATTTTTACCCAGGGAAAATTCCTTCTTATTTATTCTTAGTCAGTCTCATGTAAAAAGACTATTAAAGTGATGAGCTCCAGTGTTTTGACAAGCACTTGTACTACAAAAAACTTGAAATCTCACTGGAATACAGTTACATATTCACTGGGAGGAAAGAATGCCCTATTTAAAAACTAGGACAGATCATGTTGATAGGGAAAAAGGAAATAACTATGTGAACAATATAGCCTAAATTAAAGACCGAGTTGCTGGCATCCATCTAAAGTCAACAGAAAATGTCATTACTCTTTGGAAGTACTCTTATCCTGTCTTACAATACTAAATAGACAAAAGAGAGAGAGAGAGAGCAAGACATTATTCGTATTCAGAATTCTATTACACAAACAAAGATGGGAAGAAACAGAACAGTTATCTAAGTCCCATGTTATCAATGTAGGAAAGAGAAAGACCAGTCTACATTATTAAGCAATATTTTTCCCCCTCCCGTGGTATGACCTCACTGCTTACTCTCTTGGGATCTCTCTAGAGAGAGGTCTCTCTATTTTATAAGTACAATAGGAGGTTCAGAGAAACTCAAAAGAGAATGTTTTACTCAAAGCCACCACATGACTTGAATAACGTATTCCATGTTCTCTACTGTATATTTTTCCATAGTTTGGAACGCCCTGTTCCACATGGATGAGGATGCTTGCCATAGCAAGTGTTGTTTTCCACTGTCTTGTAATGTTGCTTAGGCTGAAACAGGGTGATGATAATATTCTTTCAGAGTACATTTTCTTTAGTGAGAGCCTAAAGCAATATAAAAGCCTCTGTGGTGAATCCATTATTATTCTTATGCCACCCCACTCAGGTGGTTGGTTCACACATCACACAATACATCATCATTTTCTCTAATCTATTTATTTGAACACCTTTGGCCTTTATTGGTATTCTTGGGTATAACCAGCATTGAAATTAATCTTTAGATCTTTGTGGTCTTTCACTGACCCTTTCTCTGCTTTTGTGTGATGAGTAAAGTTGGTTCAGTGTTTCTCAAAGGCAGAACTATGAGCCACAAATCATCAACATATTATCAATCCCTACCAGTAAATCTATTTATTTTCTGCAGAGAAGGAACCAAGACAAGTCCGCCAGTAAACCCATTTATTTTCTGCAGAGAAGGAACCAAGACAATTTTGAGTTAAAGATGGTAAGGCCATTTGTTGCTATTTCAATGGATACTTCTTTGAAGGTATTTAGTAAAAATAAACCAGAATAAACATTTCACTAGGTTTGCCTTTACTAAGCATCCCTCTTCTCTCCTTGTAGGTTTTCCACATTGCCTTCTAAACCCACAGTAGGAAATCATACATTGAGAAATACTGTGAAATAGTTTCTCACCACTGGTAGTTTTAAAGTAGAGCGTGTGTCAGAATGACCAGCAACAGCTCTCTGCAATTACTGGCTAGCTGTTCAGGAAGACAAATGTATACATACTCATAAACACAGTCTTTAGAAAATTAAGCAGGCATACGACCAATGGCAGCTGCCGGCACTAAGCTTATCAAATAGATCATATTTGAAAACTTATTTCTTCCTATAGATATATTTTCAGGTAATCATGCACCGTTTCCATGGCAACATTTCTAATTCTCATTGGAGACAAGAACACATAAATAAATAAGAATTAGATTGTTTTCTTACCTTTTGGAAAGCAGTCAAAAGCTATACTGTTGGTGGGATAGTGTACCAAGTAACAGACTTTTGTACACTCTTTCTTACTGGTGGTATACAGTCTACAGGAAAAGTAAATATATAGGTATGTATAAAATAAATGTGCACATGATATTACGTTTTATTATTATTATTTTCCTTTTGGGAAAAGGCTGCGATAGAGACCATACACATTATGCCCACACTTTTGGTGGGTTCAGTAGCCTTTGGTAGACCAGGTCACCTCAATTCAGGTACCTCTGAACATGGGAGTACTGGTGCCTCTTGAGTTAAGGGAGTTGGGTTTTACTTGCTTGATTTGGAACAACTGAGGGAACCAGCCCAAACATAATTTATCTATCTGCTTAGAGCATTATTTTCTTCTTCTTGCCAGCCCTTTTTTCTCAGCCTAGTCCAGTCATGCTGTCCAGCCTGTGTGGTTAGTCCAAGAGGATGAAACAAGTAACATAATGTTGAGAATGTTAGGGATCCAAACAAATGGAGAAGCAAAACAAAACAAGAACCATAACAAATTAACACAGCACAGAAGTGTGTTCTAGAATTTTCTAGGAACCATTATTTGTGTAGAGTTTTGGTGCCCACATCCATTTTCCAGCAGCCTGAGTTTTCTTTCTTTTCTTTTTTTTTTTTTTAAATAACATACCTTCTTATGTTGACAGTCCTATTTTATGTAATAAATTTATTTTGTTGAGAACAGCACAAGTTGTTATTTATGTATTTTCCTTATTGTAGATGCAAAAATGGTAGCACAAGAAAAACACCATCAGAATACAATTCCATACCTTATTTTGTATTTTAGGTGCAAATTGTTATTCTTCTAACATGTGCTTCATCATACAACGTGTTAATTGGCTTAAACCAGTCTTTTATGTAGTCTATGTCCATTTTCTATCCCAGAGTGAGTTCATCAGTCATACATCTCCACATCCAAAAAAAGGGTTGTCCCTCGCTGTCCACCTGCCTGCCATCTCTAGTTGCTGCTGACCTGCCAGAATAAACTCTCTGTATCTAGCTAAGATCCTTGAAGTATTACTCTGCACTGCTTGCAGGGCATTAGCTTAGAAAATGGATGGTAGCTTAAAAGAAAGGTAGCTTAGGGCCAGGCCTCTCTTCACTATGCACTGCGATCTTTTACCAAAGAAAGCATGAAAGCCAAAGACAATTTACAGAATATCTTCTGGTTGATACCAGTCCAGGTGAAGAAGGCTGTGGTTCTTATCCACCCATCCCAATAAAGCCATGCTGCCTCTTAGTTAATATTATCCATCCAACTTGAAAAGGATCGTCGTGGCCATCAGTAAGCCATAGCCCAAGCACAACCACGGCATCTTGTTTATCTGACATCTACAAGTTTGCCATGAACATACATCTGCCAAGTGAACTGTAGAAAGTGCAGGGAAACATTCCAAATTCAGGATGCAGGTGGGAGAAACAGTTTGAGGTACCCTTCTTCTTAGACAGGAATGTGAGAAGGCATCATCTTGGCCAGATATACAGCTATCCAAATGAGGCCAGGTTCTTTTAAACTTTTAGCAATGGAAGTCTTATTTGCATAAATAAAATTCAGTAAGTAGCTGAGCTACAGCCCTATGCCCTCTGAGCTTGCTGTTTTTCAATCTAAGTGCAGAGACCAGCAAGAATTGGCCCAACTCTGAATATCTAATATGCCAGCAGTGCACAGATACATTGAAATTTTGAGATTTACTTTTCGTTTATTCCACACATAATGGAGTTTTTCTTTCATACAATGGACTGTTAGCTAAGGAAACAAACTAACAGGATAATTGTATTTCTTCAGGAAAAAAATATGGTAGTATAAATGTCCTCCTATATTAAGTCAGCAAGCAAATTCATTTTTATGTAGACATGTAGTTGCAGTGTGGAGTTGGATGAGTAGAAGCATGCATGCACCAGATGGCAAACTGCAGTGATGGAGCAGAGCTGTTAAAAATGAAAACACTGAAGATTGAAATACATTGAGACTAAGTGTTTAGAGCAACAATGAATAAGAGGACATTTCTGTTCCACTATTTACTTTGCAGCTCATAGTATAAACTCTACTTCCTCTCAGACATCCTCCCTCAGAAAAAATTGTACAGAATTTGCCTATTGGAGAGACAAATTCCTTTTTCAAGTGCATGAGCTGTTTTTGTTTGTTTTTAACCAGTCAGCTTAAATTCAGAAAATAATGTCATTTGTCTCTGTTATGACAGTTAAGATACTGGAGATAATTTTAGCTATATTTGGCATTAAACAGAATATTATAATGTTACCTAGCATAGCATAGTCATGTCTGTTTTTATTAATTGAATTTTTCACTATTGTTCTTTTCCTATTACATGTATTTTTGCCTTGCTGGGGACTGGTTTTTCAAATGTCATTGCTGTCTATGATGTTACTTTTTCCCTATTAGTGGCTCATTTTGAGATCATTTTAAATGACTATTTGTTTGTATGTTTGTCTTATCTCAAATGTTTTATTTCTTTGAGTTGACTTTGTCCTAGATCAGTATCAACGCTAAAACTTTGGAAGCTATATCCAATGTGGACTCAACTTGAGTTTCCTAGAATAAAATCCTTGTCAATTTCTAGAGCTACACTGTCCAATACAGTAGCCACAGCTACAAGTGTGTGTTTAAATTTAAATGCAATGTAAATAAAGTTTACTTAATTAAAAACTAAGTAAAATAACAAATGTATTTCTTCAGTTGAGTAGCCATATTTGCTTACTCTATTAGACATCACACACACAAAACATGACCATCATTGCAGAAAGTACTAGTGGACAGCTTTTGTGCAGATAAGCTCTTTGGATTCTTTTTTGGGACCTTTGAGAGCTGGGTCATCAGAAACCCCAATGTTTGGAGGTACATGAATCTCCTCCTATGGTTTAGCAAATATCTAGTTAAGTTTTCATGGTGTTTTAGGGTGTGTCTACACAATAACAAAAGAGCTAAAGCAATTAAAAAAATATTTCCAACTGGTAGTGAGAAAAAGGCTCTATTTTATTTTATTTTTCTGTATTGTTTACCTTGGCTCTATGTAGACACTTAGAGCAACAACAAAAACCCTATGAAACTTTTTCAAGGAAAGAGATACCAAATGAATTCCAAATGGAATCACTGGAATATAATTTTTGAATTAATCAGATGAGGCCTCTACCTGGGCAGCCTTCTTTGAGCTCAGGTTACTCCTGTTTTTGTAGACAAAACAAGCAATAATACGTTACAGTATGTTTAAAGAATCTCCCACCAAACATCATTATATTCAGCATATACAAACTATATAACCAAATAACGAAACCAAAAGAGTAATTCCTGCATTGGAATTTTGACATGCCATTCATATTCTAAGAAACAGAGGAGCAAAGAGGAACAAGCGTGGGCTGAAGAGTCAGACCTGGGTTTTAGTCCAACTTCTGCTGTTAACTACATGTGTGGCTTTGGTAATGTTACTTAATCTTGTGAAGCCAAGGTTTCCTCAGTAAAATGAGAATAACAACATCTATTCTATAGATGTACTGTGAGGAGTAAGTGAGATATTCCACACAAAGCATTCCGCATAATGCCTATTTCAAAGAGTACTTTATGCTAGCATTAGCATTAATGTCAGTGTTAGCATTTTAACAACCAATGTCATACCCAAAAAAAAGCCTCAACAAGGATTGCACCTTATCATTAAATAGCAACAGTAGTAATGTTTTTTGAAAGTTAATAATTCTTAAATAGCATAGTATCGAATTGTCTAAACTCAAAACTTCTAATTTCGTCTTTTATTCCCCAGTACAATTACTTCCAATTATGTTTTCTGTTTATTGACTTTGAACAGTAGTTAAATTGTGTGTGTGTGTGTACAAAAATAAAGCTGTTATTAGAATATTTGCAAGATAACGGTTTTATGAAATGCAAATTTGACAAAACAAACTATAATTAAAAGCCACTAATTATAAATATACAGATATATTTAACAACACAGGTATAGGTATAATAGATGCACACATACGTTCATGTAAATTCTTCTTCTTCTTCTTTTTTTTTTTTTTTTTTTTTGAGACAGAGTTTTTCTCTTGTTGCCCAGGCTGGAGTGCAATGGCACAATCTCAGCTCACTGCAACCTCTTCCTCCTGGGTTCAAGCGATTCCCCTGCCTCAGCCTCCTGAGTAGCTGGGATTACAGGCAGGCACAACCACGCCTGGCTAATTTTTTATTTTTAGTAGAGATGGGGTTTCTTCATGTTGGTCAGGCTAGTCTCGAACTCCCGACCTCAGGTGATCCACCCACCTTGTCCTCCCAAAATGCTGGGATTACAGCATGAGCCACCGCACCCAGCCGTAAATTCTTCTTTTAAGGATTTAGTTTTATCTACCCTGTGATGTTTAATGTACATTTAACTGCACCTTTATATCTACTATATCTTAATAAATTATGCTGAAATTTATTTCTAAGCAAAGCTTTTTGCCTCTTCAGGAATGGAAGGACACTGACATTTAGCTGATATAGTATTTTCTAGACATCATATTTTATGACACACTTACGACAAAGTTATTCTCTCTTTTATACATAATTTTATTGAGTTTTAGAAAAGCTCAGTGATTCTTAAAGCCACACGGCTAGTAAATGGAGTGGTTTAGATTTGAACCCAGGTATGTCTCAACCCAAAGCCTCTTCCTACATCACACTGAATGCCACAGCAAGTCACCATCCACTTGCTCTCCTCTCAACTGGCCACTTGCTCTGGAGACACAACACAGCCTATCATTTATTCTGTTCCTCCCTTCTCTCAGTATGTTCCTTTAGCCTTGTCCTAGGATGTTTTCTGTCAAAAGTCAAAGTGGGGCCCACAATGTTGTTAATTAACCATGTTACTTTGTCTACATATAGTCAAAATATTTCACAACATTCACTCAACTATTCGTAAATAGAGATAGGTCAAAATCACAGTTCTTTGTGTGTAGTGTTTGTCAGGAGCAAACCCAGTTGGCTTCTTGGTTTTTATTAAAGGTATCTCTCTTATTTCCAGAGCAAAAAGGATTTCCTCAAGAGTATTTAAAACTGAGACTTCCTTCTGTTTGGCATTAAGCCTTTGACAACAAGATCAGCTTCTAACTGAAATATAGTATGTCATGAATGACTTAATGGATAACCTGAAATCCCTTCTGCCTTAAACAGAATAAGTATCACAAATATTTGAATCTGCCTCATTCTACATGCAACTAGCCAAAATATTCCTGGAAAACAAATCTTAAAACTAGTATTTTAAATCTGAAATGTGCTCTTACCACCATATTGTTAGTAAAGTTAGCAATTAGGAATTCTAAGCATTTAACCTTTGAGCTGGTCTTGTGGTATTTACAAAGTGATAGCTATATGCCCATTTTACCTGGGGACATTTGCAGGCATGACTAAAGGGTCCTAGAGTTTTGCAGATATGCCATATAATAGCATCTTAAATCCAACGTTTTTTTCCTTAATTTCTTCCCTAAGGTTTGTCTTGCATAGAATAAAACTCTTCTCCAGTGGTATGGTAGACATTGTTTTTCCCACAGGACGATGCCATTGTCATGGTAGTATCTGGTCCTGTGTACTTGGATTAAAGTTTGACAACTTTTTCCAATTTTTATATGTTTCTAGAAGACCTGATGAGTAAAAAATAACTTTTTCAACATTCACATGCTAAAGGAAAAAAGTTATGCTTCCAAAATTCTAATTTATTCCAGTTTTATTCCTACCAATACAGTTCATTAGGTATGGAAATTTCCCTAACAAAAAAGTTGTTGCCTTAACAGGAAGGGTGCAAGAAAGAACAACCTGACAGGCGCATTTGTCAGTTGGAGGTTTCAGTACCAGAGGACAAGAAGCAAGGGAAGGGGGAGGCTTCACACTTCTAAAGCAGAGCCTCCAAAAGCTCCTTTCCAACAAGGAACAAAAAGAAAATGGTGGCAGGAATGAGTCAAACTCAAAAGAGCAGAAGTTAGCATTCACCAAGGCAGCCCAGTCCATATGACAAGAACGATCACAGTAGTTCTCCAGAGAGGCAAGCACACCCACCCCACCTCTTCTAAAGTTTCTTGATGCAGGATGGGAAGATGAAAGAAAAGGAGAGTTACTTACTGTTTGGGTCTACATTTTCACAGAGCTCTGTCTTTGCCTCACCGTTGGGTCTGTCACTGGGTTTGTGTGACAGCCTCGATGACATGGTGGCTGCTGTGACTACCGCCTTGAAGCTTCGCTTCCGTTTCTGGACATTGAGTTCAGGGTGGAAAATGATGATGTATACTTTCGGCATGTATAGCATCCCCAGCGCCACTGACGCACTTAGGTTCATGGAGATTGTAAGCGTGGTAGTTTGTATGTAGAGCTAGGAGACACAACACACAAGGCACTATTACAAATAAAATGACTGCAGAGGGGGTCTGAACACTTAAAGCGATGTCAAGAATGACTATGGCTAAGATAAAAGCAATCTTCAGGAATTTTGATAAATAAAGGAAAGGACAATGACTCTGCACAGTTATTGGAGAGTATATGCATATATTAATTGATTGAATGCTGTTGGGTCAATCCATGCACTAGAGAAGTCTCCTATATTAAAGTTCAGAGTAGTCTTGCCCTAGAGAAGTCTCCAATATTAAAGTTCAGAGTAGACCTTTAATCATAGTTGAAGGACTTCTAATCAGAGTGTCAGCTAAATATAAAGACATGAAGACCACAGAAATCTATAATCTTGATTAAGGTGTAGTTAAGTTTTATCTTTCATACATGTAAAAGAAGGTTCACGCTCCATGATTTCTTCCTGCATTGAGATTCTGAGGCCTTTTGAGAAGTCTTTATCTTAATATATGTCTCTTTTTATATTGTTTTCTAGAAAGGCATACCTTTTCCCTATTTGCCGAATAGTGAGTTGAGTTTCTCTGAAAACTAAGACCTTCTTGTTTAATTCTGTCTTACAAACCACAAATGACAAGTGAACAAGACCTAGTGATGTTGGCTTGTCCACTCTTTATATTGTCAAATTACTAATGAGATGCAAAATTGTATTCTGGAGTTGGGTTATTTGCAGTTTGGATGGTGCCCCTATTTCTGTCCCTGTCTCCTATTGTTTCCTCAAGAAATCAGATCAACTAATTGCTTGCTGTCCAGTGTAAATATGAACAATTGATGGTAGAACAACATAGGGAGGTGTGTGATCCATAACAGTAAAGCTATAGGCAACTTGCCTTGGTCTAGTTGTCTACAATACGCCCTACCATGATCTAGGACTCCACCACCCCACCCACAATGTATTCAGTCATACTTGTGTTTTGCATGACTTCTAAAGGCTATTTAAATGGAACAACCAGAAACCATTGCCTTTTCTGTCCATGGAAAGCCTAGTTCCTTGACAATGGATTCAACTGTGGTATTCCACAACTATGCCTTCTTATTGATTGATGATAAAACCCCCATTCTTAAGGGAGTTCACAAGGCCCCTCATGGTTTGGGCTGGTCTACTTTTTTAGACTAATTGTCCACTACTTTCCACCTCCCTGACCCCCTGATCCCGTCTTGCCTTCCCAGGGTCCCATCCATTTGTGCCTTCCTTTAGTTCGTGAATGAACTGTACTCATTCAAATAACTTTTCTCCATGCCCCTTTTCTTCATTTTTGTTTTCCTATGTATGGAATGTTCCTTCTTTTCTTCTTAGCATACCCATCCTAGGCTGCGCTCACAGCCTCAAGTCTAGGCCAGCTTCTTTACTGATACGCTCTCAAAGGACTTCTTTAGATCATTTGTCTCCATTGCAATTATGCACTCAGTACCTTGATCATTTTTCTGCCCATTTTCCCGCAAGGTCTTAAGTTCCATGAAGGCAGGATCTGTCTCTCTGGGACATTATTATGTCTGCGAAGAAGGCACTTCATAAATATACAATGGATAGGCTCATGTGTTTGTCTAATGGACACCTTTTTCCTACCTATAACTCACTGGTTAAACAGCCTATCTCTAAATATACAAAAATTTCCGTTACACATATTGGCTGCCTGGACATTTCTGATCTTAATTCTTCAAACTGAGGCCATACTGAAATCAAAGACAACTTTGCCATCTTGGCTGGAAAAAAATACAGTTTTCTAGCCAACATTAATTTGAATATGGATGTCTCCAAATGGTTAAAAGGAGCTACCAGGTGCTGACTACAATACATAATGAATGTAACATAGAAAGACAAAACAATGTTGAATTAATGACTCTTTAAAGTGTGAATTAGTTCATATTTTTAAAGCTCATATTTCCCTACTAGCATACCCTTAGACTTTTAATGTCATTCCACCCTGCCAGCCTACACTGTTCAAGAAAGGCTTAACATGGTCATAGGGCGTTATAGACATAGGCAATTTTTGTCACCACTATCACTGTACTTATGAGAGATTTGCAAACCATGGCTTAGATCAAAAAGGAAAGGGATGTCAACAAACCTATGGGATCTTAAGTTTTGTTTCTATTTTTCTGCTTATGAGTGAATTTTGCAGTTGATGAAATTATTCAGACTTATTAATGTAATTATAAATTATACAAGCATATATGCTTATGTATATTTGTATGTGTGTATACATATGTTTTCTTTTTTCAACTTTTAGATTCAGGGGTACATGTGCAGGTTTATTACGTGGGTATGTTGCGTGATGCTGAGGTTTGGGGTATGAATAATTCCACACCCAGGTACTGAAGATAGTACCTAATATTTAGTTTTTCAACCCTTACTCACTCTTCTATTAGCCCGTAGTGTCTATTGTTATCTTTATCTCCGTGACTACCCAATGTTTAGCTCTTCCTTATAAGTAAGAACATACGAGGGATGTGATTTTCTGTTTGTGTTAATTCACCTAGAAAAATGGCCTACAGTTCGACATGGTTTTGTTCTTTTTTATGGATGCATAACATTTCATGGTATAGATGTACCATATTTTCTTTATCCAGCCCACTGTTGATGCACCTAGGTTGATTCCATGTCTTTGCTATTGTGAATAGTGCCGTGAGGACATGCGTCTTTTGGTAGAACAACTTGTTGTCTTTTGAATATGTACCCAGCAACGTACATACTTTTTCTTAACAAAGACTACTTAGCAATTTAGGACTCTACAACTATGATGTTTATTTTATGAAGTGTTTATTTTCATCATTTTTAAACTAGAGACCATCAAGACTTTGATTTTCATTTAAAAAAATTTTACAGTCTCTGGTAACACTTCAAAAGTATGTGAAAACTGAAATAAACTTCACTAATCATATTTTTTCTACAGCCCCTCCACCCCCGAATCCTCTTTACACACATAGTGGATAAGAATGCAGATTCTAGAGCTAGCCTGAGTTCAATTCCCATTTACTAGTTTTGTGACCTTGGACAAATTACTTCCCCTCAGCTTCTGCATCTGCAAAATGGGCATAATAGCACCTACCTCATAATGCTGTCTTGCTTGATGATTAAATAAGTATTTATAAAGTGTTTAGTATAGGGCCTAGCACATAGTATTAATAAGTAATAAGTAAGGTTTTTGTTTTTTGTTTTTTGTTTTTTGTTTTTTAAGACAAAGTCTCCCTTTGTTGCCCAGGTTGGAGTGCAGTGGCATGATCTTACCTCACTGCAACCTCTGCCTCGTGGGTTCAAGTGATTCTCCTGCCTCAGCCTCCCAAGTAGCTGTGACTACAGGCATGTGCCACCATGCCCAGATAATTTTTAGTAGAGACGGGATTTCACCATGTTAGCCAGGATGGTATTGATCTCCTGACCTCGTGATCCTCCCACCTCAGCCTCCCAAAGTGCTGGGATTACAGGTGTGAGCCACCACACTCGGCCGTATTTTTAAATAAGTATAGTCATGCATCACTTAATGACAGAAATGTGCTCTAAGAAATGCATTATTAGGTAATTTGTTATTGTGCAACCATCACAGTGTACTGACACAAATCTTGGTGGCAGAGTCTACTAAAGTCCTAGGCTATACAGTTTAACCTATTGCTCCTAGGCTACAAACCTTTACAGCATGTTACAATACTGAATACTGTAGGCAATTGTAATACAATAGTATTTATGTATCTAAATATAGTTAAACATAGGCCAGGTGTGGTGGCTCACGCCTGTAATCCCAGCACTTCGGGAGGCTGAAGTGGGCAGATCACCTGAGGTCAGGCGTTCAAGATCAGTCTGGCCAACATGGCAAAACCCCACCAGGTGTGGTGGCAGGTGCCTGTCATCCCAGCTACTCAGGAGGCTGAGCCAGGAGAATCACTTGAAGCTGGGAGGCAGAGGTTGCTAGGAGGCAGAGGTCGCAGAGAGCGGAGATCGCACCACTGCACTCCAGCCTGGGGGACAGAGTGAGACTCCATCAAACAAACAAACAAACAAACAAATAAATAAATAAATAAATAAATAAATAAAAAGAATAAGCATGATTAAATATATTATAATCTGTTTATCAAAAACTCATTATGTGGCACATGACTATATGTGGGTATGAAGGCTAAGAAGGCTTTAGTCTACAGAGATCTCAGAGGTATTGGTCCACAGGGACCTGCTCCCACTAAGCCTAGAAGGGAAGCTAGGCTGCTGACTCTTTGGCTTTTGGTGAGGTGGGAGGCTCACATTGAAGTTATGAGTTTTCATCCCACCATCTTCTTTAGTACATTCTTTAGTAAATTATGGCATATCTATATTTAGTCCCATGGTTGTTCTTATTTTACCTGATGCTTATTGTATAATGCACTACGCTGTTTAAGGTTAGGCATTTCACATCACTTTCCTTTATTTGTAATTTCTTTAGAAATGTAACAGTTGATGATCATTATCAGTTCCTTTTGTCAAAGTAGAGGTAAAGGAGTTCTTATGTACAGAGTTTTACTGAGACCAAGGGCTGTCCTCCAACTGAGCCTAATCTGATTTTGGATGTTGGAGGATCATCCCCAAAGGAAAAAAAGAGCTTCCCCACCCTGGCCAATTATGGATGGCCCAGGCCTGCGGGGAGGACATAGACTGCCTTGAGATTTCCATGTCTTGATAATTAAGCCTTAATTTTATCATCAACCTAAATGAATTTCCACTCCTGGGTTAAATGTGGCTTTTCTAACACCCACTATGTATAATTTAGGTCAAATAACTGAACAGCATTTAGGTAAGGAATTCAGAGCCAAGCCAGCAAGAGTTATGTACAGTATTCTAAAATACTTTTCTTAAAAGTCTGATGTGCAGAACCCACAGCTATAACTATTCTCTCTTTCAGTTTTATGAATTATAAAATGAAAACCATAATAGTTTGTACCTCATATGGTCACTGTGAAGAAGTGACCAATTAATATATGAAAATTGTTTAGCAGAGTGCCTAGAAAATAAGTACCCATGAAATGTTATCTGTTAATATTTACTTTCTGCCAGGTTAGGTTTCTGGGGTTTAGATCTAAGGATAAGGCTTTCACTGTAACCACTTTATATATTTTAAACTTTTCATGTATAGGTTATTAAGTAATAGTGTTTATAAAATCCACTCCTATTCATGTCTAGTCAGATGGAAATGTACCAGCAAATATTCTATTAAAGTGCACAAGGATGTGGTGAATTCAATGCCAGGCAAAGCTCATTTGAACATGTTCCATGCTATTTTTTCATCTTGGTCTAAATAGTTCATTGTTGGATAAAATATGAATGCATATCACAAGATGCCTTTATTTCTTTATAAAATTGTGTAACATTTAGTGCTAGCTGAGTTCCTTATCTAATTTTCAATTGCTAGGATGTTAAGAAATTTGAAAACTTGTTAGATAGTGCTTACAACCAACTCTGGAATTTGCCAACTCTCCTGTGTAGGTTTCAGAATCAGTTTAATTGAAGAATATTCTGATAGATTTCAAGGAAATCTGTTAATAATTGTAATAATCATGGGTCTTCAACTTTGAAAACCAGAGTATTCTCAGTACTGTTCAAAAAAACAAAAGGAAGTCAAGAAAAAAAATTCACAGGGCACAGAGATAGATATAAGACTAGAATTATCAGGAAAAACTCAATTTCACATTTTTGAGAAATCATCTTATTACTACTGATGTCTTTAATAATTATATTCCATAAAAATGATATAACAATATATGAATACTAATGAATCATCACTTTTATCTATATAAAAATTTAATTTACTCAGAAAAGTGTTATGCAGCTATTTCATGGTGTCAGACCACTGGTTTAGGGGATGATTAACGCTTGACCATGTTTGTTAGATCACTGTTAGCTGTAGTTTTCAGATAGGCTGTATATGAAATACCTTACTCTTCTACTACTTGTACATTCATCCATTTATGAGTTTACCATTTTTTATTTTTAGTATTTTTCTCTTTTTAAATCTGATCAAACTTAAACCACACTAAGTTCACCATTTTTATTGAGATACAAGTGCCTGGACTGGCCCATGTGCTGTGCACACAAGGGTGAACACGCCAGGCATGCTTCCCGCCATCAGAGAGCTACATTCTAGTTGCAGGAGGAAGGCAAGAAAGACATCTATTGTACAACATGGTGACTATAATTAATAACAATGCATTATATATTGGCAAATTGCTAAGAGAGTCATTTTTAAGTTTCCTTACCACACACACAAAAATATGTGAGATAAATGAGTATGTTAGTTTGATTTAGCCATCCCACAATGTACACATATTATACAATTTGTATGTCAATTAAAACATAAATATTCAGCCGGGTGCTGTAGCTCACTCCTGTAATCCCAGCACTTTGGGAGGCCGAGGCAGGCAGATCACGTGAGGTCAGGAGTTCAATACCAGCCTGGCCAACGCAGTAAAACCCCATCTCTATTAAAAATACAAAAGTCAGCCAGGTGGGGTGGTGGCTGCCTGTAATCCCAGCTACTTAGGAGGTCGAGGCAGGAGAATTGCTTCAACCCAGAAGGCAGAGGTTGCAGCAAGCCAAGATCGTGCCACTGCATTCCAGCCTGGGTGACAAGAGTGAAACCCCATCTCCAAAATATAAAAAATAAAAAAATTCAACTACTAAAGAATTCATGATGCAGTAATTGCTCACTAAATCATTTCTTCATAGTGTATATTGTCTCTTGCTTTTCCTTCCTCTTGTAGTGCCCTCTGCTCACTGCTCTGCCCCTGATACTCTTGTTATAGTTGATGCTCAATCCACAGGCATCCTCTACATAAACCATTCCCCATCTCCCCAGTCAGGACAATTCCTTTCTTTGCTCCTTTCTGAAGTTATGGCTCATATAGTACTTAACCTGGTCTGCTTAGGAGAGGTCAGTCTGTGTGCTGTGAAGTTGCTTTGAAACTACAGATTCATCCTGAATAAACTGACTTATTAGGGAGCAATTTGAGTATACCACAAAGTTCATGTTTGTAAACATGTGATTTCCTCTGCAAGAAACACTAGGTAAACATGGTAAGCTGCTTCTTGCAGAAGTCAGCTATGTGGGAATACACAAAATGCACACTCACGCCCAGGCTTCAAGCATCTGCCTGCAAGCCTGACCCTTCCACAGTTTTACAATCAACCTCATGCAGCAATCCTTCTGGCATCCACTTCCATGAACAAACTTTAGGTCACTTTTTATCAGGTAAAGTGACACATTTATTGTAGTATTCATGGGTTTCTTAGCCATTAAACATATGTAAAATCATGCCACTATTTTTATTAGGTTCTGTCTTTTTTTTTTTTTTTTTTTTTTTAAGTGTTACTGATGATGTTTCTCAGTGTTGTGTCTCTAATCCGGTTTCCTGTAAGTCCTGTGTTTTCTCATGGGAAACTTTTGAATGGCATGGTGATCTTTTAAGAACACCTATGTCATGTTTCAGAAGAAATGACTGGAAAATAAACACGATGTCTGCTGCAGGGTATCCACTTATTAAATTCTGGTGAATCAGGAAGTTCTACACTTGAAGCAAGTATTAGGTATGATCAGTATTCTTGGCATTTAGCACTGTTTCAAGAAAAGCTATTATTTGTAGTCTATTAGTAGCATTTTTTCTATTTGTGTGCTTCTGTTTCCTCATTACTAGAGTGGAGATGACAGTAATATCTATCTCATAACATTGTTGGGATCAAATAATGGTCTATAAATATACAGAACTGTTACTAGCATGTAATAACCACTCATCAAGGATGTTAGTGTTATTGATTTATTTATTGGCTATAACATGAAATAATTTATTTTCTACACTGTTTTTTTCCATTCAATCTGAACACATTTTAAAATGATTTTCTTCTTATGAAATCCACTGAAAAACAACAGCCTGTTTTAGGGGAAAAAATCTCGTTTAGTTTGCTTCCATTTTGTTTGAAAGTATATTCAAACTCCTATTTCATCTGTCATTGACTATTTTATGAGAAATAACCAGTTTTGTATGTTCCCAGGTGACAGTTGAAAATTAGGACAAAAAGGCTTTAATGGAGTCTATCAGTGGGATCGGAAAAGTTTCACAATTCTCATGAAATCTCAGTGACTATGTAATAAAAATGAAAAATGTAGCCAATGTTGTCACAGTAAAGAGGAAGGGTACATTATTATCTGACAGATGTTTGAAACATTCACATTATTACATTGAAATGAAAGTTCCTGGCAGTTAAGACCAATGTTTTCTGTCTTCACTACCTATATCCATTGCTTCCTAATTAGAGTGCTCACATATTTGTGAAATAAATGTCACATAGCCGAGAATGAGCCAGAATGTTTGCAACTGGGATTCTTTCAGCCATCCTGCAGGTCAGTACCCTGAGGGTTTTTGCTTAAGTATTTATAATACATGATGATGGAAGAACCCAGTATATAATGGAAAAACAAAAAAAAACAAAAAAAACCAAAAAAAACTGTTTTTCCCCCTGTGGGGCAGGGGCGAGAGTTTACATCCTTTAGAACGATGATTCAAGGGAGGAAAAATATTTTTGTTGTTAAAACTATTTTCAAAGGTTGGCCTTGGATTATTAGTGGGTGACTTTGGGCAAGTTACTTTACTTCAGGCAAATGATAAAATCAAGATTCAATGCCAAGATGTTTGTTACTAGAATGTCTGATATAAACTCCTACCTCATTTACCATTACCACAAAGACTTCCTCACAGTTCTGAATATTAAAAGAAATCATGTATAAAGAGTAGGTAACACAGTCCCTGTCACATAGTGGTGCCAGAAATTGCAAGTGTCATTATTAGATGGCCTCATACTCTGCAGATAATTTTTATGCTATTCTACTTAGATCTCCTAACTTTGAATAGATGCCAGATAGGTAGATAGAGATATACTCACACACCAAATAGTGTGGGACAGGCATCTGGTCATAGAATGATAAATAATGGAGGCAACCAGATGAGTATTGGACAAGACCTAGTTTCACTGTGTTTTGTTTTCTCATTTAACATCTCCAGGCAGACATGATATTAAGGCTACACACAATTGCATTCTTTATTTGGATAGACTTAAGGTGAGCGCTCCAGGTGAATGGAAATCAGTTTCTGGAGCATGAGATAAGTGATTATGTTCATGCTTGAAATCACCTGCATCTCAGTGCTTTGCTCTCCTGACTGGAAGCCTGATGCGGTGTCTATTCCCAGATACTGTAATCAGAGAAATGCTGTTATTCCAATTGACCACATCCTTGGAAAAGTTTAGCATTCATCCCCACCCCATGCCATCCTAATAAGCTGCAAACCATCTTGATTCCAGGAAAGTCACTTCTGATGTTGCTGGGCATGTGCAAGCACAGCCTACGCACTCAGTGGTACACAGAATTTCTCTTCCCTAGCCGCTCTCTGACTCCTCAATTTTGATTTCAAGATGTTTTCCCTCTCCAGTTGCAAGGTAGGAATTTTACTCTCTTATGTAGACAATATTGGGTACTATTTGCCCTGTTGTGTTATCTAAAAGGTTATTGACCATTCCTGCTGGCTTGAGAGCACTAAAAATGTTAGATCTCTGGCTTGCAGGGATTTAATGTACAAAGGCACAGCATTTTGCCTATAGTTAGCCTGGAGAGACAACTCCTGCCAGAATCCATGGGCTCCCTTTAATCCTCTGCCATATTCATGAAAATGGAACCTAACAGCACTTTTGTAGGAAGCTATGTCAGATTCTGTCTTATAATGTGAAAATGCTGTCTTGTACCTCACTGGGGAATATATTGGGTAATATACCATTAAGTTCTGTATTACTTTACAAGTCAACCAGTAAGTTTAAAAGACATTAAATCTGAGCTTAGTCAGTTTCTAAAGATGTGAAATACTCCATTTGTATTAGTACAATGCTGTCAAATCTTGCCAAATTTTAAAATAATCTTTATAGTGCTAATGAACATAAAAAGAGAAGAATCAAATGGAAAACACTGACGTCAAATAAATAGTTAAAAAGCAAATGTCCTAAGAATTTCTTGGGCCTATTCAAACTTGTAAAGGGTTCATTAAAACTAGATCCAACAGTGTCATTGACAAGAAGACAATGTCAGATTCTCACAGAAACAAAATATGTTCTTATCTCAGTTTTCAAAGCCATTGACAATGGCTTTCTGATGAACTTTGACAGGTTTTGATAATTGGATTCATCTCAGCCTTCTCTTTCCTCTTGTTAGTTCTGGTTCTTCTATTTGCTGATCTTCCTCTGTTGTTTTTGGTCTGCATCTTTCCTGTCTTGCCACCAAGCTATGATAGCTCCCTTCCTGCCCTTCAGCTTCCTCTTTTCACCTTGCACTAGTCCATACTTTACTCTGTATATGTCTTGGTTTTCCTGCCTTTCCATGACCACCATTGTGGCAACATGGTTGTGGGTAGAGGCAGGCTTCCCCATTCTCCACTCTGAGTGCCTGGCACACTGAAACACCCCTAGGTAATGTGCCATATGGTGTCCCTGGCTGATGGGCAAATCACTTCAACAGCTGGAACCTACGCTAGTTGAATTGCCCCACTGGGGTGAGTGTGCACTCAAAACCCCTCATTACGCCCCTCTGCTGTTTAATGGTTGAAGCCCAAGAAGAGCAAATAATAGAAATGACACTGTTGCACTGTTCACAAAAGTGTAAACAAGGAGTCACTCAGTCCATGCCTCTAAATGGAACAGTGAGAGCTTTGAGATTGGGCAGGAAAATGATGCCCATCCTGCCAAGGCAGATGCAGTGAGAAGAGAGTAAGCCTGGTCAGGCATAGGGGCTGAGCAGTTTGATCTTTGATCTTGCCTTTGACTTTGATCTTACTTTAATCTTGCCTTCCCAAGACCCATTTCCCTTTCCTCTTGTTACCAAGGTGTTGGATCGGAGATTTCCTGACCACTCACTCTTTAGGGCCTGCAGTCAGGCTTCTATCCCCTGACCTCCTCTGAGTTTGTCTTAGACATGTTCTTTGACTCCTTGGAGAACCTGAGAGGCAGAATTCTTCTAGGTCTCATTCTTTTCTTCTTTAAAACTCTGTCCTTCTGCATTACCTCAGATTTCTACTACACTTTGGATGAAGAGAAAATTCCTTCACATGGCCCAAAGAACTCTGTGGGGTCCCCCTTCTGATTTCCCTCACCTTCTCTAAATCCCTAAAATGAGTCATGCTCCATCCATCCTGAAGCCCTCTGCACATGCTGTTCCTTCTGCCTTAGATGCTATTCCCAGCCATCTTTACCTAGCTACCTCCTACTTGTCTTTCAGGACTCAGCCTTACTTCCTTGGGGAAGCCTTTTCTGGCCTTCAGGTCTAAATTGTGCCCATCTTGTTTTACTTGCTTATAGGATGTATCATTTCCCTTTGTTTCACTAATCACAATTTGTGATTATTAATCCATTGCATGTTTCTTTTATACATGTCCCCTTGCTAGACTGAACATTCCATATGTTCTATATATTGCACAGCAAAAGATAGGACAAGTGCAATAGAATTGGCATCAAGCGTGCCAGATTTGGATGCAGGCTTATGCTACTTGCTAACTGTGTCATCTCCAACATTTTATTTAATCCTGTAAGTCTGGGGTTGAATACAAAATGGAAAGTAGTAACATATAATAGGTACAGAACCAGAATACATCGTGGGAATCAGGGATTGAGGGAGCATCTAGAAGTGATGAAATCAAAGGCATGGGCCATACTTAAATTCTCTTGCATCTTAGTACCTGGCACAAGAAACAAGTTCAATGTATGTTTGATGAATGAAGTGGTCCTCACTCATTTGAGCAATCCATGCAAAATTCGAAGTCACTCAATTTCTATCTCTCAGTTCATGATGTCTCCCACAGTCACTCTGTCCTCTTTCATATTCCTAAATATGCTATATTTCCTTCTGCCACAAGCCCTTTGCCTATGCTTTCTTCTTCCCCTGGTATGTTCTTCTACCCTACCCACTTTGTTATCTTCTATTCATCCTTCAGAGAGCCACTTAAACTTCACTTCCTCAGAGGAGATTTTTCTAACCAAGACTAGGGAATACTGTTCTGTTAGGCAAGTTCTCAAAGCAAATTTTGCCTCCATATTTAAATGTGTATGTGTGCATAAGAGAGAGGGAGGAGGAGGAGAGAGAGTGAGTACTGTATCTCCTCCACCAGGAAGCATATCTGGTTAGCTCACCATTTTATCTCCAGTGTCTGCCACTGTAGGTGGCAAAGAGAGGGGACTTAATTGGTAATGTTAAAGAAGCAAATTTTGGACACACAAAGATAGAGATTCCATTTCCAATCGTTGGCTCCATACCTGGCATAATCACAGAAAACAGAGAGACAAAAGGTAGTTGGTGGGAAGGGGAAAGAGCCCGAGGCTCCCAGGGCACACACTTTCCCTGCAGTATTTCCCAAACCAGCTCAAGAGAGGAGGAGTGGACTCTGCTGTCCCGAGGGTGGCCACCTACATTTTCTCTAACTCATCTTTGATATATTCACTAAACAATAAAGCATAATTATCAATAATGACTTCTATAGAGTCTGTGACAAAAATGAAAATCCAACAACCCCGCCTCTTTTGTAAAGATGGAAGCTTATCTTTCAAACAGCTTGAGATAACACCCAGGTTAGCACCTAATTGTCTCCTCACAATAGAAAAATGAAATGGTTGCCATGACAACTCAGTGATGAGTTCAGGCATTGAAGTTTTTTTTTTTTTTTTTTTTTTTTTGACATAAAGCTGCTGACTTTGACTTAACTGAGACCCTATATGTGTTTTGTTTTTGTCTTGCTAATTTCTCCTAGAGTTTTAAAGAAATCATCAATAAATATTTTTAAAACCTGCCTTCTTTAGATAATATAAAAGTGATCTACAAAATAATTAATAAGAATGTGAGTAAATTGCTGTCTTTCCACAACTCAGATCCCTCCATAATATCTAGGCCCATGTTTATAATTTAGGAAAAAAAAATGTTGGAAAAAGTTCTATTGTTTCATCTGACTCCTGAAATGAAACTATATGAAACTTTGATATAATTATTAAAAAATTGATGAGTTTTTTTTTAAATAAGTAATTTTAATGGCAATTTCTCTATTCAAGTTTAGCTTATGGGATCACCATACTTGTTGTGTGTTGCTGAGTGGGGGAGGAAGAGAAATAAGATACAGAAGTCTCCTACATAGTGTACTCAGAAATGTCAACAGGGATGTCAGGCCTACCCATCAGACCGCCTGCAGAAGTGCCTGAAAATGTTATTCTCATTTCCATGTAACTAGATGCTTATCTTTTATCTTTCTCTTTGCTTATCTTTTCTCTTTCTCTGTTTTTTTTTTTTTTTTTTTTTAACAGACAGGGTCTCACTCTGTCACCCAGGCTGGAGTGAAGTAGTAGGATCATAGATCACTGCAGTCTTGGGCTCAAGTGGTCCTCCTGTCTCAGCCTCCCAAGTAGCTGCAACTACAGGCATGTGCCACCACTTCTGGCTATTTTTTTGTTTGTTTGTTTTTGTAGAGACAGAGTCTTGCTATGTTACCCAGGTGGCTTCAAACTCTGATGTTTATCATCTGTAGTGTAGGGATGATCATCTCCAACCTCATAGGTCTGCTGAGACAATCAAACAGGCATCTCAAACGATGTCAAAAATAGGGCATTCGCTGTACAACATGCCTCTCCACAAATTTTCCTTTTCTTGGGAACTGTTACCTCTACCTGGCTGCACAAATTGGAACCTTAAGTGTTATTCTTTAACACTTGTATTTCCCTCACTTTTTATACTTCATATCAGGTTTATTTTCTGGTTGGCTAATGTTACCTGTAATATAAGTAATGCAATATATAATATATGTAATAAGAAGTAATAACAATAAAATAAATAATACCTGTAATACTTCCGGAATTTGTTCCCTTCTCATTCCAGTGCCCTCACCTGTCTCAAGTGTGTTTAACCAGTTAATACACCTAAAGCACAGAGACCAGTGGCTACCATTTTTAAGTTCTAAAGTTTTGGCTATTATCATTGTTATTATTGTTCTAATGCACTCACATCATGCAGACAATGCTATGGTAGCATCCCAACCGGTTTCGCAACATCCATTTTTTTTGCCTCCCTTCAAATAATTCTGCACAGAGCAACCAGAATGATCTTTGTAAAAGCTGCAAAGCAGATCATGTGGTCCGATGTCAAACATCCTTCAAAGACTTCCCATGGCCCTATAGTATCTGGCCTGGCTCTGTTTCAAATTTTTTAGCTAGTTTCTCTTGAATATGACTTATCTATCCTGGCATTCTTGGGGGATTCAAACTTAATTCCAGCAAAAGGACTTAGTGTATATTATTTTCTCTGCCCAGAATGTTTTCTGTTTGTTTGTTTTGCCTCAGTTCTCCTAACTCATTCTTCAGGTTCAACCTTCTTGCATTTTCTCTGATGAAGAAATGTAACTTGAATGACCACACGCCACCAATTTGAATTTTCTCCTTCTGTGATGCTCCCTAAGAGCAGCCTTCTCTTTTCATTCACAGTATATATAATTATCAGTAATTATCATTGAAGTCATAGATTCAGTTATCTCAAGTCCTACTCTCCCACTAGAATTTAAGCTCTGTGATGGCCAGGGGGTACACCTATCAAAAACGAAGGCTTCAAAAAATAATTTTTGAATGAATAAAGAGTATAAAAATCCCAAAGTATGGTGCACATATAAAAGTCCTCATGAGTAAAACCGACCCTCTTTTTGAGGTGTAAATATATAATGAGTGGATTTAGAATCTTAAAGTAAATACACATAGAGAATATACATTAAAAATCCTAAGTTTGCAGAGAGGTTACATGACTTGGGAAGAGACACAGTAATCAGGAGCAAAGCTAAGAAGAAAGTTGAGGTCTCTGGGACTCTAAAGCTCACTCTACTATACAGATAGTCACTTTCAACTAAAAAGCCTATTTAATGAAAGACTAGATTGTAAAACTGTTCAATTTTTCATTCTCCACAGTTTTAATTGCCAGTACTTGGAAAAACAAATAGCTCTAAGTATTTCTAAAGGCAACTGACAAGAAAATTCTGATTCTTTACCATGGAGTGCATACTTATATATGTGTTTTATATTTAAATTCATATTTCCTATTAAGAATCTTGGGCAAACATTCTCCGTATGCAGTTGAAACTGTGTCCAATTCCCTTACCAAATACAACCTTTTGTCAAGAGAATGTGTCATTGCTATCTTTTCCACCAATAGTGTAAACACACCCAGGCAGATGTCCCAAATGATAAAAGGTGTGCTTGAGCAGGCAGAAAGAAAAAAGAATGAAAAATAAATAATATACAAATTAAATATAAACATTGTCTGAAACATGAACAGGTTGCAATGTCTGATGATTCTGCTGATATGTGGTTATAATATGAAATTTAGTAATTTGAGAAGATCAAGAGTAGACTAAGAAAACTAGCCATAAGGCAGGAGGGAGGAGCTTAAGCCACATAAGGAAGATGAATTGGAATTATCTGAGTTTCAAGTAAGCATTTGAGTGCCCCAGTAGCTTTATAATTTTCTTTCTATGGTAGAACAGTACTACCTGTCTCTATTTATTTTCTAGCTGTTTTGCTTACATATAAGATAGAATAAAAATAGAAGACATGGGGGTTAGGGGAAGGATAGCATTAGGAGAAATACCTAATGTAGGTGATGGGTTGATGGGTGCAGGAAACCACCATGGCACATGTATACCTATGTAACAAACCTTCACGTTCTGCACATGTATCCTAGAACTTAAAAAAAAAAAAAAAAAAAAAAAAAAAACTAGAAGACATTTGGTAATTCCAAAGCAGAGACTTTGCCCATAATAATGCATGACATACGCGGAAAGGTGCCCCAGATCTCCCGTGAGAAAAGTCTGACCCCTTTACAGACATACAAAATAGATCTGAGTCATGAAATACCCATATCAGAATGAGGACAAGTTGTTGGAATCCTGTGAAGTGGTATCAAGGGGATTATGAAGAGGACAAAAGAGAATTTTTTCCACAATGACAACAAAAGTGGCAGCCTGAGGGGTGACCTCAAATGAGAAGACCCAGGCCTGTCCAGGAATTGAGGGAATTAGTTGATCTTACTCCAATCTTGGGTTGAGAATTGTGGTTGTAACCTTAAAGAAATGACCACTTTACACATCCTTGTAGATTCTGGAAAGTTTGGCTGGATAATTATAGGGTGTCTAATAATGAACTATCCATTCTGTTTCTTCCACTATAACCCTGTGGCACAGGCTTTGCACCCATTAGAGATGTTTGAGACAAGCTTTTCTTGTCCTGTGGTCATAAAAGTGAGACCAAAGTTTGCATTAAGGCGTAGTCTTAACACATATATCCCTGGTGTAGAGATGAAACCCCTGGACTCAGGTGTCAGAAATCCTAAATTCCAGTTTCCGCTCTTTCACTTAGTATTTGTGGGAATTTGTATAAAGGCATTTAGAAATCCTTATGTCCCAATGTATTATCTTCACCTTTGCCTTTGAGTCTCAGAAGCATGTCTTCTTTCTCAAGCTAACTTGTTTCTTTTTCATAAAATCCATGGCCTCCATAACATGCCATGAATTGAAGAAAGTTAAGACACATGCTGAAGAAAATTAGAATTTCGAAATAATATGGTAACAATGTATAACATTTATAAATGATTATATGTCAATTATTACAGGCAATTATTTATGCATGCCTTGTATAAAAAGCATTAACAATATATGAAAGAAACACAGAAGCAGTGTGTTATGAATGTTGTGTCGTACCCTCCAGAGGCATTCCACCTTGAGGACCGAGGGTTCTACTGGTGCAGATGCTGGAAAATTCATCAGCTGACAGCTCTCTCTGGGAATTGCCTTGACTAAAGAGATTCAGCTTGCTTAAGTGTATGCCCCCTTCTCCTGGGCATCCTGCAAATAATGACTGGGAGATACTGGTACATAAAGGCCCGGTTCTTTGTCCCAAGTGAGACACCTCTGTAAGGCAGCTTCTGAGTTCCCTGAGGGATGCCAGCTGAGACCTGTTGAGTCTGCATCTCAGCCCCACTTCTCCATCAGCCCAATCCTGATTCTCTCCCTTCTGCCTACTGGTACTGAAACTAAGGGCATTTCCAAATACACCTCCTGCAATTGTGCTCCCTGGGAGTTTAGCCAGAATCAGAGTATCACTTAGAACCCTCATGGGCATCTCAGTTCTAATTAAAATCAAGAATATTCTAAATATAATTTATTCTGTAACTCCCCTTCCAAGCACTTACCTCAATGATCAGCTGAGCACCCTACAACATTTACAACAAGTACTAAGTCACATCAGCATCTCTCAGAAAAGCCACATCCTCTCCCCAGAACTTGTTCCTGCATTCCTATGACTATAAACTGAAACATCCCCATCTCACTTTTTTTTTTTTGAGACGGAGTCTCTCTCTGTCGCCGGGGCTGGAGTGCAGTGGCACGATCTCGGCTCACTGCAAGCTCCGCCTCCCGGGTTCACGCCATTCTCCTGCCTCAGCCTCCCAAGTAGCTGGGACTACAGGTGCCCGCCACCGCACCTGGCTAATTTTTTGTATTTTTAGTAGAGACGGGGTTTCACCATGGTCTCAATCTCCTGACCTCGTGATCCACTCACCTTGGCCTCCCAAAGTCCTGGGATTACAGGCATGAGCCACCATGCCCGGCCCCCCATCTCACGTTTTGTGCCTAGACACATGTAAGCATATATAATACATATATTTTCCCCAATTTTTTATTTTGAATACTTTACAATTTTTCAGAAAATTTGACATAGGACAAAGAACATCTGTATACTCTTCATGCAGATTCACCATCTGTTCATTTCCTGCTAAAATTGTTTTATCTTTACTCTTTTTGCTGAACTATTTAAAAGTCATGTACATTATAATACTTCATACTTTATTTCTGTATGCATCACCTAAGAAATACACACTTTTGTATATAACCGCAGTACCATTATCACACCTAAGAAATTTAACAGTAATTTCATATCATTTAACATATGAAACAAAGTCAAATTTCTCCATTTGTTCCAAAAATGTCTCATATGATTTTTCCTCAATCCAAAATACAATCGAGGTTCATACATTGCATTTGGTTATGTCTTATTAGACTTGTAATTAAGAACACTCTCCCTGCGTTTGGTTTTTAAACAGATTTGTTGAAGTATGCTCAGTAAACTGTGCATAAAGACTAGAATCTGATACATTTTGACGGATGTACACCAGAGAAATCACTACAGTCAAGATAGTTATCAGCATCACCTCCAAAAGTTCCTCATTCCTCTTTGTAATTCTCCCTCACTCCTTTCAACTTCCCCCATCCCCAAGCAACCATTCATTTGCTTTTGCTCACTGCAAATTCTTTTCTGTTTTCTAGAGTTTTATATAGATAAAATCCTATGATATCTACTATTTTTTGTCTGGCATCTTTCATTCAGCATAATTATTCTGAGATTCAACCATATTATTGCATATATCAATATTTCATTAATTTTTATTGCTGGGCAGTTTTCCATTGCAAGGATATACTATGATTTGTTTTTCCTTTCATCTGTTACACACATTGGGGTTGCTTCCAGTTTTGGCAGTTACTGTCACTGATATTCATGTGTAAGACTATATACATATTTCTCATTGGTGGGGGGGCGGATAAATACTTTGGAGAGGAATGGCTGGATCACATGGTAGGTATATGCTTAACTTGTTAAAAACCTGCCAAAGTATTTTCCAAACTGATAGCAGCATTTTACATTCTTTTTTCTCTTTTTTTTTTTTTTTTTTCTTATTTTTTTAGATGGAGACTCATTCTGTGGCCCAGGCTGGAGTGCAGTGGCATGATTTTGGCTCACTGCAAGCTCCACCTCCTGGGTTCACGCCATTCTCCTGCCTCAGCCTCCTGAGTAGCTGGGACTACAGGCGCCTGCTACCACGCCCAGCTCATTTTTTTTTTTATTTTTTATTTTTAATAGAGATGGGGTTTCACTGTATTAGCCAGGATAGTCTCTATCCCCTGACTTCATGATCTGCCCGCCTCGGCCTCCCAAAGTGCTGGGATTACAGGTGTGAGCCACCGTGCCCGGCCACATTTTACATTCTTATCAACAGTGTATGAGAGTTTCAGTTCCTCCAAATCCCTTCTAACATTGGATATGGTCAATCTTTTTTAACTTCAGCCTTTCTAATAAGTGTGCAGGAAAATTCAATTGTGATTTTAATTTATGTTTTTCTAATGACTAGTGATGTTGAGAAAATTCCCTGTTGGTATTTGTAGTATCTTCTTTGGTGACATATCTGTTCAAATATTTTTGCCCAGTTGTTTTTTATTGGGTTGTTTGCCTCTTGCTAAAATTTGAGGGTTTTTTGATTCAAATATAGGCCCTTTATCAGATACATGCTTTGCAAAAAATTTTCTGTCTGTATCTTGTCTTTTGATTCACTTAACAGTATCTTCTGAAAAACAGAAGTTTCTTATTTCGATGAAGTCCAATTAATCTGTTCACGTATAAATTGTGTGTTTGGTGTGATACTGAAGAAATCTTTGCCCAACCCAATGTCACAAAGATTTTCTTCTATTCTAGAAGTTTTATAGTTTAGGTTTTATGTTTAAATCTATAATCTACTTTATGTTGATTTTTATATATGGCACTAGGCATGGGTCTGTGCATGTTTATTTATTTTGGATATTACTATCACTCTAGAATCATTTGTTGAAAAGGCTATTCTTGCTCCATTGTATTGCCCTTCCACCTTTGCCAAGACCAGTTGTTCATACATTTGTGGGTTTAGTTCTGGACTCTACTCAGTTCTAATGGTCTGTTTTTCTTATACTCTGTTGTTCCGATTTCTAGAGCCTTATAATAATTCTTGAAATCAGATTATATTAGCCCTCCATTTTATTCAGAGTTGTTTCAGCTTGGTTTTCTGTATTTTTGTATAAACTTTAGAAAATGTATGTCAGTTTCTGTAAGAAGCCTGTTGGGATTTTGATTGGTATTGATTTGAATTTATATTATAATTTGGGGAATTGATATCTTAACAATATTGAATCTTCCAAACCATCAACAAACCATATTTCTCTATTTATTTGGTCTACTTTAATTTATTTCAGAAATATTTTGTAATTTTTCATATGTATACATCTATAATATTTTGTCATTTCTCAAAACATTTGACTTTTTGGAAGATCTCAGGCCCATGCCAATGTCTTATAAAATGTCCTGCCTTCTGCATTCCTTTGTTCTTTCCTAATTAAATTCAGGTCAAATGTTTTTGCAAAGAAAGCTTCATGAGTGGTACTACAGGCATGTGAATGCCTCTTCTGTCAAGAGGCACCAATTATTAGGCTGCCCTGCTACTGGTGATGCTAACTTTGATCATGTGGTCAAAGCAGTGACTGCCAGATGTCACCATTAAAAAGTTACAGTTTACCTTTGCAACCGGGAACTAATCTAGGGCTGATACATTCAGACAAAATATATTTTGAAAAGTTAAACCATAAGGTTATATTTAATACTTTGTTTTTTTTAGCTTACATTCTATATTTTATCTACATATTTTGTTTTCATCTATTCTGTCTTGGTAAACAGAACTTCAGTTTTCTCTGTAGATTAGAAAGCAGATGCTACTACTTCCCTGACCCTCACTCCCATGAAATAATGTACCACTAGAAATAATATGCCACTAGGAAATGCTTGCCTAGCCCCAGTACCAAATGACCAGTGATTATACTATTAAAGGTGTAGTTAGTCTGAAGAAAATGTGGGATGAGCTTCCAAGACATTAGAACAGGAAAACAAAATCCTCACCCTTTTTAAAACATCTCACCATGTTGAAAATACACATTCTCTTCCTGTCTCAGTGAGACCTTGTTGCTGTGGAGCCAGCCAGAGTTTGATCAGTTTTATAGATTTATAAACTATGAACCAACCTGTTTATAGGCCTTCAATCAACATTAAACAAAACGAGATGTCTCACTTACACAATGGTGTGTAATACCTGTGAACAGGGGGCTTCCAATTGGTGATTACTTTTTCTTTTTCACATACGATGTATTTTATACCCTGTTAGGAGAATTCGTATCTACTGAGATTCTACTATGTGTCAGGCTGGGTGCTGTTCGACTTACATATGTGATTGCTTTAAAATAGTCTGACCATGACTGAAATTAAAAGAGATGCCCTTAAATGATCATTGGGCCCCCACTAGATTAATCCAATGGAAGCCTCTTTCTCTTTCCCAGTAACTCATCTCTCATAGCTATAAAGCATATTTCTGTATAACAACATTCCCTCCAACTCACAGGCTATCTCCTATACTTCATGATGCATTGTGTCCCCATCCCTCAGTGTCCATGAAAACAGGAGTAAACAGGTATTCTGCAAATTGTATGAAAGCAGTAATATTCATTTTCCAAGATTCAGTAAGTTACAGCTAATGTTCATTTCATTTGGCTTAAATCAGAGCAGGTCTTGAAGGGAGACAGCTCAACAGAAATACGAGCAATTCAGACAAAGGAATATTCAGTTACTGAGTTGATTAATAGGAATTGCTTCCACTATTTTAAAATCCTGGTTTGCAGAAATCTTAAAATCTTTGTGAAAAATGCAAAGAAATCTTTGGTATATAAACTCTCGATATTATATTTATGTAAAATGAGAGTATTCACCTTTCAAAAACTTTCATGTTTTATTATCTTTTTATAAATTAGAATTGCAAAAGTAAAAAAAAAAAAGCTGAAAGGCATATAAACAAGAACTGGGTGGAAAATTGTTGGAAGAGTTCAAAGATTCAAATTCAATATAGGTCATGCATTTACAGTCACTATCTGATGACTTCATTTTATTTGGTGTTTGACATTCTGTGGACCATTCTATACACAATGGTATGGATTTTCCTAATACGTTATTCCTACTTACAGAATCCTTTATTCCCCCCAAATAGTCGCTTTAAATTGCCTAGGCAGCATTTTTCACAGAGGGTATCGTTAACTCGCTTTATATCAGCTATCTCTCTAAAAATTGACTATGAGTCAATTTCACTGGATTTTGTACATGCCTGCTCCTGGGAATTCTTGCTGCAGCTAGCTTTCATTAAATGTCAGAGACTGCATGAGTGGGAAAGATAAGATGAAGCAAACTAAAATTATTGCCAACTTTTATCTAGGCGAAAGGCTACCAAAAAAATGGTAATGGAACCAATTTTCATTTTCCCAAAACTAAATGGTTCAAGTTTCACACAATCATCTATTTTCCTCCGCTGACTTTTTAGAACATTCCATACTCAAAAGCTATATAGTGAGCATTTATTTGGAGTTTTAATACTGTATGCTCTAAATTCATTAGCAATGCATTGAATTTGTCTTATAAAATTAACCATGATATCCATCAAGACTTGATGCCTCAAAGATTCATTCAGATTTTAGAGTGTTTATATTGACATATACACACATACCCATTCTTCTTCCATGCAGCCATAAGGAATACCTTTTGATGCACACAAACTTGGGAATTAAAGAGGGAAGCATTCACAATAGTGTTCTTCATTCTTATCAATTCTGGTTTAGTAATTAATCTATGGTTATGATCTTCAGTGATTCAGTAAGAGTGGAGACACATCATGCCTGTAATCCCAGCACTTTGGGAGGCTGAGGCGGGTGGATCATGAGGTAAGGAGATCGAGACCATCGTGGCTAACACGGTGAAACCCCGTCTCTACTAAAAAAAATACAAAAAAAATAGCTGGATGTGGTGGCAGGCGCCTGTAGTCCCAGCTACTCAGGAGGCTGAGGCAGGAGAATGGCGTGACCCCACGAGGTGGAGCTTGCAGTGAGCTGAGATCTCACCACTGCACTCCGGTTTGGGTGACAGAGCGAGACTCTGTCTTAAAAAAAAAAAAAAAAAAAAAAAAAAAAGCGGGGGGAGACACATACCCAGGAGCACGATGCTCTCTCTAAGCCTCACTTAATTGCTTGGAGAGATTCCTGGAGAAGTGAGGGTTTCCTTTAGCAGCCAGCCTGGTCTGTATATTGAGACCAGTGCTCCTACTCTCATCGGCCAGGACTGAAACTTAAAAGCCAACTAAAGGTCAAATTTTCTTGACTTTCCCAGGAAGAGTAAGGTTTTCCCTCTATTATCATTACCAAAATTCATAATTGATGTATCTGTTTCTGCTCCCCTCCCAGCCACCACTACACTTAACTATGAGGCTCTCCAAAAATGTGCGATTCATTCTGAGAACTCAACCCTTCCATATTCATGACTAGCAAAGTGATGGGGACTGAATGTTTATTTTCAAAAAAATGGAAATAAATTCCTATTGCAAAAAAATAAAGGGAATTCTTGTTCTCTTTGCCATGATATTTCATAACTCTTTTCTTCTTCAGTGGTAACTAAGATTAAATGAAACTCTTTCTCCTCTTCCCAAAACATGTTGTAGCTGCTTCAATACTTTTTTGGGGGGTTGAATTAATTGGATTGGGTAAATAGCAACACATGCACATCCCACATGAACCCTGCCCAGATGTTCATATCAGGGTTTGTATCTGATAATACAATTTCCTTTGGTTTCTAACCAACGTGTTCTGACATGACAGGCATGACTCAAATAATTACCATTTATCTCCTTATTTTTCCCCAATTTAGACTGTTTCTGCCTAACATTTTTTTTCTCACTTGGGGAATGGCAATGATATTAGAAGGCAGGAACTCTAGAATAACGCCACCACTAAAACAAGGGTATTTTGGGTTCTGCAACAATACTCAGGTCATCATTTCTGCTGAAGAACCTCGGGAGTGTGGAAAATTGGCTTTTCTTTCCTGGGCACAAACTTGCCATTCTCTTGGGACTCATTTTCTGGTTATTAGTCACATTAGTGTGTAGAAAAACATTGTAGGTTTTTCCTCTGTCGATTTTAAAGTATCTTTGTACTTCACTCAAAGTAAATACTATGTTTTCATTAGCGTAAGTGTTCAAGTGGCAGTTGTCAATGTGAATTCACGTATCTCCCCCATTGCTAAGGAATTATGCCCATTTTAAGTAATCTCATACTTTAGTTGATAAAAATATCCTGATATTTCAAGTCTCCGTGTGAAAACCCCAATTATTTTGTTTTTCTAGGACCTCTCTTTGACCATTTTTAAAAACGTGCTTCACTTTTCAAATGACATTCCTGAGGTAGGTGGTAATTGACACTTTTAATGTAGCCATCAAGTAGCTTAACTCAGGTATAAATGAATGCTGATGTTCCCAGAGAGAGACTTTAACCTCCCTGCCCCTAGGACATAAAACACTACCTGATTTTCCTCTGTCTGCCACAGCACACTTTGTGTGTGTGTGTGTGTGTATACATATACATACTTGCTCTGTCTCCCAGACTGGAGTGCAGTGGCATGATCTCAGCTCACTGCAATCTCTACCTCCTGGGTTCAAGTGATTCTTCTGCCTCAGCCTCCCAAGCAGCTGGGACTACAGGTGCATGTCACCACACCTGGCTAATATTTATATTTTTGGTAGAGACAAGGTTTTGCCATATTGGCCAGGATGGTCTTGAACTTTTGACCTCAGGTGATCCACACGCCTCGGCCTCCCAAAGTGCTGGGATTACAGGAGTGAGCCATTGCAACCCAGCCAGGAAATGCACATTTAACCACACACACTCACCCACAGGTTTTGATTTGTGGACAGGATAGAAAGAACATCTGAAGTAAAGATACATACCCATGCACTAGACAGAACCCCCAAAAGTTCGCTCTTCAAGTTGCTATTATATGCCAAGCACAGTGCCAGATGCATTTACATTTATTATTACTCTTAATCACCTGAAATAATGTCATTATTCTCATTTTATGGGTTGGGATGCTGAGGTTCTTTATATTACGTGAATATGATCACATAGCATGTAAGTGGTAGGACCCAGATCTTTCTTACACATAGTTCCTTCATAAAGAAATTATGAAAATTGACGATTTTGGATTTTTCCACACATCCAAAATTCTTGAGGAGTGCATGGGTGAACAGATTTCTATTCAGGGTGAGAAGTTGTTTCTCCAGATAGAAGCCAAGTGGCGCTCTGGCGAAGCAAAAGATCATAGGAAGTTTCTTTCCTGTTATGAAACCCTCAGTGTCTAGGAGCCATGACAATTGGTAAACCTATGTGAAGGTGATAGTAACGGAGATAGATGCCTCACCCTCAGATCCCTGTCTATGGGCAATGCACTTTTTCAAAGATACCTCCAAGGCATATAAGTGCATTCTCAAACCAAGAAGTCATTTGGAGGTATAGTGGATCAAACAGTGACCCTCAACTTCATTCCTGAATCTTTGAAAGTGACCTTATTAGAAAAAGGGACTCTGCAGATATAATTTGGTTTCATGGTTTTAATTTGTATTTCTGGGATGGGTTTTATACCTCCAATCCTCCATAGCCATCCCAAAGGATAGAGCCACATGCTTCATCTTGTTATTGGGTGAAGAGGTGATAACTTTGAACCCTGGGTTATTAGACATGGCTATTTTGACGGCAATACAAAGTTGCTCTTTTCAGCTTTGAAGATTTTGCAAGAAATTATTTTCTCTTCTGCCACAAATTCGACTATACATCTCATTTAGGTCTTTGACAACAAGGTAAAGCAAATTCAATTTCCTGGTGAATTTTTGACATCAATTTACCTCTTTTTCTACTTCTCTTTGAAATAACCCACCACAGATATCCCTGTGGTTGGCAGGTCACAACCAGGCCTGAGCTGGGCTTGTACTTAGCTGACTTCTCTTGTTAAAATGGATCTGCTCACACAACTAGAACCACAGACAGTTGAGGCCACTGTTAAGAGTCCTCATGTAAGTGCCTTGACTTCCCACTCCAGTGTAAGAGGGAAAGGGAAGAGAGGAAGTTAAGAAGAGGTGGTAAATTTCCAGTCTTCTTAGGTAGCAGAGCTGCTCAGAAGTCAAATGTTAAGTGTGGGCCACCCTGTGCAATTATTTCCTAATACAGAATTCAGAGTTAAGTTATGGATAGTACTTCATAAGAACAAAAATTTGTGTCTACTATGCTTAAACATTTACTATGCATGAGCCAGGCACTGTGCTTTGTGTAATGTACTTTATTGAGCAACTCATTTCAGTGCTATGATATCAGTCTCAGGTGATTCTCATTTTTTCAGATAGACCCATAGATTAAGACGGTAGAATCAAGTTCACAGAGCTGATCAGTGGAGAAGCTGGGCTTCAAACCCAGAGCTTCCTAGTTCCAAAGCCTATGTCTTAACCTCTTCACTGGACTAGAAACAGTCAAAAATAATAAAATAGAAGTGTTCTTTATGAAACAGTGCAGCAGTAGTAACAAATCTAGGAAGGACAGCTTCTGATTCCCTCCATTTGATACCTTATTAATTTAAGAGAAAAGTTTCTAGGGCCACTGATTTATAAACAAAAGACAAAGTAACGTGTAGATGGTGATTGGAGTGGGTGACGCTTTAATTACAGAGATAGCACAGGGGCTAAAGATGTCACCCAACAAATGTAGGAGTGACAGATAAAGCTAGTTAAACTGTGCTTTGTCATTATTATGTTGAGGAGACAAGTTTACTGAAAGAACAAACTCATGTCCAAGTTCTGTGGCATTTTCACAGTATCCATTACCTTGCAACTTATTTATGAATCCTCTTGTGTCCTTGGTGGGTTCTTGGTCTCACTGACTTCAAGAATGAAGCCGCGGACCCTCGCGGTGAGTGTTATAGTTCTTAAAGATGGTGTGTCCGGAGTTTGTTCCTTTAGACGTTCAGATGTGTCTGGAGTTTCTTCCTTCTGGTGGGTTCGTGGTCTCACTGACAGGAGTGAAGCTGCAGACCTTCGTTGTGAGTGTTACAGCTCTTAAAGGCAGCGCGGAGTTGTTTGTTCTTCCAGGTGAGTTCGTGGTCTGGTTGGCTTCAGGAATAAAGCTGCAGACGTTTGTGGTGAGTGTTACAGCTCATAAAGGCAGCCTGGACCCAAACAGTGAGCAGCAGCAAGATTTATTGCAAAAAGCAAAAGAATAAAACTTCCACAGCGTGGAAGAGGACCCGAACAGGTTGCTGCTGGCTAGGACAGCAGCCTGCTTTTATTCCTTTATCTGACCCCCACCCACATCCTGATTGGTCCATTTTACAGAGAGCTGATTGGTCTGTTTTGACAGAGTGCTGATTGGTGCGTTACAATCCTTGAGCTAGACACAGAGTGCTAGACAGAAAAGTTTTCCAAGTCCCCACTAAGTTATCTAGACACAGAGTTAGCTAGATACAGAGTACTGATTGGTGTATTTATAAACCTTGAGCTAGACAGAGTACTGATTGGTGTATTTACAAACCTTGAGCTAGACACAGAGTGCTGATTGGTATATTTATGATTCTCTAGCTAGACAGTAAAGTTCTCCAAGTCCCCACCAGAATAGCTAGATACAGAGTGCTGATTGGTGCACATACAATCCTTCCGGCTAGATATAAAAGTTCTCCAAGTCCCCGTCCAGTGGATCCTGCACCAGGGCTGCAGGTGGAGCTGCCCACCAGTTCTGAGCCGTGCCTGCCCTCCTCAGCCCCTGGGCCATTGATGGGATCCGGCGCCACGGAGCAGGAGCAGGGGGCAGCGCCCGGGGAAGCACGGGGCGGGGGCGCAGGAGCCCACCACGCAGGGGAGCTCAGACATGACGGGATGCAGGTCCTGAGCCCTGCCCCGCTGGGAGGCAGCTGAGGCTCCGCGAGAATTCGAGCACAGCGCCTGCGGGACGGCACTGCTGAAGGACCCCGTGTATCCTCTGCAGCTGCCGGCCCGTGTACTAAGCACCTCTCTGCTCTGGGCCTGCGGCGCCCGCCGGCTGCTCCGTGTGCGGGTCCTGCTGAGCCCGCGCCCGCTGGAACTCGCACTGGCGGGCAATCCCCGTGCGCAGCCCGGGTTCCCGCCCGCATCTCTCCCTCCACGCCTCCCCGCAGGCAGAGGGAGGCAGCTCTGGCCTCAGCCAGCCCAGAGAGGGGCTTCCACGGTGCTGTGGTGGGCTGAAGGGCTCCTCAAGTGCCGCCAGAGTGGACGCGGAGGCCGAGGAGGTGCTGAGAGTGAGGGTTGCTAGCACATTGTCACCCCTCACTCTCTACTTGCACAAAGGTCTTTTTCAAAGGTGTTTTGAAGGGGCTTGCCATAAGACTATATGAGCTCAGAGAAAGAGACCAGAAATCAGCAATATAGAGGAAGTCGGGGGAGAATTTGAAGAGGAACCTAAGATAGGACAGCTATTAGCTATTAGCATTAGGGTATGATTATAAGTTTTCTGGCAAAAAATGAGAGAAGGCAGAAGCAATGTCACATCAAAATGATTTAAGGAAGGGGGTGAGGGAGCAGTGGGGGTGCCAGCAGGATTTGGAAGCAGCACTGGTCTTAGAACCCTGGCCGCATCTTTTAGGTGAATTATTTGTCCTGTTTCTTTCTACATCTGTAAAATGGGTGTAACTTTACCTACCCTGCCTACTTCACAGAATCAAGGTGATGCTCAAAGAAGTCAGTATTTGTGAAAGCCCTGCTCTCAGGCAGGTTTTATTTGGTCAGTGCAGTCTGTAAATTTGAATTTGAATGCCTTTCTTTGGAAAATGCACCATCCACTTAATATTCAGCACTCATCTTGTTTTACATCCTGCTGCTTCAGGAATTTTAGCTTGTGCACTCAAAACCTTTGGTTTAATGAGACTAGCCAGCCATGTAATATGAGCATATTAACCTGTTTACATCTGTTGGCCATGGAGAGACTTGCGGGGCAGGGGTTAGAGGCAGGCTGATTCTGGGGACTGGACTTTGAGATAGCCTAAAGCGCTAGGCAAGAGTGGACATGACCCTCAGAAACAGACCTTCCTCAGAGAAATCCAGTGGGTTCTCATATCTGTTACTTTGTGGATTTCCCAAGTATCTGACCCTGGACCATATTTTAACACAATATTCCTACCTGGATCTCAACATCAGAATTACATATTTTCTGAAGACTAGCAGAGAGGCTTTTAAAAAATTGATCATAATAGTCATAAATGATGCCATTTATTGAGTCCTTGTCCTAAAAGCATTTACAATTAGGTAGAGTAAGAGGGGAGAAAGATGCAAAGCAAAAAAAGATAAATAAGTATATAGTATGTTATAATGGAAAGTGCTATAGAATATAAGACAAAGGGAAGCAGGCTAAGGAGATGCTGGAGAGCAGAGGAGTGGTTTGCAGTATTCAGTAAGAGTAGGAGTTCATTGCAAAGGGGAAATGAGGGCAACGATGTGGTGGTGAGATTGTTAGCCAGGTGGGGAGCTGGAAGCAGGACATTCCAGAGAGACCCTATGGTTCAACAGGGATGTTGAGTTCAGCCTGAACCAGGGATGTGCCTGATGTGAAAAACTCCATTGTCCTGTGGTGAAGATGAAATGGGATCATAAATGCTACATACTTAGCCCTGGTCCTTGCCTTATGGAAAGGTTTCAAAAAGAATTAGAAGATGTTATGCATACAGCTGGTCTCAGAAAACACTCTAATTTTTAATGATCTGGCCCTTATTGTCATCTTATAATTTCTGTAAATTTACTGAAATGGGTTTTGTTTATTTTGACTGGTATGGCCAATCATAATGGGTGGTTTCAGTCAACTTAATTCCTTGTGAAAGCGTAACCCTGCAAAAGAGCCACAGGGTGCAAACTGCAGGCTGGGTGGAGTCCCATCTAGGTTCGGCACTGAGTATTTCTGATGGCAAACAACAGCCTTGTGAAGGGAGCCATGTTTGTTCCCCTCACTTGACAAATGAGGAAACTGAGGCTAACAGAGGTGAAGGGATTGACTTGCCCCACTAGAATGTGGCAGAGCTAAGCAAAAACACACCTACTCAGAGTCCTTCCATGAGTCTATTTATTGAACAAATGTTCTTCACCAGGTACTGTTCTAAATCCACCCAAAGTGGCCCTCTCTTTCCTTCTGAGAACCTTCCCTATCTCTTCTCCCCTGCCCAGTCCTTGGCCTGAGCAATTGGATTCATGGAACATAAGTAGAATGACCACATGTCCCTTTTTGCCAGGGACAGTCCTGTTTCTACCCGTGTCTTGGCTTGATTATTACTGGTTTCCCCCTTCACTCTCAAATATGTAGCAGTTTGGAGGGCTAACTTCATAGTCATTCTGGATAAAATATCTGTCTGCTATTCAGAACAAGCCAGCTGCCATTCACTGATTTGGTGCCTTGGTTTAAAGCGTGGTTTGCTCAGGTAAATGTACTACCCTTCAGGAGTTAATGTTCCATTTTTTTCCTCCAAATGTTGGTCAAAATGTCCTGTTAAGAACTTGTACAATACCAAAGGAATATGAGGTAGGATAAGGCAGGGACAATATTCAAGATATTTGCCAACTTTGGCAGGGGCTGAGAGCTTGAACTGTATGTGTGCAGCTAGACTTGGCTGGGGGAAGGAAGAAATTCCATTCCCCACCTCCAATCTTTCTCCTACTGGCTGGAGCTTTTTGCTATGGACCTGCCATCGGACCATATCCATTAAACTTCCTCCTGTCTATGAATTGCTATTTCTTCTGCAAAATGAGGGATGGGACTCTGTTATCTCAAAACCCCATAGTGCTGCGTACTTACAATTGCAGCGAGACGGAGGTGAGGACCTCTTTGGACCAAATGTTGAGATTTAGTTGAAATTTCTGGAACTGAGCAGCAATTCTTCTCACAGAGCCAGGACAGAGGATTCTTTGCCAAGGAGATATAATGAGATGTATGTAAATAGCTCTCCCCTTCTTGTTGTTTCTGCCTTCAGCCTCCTCAATTATAGAGCAAGAGCTTTGCCAGTTTGCCCGAGTTCTAGAAATTCACCTCTTCAGTCCAGCAAAACAGGCATTAAGAAGCCTATAAATAATCATCTTATTCTTACATCTCTGCAACAGCAGGAAGGCTGGTACTGCAAACAAATGAATTGGCAGTTCATAGACAACTTAAATGAATATTGAAGGGTGGAAGCTTACAGGATGCATTTGGAAGTAAAAGCAGCACTTTTTTTTCCCAAGGAGGATCAAAAGCAATTCCCCTTCACTCCCACCTATCTTGTAGCTTTCTTTTCCCAGGATAAGGTCCACAGCTCGGTTTCTGTCTTTGAGATGCTGACGCTAAACATGAGAAAGGAGAAAGAAACCCTTTGGGTCCCTGAACTCTGGGATCTTGTCATTTATCAGGAGAAGACGTAAACTCTATAAACACCCTGTGCTATTTAAGCTTCCTGTGTTGAATAGGAGAGAGGCTGCCTTCTTTCCCCCCAATTTTCCTTCAAATCCAAAAATTACAGTCAGAACTGAGGTTTGGGGGCAGGATCAGGAGGCAGTCTTCATCAATTTTCATTAGCGCCCTCACTATAATGTTTTAAGAACTCTCTGACTCTTCCTTTTTTAAAATGAGGCAGGCCAGACGCGGTGGCTCGTGCCTGTAATCCCAGCTACTCAGGAGGCTGAAGCAGGAGAATCTCTTGGAGCCAGGAAGCTGAAGTTGCAGTCAGCCAAGATTATGCCACTGCACTCCAGCCTGGGTGACAGAGGGAGATTCCATCTCTAAAATGAATGAATGAACGAATGAATGAATGAATGAATGCAAAATATTGTTATGGACTTTGAATTTTCTCAATCTATTCCTAGAAAATGATCTCTGCTTGGCTTCTGTAGACAGAAAGGAATGCCACACTTCATAGTGCTATTGTAATCAATAATTTCACTCATCTGAAACAGAATTAGAACCAGTCTCAACAGGTAACAGATTTCCTTCTGCAAGGTAAATTTAAAAACAAAAATAACCCTTTTTAGCCAGCAGCAAGAATTAATTTGAAACTTCCATTTGGCTTGACATAAAGTACCATCTTTTTAAGTATAGTAACTAGTAGTGGGTTCTGTACACAGTGGCTTATACACAGCATCTCACTTAATTCCTGCACAGCATAAGGGATAGGTAGATGAGTACCATTATTATCACCAGGGTTCAGATCAGAAAGGGAGGCGCAGAGGACTTACATCCTCATTCAAGGCTATAAAGCTGGGAAGGGGGAGAGCCAGAATTCATATCCGAGAGTGTTTTCACTCTGTAGCTCATGGGCTTATAGCAAGCAAGCTTTTGAGAAACACTAATGTTACTTAACAGCATTGACCTCAAAACATCATTAAGTCATTTTTTAAATCATCGTATTTTCCTTGCGTAGGATAAAAGGTTTTCTTCCTTTGCTGAATAAGCTGAATATCTAGACACAAGCATTCAAATACAAATAATGCAGAAAAGAACATAAAAACAAATAAGTCACCCAATAATTAAGTCCTCAAATTTTCCATTTGAAGCCTAGATAATGATGTACTGTAATTATTATAAAAATAACAATCTATTATCACCACTATGAAATTAGCTGTTATTACAGAATTCATATTGGCTTGGAATTCCAACATCTCTTCTTGTTAAAGAAGTACCCCTCCTCCAAATCTGTTTCCTATTTTTTTTTTCCTTTTACCAGCAGTAGAAATAAATTTGGGTGGAAAATTATATAGGCCATGTTATATGATTAGGAATAGTTTTGGGAAGGAGGATGGTAAATAGCTGAATTCAGCCAACAATCATTCTTTACCTAAATATCAGTAACTCCCACGCCGAAAGACAAGGAGACTGTGTTACAAATGTGATGGTATAAAAATAGTCAACTCACGCAAGTGAGCAAGGGGGTATGTGTGACACTGTAATATATACCAATTTTATTTGTATATCTCTGCCACATTGAACCACTGAGGGAAGAAAAAAAAACAAAAACCAAGAGACAAAATTAACCGCTATCAACAAGAAGTCAATACATTTAATTTTTTTTGAAACCTTTATCAGAAAGGTTTATTTTACCATCCTGGCTGAATGAAACACACAGTAACTTAAAATCTGAGGTTGTCATTTTCCCTGTAGTATGAAGTTGGTACTACCTGGCAGACACACAGTGCTAAGGGGCCTGGGCAGAAACAATGAGTGCTTCCTTCAGTTTGTTCCTTTAACCAAGACTGAATTGCAGGAGACATGGGCCTGAGTATTAGCAAGCTCTACTTGACTAAATCCACTAGTCAAAAGGAACACCACAAAGTCTGACTTCCACCAAGTCCTAGAAGACCTACTTTTGTAGTCTTACCATGGCTGTCACCTTGGAAGACAGCACACTTTATGTAACGTTTGACTTCGCTGCATCTGAAGACCTTTTGATATTTTCACAACATTTGACTTCTCTGCCCAGGTGCTAGGGGAAGTTGGCCTCTCTTGATCCTTTTTTTTTTTTTTTTTTTTTTTTTTTTGCTTTTGAGACAGAGTCTCACTCTGTTACCCAAGCTGGAATGCAGTGGTGCAATTTCAGCTCACTGCAGTCTCCACCTCCTAGGTTCAAGCGATTCTCCTGCCTCAGCCTCCTGAGTAGCTGGGGTTACAGGCGCCTGCCACCACACCCAGCTAACTTTTTGTATTTTTTAGTAGAGACGGGATTTCACCATGTTGGCCAGGCTAGTCTCGAACTCCTGACCTCAGGTGATCTGCCCGCCTCAGCCTCCTAAAGTGCTAGGATTACAGATGTGAGCGACTGCACCCGGCCTTGATCCTTCTTGTGTCCTAGATCTTCAAGTCTTGCTCTGATTATCAAGATTTTTTTATTTTCCTTCCTCCTCACGGCCATTTATTTTTTTCTTTTACAAACAAACAAAAAACCCTACTTATAGCTACTAATTAAAATAATAGCCATATTAAGAGAAAGAAGTTAAGCGGTACTCATTTCTTTCTCAGAATGTTTTTTGGGAGCCCCCAAAACTCTTAAAGGAGAATTAAAGCTTTAGATACTGCTCTGGAAGTCACTGCCACACAAATAAGTTGTGTCCTAGTTTACATCTGGGGCCTCTACTGAGCATTGGGAGCATTGTTGTAAAATGCGGTTAGGCCGAGTGAGCTTCAAAGACAAAATCTCTCCTCCGGTGGAAATACTGTGTTTGTAGGGCTATATAAAACAACAACAACAACAACAACAACAATGAAAATACAGATAATATTAATAATGGAAATGGATAGCATCTCAAGTAGACTTGGACGCTTTTTATTTTCTTTCCTGCTAACCTCAAATCCATTTCTCCCTTGGTCTACCCCATCTCTTTACAAAGCAAGATCATCTGCTCAAGTGACTCTTTCCATCCTCCATTCTTCTCCCTACCCCTAGCCTGTAGCACATCTGTTGTTTGTTGATTCCAGATCTGCATCTCTTGAGTCTGTCTACTTAACCTTCACTGCCACCATCACTTGTCACCTAGAAGACTCCTAGTGGTCTCCATTATTACTCCTGTCCCCTCTATAATTCAGAGAAACCTTTTTTTTACTTTAAATAAAATTATGTAGCCCTCATACTTCCAACTCGCCATTGGCTTTCTATTGTAGTTGCCTTAAATTCCAATCTCCTCAATATAGTCCACGTTGCTTCTGCACAATCTGACCTTAGCCTCTTCAGGTGCTTTCATACCTGCTCTGTCCTAGTATACCAGCCTCCTTGTAGTTTCTTTAACAGTTCAATCTCTTTCCCAGTTGAGTTAGTTGGTTAAGGTAAATGTGTGTCATTTATGGGCAAGGTGGGCTACAGCAAAAAAGAAAGCTGCTTTATCAGGAATGGGAAGAAAAGGGAAGTGTCTGTACCCATTCTTTGTAAGAGCAAGGCAGGGGCCACTGTGAAGCTAACCAAAAAGGAAGCCAGAGTTAAGCTCTAATTGTTTGGCTTGGAAGCATGATGAAAAAGAGGTTTTCCAGGCTGATTCTTACTGGCTGAGGGTCCACACCCACATCCTCATACCCACATGGGTTCTTTACTTCCATCTATGTAATCATCTGTTATCTATTTCATCAAGCAAACTTTCATCAAGCATGGACTATGGGCCAGTAGGATAAAATGCCAAGGGAACATTATTAGGACAGAATGGATACAAACGGATCGAACTTCGGCCCTTGACCCAGTTCACCTCTACAAGTATACCTGGTAATGCAGCCTTGTGAGGCATACCCTTTTCCTGCCTCAGCGCCTGAGAATGACCTCCAGAATACAGACTTCACATGGCTCCCTGAGCAATGCTGTTCTGGTTAATGAAACAGCCCAGCTGTGGAATACTTCTTTTAGACTAGGAAAGTCGTTTTTGGCCTGAAGAGGAATTGCAATCCAGAACCATTCATTATCATCAAAGATGCTAACTCCATCCTTCAACTTCTCATACATGCACACATATACACATAACCTTCCCCCCAGAATCACCATGAAACACAGGAAGACTTGTGGCTGTCTTTTTTTGGACATGAGAAACCAGGCAAAAGCTGTTGACAAAAAATTACAAGCATATCTTTGGGCCCACGTGTACTGCATGGCACTAACAAGAACCTTCTAGAAGTTCAATATTGGACCTGACAGGACTAACTGCACCATGATGGCTGAAAAATTGACTGTGATCAGCCAGGCACAGTGGCTCATTCCTGTAATCCCAGCACTTTGGGAGGCCAAGGCGGGTGGATCATCAGGTCAGGAGTTTGAGACCAACCTGACCAACATGGCGAAACCCTCTCTCTACTAAAAATACAAAAAAAAAAAAAAAAAAAAAAAAAAGCCGGGCGTGGTGGCACATGCCTGTAATCCCAGCTACACAGGAGGTGAGGCAGGATAATTGCGCGAACCTAGGAGGCAGAGGTTGCAGTGAGCTGAGATTGCACCACCATACTCCAGCCTGGGCAACAGAGTGAGACTCCGTCTCAAATAATAATAATAAATAAAAATAATTACTGACTGTGGTCCGCCCAGGCAGACACATTAGAAAAAGGAGAAAACCAGTGTGACCGCCATGGTGCACGGACCCTGCATGGACAGAAGACTTCTCTTTTGCATTAGATTGTGAGCTGCTCATTAGATTTAAGTTCAAAACCAAGAGAAAGACAAATGAAGAGATGCAATATTCTGATAGATCTTTAAACTTGTTAATGAGGGCTTAGCAAAAAGTCCTTCTGATTTAAAACAACCAAACAGGCGCTCCCCAAGTAATGATAAAATAAAATAGCTTATTTATCCAAGGAATGGGTATGATAAATTCTATCTCAGTATACTCCCAAATAGCAGGAGACTTTGGACATAGAAAGGAAAACCGGGGTCAGACTGGGGAAGATGACCACCTGCAGAGGCTAAATGCAAAGGCTGATAGCTCAGTCATAAACAGGTCCACAAAAGCTTATTTTCAACACTTCCTCCCAGTAGCACACAGAACCACACTGCCGCTTCCAACACTGCACTCCGGGAGCCAAGTTAAGATTTTCTATCTTATGACTTTGTGGCTCATAGAGATTAGCTTGTCAATTAGGTTTGGTGGGTCTAGGGAGACAGGGAATGTAGGCTTTTTAATTTTCTTTCTTTCTTTGTTTCTTTTTTTTTTTTTTTTGAGATGGAGTCTTCCTCTGTCACCCAGGCTGGAGTGCAGTGGGGCAACCTCAGCTCACTGCAACCTCTGCCTCCTGGGTTCAAGCGATTCTCATGCCTTAGCCTCCTGAGTAGCTGGGATTTCGGTCACGCACCACCACACCCAGCTAATTTTTGTATTTTTAATAGTGACAGTGTTTCACCATGTTAGCCAGGATGGTCTTGATCTCCTGACCTCGTGATCTTCCCGCCTCGGCCTCCCAAAGTGCTGGGATTACAGGCGTGAGCCACCGTGCCCAGCCAATTGACAGTAGAAAATTCAGCTCCTTTGAAGTTTGCTTTCCATAATCTCTTTGATCCATCTACCTCAGTTTAGGAAAATGTGAGGTACAGGGAAGTAATTAGTGGTTTCTGAGGCAAGGTCTCAGTTATTCCTCCTGTCTAGTGGTAGGCAAGGCTCATTTTGGGGAAAATGGGCAGGAAAGCCAGAGCTTTGGGTAGGGATGTAAAACCTAGTTCTTTTCTATTCCCCTGTTTGCATGCTCAAAGCACGAGCTGAAGAGGCATCTGTGGAAAGATGTTCCTGGTCAATGAAGCTTCAAGGGCAGTCTGTGAGTCTCAGTGGAGAACCAGACGGGGGCTGATGGGCAGGGAGCCTCCACTAGGACCAAGCAGAGGTCTGTATGCTCTGGTCCTGACCCGGAATGGGAGAGTGAAGTCAATGCAGAATTTATGTAGACTGTCCAGACAGTCTGGAAAATTGTCCCTAAGACTGTAAAGTCTTGGGGACAACTTTCCAGAAAAAGTTGGCCTTGAAAATCTACATGGAAAAATCCAGATAATTGAGGCTAAAAACTTTTCTATGGTAATTTGTCAGGATAATGGTTCACATTCTCATTTTCCCCAGCTAACATTCCCAGGACTACCCTTTCAAAGACTGAGAAGTGAGATATCATGTTACAGTGTTCAGTATGGTGAGGAATAAAGATTTAGGAATAACATTTTTTTCCTTAGTTTCTGCATCTTTTAATATTCTAAGAACTTATCTGGGAGGGAATTGAATTATTTAAGTAACTTGACAGAACAAAGAAAAATCATGTTACTCTCTAACATAATATACCTCAAATGGCAACCAGGAGATAACTGAGGAATTAAGCCTGTGCTATTAAAACTAACTATTTCTGCAAATTATATTATCAGAAGGTCTGTGGTTGCAGAAATATGTTTATGCATGTCCACAACTTCCTCTCCATTCTTTTTTGTATTCTTTTGGCATCTTGTTAATCACACATACTTTAAATCATGCCATATATATATGTACAGGCATATATATACACACACACAATATGCACAGTGTTTTAAAAATTGTGGATAAATGACAAAGGAAATATATATATATGTAGTGCACATACATGTACATACACCATCTGATGATTTTGTTTCAAGACCACAGGTAGAAAAGCAAGACCATGGAATGGCCCAGCCCCTTAGATGACCATTATTCATATCTCAAATACAAAAGACATGTTAAGGGAAAGAACATACTGCTTCTACTGTGAATGGGTAAATGGATTTCAGAAGGAAATATCCTCCTTTCTCTCCTCCTTCACATGTAAAACACTTAGGCACTGTGGGACAATAATTCTGGTGATGATAATTATATTAATAACCTCTTACTTGGATGCTTGATGATTTATAAAGTGCTTTTCAATGACATTATCTCTGACCCCTGCCACACAATCCTGTATGGTAGGTGTTATTATCCTCATTTGACAGTTAAATAAAAAGCAAGGATTTAAGATAGAGTCCCTAACCTGCTGGCCAGTAGACAGCTTCTGACCTATACAACACTATGCATGGTGTTTTAAAAATTGTGGATAAATGACTAGCATTTTCAAGTCTCAACTTTTTATGTAAAACTCTCGATTTCCAACTTCTCTTTAAAACTGTCAAGGCCTGGCCACTTTTATTTTAGAGGAATGACTCTTTTAAAGCAGGGCATGAATACTTCAGTTTTCCAGAGTCCCACTGTGCCCTATCACCCGTTAGTGCCCTACTTTGTTTGTTTTTCACTGGGCTTGTGGATACTGAAGTTGCAACCAATTCTCAGAAAGCATAAGCAGTATGCTTAAGATCATGCAGCCAATAAATGGCAGGAGGAGAAATTGAAGCCAGAGCTCTGGTACCAGGCTTCTGTCTCTGACAGTGACTCTCAAAGAGAATGGCTTGAACTGGATGCTGAAATCCCAAGTATGGGGTATAGGAATCTGCATGTTTAACAATCACCTAGGATGTGATGTGATTAAAATCCTTGCAGTCTGTGACAAACTGCAAAAAGCCCCATCCTAAGGGCTCAGGAGACTTGGGAATCTCGTTGATTCTCTTACTAAGCTAGCCTATCTCTCAGTATTGAGTCATCAAGTATTTGGGCACTTATAGAGTTCTGTATTCTCTGCTTGTGGATAATAATTGTTAGGCAGCATAGATCCATTCATGATCTATAAAATGAGTGCATGCCATGTGCTCATTTACTTTCCTGTTCTCATACATGAGAAACAGATTTTTCTCATTTATTCATCAAATATTTACTGAATGTCTACCTTGCAATTTGCATTATGTTTGACTGTGAGGATCAACATGCCAGTTAATACTTGATTGTTTGAGTTCTCAAACTAATAAATTCAAGTGAAACCGAGCTGTCGGCCTGGATTACCCCAAAAGTACATTGATACTTATCTTACGTTGGTAAGCACAGCCTTATTTAGAGCATGCACGGAACTCACATGGTTAATACAGTCCTATGACCTTATTTCTTTCCTAGTGGCCACTGTATTCAGACTTACTTGACCGAATGTCTTTTACAAAAGCAACTTAAGTATTTCAGTTTCTAGACAATGCATGATGAAAGCAGGAATACACTCCAAACACCAGATTTTAACTATCAATATTTCATTTGTTTGTATGAGAATGAGAATAGTTGAAATATTTTGTCTGAGAGTGCACAGTATGTATGTCTAAATTATGTCTTACCTCTCCCTCTACCGCTTTTTTTTTTTTTTTTTTTGAGATTCGTAGGAAAATAAAAGGCAAATACAAACTCTACCCCTCTCTAAAGTTTTGAAAGTTGACTAAGTATTTGCTACTCAAAATGTAGTCCCAGGATAAGGTGTATTGGTAGCTCCTAGAAGTTTTCTAGGAATGTAGATTCCTAGGCAAAAATGTACATTTACCAAGACCCGCAGGTAATTTTTATGTACACTAAAGTCAGAAAAGCAAGCCCCGGGTTAAGCTCCTTGTTAACAGTTCACTAGATGTGGTTGTTTTGGTACATAGACTTATTTTATAAGGACTTTTAGATGCAGAAAAGCTAGGCAGTAGGAAATAGATGGTACAATGTATTTACACACTGAACTGTCTGGAAAATGTTGATGTTTTTTAAATTACTGTTTTCCCCATCTAGATTTCAAAGTAAACATGGTAGGAGTGAGTGAGCTCCTAGAAAATACCAAAACAAAACAAAATGACAATGTAGAAAATGTGATCTTATGAATTTATAAGGGTTTCTCATGTATTAGACATTAAGTCCTTGTCTTTTATATGTATTTCCAGTATTGTCCCTGTTTTTGTATTGTTTGTAATGTTTGTCAGAATTTCATGTTGTTATGTAGTCACATCATTGGGCATTATTTTCTTTATTATTTCTTCTTTTGCTTTTAAGATCAATAATTATTAGCCTTGGCTGTACATGGGAATCATCTGGGAGCTTTGAAAATCACTGATGCTCGGATTCTCCCCATCCTCCCCTCCCCTGGACATCCCAGTTTGATTAATTTGGTATCAAGATTTTCAAATGTTCCCAAAGTGATGCTATTGTGCCACCAGTGTTAAAAACCACTGCCCTAGAAAGTCCTTCTCTATAGCAAGCTTAGATAAGATTCAGCCACAAGTGCTTCTAAATATTCCATGGTTTTATTCTTCACCTGCTTCTTAGTTTGTTATATAATATGAATTTGGATTAAACCCAGGACACATTTGAACCCTTTGAATAATATATTGTTAGTTCTTCTTACTGTCTGTAATTTCTATTTTATCTTTTCCTTTTAGTTCCAACAGATAATTGGTCTCAAAATCAAATTTCAGATGGCTTACAATGGCAGAGGGTCAGAAAGTAGTATTCCAGAAGTAAAAAGTTCTAGACATTTCTGGAGTCAGTTTTTGGAAGAAGTAGGAAGAAATTGAGTTTACTGCTTCATTTGCAAACAATCACTAGGAAACTTTTCCTTTCACTGACTAAATTGCTTAACGATTAATTTATTCAGTTTCGATTGAGTCAACAACCATCTTAACAATAATCACCAGAGAGACAAAGTGGAAACTTCTAGGGCTCTAAAACTTTACTCTTTAATAGTTGCTCTATAATTATGACGCCTTTACTGAGTGTTTTGTGAATGGACAAAATAGCTGTCAGAGGCAGACACATCTAGTGGTTAGTCATTGTCATGGCTTAGTTGAAAGTCAGAGGTCTTGACATGGTATTATATAGTCCTGACTTCAGTTAGGAGACAAAGCAATTCGTCCTTTACCCAAAAATGCAGATGATATCACTCCAGAAAGCTTCACATCATTTTCATAATTTTTATAGTTTTCCAAATCCCATTAGATTGCCACTCAGTTCTAAGACTTTACAAGCTTAAAGTACCAGGCTATAGTTATTGCTATAAATAGTATTTCTCAGACTTTCCTTAAATTCTCTTTACACACAAACTCAAAGAGCGAATGGAATATATTTTCCTTCTATATGCTTGACTGGCATCATTCAGATTTTAAATTTTCAACATGGATCACATTCCATTATTATTGGAGAACAAGTAGAATTTTTGACATTTTAGTTTAAAATTTGTGCTTATAAAATCCACAGAATTCAGAGCATGGTAACCAATTCCAGGCATGTGGGCATGTCAAAATGCAGAATTTTATCACACAAGGCACTGAGCCTTTGCTATCAATTCTCACAGAATATAAAGTGCCATAGATATTGCACTGTCTTTCTCTTCACATCATGCTCAATAAACCCTCATTGCTATAGAACACCTGTCCCAGTAGCACGTAGTTTTACACAGATCATGCTATCTTGCTTCCATGTGATCTTTCTAGCTGAAGTCATCTAGTGAGCTAAGAATGAAATTGATCATTTGCCCAACATGTGTTGGTCATCAACTATATGTAAAACCCTGTGTAGGGCATTGTGGGGGACAGGAAGATAAACTGGTGTGGAACCTTGCCCAAAAGAGGTCATTCGTTAGGCAAGGATGTCTTATAAAATGTGGAAACAAAGTATTTCAGGAGTACAGGGCTGTATATATATTATGACATGACTGAATCTCAAAAAATAAGTTGAATATAATTATACAGACACATAAGAGTACATACTATATGATTTCATTCATATGATATTCAAGCACAAGCAGAACTAATCTATGATGGTCAAATCAGAATAATGGTTATCTGAAGATGGGTCCTGACTAGAAAGGGACATAGAAAACTTTCTGAATGATGGAAATCTATATCTTGTTGTGGGCAACAGTTACATAAGTGTACACATTTGTCAAAATGTATCCCAAACACATTTAAGACTTGTACATTTCACTACTTTATGACATATAAATAAAATATACATACATATACATATATATACAATATACATATACTGCATACATATATTGCATGTATTTTTCATTAGTGATGCTACATATGTAGCATCACTAATATGTAGCATCACTAATTTAAAAAGGTACATATGTAGCATCACTAATTTAAAAAGGTAGTAGGAGTTTAAAGGAAGGAGAAATTTTAGGGGAAGTTGTGAAGACTTTAAAAAGGTGGTAATATTAAAATAGGCCTTGAAGAGTGAATAACACTTAATAAAGAACAGATTTACGGGAATAAAGAAAACAAATTAGAGAGTGTTCACTGAAGGGTCAGTAACTCTGTAAGCTTTGCACTTACAGGGCTGTTGTGAAAGGAAATACTTGCAACACATTAATGGGAGAGATGGAAGGGCAGTTTGGGGAATGACACTTAGATCATCAGGTAAATGGGAGCCAGTAGACGTTTTCGGGTAAGGGGTAAGTGTGATTGCAGCTGTGCTTGGGCAAGATGGGTCTGGCCACACTGTGTCCACAGATACTCATAGAGAGAGAGGAGTGTGACAGAAATGTATGAAACTCTGGAGAGGTGCTGGAGTTTCTGAAGAAGCAAAATTGGTACTGGACATACTGAATGACAGTGAAGAAATGGGGAGATGTAACACATTTAATACACACCATGTAGGATTGTCTTTGAGTTGTCTGGATGTTGGAGGTGAGGGAGACAGAGGTGGAAGGTTTTAAGTTTGGCTGTCAAGAGGGGGTCAGCAAATTAGGAAATACAGTGGAAAATAATAACAGGTCTGTGAGAGGGTGTTGGACATCCTAAATTAGAGGAAAACCTGGGAAGACAAGCACATTTTGGACACATATTCAACAGCTGGCAAAGCTGAGAAGCTCAGACTGAAAGCTTCTGGGAGATTCTGCCAAATCATTAGCTGTCTATTCCCCTTGATTTCCCTTGACTTCCAATCCTTGACCGAGCCTTTAGATACAACTAATGCAGGGAGAACACAATAGTGGTGTCTTTGTTTCCACATTGTCTTCCTTGTGCTATGATCCCTGTTGATATTATGATGACCCATCTTTCAAACTCTTCAGGGCAATGCAAATGTTTCTTCTAAGAGCTTACCCTGAAATGGCCTTCCATCTGGATTATGGCAACAGTCCAAACTCATTGGCAACAGCATGCCAATTTCAGAAAAAAAAAATGATATATCCAAACACCAGGTCCATTTTTCATTTAGAAAGAAAAGAGGTGATCTTACGGGAAGGCGTTGTTGCATTAGGGTGAGTGGGTGTGACTGACAGTAGGAATGTGGAGACCTTAGTGGGCATCCCACTTTTATTATCATCAAACTGGATCTTGAGCAATCTTTTACAGTCAATGATTTAGCTTCCTCTTTCATAAAAGGGGATTCTGATGTCTTCCTTAGAGAGTTATTTTGAGTATCAAGTAAATTAATTGATGTCAAAATGCATTACAAACTGTAAATTACTGAGTGAAACTGAATAGTGAGTATTCCATTTTATAATGATGCAGTCCTTATATGTTGTGGAGCTTCTACTTTATCATTGGATGTATTCCCAGGACATTTCTAAGACAGATTCATCTTTGCAAAGATTAATTTATGATTCTGGAACTTGACCTTACCCTCCCCTCAAACAGTGTGGGCCTATTAGAGGAAGTGTGGAAATAAATGAGGAAGAAGTAGATAATTGTTGAACTCATAACTGATCATAACTCATAACCCAGGAAGATTTTCTTTCTCCTGGATTCTTACCAGGTGTCTCAATTCTCTTGGATATGCCAGAGATAAATTATAGAACTTTGCTCAAGGGAATACTCAGTACCTGGACACCGCCATTCCTGTAATGGGCAAACACAGCTTACTGAGTTGGCTGAGAATGATGTCGGAATTGTCAGATCAGATTCTGTGACTGCTGCCTGCGACTAAAGAATGCCGAAGAGGCTCCTGTGGGAGAGGCTGCTTAGAAACACAGCCTGCCAGTCTGTGTCTTTGCATTTCACGGCTAATATTGCACTAGCTGTTGCTGTCATTCTTGCATCAAGTTCACATGCCTCAGTGACAGGCCAACACCACTGTTCAGGTTGACCGACCTGTCACTATAGCCAGTGGTCTGCCATGAGCATGTCCCCAGGTAGGTGTGTTTGTGTAAAATGACTTCATGTTTCAAACAGGTGTGCCTCCTCTTTACCTAACAGGCGATAGGCTCCTGCAAAGCCATGTTGGAGATAAATTCTGTAAACCAAATTTTATTTTTCTATTGATTTCTTCTGGAAATTTAGGAAGGCTTTGTGTCTGATGGATTTTTTAACAGAGGGTTGTGCCTGGCATCTCAGAATTGCTATCCATCCTGAATGTCAACAAAAAAGTAATTTGTTCCTTTGACTCAATCGCTGGCTTACTGTGATTCATTCTTTGTAAGGAAACATATGTTCAAGTCACCTTCCAATACACATCTTTCAGGGCTTTGGATGCTGTTTAAAGTGAGCATGGTGGCTCATGTCTAAAGTCCCAACACTTTGTGAGGCCAACAAGGGAGGATCATTTGACCCCAGGATTCAAGGTTACAGTGAGCTATGGTTGTGCCACTCCACTCTAGCCTGGTGACAGTATGAGACTTTGTCTCTAAAATTAAATAAGTAAATAAATAAAGGGGACATGTCTGCAAATTTTCTTCTTCCTAATTGCAGCATCTCCCCATGCATTTCTATCAACCACTCTTTTAAAAAATGGGGCAAAAATTTAGAATGCCTCAAATCATCTGGAGTATTCTCATGCCATGACCATGAAGTTAAAGGCTATTTCCATAATAAAGAGAAAAGACCATTTCAGGGTATGCTTTTGAGGAAATCATTGCATATTATGGAAACCACTGTTAGTAAATAGAATGCCTGTTTTTATAATTTGCCAGTAACCCTGACAAGTCTGCAACATGAGACGGGGCTTGTCATTTTGCCACCACGCAACGTTGAATCTTGGGCACTGAGAGCTTTGGGCATGATCAGTTAGGGCATGAGCTGAGCTTTTACCCAGCACTCAAAACATTACAAGCCCAGGGTTCTCTCTGCATCTACACCCACTTGCTTTATGGGGAAGAATTTCACACTACAAAAGTGCGTGTGATCAGAGGATTCTCTAAAGAATCTGAACATTTCTGTCTTGAATGCCAATGATCAATTACATTTTTAAAATAAAAATTCTTGAATAAGATTTATAGGAACCTGGTCTGGCGCAGTGGCTCACGCCTGTAATCCCAGCACTTTGGGAGGCTGAGACAGGCGGATCACAAGGTCAGGAGATCAAGACCATCCTGGCTAACATGGTGAAACCCCGTCTCTACTAAAAATACAAAAAAAAAAAAAAAATTAGCCGGGCATGGTGGCGGGTGCCTGCAGTCCCAGCTACTCGAGAAGCTGAGGCAGGAGAATGGTGTGAACCCGGGAGGCGGAGCTTGCAGTGAGCAGAGATCATACCACTGCACTCCAGCCTGGGTGACAGAGTGAGACTCTGTCTCAAAAAAAAAAAAAAAAAAAAAAAAAAAAAAAAAAAAAAAAAGATTTACAGGAACCTGCATGGTCTATCTCCCAAATCATTTTCCTGATGTAGACTAACAGAACTCTCATTACCTGACCCTTGGAATTTTTCTACCATGTTCTCATGGAATTATTCTCAATCAATGTTCTTGTAACTTTAGAGTGAACATGTACTCATTTTTCAAACAATGACACTGTGTGTCCAGACACCATTAGATTCTCAGGAAAATAAATAGGATGGAGTCCCTGTCTTCATTTAGCTGAAGTTCAGTTAGGGAGGATAACAAGAACAGTCATTGCTGTGTCTTCATTATCTTGCAATGATTCAGGGAAAGCCTGAGACCTGGGAAGTGGGGTAAGAGAAGACATTACAAAGAAATTGAGGCTTAAGTTAAATCTTGAAAAATGAATAGAAGTTAGCCTAGTGGACACAGTTTAGGCAAAAGAAGAACAACCTCTAGTTAGAATTCACCATAAACCTATTTTAAAGAAATTTCTGTTCTAAAATTGGGTAGTTTTGATAAAATAACATATTTTCAAGTTGATGAATAATTTAGATGTGCTTTCTTGAAGCAAAGTAAATTAGCTTGTAAAGATTTGAAGCGGCCAGCTGCAATGGCGCACACTTCTAATCTCAGTTCTTTTGGAGGCTGAAGCAGGAGGATTGCTTGAGGCCAGGAATCTGAGATAAGCCTGGGCAACATAGTGAGACTCTATCTGTAAAAAATATTCTAAAAAGTTAGCTTTTGTGGTGGCATATGCCTGTAGTCCCAGATACTCAGGAAGGTGAGGCAGGAAGATCACTTGAGTCCCCAAGTTTGAGGTTGCAGTGAACTATGATTATGCCACTGCACTGTAGCCTGGGCAACGCAGCAAGACCTTGTCCCTAAAAAATAAAGTTAAAGAGATTTGCAGCCACATTGGCTTTGGCTCAGAGTAGTGTTTGATAGAGGACTGTGGGCCTCAGATCAGTGGAACAACTTCCAACAAGGGTTGAAGCAATTATCTACTGAAGATACTACATGCAGAGGCAGCAGGGCAGACTATAGCTTTCAGTGGACAAATGGTGAATTTCATCTTAAACATGAATGACGATATCTTGAACAGTTAATTAAAGATGCCATTTTATTAAGGAGTTAGGTGGGTTTGACAACTCCATGCTTCAAAGTTCTTAATGAAATGGACACAGTGTTGAACATCCCTCAAGTTCTGCTTGACTTCAGCCTAAGTGTTCTTTAGTCATAGGAGAGATTTAATCCACGTTCATTTCCAAATCCACTTTTTGAGATTTTTCAAAGTCCCATATACTCTCTGGTAGTTATTTCCTTAAAGTTAGAAGTTCCTGTTTTCTTCCTCTTACTTTTATTCCAGGAAACTTTAGCTGTGCTGTTCCAGCCATTAGCCACATGTTGCTGTTTAAGTTTAAATTTAAATTGATTAAAATTAAGTACCTCATTCTTCAGCCCCACCAATCTCACTTCAAGTGCTCAATGCCCACATGAGGCTATGGCTGCTTCATGGGGCAATTCAGAGAACATTTTCATAATTATAAAAAATTCTATTGGGCAGTGCTGATCTAAGTACCCCTGTGGTTAATACCACCTGTCTCCATATGTAAGAATAGGTTTTTGGTATCATTATTTGATGATCTTTGAGAAAGCCTTTATATCCTCTATTGGCTTTTGTGGCTAAAATATTCAAAATCTGGCCAAAGTACCATAGCCTTGAAGGATCTGTGGATTTCTTTTTTCTTTTTTTGAGATGGAGTCTCGCTCTGTCACCCAGGCTGGAGTGCAATGGAGCGATCTTGGCTCACTGCAGGCTCTGCCTCCCAGGTTCATGCCATTCTCCTGCCTCAGCCTCCCAAGTAGCTGTGACTACAGGCGCATGCTGCCATGCCTGGCTAATTTTTTGTATTTTTAATAGAGACAGGGTTTCAACGTGTTAGCCAGGATGGTCTCGATCTCCTGACCTTGTGATCTGCCCACCTTGGCCTCCCAAAGTGCTGGGATTACAGGTGTGAGCCACTGAGCCTGGCTTTTTTTTTTTTTTTTTTTTTTTTGGAAAAAGAGTGCAAAGTTGGATTTCCATCATTCCTACCCTTAGTGGAAATTTGACAGTGTGTTTAATGGTGTATGCTTTCAGTTTGCAATGGGAAAAACACTTGTCGATGTTTTTGTTGCTGTTTGTTCAAGAAATAGGTTCCTAATTGAGCTAGAAAAGAATGAGATGATATGTGACAATTTAGTTGATCAATAAGCAGTTGGTTGGGGTAAATAGATGAGGAGTTTTGGCAAACTACTTGCTTTAGCTAACTTTACTAGGATAATATTAGTTATACAGTTCTGAGCTCAAACCCAGTTTTGAATTACTTTATCAGCCAAGTTATCCAAGCATAATTCTGAGCATGGAAAGAAGGGAAGCAGGAAATGGACATTTGGGCGAAATACCATGTGCTGAGCACAATGTTAGAATTTCCACATATGGGATTTTATTCCAGATGAAATGAGATCTACAATGCTTTTTGAATACTAAATTAATAGAAGCATGTTGTGAACAAAAGGCAAGCATAACACACAAGATAAATTGGGATATTTCCTCTTAAACTGCTGAACAATGTCTGTTGCTATTTGTACACCCCAAGGTCAAGGATTAGAATGCTGCTAATTAAGAAAAAGCTCTATTTATTGGGATGCAATTAAGTTAATGAAAATGAGAAGTAACCATAGAAGAAAAAAATTAAAAGATCAGCTTGAATGGGTCTTGTTGATAAATCTGGCAGTACATACAAAGAAATTAAGTAACAGTAATGCATTGTGGGGAATGAACATCAGTGATCACTTTGGAAATTTTTTTAAGTATCTTCTAATAGGCTATCGTTCATAGCAGACATAATGGAACCAGTTTGGCTTGGAATTAGAAGCTTCAGGAGTACTGGAGGATAGAAGGGCTTCAGTATTTAGGGCTACCCTAATTCCAGTTTCATTCCTCCCTCCTCCTAAACACCCCTCCTTGTCCATACACACCCTGCTATGCACACCAGCCCCACTGGGCTTCTTACAGTCCCAGTTTGTTCTTCTCGCTCCTATTTTCCTCTTTTGCAGCAGTGTATGTTAATGGTTAAGACCCAGACTCTGGAAAAAAAGTTCCTAATTTCAAACTCCAGCTCCATCACTTGCTAGCTATGTGTTTTGGGACAAGTTACTAAACTTCTCTAGTTCCTCAGCTTCATTGCTATAAAGTGAGGATAATAATACCTACCTCATTATGAGCACAGAATGAGTTAGTATCATGACTAGTTCCCGGCACATGGTAAGTGCCTTAAGAGTGTCTACCACTCTTAATTTGTGGCAGCATCTGCCCACAAATTCACATTTTCATCCTGTGATGATTATAAGAATGTATGTCTCCTCTACCCTTGCACTGGCCCAGGCCATTTGTAGAGTTTTATACCCCTTGCATCCCAGCACCAAATAGGTAACTTCTTATAGTAAGCATCAATCTACATTTGTGGATCAATGATTTCTTTGGACAAATTTCATTTAGATTCTGTTTCTATCAAAAATATAATCATGTTTTCTTTTATGGCTCTTTAAAGCTGGCTATCAACACTATAGATTATATTAAGAAGTAAAATTATTCCATTGAAGGGATTCTTTGCTCTATGACTACTTTTTAAAGATGCACTGAAATCTTTTTTTAATGTTTAAAATAATTAAATGCAAATTTTCATTGCAAAGCCCAGCTGGGAAATAGATTGTAGGATGACAGTGCTCAGAAAGACATATAGGAAGTAAAACGTGATATTTACATGTAAAAAGTTTATGCTATTGTTATGGATAAAAACAATTAAAATAACTATATTCATAACTACCATTTTAGGGATTTGCTCCCATCATTACAACAAGGCTTCACTTAATTATCTCAGCCTTCCTTAATCCATGTGTAATACATTCTATTTTGATCTTCATTTTACAGATTGGAAAACAGCCCCAAAGCAATATTCAGATGACTCTTATCACTTTGCCACTTTGATTTTGTACCATCAGCATTTCCTTTTAAATAACAGTATTTAAGATTAGATTTTGCTGCACATTAATTTTCCCATATTGATGGGGCTCTTCAACATTATCCTTTATTCCTTTACTTTTTATGTTCCCCTATGAGTCCTTAGTACATACACAAACATGCAAAGTGCCATCACACAATAGACTGAGAATAATAACGGCTACTCATGCCCACTCCATTCCCTTCTCGCCAATATATTCTCTATACCACGGGGGAAAGTAAACCAAGTCATGTATCTTACTTGCTTGAAATTGTTCAGTGCCTTCCCACCATGCTTATGATAAAATGCACACTCTCTATCACAGTTTCTAAGGCCCTGCATGATATGACCTTCACCTGCCTGTAGCACCTCCACTTACACAGGCCTGCATTACTTTCCTGAGTGGATCAAACTCTGTCCTCCTGCAGGGCCTGTGTACTGTTCCTTCTTTGTTCTGGAACACTCCTATATTCAGTTATCTTCCCTTAGGCCTCCTTGTAAATATCATCCCCTTAAAGAGATTATTTCTAACCACCTAATGTAAATTAGTTCCATTCTCTGACTCTCTCTCACCTATTTTCTATCAATAGGGAAACTATTTTGTTTCCCTAGTGATGCTTGTTATAAGTTACAGATACACACACAGACATACACATTCTGTTTGTTAGTTTCTCTATATTACCGCCTAGCTCAACTCAGGGCAAAACTGACCCTACTCGCACCCTGGGGAACATATGGCAAAGCCTGGAGGCATTTTTAGTTGTCACACCTGGGAAACGGGGGTTGCTACTAGCATCTAGTGGGTAAAGACCTGGGATGTTGTTATATGTCCTACAATGCACAGGACAGTTCTCCTTCCCTCCCATGAATTATCTGGAGCAAAATGTCCGTAGTGCAAAAAAGTTGAAAAAGCCTTGTTTATTCCACTACTTCCACCATTATACTTAAAGCTTCATGAAGGCAAGTCTCTTCACTAGTTCCTTAAACAGCATGGTTCCAGAACCTAGAAAAGAATCTACTGAATGAATGAGTAAATGGGATAAAGGAGGAAAAATAAAGGATCTCTAGAGGCCTTAGAGTCCACCATGGCTTCCACTTCCCTGTGGTGGTCTCTGTAGAAATACACATCCTTCTGTGCGGCTCCTGAATACTCCCCACTGCCAGGCTACTTCTACCTGAGGCACCAAGTGTTCCGCTGTTGCAATCTTTATCTTTTACAAAGATTTGCAGCAGAAACAGGCTTCCCCTGAAGTGAAACCGCAGGGCATAAAGAGAAAGTACAAAGAGCCCAGCTGGCTGCCTGCCCACTGGTGGTCTGGAGCAGCAGTGTCACTGGAAGGGTGATTGTACTCCTGCTGTCTGGTCCCCACAGCTGAAATGACAAATGTTCTGTGACCCTGCGGCCAGAGTGTTTGGCAAGCAGTCTGCTAGGAATCAGAACACAGATCCAGAGAGGACTGAAGTGATCGCTTCACAGTAATTTTCTTTTGTTAACATCCAAGGGTTACAGTGATAATTATAGTTGGCACTTTTAAAAAAGGTCACATCAACATACAAAAAATTCGTCCTGTATTCATTGGGTTTAACACTTAACAGCAATGCAGCTTATCAGACAGAAATTTAAACTATGCAACATTCACATGCCTCTGAATACTGACTAATGCTCATTGTGTACCTACTTCCTGGGGGTCAACAGTTTTCTCCCAAATCCTTTTGTCTATGATCTAGGGAAGTGTGTCACATGCTTAACTGTTTTTGAGACAGTGCCATGCTTGGAGATTACTTGGCTTTGCTGATAACGTTAAATGCTCTCATTGGAAACAGAGGCAGGATGACGTCACCTTCTAATGGATCCTCAGGACAAGCCAAACCTGTCTTCCCCATTCCAAGTGATTTCCAAAAGCCCAAGTGAGAGAAAACATGTTGGGGTAGTAGCAGTTCCTTTTCCCTTGTTATATTTCCTTTGATCAAGGAAGAGGTGAGTCTGGCAGGGCTGGCAACATAGGGGTTGAGCTCAACAGAGATACAGGTCACCACTGACACCTGAGTTGACAATCACAGTCATTTGTACATTTGCACAACATTGTTGCCAGGTGTTGAAAATACTGTGACAGCTGGGATGATTCTTTTGTCATGCTTGTTTGTGTCTAATAAGACATCTCAGGGAAGATTCCTCAGCTTAATAGAATGGGTAGAAATTCTTCTTCTCCTATCCTATGATCTGTCTCCTAAGGGGGCCTTATTTCATGAGTACCACCCCCCCCCCCAACACCCTCAGTCCAAATTATTTAACCTTGAGCTTGGAAATCATTCTTGTCATCTGAAGTTTTAATAAAAAATATATGCAGAGTATCAAACTTAAGTATGGCTGAGTGCCTCAGGCTAAATTTTAGGTGTCGGATTTTACCAACAATGTAACTTGCTTTAAATACCTCCTCATTTCCAACTCTGAAGAGAGTCTAGTGATTAATTCAAATTAAACTACTCCAAAGCCAAAGTGGTATGTGTTACGAAACACGAAAGCAAGCTGGCTGAAAAATTTTAATTTTCCCTGCTTATTAGCTGTCTGTTCTGGGAATAAATCGAAGGTGCTAATTTCCTAGGTTTCAAATCTATTTTTAAATGTACTAGGCTGAGAGATTAAAAAAAAATTGGAATGTAAAACAACTTTCTTATCTTTGAAATAAAATTAAGAAACTTGGTTACATTTTCAGAATTGTGCTTGCTTTTAAGACACTGTGTTCCAGTTTAGATGGCAAGCTCTGGCTACCTGGTCCATATGATACTTAGCATAAGGCAGTGCTTAAAGCTTTGTATCAAATTGCTATGGATGAAATTGTCCCCACACCATTTGTATGTGGCAGACCCAACCCCCAAATGCAAATATATTTGAACACACAGCCTATAAGGGGATAAATGGGATCAAAAGGGTAGGACCCTGATCCAATATGGCTGGTGTCCATATAAGAAGAGGAGGAGATACCAGAGTGCCCTCTCTTTCTGCACTGGGGAAAGGTCATGTGAGGACATAGTGAGAAGGCAGCTATTTGCAAGCCAGGAGGAGAGTCCTCACCAGAAACCAACCCTGCTGGCATCCTGATTTAGTGGAAGGAAAAAAAATGCCTACTGTTTAAGCCATCCAGTCTGTGATATTTTGCTATGTCAGCCTGAGCTGACTAATACACAACTCTACCTACCTCTTTGCTTTGGTTATATAGTACTGTCTATTACAGTAAAATCTCATGTATATGATCATTTTCTTGGGCAATTTAATCTATCAGGAAAACCCGATATTAAATGATGAAGACAACTATCCCAAAGCCCATGCATTTTAAGCTGTAGCAGTCAAGTTATCTCCTTTTTTTAACAGAGCCTTCATAATAACATTACCTGCTAGGCTATTATAATTATTGTGCCTTTTCTAGATTATTGCAAAGTTTGAGGATGGGCTAGGTAGAGATTTGCAATATGTATCCTCATGCCTACTCTAACCAGGACAGTAGTAGAGGGTGAACAAAAACAATGAATACCACCTAAGGCCAGTGATCTACAGGGCCAATTGTGATGCACAGCTAAGCAGTCATTATGCAGTGTTACCTCTGCATTTTCCTGGACGTGAGCAATCTTATGTTCAAATACCAATACAGCTGCCGAGACCGGGGCCAAGTGCTGGGAGCTCGCTAGCATTGCTATCACTTCTTATCCTTCCACTGCAAATAGCGCCCCTCTCTCAACTCTCACTTATTCTTGGAGATGACTCTCAAATGCCTTGTCCTCTAGGAAGGCTTTTTGAACTCCCAAACCTGAGTTAAACATAGAATTATTGAATTGGAAGTAACCTTAGTGATTTCTGGCCCAAATGCGTATTATTTTACAATGAAGAAACAAAGGTAAGTGATGATGTTGGCAATATAATATAGAACCAGGACTCACAGTTCAACATGTTCTTTCTCTTAATACATTGACATATTTACATCCAAAACAGTTTTAAATATGTAACTGAGAGAACGCAGGAGATTAGTTTGCAATGATTGCTAAGTAAGTTCCAGGCACTGAGGATACAGAGATGAATGAGAAATGGTTCCAGTTCTTTCTGAAGTCGTGACCTGGGCAAACTGAAATATAACGGAGGCTGTTAGAACAAAGATTTTACCTGAGGACAGTGCTGCATTCCCCAGGTTGGGCACAGAGTAGGCCCTCAGGAAAAGTGTGTCAAATCAATTAGCTACTGTTAATAACATAATTAAAGTGTGTGTTACCTATTTTAAGTAGAAGAAAAGAAGACTCTAAATATCTTTATTTCTAAGAAAAAAAATGCCTCAAGTTTTTTTAACGATTTTGAGAGCTGTGCTTTGAAGTTCAAAGTAAATGGTAAATATATTTTGTGTGTGATGAGGAAAGGGGCACTACTTTGCTTGGGTGGCAGGGGGTGGGGTGTCACTGGCTGATTTGTCTCTCATACAATTCATATGTTGAAGTCCTAACCCCTAGTACTTCACCAGAATGCCATTGTAATGGTGACTGAAACTTTTAAAAGATAATTGAGTTAAAGTTACTAGGGTTGGCCCTCATCTAATATAACTGGTAGCCTTATAAAAAGAAATTTGGACGCAGATACACATAGGAGAAAGACCATGTAAAAACACAGGTGGAGGCAGCCATCTTCAAGCCAAGAAGAAAAGCCTCAGAAGTAACCAATTCTGTTCACACCTATATCTCAGACTTTCAGCTTCCAGAACTGTGAGCAAATAAATTTCTGTTGTTTACACCACCCAGTTCATAATACTTTGTGAAGGCAGCCCTAGCAAACTAATATAATAAGGAAAATATACTTTGAGATTAAAGTTCAAGTGTTTTTCCAGTGAACTACAATAAGCTTTCAACTCTGGCTAGTTGAGAGTTCATGGTTTTAACACCATGTGAATGTATGTCATGCTGACCTTTTTGCACCTACAAAGGAAAATGTCTTACCATTTTCTAGGAATATGAAATGTTACTATTTTATATAAGAATCATTATTTCCGAAAATATCTAACTTTAATAAGCTAATGAGAACCTCTGAAACAGGGGACATGATCTCTGTTCTACATCTGCAGAAAGATAGAGTGTTAATTTGTACTCCAGGTAACATTTTTGAGATTAATTTGCCACCTAAGGCATGAGCGTGATCTCAAACATGTGCTGATCAATAAGAGGAGAAATAAAAATCACGAAGTTTCTTCTTGTTTTTGTATTTGTAAACTTAAAAAGTTACAAAATTTGTAAAAAACTTAAAAATTTGTTTAAAAAAAAAAAGTGACTTAAAAAACACATTGCTTTATAGTTTGTCCAATCTCTATTTGCATTTTATTTGGTTAGGACCACAACACTTTGAGTTGGAAGGAAGAATTTCCAGTGTATAGATATGGAAGCTGAGACCCAAAGCTCAACAGCCTGATTATGACTGAATTAAGGCCTTCAGTCCAGTGATATTTCTTTTCTACCCAACAATCAGCCCTTTTAAGGTGGCCAAAAGAAGGCAATGTAGTCATTATGTAAATGTTTCTAGAACATGAAAAAAAAAAAAGAGGTGCTCATGTAGGCTTTTGGACCTGGGCTAATGCAAACATTAATAATGTTCAGTCTTTGACATAACAAAATATTTGATCTTTTTAATGGGTTGAATTGTGTTGCCCCAAATTCCTGTGTTAAAGTCCTAGCCCCTCGTGCTGCAGAATGTGACCTTATTTATAAATAGGGTCAGTGAGTACGTAATTAGTTAAAATGAGATGATTAGGGTGAGCCTCTAATCCAATATGGCTAGTATCCTTATACAAAGGAAAAATTGGGACACGCACAGAAGGATCACCACTATGTGAAGGCAGATGTTGGAGTCATGATTTTCATAAGAAACACTAAGCATTGCTGTCTGCAGCTAGGCAGAGGCATGGCACATGCTCTTTTTCACAGCTCTCAGAAGGAGCCAACCCTGCTGACACCTGGATTTCAGACTTCCAGCTTCCAGAACTGAGACAATACATTTCTGTTGTTTATACCACCCAGTTTGTGGTATTTTGCCACAGTAGCCCTAGCAAATGAATACAGTCTTTACAAAGGATGCCCACATGGTGATTTCAGAGCCGACAGAGAATTGTCCAGCCTGTGACTGAGTAACTCTAGTTGCCTTCCGGACATTTCATGTTAGAAAGTTTAATGTATCTACTTACTCCATAGAACTGCTATTTCTAGAATGGTTAGCTTCTACCCAGTAGCAAGTGAGTCACATTGTCAAAGTGAGATTCTGGGAAGGAGGAATGAGGGCTCAGGCTGGATGACCCTCAGAGTAGGAAGTGCTGCCTGCAGGAACCAGTTCCTGATATACTGTCTTTTCCTTTTGCAGTCTGACCTCTGGACATACTAATGTGCTAAGACAGCTCCCAGAAAAATGGCTCTCTCATGCCTAAGAACATGTTTCCCATGTTTTTGAAACAGTTCCTTTCTCAGCTATAAGGACAATCTGTAACTTGAATGTTTTCTCCTTTCTTGGCTCAATTGTTGTTCTCTTTTAACTCTAAGTCCTTTTTCACCCTTTTCTGTGCTTTCTCCCTTTGCTGATCTCTTCAGCAAAATGGCTTGATACAAATGCCCCTCTCCAGCCATGGTCTCTCTTTAGAAGTCCTACCTTTGAACTGCACATGATACTTTTCTACTTGGATATCTCATCATCACTGCAACCTGCACTTTTAAAGCCAGGCTGTGCAGAAGTCAGAGCAGAAGCAGACAAGGAATATTTTTCTGTCCCTGATTCTTTTTAAAATTTATTTATTTTAGAGAGGTCTTGCTCTGTCATCCAGGCTAGAATGTGATAGCACCATCATAGCTTACTGCAGCTTCAAATTCCTGGGCTCAAAGGATCCTCCTACCTCAGCCTCCCACCTAGCTAGGATTACAGATGTGTGCCACCATGCCCAGCCAATGTCCCTGGTTTTTGACCTCATGAGTTGGGCAATTCTTAGCAAACCACTTCTGAGACTCAATTTTCCCATCTATGCAATAAGCAAATAGTGTATAAGGGCTCGTAAAATTTTTTCATTAGAAAAATATATCCCCTGTACGAGTTGCTTGCTTTTTGTTAGCATTTCACCACTTTTTCTTGCCCTCTAGAGTGTGAACTTTAAATTCTTCCCATTCCTGCTTCCTCAAGCGAATCTTGTTTGTTACTACTTTGAAAGGCCCTTTGCATGCATTGGACTCAACATTCCAAATGCACCACGGCATTGCTGGCCTTACTACAATATGACAGCTACCAGAGGTTTCTAAAGGGTTTCTTTCCTTGATTCCATTGCCAGTGATCTAACGGGCCAGTTGTGATACACAGCTAAACAGTCATTGCATAGTATGAATATTGCCTCTGCATTTTCCTGGAGGTGAGAAGTCTTGGATTCAAATACCAACATGGCTAGTGAGACCTGGGCCAAGTTCTGGAAGCACATTAGCATTGCTATCATTTCTTATCCTTCCACTGCCAACAGTGCCCCTCTCCCAACTCTCACTTATTCTTGGAGATGACTCTCAAATGTCTCCTTCTCCAGGAAGGCTTGATATGTGTAAATAGCTCTTTCTAAAGCTTTGCTTTCCTTTCCTGCTCAAATCCTCCTAATGTCCCCAACCATGTGAAGTCTAACCTTTGAAAAGACAAAAAGGAACAGCCAGAAGTCGGAAGATTAACACTAAGCTCACCTACAGTAAGATTTCTAAGATAAACTAATGTTTATTGAACCCCTAAGATGCTTCATACCCTAATTTAGGCACTTCCCATATATTATTAAATTTTCATAACAACTCGGAGATGGTAGATTTTATCAGAGTTATGACAGAAAATTATGATAACTAAATTTGTAGAATTCATAAACTGTTCTAGCATGTACCATTACATTACAATTTTGTAGTGTCTGGGAAGTGTTGTACATCCTGGAAACAATATATGGGTTTTTAAAAGTATTGGAAATTCCTGTATTATCAGGTACTTGATTATTTATATCTGTGTATAATTACGTAGCTAATGCAAAGTTAAATGTAAATGACCTGTAGTTTTGGAGTTTCTCAGTATGTTAGAGGTGCAATTACGGTTTTCTCTGTAGAATCCTACTTTAAATCCTTAACCTCTGATGTCCACATGGCATCCCTCATGCCAAGATAGCATCTTTTTGGAGAGGCCTTCCCAACTCCATGTATGACACTGTAACCACCCCACTCTGATCCTCCAACCTGGTTTACTTTTCTTCAGAATAGTCATCATCAGCTTGCCTTCTACATCATTTTCTGAATGTAACCTCTAAGACTATCGACTTTGGTTAATTTCTATATCTAATTCTCAAAACAACCTTATCAGATAGAAATTAGTTCCTCTCTATTATAGAGGGCCTACGTTCAAAGGGTTTTAGTGACTTGTGCCAAGATTCTAAGCTCAGTCTGATAAACTAGGCCACAGATGCTCATCCACTGTACCATATAACACTTTGAAAAGTCAACAGGCTCTACTCTCCGGAATGCTAGCCAGGTTCTTGACTGGAGCTGCACATACCCACCTAGGAAATTCTGTACATTGCCCTTCTAGGTCATGAGATTTCCCCTTCTTTTCTCTGTGAATAAACTCCTGTCCATCTTGTAGGACCCTCAGTTCTATTGGGACTTGTGGATTATGTATGTTATTCTATCATAGATACTGTACTGTATGTAATAGTTTCACTAGTGCACATCTGATTGTGCTGGCAAGTTGATAACTAACACCTTGAGGGCTGAACTCCCATGTCATGCTTGGTGTCCCCTCCCATGCATGTCCCGGGTGTAGGAGATGCTTCAGGACAGATGGTTGGCCTGATCTGTAGTCAGCCAAGTGAGCAGGTTGAGCTCATCAGACAGATTCACTGGTCTCAGAGTCAAACTTCATTGCTTCATTGTGTGCATTTAGTAAACGTGAATTTGGTGCCATTCAGCTTAAATGAGTTCTGATTCAATTTCACTTTAGCCTAGCTTTATTAAAATTTTGCTAAAGGGATTCTAAGACGGCAACTGAATAAATTGCAGTATTTTGTTTGTAGTTAAAAATTTAAGATACATGAAGCAGAGTTCATTCTCCAGAATCTTCAATGAAAAGACATTGGATTGGTAGAAGAAATTACTTATGAGAACCAGCAGTCTCTGTCCCTCCTTAATTCTGCACACTGGTCTCCTTCATTCCTTCCATGGCTGCATCATCCTTCAGGGCAGAGCCTCGAACAAATCATTACCTCTACTTCTCGTGTGTGCCTTTATAACATGTCAACTTAGCTAGGCTGAATTATATTTCCCAGATTTCCCTTCCCTGGATGTTTCCAGTTAAGGTAGATCACGAGAAAGACTGCTATATGACATTTGGAGAGCAGGAGTGAAGCATTCACCGTTTCTTAGTTGATGCCCATAGTTACCTTATCTTTTGGGCTTGCAACCCCGCCCCCCTTTCCCCTGGAACCTCCTTCAGCTTCTTTGACTTACAGGCAGCAGGGTGTGTGATTAGCACCATGACATACCATCAAGGTCAGAGGAAATAACATGGACATGGGTTTCAGTCTGCCCTCGTGGACTCTGGTTTGTCCATGTTCTCTTTCACTTTACATCCCTCTTCTAAACTTCACTGGCTGACTTGTGGGCTTCAAGTTCCAGTGTCAGACACCAAGGCAGCCTTACACATACTGTTTAACCAGTTCCTGCAACCACCTACAGGTTCTGCCTCCCTTACTGAACCCTGGCTAAGCCTTCTTTGGGATTTCAGCTCCATCCCTGCTTGAAAGTATGTCAATTCCACCCTATTCTCTACGCCACAGTGTCACATGCCTCTCCTTTATGGCACTTAACACAGTTGCAATTTTCTATTTGTGGGATTATATAAAGAACAGCTGTCTCCCTCATCTGACTACAGCTTCTTGAAATGAGGGCCATGTCTATTTCACCCAGCATTGTAGCCTTCCCACGTGATAATGCGTCCAACTGACATCTGTAAAGTGTTTGAAAGAAAAGGCATCATGACATAGAGACAATATGAAGGGAAGGCTCAGGACTGGAGTTTTTCTCACCTTAATATCCCATGTGCCTACCACAGAGTGGGTGCTTAATGCAAAAGTTTGTTGAATGACTGAACAAACTGACACATCTAATATCCACCCCTTGCTCTTTACAAACTCTGGTCTGCAGCTTTTGGGACAGAAATAGCCCTGGCATGGTGATTTGGGTAAATCATTTTGCCTTTCCAAGTCTCAGCTCCGTCATCTGAAAAATTGAGCCCATGACATCTTTTTTCCCAGGACTGCGAATGCTGAGAGATAATGGATGTAGACGTACACTTATAAAGTCTGATGAGGATAGAGTTGTTGTTCTAGCATTTGCCCAGATTCATAAGTTGAATTTAACAACCCCATCTTTGTTTATCTCAATCCAATCTATCATATTCTTGCTACTCTTGATGTAAAGCCCACCCAGCTTTCAATGATGTCAAAGCATAGCTGGCTTCCACAGTTATGCCTGTGTCAGCTTTTTCCATTATAAACTCCTATTTTCAGGAACTCAGTGTGTTAGTGGCAACTCTGTGGTTTCATCATTTTCTGTAATTGCTGTGAGCTACCACCTCCCTCCATGTGAAATTTCATATATTTTACCGGTCATAGCAACAACAAAAAACATGTCGCTTTGATCAGTGCTGTTGTATTTCATTTGAGGATGCATCTTAAAAATAAATTATAAAATAGTTCTGTAACCAGATATGGGTAAGAAAGATATGTTTAGAATGCACAAGCATTTCAGCTCCTTCGTGCGTCCGCTCCCCCAGCTGACAGGACTAATGCAATTCACATTTTACAGGTGCATTCCGGTAGATGTTAATTTCATCCACACTTCTTTTGGCAGAGTCCACGTTTGTGTTTAATTCACTAAATGACTTGAGCCATCCAATTCTTGTTGCTACAAATGTATCACAATTAGTGCAAATGGTAGCCATGGAAACCATTGGCTTCATCATAATTCCTAAAACAAGGATGGCTTACTTCTGAGCCCATGAAATTCTCGACTCTCCATAGCATACGTTTACGGTTATTGCTAAATTGGGATTTGGTCACTTTGGAATGTAATACGTAGCTCCTCATTTCAAACAAATGTCATTATAAGGAGTCTGCCATTTCACTAATGTTTGCCAAGTTCCAATCATTCCCATATCCCTGGTAGTTATGTTCAATTAGGGAGATATTGCAGTCTATAAAAATAGGTATGAATTCATGTGGGGTGGGAAATGCATCCCATTTCTACAGTATAAAAAGGAGGAGATGAAAATCTGTGTTGGGTTAAGACTATGACAACCTGGAAATTAATTATTCATCCCCTCTATGACAGGCTTTTCTCCCCACTCTCCTGTGGCAAGAGTATTAGTTAGGTTGGTGCAAAAGTAACTGTGGTTTTTACCATCACCAGGATCTGCTCCACCACTGGGAAAAAGAGGTACACTATTGAAATTCTGGACAAGGCTGCTCTAGCATAACAGGCAAGAAGATGGAGTTTGTTGCTCCCAAATAAGAGTTGCTAATGGTAGTTTACTATTTGGGTCATTTTAGAGCAATTTCTGTACTCTATAACCAGACATAAAAATGAAGAGAAAAGTAACACAGGCCACATCTCTACCAGCATATAAAAGTCATTTTGGAAATAAAGCCACACATGTGTATTTATCTATACCACATATATAATATTGGTTCTGGGCCCAAGTGCCGCACTGCCTGGTATGGTGTAACTATAAATTAAGACTGCTTCAAATATAAAATGAGGACTGCCGTTCTTTTCATTTCACTCTCCTCAGTGTAGCTCTCTTTCTGAAAGTAATATAGCTATGGCTATAAGTCATAATTCACCAAGACATTCACTTAATATTTAATCTTTCTAAAATCCTAAAACATAACTTTCTTTCCCCAACATAAACTGTATTTAGTTAAGCAAATAGATAAAATTCTTATTTTATTTGTCAGATAAAATAGTGAACATTCCACTAAATTCCAGATAAACAATGGATGAATTTTTAGTATAAGTGTGCCCATAAATAGTGCATATTTCACACTAAAACATTCTTTATAGTTTTATTTGCTAAATCTGGCAATGCTGGAAGCAAAATTTTTGTTCAGATAATGTTTCAGTCCTGAAACACTGCTAATGAGTCTTAATCTTCTTTCTTATCTTCTAATTCTTCATACGATTGGTGAATACTCAGTGCTCCCCAGAGGACAGGCAAGTAAGCACATGGACAGTTAGACTTGGTAAGGAAAGTCTAAGGAGTGGTCAGGATTTTTGGTCTATATTCAGTTCACAGACTATCACTTCTAAAATAAGGCAAAGGCAGAATTTTAAGAAAAATGTTATTGGACTGTAGAAGTATTTTGCCAAGAGCTCTCTCAGTCATCATGCCGAATTAAGGCCAGATCCAATGACTACTGAGAAAAGTGACCTTAGAATAGAAGACACAAAAGGTTGTGGGACTGTTGACAAAACACAAAGCTTCAATATGCCTTCCTTGTCCCAACTTCTTTATCAGATATGCATTCCATTGGTTCTTTAAATCTACCTTTAGTAAGCACCCCACACTGAATCTAGCCATAAGTAGATTTGCTGCCTTCAAAATAGATCTCTGGATAATTCCACGTTCACTGCTCTTGCTCAAAAGACATGAGGAAAACAGGGCAGTTGACAACCATCCTTGCAGGACCATCCCCTCTACAGCTTTTGAAGTCACCTCTAAAGTTTGCATTTTGTTCGAAAAATCAACTGTTACATTCTACAGTTTAATACATAGGCCTGGAATGTCTTGGTTTGGCCCTTCGCTTAATCCCCTGAGACGAGGCAGATCCTTCTATGCCAAGGTTGACCTTTTTCTGAAATCCACCCATTTCTCCCTAACTTGTAAGTGTACACAGTCTGACTTGGAGCCACTGTGCTGTCCAATTTAAACTTTTATTGACACCTGGCAGTTGAGTAACATCCCAATTCTTCAATTTCATCAGTTAGGGCCAATTTAGTCTTCACATTATGTTGATAACCTAAATTGTTGGCAGGAGCTGTGTCACCACTAGAGAGGAGAAACTTGTCTTCGAATTACATTTAATTACCTTCATTAAGTACTACAGCATTTCGTGACACATATTTGCAAAATGGGCCGACTAAAATAAGCTGAGTGCATCTAATTTCCTGAATATCTCAGGCTCTCTTCCTCTCCTGTCCCATCTGTGTCTATCCTTGTCCTCTCTACATGATGGTCAAAGGAAAAGCCACCTATGCTCCCTCCAGGGGAAGATAGAACTGTTTTCTGAAAATAAATTCTTTTTTTGATCTCTGAACCTCTGGTGATAGAGACTTTTTACAAAGCATCACTCATTAAATATTTACATTCTTCTAACAGTCTAGCAGTTGGCAGTTTCTACATGCAGGTCAATGCCTAAGGTCAACAGAACTGGACCTTCTAACAGCTTTTCTGTATTATCATCAGGCAGCAGTTGTTGGCACCTCCAGTCCATTGTAATTGTCAACCTTCAAGGTATATCTCCTAAAGGATTGAGCAGATTGAGCAGTTGCTTGACAGCTTCTGGGAAAGAGATGTGCCTTTGCGTTGGCTCGTCATGCGGGTAATTTTAGGTTACAGTCAAAAGGACATTCATCCAGACTCAATTTAATAGAATCCACTCTTACTCAATATGTGATGATTGGGTTCCTTAAAGTCACAAATGGCAACAGAAAACAAATAAACTACCATTAAACACAGATAAAAAAAAAAAGAAACCCAAGTTGTCCTATTCCTTTTCTTTAAGCGCTTCGAGAGTGGTCACATTTTCTAAATGTTCCTTTTGGCATTTAAGCTCATATTTTTGATTGCTTGACATATTTTTGGCTAGCTAGACACAGTATTTTTCTTTTAACAAACACATAATGGCACTTACTGAATACCATGCAAATGCCAAAGGTAAAATAACTTATAAATATTAACTCATTTAATGATCACACTAACCCTACCTAACATTATTTCTCCATGTTACAAATGAAGAAACTGAAGCCCAGAATGATGAAGTGGTTTACTCAAACCCCCAGTTTCTTCATGCAGGAGGAGTTTTGGTTTTTGGCTTTAAATAAAATGAAATTAAAAAATGAAAGTAATAATTATATCAGCCAACAGTTATTATGCACTTGTTGTCTGCCTCTGAGCTAAGCATTGTTAGCTCTGATCTTCAATAATTCTGTGTTATAGGTATTTCTAACCCCTGCCGCTCCAACTGTGTATGAAAACTCTAAGGCACAAGAGGGTTTAAAAGATTTTCCCAGAGTCTAAATTTGCATCTGGGCACAAGAATCCAGGACTAGCACTTTTAATTGCAGTATTTGAAGCCCCTTCCTCCACATTGTCCTGAGCTATTTATTAACGGATTGAAGTTGTTTTGATTGACTTAAAAACAAACCTTATTCTTTAATAAAGGTCAACATTTGGAATAGTTTGTTATAGAGACTTCCCCAAGTCCCCTTCAAACTCTTTCCTATCTCTGGTAAGATATTAAATGTCTTGATACTTGTGCTGTTGTTTTAATCATAAGGCTATATCAATGCTGTTCACTCTGTCTTGGAGTTTTCTGTTTCATTTATTTACCTTCCTTACTGTATTCTGCTTCCTTTCCTTGCAGGAATTCTTTGTATTTTCTTGTTTCTTTTGTTTGCTAACAATATTTTTGTTCATTCTGTCAATCTTTTGCTTTATGGCTTCTGGGTTACTGTTTTTCTTAGAAAGTTCTTCTGATTCCAATGCTTTTCCAAATTTGTGTTATATTTATGAGATTTTTCTCTTTACTTCTAGCTGTTTTATCTAGCTGTAGTTTCCCTTTTCTGCAAGACATGGAGTATGGGTTGAAATTTTTCTCTCTTCCATAATGGATATCTAGCACACCCAACATTATGCATGAAAATAAGAAAAACATCTTATCTTCATGATTTGCAAAGAGACTTTTATTATAAACCAAACTTTCTCATATGCATGAGTCTGTTTTTATACCCTATATTCTGTCCCATTAACCTATTTATGCCTAGTGTCCCATTATTGGAACACTAAGCTTGTGGGAGTTATTTATGTCCTAATGCTCAAGGTCATTGCCAAGGTCTGATTTTTCACGCGCACACACACACAAAAAAAATTTGCAATCTCTGGCAATAAATGAGTTAAGCCATTTATCCATCCTTACACTAACATCACTAGCATTCTAATTATGTTAGCTTTGATATATCTTGCTATGGAATACAGTAAGTCAGTCACTAACACTATTTTTTCAAACTTGTCTTTATTATTTATTTTCTTCTTCCCAATTAACTTTAGAATTAGTTTAATTCCATTACAATTCTTATCAGAATTACATTGAATCTATGTATTAATTTAGAACTAATAATCTTTCCATCCAGAAAGGACAACTTTTAATTAATTAAAAATTTTTAGGTTTTTCATCCTGAAGTCATTTTTCTCAGTAAAACTGAAATAAATGTATCATCTGAGGTAGAGTTTCTTTTAATTAGTTTATAATTTTAGAATTTTCCATTGTTGTGATCTAAAGATTTTTGAGGCCTTTTCGAAGTTTATTATAAATCCAAAGAAAAGATCAGCTATACATATTTTATGTTTTTAAAAAGCAAAACATACAGAAAACAACTGCATGATTCACTAGTGAATGAACAAACACTTGAGGGTTGTAGCAGGAGAGCTCAGTGTGTCTGGAGTCATGAAAGATAGCTGTATAGACTATGAGGAAATTAGCTGGGTCCTGATGGACCTAGGGAAAGTTTTGAGCAGTGAGTGAAACCCATCTAAATATTAGCTGGACCAGACACAACATGCATTCCAGATTAGCATCCTGAGATTTAACATCTCATGAAGGATAGGTCTAAGTTAGGTGTAGGAAGTATATGAAACATAGATTCATGTACTTTAAATTATTCTAACGGTAAAGCAAACTTCTTTGTTGGGGGGCAAAAGGGTGCATTTAGTGTTTAAAGAATTGTACAGTTTTCATTTAAGAAGCTTCAAAAATGTATGCAAAATGATGCCGGCAATAAAGTATATTAGCGTGAGACACTGTTTTGTCTACTTGGAAAGGAAACTTGCTTTATCATTTGACCTTCAAATAAAATAATTTCTAAATAGAGCATTACTGAACATTGTAATTCAAGACACTCCTCCTAGTAGCACACTACCTACTTCAGATCTACCTTTCTACGGAGGACAACTAGAAACCTGAATAAAATTAAAACTATATCACTATGTATCTACTTATCTACTATATATGTGTGTGTGTTTATGTAATATATTTATAAATACACAAGTACATATAAATATGTTGTATGCTTATATGTAATATATACTATATATATGTATACACACACACACACACACACACATATAAAACCTTCTTCAAGGCATTGAAGAGTTAACAAGACAGAAAATAATTACAGGGAAAGGATACCAAGCCAAAAGAAAAATCAGAGAGAGGCAAGCCTGGTATTTTCAGTAGTCCCTCCTCCTCCTCTTTCTATTTTATTTTTCCCTAAGAGCCATCTGCTTATTCTGGAAAACCTTATAAAATTCAGGCTTTGGTTTGAGACCTCAAAGGGCCATAAGCTAGGAAGACTACATAGAAATATACCCACCCTCATAAAAACCAGCCTTACGCAGAAGCAGAAGTCAGTCTTCCACAGGAAAAATATTATCCACTGCTTCAAATTATCCATATACCCACTTTATACAGTATTCAGTAGGTATTCTTAGGTATTCAAGGTGATGTGATTAAAAAGAAATGGCAACAAATTTAGAATTTAGTGTAGAGGTTTTAATGGTAGAGTAAAACAGAGCTCAAGAGAAAATGACCAAAACCAGAAATGTGTGGAACTGTATGGGGAAAATAAGTAAGGCATTTTAATTTACCTAAACTTCGAGTCCCAGTAGAAACTGAAAGTGGGAATGGAGAAGTAATATTTAAATAGATAATGGCTGAGAATTTCCAAAACTCATAAAAGATGATGAAAGACAGTGACACACAGATTTAAAAAGTGTTACAAACTCTAAGGGAGGAAGAATACACACATATACACACATATTCATGCATATGTATATATATACTCATGTATGCATACAAAAGAAGACGAAATCTTGAAAATAGTAAAAAAAAGGCATATTACTTTCAAATAAAAAAGAAACTGACTTCACAGTAAAAACAACGTAGTCAAAGACCGCAAGATGTCACCTTTAAAATGTAACTAAATTTACAAACAAACACTGCCCAAAGGGTATGAGACAGATAGAATAAAAGCTGAACTGAGATCACAGTTCAGAGATTCAAGAAGAAATGGAGAGTCAGAAAGAATAAATAGGTGGGTTAATCCAAATGAATCTACTTTGCAATAATACTGACTGGGGTTTAAAGTGTATTGCACAATGACATACAAATAAGGAAGAAGGTTGACTAAATTACTCTTTCAAAATACTAGTATTATCAGAAAATTGGTGAAAGTAATAAGTTTTATTAGAATTTAATTCCAGAATGCCTGTAAATTGTAATTATCAGAGTAACTAAAGTATCTAACAGGTTAATGTGTAAGAGAAAAATGAACAAATTATATATTTGTTGAATGTTTCTTTCTTGCTTTCTATTGGATGGATCAGAATAACAAACTCAAAATCAAAGCAAAACATTATGTTTACTGACTAGATTATAAAATCAAACCCAACTATCTGTTTTAAGAATAAGAACACAGTTGAAAGGAAAATGCTAGAAAGATATTCTTCTTGAACTTGGCCTTTTCCTATAAATCTATTTGAGGAATGGGCCAAAATGGAAGATTCTGGGTTGTTCTTTGCAAGTGCATTCTTCTCCAAACTACAGAGGGATGGTGACTGGAAGTGGGGGAAAAGGGCATCTCTGGGATGTTAGTGATGTTCTGATTATTTACCTGGGTGCTGCTTATCAGGATATTTCTCCAAACTACAGAGGGATGGTGACTGGAAGTGGGGGAAAAGGGCATCTCTGGGATGTTAGTGATGTTCTGATTATTTACCTGGGTGCTGCTTATCAGGATATTACTATTTATTTATTTAGAGACACAGTCTCACTCTGTCACCAAAGCTGGAGTACAGTGGCATGAACTCCGTTCACTGCAACCTCTGCCTCTTGGGTTCAAGTAATTCTCCAGCCTCAGCCTCCTGAGTAGCTGGGATTACAGGTATGTACCACCATGCCTGGCTAATTTTTGTAGTTTTTAATAGAGACGGGGTTTCACCATGTTGGCCAGGCTGGTCTCGAACTCCTGACCTCAGATGATCAGTCCGCCTTGGCCTCCCAAAGTGCTAGGATTACAAGTGTGAGCCACTGCGCCCAGCTGACATTTTTATTTTTAAAAAATCCAGTGACTGCCTTTATGGGTTCAGGCACTTTCATTCAACACTGGTATCGAAACTTCTACTAAAAATGTTTTTGCAGAGTTTCCCTATACCACGACTTACAAGACACAGTATGTACAAGACACAGTATGTATATCAGTCAAAATATTACAACGTGAGGTCTTGATGTCAGAAATTGAGACAATATCTTCAGAAATAGTTCAGAAAATGCTGTCGTAAGATGCTCATCTGGAAGGGGCCTTAGAGAGGAAATTAAGGCCCAGATTATCTAACTTCCATAAGAAGGGATCATATGTGTTCAGGAGAATGCTCAGAGATATCTTCCCTTGTTGTTAAAGCAAAATGTAAACATTCTGAAACTTCTAGGGGAAAACAACTCTGTACATTGGGAAGATGTGAGCATTTTCTTCTCTACTTCCCTGCCCTGGGAGAAGTGGTACCTTATGTTTATTTTCTGAGCGTCAGGGATGAATAATACCACATATTTAGAGTATTCATCAAAAGCCCAGCCACCATCTGGACTAGAATCTAGCCGCCTTTACAAATGCTTTGTCAGCTATAATTGAATCTTGTTGAAATATGCATGACATATGTACGTTAGGGCTGGAATTTTGAATGCATAGACTAAATCCTATCTAGCAGTTTGAGAACAGCAATGGAGGGAAATCTCTTATTGATAAACTAAACCAAACACTTTAACTATTTATATGTTTACTCTCTAAGTAAAACCTTATTAATCTGGTGGCCACTGACCCCAAATTCATGTCCATTAAGACTAAGTGAGACAAATAGAATTTAACTTAACTCATGGAAAGTGTTTCCCAGGAAAACTCGAAGGGTAAATATGTTGGGAGATAGTTTTTAATGACTTTACATAAGTATGTTCAAAAAAAGACTTGGAAACACTATATATTCATGTTGCTGATAATTATATGTTCATATTATCTGCTCATTAGAGCAGCTCATTAGTTTACTCTGCAAAAGTAATTGGTTCAACTTACTCTGCAGAGTTGAAAGAAATGAAATCCTGCTTCTTTAAAGATAAGCAATGGATCTTTCACTGAATCTAATTGGTCCTCTTTACAAACTAATTCAAATTCATGCAGTTTTACTGAAGCTGTTTTCAAGAATTCTTCCTTGGTGACCAAATTACTTTTTCTTCTCTAAATCTAATTCTTCCCAGATATTAACAAATCTGGATGGCCATTTCCCAAATCTTTACTAGTTATCCTTCCAAAATCCCTTTTAACCTTCATGCTAATTCTTCCCTCTGATGCCATGCAGAGAAGTCTGAACCTCAACTTCCTGCCAGCCCAGTGTTTGAAGACAGCTATCAGGTCTCTTCAGCTTCTTTGTCTTTTCCATTTCCTCTGTGAGTTAGAGCTTAGTATTTTCCTGATCCTCCTGAATATGGCTGTGTACTCTAAATCCAGACCTACCCTGATTCCACCCATTCCTAGGAGGTTCAGCTCAGAGTTTCCTCCTCAAAGGCAGAGACTCATCTTTGACTTCTCCACATCTTAGCCCAGGGCCTGGCATAGGAAATGCATGTTGTCCAGTGGTTTTAAGCACTTTATGGTATCTCAGTTTAATTCTGAACATAAACTCCAAGAAGTAGTTACTACTGTTGTCACACCTATCTTATAGATGAGACACAGACAGGTTAAAGAAAAGTGACTAAGGGCACGTAACCCAAAAGTGGCGAGCTGGTATTGATGCCTTTGGAATCTGGCTCTGGCATTCATGCTCCTAACTGCTGGGCTACTTTCTAGCCATTCTACCATGCTATATTATTAATACCATGACAACAGAATTAGTAACCAAGACTTTCAGAAGGGTGTGAGAAGGCGTCTAGTAAAACCATAGAGATACAGGAGAAGTCTGAGAGGTAAAAGGACCTCAAGGTGACAAAAGTCAGAATCAAAATTCTGCGCTATTGGTTTTAAGTCCATAGCTTTTCCTATTATATTCTTCATGAGATCTGTTCATAGATTCTTAAAAACATGTATGATTTTTATATTCTCACACTATGAATTAACTTCAATGTTCCACATCTCGAGATTTCTCTTTGCAAGATGGAACTGTGCATTTCTACCTTTAATGGGCATATGTAGATCACCTGGGGATCTTGCTGATATGCAGATTCTGGTCTGGTAGGTCTGGGTGGGGCCTGAGAGTCTGCATTTCTACGATGCTCTCACTTGATGCTAATGCTTTCAATCCATCGGGCAACTTTTCTGAGCAAGAACAGAGCTATTCTAATTGGTCTCCAGTTTATTTATCCAGTTCTTGGGAAGCTTGACCTCAATAATCACAAAAGTCCATTTCAGCTCTAGTAAGTCTATGATGACCGTCCCTGTTTCTCTCTGGCCTCTGTCTTCTATATCTTCTTGACTGATTGCTAGGCATGATATGATAGGTGGCAGCAGTGGAGACAGGGAGAACAGAGCGATGACAGATATCTTGGAGGAAGCACTTGATACCAAGCCATTTCTTACTTCATGAGGGAGTCTTCTGTATCCCTATGTTTCCTCCCTAAATTCCTTGTTTCTCACTGCACATAGCTTATTTCTCTACCAAATTATAGGCCCCTTGATACAATAAGGCAACAGTTTCATATAATAATTATTAGTGGCCAGGCACTGTTCCAAGGCATTTAGGGGACAGATTCCTCAAATCTCTTACAATAATCCAAGAAGATAAGTATACTATCTTCTACAAGGAATATGAGGCTCAGCAAACTTAACTAATGTGCAGAAGATTTGAAATACTCATATACATTAGAATTAAATTGGATGTGATCCATCAGGTAAGACCCAAGGCTTTTCAATATATTCTCTAACATCACTTAGCATATAAATGCTATCTAAATATTTAAGGACAGACAGAATACTGTTGGCTTAGCTATGCCTAGGGAACCAAAAAAATTATTATATATTAACTATCTTTTTGTTGTTATTTGTTCTTGTTTTTTAGTTGGTCAGCCCAGGATGGCCAAAGTAATGTTTTTGCTAACCATATCCTGTTGGTTGTAATTTTTCACTCCAATGCATAGTGTGATGACTACAGGGAAAACCAAAGAAACAAAAACAAACATCTTTCACCTCTAAGAACATGTGGCCTTGGGGATTATCAGGAGGCTGTGGAAGCCTAAAATTTAGATATAATGCCCTGGATCATGAAAATAAGAAACAAAATCCCAAGATGCTTCCTTTGGATATACCTCATACCTAATCCATTTTGCCACCTTTGCAATAGCTGATGTTTTTCCTGGTGTACTTCTTTTTGTTAGGTGAATTATCCATGGAAAACTAAAAAATCCCTCCAAACACATAGTAGGTCATTTAATTCTAAGAAGTGATTTCAGGGCCATGGCTATGTATTTTAAAAGAAATGAAAACACCTTATGACACCACAGTGATTAAAAAATCCTATCTGGTTGTTTCATCGATAGAGTAATTACTTTGTTTAACTAGACTGGAACCAATGACAGCAGGGCTGCTGGCAATGCCTGGTAATGAGCTGTCATGTCAATTGATGTTGGGGGGGGGCAATTACTTTAAAAAGCATCTCTATTATGGTCAATTCTTTATTCAGTAGACAATTCATGAGTGGCTTTGCACCTTTTTAAAGAAATGATTCCAAGAGATAACTGCCACCACTAGGGATTAAAATCCTACGCTGCTTTAGACTTAAAAGTTTAAGCACCTTTTAGTCCAAGGCAGTTAACCAAGAATTCTTCCAAGTGCCCTACCTTCAATAAGACAGACGCTCAAAAGTACTTGTTGAATGACCATCCCTCTTTCCAAAATGGAAAAAAGAAGGTTAAAACGTAAACATCAAGCATAACAAGGCACTCAAGTCTATTTTATTTAAGTAAAACCACGTCAACTAAGAACCAGCATCAAAAGCTTGGGAATCTATTTGTCAAAAATACCCAGCTATGAATGGGCTATATCCAGAACTTAATTCTTTCTGGTGTCACTTGTTTTATTTTTCCTTCTTTAAGGGAGTGGTTCTCAAAGTAGGTTTCCAATGTTGGCTGGTTTTACTTTAAATTTACCACTCACTCCAAGTGGGCTTCTGATGTCATTCCATGATCATCCTATATTTCTAGTCCTGCATGCTTTTATTCTCTAGGTGATGATTTCATCCACTGGCCTCTCTCCTCAAAAGCTCAACATCTCCTTCCCTGGCCTTCATTTACTCCATTTATATTTCACAAAACAGAAGTTTCTCCATCAGCTTCTAACCCCACATTCACCCACCTACCCACACCTGTGCCTGCTCTGTTTTTCCTCCTGCTAATGTGGAGGAAAGGTTCATCTTCTGTTCCATGAGCTCCTCAAGTTTCTCTTGAGGTCTAGAGCTCCTTTACTCTGCCCTGTTCAAGAATATCGTTCCAGCCATCTCCAAGCCCACCCTGCGGCAACATTTATCCCTCTCTACTGGATATCCTTATCTATACACTAAAGTGCTGTTATTTCTCCCAGCATTAAATTTCATTTTTGGACCCCACTTTGCTCATGATCTAAAATGTGACTTGCCTGCTTCCCTATAGTGTTAGATGTCTACATCATTTCTAAGAACAGTGAATTACTGACTTAAGTGCTTTTGTTCCTCATTTAGAGGCTCTATCTTTGGTCCCTGTAAATGAATGTGTTCTTTCTTGCCACTTTGAGGAGTTTTATGAGGAATGCATATAGCAGTAGAAAGTTAAATGTATAAAATGCTACAGTAACTAAAATAGCATGATCCTGGTACAAAAATAGGCACATAGACCAATGAAGCAGAATAGAGAGCCCAGAAATAAGGCTGTACATGTACGACCATCTAATCTCTGGCAAAGCTGACAGAAACAAGGAATGGGGAAAAGACTCCCTATTTAATAGATGGTGCTGGGATAACTGGCTAGCATGTGTAGAAAATTGAAGCTGGACCCCTTCCTTACATCATATACAAAAATCAACTCAAGATAGATTAATGACTTAAATGTAAAACTCCAAACTATAAAAACCCTGGAAGACAACCTAGGCATTACCATCCTGGACATAGGAACTGGCAAAGATTTCATGACCAAGACTCCAAAAGCAATCACAACAAAAGCAAAAACTGACAATTGGGATCTAATTAAACTGAAAAACTTCTGCACAGCAAAAGAAACTATCAACAGAGTAAACAGAAAACCTACAAAATGGAAGAAAATATTTGCAAACTATGAATGTGACAAAGGTCTAATATCCAGCTCCTACAAGGAACTTAAATTTACAAGAAAAATCCCCATTATAAAGTGGACAAAGGACATGAACAGACACTTCTCAAAAGAAGACCGAAGTACAACCAACAACCATATGGGAAAAAGCTCAATATCACTGATTATTAGATAAGTGTAAATCAAAACCACAATGAGATACCATCTCACACCAGTCAGAATGGCTATTATTAAAAAGGCAACAAATAACAGATGCTGGCAAGATTGCAGAAAAAAGAGAATGCTTATACACTGTTGGTGGGCTTGTAAAGTAGCTGAACCTTAGTGGAAAGTGATTCCTCAAAAAGCTAAAAGTGGAATTACTATTTGACCCAGTAATTCCATTACTGGGTTTATACATGGAGGAATAGAACTCATTTTACCATAAAGACATATGTACGTGAATATTCATTGCAGCACTATTCACAGTAGCAATGACATGGAACCAACCTAAATGCCCATCAGTGACAGAGTGGATAAAGAAAACGTGGTACATACACACCACGGAATACTATGCAATCATAAAAAAGCATGAGATCATATCTTCCGCAGGAACATAGATGGAGCTGGAGGCTGTTATCCTTAGCAAACTAACGCTGAAACAGAAAACAAAATATGGGGTGTTCTCACTTATAAGTGGAAGCTAAGTAATAAGAACTTATGAACACAAAAAAGGAAACAACAGACACTGGGGTCTACTTGAGGGAGGGTGAGAGGAGGGAGAAAAGCAGGAAAGGTAACTATTAGTTACTGGGCTTAATACCTGGGTGATGAAATAATACGTACAGCAAACCCCTGTGACACTTGTTAATGTATGTACAAAAGCTTCACATATACCATAAACCTGAAAAAAAAGTTAAGTGTGCTTACGAGCTCTGTGAATCTGCTGAAATGATGGCACATGACAGGCTGTCCTCAATCATTCACCACCACTCCCCACCCTGGGCCAAATTTCTCTGTGCAAGAGTGGCTATTTACTTTGGTTACAAGATAAAAATTTATGTAAGTGGTTGAGCCTAGATAGGAGCACTAGTTTCAGAAAAAATGAAACTATATATATTTCTGTGTTTTTTCCAAGGCCAAGAGTAGTTTTGTCCTAAGACAACAGTAATCAGTATTTTTTGCTTCTGTTTTGTTTTTGTCTTCTTTACACTCTTTAACTACTTTATACCTTTCACATCCCTTATACTCTTTTTTTTTTTTTTTTTTTTTTTATTTAATTTATTTATTATTATTAAACTTCAAGTTGTAGGGTACATGTGCACAACGTGCAGGTTTGCTACATATGTATACTTGTGCCATGTTGGTGTGCTGCACCCATCAACTCGTCATTTACATCAGGTATAACTCCCAATGCAATCCCTCCCCCCTCCCCCCTCCCCATGATAGGCCCCGGTGTGTGATGTTCCCCTTCCCGAGTCCAAGTGATCTCATTGTTCAGTTCCCACCTACGAGTGAGAACATGCGGTGTTTGGTTTTCTGTTCTTGTGATAGTTTGCTAAGAATGATGGTTTCCAGCTGCATCCATGTCCCTACAAAGGACACAAACTCATCCTTTTTGATGGCTGCATAGTATTCCATGGTGTATATGTGCCACATTTTCTTAATCCAATCTGTCACTGATGGACATTTGGGTTGATTCCAAGTCTTTGCTATTGTGAATAGTGCTGTAATAAACATACGTGTGCATGTGTCCTTATAGCAGCATAATTTATAATCCTTTGGGTATATACCCAGTAATGGGATGGCTGGGTCATATGGTACATCTAGTTCTAGATCCTTGAGGAATCGCCATACTGTTTTCCATAATGGTTGAACTAGTTTACAATCCCACCAACAGTGTAAAAGTGTTCCTATTTCTCCACATCCTCTCCAGCACCTGTTGTTTCCTGACTTTTTAATGATCGCCATTCTAACTGGTGTGAGATGGTATCTCATTGTGGTTTTGATTTGCATTTCTCTGATGGCCAGTGATGATGAGCATTTTTTCATGTGTCTGTTGGCTGTATGAATGTCTTCTTTTGAGAAATGTCTGTTCATATCCTTTGCCCACTTTTTGATGGGGTTGTTTGTTTTTTTCTTGTATATTTGTTGGAGTTCTTTGTAGGTTCTGGATATTAGCCCTTTGTCAGATGAGTAGATTGCAAAAATTTTCTCCCATTCTGTAGGTTGCCTGCTCACTCTGATGGTAGTTTCTTTTGCTGTGCAGAAGCTCTTTAGTTTGATGAGATCCCATTTGTCAATTCTGGCTTTTGCTGCCGTTGCTTTTGGTGTTTTAGACATGAAGTCTCTTAAAACTTATTGAAGACTCCAAAGAGGTTTTACTTCTAGGTTGTAAATATCAGTGGTCACTGTTGGAAACTGAACAGAACCACTACTATGATGCTTATATAATGATGCAAAGGAAGATAGCAAAGATAAAAGCATTGCATATTAATAATATCTCGGTAATAGGACAAAGTTAGTTCTGGCCTCATGGACCCCCGAGATCTGTCCTAAAATCAAGTGTCAGTTTGTTCCAGAATGTGAAAGAGCAGAACCAAAGACACAACTTGGAAAGTAAAACTTATTTGCCTTGGTTTTTATAATACCTGAATCTGGAAATCTATAAAACCTGTTAAGATACTAGCAAAGCTTTCTAAATTTTGATGAGCTTATTTTCCTTGTTTACTAATATCTTCATCTGCAATATAAAGTGTTATCATTTTTGTTGTGTGTAATCTGTCTAGATAATAAAGATTTTGTTCTCACCAGAGTGACTTCTACACTTTGAATTGACATCATGATGTCCTTGATTATTAAGAAAACAATGCCGGGTGCAGAGGCTCACACCTGTAATCACAGCACTTTGGGAAGTCAAGGCTGGTGAATCACCTGAGGTCAGGAGTTCGAGACCAGCCTGACCAATATGGCAAAATCCTGTCTCTACTAAAAATACAAAAATTAACCAGGTGTGGTGGTACATGCCTATGATCCCAGCTACTCAGGAGGCTGAGGCAGGAGAATCACTTGAGCCCAGGAGGCAGAGGTTGCAGTGAGCCGAGATTGCACCACTGCACACTCCAGCCTGGGTGACAAAGAGAGACCTTGTCCCCGGAAAAATAAAAAGAAAACAAGCAAAGTTTCCTCACTTATAAAACAGATAAGGTTTTCCACAATTGTATAATTTTCTATGCTTATTTGTGTGTTTTATTGTCATATCTTACTCCAAAGCACCCACCTCTGAGTTTAGTTTTTTTTTTTTTAATTTTGCTTTCACCTAATCAGATTTTTAATGTACAAAACATCATAAAGCTTTCAGGACATCTGTTACACCTAAAACTGTCTTTGAAATTTCATAGAGGGTTCCTGGAAATTCACAAGGATTTGTTCTTCAGTCATAAAAAAAGAGGAGCTAGAAGTCATCTGGTTCATTTGCTCTGTTACTACTATGAGTTGTATGGGAAAAGTCAAATAAGAAGAGTTGCTCAGCCTTCCCTAGATAAAATTTGCACTGAAGAATATTATTAAAGTAAATATTCAGAAATTATAATCCTTAGGGGAAGTTCCAAGAGATCTGTCACTGTCTTCACTGCACATGATGTGTTTCCATTTGTCAAAGTCTTGGTTATGCTTTGTCTGATGATGTAGGTAACAACAGTATACCTCAGACATCGGTCAACATGGCCCTTCAGCCAAATAAGGCCCATTACCTGTTTTTATAAAGTGTTACTGGAACATGGACAAGCCCATAGATTTCTCTATGGCTGCATTTGCACTACAATAGCAAAGTTCAGTAGTTGTGATGGAGATGTTATGCCTCACAAGCCTAAAATATTTACTAATTGGCCTTTTACAGAAACATTTTGCTGATGTCCCATATAGTGTTATCATACATAAGTTTAGTTATTATTAAAATGCTTACTTGGCTACAACCTCACTTTTTAAATTTAAATCTAGCAATTTTTAGACCAATAGATTTCAACTGGGGATGCACATCAACGTTACCCATGGAGTTTTATAAAACTGCAATTATCTAGAATCTACTGCAGACTTACATAATCTTTTTACTTGATATTCTTGCTATATTCTTAGTATGCTAGGTATATTATGCTTCAGGATTATTACGTGCTATGTATCAATATTTTTTTCTGCTGTGAAAATTATGTTCATTATTTGTATAAATCATATATAGCATTCCCTCTTTTCTTTGAAAATAGCCTTAATCATTATTCTTAGAGACATTTTATCAAAAACATTTTTGATTATCTTTATTATCTTGTTTTGCATGCCACAGAAACAACCAGATTTCCTTGTCAGCTGGATTATTCTTGACATGAATTCTCATTAGGTCTTTCACATTTGCAAATTGCCAATAATAAAATAACCACAGCCTTTTGAGTCTCTGTCATCTACCGATAGCTTTTGTTTTTCTGTGACTCTTCCCTGAAAGCTCTGCAATCAGATATAAACCCTCTTATGGCCCTGAGGAAAAGGACTGAATCAGAAGGCATCATCTGGGCAATTTTTCAGATGATAGAAAAATTTTCAGATTTCTTTTTAATCAAAAACTCTGCTCCATGATATTGCTACTCAAAACTCCAGTGGAGCAAGAATTAACGACCTAGGACTGAATTAACTAATGAAAGAGATTATATTGCATTATTTGTTTGCAATATTTGTTGATGTTAGCCTAATATCCTATATTTTGATTAGATAAGGAAGCACTTTTCTATCTTCTTAAGCTTTTGATAATTCATAACAATTTGGTAGGCTCTCTTTTTGTAAACTGAAATAAGACATTTGCAAAGGACATCTGATTTCTTTTTCATGGACTCTCCTACCTTCAATTCAGAAACTCTTATTGAATCCCCTTACTTTACATGACAGTATATGTATTTGCATGGTTTCAATGTATCTGTCTTCCTTTTCTACCAGAACATAACAGGAAATATTGGTATGCCTCCAAAGCCTTGCCTGGTATATCATATTTTAGGATGATGTTCTGTTAATCAGGTATACTAAGCCACACGTAAGAAAGTTAGATGGCCTTTTAGGAAGCCTTTGCAAGAAAACTGACCAGGTACCTGGCTTTACAGGATCTCATCATTGTGGGTATGGAATGTCATTTTCTAGTAGGTCAAGAGTGTTGAGGTAATTTGGGAACCTTGAGAAGGGAGAAATTTGCCCCAATTCATAGATAATGCAGGAGAAACCTGGTAAAATTTCTTGGGCATGGCCTCCTGGCCTTTGAATAGCAAATGACAGAGCCCTTAAAAATCTAATCTGAGAATCCTCATGAAAACTTCCAGCAAAACAAACTTAAGCTATCCTCCATAGTAAATGAATGCTTGTTTCACCTACTTAAATGATCAGGCTAGGCCTGAGACCAGTCTTATGATCACAAATAACCTTTTTTGAGATTATTTTTGGTCAAAAGGTGGAAGACTATGATAAGCAAACTAATGATTAGTATCTCCAATGGAAAGTTATGCTTCTTTTTTTTTTTAATAGAACAAACCCTTCTAAGTTATCTGTTCTCTTTCATTACCTTTGAACAGTTTTATGACTCTGTAACTTATAACTAATTTACAGCAATGAAAAATAAGTCTTGCCTATAGACAAACAGATGAATTCTGCCCAGTATATTTAGAAAGTCCAATTGACTTCTCTGTCCCCTATCCCAAGGCAAAAGCCAATTTTGTGTCTATTTACACATTTGTTTCAGCATTCTTTATTCCATGTAAATGTGTGCTGCTCTTATTTCTCCTTTGAATTGGCTGTAACATCTTCCTTGTGTTCTCATTAAAAATTAGTTATATAATAAAATCTTAAACATGTATTAACATTTTTAAAAATTACCTTCAAAGTTTCCTTTCAAATTGTCAAATTAACTTGAATCCCACCTCCCCATATGATTGAAACCTATGACAAATACAACAGTAGGAGGAAAACAAACAAAAATCCTAACATTCCAGATGTTAGGAGAAAAATGGTGGAAAAAATAAGCACATAAGTCGTACAGTGTATTCGAAGGTGATAGTGTTATAGAGATAAATATAAGTCACCAACTCTGTGAGCTGCTGTTCTGGAAATTTAACTCGCTTGTACAATTTTTCTGTGGGATGTAACAAAACCTAGAACAATAACCCTTGGAAATCCTCAGTGCTATTTATGGCCTATCAAGGGTCCTGATCTCTGTGACTTATGTCATAAAACAGTAGAAATTTGGAGTCTAGGGGTACTAAGACGACAGCAACAACAACTTTCAATAAGTGACATACTGTACCAACTAGTGATAACCTTCCTCCCCTTAGGTTACAAAAGACAGCCTCAGGCATGTGGACTTGAGTGTTTATTTGACGGACTGATTTTTTTTTCTTCATTAAATGAGTAAAGGTTTATACTTCACCATGTGTGCCTAGCTCTTTGGGAAAGAAATCTAAGTTCACTGTATCAACTGGAAATAGGCAAGTTTGATCAAAGGGCATGTATCTGGGCATTAGTGCAATATTCAATGTGGTGGCTCTAACTGGGCAGAATTTATTTTTTAAGTACAGTCTACATTACATATTTGTAGGAAATCAGAAGCCTGTGATTTTCTTTACCATTTCTCCTAATAAAATGAGTTTATAAAATATCACTCATTCTGTCAGTAGATGCTTTGCCAACCAGAATAACCCACAACTTTGAAAAGCTTAACTTACCATACTCATAACCCACATGCCAGAAAGTCTCTGGAAATAGTATAAATGGCCAAAATAATTACGAATCGGTGGTAGTGATGGCAGAATCTCCTGCTTTTATACAAGACACATCAAAGCACAAAACGTGCAAGCTTGAAAGAATTCCTCATTGACTATCAGCCTACCTTAGAGAATTCTAACTTCTAAAAAAGTAATTTCTTTTGAAATAACTTTCTTTATTATGAAACAGTAACAGGCAAATTACCTACAATCACATCTTCATGAAGATTTCTATTCTGAGAACTACATTTTCTGGAAATCAATGGAAGGCTAATTATGCCCGAGTAGTCCCTGATGCTGAAAGCCTGGGCGCAGGGGAGAGCACAGAGGAGATGTGGATTGTTTCCTCGTGAGATGGTATCTCTCCTCTCCTTTTGGTGGTAGGCATATGCATCTGTAAGTAATTATAGAGAGAAGCATTCTGACTTTCAGTTCTTTCATCTCTGTAGATGATAATCGGAGAGATAGATACTAAATTAATATGAAGAATAAAACACGAGAAAACAGAAAAGAGCTGTGTTAAATTTTGGTGCTCATTCTACATCCTTTATTTCACAGGGTGTAAAACCTGATTCACAAAGTGTCACCTGATTAGGGGAGGGAGGGGGAAGCTTTCTTCAGAAGAATGGGATGCCTGTACTTTCCCTGCCTCTTCCATGTGCAATTTCATTCCAAGGGCATCAAAGCCAGGGCTGCTCATAGGCATTATCCCTTTATTTACATGCTCTCCCCTTATCCTGTTTTCCAAAGATAAGTGTTTGTTTAACAAACAAAATGACTTTTTTTTTTCCCTGCTAATATGTGTTCCCTGATGAGTTTTCCTGACAAGTTGTGTGCCATTCACTCTGCTGGTTTTCTTTGCAACATTTCTCCCTTCCTTCTTTTCAGCATGGCTTATTGTTCATTATCCCTCCTCTCTTTGGCTGCAGAGATGGACACTGATTAGTCCTATCCAATGAACACATGGCATCACCCTGACAACTACTATTGGTCAAGGAGACACTTCTTCCAATTCGTCTCAAGGAAACTGACAGGAAAAATTTATGTCCTCATGCTTGAGAGTTTGGGTCTCTCTTTCCTGTGAGACAGAAACAAAGAGGTACATGGCCCCAGTTGCTCCAGTAGCATATTTTGAGCATGAATTCTTGAAGACTCCTGGAGACACTGACCACAAAGAACCTGAATCCCGACTTCCTATACATGAGAACACACACATCTCCTTGGTATTCAAGCCGCCTAGAGTCAGGTTTTTGATCTTTGCAGCCCAAAATATTTTAAATAGATACAAGATTTGGTGCATCTTTTCTTCTAAGCATTGAGCCTCAGAAGGTTATGTTGAGTAACTAGACCTCTGATTTAAGGGTTATGTATTCCAATCTTGTGGAGGTTTTTTTCATTTATTCATTCAACATGTACTTATTTACTACCTGAAGTTTACCAAGAACCTTGATTAACACAGCCAGATAGAACCCCTGTCTCTCTCACTTATGGTCGAATGTAGAGGTTCTTAAGGTTTGTGGTGCCAAAGACCTCTTTGGAAATGTGGTGAAACCTGTGCACCCCTTCTTAGAATGCCTTTAGATGCATAAGACAAAATGCACAGCATTACAAAGGAAGTCAGAAGTCAGACATGTTGAATGACAGTAATCAAAATGCTTTAAGAATTTTGACACTGTTATGTATACATGCTTCTCTATTAATGCCTTAAGTAACAAGATCAAGGCAGCTGGTTTAATAACCAGCATTTATAATGCAATTATAATGCAATTATAATGAGGAACATAAATGATATTTTGAGATAGCCACAACAAGAGTAATGTGATGGGAATCTGTGAGTTTTAACATGTGCAAAGACTCCATGGCAGGGCAAATCATGGCAAGTGTTAGGGATTGAAGCCTGTGTGGCTATATCACAGAGATTGGCAATGAGGAATATGAATAAAGTTGCATTGGTAGACATTGGCTATCTGTTTTATTTCTGTCTGTCTTTCTCTCTCTCACACCTCCCACCCCTAAAATAACTTTAGCAAGAGAACTGCATGCAAAATAGCAATAAAATAACTGTACAAAAGAAATCACAGATGTCGCTTTTGAAATGAATGTGCCTATCCATCGATTCAGTTAAACATAAATTTCCCCAGAGATGCTATACTCTCAATTATAATAAACTTTGGTTAAGATGATATGGGCAAATTATAAGGCATTTTAATAGGTAACTTAAAATCATACATTAAGGACGAACTGTTAAAAATTCATTTTATGATGGGGAAACTGATGCCCAGAGAGGAGAAGAACACCAGAGGGCACACAGGTAGACAGGCAGAACTTACCGCAGCCCTGGCTCTTTAACTCTATTTCACTACACTCTGTTGCTTCTAAATACCCCGTTCAACAGGACAGGCATAACTAGGTCATTTGTGTTGCTTACCAAGAGTTTTTATTGACAACTAAGAGCTCTAAGGAGTAATCCAAATAGAATTATCAAATTCTAAACTTGTCCCTCTGCCAGCCCCATCTCACCACCTCAACCCCTGGGATCTAGAATGAGAATTTTATTTGGTGTGTCTCTCATTTATTCCACATTTCTCTGTGATACAGAAAATCCATTTCCCACTAAATTAAAATTGCTTTTTCATCCTAACAAACACTATACCCCTGGTACACACCAGAATAAAAATAAATTGATTTTTAAGTATCCACTGCAAACAACAACAACAACAAAAACAATAAGAAGCATAAAAATCATGGTGCCTCTGTGTGCCTTCTGAACAATTTAGCTATGAAAATGGATTCCTATTCTGCAGATAGCAATTGTGTCTATGATGGCAACATCTTTGGACAGTTTAGTAGCTTCAGTAAAAACTTCAGTCTCTCAGATATTTTGCAGAATGATGCTAAATGACCTGTTTGGTTGAATTGTTGCTAAGGTGATAAGATAGCTAATGAAATAAACCACTGTATCACTCAAAAAAGAGGAACTTTCAAAGGGCCTCAATAGCCTATGTCCTCACTAGTGACCCCACCCTCCCACGACCATGTACATCTGAGTCCAGAAACCAAGCCTTCCATTTTGTGCTCCCGAATCAACAGCAGGTAATTGACAGCCTTACTTAGGGCTTCATGATTTCAGGTTGTCATTAAGCCACCTGATTTTCAAGAGTATAAGATTCTTTGTCAGTTAATCTTATCTGTCCTTCTGACAATCCCCCCTCCATAATAAAGCTGTAAAATACTTTATCAGTCATATAAACATTGCCTCTTTCTGCAATGTTTTACTAGCTATAGAGTAGACATCTTTCTTTGGATGCTGAAGCAGGCACAGATGTCCCCATGTCAAGCTCTGGATATAAGACCAGAGACAACAACCTCTGGATATAAGACCAGAGACAAATACCTGCTTCTGAAAACCACACCCCAGGTGTTAATGTGAAAACTGGGTACAAATGTTTTGAGGACTACTATTTCTCATCACTCGGGATACAGGGACTAAAGCTTAAAAATATTTCCACAATATATCATCAAGTGATCTGAACCTCTTTGGGGACCTACAACAGCCAGGGTGAAGTAAATGTATTTCAGTTTTATGAAAAGAAACAGATTAACAAAAAGATATTAAAATTCACAGTGTTGAATTTTGTATGGCAAACATTAATTTTACAATAAAAAATCAAGAACTAAAAATAATGGAAACGTCAATATGTAAAGACATCAAGGTACTCTCAGTGCATTATGGGAAACATAATTTGCATATAGCCCATTAAATGAAATCAGTTGCTGCCACTGATGATAGGCTCCTAGGAATGTCACTGAGATAGGAGTCTCTGTTCTCAGATCTGTATAATAAAAGGGCTTAACTATATCATTTCTACAGTCCCTTCCAGTTGAAATATCTGAGTAGAAATTATCTTTCAAGAGGAATTTATGGAGATTTAAGAAAAGGATTTAAGTCCCTGCATCCTTGCCCTTTGGTCTCATTAACTATAGATATCAAGATATCTTTATATCATTATATTCAAGCTTGTAGTCCTTCTGGAAAGAAATTCATGTCTCAAGTCCTCAATGGTCCATTTTTAATCCACCAAAATCAATTATTGATTATTTCACTATTGACGTAAACACTTATTTTTTCATCATGGAGAAGCCCTTCTGTGCTGTCAAGAAGTATCTGTGCCCAGCCCACTTTGAAGTGTACCTCATTAAACACAGAATTGCCAATAGGATTTTCAAAAGCTTAAGCAAAGATGGAAATTAAAAAAAAAAAATTTATAATTGTTCCGAGGATTATAAAGTCCTACTTTATTTTCTTATAAAGGACAACTTCAAGATCCTTGCAATCGACCCTCACAAGCAAGATATTCCTTTCATGATAACTGATAAACATATTTTAAAGAAAGTTCCTTTGCTCTATTATAGGGTTCAGAGTCATTGTATCTTTGCTGGGGAGAATGCTGGATAAATGGGTTAGATATGAAAGCTGAGTCTGCCTGTGTTATCAAAGGACAGGTTGTTGGTGTCAGCGTTCACTGTGGCAAAGATAGTGCTCATCAGATATCCATGTGCTCCTCAACCTCCCCCAGGTATTCTCACACTGTTCCCCTACTCCTGCAACCTCAAAGGACATGTGTCCAAATAGCACAGCTAGAGGATAGAGAAGAGCTGCCCAACTTTCATGAAACTTTACTTTGTTACCCGCCACTGGGATGTGGGGATTTATCTCTTACTGCATCACACCTGTGCAGCTCTACGTTCCTTATCTGCAATATGTCAGATTATGATGACTGAAGACCCAGAGTCCTAAGACCCAGAGATGCTTCTAATTTGCATGCAAATTTTGCTGATTGCCAGGAAACAAACACCTGTATCCTAGGGTCAAGGAATTTGTTCCTTTGGTCTTCCAGAGAATGAAGCTTTCCCTCATTCTCTGCTTAGGGAAGTAGAAAATGGGATGAGGAGAAAAAACTGCCTCAAATGTAATAAGAGATCTGTTGTCCATCACCAACTTCCCATATTCCTCATTTATGATGTGTCTTGGTCAACCCAGGTCTATGCTATTTCCTAGATGAGCCTTCTTGCATTCTTGGTATCTGCCAGCACTATAGGATCTATTTGTTGAAACTTGTAATTCTAACTTCTAATGTCATCCATGGTCCTAGCAAAAAAACATACTTTAAGATCTCATCCTCATGGAAACAAACAAAAAATGAGCCACACCTAGAAACAAAGGTACCCTGGATCAGAAGCCTTTTTACATGCACTGTCTAATAGATAGAAACCTCATATCCTTCATGTGCATAATGACCCCAGGATTGATGTGCTAAATCCAGTATATTTGAGTCTGGTAATGGAAGATCATGGAACAGTCTGCTGGACTGCAGGGGTCAGCAAACTATGGTCCATGGGCAATTTATAGCCTGTTTTTGTGTGGTCTACAAGCTAAGAATGGCTTTCACATTTTTAAAAGGGGATATAGTTTGGATATTTGTCTCCTCCCAAATCTCATGTTGAAGTGTAATCCCCAGTGTGGGAGATGGAGCCTGGTGAGAGGTGTTTGGGTCACTGAGGCAGATCCCTCATGGCTTGGTGCTGTCTTTGCAATAGTGAGTGGGTTCTCACAAGATCTGGTCATTTAAAAGTGCATGGCACCTCCCTAAACTCTCTTTTTGGTTCCTCCTCCTGCCATGTGAGATGCATACATCCCCTTCGTCTTCCACCATGATTGAAAACTTCCTGAGACCTCCCCAGAAGCAGATGTTGCCATGCTTCCTGGAAAGCCTGCAGAACCATGAGCCAATTAAACCTCTTTTCTTTATAAATTACCCAGTCTCAGGTATTTCTTTACAGCAGTGCAAGAATGGCCTAATACAGAAAATGTCACAAAACCAAACAAGCAAACAAACAACAAGCACATCACTGTAATAATGATCTCCTCACTCTTCTGAACTTTAAAGTTTCCTTTTCTTGCAAGATTACTGTCTTCACCAGACAAAGACTTAAAGACACCCTCTCTTGATCCTATAACCCTCTCCACCTACTACCCGGGTCCTCACAGCTGTGCATGTGCTTTACGAAATCATGACAGTGAAACCCCTTGAAAGCCTTTATTATGCTCACAGAAGCTCTCTCTCCTCCCATTCTCCCTAGCATCACTCTAGCCAGGCTTTCACCAATACCAGTCCATCAAATCACTCTTGAATTTTGCAGTAATAAGCTCAATGTGATGCTCTAGTACTTCCAAGCAGCATTTGAAAAACAATGGTTCATTCCCTCTTTCTCCTCACCCTTTCCTCAATCACTTTTTGGGTAACTGTTCCCTCCCAGTTGCCCTCCTCTCTATTGCGATATTCTTTTTCAGCTCCTTTGCTACTTCCTCTTCTTCCCTAGTTTAAATATTGGAGTATCTTGGGCATCATTCTTACTTTTGTATCTACAATTATGCCCACATGATCTCATCTAGTCTCCAGGTTTCCTGTATCATTTGCAGTCTGATAATTCCCAGCATCTCTCCTGAATTCCAGAATTGTGTATTCAACTCCTAGCTGACATCTTTACTACCATTCATAAGCATCTCTATGTTACCACGTCCAAAGTTGCCTTTTTCCTGCCAAACCTGCCCTCTCCTCTAGTCTTGCCTTTTCAGAAATAACTCTACTGTTGACACAGCTGTACGCACAACACCTGTGGAGTCATTTGGATTTGCCCCTTTTGTTTATAACACATATAGCATCAATCACCAGATTTAAGTCTAGCTCATCTTCACATCTCCCTAATCAAACTGTTTTTACCTCTAATTCATTCCTCCAGCCCAGGCTACCATGGTCTTTTGCCTTGATTACTGTAACAGTGAATAGTGCCCTGGCTTATCTTCCTGCTTCCACTTTCACCCCTAGAGTCTGTTCTTCTCCAAGACAGAGTGGTCCCTTTAAAATGTTTAGTCAGATCATGCTCAAAATCATCCAATGACTTCCCACACAATGCAAAAAACCCTGAAATTTCCCCTCATGGCCTATACAATGTCAAGGGATCAGGGTCCTGCCCCCTCCTGGACTCTTTCCTGCCTGTTCACTGCAGACACAGGAGCTTCCTTACTGCTCCTCTTGCCAATCTTACCCCTGCCTTGGTGTCTACCTGCCCTTGCATTTGCTCATCTCTGGCCTGGGCACTCTTCCCTACTCCCACCTCCAGTTATATTCATGACTCCCTCTCTTGCTTTGTTCTCTATTCAAGAATACTCCCACCTCCAAGACGGTGTCCCTGACCACCCTCTTACTCTCCCTCCCAACACATCACAGCATTTAAGCAATTGATATATTATATACTCATATTTAATTTAACCACTCTCTCACTCTCCCTCCCATCATATCACAGCATTCAAGCAATCGATATATTACATATTCATATTGGAATTGTCTACTTCATCCCATAATGTACACATTCAACAAGGATTTGACAAAAAGAAGAAAGAGGAAAGTATCTAGCAGACTCATGTAAAGGAGTTTAACCAATTACATTTGCTTCTAGATTCTTCTCATTACTACTTCAGCTCATGTATTACCTCCTCACTGAAGCCTTTCATGACTACCAATCAGAAGTAGCCCTGCTCTCTCCAGTCATTCTCTATTCCCATGCACCTGTCTTTGTCTCTTCAGAGCACATATCATTATCCAAAATGATGTGTAGCTTTATCCAATTACTATGTAGATTTCATGAAGCACTAACTTTTTCAATGTTGTTCACTGTCCCCAAGGCCTAGATAGTGCCAGGCACAAAGTTGATATTTGTAAATACATATTGAATGAATGCATCAATCAACAATTGACTGAATAGAACATTTCTTTGCAATAGAAGGCACAAGAGGACACAGGATAAGAAAATGAGGATTGTATCAGAAATACACATGTACAGACACACACACACACACACACACAGAAAGGAAGACGGGAATAGAAGGCACTTTTACCCACCCTTCCACAATGATGAGTTGACACTTTTAACCTCATAAGAAGTTGGGTAACTCACCATCTGCTGGTTTCTCCTAGACCATATATCTCTTCTTGTGCTCTGTGTGGGGGCCCTGAGCTTTGAGAAGAGCCTGCAGATGCTTTTGCAGAGGCCCAGATGGTGGTCAGGATGTGTCTGGAATCTCAAATCATCCCTGGCTGCGGCTCACCTCTGTAACCTGCTTTGATCTGAAATGCTTCTGATGGGTTTCCAGAATGAATACTGCTGAGGCCTGTCGGGAAGACAGGTTTGGAAGTTTTGCATTTTTGGAAATGCACCCTGCTGTCAGTAACCCCTGTTTGTATTTACATAGAGGATGGTGAAAAACAAATGAACTCATTAGGATGCCAAGTAAAAGGGCAATCACTCTAACCTGGGAACATGGTGAATCAAAAATATTATGTCTTGCTTGTTCCTATCCCCAGTGCCTAGCACACTGGCAGGGCTACAGGGTGCAGTTATGCAGGCAACACATCGCACAACTCCATGGGGTGGCATTCTCATCATAACCTATGTGAATAACAGTCCCTGGCATTACACAGGATGCAAAATACAACCTGCATGGACCTACACTGTGGTTATGATTCACGGCACCTGGACACAACAAGGTGCTGAATAAAATTCACTGAATCAATGAGGGATTTTTTTAAACAAAGCCTAGGGGGCTAATTTGCTGTCTGGGAACTATCTCAGATGGCCACTGGACAGGTGAATGAGACTTGGAATAGTCACATCATTTCAGAAGAAAGGAAGAAAGAATTGGGGTCAGTAGCCTTGGAACATTGCCTGTAAGATTTGCTCACTTCCTGGAAGTTGTAGAACTTGCCTACATAATTGATTTGATAAAATGAGTTCCCCCAAAGCTAGGAAAGTATGATGCTTGTATTGTGAGGAAATCACTTTCAGTGGTTTGCTTCCCCTTCTGTGGATTGTGTCAAGGGTGTAATTTTGGAAGCTCTATCAAATGTGCAGGTGCTTGGGAAACTTCTATCTGGCCTCCCTGACCCTACTCTTGCTCCTCCACAGTTTTCTTCTTACCAACAGTCCAAGTGGTCATTCTAAAACATAAATCAGTTTCTAAAGCTTCCCCTTTTTCCCCGTCTTGCTCAGAATAAATTCCTAAGCCCTACATAAATAGCCACTGGCTACCCCCACCCCATTCTATTTTCTACTTCCATCCTTTACACTCCAGCTTCTGTTTCTCAAGTCACTCACACTCTCCTCTGAGCACCTTTTCCCTTGCTTTTCCTTTTGCTATTTCATTTCATGCAGGTTTATGCTTGAAGAGCACCTCCTCCAAGAAGCCCTCCTGACCATTCACATCTCATATAGGAGTCTCAGTAAGATCTATCTCCCATCTTCCTCTACTTTTCCTGTCTTTCTATCATTTTCTATTTGTTTGTTTGCACATTGTCTCACTTTTCCATACAATATCATTTTCATGAGGGCAATGAATTTGTCTTGTTCCCCTTTCCATCCCTGGCACCTAAACACATATGTGGCACATGGTGGCTTTTTGTAGACATTAGTGGGATGCATGAATAAATGTTTGAAATTGGAAAGTGCCAAAACCCAGCAAACTGGATATAACCACAAAATCACTGGAATATAAGGCTATGAATATGGGGTCATTCTTTCACCATCTGCTACCTGATAAAATCGTAATTTAATGATACCAAAAGGAGAAATTTGGTGAGGCAATTGCCAGAAGCAATGATCTCATCAAAATAGTATTTTAAATGCAAAAGTGTTATTGTCGAGTCAGAGCTGCATAGAAGGATGCATTTGAAAAGATACTTTATCTAGCAAGAACACTTCCATGCATGGAAGTGCTCTTACTAAATATTGTTACATTATTGTGTAGTTATGTGTGGAAGCCCCATTATCTTATCCATGGAAGAGGTTACCAGTCCACTCAGGTCTTCTCAGGTTTAAACTGTTCCTAGGCTGAGTGCAAGGGTAGGATTGGTGCTAGAATTCAGTTTCCCCATGTTTTCCAACACAAACTAGCTTCTCTCCAGCAGCGGACAAATGGCATATACAAAAGTCGCCCTGTCACCTTATCCTCCAGGTTCATCTCCTACCATGCCTATCCTAGCTCACACTACTCTTCTAGTCATTTCTCAAATAGCTTTGACATGCTTCTGCCTCAGCACTTGCTGGTCTTTCTACCTGGAATACTTTTCTCTTAGATGTCCTCAGGGTTTGCTTCTTTACATCTTTGTGCAAAGGTCGTCTTCTCAGTGAGCCCTGCTCTGAGTCCTTATTCCTAATAGCAGACTGTGTGCCCCATCCTGGTATTTCTTCTCTTATCTACTTTTTAAAAAATATTTGCCACAGTCTGATTTTCTCTTTATATTTCATTTATTCATTTAAAGTCTGTCTCTATCCACTAGAATGCAGACTTGGGAATTTATCTCTTTTACTTGCTCATGCCTCCTCTGCATGCACAATAGTGGCTAGGATATAGCTACCCACACATATGTATATGAATATTTTAACATAGATACATACAGAATGAATTAACTCATTCCATCCTCACGAAAACCTTGTGAGACAAATACTGTTGTTATTCTCATTTTACAAACAAGGAAACTGAAACCCAGAAAGATCAAGTAATTTGTCCAGGGTAAAATAATTGATCATTTTTATTGTCCATATCCCAGAGCATTATGTGAGTCAGGTCCTGATAAGCAACTTTCTTTGTCCCTTTCTGGCTCTGGGACCTTAGAAAAAAGACCTTAGAGGCTTTTGTAAGCCTCTATTTTCTACTCTGTAAATGGGGATGTTATCAGTCCCTATTTAGAGTTTGGTGTGGAGTTTCAAAGAGGTAATCTATACGAAATGTTCAGACTGGTGATTGATACACAGAGAATGTTCAACAATTGGTGTTCTGGGCTCTGATTTGCACCATCATTTTTAACAATTCTAAGTAGTATATTTTGTAGAAGTACTATAATGCACTGTCACTTCCCTTTTGTTAGCTACTTACATTTTGGTGAACATTCTGGTACTTCTATCTTTGAAGAAGTTTCTAATTTCTCCCCTTTCCAAAAATCCTAGAAATGGAACTACTGGGTCAAAAGTTATTCATACTCTAAAAGCTTTTGATATATAGCATAAAACTACCCTCCTTAAAAGATTTGATCAGTTTGGACATTGATTTGTAATAGGTAAGAATATTCATTTCTCCCACATCCTCACCCCATCACTGTGTATTACTGTATGTTTTCATCTTTACTGTTCTGAAGACTAAAAATTATATATGAGATTGGACATTTTAATATATTCATTGGTAATCAATTTCAACAAATAACGTCAACATCAATTCCTTCATTTTAGAAAGTCCTTTTTATGTTTAACAGTGCTTGGTCATCCTTGACCATTAGCTTTGTCTACACAATCTTCATGACATACTCCCTTAGCAAGATTGATCTTGCACAGGCTGTTCTTGCTATAAACCTACTTTCTTAATTTCTCAGACATTAGTGTACATGGCTCTCTCTAAACAGTTTATTGAGGGTAGAAACTGTATCATACTGCACAACAGATTCATTCATTCATTCTTCCATCCAATCCACAGGGATTTATTGAGCACTTACTATATACCAGTCACTGCTCAGCACTCTAGGGATACAAAGCAGAACTGGAGACAGACCAAGGCCTTGCATTTAAGGTACTTTCATTTTAATGAGGAGTTACAGGTACACATGAACAAACCAATAAGTGACATAAGTTACTGATGAATAGGAAGAAACAGAATATGACTGGGGTGGAGCTCACTTTAGCGGGGGTGGAGGAGAGTTAAGGAAGCCATGATATGTGTCTGTAGGCTGAGCTTTAAGTTCTTTGAGAAGAACACAGCATGAGAAGGTCTGTGTGACAGCCTCCGATAAAGAAGGCACATCCTGAACCAAGGTCCTGGGAAGGAAACGGCCCTGGGGTTTTCAAGAGCAGAAATACTACCAGCAAGACTGAAGAGAAGTCAGCAAGGATGAGAAGAAATTGGAAATGAAGGTCAGAAAGCTAAGAAGGCAATAGATTATCTAAGGCAGGTCCGGTAAGCTTTTCTGGTAAAATTCTGGTTTATAAATATTTTTAGCTTTGCAGGTCATATAATCTCTGTCACAGCTATTCAACTCTGTCTTTGTAGCAATAAAAGCAACCATAGGCAGTACGTAGATGAATGGATGCGGCTGTATTCCAATAAACCTTATTTATAAAAACAAGTTGCTCATTGGACAGGCCCATGGCCTGTATTTTGTGATCTTGAGCGAAACCTCCTGGGCTCTAAGAAAGAGTCTGAATACTGTCCTAATTGTAATGGTGGCAGGGAGGAAATGATAATAATAGTAACAATAGGAAACCCTGGAAGGTTTTCTAAAAAGCAAGTGATGTGATCCTCACTGGTTGGGGTTGCAGGTCATGTTACAGGTGCTTTAAAATTGATTGTTAAATAACAGGGGGACATTCTGAATGAAAAGGAAATTATTTTAAAACTCGATCTCCTAGAATATCTAGCTCAGGGGTGGTAGGCACTGAAGGAATAAAGATAGTATCACTACAGGGAACAAAAACCTTTCTTAGTTGCTGTTTCAGAACATCTACTAGTCAGGGTTCTTTTTTAGACCTGTATGAAGGGAGGCCTTGGATCAAAAAATCACCGTTGGTTATAAGTCAAGCAATCAATTGGAACATAAAGCTGAATGGGAGCACACAGGCACATTAGAGAGACAATTTTCAATTTTAGGCATCAGAGGACCTATTATAGATACCAGTGCTTCTGCATCGGCTAGACTGATAGTGTCACCATTAAGAAATCATTTCCTTACATTTTCTTTTCCTAATAACTGCAGTGGGAAGCTGGATTTCTATGAGAAAATCAAATGATGATTCCTTTCATTTCCCAAACCCCTTTATTAGGATCTAAAATTCAATAAGCTTGGTTACCAATCATCCACACAGCTCTCAACCCTGGAATAATATGGGACGTCTCCTCTTACCTGGCCCCATTTCTAGAGATTTCAGTCCAAGGACTGTGCCATTAACTTGCCTCTACTGTTTATTTACTGTTGCCATATTGTCAACAATGAAGCATCTTAAGATTCTGACCCATTCTTAGTACACTGTAACTGGGTAATGTCCCAATTTAGAAACTAATACAAAGGTTCCAAGGCCTTCTAAAACACTTATCCCAGCCAGGCGCGGTGGCTCAAGCCTGTAATCCCAGCACTTTGGGAGGCTGAGACGGGCAGATTACGAGGTCAGGAGATCGAGACTATCCTGGTGAAACGCCGTCTCTACTAAAAAATACAAAAAACTAGCCGGGCGAGGTGGCGGGCGCCTGTAGTCCCAGCTACTCTGGAGGCTGAGGCAGGAGAATGGCGTGAACCCAGGAGGCAGAGCTTGCAGTGAGCTGAGATCCGGCCACTGCACTCCAGCCTGGGTGACAGAGTGAGACTCCTTCTCATAAAAAACAAAACAAAACAAAACAAAACAAAAAAACACTTATCCCTATGCTGTCCACTCACTGAAGATTTGGAGAAAAAAGATCAGCATTTAAGTTGAACCTCAGTATATGGCAGTAGAAACATCTATGTGGTTCTTTACTCTTCAGTTAATTTCTTTAAAAAAATAATGCGCAAGGCACTTCCATACCTCAAGATCTAGAACATGAAAATAAAAGAGAATGATCTGCTTGCTGGGTTAAAACCAAGGGCTCCATTCATCCGGCATTTGGTGTCACACCAGGCAGCAGCCCTCACCTTATCAACAATTTAATTTGGCCATGATGCCTCAACCCAGTAACTTTGACAGGGAACTGGGAAGGTTACCAGAGAAACACAATGGAATTGACAGAATTGGAAGGCAGATTTCGCCAGCCTAAATATCTGACCTTGATGCTAAAACCCAATCATTACAATCTGATCTAGGGCTTTGGGTCTGTTAGCCAGAATCTCCCAAGTATGAACAACTGACTCCTTATATATAAATCAAGCCTTTTTTGGAAACAATCTAAGTCCTTCGCAAGTGATAAATCACTAACATGAGATCACATCTAAGTTGAAAGTGAGGATGAAGAGCCTGCAATATGAGAAGGAAAATGAGATGTTTTGTTTCAGTCATTCATTTGTCCACCAATAGATTTCTACTGATTACTTACTGAGTGTGAGTTTCCTCCTGCAGGTATATAGAGACACCGAGAGCTTCAAGGAAGTGCTAGTTTAGTGGCATTAACTTGTCTTTTACATTCCTTGCCACAGTATACCTTGCTCTATGATATCTCTATTGACTATTTGTGACCTGTTATCTTCCCCAACACCATCACATACATGAGACTTAGATGGAAAAATGTGGCTTTTGTTGAGTTGGGATATTCCACAGGGGTCCTCTTTGAAGCCTGCAATTGGATACCTATTTATTTGAGGTTGTTCACTTCTCAATGCTTTATGACTCAAAAACTTTATGGCCAAACCCAGTGAGACCAATAGAGCCAAATGTGGTCCTGAGCTGGGTGGGTAGAGAGCAACCAAATGTATTATAATAGGTAACAAGCTGAGCCATCTGAAGGTGCATAACTCCACAGCAGGTGGCATGTGCCCTGAATTCTTACACCCCAAGTGCAAGTCATTGGAGGATAGCTTTATTCATTAGGAACTGCTTACAGTTCAATAGCCAGAGATCCATTATACTCAGAAGAAACTAGTGTTGTGGTAACGTACTGAGAATATACCAAAACAAGGAAGACTGTATATGGGCAGTATTTCTAGTATATGGATATTTTTCAACAACAATTCTTATGATTACCCATAATATACATCCATTATGATGGTGTTGCAGTCTCATTCCAATGTCTCATGCTTTACTTGGGGAGGGAGGCCATAGATTGAAGTCAGTGTTCAAGTTTCCTCTCCACCAAATATCCTGTGAAGCAGAGATGGGAGGAGAATCATATGCTGAGTTCTCATCTAACGTTCTTTGGTATGAGGGGTTCGCTGGCCTCTTTCTGAAGGGGGACGTAAAGGTACTATAGGTGACTGTCAGTTCTGATCCAATTTTTGCTCTAAGGGATTCTTCTCATTCTTCCGCACCCTACAGGTTGTGTGCTAACCTGGGTCTAAAAATATGAGCTTTAGGAAAGTCCATTTAAATCATGATTGGTAGCCAGTGCCTGTCTTTCCAGGGTAAAATTCCACATCTTAACTGTCATGCAATCTATTACTTATAAGCAATGAGTAATTTTCTAAAGCATAAGCCCAGACAAGTCACACTACTATCCTATAAATCATTGAAATACTTCTCCCCTTGTTTAAAGAACAACATCCAAGCTCCTTAATAGGGCACACAGGATCTTCTAGGGCTTTACCTCTACCTGTCTTTCCAGTGTCAGCTCTTACAGTCCTGCTAATTTATACTACAGCCTCTCCTGACAGTTCCCCCAGATATATGACTATTTTACCTTCTGGGGACCCTCCAGCCAATGCCTAGATAGACATTTTGCTAAGGGGAGCCTAGGGTAGAAGAATAAAGTTATCCTTTACTGAGTATTTACCATGTGGTAGAGAGTGTTTAAAGAGCTTTACATACTCTAATTTGCACAATTCTAATATCATTACAAATATATTTCTAGGTTCAGTACTGTGCAAATAGGCCAGTTGGCATAAGGCCACTTAATGATTACATTTCAAGAAAAAAAGAGGAAGAGGAGAGAAAGAGAAGGGTTTCCGTACAAAGCAATTTGTCATGGGTTTATGAGGTATAATTAATATACAATAAACTATTCATGTTGAAGTATGCAAATTGATCAATTTTGACTTACATATCTGTGAATCCACCTCCACAATCAGGAGAGTGAACAAAATTTTCTCATGCCCCTTTGTAATTCTTCAGCCCTTCCCTGCTTATTCACAGACAACATCTGATTTCTGTCACTACAGACTAATTTGGATATTTAAAAATTGATATAAATTGAATCATACAGTATATATGCTTTTATATCCGGGGTCTTTTAATCAGCATTATTTGGAGATTTATCCATGCTGCTCAATGCATCAATTGTCCATTGCAGTTTTTTTGAGACAGAGTCTGGCTGTGTTCCCCAGGCTGGAGTGCAGTGGTGTGATCTTGGCTCACTACAACCTCTGCCTCCTGGGTTCAAGCAATTCTCATGCCTCCACCTCCCAAGTAGCTGGGTTTACAGATGCACACCACCATGCCTGGCTAATTTTTGTATTTTAGCTAGAGACAGGGTTTCACCATGTCAGCCAGGATGCTCTTGAACTCCTGACCACAAGTGATCTACCCACCCCAACCTCCTAAAGTGCTGGAATTACAGGTGTGAGCCACTGCACCCAGCCTGGTCCATTGCTTTTTACTGCAGAGTAGTATTCCCTTTTGCAGATAAATCCATCCCAATTTGTTTATCCATTTACCTTTTCAGGAACACTTGGGTTGTTTTCAGGGTGGGGCTATTAGAAATGAAGCTACCAAAAAAAATCCTCATGTACAAGTCTTTACATGAATACACTATTTCCTTTCTCTTGAGTAAAATACATAAGAGGAATGGCTGGAGCAGTATGGTAGGTATATGTTTAATTTTTAAAAATACCTGCCAAGCTGTTTTCCAAAGCGGTTGTACCATGTTTTATATTCCCACTGGGAGTATATGAGCATTCTCGTTGTTCTTTATCCTCATTAGCATCTTGCATCATCAGTCTTTTGAGTTTGTATGCTAAGCAATTTCAATATTTTATTTTACTTAAACCTAGATGTAGGAATAATTAGACCTATGGTAAAGAGGAAAGAAGTGAAGACCAAATAAGTTAAGTGATACATCCAGAATGTATAATGATTAGGCTCAAAGCAGTATAGGATGGTGGAGTAGAAGAAAATGCCCAAATAAACCAGCTTCTAGGACCGGAAGAAAAGAGGGTAAATGAGACTGGAAAGAATTCACAATTGGGCCAGTATTGTGACCTATAGTCTATGGAGCCGAGGATTTGGCAGTCCCCTGACTGCCCATCAGCACACCAGGCTCTGTTATGGTTTCCTGTGCTTTGAGAAAGGTTATTTCTGAAAATGAGAGATGGTCTCTGATGCTTTGAGAAAAGCTAGGGAACAGACATGTGTCAGTTTATGCCAGTTCTGCTTATAAAGGTGAGGCCTGGGTCCCTATGGCTGTGTCTCTTAGTGGCTGAGGTCTCAAAGTGCAAGAAACCTAGGGGGAGAAGTGAGCTCCAGGGAGTTCTCCATGGGAAGTGGCAGGAAGATTCAAGGTCTGTTGTTGAGTCTTCCCTTTTAGAAGGAATTTCTCTTTCTGAGTATCCCTCTGTTCAAACTTTCAGTGATTAAAACCTTTCTTTTAATGTTGTAAGCTATTCCCTTATTTGTTTTAGCTCAGTTCAGTTTTATACAAGCCCTTGATATTTACCTGCTGAAGTAGCTCTTCTAGCTAAAGCAAGGGTCTAAGATGGTTGGGACTCCATTTATCCTAGGTGACTGCATCTGAAATTAGTTGATTCATTATGGCAGGAAGAAAAAGGACTGCACTATCCCAAGCCACTGCTAACACCAGCCTTGCAAACAGCTGGTTTCTGACAGCTGTTTAGAGAGAAACTCAGTTATCACCAAGGTCACAGCAGGCAACAGAAAGAAAATAGTTTCATAGGCTTCTGATAGAAACACGAACAGACAAAACCAAACAGCAGAAGCAAGACCTCAGCAACCAGTATGAGTTCCTATCACAGCATGAGTGCACAAACGGCATCAGCAAAAACTATGTACTGGGACACCTCTTTCTCCTGTGTTCCAAAGCAAGGTGAAGATTCTTACTAAGCATGCTAGAAGAGAAAATATGGATTTTTGTTTTAAAATAAGTTTGGGTATGTGTGTAAATATGTTTATGTTTATATGGCTGGAAGTTACAACCAGATGATTGGACAATGATTGTCTCTAGGATGTGGGATAATGAGAGTTCTCTTTCTTTGGCTAGTTGTTGTTGACAATAGAGATTACTTTGGGAGGCTGAGGTGGGCATATTACGAGGTCAGGAGATAGAGACCATCCTGGCTAACACGATGAAACCCCGTCTCCACTAAAAATACAAAAAATTAGTCAGGCGTGGTAACAGGTGCCTGTAGTTCCAACTACTCTGGAGGCTGAGGCAGGAGAATGGCATGGATCTGGGAGGCAGAGCTTGCAGTGAGTCGAGATCATGCCACTGCACTCCAGCCTGGGCAACAGAGTAAGATTCTGTCTCCAAAAGAAAAAAAGAAATTAAATAGTGGGCAATGTTATTTTCTAAATTAAACAAATTTTGAAAACTGTATTTCTATTGAAATAACAAAACAACATAACACAAAATAAAAGATAAGACTTACTCTACTCACATATTTTCCTAATGCTTAAAAAGTCCAAAATAGCTTTCAAATTTGCTCCATCTTTTCCAGTCCCTTAAGCTTTCTTCAAACCAGTGCCATCTTTCGTCAAATTATTATAATAGATACTCAACTAGTTTTCTTACCTCTAGCTGCTTTTCACCCTCAAGCACTATTTCTAAAATTCTCATTTCAAAATACCCTATGCTCACATTTCTCCCACATTTAGAAATTTCTGCTGACTCTTCATAACTTCAAGGAGAAAATTCAAACAGAGCCCTTCACAATTTGGCCTTGCTGCTTTTTACTATATCTTTGCCTCTGCTATAGAGTCCAGCCCTACAAAACGAGAGGGTGGTAGAATTGCATCAGAGGAAAGATCATGCAGAATTCAACAGGCACATAAGTCAATAATTCCTCTTAAGGTAGAACAGGTATTTCAGCTTACAAGCTACAGTATTTTAAATTAACTTGACCCACTATATGGAAAAGATGTGACTCTTGCCAAAAGTTAATTTGGAATTCACATTATTCCAAAATCTGCACATAAAATGGTGTTTCATTAATTCTGATTATACTCTCACATTTTATAAGAGTCAAAGTCGTGTAAGTGCAATCTGTCTCTTCTCTATGTGCTATATGTTGAAAACACTGTCCCTCACTTTTTAACATGTAATATAATTTCTTACTACATTGTCATGCCACTTTTTCTGCCTCTAAATTTTAGTGCACTTGTCGTATTTTCTGTGAAGCTCCTTCTCCATATGGCTGTACTTCATTCTTTGTGCTACAACTGTCATATTTCTCACACTTAATTCAGTGTTTGTTTGAAGACCTACGTTGACCATTAGTGTATGAGTTCCTAATGGAAAAGAACACTGTTTTTTTCTCTGCATCACAGTCCTTAACAGAGTACCAGGGGCACAGTACATGCATTGTAAGTTTAATTACTGAAATACCATGAGAAAAATTTAAGCAAACCAAATAGTACAGAAGCATAAACTAATATGTAGCTTCCTAAGAGAACCAGGGCTGCTCCTTGCTGTATGGCATTTGGCAATTTAACAATAAAGGTTTGTAATCAGAGACAAAACCAACAAGAATTAAGGCACACCCCAATTCCCTGACTATTCTTTAAGTAGATTAATCTTTACAAAAACTATCATTGGTTTTCACACAATGACAGCAAACAACTGAATGGGAAGAAGTATCAAGAATCCGAAACTAAATCAGAAATAGCAATGGATTTCAAATTCCAGCTCTGATTTGTTAATAGTCCTTGTCTTAAAACTGTATAAAAAAAGATTTCAAGACCATACCAGAGTACAGGGGAAGTGTGTCATAATTGATTAGTGATGTCTGCCTTGGGTATGGATGGAGAAACATTTATCTACCTGCCAAATATTTCTGATCCCTGTATTAGTTCTGGGCAGATTTTACTTTGTGTTTAGATTCTGAGGCGCTATCTGTTATATGCAGAAGATCAAAAGGTCTTGGTCTATATTCTCAGCCTCACAAGAAATACTACTGGGGAACACCAGTCTACCTATTCTATTGGTATCTCTGGTCCCAAGACCAGGGACTTGGTTCTGACTTTTTAATGGTCTCTGGCCCAAGTCTTGGGACTGATGCTTCATTTAGACATTCTAATCTTTGACTTTGTCTTTGACTGTGGATTAGTGTCTTTCTGACCTCCTGGTTCCTTGATTTCTGGACCTTCGCTTTGCTTGAAATGGGAGTTAATTGATTCCCAAAGGTTCTGAAGTTAAGAATCAAGTAAATATTTACAGGATGTCTTCTGTAAATGGGAAGAAAGTAGTAAGGCTTTTAAAAAGTATGGTTGGTGTCCACTGGCATTTTTCCAGCAAACTTGAAAAGTGAATAGTTCTATGCCCCATTCTAGACCTGTCAAACCAGTAGGGGATTACAGGGTTGGGGAGACGTGACAATTTGTTAAATTCCTCAGGGGATGATCATGAACATGAACACAATTTGAAGAACCACTGAGATAAGAACCCTGAACTGGCTCAAAGTTTGCCTGTAGTTGCCCCAATTCGGTCATTTAGTGACCAAAGGCTCCAGTGCAAATCAAGTTACTTAAGTTTTGTAATGTATTCTGGTTCTGTTATAATATGCACAGAAAAGTGGCCTGTGGATGCCATTTTTGAGGACACAATTCTTTCTTCAAGCCACTTTCCTTTTTAGCAATTTTCTCTGCCCTTCAATTGCCTCAATCTTTTTCTTTTTCCTCTTCTTACCATCCTCCTATCTAAACAAACACACTTGTACACAAAGGAAGACCTTTGAGAACCTATGATCCCATTCCTTGTGTATCAAGATCATTTTCCCTTTGTAGAGTGACATTGCACAAAGCATGTCTCCCTGCCTGTGTATAAGGATATGTTGACTTACCTAGAAAGCTCTTCAGGCAATAACTGGCTACAAAGCTCCAGATGAACATATCATCTATAGAATTTTTCAGATTTTGACAGGATAGGCTGCATGTTCCCTACCTGAAGCATACTTCTTTTCCTAGATGTGCAACTCTCTGTATAGATACAAACACAAGGCAAGCTTTTGCTTTTTATAGAAAATATTCTAGTCCTCAACAGATAGTGCCAGAACAAAATAATGGGATGTTATTACATCACACTGGGCCAGCCAGCTTCCACTGTGCTATTGACGTACCAGTTTTAGTGTGTTCTTGCATCATTACATCACCTAAATATAATTCCTGAATCATTCCCTTGTGGTTAAAGTTCACCACGTCCATCCCTGGCCACGTGGTAAGATGCTCATTCTAGAAGTCATGGGGTTAACAATGATAAAACAAGATAGCAGTGGTCTCCCATATCCTCCTTAATAAAAGCAAAAATAAGCTTCATGGGGGTTAATATTTTGCAAAAAAAATATAAATAAATAAGGAAAAGAACACTGCTTGCTCTTTATGTTGTGCTAATAAATTTGACAGAAGTTTTTACAGATATTCCTAGCATAATCAATATAAATTCAATTTCTTGAAACAGTAAATTGTTATTACTGAACTCACTGCCTAATCTTATTTTTCCTGTTATAACTCTTTGATTTAAAACACTTAAACTGTTAGATCTAAAGAAAAATGAAAAAGCTGTGATTTTGTAGGTTGCTGGCTTGGCAAAAATCCCTTCTGATGTGATCTCTTTGATAATGTGCTACTTTCCACATTTTAAATGCCATAGTTTCATGTATACATGCTGGTATTTTCTCATTGGTTGTGCATGCTTCTCTAGCCATATGCCTATAAGTGGATGTGCATTTTCATATAATAACTTACTGTTCCCATTTGGCAATTCTGTGCCTTTCATTGTGTCAATCAACCACGTAAAATTTCATAACCTATTGAGAATACCCAAAGAAAAATATGTGCCTTCTAAAACTCTGGTATAAAAAGCATACTGCTTGAAGACAACTTAAATTTCCCCAGACTCCAATTCTACCAACACATTGTTCTCTAGAACAACTAGAATTCAATTCCTGAAACCTTGTTTCAATTTCAGGTTTTTAAATGAATGTATAAATTATACCTGTGACCTTACTGAAAAGATCCATAATCATGACTAGAAATAAAAAATGAAATGATAGAGACATATATTGTCAAACAGGCATTACAATCAGCCTCATCTATAAAACCACTATAATTATTTTTCCTTTTAATATTCCTGAAGAATAAACTTATGGGAAAGGTTTTATGTCTTTAACCTGTTGCATGAAGTATTCAGTTGTTTTAATAACAAAATAATTATTATCTCCATAGGCTTTTATAATACTCATCATTCCCTATAAAAAGTTCAATAGTTATCAACTTACCAGCATATATTTGGGGATTTTTTTTTCTTCTCTCTATTGTATTATACCACTCTAACTCATATTTTACTATTCCCTTGGCCCAGGAATACACAGAAGAAATAAAATGATATTCAAGTTGGTTTCACAGACAGTAAACATACGTTATGAAATTGAAACATGCTACGCTTATTGAGCATATATTTTAGAAGAACTTTCTCTAAAATACTTTATGACTAAAACCATAATCTGGAACTATTCACTCTCCTTGATTTTAGATTCTGTGTGGCTTCATGAAATATTTACTTTTTAAAAACACAGTTCAAAATTATAGCCCCTCTGAATTACACAATTTAGGTAAAATATATCTTTTCAGCTGGAAAACCAGATGCCATTAATCCTTTGTATGATTATATGGAGAACAGAGGTAACAAAGAAAAACTAGAGTAATCTAATTCTGGGATATACAGGTTGTTGTAAATTTTTAGACATTCTAAGTCTATCCTTGTTTTTCCCACTTAAGTCCCTGAATGTTTCAGAGATTTGTCCAAAGTAACATGGAAGCAGACTAGACCCCTGATGTGCTAACATCTAATCAAGCTATCCCTAGGTCCTCTTGTGCTGATTATGTCAGTTAGAACTCTAGGTCACAGTTGTACTAACCTGCCAGAGCTGCCTACATCCAGTGAAAGACACCATACCTTATCAGTATCAATATATTAGGGTTGATATTACATGAAACTATAGCCACATGGGTGAGTATAGGAGTCAGATGTATAAGAATCATGTCGGAATCTGCCATAGAATTGTCTAAATCAAAGATTCACAAGACTTATAACTACCTGGAAGGTGCGTGTGAACTAGCAAATATGTTGGCCTCAAAGTTTCACAGCTTGATGACACTAGCTCTGCACCAAATATTCACTCTTCCTCTTTTAGAAAGTCACGTCTCTGATCTCACTATGAATTGCTGGATGTGATTAATGTCCATCTAGTTGTAGGGAGACTACAGTGAAATGCTAACCAAATCTTTCCTATAGTCACCCACCTGGGTATATATTGTGCATATACAACTGGGCAACTCTACTCTGTTGTAAAGCTTGAGTACTAGATGCAATGGACAGCAATAGCCTAGGTAGCCACTAGGAAGAGATAGAGAGCATTTACACTGGTGATAATAATGACCATCACACACTCCCCAACCTGGAGGAGAAGGTACTATGCTCCTCTTTTCCTATCCCCAAAAAATATGTGGGTAAGTGGAGAAGGTGGGGAATAAATAAGTATGAAGGGTTATTTTAGATAGATTAGATAATTTTATACTAGATAATCTCTCATTATATTTAATAATTCTATAATTTAATTAATTTGAAAAGGCTACATCTGGTTGGTTTCCAGTGGAATGAATGTGGCTCAGTTTTAGATTCTTAGAGCATTGAAGCCTACTAGACCTTGAATTGGTTCTCTACTCTTGGGAATACCATTCTGCATATAGAGAACTTCTTACTTTATACAATCAATTTGGTTTCAGTACTTACAAAAATCAACACATTTTCAAAAAACATGTTATGATGTGCATTTTCACTTACCTTTTCCGCTGATTGAGCGGTGCCAAAAAAAATTGGAATGAAGGCAAGCCATACTATACATGTCGTGTACATAGTGAATCCAATGGGCTTGGCTTCATTAAAATTCTCTGGTACACCCCGAGTCTTGATGGCATACACAGTACATGTGACCATGAGAAGAATGCTATATCCCAAGGAGCAAATGATTTGGAGATCTGTAATGTCACACTTGAGAACTCCTCTGGCTTGCTCAGGGTTCATTGTCTTATGTTCATCATAGTCTATGATGATGTTGGGTGGATCAACACCAAACCAAATGAAAACCCCTAGAAGCTGAACTGATATTAAACTGGAAGTGATTGCCAGTTGTGATGTTGGGCTTATGAGTCTGGGAGCTGTTACTGATTTCTTGCCCTGCTCAAATATGCGATAAATCCGATTTGTTTTCGTCAAGAGGGCTGCATAACTGATGCACATACCCAAGCCCAAGAAAACACGCCGGAAAGAACACACTGCCACATCAGGTTTGGCAATCATCAGGAAAGTGATGATGTAGCAAAGAAAGATGCCCGTCAAAAGAACATAGCTGAGTTCCCGCCCAGATGCCCGGACAATGGGCGTGTCATTGTAGCGGATGAAAGTGGCCATAACAAAGATGGTGGCAATGATCCCCAACATTGCCAGGAAGACAGGAATCACAGCCCAGGGGGAGTGCCACTCCAGTTTGATGATGGGAATATCTTGGCATCCGGTTCGATTTTCATTGGGCCTCTGGTCATAGGGGCAATGCTGGCATGTCATCTCATCAAACTGGTACTGGTAACCATCGCAAGGCTCACAGGTCCAACAGCAGGGAGTTCCTTTCTGTGTCTTCTTTCTCTGTCCAGGCTTACATGGTAGTGTGCACACTGAGGGAGGTATCTCTCGGACTCCTTTACCCCACTGCATGTCTTCTATCTGTAACATAAGAAAGAAGAAGGTGAATCAGGCAGATTCTTCAAGAGAGTAGAAAAAGAACACCAGCAACAAACAGTACTCATGGCAAGTGACATTTCAGCTGTGATGAGGTTGAATTAGCTTTCCCTCAGCTTGCAAGAGTTACAAGTATGATTTGAGCCCATATCATAGGACTCCAGCATCCTCGCTCTTCACCATTAGTGTGTTCTCAACATGCCAGATCTTAAGAATTCCCTGAGGCAATACAAATTCCCTCTTCCCATTCCTGACTTTCCAAATATGAACATCCTGAAAAAGAACCTGAGGGGCTGTATTTATAACAAGTGCCCAGAGGATTCTTGTGAGCAGATAAATTGAGAAAAACTGGCATGCAGTCTACTGTCTTCCCCTGGGTAATAAGTGTAAATGTCCCCAATCAAGTAAAAAACAAAAACAAGAAACTACGGCAGTACGAAAAGCTACACTCACCTCCTTTGTTAGGTGTTTTATTTAAAAAAAAAAAAAATGTTCTAAAGTTATTTTGGATAATACTGCAGTGCTGGCTATCTTCCCTAAAATTCTGTAAGCATTACTGTCATTTTCACTGAGAACTTTTGCAGCAATGTGAATCTATTATCACAGGGGAGAAGTGGGGCTTACTATTGAAGGCCTTAATTGTATTAGACTATTTCCTATGAATTCAGGAATTATTTGATAAGAAAATAATATGGTCTGGAAACCTTTCAAGGTTGGCCATCCCCCATTTGCAGATGACATTTAGACTATCCTAGAGGAGAATGTATTTGCTTAATTGAAACACTGGTTTTCTGGAGGGCAACATAACCAGCAGTGTTCTGAGAAATAATGGCATTAGAAACAACAGGAAACTTTACTATTGGGTGGAAATCTCATTAGAGTAGGCATCTCTCCTCTTTGCCAGCACAGCATCTGCTCTTTCTCTTCCCTGGTATCAGTTCCTTAGATTTCTTTTCCATATGCTTTCTGTGCAGTTGAACTTACACTGAAGCTCTTGGGTTGTGCACATGACCCAGGCCTAACCAATTAGTATATTGTAGTGGTTCTCAAAATTAAGAATGCATCACAATCATATGGACTTGTTACAATAGAGTCTGCAAGATTTTCTGATTCATTGGATCTGGGATGTGGCCTGAGGAATATGGTTTTTTTTTTTTTTTTTTTTGAGATGGAGTCTCACTCTGTTACCCAGGCTGGAGTGCAGTGGCGCGATCTCGGCTCACTGCAAGCTCCAACTCCCAGGTTCACGCCATTCTCCTGCCTCAGCCTCCCGAGTAGCTGACTACAGGTGCCCGCCACCACGCCTGGCTAAGTTTTTGTATTTTTAGTAGAGACGGGGTTTCACCGTGTTAGCCAGGATGGTCTCGATCTCCTGACCCCATGATCTGCCTGCCTTGGCCTCCCAAAGTGCTGGGATTACAGGTGTGAGTCACTGTGCCTGGCCAGGAATATGCATTTTTAACAAGATCCCAGGTGATGCTGCTGAGGATTGTTCAGGAACCACATTAGTCAACTACTGATACATTCCAACCTCCTAGCCACAGATATTGGGTCAGAGATGGCATAATTATGTCCCAGGTCATAGAATTTAATTTCATGACTATTTCTGAGGTCACATAGGATAAAAATATTTGTTTTCACTGGACTCAGAGTTTCTACGGTATAAGGTGGCTAGTGCTGATGGCTAAAAGAAGGAGTTTATTAGAGACAGAAGCTAACATAGAGGGAAGTTAAGTGGAAAGACAAAGATCACTGGTGAGCTTGTTTGAGCTCCTGGATATAGTTATCCCTGAAGCAAGAATTTTCCTAGACTATGACATTATGTAAGCCAATAAATTTATCTATTTTAAAATACTTTGAACTTTATTATTATTACTTGCAACCAAGAGTCCTGAGCAATATATGCATGAAATAGTTTTAGTATTCACAAGTCACAAAAGATGTACTACCTCTGCAAGTTATTATACAGAATAATTCCAATTAACAATTAAGACTGATTTTCCCCATAAGTAGTTAATTGAATTTTTAATACAATTGAACTAAACAATAGACTAGAAAGATACTGGAAAGTCTGAGACATGTTTTCAAGTGCATAATTTTAAGAGATAAAGGCAAAAGATAAATAATATATTGCATATTGGAATTTCAGTGTTGTGTTAATATACTGAATGAAATGCATAGCAGAGAGTGATTCTTCCATCAATGCTTGAATGTGAACTACATTCAAATTCTGAATTGGATGTAGCTAACTCAGAAAAACAAATGGCTCAGGAGTTAAACTTGGTAAAACAGCATAACCTTTTAATGGTTGAATTTAAACTTTAACCAGAGACCCAAGCATCTTCAGATGACTCTAGTGTGAACTTATTTTACCAAGCACAAAACCCAAGTCAGCACTAATAAATCACTTACTATAAAGCACAATCTTCTCTTTCTCAATATGATAATTTTTGAGACAATAAGTCACTGGAAGCCATCTCAAAGTCATAAAATTAGGGAAATAACTTATGACAGGAGAGAAAGATATGCATTAACTTTACAAATGTCAAATTTCAAGAGTTGGAAACTAAAAAAATTGCTGGTATTAATACAACAAAGATAAATACATTTGCTTCATTTCAACATTAGCGGTTACTAATGTTCCACACAATTAAACTTTATAGGAATAAATGTAGGGCTCCTACAAATATATAAACAAATTATCATCATATGTAATACTTTACAGCCAGTTTCAAATGCTGCCAACTCATTATTTTTCCCTTGGAATAAAATAAAATACCTGGCAATGCTGCACAGCTTTTTATTTTCTCAACTTATCCAAATATATACAAGAGCTGTAACCATGGACATCACACTGACTGATCACTTCATTTGTTTTCAGTTTTCGTTTAAAGCAGGTTTCAACTCAATTTAATTGTATATGTTAAACCAACAAAGATTCCTCCCGCTCCAGATGGACAAAAGTCTCATTTACTCCCTTTGCTAACAAAAATCATTATTGAAAATATAATCTGTGTTCCATGAAGGTACTGATTAACCTTTAAAAGCTCTAGTAAATGAGAATTTTGTTAATATGATGTGTATCATTTGTATATATCTACACCCATCCACACAGATACGCTGCCTTGTTTCATAAGAAACAATCAGCTGCAAATGCCCATGGGTATCTATTTTAAAGGGAGATAATTATTTAATGCTATGAAAATCAAGTCTAATGTCAGTTTACTTTTCAAGAAGGCTAACAGGAATGTAAATTTCAAGTTTCTCCTAAACTCTGCAAAAAAACTGTGTTTCAGTTAGCTGGAAAGCCAGATGTAAGGTGCAGAAAGATTAAGAAAAAGACTGACGTGTTTATCATCTTCTTCATTAGAAGATGCAAGTTTACATTTCTCCATAAAGATGCATTTTCCCCCTGGACATCCAAGGTTTATGGCTTTAGGGTACCTGGTCTGCTTAGTAGGTGGCTCCTGGGGAAAGGCTCTTGAGATCCTAGCTTTTGGCAAGAGAACAGAACTTTACATCTCCATCTCATAGCAAAAACTGACACTATACATGGCAAATAGATTGCATAGATAAATGGATCAATAGTTTAGGCAAAGAGCAAATTATGCAGTTCTGGTCAAAGAAAGCAAAAATAAGTTGCTTGTAGAGTCCTAGTTTCATTCTTATACAAGTGGAACAAAGAACGAATATGCTATTGTTAACTTAAAAAAAGAAACTCAGACAGACACGCTGTCTGGAACAAAAGATTTCATTTGGGAAGAGCAAAGGGTTGTAACCCGGGGTGTGCAGCACACCCAAGCAAAATTAAGACAAAGGAAAGACACCCACACAAATTGCTTTGAAAGAAAGGTCACTGGTCTCAGAAACTCACTACAGGAGTTGTCATTAGTTCACCGGGGGAGGTAGTCATTGGTAGGCAACTGTCCTGATCTGAGGTTCTTATCTGAAATACTGTAGGCCAGAGAAAATTCCTGTGAGAAGCTCTTCTTGCTGTTTGCAAGCTATGAGCAAGACATTCAGGGATGCAAGTATGTCAGCTTCTTTGTTATGGCCCTCACTAACTCTATTTTGGTTAGTGTTTTGACATGTGACTCTATTTTGTACTTCTCACTTCCACACTGCCTTCAGCCTTTGAACTTTGATTTGTGCATACATGATGGTTGGAGCTATAGTAGCCATTTTTCAACAAGAAAAAGACAAGCTGGCTGGGCACAGTGGCTCACGCCTGTAATCCCAGCACTTTGGGAGGCTGGGGCAGGTGGATCACGAGGTCAGGAATTCAAGACCAGCCTGGTCAACATGGTGAAACCCTGTCTCCACTAAAACTACAAAAATTAGCCTGGCATGGTGGCAGGCGCCTGTAATCCCAGCCAGTCAGGAGGCTGAGGCAGGAGAATTGCTTGAACCTGGGAGGCAGAGGTTGCAGTAAGCCGATATTGCACCTCTGCACTCCAACCTGGGCAACATAGCAAGACTCCGTCTCCAAAAGAAAAAATTAAAAAAGCCTAAGACACACAGCTCATATGCTGAGGATGGCCTACCAATGACTACCTCCCCTGGTGAACTAATGACAACTCCTGTAGTGAGTTTCTGAGACCAGTGACCTTTCTTTCAAAGCAATTTGTGTGGGTGTCTTTCCTTTGTCTTAATTTTGCTTGGGTGTGCTGCACACCCCGGGTTACAACCCTTTGCTCTTCCCAAATGAAATCTTTTGTTCCAGACAGCGTGTCTGTCTGAGTTTCTTTTTTTAAGTTAACAATAGCATAAAAATAAAGAAGACAGAAAGACAGACTAAAAATAATTTACACCTCTGAAGGCAAAATTATGTCACCAACTGTCTTTAATGGTTAACCAGTTCTCCATGGGCCATCTACTAATTGTTGTCAAGCATTCCATCTAATACATTTTCTCTTATTTATGCATTTGGTACATGAAAACCTTCTGAGTGTATCAGAAAAATTCACCAATAATTCAAGTTCTTACATGGATAGTAGGCAACTCTAGAAAGAAATGGAAGTTTTTGTCTTTGTCTCCTGAGAATGCTCAGAAAAAGGTGTGGTAAAGTACTGAATTCAGAAAATAAGTTTTGACTCCATTGCTTCTGACTCAGACAGAATACAGAAAAAGCACCACCAGCTAAAGTTTTCTAGCACACATGTTAGGGGAAAAAATGGTGTCTGGCTCTAGTAGAGAGACAAAGCTACTCCACAAGGAATGTGCAGACCTTATAATCACTGGAATTTTAAAATAAAACTAAATTAGTTGCTGTCTTACTGCCAAACACAAAAACCAAAGAGATAGTTATAAACACCATTCAGGGCATCCATTTTTATGGAGAAGAGATCTGTTCCTCTCCCTACGCAGACACACTCTATCTAAAAGAAAATTTTATCACTTCAGGGATATATTTCTTGGTGAAATTCCATTTGCATATTTCCAAAGCTTACTCCATAGACCAAGCTGGCTGGTGCTTTTATTGCATAATTCTCTGCAATATTATTTTTACTTGTTAGAACCTTAATAGAATGAGCTAATTTAAAAAAAGAACTTTCTTATTAAAATGCCATTTGTTCATTAAAATACATTTTGTCCTGTCTAATTTATAGAAAAAAAGCTTTTTAGGAAAAATTCATAGGAATGTTGAATTTTCAATACTAGGAAAGAGCCAGGTTTTGGTTCTGATGAAGAGGAGTGAGGTAGAGGAGTTAGCAAGTGCTTGACAAGGAGTTCTGCAGCACCTCAAGACATTTTTAACCTCAGCCCATATTTTGAACATTAAGTAGCATGACTAGACAGTGAACAGAATTTAGGGACTCTATATTACAATTAAAAACATTGCCAATTCACATTCTACTTATTCAAAATTTATAATTATAAAAATCATCATTTTTTAAATGTACTCCAGGTAGAAAGAATTGTACACAGCATTATTATAATTTTTTTTTTTCTTTGAGATGGAGTCTCACTCTGTCACCCAGGCTGGAGTGCAGTGGCACGATCTCAGCTCACTGCAAGCTACGCCTCCCGGGTTCACACCATTCTCCTGCCTCAGCCTCCCGAGTAGCTAGGACTACAGGCACCCGCCACCATACCCAGCTAATTTTTTTGCATTTTTTTAGTAGAGACGGGGTTTCTCTGTGTTAGCCAGGATGGTCTCAATCTCTTGACCTCATGATTCGTCCGCCTTGGCCTCCCAAAGTGCTGGGATTACAGGCATGAGACACTGCGCCCAGCCAGCATTATTAGAATTTTTTTAACTGCAGCAGACCCTGGGCTTCCATGGAAGGATCCAGAACTGTATTTCACTGCAAAGCCCCAGGGGATCCTAGACGGGAGACTTCCCTAAGGTTTCTGAGGCTCAACTTTGAATTGAAGCAGTAATTCCTAATTTGATTATACATTTGAATTACTTGGGGATCTTCTAAAAATTTCAGAACCTGTACCATACCCTGGATAAATTAAATTACAATCTATGAGGGGCAAGAAATAGGCATTGGTGTGTTTCAAAGTTTCTCAGGTGATTTCAGTATGTGGACAAATTTGGGAACCACTGAACTAAAATCTCCAAAAGGCTGGGATGCAGAAGAAAATCTTTGTTTTGTTAAGTGAAATAGTGACTACAAAACCACTTATCTGGTGATATGATTTGACTGTGCCCCCACCCAGATCTCATCGTGAATTGTAACTCCCACAGTTCCCATGAGTCACGGGAGGAACTTGGTGGGAGGTGATTGAATTATTGGGGGGAGTCTTTCCTGCACTGTTCTCATGATAGTGAATGAGTCTCATGAGATCTGATGGTTTTAAAAATGGAAGTTTCCCTGCACAAGCTCTCTCTTTGCCTACTACCATCCATGTAAGAAATGACTTGCTCCTCCTTGCATTTCACAGTCAGCCATGATTGCGAGGCCTCCTCAGCCATGTGAAACTGTAAGTTCAATAAACCTCTTTCTTTTGTAAATTGCCCAGTCTCGGGTATGTCTCTATCAATCAGTAACATGAAAACAAACTAATACAGTAAACTGGTACCAGTAGAGTGGGGCACTGCTGAAAAGATATCCAAAAATGTGGAAGTGACTTCAGAATTGGGTAACAGGCAGAGGTTGGAACAGTTTGGAGGGCTCAGAAGAAGACAGGAAAATGTGAGACAGTTTGGAACTCCCTAGAGACTTGTTGAATGACTTTGATCAAAATGATGATAATGATACGGGCAATGAAATCCAGGCTGAGGAGGTCTCAGATGGAGATGAAGAACTTGTTGGGAACTGGAGCAAGGGTGATTCTTATGGTTTACCAAATAGAATGGTGGCATTTTTCCGCTGCCCTAGAGAACTTTGAACTTGAGAGAGATGATTTAGGGTATCTGGCAGAAGAAATTTCTAAGCCACAAAGCATTCAAGAAGTGACTTGGGTGCTGTTAAAGGCATTCAGTTTTATAGGGGAAGCAGAACACAGAAGTGTGGAAAATTTGCAGCCTGGCAATGCAATAAAAAAGAAAATCGCATTTTCTGAGGAAAAATCCAAGCCAGCTGAAGAAATTTTCATAAGTAACAAGGAGCTGAACATTAATCCCCAAGACAATGGGGAAAATGTCTCCAGGGCATGTCAGAGGTCTTCATAGCAGACCTTCCCATCACAGGACTGGAGGCCTACGAGGAAAAAGTGGTTTCGTGGGCCAGGTCCAAGATCCCCATGCTGTGTGAAGCCTAGGGAATTGGAGCGCTGCAGTCCCAGCTTTTCCAGCCATGACTAAAAGGTACCAAGGTACGGTTCAGGCCATGGCTTCAAAGGGTGCAAGCCCCAAGCCTTGGTAGCTTCCATGGGGTATTGAGCCTGTGGGTACACAGAAGTCAAGAACTGAGGTTTGGGAACCTCTGCCTAGATTTCAGAGGATGTATGGAAACTCCTGGATGTCCAGATAGAATTTTGCTGCAGAGGCAGGGCTCTCATGGAGAACATCTGCTAGAGCAGTGCGGAAGGGAAATGTGAGGTGGGAGCCCCCAAACAGATTCCCTATTGAGGCACCACCTAGCGGGGCTGTGAGAAAAGGGCCACCAGCATCCTTCAGACCCCAGAATGGTAGATCCCCTGACAACTTGTACCATGTGCCTGCAAAAGCCACAGACCCTCAATGCCAGCCCATGAAAGCAGCCGGGAGGAAGGCTATACCCTGCAAAGCCACAGGGGTGGAGCTGCCTAAGGCCGTGGGAACCGACCTTTTGCATCAGCATGACCTGGATGTGAGACATGTAGTAAAAGGAGCTCATTTTGGAGCTTTAAGATTTCACTGCCCTGCTGGGTTTTGGACTTACATGGGGACCTTGTTTCGACCAATTTCTCCCATGTGGAATGGCTGTACTTACCCAATGGCTGTATCCCCATTGTATCTAAGAAGTAACTAACTTTTTAAAATTTTATTTTACAGGCTCATAAACAGAAGAGACTTGTCTTGTCTCAGATGAAATGTTGGACTGTGGACTTTTGAGTTAATGCTGAAATGATTTAAGACCTTGGGGGTCTGTTGGGAAGGCATGATTGGTTTTGGAATGTGAGCACATGAGATTTGGTAGGGACCAGGGGTGGAAATGATATGGTTTGGCTGTATCCCCACCCAAATCTCATTTTGAATTGTAACCCCCACAATTTCCATGTCTTGTGGGACAAACTTGGTGGGAGGTGATTGAATTTTGGTTGGGGTTCTTTCCTGTGCTGTTCTTGTGACAGTGGATTAGTCTCATGAGATCTGATGGCTTTAAAAATGAAACTTCCCCTGCACAAGCTCTCTCTTTGCCTGCCGCCACCTTTGTAAGATGTGACTTACTCTTCCTCGCCTTTCACCTTCTGCCATGATCGTGAGGCCTCCTCAGCCACATGGAAGTGTAAATCCAATAAAGCTCTTTCTTTTGTAAATTGCCCAGTCTCAGGTATGTCTTTGTCAGCAGTGTGAAAACAGACTAATGTATCTGGTCTTTAATTCTTCATCTTGTGATGCACTATTGAGATGACACAAGGCCCTCAGTTTCCCAGCATAGAAATAAAGAAAAATTCTGAGCCCCATCAAGGGAAATTCCAGGTACCTAGCTAGCCCTGCCACCAGCAATTAGGGAAGTGAATGAATAACTTACTAAGCAAGAAGATAACAATAACCACCCAAGTAAGTCAGGGTCATGAGATGTTTGGTTCCCGATGTAAACTAAAGATAACATCTTGACGTATGTTCCTGATTTGTTTTCATAAACTGAGACCCCCTGCTAGATGAAAAATGCTGATTGCGGCCGGGCGCGGTGGCTCAAGCCTGTAATCCCAGCACTTTGGGAGGCCGAGACGGGCGGATCACGAGGTCAGGAGATCGAGACCATCCTGGCTAACACGGTGAAACCCCGTCTCTACTAAAAATACAAAAAACTAGCCGGGCGAGGTGGCGGGCGCCTGTAGTCCCAGCTACTCCGGAGGCTGAGGCAGGAGAATGGCGTAAACCCGGGAGGCGGAGCTTGCAGTGAGCTGAGATCCGGCCACTGCAGTCCAGCCCGGGCTACAGAGCAAGACTCCGTCTCAAAAAAAAAAAAAAAAAAAAAAAAAAAAAAAAAAAAAAAAAAAAAAAAAAAAAAAGAAAAATGCTGATTGCTGTCATGCAGACCTCACACAAACTGGAACTGGAAAATGAACACGAAAGTTCCCAGAATGCCCCCGCCCTCAACTCATTTTGAAAACCCTCTCACCCCTGCCCTTAAAAACCCTTGCATATAAGTCATCCTGGAGTTGGGTCTTTTTTTTTTTTTTTTTTTTTTGAGATGGAGTCTCACTCTGCCACCCAGGCTGGAGTGCTGTGGCATGAACTGGGCTCACTGCAACCTCTGCCTCCCAGGTTCAAGCAATTTTTGTGCCTCAGTCCTCCCCAGTAGCTGGGAGTACAGGCATGCTCCACCATGCCCAGCTAATTTTTGTATTTTTAGGAGAGATGGGTTTTCACCATGTTGGCAAGGCTGGTCTGGAACTCCTGGCCTCAAACAATCCACCCACCTTGGACTCCCAAAGTGCTGAGATTAAAGGCATGAGCTCCTGCTCCCGCCCCTGGTCAAGTTTGGGTCTCAAAACATTTGCTGAAACTTCTCCTCGCTTGGTGCCCAGCAATACACACCTTACTTTCTATGCAAATCACAATGTCATTGTTTGGCTTTGCTGCACTGGGTGGGAAGCCCCAAGGTTGGTTCAGTAACACTGCCTCTTTTTAAAAGTCTGAATGGGGCACCTAAAATGCTTAGTTATACTCTATTATGATATTATAATGGAAACATACAATGTTGTAGTGGAATCACAAATTTTCACAGTCAGGAAGGTCTTTAGGCTTAAGTTTCATAATGTCATTGGTTAAACAACTTAAAATGCCTACAGAAGCTGGACATATAAACAAATGAAGTTAGTGGGTAAAAGAAACATTTTTTCCCCACCCCAAAGAACCAAGTCTAATGGAACACAAGTTTGTTAAATTATATATCAAGAACGGATTTCATTGTATTTCTCCCTAAATGACCTGTATTTACTATTTTAATGCTTGCATTATCCTCAAAAACAAAAAAATTATGAGGAAGGTTCTTATCTTAAGTTTGCAGATTTCAAAACTCCCAAATTGAATAGTTAGCCACAAAAGTAAATCTAGGTCTGTCTTTGTGAAATCTTTCTATACCCTTAAGTAAAACAGACCCAATTTACTTGATTTCAGAATTTTTTTTTTTCTTTTTTTCTGGAAGAATCAGAACAGCCTTATGGGAAATCTTCAGAATTTTTTTTAACAACTTCTATGCCTTTTTAAAAAATACCATATTCTCAGATTGCCAAACAATATGCATCTGCTGATACCAGTTAGCTATCTTTTTTTTAAATTCAGTGTCACAAGTTATCCCTTTCTGAAATAGTTCTGCCAGTAGAGAAGCCATCTCCTTGTAAACAATTTATTTGCTAACTGCAAATGACCTCCTATTTCTTCTTGCTCTGTGATGGTTTCCTAAAAGATGTTTAACAATCAAGGATAGACATGTTTTATTCTAATTATTAAATACATTTGAAAATACTTTTTTAAAAGCCTGAATTTAAGAATAATTATAATGTAAACATAATTCACATGAATCTCTCAATGAAAAAGAATGAGTTGGGTTCTTATTTTAAATTTATTTCAAATTAAATGTGTTCAAAACTGGACACATAATCTGTACCAGGGGCTGCCAAGCTGGCCTATGGGTCAGAACCCATCCATGGCCTATTCTGAAAATAGTTTTATGGAAACACATCCACATTCATTGATGTACACATTATTTTTGGCTGCTTTTATGCTGAAACAATGGTAGAATTGAATAATTGGGAATCCATAGCCAGAAAAGCCTAAAGTATTTACTATCTGGTCTTTTACAGAAAAAAAGCAGCTGATTCAGATCCAAAGAAAGCAGAAATACAAATCCTTAGTGTATGGTAGCTTTATCTATTCATAAGCCAGAAGTTAGGGTCATCTTTGATATTTCCCTTTCCCTTAACCACACATATTTAAATTACCAAAAAAACGTATGTCAGTTTTATGTCATGCAATAAATGATTTATATCATCAAAAAAACTACATACGAAGTACTTACTGAGTTCTGGACCTGGTTGAGTTGCCAGGAACAAAACAGATAAAGGTTACTTCCTTAGAGAGTTGAATCCTCCTTTCTGATCTTTGCTACCATACGCTCTTCAGCGAAAGCTTTCTGTCCAGTTTCCTCATCTCCCTTTCCTGCTGGTCTTCTCCTAAGAAAATTATTGCACGATATCCAGCACTATCCTTTTAATGTGCAGGTCTAATCATGTCATCCTTTTGGTTAATATGATCAGTGACTTTTCATGCAGGTCTAATCATGTCATCCTTTTGGTTAATATCATCAATGACTTTTCATTGCTCTCACACCTCCCATATAACTGTGCACAGTCTGGCAGAGATATCCATCAGCTGGCTTCACTGTCCTGGCTTTATCTGAATTCTGTGAAGTTTCCTGTCCCACAGTGGCTTTCATGTCACAATATACTGCTCAATAACCCTTAGGCTTACCTAAGTTTTGTTCAGGAAGTGCCTATACCTACTGGAATGAACACTGTTTCATTAATTCATAAAGATACCTCTTCACAGCACTTTGTCATTACAATTTGTAATTATGCAAAGATGATACTCGATTCAAGTCTATTTTCCCAACTAATGTGTGTATGCTGCATGAGAGCACAGCCTCCAATCTCTTTATCCACTATTGCAATTCAGTATCTGGGAAGAAATGCAGTGGCATTGTTGGATTAAATGGATAAATGACGGTGTGAAGGAAAGAACAGACTGACCGCTCTTTTAGAAGTGATTTTTCTATACTCAAAATTTGAGTTGAAGTGTAATTAGAAGTGATGAAAAGATCCATAATTACTTTTGTGATTCTCATCAGTTTTCTGGTCATTTAATGCATATCTATGTATAAAATGAATGTTTGCAGTTGAAATGTCCTTGGCATTTTCTTAAAGGAAGAAAGAGAATTAAATATGGAGCACTCAATTGCTAGGTAGAGGACAAATGAACACAATTAGCACATTATGAAACAGGAGAAAAACAAGTCATGTGCAACCTGCAGCCAAGGACAGAACATGATTTCAATAGTCCCTTACCTCTCTGAATACTCTCCTTCAGTAGGCTTAGGTACAGCTCGAAATAGAAAGAGTATGAGTTAGGAAGTCAGGCTGTCCTGGGTTCAAAGCCTAGTTCCATCACCTCCAGAAAGTATGGCTATAAGCAAGTAGAAGATATGGAATCTCAGTTCCCTTAGTTTATTAGGTAGGAAGACTAAATAAGATGACATGTATAAGGAACAGCATGATGCCTGAGACATGGCAGTTACCTAAATCATTAACTATGGCTCCAATGATCAATATATTTCATGCAAAGAACTTTAAGATGAATATTCCCATCCCTCCTCTCTCTCTTGAGCTTCAATTCTTCCAGCTGAATATTGCCAGTATTTAATGTCATAGTGGCTTTTCAGACCCTGGAGATGTAAAACTGAACACATCAACTTCCTTCCCTTTTTCTAGATCTCTCCATACACACTTCAGCCTGTCTTGATGGATTAGAGTAGATAATAACATGAACATTGGAATCAGATAGATGATCATGGGTTCAAATCCTAGCAGGGTGATCTTGGCCAAGTTATTTAAGCTCTTGAAACCTCACTTTTTCATCCGTGAAATGGAGACAGTAATAATTACTTCCTACACTTATTGAAAAAGGACATGTTGTCTGACACATGGTAAAAGTTTGATGAGTTCTGTCTATTAAAATTATTACTAATGACAATACATTCATCTTTAACTCTATACCTTGCTCCCTTTGGAGAATAACAATTGTGAAAGTTTGTTCCCGTTTTCTCCCACAAACCCTTTTCTTCTTTGTCCCCAATGATGACCATCTATTAAAGTCATCCTTACTGGGTCCACTTAATTGCTCTCTCTGATTTGGGGTCTTCCCTTCCTTGTTTCTTACTCCTTTACTCTGCTTTATTTCTCTTCATAATAATGGCTGGCTTAAATCAAACATATGGGTGTTGACTTCTGTGTCCATCTCCCTCCACCTGAATGTAAGCCCAGGAGGTCAGAGACCACATCAGTGGTGTTTCCTAATGTTCATCTGTACCTAAAAACAGCAGTTCACAAGGACTGTTTGTCTGAAGTTGCCAGAGTGCCTTCTTGGAAGGCAAGTGTGAGTTTACTACATCCTGGATTAAAACCTTAAATGTCTCCATTGCCCACCTGAGGCAGTGCAGACTTTTCCTTTGATTGTTCACGTTACTCCAAAGCAGATCCCTGAACCTCCACTCCAGTTTCATTGGCCTCTTCTAACAAAGGGCAGTGATTGGGCTTCCCTTTAATACCAGAGTCCCTATTTATATTATTTTATTTACACGTAACCTTTCAGCTGTCATTTTTCCCCTTAATTCTTCTGCCATTATCTTAAATGTCCCAAATCTTTCCTGATACCTTCAAGTTAGAAATGGCCTTTCCCTTGTTTGAAATCTCTTAGCATTTCATTTGTGCTATCTTTCTCTTCCCTGTACTTACACTTTGAAAAGTGGGGCTATTATCTATTTTGTATAATCCCCTACAGAGCTGAAAAGAAATATGGAACCTGGGGCATATTCTATCCTAAGAAAGAACTTTTAGGATTAGGATATAAAAGGATAAATCCTTAGAGAAAAAAAAAATGTCTTCTTTTATGCCTTTGAACACTTGTTATTCTTCTTTTGTGCTTGAGCCTTCTGTATCTGACTAGCTTTAAATATGACAAACTATACAAGAAAGAACAATCGAAATCCTTAAATCACTGAAACTAAATCTTCTTTTCTAACCAGCTCAGCCATTCATCTTAGATTTTCACACTCAAGACAACTTGCAAATTGCTTTTTACCCACTCACCTGGGGTGAGTCATGCTCTCTGCCAGGTAAGTGGAGAAGAATGGCTTACTAGGGCAAGAAAGGCTTTTGATTATTTTTTCTGTTATTCCCCTACTTTCTATTTTTATAAGTCTTGAATCTCTTCTTTTCCTTTTCTAAACTAAAGGATAGAAACTGTTTTTATACAGGTTATTTAGGATAGTTATCTCACATTTCATTATAATGAAAACTAGCCCTTGAACATAATCTTTTGATACAAAGAAACCACTCTATCCAATACAGACACATCACGGGAGGCAGGATGCATATTAGTGTATTGAAGACTTTGAGATGTTTTGCTCTTAAGGAAAAACGAGGCCTCCTTGATTTAATCTAGTGCTTTCTAATCCATTTGAGTATAGAACAAACCATGCTTTTTCTTCCTGTAATATCTATCTCTCAACATTCTCTGGAATCTGTGTTCCTTCAATAACACTGTAGAAAACAGTGATGTTGCTTAACTAACACTTTGGTTGGGATTCTAGCAGCAACTTTCAGGCTTTCTTTGTTCTTGGGCTAGAAGAACTTGTGGGGTCATTGCAAAACTTACAGAACATGAACTGGGTTGCAAACGCTCTCAATGCTAGCTAGATCATCTTGATCGACTCACTTAACTTCTGTGTGGTCAATTTCCTCACCAGTAAAATGGAGTTACAGAAAAACCAAATATGACTCTATATACGAGAGTATTTTAAAGGGGTAATAGTCAATTACAGCTAGTATTTTTATTTTTTCCTTTTTAAAAAAATATAAGGGGGAAAATAAACTTTTTTTTTTTTTTTTTGAGACAGAGTCGCCCAGGCTAGAGTGCAGTGGCCAGATCTTGGCTCACTGCAAGCTCCGCCTCCCGGGTTTATGCCATTCTCCTGCCTCAGCCTCCCAAGTAGCTGGGACTACAGATGCCCGCCACTTCGCCTGGCTAGTTTTTTTGTATTTTTTAGTAGAGACGGGGTTTCACTGTGTTAGCCAGGATGGTCTCAATCTCCTGACCTCGAGATCCGCCCGTCTCGGCCTCCCAAAGTGCTGGGATTACAGGCTTGAGCCACCGCGCCCGGCCAATAAACTATTATTTCACATGGGTTTTGGCTTTTTTACTGGCTCATTGTGTCCATGCCTTTGTTCATGCACGTCCCGCTGACTGGCATACTCTCTCTCCAGCTAAAGTTAGCAAGACTGAACCAAATACTTCCTCCTGGTGAACACTTGGCAAGAAAAACTAAAAGGTCAACCTCTATCTTACAGGGCAATGGGTTAACGCTTCCTACAAAAAGCATAAATCAAAAATGTTTTCAAGCATGTGCTATCCAGTGATGAATTGGACAATCAGTTCTTTAACAGACAACCCGAGAAAACAACTCAAGCAGTTGGAATTTCAAACTCAGTTGCCCGTTCAGGGGGTGTGGCATAACATATTTGCGTAAGAGGCTTTCTGGTATCTTTCATGTCACTTCAATGTAAGTCACCACCCATTGCCACTGAATTCTGTCCCATGCCCTGTGGAGTTTGGCAGAAGGCTGCTGAAATGTATGTTCATTGGTACTGATGTCTATTTTACATGAATATATTTAAAAATTCAATTAGACTATTTAACAAACAGAATCTACTATCTCAAAAACTTTTAAGTCCACAAAGCTAAGAGAGAAGTGGCTTCTAAACCAAACATGCATATCTGCTTACTTTTTTGCAGTGAGAAGTTAGGTCAACTTCAGAGAATGAGACAAATAAAGTGTTTATCTGATTCACATTATCTTCCAAGACTGCTGGAGGACTAACGGGATATAAAAAGTTGCTTTTTCCTCAAACAAAAATATGCTTACTAAGGGTACTACAATGTCCTGGAAGGACCTTCCATGCCAACATTCTGTAGCAGGAACAAGTGGTCTTTATCCCATCCTTCTAACATCATCTTGTAATTCTCCTACCCCATAATCAAAGGCCATTCACTGAGCAGCTTCTGTGTTCCATGCACTATATTAAACAATAAAAATACAGATATGAGAAACACCTATTTTCTTTTCCTCAATAGGATCTCAGTGTCACAGTATAAATTTACATATAAATCACACTAAATTCAATGTAATTTAAGATATAAGTGGGACCCAGTTGGTCCTTAAGCATCCTTTTCTAGAATATTGGAGCAGAGACTCTGAGGATGAATATGAGTGCTTTAGTGAAACAAGATGGCAAAAAGACATTCAGAAACAGTGAGTAGCTTGACAAAATGCAAGAAAGCATGAATGCACTAGATTCACAGATGGTGATGAGGATGAAGGTCTGTAAGTAGTTTCAGTTGAACTGCAATATAAAGTGCAAGCAAGGGAGGAAGAAAGAAAATGTTGGAGACTAAGACACAGACAGGCAACAGATTATGGAAAAACAATTTGCTAATTATTCATTCAAGGACTATCTGCCATCTCTGCAGTATTTGCCACATTATATCCATTAGGATACAATTGTTGAACAAACTGGATATGACCTCCTGAGCTTAGAGTAGAAGAGATGGCCAAGGCAAAAATAATATAACAATAAAATGTATTATAATAAGTGTTAAACAGGAAATAAATAATGTGCTGATAGAATTACATGAAGGCAACCTTTCCAGTAGAAGATGAGAGAAGTAGCAAAGGTGATTTTTTAGCTGTGATCTGAAAGGTGAAAACACAAGCATGGGAAGTAACAGGGCATGTATGCAAAGATCCTGAAAGCAGGAAAAGCTCCAGATATTAGAACAGGGCTTCTCAAACTTGAATGTACCAACAAATCTACTGTGAACCTTGTTAAAATGCAGATTTGGATTCAGTTGGCCTGCAGTGGGCTTGAGACTCTGAATTTTTAGCAAGCTCTCAGGTAATGTTGTTGGTCTGGGGAGCAACAACGTTAATCAACATAATAGCACTGTGTTAGAGAAACAAAAATCAGAGAATGCATCCAGAACTCAGTGGTAAAGATAAAACACTCTACATGAGAGTGGGGAGAAAGAAAGGTGAGCTGAGAACTATCACATATGCCATTGGGAAATATATGATTAGCAACAGGCTTGCAATTCATTCCCCTTCTCCACAGGGGCTGCGAGTGAGGATGATATGGGAGCATCCTCCAGAAAAACAGAAGAAAGGTAGCTTGATTGCATTTCCTTTTTTGTATTAGATACATTACTTACAGATCTAATTTATTATCCCAGAGTAGACCAAAAAGGAAGTAAAGACCTAGGTGTGGTATGGTACTTCTATGCCTCTCCCTATTTTGCCTGTGTCTCACAATTATTTGAAACTCTGTAATTAAGGGTAAAACCTGATAGTGGGGATTATGGATTCAGTTGTGTCCTCCTACTGCAAAGTCATAGGTTAAATTCCTAACCCCCAATATGACTGTATTTGGAAATGTCACTTTTAAGGAGCTGAGAAAGGTTAAATGAGGTTCATACAGGTGGGGCCCTAATCCAATAGAACTGGTGTCCACAAAAGACGGTGAGGAGACAGGAAAGGCCATGTGGGGACAACATGAGAAGGAGGCCATCTGCAAGCCCAGAGGAGAGCCCTCATCAAATACCAATGCTGATGGCACTTTGTTGTTGGACATAAAACCTTCAGAAATGAGAGAAAATAAATTTCTGGGGTTAAGTCATCCAGTCTGAGGTACTCTGTTATGGCAGCCCTAGCCTATCCGTGTACTAGGTAAGACCACTGATTTGTATAAATCAGACTTGACAATCAAACTCTTTGTGTTCATTCGCCTTTGCAGAGTTGAGAAATAATACTGTAGCATGATTGACGGCTTAAAGCAATGCTCCTTTGGCCAGGATATTTATTAGAAACATGTTGGAAGACTCTGAAACACATCCATACCAAGATTCTCTCAGAAGGGTTATCATTTCATTGGTCAGTGATGGAGCCTGGGCATTGGTACGTTTCCAGCCTTCCTATGTGGTTTGTATGTGCATCCAGAGCTGAGAAACAGTGGAGGAAATTATGCTTTGAAAGATACTTCTGGCCACCCTAGAGGCAGCAATAGTAGATAATGTGCTTGTAAATAAATATAGGGTACACACGTTGGTATCTGTGCTTCTTCAGACCTGATAGGTGATAAATAAGAAGCAAGGTTCCCCTCCCTTCAGTCCTCAACATGCACACATTTCTAGAGCATCTGACTTTATCTTGGATGGGAAGCCAAGCAGCTGTCTTGGGCCACATATCCTGTTGATGCCCTCAATGCCAGGCTCCTTGGTAATTACTCATTTTAATGAAAAAAAAAAGCTACTGTTAATATATGTGCATTATTGAAATGCACTCTCCAATCTTTCTTGCCAACCTGCATATTTCTACAATAAGTCATTTGTTCAGAGCTCAATTATTTTCTGATGTTTGATTAAACAAAATCAACACCAAAATAATTCTATTAGGGTTAATTGACATCTTCTCACAGGAAAATTAACCACTTTGCTGGTCATGCTTTTAATAACAAGCTTCCCAGATTTCAATGGCCATATTTGAACACAATTCTTGAGGACTGCTTGAAGACTGAATATAACCTTACAGTTACTATGTCAACAGTTCAAACAATTAACAAAACAGTTACCATGTCAACAGTTCAAGCCATTATTCAGCCTTATGGATGGCACTGCAATATTCAAAAACTTGGCAGCTAGAATTTAACTATTAAAGCCTTATAATTAGTTTCTTAATCTAGAGCTTGAAAATGATAAGAGTTTAATGCCTAGACTATGTCAATAACTTTTAGGCAATAATATTTACTAAAATATGTGGACCCCTAATTGTCTTATTAAATATATTGGGATAAAAATGAAATTAGCATGGGCCTAGGTCAAATAAACTTTCTGAGCATAATAATGAACCATTATTATTTATTATTTTGTTCCCTTCCCTCCTACTGGGATAAATTTGCTATACTTGCAGAACTCTCCTAAAGCCTAGAAGCGCTACATCAAATCTACAGGCCCTTCTTTTCTTTTCCTTTTTGAATACTAGGTTAGTGTTTTACTTGGAAAACTTCTTCAGAACGAAAACTTACCCATAGCAGTTTGTTTCACCATAGTATATCGAAAAAGGATTTGCTTTTCAATAATAATTATTGAACTTTCACTCTATGTCAGGTATTAAATATATACTACCTCTAATCCTCATTAAAAACAATGTATGGTAAGAATTATTCCCCTGAACTTGGAATGAGCAAACCCAGGCTCAAGTATTAAATGTAAATTTAAAAAATGTATCCAAGTCATACATCTTATAAGATTTCAAGAGATACATAGTCATATATCACGGAAAGTTAGCCTCCTTTTCATCCTTGGAAACAGGTTGTCCAAAAGCAAATGCTTTTACCGGTTTTCTATGCATGTTTTAATGCATTTGTGACAACATCGTCACTAATTGCATTGCTTATGTTAATTTTAATGTCACTCCCTCCACTGTCTCTTGAGGAGAGACAGGAGGAAATAAAAGAGCTCCAAGGGCATTTGAAACATCAATGATTTAATACTGATCCTGCTTATTTCTGAGGGTCACTCCCCACGTTGCTCAGCTCTAAAGTACTCTAGGGTGATCCTGCCTTATTTGGAAGAGACTGGCTCAAGAGAACAAGGAGGGGATTTACATTTTCATGCCTCCATTCAGAAATATTTTTAATAATTTTAGTTACAAATTATTTGAAGATTGTTAATGAGCTTAAGTTTTTTACAATTGCCAAGTAGGTTTTTGTTTTATACAAGCCTATAATGAAATACATATCTTCCCTATGTATGTTCTTAGGCCAGTCACTAAATCTTTATAATCATTTTTTGATGTGATCCATGAGGACAGTGTCTGACTTGGAAGTTGATCAGAAGGATAAACTCTGAAAAACTAAAAGCACTCAAAACATGGAGGATGATAAATACATGGCAATTTATTTTTCTATTCTTCCTTGCTCAATACATGTTTTTGACTTGACAAATATTGATATTCTAATTTGAAATTAACATTAATTTCAAAATATATTCAAACTACAAAACTACATCATGACGTTTCTTCCTAGATCGGTCAATATCTCCATGTGCCATTTAGAAAATCAGAATTTTAGAGCGTCTCTTTTAACATTTCCTCTTCTCATCTTCCATGTCCAACTCAAGACCAAGTCTTACTTATTTTATCCTCTAAGCACTTAGCATAGCCACCTATATTTCTCATTTTGCACCATTACCTCCCACAGATTGAGCCCAGTGGATTCCTCATGTAGGCCCAGAGTCTTAGAAGACCCTCCATTCTGGTTCACACACATCCACTAGATTTCATCCTCCAGACACAGCAGTCTTTTCAGAAGGCAGATCTAGTCATCTAATCTAGTCATAGTAACCCTACTCTTCTCTGTTTAAAATTCATTAAATGGGTTTTCATTGCTCATAAGTTAAAAACCCTAATTCTTGGCATGGCCTATAAGACCTGCTTTTTATGCCTCATCTCATATGCTGCAATCCTATGAGTATTCTCCAAAGTTCACCCATAGCTGAGCTCTACAACCATACTCTGCTCTCTCTCATGGATGGCTTTTCTTTCTTTTGCCCAAGTTAGCTCCTCCTCCATCCTCCAGCCCTCAATGCCTCAGTCACTTCTGCAAGGATACCATTCCTAATCTCTCATTTAGGTGGAATTCCCTTAAATGGAGTCTCATACTATCATTGTCAATGATGCAGTTTCATACTGTACATGAGAGAACATCATATTATCATCTAGTCTCCTTGCCGAGTGCCAAGTTCAGTGAGGGCAGAGACAATGCTTTGGTTCACCAGTTGAGCCCTCATCAGCTAGTACAATGCCTGGCATCAGACAGACAACTAATAAGTATCAGTCAAATAAATATCAAAATAATGGTTATTTACAACAGAGGATAGCAATGACTTCTAATAGAAGGTAGTATAGTTTACTATGTGCCATGCAATTTTTTGGGCACTTGAAACATGCAGTAGTCTCACAATGAATCTTTGCACTAAATATTATATCTTTTAAGCCCTACTTTACAGAGGTGAAATTATGAAAACATAGAGGTTGCTATGGTCTGAATGTTTATATCCCGTAAAATTCACATGTTGAAACCCAATCACCAATATGATGTTATTAGGAGGTAGAACCTTTGGGGGTGATTAAATAATGAGGACAAAGCCTTCATGAGTGAAATTACTGCCCTGATAAAAAAAGGTCCCAGAGAGGTGCCTTGTCCTTTCCACCATGTGAGCATGCAAAGATAAGGCATCATATATGAACCAGGAAGCCAGTCTTCACTAGACTCCAAATCTGCCAACACCTTGATCTTGGACGTCTGTGAGAAATAAATTTCTGTTGTTTATAAGCCACTCAGTTTATAATGTTTTGTTACAGCACCCCAAATCAGATAAGATAGGTTAATTCAGAGGGTAATCTATGCTAGTCATCTAAAATGCTGGTTCCACTTTAAACTTTTAAGTTAAAAAATAAGTTTTACCAAGATTAGCCATGCTTTTGGCCCTTCCTATAGGGTGTCTTTTAAGTATGTAGATATGGTGACTTCTCACTGCATAGTGAGATATCTACACAGATGGCAGGAGTATGAGCTGGGACTACCGCACATGCAAGAAAAAAGTTAGCAGAGTAATGACTTGAGGTGCTGCTGAGTGTTCTACTGTTATGAGTAATGTTTTATGAGTTACTCCTTAACTGTAAGCATCTGCCTTAAATATAAGTGTCAGTGGGTAAAAATATTTGCCAATTCAAGATTCCTACTGCCAAACCCACATCCTAAAATTCAGGCAGTCGTAACAATGTTTTAATTTGCCATTGAAAGGTACACGGATTGTTAGGACTAAAAAGAGTCTTGAAGAATAGCTTGTAGTTGAACACATCATTTGACAAGAGAGAAAAACAACAACAGCTACTGCAAAATGTAAGTTAAAATGAAAATCGTGTATCTACCCCATTGGATTCCTTGTTTGTAGGCTGTCATGGGGACTCTAAGACAGACAGGGAGGGGAAGAGATTCTATAGTGCCAGTTACAAAGGATCAGGTGAAATTTTACATTGAGATGGCTTGTGGGGAATAGTAACAGAACTTAGACAACAATGTTTCAAAATTTTAAAATTCTAATTCCTTCAGATCTCACCTTATTATTACTAGTGACAGCCACAATTATAGTTTAACAGTAATGGTACACTTAGAGTGAACCAACCAGATCTATGCTAAATGTTGCTTAAGGATTTTACCAGTTATTTCATTTGATTTCTCACAAGTGTCATCCACATTTTACATCTGAGAAGAATGAGACATGGAGAGACCAGGCAACTTAACCTGAAGTCCCCAGCTGGTAAGGAGCAGAATCAGGAGGAGACTCTGGCTGTCTGACTTCAGTATCTGTGCTACTAATCTAAGCTGATTCCTGGGCGGTGCCTTTTCTGACCACCCTAAGTGATCACTCTCCCTATCCACTACCACTCTCCCTATCCACTACCACTCTCCCTTGGGGCAGGAGGCAACTTGGGAGTCTTTTAGACATCCAGCTGAACTGCATTTCCAAGCCCATCATGGATTTATGTTGTCAGCAGTACTGACATGGGCCACTGGCAGGCCATGTGTAGGACTTTCTCCATCAATACCCTGCCTTATGGATATCAACCTGCTGATTACAGAGAAGGGAGGAGGCCCTCAAAATGGCAGCACCAACTAATGAAGAGAGTATGGATCCTTGAAAGATTGAATGGAGCCCAGGTCCTACTATCCCCACACCAACTCCAATCCCCACTGTCTGTCCACACTAGACTGTGACATGAGTATGAGTGATAAATCAACTTTTATTAGGCTAAGCAGCTGATATTTGGGGGTGGATTACTTACCCTAGCTAATTTCTCACTGTTGGTTTCCTCCATAGCGTTGATTACAATTACATTTGTACTTTATTGTATATTACTCATTCAATGTTATCACATTTGCTCAACTGTAAGCTTCTGAGGGGAGTGACTGAGTCTGTTTCATCTACCACCATAGCTAGCAACTAGGAAGAGTCCAGCCTGAAGCACACACATAGTGATATTTGTTACATGATTGTTGGGAAGATGGAAGCCAATGCAACAAAATGAATGGGCATATACAAAGAGTTTCTTCCCCAGTGTGATGTGGCTACTTTAAACAGGGTTTAGGTTCAAGAATCAGGAGTGCCAGCATCTACAAGCATATTCTTAAATAAAAGCTTTAGGTTCAAGGACTAAAGATATTCTTCTCCAAGTATTTCTATGGAATTAGAATGCAGGACCAAATTATGTTTATGTATCTAGCAACATTCTACTTTGCATGGCTCCATCATAGCTTTGCATCATAGCTTTGCACAGAGGGTGGGGCACTAGAACACTGCACTGAGACATCAGACCCCTTACCCCTACCCTACAGGGCTACCCCCCATTAGTTGAGTTCTTGAAAACAAATTGGGAACTTAATCTACATTTACAATATGTCCATGGTCCCTTCCTGCTATCACAGCTTCTTCAAGAAGATACAATAAATGAAAAGAAAGATCTCCCTGTAATCCCAGCACTTTGGGAGGCCAAGACGGGCAGATCACGAGGTCAGGAGATCGAGACCATCCTGGCTAACATGGTGAAACCGCGTCTCTACTAAAAAATACAAAAAACTAGCCGGGCGACGTGGTGGGCGCCTGTAGTCCCAGCTACTTGGGAGGCTGAGGCAGGAGAATGTCGTAAACCCAGGAGGCGGAGCTTGCAGTGAGCTGAGATCTGGCCACTGCACTCCAGCCTGGGTGGCAGAGCGAGACTCCGTCTCAAAAAAAAAAAAAAAAAAAAAAAAAAAAAAAAAAAAAAAAAAGATCTCCTAGGTAAGAGCTGATATGGGTTAGGCTTTGTGTCCCCATTCAAATCTCATCTTAAATTGTAATCCCAATAATCCCCATAATCCTCAAGTGTCAAGGGAGAGACCAGGTGGAGGTAAATGAATCAGAGGGTGATTTCCCCCATGCTGTTCTCAGGAGAGTAAGTTCTCATGAGATCTGATGGTTTTATAAGAGGCTTTTCTCCCTTTCTCTTGACACTTCTCCCTCCTGACACCTTGTGAAGAAGGTGCCTTGTGCTTCCTCTTCACCTTCTACCATAATTGAAAGTCTCTTGAGGCCTCACCAGCCATGCTGAACTGTAAGTCAATTAATCCTCCTTCCTATATTAATTACCCAGTCTCAGGAAGTTCTTTATGGCCATTTGAAAATGAACTAATACAATAAATTTGTACCAGGAGTGGGGTGCTGCTATACAGACACTTGAAATTGTGGAAGCAACTTTGGAACTGGATAACAGGCAGAGTTTGGAACAGTTTGGAGGGTTCAGGAGAAGATGGGAAGATGTGGGAAAGTCTGGAACTTCCTAGCGACTTGTTGAATAGCTTTGACAAAGATGCCGATAGTGATATGGATGATGAAGTCCAGGCTGAAATGGTCTCAGATGGAGATGAGGAACTTGTTGGGAACTGGATCAAAGGTGACTCTTGCTATGCTTTAGCAAAGAGACTGGCAGCATTTTGTCCCTGTCCTAGAGATCTGTGGAATTTTGCACTTGAGAGAGATGACTTAGACTATCTGGCAGAATAAATTTATAAGCAGCAAAGCATTCAAGAGGTGACTTGGGTGCTCTTAAAAGCATTTGGTTCTATGCATTCAAGAGATGGTTTGGAATTGGAACTTATGTTTAAAAGGGAAGCAGAGCATAAAAGTTTGAAAATTTTGCAGCCTGATGACAAGGAAAGAAAATTCCATTTTCTGAGGAGAAGTTCAAGGCAGCTACAGAAATTTGCATAAGTAACTAGAAACCAATTGTAAATAGCAAGACAATGTGGAAAATGTCTCCAGGGCATGTCAGAGGTCTTCACAGCAGCTTCTCCCATCACTGGCCCAGAGGCCTAAAAGGAAAAACAGTTTTCTGGGCTAGGCCCAGGGTCTTGCTGCTTTGCACAGTCTCGGGACTTGGTGCCCTGCATCCCAGCTGTGACTAAAAGGGTCCAATGTACAACTCACACTGTTGCTTCAGAGGGTGCAAGCCCCAAGCCTTGGCAGCTTCCACACGGTGCTGGGCCTGCGGGTGCACAGTAGTCAAGAACTGAGGTTTGGGATCCTTCACCTAGATTTCAGAGGATGTACGGAAACACCTGGAAGTCCAGGCAGAAGTTTGCTATAGGAGTGGAGCCCTCATACATAACCTCTGCTAGGGCAGTGCAGAAGAGAAATGTGGGGTCAGAGCCCCCACAAAGAGTCCCCATTGTGGCACTGCCTAGTGGAGCTGTGAGAAGAGGGTCACTGTCTTCCAGAACCCAGAATGGTAGATCAACCAACAATTTGCATTGTGTGCCTGGAAAAAGCCACAGACACTCAATACCAGCCAATGAAAGCAACCAGGAGTGGGGTTGTACCCTACAAAGCCACAGAGGTGTGGAGCTGCCCAAGACCATGGGAACCCACTTCTTGCATCAGTGTTACATGAATGTGAGACATGGAGTCAAAGGAGATCATTCTGGAGCTTTAAGATTTGACTGCCTGGCTGGATTTCAGACTTACATGGGGCCTGTAGTCCCTTCATTTTGGCAAAAGGTTTCAAGGGAGAGACCAGGGGGAGGTAATTGAAATATGGGAGTGGTTTCTTCCATGTTGTTCCCATAATAGTGGGTGAGTTCTCATGAGATCTGATGGTTTTATATGGGGCTCTTCCCCACTTCACTCAGCACTTCTCTTTCCTGCCACCTTGTGAAGAAAGTTCCTTGCTTCCTCTTTACCATCTGACATTATTGTAAGTCTCCTGGGGTCTCCCCAGCCATGCTGAATGGTGAGTCAATTAAACTTCTTTCCTTAATAAATTACCCATTCTCAGGGAGTTCTTTATAGCAGTAAGAAAATGGACTAATACACGAGCCTACCATGTACCAGGCACTATGATAGTATCATTCACATTTATACTTTTATTGACTGCCTGGGCAGTCCTCTGACCCAGGAAATAAATAACAAAAATTGGTATTTATAGTTTCCATTTATTGTACAACTATTATGAACTAGGCATAAGCATTGTCATATGTGCTTTATATATATAAATATATACAATTTTATATATTAATATGTTATATTTAATTATGACAACAAATATATGAGGTAAATGTCAAGAATTGTAAAGGATGTGAGATTTTACCCTACTTTCACACTAACAAGTTAGCTTGCACAGTCTCATGAATGTTGGAAGAAGACACAAGACTCTTAGGTCAGAGACAAAGCACAATTTACTACTCACAGGAATAGCAATAGACAGTCATATCATTTGTCTTGGTTTCCAAAGTCTCAATTCCCATAGGGTGTGAAAAAGGTCCAGATGCATGCTATACAAGCTGTAGGTTGTTTTACACGTGAAAAATCCTGAGTTTAGGAAACTCCATTATTTTATAAGGGGCCTGTATGCAAAACTCTTCAATCTTTAATGTGAGCATTATTTTTATTATCTTGAGCACAAAACAAATTTTCCTCTGCTCCCTAAGGAGAAACTTATCTCTATTTTCCAGTGTGTACTATGTAAATATTCTTGGAAAGATGGAGTTTTGAAACAAAAACTGAATTTCTTTATTCATAAGACATGCAGAAATGTGAAAAATTGATGAATAATTTTTCATATTTTATAAATGTGATAGCAAAGCTAAGAATCACTAAGTAATTTACCTAGTTAACTAACCCATAGGAAGATGAATGGGGATTCTAAGCCTGATGTATCTAACTCCAAAACTCACACTAATATCCACTGTGAAATACTGCTTCCATATTTTATTGAGCAGGAGAATGGGGCTTAGAGAAATTAAAGATTAAGCCAATTGAGGCTGAAGGAGCTTGTAAGCAAGGGAACTGGGATTTGAGTACACACCATCCAACTACAGATCTGGTAGTCTTGCCACCACACCACAGCTATTGATCAAACATCAGTGTACCTGAGTTTGCTGGGTGATCCAGGACATTTCAAGAAAAGCATACAGAGCAAAGAAAGGTCTGGAGAAAGCAGGAAGCCCAGTTGGCTCAAGTGAGGTGAGGAAGCCTCAATGTGGTGGAAGTAGAAAATACACACACACACACACAGAGAGAGAGAGAGAGAGAGAGAAGAAAAGGGGGAAGAGAAAAAAGGAAGAAAAAGAATAAGGAGGAGGAAGAGAAGCAGAGAAAGGAAAGAAAGAGAGGAAGAAAGGAAGAGAGAGAAAGAAAGAGAGAGAGAGAGAAAGGAAGGAAGGAAGGAGGGAGAGGAAAAAGAGGAGGGGAGGGAGGAGGGGGACGAAGAAGAGGAAGGGGATTAGGAGAGGAGGAGGAAGAGGAGGAGGAGAGAAAGCAGCTAGAAATAGTTTGGAGGTTGCTTTCTACCTTGTAGGTTTTGGCCTCCGGGCAGTTACCCAATTCTTAAAAAATGAAAAAGCTCTCTATGCACTTACATGGACAGCACTTAAGTCTATTACTAAGCGGGGGTTGGGGGAACCAAGGTAAAGGACAATAACACTTTATGTAAAAAGGGGGAGGATGATGGTAAAAATCCATATTTATATTTACTTGGATATGCAAAAAGAAACTGGAAGGATATATAAAAAGAGCAGCAGTGATGGTGGTGTGGGTATCAGAAAGCAGACAGATATGTTCATTTCATAGCTTTCTATAACTTCTGTTTTTTTGGATCACTTGAATACATTTCCTTTAGAAATTAAATTTATAAAACACAAGCACTGCAGATGCATGGTTTTTCTACAAGGTCAATTTTCAGGATTGGGAAAGTTTTTCTTCTCATATTTTCACAGGCGATTTCAAAATCTTCTGGCATAACTGTCACTTGTGAAAACAGAATTGATTTTGCCTTTAGAAAGTAGAGTATGTGTAATCCCAGCATTTTGGGGGGCCGAGGTGGGTGGATCACGAGGTCAGGAGATCGAGACCATCCTGGCTAACACGGTGAAACCCTGTCTCTACTAAAAATACAAAAACTTAGCCTTAGCCGGGCATGGTGGCGGGTGCCTTTAGTCCCAGCTACTCGAGAGACTGAGGCAGAAGAATGGTGTGAACCCGGGAGGCGGAGCTTGCAGTGAGCTGAGATCCCACTACTGAACTCCAGCCTGTGCAACAGAGCGAGACTCCATCTCAAAAAATAATAATAATAAATAATAATAAAAAAATAAAAATAAAAATAAAAGAAAGTAGAGCATGGACTCTGGCTAGTTGCTGGATTTTCTTTCTCAGCATCTTGCCTATTTTGAAAAAGATATAGGGAGAAGTTTTTCTTCCCACGTGGTTTTCTAGGTAACTTTTGGGAAAATCTTCCAAGTCATAACCTATTGATGTCTTTCCTGATAATAGTTAAGGTGCTTCAATTGCACTCATCCCTTCTCCCTCTCCCCACACACTGGCTCAGAGATATTGTGGTAAATGTTTACAACCAGTTCTCTGAGAGAAAACACAAAAATAAAAACACCTTGATTTGTAGCATTTCTTGATTTCTGTGCTAGAAACACTATGATTGATTTAAAGGCATCCATGTGATATCATGAGGCAATGTAGCACACAATTATACAGCATTTCTACCATACAGACTCAACAGATACTAATAAACTCAGGTGAAGAGAAAATAATAAAATGTAGTGAAATAATTAGGAAGTGATGAGTTTTAGGTATTTATTGCTTTTGCTTTTAATTTAATGTATTGAATGTAAGTTGATATTTAATTTTAATAATGGTTGTTTTTATAAATGGACTCACAAAATTTCTAAAATTCTAAAAGTAGTTAGCTCTCTGTTAGGCTGGCATGTGATGGCAAGAGCTGGGTCCAGCCTGCTACTGCCAGATCCTAATCTCTCCTCAAGGATACATACTCTCTCTCTCTACTCTGCTTACCAAGAAAACTTTGGGAAAATTGAATAAGACATCCCATACAGGTACAGTGAGTAATAACAACCAGCATGTATTGAGTCCTGCAGAGTTCTAGGCACTGTGAAAAGTGTCCTGATTTTATTTCATCTTTGCATTCACTTTGAAAAGCTTCAAATATTGGTGCCCATCACAAAATGCAGAGAGTGAGGCTCTAAGTTCTCAGAAAAGGGGCTCACCCAGAATTGCAACCAAAGCCATACACTTGTCTTTTCCTGAATGCTCACAGACTATTGCTTCAAAATGGCTTTAAGAGATGATTTACATTAAGCTAGATAAATGAGAGGTAGTCCTAAGGGATCACAATTGGAAGAAGAACCAAAAACGTCTTTAGATTGTATAACAGATGGCTCTGCCTCCCACCCTCCCCAGTAAACACATTTTTTTCCTATTTCTAGAAGAGGCATTTTGCCTGAGATTTTCCATTAAAATATAGTCTGGATTTTTGCTCAGAAATATTTCTTTCAGACGTTGTCTTAGTCTGTTTGTGTTGCTATAGAGAAATACCTGAGGCTGGGCAATTTATAAAGAGTTTTATTTAGCCTGCGATTCTGTACGCTATACAAGAAGCAGGGCACTGGCACTTGGTTGGCTTCTGGTGAAGGCCTCAGGCTGCTTCCACTCAGGGTGGAAGGCAAAGGGGAGCTGGAGTGTGCAGAGGTCCCATGGTGACAGAGGGAGCAAGAGAGAGACTTAGGAGGTGTCAGGTTTTTCTTAACAACCAGCTCTCATGGGATCTAATAGAGCTGACATTCACTCACTACCTGAAGGATGGCACCAAGACATTCATGAGGAACCTTCCCCTATGACCCAAATGCTTCCCATTAGGCCTCACTTCCAGTGTTTGGGATCAGATTTCAACATCAGATTTGGAGGAGACAAACACCCAAACTATAGCAGTTATACTTTTGCGTGCCAGCAGTGCTGGCCAATTGTTCAAGATCCAAAACTTGTCCTTGCCTGCCTTGTTTTCTTTCCCCATTCATGGCCACCACTCTGCCTTTTTTGGGCTTCATTCCAGAATCCATAGTCAGTCCTCTCTCTTTTCCAAACAAATTCTTCTGGAAAAGATCTCCAGTTAGTGAAATGATTCACTTGCTATTAAGTCCACTGTATTTTAAATATCCAAAGGAATGACACTTCTTTTTTTTTTTTAATTTTTTTTAAAATTTTATCATTATTATTATTATTATTATACTTTAAGTTCTAGGGTACATGTGCATAACATGCAGATTTGTTACATATGTATACTTGTGCCATGTTGGTGTGCTGCACCCATCAACTCGTCAGCACCCATCAACTCGTCATTTACATCAGGTATATCTCCCAATGCCATCCCTCCCCCCTCCCCCCTCCCCATGATAGGCCCCGGTATGTGATGTTCCCCTTCCCGAGTCCAAGTGATCTCATTGTTCAGTTTCCACCTATGAGTGAGAACATGTGGTGTTTGGTTTTCTGTTCTTGTGATAGTTTGCTAAGAATGATGGTCTCCAGCCACATCCATGTCCCTACAAAGGACACAAACTCATCCTTTTTTATGGCTGCATAGTATTCCATGGTGTATATGTGCCACATTTTCTTAATCCAGTCTGTCACTGATGGACATTTGGGTTGATTCCAAGTCTTTGCTATTGTGAATAGTGCCGCAATAAACATACGTGTGCATGTATCTTTATAGCAGCATGATTTATAATTCTTTGGGTATATACCCAGTAATGGGATGGCTGGGTCATATGGTACATCTAGTTCTAGATCCTTGAGGAATTGCCATACTGTTTTCCATAATGGTTGAACTAGTTTACAATCACACCAACAGTGTAAAAGTGTTCCTATTTCTCCACATCCTCTCCAGCACCTGTGCAAAAATCCTCAATAAAATACTGGCAAACCGGATTCAGCAGCACATCAAAAAGCTTATCCACCATGATCAAGTGGGCTTCATCCCTGGGATGCAAGGCTGGTTCAACATACGCAAATCAATAAACATAATCCAGCATATAAACAGAACCAAAGACAAGAACCACATCATTATCTCAATAGACACAGAAAAGGCTTTTGACAAAATTCAACAGCCTTTCAAGCTAAAAATGCTCAATAAATTCGGTATTGATGGAACGTACCTCAAAATCATAAGAGCTATTTATGACAAACCCACAGCCAATATCATACTGAATGGGCAAAAACTGGAAAAATTCCCTTTGAAAACTGGCACAAGACAGGGATGCCCTCTCTCACCACTCCTATTCAACATAGTGTTGGAAGTTCTGGCTAGGACAATCAGGCAAGAGAAAGAAATCAAGGGTATTCAGTTAGGAAAAGAAGAAGCCAAATTGTCCCTCTTTGCAGATGACATGATTATATATTTAGAAAACCCCATTGTCTCAGCCCAAAATCTCCTTAAGCTGATAAGCAACTTCAGCAAAGTCTCAGGATACAAAATTAATGTACAAAAATCACAAGCATTCTTATACACCAGTAACAGACAGACAGCCAAATCATGAATGAACTTCCATTCACAATTGCTTCAAAGAAAATAAAATACCTAGAAATCCAACTTACAAGGGATGTAAAGGACCTCTTCAAGGAGAACTACAAACCACTGCTCAGTGAAATCAAAGAGGACACAAACAAATGGAAGAATATACCATGCTCATGGATAGGAAGAATCAGTATTGTGAAAATGGCCATACTGCCCAAGGTAATTTATAGATTCAATGCCATCCCCATCAAGCTACCAATGAGTTTCTTCACAGAATTGGAAAAAACTGCTTTAAAGTTCATATGGAACCAAAAAAGAGCCCGCATCTCCAAGACAATCCTAAGTCAAAAGAACAAAGCTGGAGGCATCACGCTACCTGACTTCAAACTATACTACAAGGCTACAGTAACCAAAACAGCCTGGTACTGGTATCAAAACAGAGATATAGACCAATGGAACAGAACAGAGTCCTCAGAAATAATACCACACATCTACAGCCATCTGATCTTTGACAAACCTGAGAGAAACAAGAAATGGGGAAAGGATTCCCTATTTAATAAATGGTGCTGAGAAAATTGGCTAGCCATAAGTAGAAAGCTGAAACTGGGTCCTTTCCTTACTCCTTATACAAAAATTAATTCAAGATGGATTAGAGACTTAAATGTTAGACCTAATACCATAAAAATCCTAGAGGAAAACCTAGGTAGTACCATTCAGGACATAGGCATGGGCAAAGGCTTCATGTCTAAAACACCAAAAGCAACGGCAGCAAAAGCCAAAATTGACAAATGGGATCTCATTAAACTAAAGAGCTTCTGCACAGCAAAAGAAACTACCATCAGAGTGAACAGGCAACCTACAGAATGGGAGAAAATTTTTGCAATCTACTCATCTGACAAAGGGCTAATATCCAGAACCTACAAAGAACTCAAACAAATTTACAAGAAAAAAAAACAACCCCATCAAAAAGTGGGCAAAGGATATGAACAGACATTTCTCAAAAGAAGACATTCATACAGCCAACAGACACATGAAAAAATGCTCATCATCACTGGCCATCAGAGAAATGCAAATCAAAACCACAATGAGATACCATCTCACACCAGTTAGAATGGCGATCATTAAAAAGTCAGGAAACAACAGGAATGACACTTCTTATGATGATAGGTTAGGGGAGAATTTATTCTTTTATCTGTTTATTTGCTTTTGTTATTTTGCTTGGTTATTTTTTCCTTTTGTACATGGGACAGTCAGATAGGTAAAAGCATAATTTTATAGGTGACCATTATCTAAATTTTGCTACATACTGGAATTATCTGGGGATCTTTAAAAAACTACTGATATCTGGCACACACCCTGACTCGGACTTTCTGATTTAATTGATAAGGCATTGGACCTGGGCATTAGGATTTTTTTTGGAAGCACCATGGCATTTCTTATGTGCCCCGAAGTTTAGCAAACATTCTTCTAGCTATTAAGAATTTACTCTCTGGGGGCTGTGCTGAGAAAGGCCACTGTGCCAGGGGCTTTCTCATGGATCTGGCATAGGATGGGTTCATTAATTAACACTTCAATTAATTGAATTTTCATTGAGCCCTCCCTTCCTAGTTTAGGCCTCCAGGGCTCTGTAGGATTCAGATTGCATTCTGATTTAGTTTCCCAAGGTCTCCCTGCTTCAAAAGAGAAGAAAACAAGCATCCCACCTCCCAAAAAAGAGCTGTTTACTAAATAGAGTGTAACTCAAGTGGCAAACAAGAATGTTTTTTCAATGGCTTATTAAGTTACTCCAACATCGGCATTTACATGCAAATAATTAATGGACCAATTACAAATTATTTGGTTGTATTCATTAAAGCAGAACCACGATTTATTAAAGCGGGAACCAAAACAAATGATCTTATTGTGCAAATGCTACATAGTTGTTACAGAAAAACTAGAATATGGAAACTCAGCTTGTCTGCAAGAAAAGAAAAAATAAACTCTAGGCTTTTCTGTATCCATTCAGTGGAAAATATGACTAATTCAAGGTCAGCATTAATTTATGAATTTAAAAACTCTTGGGAGGAATTTACATCTGCTGCCTATACTCTTGGGCAAGCCAAGGTCAGGAAAAGGCTTTGTTTTTCACTTGCTTCTCTGCAGTGCATAGCAGCCTTGATGCCGTATTACCCCTTCTCCCACAGCAAGTTATCTTGTTTCTGGACTGCTGAGAAGTATGAATATGAAGACCTGAATTATTCAACAGAAGGTGACTCCATTGGGTAAGTTCAGCCAGAGACTTCCTGAAATTAGCACAACTGTTTTCCTTACTGTTTCCTTAGTAATCCCCATCACAGGGCCATGGTCAGGTGTCTGTAACAAAAGTCCCTGAGGGATGGATAGATGGATGGCTATACAATGAAGAAAATCTAGCAAAATGTTAGGCATAGAATGCAGATGGTGAGTCTAGGAGCACTGACTCTACCATTCGTTCAACTTTTCTGTATATCTGAAAACTTTTATGATGAAATATGAGAGGATAGGGGAGTGTCCTCATCTTACCCTGTTTTCTGAATTTAGACTCCTTGCATATGAATTAAAAGTAATGGACACTTTTAGTATGGTTTTAATAAATTCGGGCTGAGTTAATAATGATAATAATAACTAATTAGTAATAACTGATAAATAATGAACCAGGTACTACACTAAGTGATTTATTTACTGTATTTAATCCTCACATCAAACCTGAGAAGTAAGCGCTATTATTAGGAAGAAATTGAGGCTCAGAGAAGAAAATTGACTTGCCTGAGTGTCTGATTTTTAAAAGGTTAAGTTTGTTGACCTCATTATTCTTTCTTTTAATTGTGCCTCTAGAAAGATACACAAATTTTAATTGTATAGCTTGTGAATTATTACAAAGTGAGCACACCCATATAATCAGCATCCAGATCAGGAAACTGAATCTTTCCAGACCCTGAAAATTCCCTTCTTTCTCCCAATCACTACCCTCCTTGCCCCAAGTCATCTCCTTGGCTGACTTCTACCTCCATATATTCAATTTTCTAGACCTCATTCTTCTTGTGTCCACATTCTTGAGGCAAAGCTCTCCTTCTGTAAAGTAATAGCATTCTCATCCCAAAGACTTTCTGGTTAAAAAACAAGTTGAATAAGCCACTACTATACTGTGCAAGGTTGCTTTCTCCTTTGCCTACAGAGGGCTTTCAGGTAGCAGAATAAAATCACTGTAATGAGACAGAAATGGTGCCTGTGAGCAAAGGTATCATGTCTCCTTCACTAGTGGGGCAAGCACCAGACTCCTGGAATTGTTCCGATCAAGGATGAGTTAAACCCTACATTTTAATTCTTCCTTTCGTTTATTCATTCATTAAATACTTAACCCTACATTTTAATTCTTCCTTTTGTTTATTCATTCATTAAATACTTAACATAGTACAGAGTACACAGAGCATCAGGCAATTCGCATGTGCACTCAGTATGTCAACAGTCAGGTTAGAGATAAAAAGAGGAAAATAAAGATCTGATATCATTTTGATCAATGCTACTGGAATGTTTTGACAAGTTTCAGAAGTGGAAGCAAATATACATTTTCTACTTGCTCTGTAGCAGGAATAAGACTAAGCAATTTTTTTACGTGACTCTGTTAATCCTCAATCCATCAATTGACTCACTCACTCACCCATCCAATAAATATCACTGCATTTCTTATGTGCCATGTGCTAAGGATACTGTTCAAACAAGACAAGTATTTCCTGGTGACATATAACTTGCAGTATTAAGCATGCATTTTTTAACAAGGAGTGATAATGCCCCTAAGGGGGCAAAAATTGATTTTACAGGGGCAAAGATTTTTAGAATTTACAATGCTTTATGCCCTTCCAAGGAATCACATTGCAGAAATTGATATACAAATTGATATCTGTGGTATTTAAATCATAATGGAAGGGGAGAACAATTAGAGAAAAAAGTGTCAAAAATACTCCTTAGGGGCAGTATTGAAAAAAGAAATACTTTTCTAAGGAGGAAAGAAACAACATAAAAATGTCATGATTATTAGACTCAAAGAGGTACAGTAACCAATGAAAACAGGTAACTGTGAGTTCTGTATACGTTGAGACTTGGGAGTGATGTTAGCTTGCCACCTGAAGGAATTCTTGGAGTAACAGCAACTTTGATTTACAGCTGGGAAATAGGGCTTAGCCAGGTTGGGAACTACCCAGGATCTTCCACCCAGTAAGTCAGAGGCAAATCTGACTTCAAATCCAGGGCCCTGGAGGTTGGGTGCTACTCCACCTCCTCCTAATTTATAATCCCAGTGCTTCACGAGGCTGAGGAGGGAGGATCACTTGAAGCCAGGAGTTTGAGACCAGATAACATAGTGAGACCTTATCTCTCAAGAAATTTAAAAATTAGCCAGGCATGGGTGGTGCACACTGTAGTTCCAGTTACTCAAGAGGCTAAGGCAGGAGGTTCGCTTGAGTCCTGGAGTTCGAGTTTGCAGTGAGCTACCTGCCACAGCATTCCACTTAGGTGACAGAGTGAGACCCTGTCTCTTTAAAAAAAAAAAAAAAAAAAAAAAAAAAAGTAAAAATAAAATAAACCCAGAGTTCTTATCACATGATTTATGCCTAAGTGTGAGTGTGCTCTTTCTTCTTAGAAGCAATAGTACTGGGATCCTATCTCGTTTGTCCTGTCTGGGCACCAAACAATGAACTAGGTCCCTCCTGGCTTGAAATCAATCAAGAGCTTTATGTCTAGATTTCCTGACATAATTGTGGAATTTATACAACTGCCTTGTAATAGTGAAAAGCTCTGATTAAGGAAAATCTATTTTTCTTGCCCAGGGAGTAACGCTCAGACTCAGCTTTTATTGGGTCAGTATAAGCCCCAGGATGAAACTGTGCCTCTCATTTAAAGGTAACTCAAGTGCAGCACGAGACTTGTACTTTGTCTTCTGTCCCTTGAGGCAAGCGCTCACCATGGCTACAGGTTTTCATGTTGATTTATCGCTTTGGAAAGGTGTATCTATAGAATTCTCTCCTCCTATTAAATTCTGGCAAAATCTTCCTTCACGATCTCTTGCTAAGTTTTACTCCATAAAATCAGAAGTGTGGATCTTTCGCAGTTTATGGACTGCTGTCTTTTCACTTCAAGGATGTGAACTATTATCTGAAAGGGGTGAGTTTCCAGGCCTGCAGCCTGGTGGCAGAATTGCTGCCAAAGAAATTAGCTGAATGCGTGGCTGGAAAGTGAAAACGTGGCCTCAGGATGATGCTGTCCTCCATGTTTTCAGAGCAGGTACGGAAGCTGCATAAGACAGGATTGGTCCTTTGGGAACTTCCTGGCCAGCCCATCTTATATCTTTGCTTTTGGATACATTCCCAAATTTTCCTCTCATTGTCACCTCCACCACCACTCATGCCCCGGCTACTTCACCTTCTCCTAATTTACTGAGCCAAATTGGTACTGTGATGAACCCTGTTTTATAGACAATATAATCAAGACTTAGAAGAGTCAAGTACCTTGCAGTAGGCACACAGTAAGTGGTGGAAGTTAAAGTTCTGTCTCCTACTAACGTCTCTGCTCTGAACCATTTATGTAAAACTGACTCCCTAACAGGGATGTAGATTTCAGATAGGACACACCATAATGGCTTCTGGCTTATTCATTTATTCATTTGTTCATTCATTCGTCCATTCAAATAAAAGCTTATTGTGACAAGCACTGTGTGACAAGTACTGTGCTGCAATTGTGAACCAAAGAATCAGGATACCAGCCCTTCATATAGTTTATGTTTGGGGGTATGGCCACGGTGGGAGGATGGGGAGTAGAAAACAGGCAAGTGAATAATGAAATATATTTATAATTTATTTATAAATAAAAATTGCTATAAACAATTTTTTATATAATGAATTTTTTATATAATGAAATATGTTATTTATAAATAAAAATTGCTATAAACAAATTTATAATTTATTTATAAATAAAAATTGCTATGCATGGGCGCAGTGGCTCATGCCTGTAATCCCAGCGTTTTGGGAGGCTGAGGTAGGCAGATCACGAGGTCAGGAGATAGAGACCATCCTGGCCAACATGGTGAAACCCCGTCTCTACTAAAAATACAAAAATTAGCCTGGCATGGTGGCACACGCCTGTAATCCCAGCTACTTGGGAGGCTGAGGCAGGAGAATCACTTGAACCTGGGAGGTGGAGGTTGCAATGAGCCAAGACTGCGTGACTGTACTCCAGCCTGGTGACAGAGTGAGACTCTGTCTAAAAATAAATAAATAAATAAATACATACATACATACATACATACACACACACATACATAAATGAAAAACAATTTTTTTTTTAAATGCTAGGCATGAAACTCAGGGAATTAAAAAGAAAAAGAATGAAAAAGTAGAATAAAAGCATGCTTAAGAGAGGTTGGAGTAGAAAACACATCTAAGAGGAGGTGCTATCTTAAATTAAGACCTAAAGACAGAGAAGGAGCAGGCTGTAGGAAGGCCTTGGGAGTGCATTATTCCAGGCTGAGAGCAGTAGGTTCAAAGACCATGTGGTAAAAACTAACAAGGCTGCTCAAGAAACCGAAAGAAGATCAGTATAATGGTATAGTGGGGGAGAAAAGCACTGGATCATAGACAGCTGAGAAGGTCTTGAGAGGTATTTGTTATGGGTTGAATTGTGTCCTCTGAAAAGACATGTTGAAGTACTAACTCCCAGTACTTCAGAATGTGACTTTATTTGGAAATAGGGTATTTGCAGGAGTAATGCAGTGACAGTGAGGTCATACTTGATTAGAGCAGGTTCTAATGCAATGTGACTAGTGTCCTCATAAAAAGAGAAAATAGAAACAAAGAGATGGACACACAGGGAGAACGCCATAAGATGCTGGAGACAGAGGGTGCCAGGATGCAGCTGTGAGCCAAAGAATGCCAAGAATTTTCAGCCACCCCAAAAGCTAGGAAGAGGCAAGGGAGGTTCCTACCCCTGAGTTTCAGATAGAGTATGGCAATGCTCTTGATTTGGGACTTCTAGCCTTAAGAACTGTGAAATAATACATGTATGTGCTTTAAGCCTTTCCAATTTGTGAAACTGTGTTACGGCAGCCTCAGGAAATTATTACAGTCTTGAAGACACCAGGAAGAAATGCAGATTTCATTCTAAGCGATTGAAGGCAAGTCAAGGCAGCTAAGGGAACACTGGAGATTTGTAGTAGCCGAGAGAAAAAAAGACAGTCTATTGGATTTAGGTTGTCATAATACAAATGGAGCAAAAGGGGTAGTTAGTTTTTTTACATTGGAGTCAGTTTTCTACAGAAGACAGTGGAAAATACATGTAAACTACCACTAACCCACTCACAGTCACTTTGGGTAAGTGATTAAAACTGAATCTTAGGTAGATGGAAAAGGCAAGATGGTTGAATAGGAACAGCTCCAGTCTCCAACTCCCAGCGCGAGCGACACAGAACACCGGTGATTTCTGCATTTTCAACTGAGGTACTGGGTTCATCTCACTAGGGAGTGCCGGACAATCGGTGCTGGTCAGCTCCTGCAGCCCGACCAGCGAGAGCTGAAGCAGGGCGAGGCATCGCCTCACCTGGGAAGCGCAAGGGGAAAGGGAATTCCTTTTCCTAGCCAGGGGAACTGAGACAGACAACACCTGGAAAATCGGGTAACTCCCACCCCAATACTGCGCTTTAAGCAAACAGGCACACCAGGAGATTATATCCTACACCTGGCCGGGAGGGTCCCATGCCCACGGAGCCTCCCTCATTGCTAGCACAGCAGTCTGCGATCTCGCCGCAAGGCAGCAGCGAGGCTGGGGGAGGGGCGCCCGCTATTGCTGAGGCTTAAGTAGGTAAACAAAGCCACTGGGAAGCTCGAACTGGGTGAAGCTCACAGCAGCTCAAGGAAACTTGCTGTCTCTGTAGACTCCACCTCTGGGGACAGGGCACAGATAAACAAAAGCAGCAGAAACCTCTGCAGACGCAAACAACTCTGTCTGACAGCTTTGAAGAGAGCAGTGGATCTCCCAACACGGAGGCTGAGATCTGAGAAGGGACAGACTCCTGCTCAAGTGAGTCCCTGACCCCTGAGTAGCCTAACTGGGAGACATCCCCCACTAGGGGCAGTCTGACACCCCACACCTCACAGGGTGGAGTACACCCCTGAGAGGAAGCCTCCAAAGCAAGAATCAGACAGGTACACTCGCTGTTCAGCAATATTCTATCTTCTGCAGCCTCTGCTGCTGACACCCAGGCAAACAGGGTCTGGAGTGGACCTCAAGCAATCTCCAACAGACGTACAGCTGAGGGTCCTGACTGTTAGAAGGAAAACTATCAAACAGGAAGGACACCTACACCAAAACCCCATCAGTATATCACCATCATCATCAAAGACCAGAGGCAGATAAAACCACAAAGATGGGGAAAAAGCAGGGCAGAAAAGCTGGAAATTGAAAAAATAAGAGCACATCTCCCCCGGCAAAGGAGCGCAGCTCATCGCCAGCAACGGATCAAAGCTGGACAGAGAATGACTTTGACGAGATGAGAGAAGAAGGCTTCAGTCCATCAAAATTCTCAGAGCTAAAGGAGGAATTACGTACCCAGCGCAAAGAAACTAAAAATCTTGAAAAAAAAAATAGAAGAATTGATGGCTAGAGTAATTAATGCAGAGAAGGTCATAAACGAAATGAAAGAGATGAAAACCATGACACGAGAAATACGTGACAAATGCACAAGCTTCAGTAACCAACTCGATCAACTGGAAGAAAGAGTATCAGTGATTGAGGATCAAATGAATGAAATGAAGCGAGAAGATAAACCTAAAGAAAAAAGAAGAAAAAGAAATGAACAAAGCCTGCAAGAAGTATGGGATTATGTAAAAAGACCAAATCTATGTCTGATTGGGGTGCCTGAAAGTGAGGGGGAAAATGGAACCAAGTTGGAAAACACTCTTCAGGATATCCTCCAGGAGAACTTTCCCAACCTAGTAGGGCAGGCCAACATTCAAATCCAGGAAATACAGAGAACGCCACATAGATACTCCTCGAGAAGAGCAACTCCAAGACACATAATTGCCAGATTCACCAAAGTTGAAATGAAGGAAAAAATCTTAAGGGCAGCCAGAGAGAAAGGTCGGGTTACCCACAAAGGGAAGCCCATCAGACTAACAGCAGATCTCTCAGCAGAAACTCTCCAAGCCAGAAGAGAGTGGGGGCCAATATTCAACATTCTTAAAGAAAAGAATTTTAAACCCAGAATTTCATATCCAGCCAAACTAAGTTTCATAAGTGAAGGAGAAATAAAATCCTTTACAGATAAGCAAATGCTTAGAGATTTTGTCACCACTAGGCCTGCCTTACAAGAGACCCTGAAGGAAGCACTAAACATGGAAAGGAACAACAGGTACCAGCCATTGCAAAAACATGCCAAAATGTAAAGACCATCGAGGCTAGGAAGAAACTGCATCAACTAACGAGCAAAATAACCAGTTAATATCATAATGGCAGGATCAAGTTCACACATAACAATATTAACCTTAAATGTAAATAGACTAAATGCTCCAATTAAAAGACACAGACTGGCAAACTAGATAAAGAGTCAAGACCCTTCAGTCTGCTGTATTCAGGAGACCCATCTCACACGCAGAGACATACATAGGCTCAAAATAAAGGGATGGAGGAAGATCTACCAAGCAAATGGAGAACAAAAAAAAGCAGGGGTTGCAATACTAGTCTCTGACAAAACAGACTTTAAACCATCAAAGATCAAAAGAGACAAAGAAGGCCATTACATAATGGTAAAGGGATCAATTCAACAGGAAGAGCTAACTATCCTAAATATATATGCACCCAATACAGGAGCACCCAGATTCATAAAGCAAGTCCTTAGAGACTTACAAAGAGACTTAGACTCCCATACAATAATAATGGGAGACTTCAACACTCCACTGTCAACATTAGATTAACGAGACAGAAAGTTAACAAGGACATCCAGGAATTGAACTCATCTCTGCAGCAAGCAGACCTAATAGACATCTACAGAACTCTCCACCCCAAATCAACAGAATATACATTCTTCTCAGCACCAAATCGCACTTATTCCAAAATTGACCACGTAATTGGAAGTAAAGCACTCCTCAGCAAATGTACAAGAACAGAAATTATAACAAATTGTCTCTCAGACCACAGTGCAATCAAACTAGAACTCAGGACTAAGAAACTCTATCAAAACCGCTCAACTACATGGAAACTGAACAACCTGCTCCTGAATGACTACTGGGTACATAACGAAATGAAGGCAGAAATAAAGATGTTCTTTGAAACCAATGAGAACAAAGATACAACATACCAGAATCTCTGGGACACATTTAAAGCAGTGTGTAGAGGGAAATTTATAGCACTAAATGCCCACAAGAGAAAGCAGGAAAGATCTAAAATTGACACTCTAACATCACAATTAAAAGAACTAGAGAAGCAAGAGCAAACACATTCAAAAGCTAGCAGAAGGCAAGAAATAACTAAGATCAGAGCAGAACTGAAGGAGATAGAGACACAAAAAACCCCGCAAAAAATCAATGAATCCAGGAGTTGGTTTTTTGAAAAGATCAACAAAATTGACAGACTGCTAGCAAGACTGAAAAAGAAGAAAAGAGAGAAGAATCAAATAGACGCAATAAAAAATGACAAAGGGGATATCACCACCGACCCCACAGAAATACAAACTACCATCAGAGAATACTATAAACACCTCTACGCAAATAAACTAGAAAATCTAGAAGAAATGGATAATTTCCTGGACACTTACACTCTTCCAAGACTAAACCAGGAAGAAGTTGAATCCCTGAATAGACCAATAGCAGGCTCTGAAATTGAGGCAATAATTAATAGCCTACCAACCAAAAAAAGTCCAGGACCAAATGGATTCACAGCTGAATTCTACCAGAGGTACAAGGAGGAGCTAGTACCATTCCTTCTGAAACTATTCCAATCAATAGAAAAAAGGGAATCCTCCCTAACTCATTTTATGAGGCCAACATCATCCTGATACCAAAGCCTGGCAGAGACACAACAAAAAAAGAGAATTTTAGACCAATATCCCTGATGAACATCGATGCAAAAATCCTCAATAAAATACTGGCAAACCGGATTCAGCAGCACATCAAAAAGCTTATCTACCATGATCAAGTGGGCTTCATCCCTGGGATGCAAGGCTGGTTCAACATTCACAAATCAATAAACATAATCCAGCATATAAACAGAACCAAAGACAAGAACCACATGCTTATCTCAATAGATGCAGAAAAGGCTTTTGACAAAATTCAACAGCCCTTCATGCTAAAAACGCTCAATAAATTCGGTATTGATGGAACGTACCTCAAAATAATAAGAGCTATTTATGACAAACCCACAGCCAATATCATACTGAATGGGCAAAAACTGGAAAAATTCCCTTTGAAAACTGGCACAAGACAGGAATACCCTCTCTCACCACTTCTATTCAACATAGTGTTGGAAGTTCTGGCTAGGGCAATCAGGCAAGAGAAAGAAATAAACGGTATTCAGTTAGGAAAAGAAGAAGTCAAATTGTCCCTCTTTGCAGATGACATGATTGTATATTTAGAAAACCCCATTGTCTCAGCCCAAAATCTCCTTCAGCTGATAAGCAACCTCAGCAAAGTCTCAGGATACAAAATTAATGTGCAAAAATCACAAGCATTCTTATACACCAGTAACAGACAAACAGAGAGCCAAATCAGGAATGAACTTCCATTCACAATTGCTTCAAAGAGAATAAAATACCTAGGAATCCAACTTACAAGGGATGTAAAGGACCTCTTCAAGGAGAACTACAAACCACTGCTCAGTGAAATCAAAGAGGACACAAACAAATGGAAGAACATACCATGCTCATGGATAGGAAGAATCAATATCGTGAAAATGGCCATACTGCCCAAGGTAATTTATAGATTCAATGCCATCCCCATAAAGCTACCAATGTGTTTCTTCACAGAATTGGAAAAAACTGCTTTAAAGTTCATATGGAACCAAAAAAGAGCCCGCATCTCCAAGACAATCCTAAGTCAAAAGAACAAAGCTGGAGGCATCATGCTACCTGACTTCAAAACTATACTACAAGGCCACAGTAACCAAAACAGCATGGTACTGGTACCAAAACAGAGATATAGAACAATGGAAAAGAACAGAGTCCTCAGAAATAATACCACACATCTACAGCCATCTGATCTTTGACAAACCTGAGAGAAACAAGAAATGGGGAAAGGATTCCCTATTTAATAAATGGTGCTGGGAAAATTGGCTAGCCATAAGTAGAAAGCTGAAACTGGATCCTTTCCTTACTCCTTATACGAAAATTAATTCAAGATGGATTAGAGACTTAAATGTTAGACCTAATACCATAAAAACCCTAGAGGAAAACCTAGGTAGTACCATTCAGGACATAGGCATGGGCAAAGACTTCATGTCTAAAACACCAAAAGCAACGGCAGCAAAAGCCAAAATTGACAAATGGGATCTCATTAAACTAAAGAGCTTCTGCACAGCAAAAGAAACTACCATCAGAGTGAACAGGCAACCTACAGAATGGGAGAAAATTTTTGCAATCTACTCATCTGACAAAGGGCTAATATCCAGAACCTACAAAGAACTCAAACAAATTTACAAGAAAAAAACAAACAACCCCATCAAAAAGTGGGCAAAGGATATGAACAGACATTTCTCAAAAGACATTCATACAGCCAACAGACACATGAAAAAATGCTCATCATCACTGGCCATCAGAGAAATGCAAATCAAAACCACAATGAGATACCATCTCACACCAGTTAGAATGGTGATCATTAAAAAGTCAGGAAACAACAGGTGCTGGAGAGGATGTGGAGAAATAGGAACACTTTTACACTGTTGGTGGGATTGTAAACTAGTTCAACCATTATGGAAAACAGTATGGCAATTCCTTAAGGATCTAGAACTAGAAGTACCATATGACCCAGCCATCCCATTACGGGGTATATACCCAAAGGATTATAGATCATGCTGCTATAAAGACACATGCACATGTATGTTTATTGCGGCACTATTCACAATAGCAAAGACTTGGAATCAACCCAAATGTCCATCAGTGACAGACTGGATTAAGAAAATGTGGCACATATACACCATGGAATACTATGCAGCCATAAAAAAGGATGAGTTTGTGTCCTTTGTAGGGACATGGATGCGGCTGGAGACCATCATTCTTAGCAAACTATCACAAGAACAGAAAACCAAATACCGCATGTTCTCACTCATAAGTGGGAACTGAACAAAGAGATCACTTGGACTCGGGAAGGGGGACATCACACACCGGGGCCTATCATCGGGAGGGGGGGAGGGGGGTGAGATTGCATTGGGAGTTATACCTGATGTAAATGACGAGTTGATGGGTGCTGACGAGTTGATGGGTGCAGCACACCAACATGGCACAAGTATACGTATGTAACAAACCTGCACATTATGCACATGTACTCTAGAACTTAAAGTATAATAATAATAAATAAAAAAAAAGAAAAAAGAAAAACTGAACCTTAGATTTTCTCTGTAAACTATGAATCATACAGAGTTGTTGTAAAGATTTACATAGTGCCTAGTACATAATTCACATCTAATAAAAATGAGCCATTCTTGCAAATATTACTACTATTTTAATCTCACTCCCACCAAAATCTAACAAAGCGTGTTATAAAATATGGCCCCAAAAGCATGTCCCCGGGTTGAATTTAGTGTCTGTTTGGCTCCAAATCTCTATTCTTCTTACTTAAAAAAAAGTTTGAATAATATGTAATTTCTGGTATTTGACTATTTTGACTAAGAAAAATAGCATTTTTACATGGTTTCACCTAATGCCATATTACATCTGCATGCAAAAAAAAGTACACTATGAAATGAAGTATGATAAATGTTGATCTCTGGCATATTTACACTTAATTTAAGAACCTGAATTTTGCCAAACTCCTGACTTTTCCTGGCCCCCATATCACTGTAATCACTAATCCTTTGTTTTATTTTAAATATACATATATTTTTTACACACAAACATATCTGTGAATTTGTTTCCAATCTTTATTAACATATTGAATGATCTATATGTACTTCTTCAACTTGCTTTTTCTTCTACTGAATATTATGTTTTGAAGATTCATCTATGCCCTTTCCTATATCTGTAATTCTTTCCTTTTTACTGCTGTGTATTATTCCAGTGTCTGAATATACTGCAAATTTTAAATAATCCATTCTTCTGCCAATGGATATCGTTTGCTGAATGAATTAAAAAATTCCTCAAGGATTCTATTTTATCTTTTTTACATATCTTTTTGTAACTGATATATAAATCACATACATCAAATTTGCCATTTTAAAATATGTAGGTCAGTGGCTTTTAGTATTTCCAAAGTTATGCACCATCACTACTATCTAATTTTAGAACATTGCGTCACTGCAAAGAAAACCCCATATTCATTAGCAGTCACTTCCCATCTTCATTTCACGTTAGTCCTGCCAACCACTAATCTACTGTCTTTATGGACTTGCCTATTTGGACATTTTATGTGAATTTTTTTTGAGTATCTAGCTACTTCCACTTAGCAAAATGTTTTCAAGTATAATTCCTACTGTAGCATGCATCATTACATCATTCCTTTTTTACCATCAAGTATTTCATTGTATGAATATACTACATTTTACTTGTTCACTCATTAGTTGATGAATAATAGGGTAATTTTCACTCCTTGGCTATTATAAATAATGGTGCTGTGAACACTTATATACAAGTCTTGTGTGGACACATGCTTTTGATTCTCTTGGGTAGACACCTAAGAATAGATTTGCTGGGTCATCTGGTTATCCCATTTTTAACCTTTTGAAAAAATATAAAACTGTTTTCTAAAGCAACCATTCCATGTGGCCTTCCCACAGTGACATATGTGAATTATGATTTCTCCACATTCTTGTCAATACTTGTTATTATCTGTCTTTTGATTATAAACATGATCTTATTTTTATAACGGAATTATAATAAAATCTATTTTGCAAAGTTATTAAAAGGAGCATTTAAGATAATAGAAATAAAAGTACTTTCTAAATTACTGGTTAGCCTTGTTATGCTGATGAAATCAAGGAAAGTCCATACAGACAGTATTTCTTTAGTGTGCCACAGACATACACAAAATATTTTAATGATTCAGTAAGACAAGCCCCTTTGAAATTCAATTCAGTGCCAATATCATTTACAATTCCCATGAACTCTTGAAGTTAAATGAACACTAGTGTTTAAAGACTTTAACTCCTCCTTCTGCATTTCAGTGGTCTGCTTTTACCAGGTTCTCTGTGATGGGTGAGTGAATTTTTTTTTTTTTTTTAAAAAGACAGAATCTTGTTCTGTTGCCCAGGCTGGAGTGCAGTGGCATGTTCTCAACTCACTGCAACCTCCGCCTCCCAGGTTCAAGCAATTCTCTGCCTCAGTCTACCGAGTAGCTGGGATTACAGGCACCTGCCACCATGCCTGGCTAATTTTTCTATTTTTAGTAGAGATGGGGTTTCACCATGTTGGCCAGGCTGGTCTTGAACTCCTGACCTCGTGATCCAGTAGTCTTGGCCTCCCAAAGTCCTGGGATTACAGGCGTGAGCCACCACACCCGGCCAAGAGACTGGTTTTAAAGAAAGCACGGAGAACTTCATCAAGACGTTTAGAAGAACTTCCTGATCAAAAGCACATCTTTTTCATGGAATTATGCACACTGTTCTAGTGACATTTTTTCAGAAACTCACATAAAGCCTTGCCAGAGGCTGGGGAATAAATGCCAGGATGAGGGTTTAGTGGAGAGTGGTATAGTCTACCCAGCTATTGTAGTTTCACTGTTCTCTGCTGATCTGGGTACAATAAATCACCTCAACAGACATGGTCTATGGCCTTTGAGTATTTAGAATCCCAGATCTCATCTATAAGAATCAACCATCTGAAAGTTAATTTTAGAGGTCCATGAAGAGGAACCAAATTTTGCATCATTTGGCAAAGGGACAGCTAATTTTGGGGTGGGGGCAGCTGAGAGTTCCTCTCAGAAACATGAACGCACAGTGCAGTAAGAATTTGGATTTCCTCTTACTAGTTGCAGTCAAGCACAAAAATCACATCCTCTCTACCAAGTCTCTATTCTGATAATCTGCTTAACAATGTGAGTTTATCTGGCATTTGTTCACTTGATTTTGTTACAAAAAGAACAAAAACAGAAATAACAAGATCCATGACAGGTAGCACTTCCGAAACAGCCAGTATGCCTTCTGAATCTTCAAAAACCGATTACACTGTGTTTTGTTGTACATGCTTTTTATCTTTTTTTTTTTTTTTTTTTTTTTTTTTTTTTGCTGTGGCACAGCATATTGCTACAGCACTCAGACAACCTGCAGGCACTCAATGATGTTTACTGATTTGAATACATTTTTACCAATATTTTAAAACTGCCAACATGTCTATAAGCTTTTTCCAAATAAGACTTCTGGTTAAATTAAACTTTGATATTTTTTATCCTTGTGAAAAGGGAAGGTTTTGCTGATGCAGATTCCCTAGCCTGGTATGGTTGCTTGTAGCCCAGGAGTAGGAACAGCTAAAGCAGGACATAGACAAAGTCCTGTGTATCAAAATACAGTATGGGCTGGACATGGTGGCTCATGCCGGTAATCCCAGCACTTTGGGTGGATGAGGCGCACAGATCACCTGAGGTCAGGAGTTTGAGACCAGCCTGGCCAACATGGTGAAACCCCGTCTCTAATAAAAAAATACAAAAATTAGCTGGGCGTGGTTGTGCACCCTTGTAATCTCAGCTTCTCAGGAGGCTGAGGCAGGAGAATCACTTGAACCCAGGAGGCAGAGTCTGCAGTGAGCTGAGATCGTGCCACTGCACTCCAGTCTGGGCAACAAGAGTGAAACTTCATCTCAAAAAATAAAAATAAAAATAAATAAAATGGAGTAATGACCTAGGCAGAAACTTTTGTTTAATCATGGAATCAGCATAAACAAGTAGATGATAAGCTCCAACCAGTTAAATTTTGGATACTGCTGCTGGGAACATTCCTTCCAAATACTATTTTCACCTTTCCCAGACTATTCTGGTGTGGGGAGGGGGGAAAAAGCAAAACATAACTCGGCTGAAGCTCAAATTTTTGCCATGTTGATTCAAACTGCAGACCATATTGGCCTACATCAGTAGTTCTTGCAATCTGGGGGGCCTATTAGTCAAAAGCAATAGACTTTCTCTTCTAAAGATATACATCTGCATGCCTAGTTGAATAATCTACACTAAAACACTAAGTTCCTGGGCTACCTTCCCTGCCAACCTGAGTTCCAAAGGAGAGTAAGCTTGTGCATTCCATCTCGGTAGAACAGGACCTCCTACTGCACAGATTCTAAGTATTTTATGGAACTGACCTAAAGTCTAATCCATGCAGCAATTGTTTTGGTAAACACAACATGAAAAACAAGTGCTTGCGGACCTTTACATTGAGACTGGTTTAGTAGTTAAACCTAGTCATTTGCCTTATTGATTGACTAATGGATAGATTTATTTTTGGAAGAGTTTCTGCCAAGTTCCTTGAATCTGTTATGGTAGACACCCACTTCTGTCTCAAGCTGCGCAATCAGACACACTGAGGTTCTAAAACAGCTTCTTAGTAGAACCAAAGATTCATTGTCACCTTGCTAAAGCAGCCCTTTTGGGTTAGCCTGAACTGAGAGTTTAGAACCCTAGTTTTAGTTAAGAGGGTAGCTGCCTTCAAAAGTCAATCCATCAATAAATAAATAAAAGGGAGGAAAGAAGAAGAGATTAAAATCAGGAAGTGAAGAAGAGTGGGCCAAAAGAGGAGAGAACTCAAGTTGAGAGGCGTGAATAATCATGCTTAAGATTACACAGCTGGCCTGGTGCCCTGTCCTCACACACTCCTTCAGACATTACCTGCAGCTCTGAAGAGCCATTCTGGTGTGTGCTGTAAACTTCCTTCCTCAAGCATCTGTGCCCCTTTCCTGATGATTTTCTCTGGCCACAGGAGCTTGTCCTGCCCATGGAAGCAACATTTCAGAAATGTTGGAAAGTTAACACCATGTATGAGTTATCTATTATTCCATAAAAATTACCCCAAGCATAGTAACTTAACAAATATTTATTATCTCACACTATTTATGAGGGTGGGAAATCTGGGAGAAACATAGTCAAATGATTCTATCTCAAATTCTCTCACGAGACTGCACCTTGAAGGGCTGGTCACAGCTACAGTTATCTGAATCTTGGACTGGGGCTGAAGGATCCACTTCCAAGATCACTGACTCAAGACGGTGGGCAGGAGGCCAATATGAGCCAAATTAGCCTCTGCATTTGGCTTCCTCAATGGCAGCTGGCTGCCCCCAAGCTAGTGATCCAAGAGAGAAAGCAATGTAGAAGTCATGCTGTCTGTTATAACCTAGCCTCAGCAGTGACATCCTATCACCTCTGCCATATTCTGTTGGTTGCACAGACCAATCCTGATACATTAGGGGAACAGATTACACAAGGGCATAAATACCAAATACTATGAGGCAGAGATTTTTAAGGGTTATCTTGTTGGCTGGCTTCCACATGTCCCCAGAATTAGTCCTTATGTAATGAGAAATAGGAGTCATTGGATAATATCCCAGTTTTTGTTCCTTACTGAGACAATTCCAAGTTGTGTCCTACAAAGCCCTTCATGTAGATCCTGGTGAACTGAAGTCCGAGCTACCAATAGTGGTAATAGTTATTGGTTATCTTCTGTTCCCCATTATCTTACCATGCTTCCTGGGATTATCTAACAACTAATAAGTGATCTCAAACTTATTCAGAAACACAAAGTAAGATAGCTAAAACGGAGCAGACTTCAGAAACCAAGTCCCACATTCTGATTCCAAAGCCCATTATCTGAGCCACCACACACTTTTGGTACTAGGAGTGGGTTAAAAAGAGTTAGAAACATATGCTTACCATTCTTGTACACTGTCTCCCAAGAAGTCCTGTTAGAGGAGCACTAGTTTCTCTCCTTAAACATCCTGAGGAGCAGGGCTCCTATGAACCCACACGTAGATGTTTAAAAGGCACTTCCCACCTTACGCTGTTGTAGACCCCTGGATTTGTGACTTGCAGGTGGATAATGTCCTTATGGAAGGATGCTTTACTCGGGGTGGACACAAGTATCTGCCAAGGTGCATGATTGGACAAGTAAAACATGGGCTGGATTGAAATCCCCTTTGGACTCTGCAGTTTGGGTAACTTACACAGTATCTTCATTGAGTAAAATTCCCCAGGTATGTTTTCTGCACTATTCTATGGTTAGAGCAATATTAATTGTTAGTCCCCCTGTGCATGAAGAGTAAAAAGTCCAGTTCTTCAATGCCTGACAGAGACGCCTACTATGAAAGGAAGGAAATTAGAGCATATGGAAGTTAAGTGTTCTTCCCCTTACTGCAAAGGCAGTAATTGGAAGAGCTGTCAGTTGAATTATGGAGGAAGCCAGGTGAATGGAGGTGCCTCCTGTGTCTATGGTTCTGAGCTTCCCTTGGGCCTACCATGATTTCTAAGCCTTCTGCATGCCCAGTAGTGGTCACTTCAGCCAGTGCCTAGGACTATTTTATAACTATATTACATTTTTTTTTTACTAAAGCAATCAATCCTCTTGGTTATCTCCCTAATGTTCATTATTTCCCCTATCTGTTCCAAATGAAACCCTGTTTTTTTTTTTTTTTTTCTTTTTTCTTTTTTCCAGGTATCCATCCTCCTCCAGTTGCATCAGCCCTGTCAGAAGGGTTCTCTAAGTCAGTTACGATTGTCTCATTTCCTGAGACACTATTAGTTTGGGGGATTGGTATATACAAGATTCTAACAAAAGACTCCCTTAAACATGCAGAGAATATTTGGGAAAGTTTTCTCACTTTAAAAAGACACATAGGTAGAAATGTCAATTGATCCGTCAGTTCATGGTCATTTCTGGATGTAACACCTGATACTCCCACAAATACCCAACAGTAAGAGAAGTTAGCTGAAGGACACATAGCAGTGGAAGAGTGGAAAGAGGGCAATAACCTGCATATGCATTCTCATTGGAATGTGGAATCAACCACCCCCCAGAACACCCTATGATGTTCCCATTATATAAGAAAATGCATTTCCTTAATAGCTGTGTTTTCCTATTGCCAAAGATTTCTCGACAGAGTCACCAGCTGTGACACCCCTGGATTTCCACATATTGTATTCTATTTTTACTTACTTGTCATACTGCCAACAACTAGATATATATTCTGTAAAGACAAGGAGTGGTTCTTCAACTATGTATTTCCTATAAAATTAAGGGCCCTGTTTATTAGAGCTCCTGAATAAGTGGAATAACCACAACCACTGAATTCTAACTCACACTTTAAAGTGACTCTTTCAGGTGAAATGAAACACTTGAATTCTGGGTGGGACCTTGGAAATGTTATTTCTGAGTCTCTGTTTCCTTATCTAAGAAATGGGAGATAGTAAACACAGTGGTTAAAAACACAAGATACGGAATTACCCAGACATGGGTTCAAATCTTGATTCTATAATACTGTATCAGGGCAAGTTTCTTCACTTCTCCATGCCACAGTTTTCTCATGTGTAGAATTAGGCAATAGTACATATCTCAAAATGTGGTTATAAGGCTTCAGTGAGATTGTATATTTAAAGTATTCACACTTTTGGCTGGGCGCCGTGACTCACGCCTGTAATCCCACCATTTTGGAAGGCTGAAGAAGGCAGATTACTTGAAATCAGGAGTTCAAGACCAGCCTGGCCAATATGTTGAAACCCTGTCTCTACTAAAAATACAAAAAATTAGCCAGGTGTGGTGGTGTGTGCCTGTGGTCCCAGCTACTCGGGGGGGCTGAGACAGGAGAATCACTTGACCTGGGAGGCAGAGGTTGTAGTAAGCCAAGGTTGTGCTACTGCACTCCAGCCTTGGTAAAAGAGTGAGACTCCATCTCAAAAAACAAACAAACAAACAAACAAAATATTTAGCCTTTTCTATGTCACATTTTAAATACTCAACTGATAAATCACTGGTTGGTTTGCTGTATGAGCATGGTAAAATGTACATCATAACATCTACCATGTGGTAGGAATGTAGTAAATCAGTAAGCAAAAAATTGCAGATTTGAGTCTTGGCTATGAGGCTGAGATGGCACAGCTCCTATTACCCTTTGGAATTAGGGAAAGTTGGCAGTGGAACATAGGCCATGGCAGTATCTCTTACCAGTGGGAATTAAATATTGATTTCATTTTCACTTCATTGAGTCTCCTATTGATTTCAACAAGGAAGATGACAGTCAAACACTAAACACACACTCAGTAAATAACAGGAAAGTTTGCTTTTCCTTCAGGATTGGGGTTTCCTCTGGATTGCCAGAGCCCTTTTGTGAGGCTACACAGCATATTGGAGATCCTGGCTTGCTCCTTGGGGCCACAGGCATAGAGATGAATTAGCCATCATAGTTGCCCTGAAGGACCTAAGATTCTCTAAACACTGCTTTAGTTGTGTCCCAGAGATTCTGGTGCATTGTGGTCCTTGTTTTCATTGGTTTCAAAGAACTTATTTATTTCTGCCTTAATTTTGTTATTTACCCAGTAGTCATTCAGGAGCAGGTTGTTCAGTTTCCATGTATTTGTGCGGTTTTGAGTGAGTTTCTTAATTCCGAGTTCTAATTTGATTGCACTGTGGTCTAAGAGAATGTTTGTTATGATTTCTGTTCTTTTGCATTTGCTGAGGAATGTTTCACTTCGGATTATGTGGTCAATTTTAGAATAAGTACGATGTGGTCCTGAGAAGAATGTATATTCTGCTGATGTGTGATGGAGAGTTCTGTAGATATCTATTAGGTCTGCTGGCACCAGAGCGGTGTTTGAGTCCTGAATATCTTTGTTAATTTTCTGTCCTGTTGATCTGTCTAATTCTGACAGTGGGGTGTTAAAGTCTCCCATTATTATTGTGTGGGAATCTAAGTCTCTTTGTACTTCTCTAAGAACGTACTTTATGAATCTGGGTGCTCCTGTATTGGGTGCATATGTATTTAGGGGAGTCAGCTCTTCTTGTTGCATTGATCCCTTTACCATTATGTAATGCCCTTCTTTGTCTTTTTTTTTTTTTAATCTTCATTGGTTTAAAGTCTGTTTTATCAGACACTAGGATGGCAACCTCTGTTTTTTTTTTTTTTTTTTTTTTTCTTCTTTCCATTTGCTTGGTAAATATTCCTCCATGCCCTTATAGCACGAAATGTCCACAGGAGAAATCAGGAAAGATCTAAAATTGACACCCTAACATCACAATTAAAAGAACTAGAGAAACAAGAGCAAACAAATTCAAAAGCTAGCGGAAGACAAGAAATAACGAAGAGCAGAACTGAAGGAGATAGAGACACAAAAATCCCTTCAAAAAATCAATGAATCTAGGAGCTGGTTTTTTGAAAAGATTAATAAAATAGTAAACTTCTAGCCAGAATAATAAAGAAGACAAGAGAGAAGAATCAAATAAACACAATAAAAAATGATAAAGGGGATATCCACCACTGATCCCACAGAAATACAAACTACCATCAGATAATACTATAAATATCTCTACGCAAATAAACTAGAAAGTCTAGAAGAAATGGATAAACTCCTGGACACATACATCCTTTGAAACTAAACCAGGAAAAAGTTGAATCCCTGAATAGACCAATAACAAGTTCTAAAATTGAGGCAGTAATTAATAAGCTACCAACCGAAAAAAGTCCATGACCAGAGAGATTCACAGCCAAATTAATTCTACCAGAGGTACAAAGAGGAGCTGGTACCATTCCTTCTGAAACTCTTCCGAACAATAGAAAAAGAAGGACTCCTCCCTAACTCATTTTATGAGGCCAGCATTATCCTGATACCAAAACCTGGAAGAGACAACAAAAAAGGGAAATTTCAGTCCAACATCCCTGATGAACATCTACGCAAAAATCCTCAATAAAATACTGGCAAACCAAATCCAGCAGCACACTCAGTAAACTAGGTATTGATGGAACATGTCTCAAAATAATAAGAGCTATTTATGACAAACCCACAGATAATAACATACTGAATGGGTAAAAGTTGGAAGCATTCCCTTTGAAAACTAGCACAAGACAAGGATGCCCTCTCTCCCCACTCCTATTCAAGGTAGTATTGGAGGTTCTACCCAGGGCAATCAGGCAAGAGAAAGAAACAAAGGGTATTCAAATAGGAAGAGAGGAAGTCAAATTGTCTCTGTTTGCAGATTACATGATCCTCTATTTAGAAAACCTCATCTTCTCAGCCTAAAATCTCCTTAAGCTGATAAGCAACTTCAGCAAAGTCTCAGGATACAAAATCAATATGCAAAAATCACAAGCATTCCTATATACCTAGAATAGACAGAGAGCCAAATCATAGTGAACTCCCATTGACAACTGCTATAAGAGAATTAAATACCTAGGAATACAACTTACAAGGGATGTGAAGGACCCCTTGAAGGAGAACTACAAACCGCTGCTCAAAAAAGTAAGAGAGGACACAAACAAATGGAAAAACATTCCATGTCCATGGATAAGAAGAACCAATATTGTGAAAATGACCATATTGCCCAAACTAATCTACAGATTCATTGCTATCCCCATCAAGCTACCAATGACTTTCTTCACAGAATAAGAAAAAATTACTTTAAATTTCATATGGAACCAAAATAGAGCCCTCATAGCCAAGACAATCCTAAGCAAAAAGAACAAAGCTGGAGGCATCATGCTACCTGACTTCAAACTATACTACAAGGCTACAGTAACCAAAACAGCATGGTACTGGTGCCAAAACAGAGATATAGACCAATGGAACAGAAAAAAAGGCCTCAAATATAATGTCACACATCTACAACCATCTGATATTTGACAAACCTGACAAAAACAAACAATGGGGAAAAGATTCCCTATTTAATAAATGGTGTTGGGAAAACTGGCTAGCCAGTTGCAGAAAACTGAAACTGGACCTCTTCCTTACACCTTATACAAAAATTAACTCAAGATGGATTAAAGACTTAAACATAAGACCTAAAACATAAAAACCCTAGAAGAAAACCTAGTCAATACCATTTAGGACATAGGCATGGGCAAAGGCTTCATGACTAAAACAACAAAAGCAATTGCAACAAAAGCCAAAATTGACAAATTGGATCTAATTAAACTAAAGAGCTTCTGCACAGCAGAAGAAACTATCATCAGAGTGAACAGGCAACCTACAGAATGGGAGAAAATTTTTGTAACCTATCCATCTGACAAAGGGCTAATATCCAGAATCTACAAAGAAACAATTGTACAAGAAAAAAACAAATAGCCCCACCAAAAAGTGGGTGAAAGATAAGAACAGACACTTCTCAAAAGAAGACATTTATGTGGCCAACAAACATATGAAAAAAAAAGCCTATCAACACTGGTCATTAGAGAAATGCAAATCAAAACCACAATGAGCTACCATCTTACACCAGTTATAATGGTGATCATTAAAAAGTTAGCCAACAACAGATGCTGGAGAGAATGTGGAGAAATAGGAACACTTTTACACTGTTGGTAGGAGTATAAACTAGTTCAACCATTTTGGAAGACAGTGTGGCAATTGCTCAAGGATCTATAACCAGAAATACCATTTGACCCAGCAACCCCATTGCTAGGTATATACCCAAAGGATTATAAATCATTCTACTATAAAGACACATGCACATATATGTTTATTTCAGCACTGTTCACAATAGCAAAGTCTTGGAACCAACCCAAATGCCCATCAATGATAGACTGGATAGAGAAAATGTGGCACATATACACCATAGGGAACACTATGCAGCCATATAAAGGATGAGTTCATGTCCTTTGCAGGGACATGGATGAAGCTGGAAACCATCATTCTCAGCAAACTAACACAGGAACAGAAAACTAAACACCGCATGTTATCACTTATAATTGGGAGCTGAACAATGAGAACACATGGACACAGGGAGGGGAACATCACACACCGGGGCCTGTTGTGGGGTGGGGAGCTAGAGGAGAGATAGCATTAGGAGAAATACCTAATGTAGATGATGAGTTGATGGGTGCAGCAAACCACCATGGCACATGTATACCTATGTCACAAACCTACACGTTCTGCACGTCCCAAAACTTAAAGTATAAAAATAAATATATAAAATGTTGAACTGACAAAAAAAAAGAAAAGAACCTAACAGCCAGTGGTCTTCTGAGTTAAAACAACAACAACAACAACAACAGCTTATTTGTTCACCAGGTTAAGTCTTTTGAGAATGGCCATAATTTTTCAGTCATGCCAGGAGTGGTCATTCTTTGGACAGGGCTGGTAGGGGTACCAGGATCAAGGGTTTGATTAGACATTGAGGATCGAGAGTAGAAACAATAAAAACAATATCTTAAGGCAGGATGATCAACCTTGAGCAAAATGCAAAGGTGTTCATGCATTCAGGGAATCATACAGGCAGTGGGCTAGGAACCAAGTTATGAGAACTAAGGAGAGTCTGTGAAAAAGCTATGGAGCAAGAATATTTGACAATAAGTGTCCATTAATAGTCTCTATAAGGTTAATGACCTTGACCTAATAATTCTACTTGAGACTCTCTCCTAAACAAATAAAGAATTTCTGCCCGTATAACAAACTTCCCTTGCAGTGTCTCCTTGCTATGCCAAACCCCAAAACTTGAATGGATGTATGAATAGACAGTTGGCTTGGTAGGTGAATAGACGGATTCTTTCATTCCAAAGTGCCTCTTAAGAACCAGAAGCTATCATAAAGTTTCCTTCAATAAACATTAACTGAAACCTATCATGTGTCAGTAATTAGGCTACATACTGGAGATGTATTAATTCACTGCAATAATCATTTGATGACTAATAGGAGCTTGGCACCATTCTAGACAATAAGACACTTATAATACAAGGCTCTCAAACTTTACCACAAAATATTTTTGAAAGATTCTTGTCAAATATTCAGTTTCCAGACTTCCACACCCCACTGACAACATTAGACAGATCGAGACAGATAACTAACAAAAAAGTTCTTAAGTTTGATACCTGACTAATTAGATATCTACACAACATGCTACCCAACAATTACAGAATATGCGTTCTTCCCACCCCAATACTCTAAGATTGACCATGTGCAATGTCATTAAGCAAGTCTCAATAAATTAAAAAAAAATTAATCATACCAAGCATATTCTCAGATCACAGTGGAAGAAAAATAGAAATCAATACTAGAGGAACTCTCAAAACCACACAATTACCTGAATTGTCCTGAATAAATTTTGAGTAAACAACAAAATTAGGGCAGAAATAAAAAGAATTATTTGAAAAAAATGAAAATGCAGACACAACATACCAAAACCTCTGATACGTGGCAAAAGCAGTGTTTAGAGGAAATTTTATAGTGCTAAATGCCTACATCAAAAAGAAAGATCTCAAATTGACAATTTACCCTTGCATCTAAAGAGACTATAAAAACAAGAACAAACTAAACACAAAGCTAGCGGAAGAAAAAAAAAATAACTAAAAGCAGAGCAGAAATAAATAAAACTGAGATCCCAAAAATCATACATAGGATCAATGAAGTTTTGAAAAGTTGGTTCTTTGAAAGTGTAAACAATAGACCACTAGTTGAATTAACAAGGTAAAAAGAAGACTCAAATGAGCAAAATCAGAAATAGTGAAAGAGACATGACAACCAATTCCACAGAAATACAAAAGATCCTCAGAGACTATTATGAACACCTTTATAAACGCAAACAAGAAAATCTAGAGAAAATTAATAAGTTTTCTGAAAATACACAACCTTCCAAGATTTAATCAGGAAGAAACTGAAATCCTGAACAGACCAATAATGAGTTCTATAATTGAATTAGTAATAAAAAATCTACCAACCGAAAAAGGCCCTGGACCATATGGATTAACAGCTGAATCCCACCAGATGTACAAAGAAGAGCTGGTACCAATCCTACTGAAACTATACCACAAAACTAAGGAGGAGGGATTTCTCTCTAACTTATTCTGTGAAACCAGTAGTATACTTATACTAAATTCTGGCAAAGATGCAACAAAAAACAAAACAATGGGTCAGTATCCCTGATTAACATAGATGTAGCAATTATCAACAAACTACCAGCAAACTGAAACCAGCAGCACATCAAAAAGTTAATTTAACACAATAAAATGGGCTTTATTTCTGGCATGCAAGTTTAGTTCAACATACACAAGTCAATAAATGTGATTTACCACATAAACAGAACAACAACAAAAAAAAACATGCAATCATCTCAATAGACGCAGGAAACACATTTGATAATATTTAACATCTTTTCATGATAAAAACTCTAAAAAACTAGGCTTCAAAGGAACACTCCTCAAAATAATGAGTCTTTTATGACAAACCCATAGCCAATATCATACTAAAACAGCAACAGATTGAAGTATTCCCCCTAAGAACTGGAACAAGACGATGATGTCTACTCTCTCACTCCCATTCAATGTAACACTGGAAGTCCTAGCCAGAGCCATCAGGAAAGACAAAGAAATAAAAGGTATCCAAACAGGAAAAGAGGAAATCAAATCATTTCTTTTCACTGATATGATTCTACATGTTGGAAACTGTATAGACTCCATAAAAAAGACTCCTAGATCGAACAAACAACTTCAGTAAAGTTTTAGGATACAAAATCAATGTAAAAAAATCAGTAGCATTTCTATACACCAATAACATTCAAGCTGAAAGCAAAATCAAGAATATAATCCCATTTACAATAGCCACAAAAGAATAAAATACCTACAAATACTTGTAACCAAGGAGGTGAAAGATCTCTAGAAAGGGAATTATAAAAAATTGCTGAAATAAATCATAGAAAAAAACAAATGAAAAAATGTCCAATTTTTATGGATTGGAAGAATGGATATTGTTAAAATGTTCATACTGCTCAAAGCAATGTATGGATTCAATGCTATTCCTATCAAATTACCAACATCATTTTTCACAGAATTAGAAAAAACAATTCTAAAATTTTTATAGAACTAAAAAGAGTCACAACAGACAAAGAAATCTGAAGTAAAAAGAACAAAGCCAGATGCATCACATCACCTGACTTCAAACTATAAGGCCACAGTAACCAAAACAACATGATACTGTTAAGAAAAAAAAAAAAGGTACATAAACCAATAAAATATAAGAAACTTAGAGGAAAAGCCACACACCTACAATCAACTTATCTTTGACAATGTTGATAAAAATAAACAATAGGGAAAGGACTTCCTATTCAATAAATGGTGCAGAGAAAATTAGCTAACCATATGCAGAAGTGTAAAACTAGACCTCTACCTCTCACCACATACAAAAGTTAACTCAAGATAAATTAAAAACCGAAATGTTAAAACCTCCAACTATAAAAATCCCAGAAGAAAACCTACGAAATACTCTCCTGGACATCAGCTTAGGCAATGAATTTATGACTAAGTCCTCAAAAGCAAACAAAAACAAAAATTATCAGTTAAGAACTAATTAAACTAAAGAGTTTTGCACAGCAAAAGAAACTACCAATGGAGTAAACAGACAACTTACAAGATTGGAGAGAGTATTTGTAAACTAAGCATTCAACAATGGACTCATATCCATAATCTAGAAGAAACTTAAATCAACAAGAAAAAAAAATATTAAACAGTGGGCAAAGAACATGAACAGACACTTCTTAGAATAAGGCATGCAAGCAGCCAATAAGTACAGGAAAAAAAAGCTTTACATCACCAGTTAGTGGGGAGACACTAATCAAAACCACTATGTGATACCTTCTCACACCAGTCAGATGGCTGTTATTAAAAGGTCAAAAAATAACAGATGTTGGCAAGATTGCAGAGAAAAGGGAACACTTATATACTATTGGCATGATTAGTTCAGACATTGTGGAAAGTAGTTTGGAGATTTCTCAAAGAACTAAAGATAGAACTACCATTCAACCCAGTAATCCCATTACTGGGTATCTACCCAAAGAAAAATAAATCATGCTATCAAAAAGACACATGTATGCATATGTTTATCACAGTATTATTCACAGTAGCACAGACTTAAATTAATTCTGGTGCCCATCAGTGGTGGATTGGATTAAAAAATACAGTACATATATGCCATGGAATACTATTCAGCCGTAAAAAAGAACAAAATCATTTCTTTTGTAGGAACATGGACGCAGCTGGAGGCTATTATCCTAGGTGAATTAATACAGAAATAAAAAACCAAATATCACATGTTCTCACTTATAAGTGGGAGCTAATCATGGATACACATGGACATAAAGATGAAAACAATAGTCACCAAGGAATCAAAAAGTGGGGAGGACGAGAGGAGGAAAAGGACTGAAAAACTTCCCACAGGGTACTGTGTTCCTTATTTGGGTGATGGAGTCAGTAGAAACCCCAACCTCAGCATCATTCAATATACCCCTGTAACAAACCTGCACATATACCCACTAAATAATTTATTCATACATACATACATATGAACATAAAAATGTAAAAATTCCATTCCCAGCTAGGCTCTGTGATGGATGCCTATAATCCCAGCTACTTGAGAACCTGAAGCAGGAGGATCACTTGAGTCTAGGAGTTTGAAACCAGCCTGAGTAATACAGGGAGACCCCATGCCCCGCAAAACAAATCAGTATGCTATACTCCATTCCTAAAGATTTGGATTCAGTTCACCTGGACTGGAACCCAATACACTGTATTTTTAACACCAGAGAATTCTGACACCTGTGTCCCATAGACTTTCTTTGAGGATCAGTGAATAGTGATTGAGAGTATCATCTGAATTCACTTAGGGCTCATGCTGAGTTCTCAGATCCAGCACCCTCCTAGTCTCCATGATCTCTCTAGGAGCAAGATAGAAGAGGGGCTTTTTGTGGCACCCACTGGAACTTGTTACCTTGAAAAAGCATTAACAACAAAACCCAGAAACCTATGTTGAGAGATTAAACCATAGTTATCCTCAAAGTCTTGAAATTGCATAACGTCCTCTATTTTTCTCAAAGTCCTATTTCCTGGAATCCTTCTTCTCCCCATCCCTGCATTTCCGTATCTGTCCTTAATCCCTACTATATCCCGACCCACCTATATACTAATACAACAGTGACCATGCCAGTCACAAAGGCAAAATTTGATGACTAGTTTTTCTAAAACAGTCTCTTGTTGAGATCTTGAAGATTTCCTCTCATTTCTTAATGTCTTTTTTTGATGATATCATTGTCAGGAAAGTACATCCCTTGTAGTCTTCCCAGGTTTGCTCATTTCCCTCAAATTTAAATGATGCATACTTTAAAAAAGCACATTTATTATTTAAGTGCTATTAGCCCTGGCCTTTGAGCCACATGATGGAATACAGCAGGAGTGTACACTTCTACCAGCTCAGAGATGCCTGCTTACCAATCTGCATTAAAGTCCAGCCTAGCAAATCAGAGTGCACATTGCTAGCAAAACTTACTTCCATATTTCTTGTAGGTTCCGTTTGTTACAAGCAACCAGGAAGCCTGGTTTCAAGGATTAATTAGGGACATGGGGAGAGGAAATAGACAATTTCATTAAGGAAAAATTTTTCTGTATATCAATTGACCCTTCTCCTTTTCTGATCTTTTTGTTGAAAGGCACAATGGGAGACAACTGATGATAGTACGTTATCATGGAGTCATGGGAGACTATAAGAAGGAAATGCAGTAAGTTGGAGAAAAAAGAAAAGAAACATGAATGTCTTCATTAGCTCAGCCTGCTGTAATAAAATACCATAGACTAAATACAACAGAAATTGCTTGAACAACAGAAATTTCTTTTTTCTAGTTCTGAAGGCTGAGAAGTCTAAGATCAAGGTGCTGGCCTATTCATACGAGAGTCTTTCTGTCTGGAGGACAGCTGCCTTCTTGCTGCATCCTTACATGCAGAGAGAAAGAAAAGGAGAGAGGAGAAGAGAGAGCACTAGCTCTCGATTGTTTCCCTTCTTTTAAGAATACTAATCCCATCATAAGGGGCACAGCTTTATTACCTCATCAAACCCTAAGTACCTCCCAAAGACCTCATCTCAAAAATAGTATACATTGGGGGTTAAGGGCTTTGACATACAAATTTCAGAGACACAGCTCAGTTCATAGCCATGAATTTCACAGGCCATTCTGCCACCTACCAGTCTGTGACCTTGACATGTTACTTAATTCTTTCAGTCTTCTACAAATCTGGAGAAATGAACTTGAGACGAAGTGAAAGTGTTCTGGAAGTCTTGGGATGTAGACACAGATGTAACTACATCATAAATTTGTGGAAAGAAATTTTCTGGCAACCAAATATAAGTGTGGATGTGGGGAGAATGTCAGCGGGTAGAGGCATAAACTGACCTCTGGAGGTGGGGAGGAGGGCAGGTGTCATAGCCCTACAAGACAGTAGCAATGGGTCTGTAAATGGAAACGTAAGCATAGAGAAGATGGTACATGTGGAAGTACAAAGAAACATCTCAAGTTCCTGGGAGAATTGTTGAAACAGAAAAAGAAGAGCAGGAACCTTTGACTGCTGTTCATTGCCTGTTTTTAGTTTATTCAAACTGTAGACTTCCTCCCTCTACCCTGAGTTGATTGCATTTGTACTTAGAGAAAAGATGATACAGAATGACACAGGATTCAAATTACTAGATTTAAAAAGGCAAGGTCCAGTCATATTACAATGATTTTGATCAGAAAGAGCCAGCCTATTCCACATTTTCCCCTTCTTTCCGGGTTAGACAAAGATTTCAGAGGCTACGGTCTAACACAAACCTGAACAGGCCTATGAACCTCCAAAATGAGCTGGGAGAAAGGACAGCTGGAACCCTATATGAGTGAGATTCTGAGTTCCACACTCCAACACAGAGAAGGAACAACAGAATAGAACTATCCATGTGGCATGTGGAGACAGGGCTCAAGGGACTTCATCTGCCTCCCTTCCCTCCATTCAGAATTGGGGAGCTATAAATGATTTTGCCTGTAGAAACTGGTGAAATAATTTGTCCCCAATGAGTTTCTATGTGTCTACTTGGGAAAGCTACTCAGTATTCTTTTTGTTATCTAAAGATCATAGCAATACCTGAGAGGCAGACCTGAGAATATCATTTGGTGAGGTTCATCAGACATGAATTCATGTCTAGAAAGAGGTATTATACATCTCCAGTATTTCATGTGGAGGGAAAATGATTGTCTTAGTCCATTAGAGCTGCCATCACACAATACTATTAACTCAGAGGTAATGTAGTTCTCATAATGCCGAAGGTTGGGAAGTCCCAGATCAAGTTGCTGGCAGATTCAGTGTCTGGTGAGAGTCTGCTTTCTGATTTCTAGATGTTGCCTTCTCACTGTGACCTCACATGGTGGAAGCGGCAAGGGATCTTCCTTGCATCTCTTTTCTAAGAGCATTAATCACATTCACGAGGGCTTGCCCTTAGACCTAACCATCTCCCCGAAGGCCTCACCTTCTACTACCATCACCTTGGGGATTAGGATTTCAACATGTGAATTTTAAGCGGACACAAACATTTAGACCACAGCAATGACCAAGAACTCTGGCTTTACCCGGCCATGTACCAAGGCCAGGGGAACATCTACGGCACCAGGAACCTGGGAAAAGATGGTAAGCCGCGAGACTGGCCTGCTCAACATCAGGTTCCACCACCCAGTGAAACAGGAAGCTCAAACTACAAATATACATTTATTCATTCAAAATAATTATTTGCACACCTGAGTTTTTGGACTGATACTTCTACGTACTACAACTGAACAATTATTATCAGTTTGACCCATAAGGAACAATAAAACCTGGGTCAGAACGCATCTACAGCTCAGAATTTGAGTTGGGGGTCAGGGAAGATATAGTAGGCATCAAAGGAAAATGGAAAGAATCTGGGATACGTTAGAAAGGGAGATCCTCAAGCTTTAAATGTATTGCAGGGTGTGCAGCAAGGATGTGAAAACTAGAGTTGCCTTCACAGTGAAGTGTCATACTATGTATGAGCTGACAGAAGCATTTCTGATGCCCCACTCAGGAAAATACACGAGTTGGATGATTTCCCTCAGGGAAATGGGATCTATTTTAAATGGGAATCTGAATGCTACAATTACAGCTCAGTTGTCTGTGTAACAACATTATGAGCCTTAAACAAGGGCACGATATGAATCAGGCCCCAGGGAACCTGCCTTCTACACCCTGATCCACCTTACAAAATAAAAGGGTTTGATATTCTTTTTGCTATCTAAAGAGCATAGCACACCTGGCTAGCTAAGTAGCTAAGCAACTAACTAGTAGAATGTGAACTTGTGTTAGAGTTAGTTCTGAGTTTTAGGTATTTTATCGTGATGAACAAGATTAAACAAGATTAAAAGTCCCATGGTGGTCATTTTTTTTTCAGGTCTAGAGAGTCATTTGAATTTAGAACATAAAGAAGCCAAAATATAGGAGAATTAAATGATGCAAGAAAGACCAGAAGTTAGGAGAATTAATAAGGGCACGACAGGACTTCTATATGTCTAAGCTGGATACATACCTGGCTGACCACAAAAGTGGCTCTTAAACCTATTAATTCAACAAGAACTTGCCTGCCTCCTTCTTGTCTTCCTGCCTTTCCTTTAGGACTCCAGCAACCAAGGATAATGAGATTACCAAGCTCTTCTGGGAAGACAATGTGTTCCAATGATGGCCCATTCTACATGCTTTCTTTATATGAGTGACACTCCTCTCTATCCACAAGTGAGATCTATGTACCTCTCCTTTGATCTGGGTGGGGGATTAAGATTATTTTATCCAATAGACTATGGTAGAAATGATGCTATATTGTTTTCCAAGGCTGAATGCTTGGGCTATATCTTCCACCTGTCTCTCTTGATCGCATTCTTAGGAATGTGGTCCGTAAGCAACCAGCAACCATGCTGTGAAGAAGCATAAAGCAGCCTAGACAGATAGATGACATGCATAGGCTCACATGGGGTGGAACTGAGGTCCTCAGCCAGCAGCCAGCCTCAACCACCAGCCCAGTGAGTGAATGAAGCTTCAAATGATTCTACCGCTCAGCCTTTGATCCACTTCAGCTGTTGCAATGTAGAGCTAAGACAGGTTATCCCCACTAAATCCTGCCCAAATTACAGATTAATGAGCAAAATAAATTTGTCTTGTTTGAAGTTACTAAGCATCAGAACAATTTTTTTATACTAAAGGTAACTGTTACTGAGAAACAGGTCTCAGGTGCCTGACATTACTCACACAAAATGATATAAATTTATTTTGAGAACATCAAAAAGTGATTCTAATTTTGCTTCATTGTTAACTTGGAATTATCTATGACCTCTTTAACTCCATGCCTTCTGCCCCAGTAAATTGCAAATAAATGAATGGTATTATCTGAATTGAATATTAAGGTTAACTGAGAAGTCCCATGTAACAGCAAAAGTTCTAGACCCAGCCTGTGTCCCAGATCAACAGACAGAGTTCCAGCAGGAAAGAAAATATAATGGCTAAATTTTTATTTTATTTTATTTTTTTATTTTGTTTTTTTAGACAGGGTCTCTCTTTGCCAACCAGCCTGGAGTGCAATTGTGCTATCTCAGCTCACTGCAGCCTCTACCTCCTGAGTTTAAGCAATTCTCCTGCCTCAGTCTCCCAAATAGCTGGGATTACAGGCATGCACCACCATGCCTGGCTAGCTAAGTACGTTTTATAGTGAAAGTAAAAGCTGTTCAGTTCTACCAAGAAATGGTTTACTTGAGTGAAAAGAACAGTAAATGTATAGTGAAAAAAACTGGATTGATATTTTCACACTGTCATTTTCTAGCTGAGCAAGTCACTTAATTTATCCAGGCCTCAGTTTCCTCAAATGCAAAACTGAGTGGAGAATAATGCCTGATTGTCACAGTTCTTGTGAAGATTTAATTCAATAGATTAACAGACAGAAAAGTGTTCTAGATTGTTACATGAAAGAAAATAATGAATGAGAATTATTTAAAGATTTTTAAAAAGGGCCAGCTAAATCTTAAATGATAAAACTGCCAGCTAAATCTTAACATTAATCAGAGGTCAAGTTTTCACTTAGGAAAATTGAGGACTTATTTCATTAACTGATATTTAGAGGTATTACATGAAAGTTATTTTCCATTTACTGATAACCATCTTACTAATTTCTATTTGGGCAGCTATGGTTTTAAATTTGTCTGGCTTCTTAGAATTTGATCAGCTGATGCTTGGCTGTTAGCCAAAACATAAGCTACAGGGAACAAGAGCTGGCAGCTCTGGTATTATATTTTTGATGTTTGAAAAACCCAGTCAGTTTAGACGGTTTTTAAAAAAAGTATTTTAATATCAGTGAATTAACAGCTTAATGTCAGGAGCAAGGTAGAATCAGAGAGAGAAATCTGGATATGAAACCTTTTCCTAGGAAGAGAGGAAAGATCACAGTAACTGAAGCCTTTTTATACTCTTGTTTAAAACCTGTCATACCTGAATTAAATAAGGTGTCATGGCGGACAGAATGAGGAAGCTTATTCTGTGATGCTTTCTAATGCACTTTACGTAAGAACCATCAAATGGTATTAACTTGCAGCTGCCTTCACCCTGGCCTTACTTTTGCAGAACTTCCATTATCATAGATATAATTCCCTGACCCCCTGGAAATGCTGCCAAGGCCTTCCTGGTTGAAGACATTGAAGCCCGTTGCTGAAAAAGGAATCACACCACAGTTCTCTTGGGGCTTGTGCTCTCTTGGGAACTAAAGCCCCACAGTTCTTACAAGGGAGGTCCAGAAGCCATGCCTATGAGCTTTACAAGACTGTCTGAGAAATCAATTATCCTCACCATAGTGGATAGAAGCAGGAGTGGGATCTCAGCAGACTGCAGCCACCCCAACCAAGTCCTCTTTTATGACAAAATGAGTGAAACATCACACGTTGGCATTTTAGAGGCTACCTCTGGGTTTTACCAATTAGATGTAAGGGTCCTGAGCCACAGTAAATATGCACTTTGGGCAGCAGTTCAAATCCTACCTCTGTCACATGTCAGTTGGATGAGTTGGGAAAACTACTTAAGTTAAAATGTGGTGATAAAAGAAGTTCAGAATGTATTGAACCATTATGAAGATGAACTAGGATAATCCCTAAACAGTGTTAATACCTGGCCCGTATAAGCCCTAAAAGGCAATCAGCAGCTGGTATCAGAAAAATAATAACCAGCCAGGCATGGTGGCTCATGCCTGTAATCCCAGCACTTTGGGAGGCCAAGACAGGTGATTGCTTGAGGTCAGGAGTTCAAGACCAACCCGACCAACATTGTGAAACCTTGTCTCTACAAAAAATACAAAAATTAGCTAGGTATGGTGGCAGGTGCCTGTAATCCCAGCTACTCAAGAGGCGGAGGCACGGGAATCGCTTGAACCCGGGAGGTAGAGGTTGCAGTGAGCCGAGATCATGCAACTGCACTCCAGCTTGGGTGACAGAGCGAGACTCTGTCTCAAATAATAATAATAATAATAATAATAATAATAACAACAACAACCACCACTGTTATTATTACAATAACACATTTGTTTATTCATACAAACATTTGCTGTTTGACAAATGTTTATTAAATGCTAATTATGTATAAAGTGAGGACAAAGCAATTTCTAAGAAATTAATACAAAATAAATGACCAAAAACTTCTCTGCATCTACTTCAATTTTACCAGGAGGAAAGGAAACAAGATATTTGGGGTCTCAGTGTGATTTGTGTAGCCTTGACTTGTCCACTTTCTAACCTCGTGAACATGATTTCAAGAGAGATGCAGAGTGTGAAAGAAAGCATGCCATAGCCCTGCTTGTGAAAAGAATATTTGAAAGATCAAGTGCGCTGAGGGGAGGCTGGCAGCAGAGCGACTGACAGTCCAGTGGATAGGTGGGGTCTACAGGAAGGTGCATCTCAGGAACCTAGAATTATGGTACATCTATAAAAACACCACCAGTTAGATTCCTATAATAATTCACAAAGCCTTCCCAAGGCAAAGATCAAAGCTCTAACAGGACCTGATTAAACTTAAATGAAAAAATACTAAAATGCTTAGTCATCAACAGAAGCAAAGACTAACCATTTCTTTCTTTCTGCCTGTCCTCCCTGCCCTCCCTGCCCCCCATCCTTCCCTCCCTCCCTCCCTCCCTCCCTCCCTCCCTCCCTCCCTCCCTCCCTCCCTCCTTCCTTCCTTCCTTCCTTCCTTCCTTCCTTCCTTCCTTCCTTCCTTCCTTCCTTCCTTCCTTCCTTCCTTCCTTATATGGTGTCAACTCTGTTTCTTTCTTTCAGATACGGTGTCACCTCTGTTGCCAAGGCTGGAGTGCAGTGGTGTGAACATGCTCACTGCGGGCTCTGCTTTCCAGTCTCAAGGTCCTCCCAACTCAGCATCCCAAGTAGTTGAGACCACAGGCATGTACCACCATGTCAAGTTAATTTTTTTATTTGTTACTATACTTATTTATTTATTTATTGAGACAGGGTCTCCCTATTTTGCCCAGGCTGGTCTTGAACAACTGGACTCAAAGGATTCTCCTGTCTCTGTCTCCCAAAGTGCTGGGATTACAGGTGTGAGCCATCATGCTTGGCCTTACCATTTCATTTTTATATCAGCCTCATGCAAAAGTCATTGTCCTCTAGTTTACACAGCAAGAGTCACTGAACCTAGTTTAGTAAAATCTGTGACATAAACCAGCCTGAGGTTACGGCGTTTTAAAGTCTAAGAATCCAACCTTAACTGTGGCTCATGGATTTCTTGTGAGTCCTCAAGGTGACAGGTACCTTCCTTTGCTACACCCTAATAGCACTGTGAGATTTCCCCTTTATAAGACTGGGGAGCTGTCAAAGGGATAACCATCATAGCTGGGTTAGTTTCCTTTTTGATGTTGGCTTGGTAAAACTGACAGTTTGATTTCTTAGTTTGATTTTACAGCCTATAGGCTTAAAATTCTAGACCAAGAACCAGGACAGTGCTCCTCAATGGGGTGATTTCTGCCCTCAAGGGAACATGGACAATGTCTGGTGACATTTTTGATTGTCAGAACTGGGCGGTGCTACTGGTATTTAATGGACAGAGACCAGGGATGCTGCTAAAACTAAACCTGCTACAATGCATGGGGCACCTGTCTCCCTTCCTCCCTCAAAAACAAAAATTATCAGGCTCAAAATGTCAGTAGTCCTGAAGTTGAGAAACTGAGTTAAGAGAAAATATTTGATGTCTTTTTTTTCCTTCTACATTTAACACTGCACTTGTGTTTTAAAGGAATAGGAAACTGACATCTATTGAGCATTTCACATGTGTAACAGGGGCTCTCAAGTGTATTCCTAATTCTCACAACACTCTTCGAGGTGTTTATCAATATCTCCATTTTACACATGGAAAAACCTAGGGACACAAAGGTTGAATGGCTTGCCTAAGGTCACACAGAACCAAAAGTCAAATCCAGTTCTGTTTGAAGCACTAGATATCTTCTGTGACTCAACAGTCATAACTCGAATTCGGAAAACAAAAACTGAGCTAACTCCCAAACACTATTAGGTTTTAGAAAAATTAAAATCTGAGCAAAGTTTCATCAAAGCAGACTCTGGAGAATAAAATCCTACGCCTGCACTTTATGGAAAGTGTTCTACTGAGCTCCACAGTAGGTGAAGGGTCATGCTGGTGCCTTTAATCATGGTAGACACTTAGATCAAGGTCAGGCTCACAGTGGATTTATATTGCACCATGCAATGATTTATGTTAATTATTCAATTCTGCAAATGAAATAGCCCCATAGTTTTTACAAGGGAGGTCCAAGGAGCCATGCCTATTAACTTTAAGAGACTGTCTGAGAAATCAGTTATCCTCACTGTGGTGGATAGAAACAGGAGTGGGATTGCAGCCACTCCAAGCAAGTCATCTTTCATGACAAAATGAATGAAACATTCCACATGGGCATTTTAGAGCCTACATCTGGGTTTTACCAATTGATACATCCAGAGATGACCACTTTCCTTTGACCAAACTTCTGAAAATGTAGCTTGTAATGGAATAATCTGGCAAGCTTACTGAAGATACGAATAAGAATCCCAGAGATTCTCATTCATCAGGAATTTGCAATATTAATAAGAATTTCATGTACTTTTGTTGCAATGGGTCTTAAGCCAATCTATGCTGAAAGTTACCTAGAGTGAGCATCTATCTCCAACTTTTTCTTTTTGTTCCTGTCTAGGATTTCTCAATAGGAGAATTACATATTTTTGTATAGGATGTGTTTCAATTATTTCTTAAGAGACAAACAGGAAATAAAAATCATATTAACAGTCAATGTCTGAGTTCAAACTACACACCAGAATTTTTTCTGGAAGGTTCATTCTTATTAACTTGATACTCACCACAGAACTATAAATCAGATGTCATCATGGCCCCCAGCTTACAGCTAAGGAAATAGATTAAGTCACTCAAGGCATACACAGTTAGTAGTGAAGTGATGGGTTTAGCTCTGCTAAAGTGAAATACTGCCTTTGAGGAATTTTTATACTAGTTGAAAGATAAGGCAAATATGCAAATAGCTATAGATAGGAAAGATGAAGTGCAATAAAATAAATACTTCCTTTGCACTAGAAGTTCAGAGAAGCAAAAGAGAAGACACGGTGAAGTGATCAGGTAGGAAGTAGTTTTGGTTTGTGGTTGCTGATGTTCTTCTCTCTTTAGTTTTTTAAAATTTTTAATTATTATGGGTATATCAGAGTTATGGATATTTACAGGAAACATTATGTTTTGATATGTGCATACAATGTATAATGATCAAATCAGGGTAATTAGAATATCCATCACCTCAAGCATTTATTATTTATTTGCACTAAGAATATCACAAGTCCACTCTTCTAATTATTTTGAAATATACAATGAATTATTGTTAACTATAGTCATCATATTGTGCTATCAAACACTAGGTCTTATTCCTTCTATGTAACCATATTTTTTAACTCATTAGCCATCCCCTCTTCTTCAATGTGGAGAAGGCAGGAATACCAATTAAGTGAGTTTAGCATAATAGATAGAAAAGAAAAAAAAACAGAGAAAAAAAGATTTTATCTTGGTAACACTGTTAAGTACTGTAATGAATATCTATTCCTTTTTCTAAGTTTCTGAATAATGAGGACATTCATCAAGGTTCCCCTCTTCTTTGCCAATGATTTTAATCCATGCAATAACAACTATTTTGAGGGTCCATTCCTCCTATGAAAACACCAGGAGAAAGGTGAGAGGTGGAAATTGACGACACTACTAACTGCATATTCCTAAAGGGAAACATTTTTCAGCCTTTACAGGGAATCTATTTTCTCTGCAAAAACTTTCTTAGACTGAATTCTCCAATGTCTTTCCTGCAATACTCCTAGGAATTGAAAGCAATTCCCTACTCCCTGGACTCATTTATTTTCTCCAGGTACTGCCTGGCAGCCATCTGTAACTGTAAACAATAGTTCCATTTGGGACAATTAAAATGGATTTTCTATTATGCTAAACTCACTTAATTGGTATTCCTGCCTTCTCCACATTGATGAATTTTTTAAACATGGCATCGGGTGTCTGGGCAGGGGAAAGATGCCATCAGAGTCCAGACTGGTCACCTTATATGTCTCTCCTCATTGTCCCTTCTCCACTCCCCCAAGAACGTCTGTCTTTTCCTCCTCAAAGCACTGGCTGCTAGATCCTTTCCCAAGTGTCCTCCAGGTTGGATAAAAATGTTTTCCCAGCATCAACTAAGGGCTTTCTGAGATAAAATGACTTTATTTCATAGCTTGACATGAAGAAAGAACACCCACAAACACTTCGCACCAATCCCTCAAATTCCCCAAAGTCTCTATTCTGCTCAAAAAAAAAAAAAAGAAAAAAAAAGAAAAAAAAAATCAAAAACAAAAAGATAAACAGGATCCCTACATATCCATTTTCTCTGGAACTCAAAAATAAAGAAAAATATTTTATCATTGCCCACACCCACACAGACTCTCTGTCTTTGCCCACTGTGTTGGGCTCTCCAGAAACTGTATTTTATGCAGGGGAACTTTGACTCTCACACTAGAAGGTAATTTACCAATCTCTTATCTATCTATTACACTTCACTTAAAAAATAATAACTGAATTTCATCTTTTTTCCAGCTTGGAAATTATCTCTATCTCCTCATTCTGCTTAGCATGAGCCTCCTGCAGAAGCAAAAGTAAAACAGGCTTGCCACTGAAACTATTGCTCTTAGACTTTCTCATGGTCACTGAATAGTCATTTCTTTTCTTTTCTTTTTTTATTTTTTATTTCCAGAGACAGGGCCTCTATCACTCAGGCTGGAGTGCAGTGGTGCACTCATATCTCACTGTAGTCTCCAATTCCTTCCTGGGTTCAAGTGATCCTCCCACCTCAGACTTCCAAAGTAGCTGGGACTTCAGGAGTGTGCCACCATGACTGGTTAATATTTTTTATTATTTTTGTGGAAACAGTGTCCCACTATGTGGCCCAGGCTTCTCTCAAAGTCCTGGCCTCAAACAATCCTCCCACCACAGCCTCCCAAAGTGCTGAGATTATGGGCATGAGTCACTGTGCCCAGCCTAGCCTCAAACAATCCTCCCACCACAGCCTCCCAAAGTGCTGAGATTATAGGCATGAGCCACTGTGCCCAGCCTTGAATGGTCATTTTTAATTTTAGGCAATAGCTACTGAGGATAAAGACTGGATATACGCTGCTGATATGATACCAAGACATCCTGTTCTTCATCTTCTTACACCTATTTGGACAAGCACTAATGCCTTTGTAGTCTCATTGAGAAATCTCCAGGATAGCTTTATTAACAGGTAGTTTACCAGTTTTGAAACTAGATTGAGAAAATCAAAGTAAATCCTTAAAAAAATCCCTGGGGCTCCCAGGTGTTCAGTCACTTTGGCATGAGGTGGTACACATCTGGGTGTGATCATCTGGGACAAAATGCAGCTGAAGAGATGAGAGGTAACAGTCTGATGAATGCAAACACAGTCTGTAATAAGGGGTCCACTCAGTCTTAATGACAAGCAGTCACGATGTCTGTGGTGCACTCACCACTGTGCAGCAGCCTCTGTATGTGACCAGGTAGCAAATGGCTTCTGTTTATCTTTGAAGGGAGAAGGGAATAAGCTCAGGTGTGATTTTAACTTGGCATCACTGTTCAAGTACTAGAATGAATAACTGTTCCTTTTTCTAAGTTTCTAGATAATGCAGACATTAATCAAGGTTCCTTCCCCACAACTCCTATAGTCAAGGGCCAGGCATGCAAACTAAGTCAAGCTCCTTAGGCTCACTTTTTCTGGAATTTGGAAACTGAGTTGAATGAAATTAGGATGTGGGTAATCAGATTCACTCTGCTGGTGACACCCCAAGTAACTGTCTCTTCCTTTCTGCTACCTGGATTCCAAGCCTTACCTTGCTTTCTTAATTCCCTAAGGAATTATGACCACCCTAAGGTCTTGTTGCCCAGTTGGATTCCATGTGCTAACTTAGGGATTGGCGAAGTTCTGAAAAGGACCCGGGAGTAAATATTTTAGACTTTTCTGTATGTGCATTCTCAGTGACAGCTATTTCCCTCTGCCACTGCAGTGCAAAACAGCCACAGAAAATGTGTAAATAAATGGGCATGGCTGTGTTCCAATAAACCTTATTTATGGACACTGGAATTTGAATTTCATATAATCTTTATGTCATGACATGTTATTCTTGTTCTGATTTTTTCAACTATTTGTAAGTATAAAAACTATTCTTAGCGTGTGGGCTGCACAATGATAGACAGCAGGACAGATTTGATTTGACCTCAGAGCTATATCCTTGAACTGACCCATCTCCTTCCAATAACTTCCTTTATTTTACCTAATCTTACCCAGGCCAATTTTTGTTGCCTGCCACCGAAGACTGACTATAATGTGTCTTAAATTTGTTTGTATCTAAAGGAGATTGGCTACAAGATTCCCCAACACTATTCATTCCTTATTTGTTCATTCATGCATTCAATCCGTGTTGAGCACCTTTTATACTCAGGCGACTGTAATAGGCACTGAGAATACAGCTATAATTTAGGCTAATACAGTCCTGCCTTCCTGAGGGAGCTTTCTTTGTAACAGGCACAGACAATCCTGATGAGAGACAAAGGAAGGTATTTAAAGAATCATCTGTGGCTGTACAGAATGTTCTCTGGGGAGCTTGAATGTTCAAAAGACATGTTCTACAGAAAAAGAAAAAGTGACAAAGTCCAAGATAGTAATAATACGGTGACCATAAACATGTAAAAGAGGACCAGAGAAGCTCGACTCAAAAACAAGCTGAAACTTATTGGGGGAAAGATAGGACTATCAAAGTGGGGGTTTAAAGTTCTAGTTTGTAGAGAAGGAAGAGGAATAAGCTATTAAAATCTAAAAACCAATGTACACATGATGCACTTGATTTAAGGCAATTTTTGTTGCTTAAAAATAGAAACAAACAAATATTACAGATGACACTGGCTTATGTTCCACATTTTTCAGGTTTAGCTCTCTTTTTCCAAGATGACAGGTAATTAGAAAGGCAAAATCAGAGTTCTTACTTTTCAAGTCCTCATTGGTGATTCTATATTCTTCCTCTCCTCTGTTATTTTTTTAATACCCTGATACTTAGATTTTGGAGGTCTGTCCTAATAAAAAAAAAAAAAAAAAAACTCCCCAGCTGAAAATATAAGCCTTGGCCCCGCTTGTCAGGTACTCGGAGAAACTGAGTTGGGGCTGCCTTCTCTACCATGCCTTTCTAAAGTGCCACTAAAGAAAAATTGTTACTAGGTTGACCCTAAGACTGTCATTTTCTAGGCTTGATTCACTTGGTTGAATGCAACTCTTCCTAGAAGAATTAGAGTGAAAGTCCATTATGAAGTGGCTTATCAGATTGGATCTTACTTAGTTCCTCTTTATCTTCAGGGGATACATATATCTGTAGAGGATATATACATACTTATGATACATTATTAGTTCCTCCTTATCTGCAGAGGATACATTCTAAGACCCCAGGAAACACCTGAAACCCCAGATAGTACCCATCCTATGTAGCCCTGTTAGATTCCATGTTAGGGACTGGCAAATGTCTACTATGTTTTTTCAAACTGTATGTGAATACCTAAGATGATGTTTAATTTATAAACTAGGTGCAGAGATTAATAACAACTAATCATAAAATAGAACAATTATGACAAAATGCTGTAACAAAAGTTACATGAATGTGGTCTCTCTTTGGTTCTCTCTCTCTCCCAAAATATCTTATTAGACTGTACTCACCGTCTTTTCCCTGTGATTTGTTGATCTGATAACTGAGATAGTTACTAAATGATGAATGGGTGGGTAAAATACACGGCGTGGTACATTGCACAAAGGAATGATTCACATCCTGGATGGGATGAAGTAGTACAGCCCAAGATTTGGCATAATATTCAGAATGTGTGCAACCTAAAACTTATTATTTCTGAAATTTTCCATGGGTCACCGAAACTTTGAAAGGTGAAACCACAGATAAGGAGAAACAACTGTCATATGGAGCAGAGGGGTCCAAACTTCTGTCTCTTCTAGTCTTGGCTTGTCAATGGAGATGAACTTAGGAATGCCTATTTCATCAAATAGAGATGGTGCTGGACTCACAGCAAGAGCTCAAGAAACACATGGTAAATAAAAATATTTTGAGCTGACTCTAATATGACATTGATACCTTCCCAAACTTTTTATGAATGTTGAACCTCTTATTTCATTTTATCTCCCTTAATTATCTTGCAGGAAATGCCATAGAACCATTTTTCCCAAAACAATTTTTCAAATGCCCTAAAATGAAAACAAACAAGCTAAAATGATGGCTAAAGACACCCTTGGGAATATATTCCAGACTCACCATGATATTGTTCATTAATGGAACTACACAGCTGTAAGAAAATCATTCATGAGTATTTAGCAGATCATATAACCAATTAACCTCATTTTTTATTACGACATATATATTCACATGTGTGTGCCTATGTATATAATTATACACTAATATTACTCTATAAATATTTATTGATAAAAAATTCTTTGTGTTTTTAAATATAAGGTAAACTATCACTTGAAGTAGCAAAACAGCATGGTACTGGTACCAAAACAGAGATATAGACCAATGGAACAGAATAGAGTCCTCAGAAATAATACCACACATCTACAGCCATCTGATCTTTGACAAACCTGAGAGAAACAAGAAATGGGGAAAGGATTCCCTATTTAATAAATGGTGCTGGGAAAATTGGCTAGCCATAAGTAGAAAGCTGAAACTGGATCCTTTCCTTACTCCTTATACGAAAATTAATTCAAGATGGATTAGAGACTTAAATGTTAGACCTAATACCATAAAAATCCTAGAGGAAAACCTAGGTAGTACCATTCAGGACATAGGCATGGGCAAAGACTTCATGTCTAAAACACCAAAAGCAACGGCAGCAAAAGCCAAAATTGACAAATGGGATCTCATTAAACTAAAGAGCTTCTGCACAGCAAAAGAAACTACCATCAGAGTGAACAGGCAACCTACAGAATGGGAGAAAATTTTTGCAATCTACTCATCTGACAAAGGGCTAATATCCAGAACCTACAAAGAACTCAAACAAATTTACAAGAAAAAAACAAACAACCCCATCCAAAAGTGGGCAAAGGATATGAACAGACATTTCTCAAAAGAAGACATTCATACAGCCAACAGACACATGAAAAAATGCTCATCATCACTGGCCATCAGAGAAATGCAAATCAAAACCACAATGAGATACCATCTCACACCAGTTAGAATGGCGATCATTCAAAAGTCAGGAAACAACAGGTGCTGGAGAGGATGTGGAGAAATAGGAACACTTTTACACTGTTGGTGGGATTGTAAACTAGTTCAACCATTATGGAAAACAGTATGGCGATTCCTCAAGGATCTAGAACTAGATGTACCATATGACCCAGCCATCCCATTACTGGGTATATACCCAAAGGATTATAAATTATGCTGCTATAAAGACACATGCACACGTATGTTTATTGCAGCACTATTCACAATAGCAAAGACTTGGAATCAACCCAAATGTCCGTCAGTGACAGATTGGATAAAGAAAATGTGGCACATATACACCATGGAATACTATGCAGCCATATAAAAGGATGAGTTTGTGTCCTTTGTAGGGACATGGATGCAGCTGGAAACCATCATTCTTAGCAAACTATCACAAGAACAGAAAACCAAACACCGCATGTTCTCACTCATAGGTGGGAACTGAACAATGAGATCACTTGGACTCGGGAAGGGGAACATCACACACCGGGGCCTATCATGGGGAGGGGGGAGGGGGGAGGGATTGCATTGGGAGTTATACCTGATGTAAATGACGAGTTGATGGGTGCAGGACACCAACATGGCACAAGTATACATATGTAGCAAACCTGCACGTTGTGCACATGTACCCTACAACTTAAAGTTTAAAAATAAATAAATTAAAAAAAAAAAAAAAAAAGAAACTTAACTTTAAGGCACGCTTTGGTGCCTTCTCTCAAAAATCTCAACTATTATTTACCACTCCCTGGTTTCATCTTTATTTTCTATTTTTTCTCACATGGCTAATTATAAATCTGATTTTCACCTCTAATGGTATTTTATCACTAAACCCTAGCCCATATATTCTGGTTTTGATAGGTTCACTACAGCTATTATCTTCATCATCTCTATTCACAGAACCAACCAGCACTAAAAAATTGGCAAGTATCTGAAGAAAACTATCTAGACCAGAGCTTTCAGCACACAGACATTCAAAATGTGACTTTAGTTTTTAATTCTCCAGGTGAAAGAAACAATATTATAGATTATCTTTTTCTGCTCTCAGAAGCCACGCATTTATTCTTGGAGTAAGCACAGGGGAAGAGGATTGATTGCCCAAAGGAAAAACTCCAGGTGCGGTTATCAGAACAAGGGAGATAAGTGTTGAGCAAGCAAAAGCTAACCAAAATTTGTGTATATTTTCAGACCACATTAAGGCATAAAAATATGTAAGCATTCTATCCTGTTTGAAATAAAACTGAGCCCCATATTTTACAGTGCAAATTATTTAAGAGAGAAATAAAATACACTGAATTATAAAAATAAGCAGTATTTTTTAAAAGCACAACAACTAGAATAATCTAGTGCTTCCTCAATCATAACTACCAATTAATAATCAACTCAGGTCTATTCACTATGTCTTGAATATCAAAAGTTAGAAGAACTATACCTGTTCTAAAATTGGACTATGCATTAAGAGAGCACTTGGCCTCGGCTTTTATCTGCTGATAGGTTAATTGGTTTTAATTAGCTTGCATACCTTATCAGAACCAAAATAGTTTCTTTAGTCTGCTAAATCTTTGGAGCATAGTGAATACTTTTTAGAAGTAACTTTTTCCATTAGTTACAAAATGCTATAGCTTCTCTCCTTCTCAGGACTCAGTTTGACTCCCATTTGTTCACACTTCTGTATGTGGAAACAATTCTAGAAGTTTCCAAAATATATAGTTGGTATTTACTTGTCCCAGTAGCTGTGTCCTCACCAGACACTCTGCTATGAGCACACTGCTGTGGCTCCTCTTTCCAAGTGGTCTAAACTGGATTTTTCCCTGCCTCTTTCTCAGCCTGGTTCTCTAGGCTCAAAAGGGAAAATTCCATTTAATCCCCTTTTCTGAAATTAACCAGAGTCAATTTCTGCTGCTTAAAATAAAATATCCCTATCTGAAAAGCATTTATCCAACTAATGTTTTCTAAATGCCCACAATCTGTCAGGCATTTGCGTTTCACTGTTGGGTAAACAATAGGTCCCTGCTTGTAGAAGCTCACACAGTAGAAGACATAATTATAAAAATGGTGATATGAAGGCTGTCTGATAAAAGATGGTAGTTGTGGGAGCTATGGTATGTTTCTTTAAATATGTTACGATGGTTTGAATGTTTCCCCCAAAAGCTCATGTAATGGAAACTTAATCCCTCATCTCTCACTAATGGATTAATGTTGGCTCTGCCCTCATGAGTAGATTAGTGGATTAATGAGGGTTCTGCCCCCATTCATGTTATCACAGGAGAGGGTTTATTATCTGGAGAATAGATTTGTTGTAAAAATAAACTGTATCTGACTCTCTTGCTCCTGCCTTTTTGCCAAGAGCCTTATGCCCTCTGACATGTTATAACACAATAACAAGGCCCTTATGAGGTACAGGTACTATGTTCTTAGACTTCTCAGCCTCCAGAACTGTGAGCTAAATAAACTTTTTTTCTTTATAAATTACCCATTCTGTAATTTCTTATAGCAACAGAAAACAAATTAAGACAGAAAATTCTACCAAGAAGCGGGATTGTTGGTATAACGAATACCTAGAAATGTGGAAATGGCTTTGGAACTGGATAATGGGCAGAAGCTACAAGAATTTGGAGGAGTAGGCTAGAAAAAGTCTTTATTATCATGCATGGAGCATTAAGAGTGATTCGAGTGAAAGCTGGAATAAGAGAAGACTAGGGAAAGTCTGGACCTCAGAGATTACTTAAGTAGCTATGACTAGAATGTTGATAGAAATATGGACAGAAAAGGCTATTCTGATAAGGTCTCAGAAGGAAATGTGAAAGAAGGTGTTGGAAACTGAAATTAAGACCCCCTCCCCCACCTTGTTATTAGGTAACAAAGAACTTGGATGAACTGTGCCTGTGCCTGAGGGTTTTATAGAAGGCAAAATTTAAGAGTGATAAATTAGGATATCTGGTCAAAGAAAATAGCTAAGCTACAAACCATGCAGGCTGCTTAATGGCTATTTTTAACCATTTACAGTAAAATATAGAGGAAGGAGTTGATTTAAAGACAGAATTTATAATTAAAAGGGAAGTAGTGTGCAAAGATTTGGAAAACTAGCAGCCTGGCGATGTGGTAGAGAATGAAAGAACATGGGACCAATTGAGAAGGAAATTAGTATGGATCAAAGAAAGCCAGAGGCTATTCATCAAGACATTTGGGTGATAAAACTTGAAAGATATTTTAGAGATCATTGAGGCTGCCTTTCCCAACACAGGCCCAGAGCTCCAAGAAGGCAGAATGGTTAGGGGGATGGGCAGCTGCCAAGGGCTGCCTCAGGTCTCTGCTCTCTGCATTTCAGCACATGTTGAGCTCTCCAGCTGTGGCTCAAATGGCCCCAGTGCTTCCGAAGGTATAAATTGTAGAAGGTGTAAGTCCTAGAAGGCATAGGTCATAGGCCTTGGCAGTGTTCATGTGGCTCTAATTCCGCAGGCATGCGGAAAGCAAGACCTGGGAACACACAGCTTCCTCCACCGAGATTTCAAAGGATATCACAAAAGCCTAGGGGCCTAGACATAGACCATACAGTGGTTGTCACAGAAGTAGAGTTACTGCAGAGAGACCATACTCAGGCCAAGCTGAGCTAAAATTTGAGATTGGAGTCAAGGCTGCCACAAAGAGCTCCCTCTAGAGCAATACCTAGTAAAGCCACAGGGTCAGGGTCACCCTCAAGACTCAGGAATTGTGGAGCCACCATTGTGTAACACCAACCCATGATAACTGCAGGCAAGGGACTCAGTCTGTGAGAACCGCTACATAGGCAGAGCCCTCTAAAGTCATAGGGGTGGGGCTGCCAAAAGCTTTGTGGAGGAGGGGGTCCAAATCCCCACTGTGTCCTAGAGGCAACAGAGAGTGAAAAATCATTCTGAAGCTTCAACGAATAATATTGTTTCTCCTGTTACATTGTTGACTTACTTGGAACCAGTTACACCTTTTTTCTTGCTTCCTTTCCCTCTTCTGGAATGTAAATGTTTATCTTGTGTCTGTCCCACCACTGTATTTTGGAAGTAGATAACTTGTTTTGATTTCAAAGGTTCACAGCTGGAGGAAATTTGCCATGGCATGAATCACGCCTGAGTCACTCATATCTGATTTAAAGGAGACTCTGGACTTTGGACTTTGAGTTGATATTGGAATGCTTAAGACTGTGGGGCTATTAGGATGGAATTAATGTATTTTGCATGTAAGAAGGACATAAATTTTGGGGGCCAGAGACAGAATGCTATGGCTAAAATGTGTATTCCAAAGTTTATGTGTTGAAAAGTGAATCTCTCTCTATTCTCGTGAATGAATTAATAAATTAATGAATTAATGAGGCTCTACCCTCATGAATGGATTAATGTTGCTATCATGTGATTGAATTCATTATCGTGGGAGTGCCTTTATTATAAAAAGCAACCTCTTTCTGGTTCTTTTGCTCTTGCCTTTTCTCATCATGTGATACTCTCTGCCATGTTATGGCAAGCAAGAAGACCCTTACCAGATGCAGACACCATGCTATTGAACTTTCCAGTCTCCAGAACTGTGAGCTAAATAAACTTCTTATCTTTATAAACTAGTTAGTCTGTGGTATTCTTTTATAGTAAGAGAAAGTAAACTAAGATATATGTTGATAGAGGAATTACTCTAAGGTGGGGGAGTGTAATCTTACAGCTCAGATCTATCTAAAGAGAAGGAGGCAGCTGATTGGAGAGCTGAAGCATGAATACGCTACCCAGAGGGAAGAAGAAGTACAAAGAAGCAGGAAAAAGCTTGGCAATTTCAAGGAAAGTGGTTCAGTCATCTGACCTATTAATGTGCCCTGGTCTCTCCTTACTCTCATTCTTCTCAGTCACTTGTGGTAATAAAATCCTTATGAGGTAATCCTACTCCAAAAATGATATTATCTTTCTCTAAAAGTATTTTACCACAAAATTTTTAATGAGTCTCAACTTTTTTTCATACATTTGAGGCTTGTTACCTAAGATAATTTTAAATCTTTCCAGAGTTGCAAACATGTCAGATATTTTGTTGATATTCTCATATATTAGGTAAATGGGTAGGTATCCTATAAAAGTGCATCCGTTGAGATTCCCAGTGTCCATCCACGGAGAACAGATTTTTGTTAGTTTGGTACCATGTGAGGCAATAAATGCTATAACAATGTTGCAGCATTTTGCCCTATGAGTTGCCGTATCTCTGCATTCATTAATTAAAGCAATTAGAATGAAGAATTTTTATATATCTCGTCTGGCCTGAAAAAGCTGACAGTTCAATTGGAGTCATTGGCTAAGTCCCTAAAGTTACAAGCTTTTATAATTAGCAATTGGCCTCAGAGGATTTAACAAACAATGACAAACATGCCAACATTTCCAATCCCTTCTAACACACAGAAGTAATCATCTATAATACACCACATTAGCACCATCTACAGAGAGTGCATGTACAGAGTGGGAGACCCACTCTGTAGTGAATGATTAAAAGATAATGTTTTCAGCAGAATCGATTTGAAAAGAAGGAATAATCACCAGAGAAGTGCCAAATAGTGGGTATGCAATTTGTCTGGAATAATTCTAGAAGACAAAAGAACTGAAATATGTTGCATTTGATACGATACGTAGGGAGGACTCAGGCAAATCCTGAGAAATTGTGTGTGTGTGTGTGTGCATGTTTTATTCTCTTGGTGGAAAGGCCACTGTCATCTAGAAAAGAGCCATTCCCTGGATTTGTTCCCATGACACTAAGAATCTGGAAAAGAGAGATATGACAGAGGAAAATAAAGAAGAAAAACATTATCTGGTCTCTCTTTTATTAGGAATTTTTAATTTTCAATAAATTTTGAAATTCTTTAGAACATGTAATTTTGCCAGAAATACTGATATGGGGGATTTGCTTGCTTCTGGGGGAGCAATCACATCATCCCACATGGTTTTCCTCTGCCCAGCTTTCTAGACACTCTTTATGATTGTAAGTAGACACAGTATAGTGACAGGGACAGTCATATACCATAGAGCAAATTACATGTGTAAGTTATTACTAAGTCTATTATATACACAAAGAAGTGGGGCAGAAATTTAAACTGAGAATCCTAAGTCACATTTTAACACTCAATGGAAATCATTTAGGCACTTGGACTCACAGTTTCTTCATCTGTAAAATGGAATTTATCACACTTCAGGGTTGCCTTAGAATTAAAATGATGTTGATGAATATGCAAACAACAGAAACAACATAAACTACAATCTATGACCACTAATATCCTCATCCACTTAGGAAACAGTAGCTGTTTATTGACCAGTAGAGAAGTCTTTTAGTGTATGCTGGTTATTTGCCAAATTATCATCCATTTTCTCTGAGTTTCTCAGGACAGAACACACAGAACATTCTGTGGGACAAAAAAAATAGTGAATTTATTAAGTAGGGCAATCATACTTCTGCACGTGCGTATGCACACACACACATACACACATGAGAATTAACATTTGCCCAGTTTTTTCATCTTTGAATTATGCTTTTATTTTATTTTTTTCCAGTTTTGCCGGCTGGTTTTGTTCTTAGACTTGGAAGAAATCAAAAGTTTCTGATACCCAAATGTCTCATTCTAATGTTAGGAAACTGAGACCTAAGGAGAGAAAACAGACTTATTTTGTGTCTTGTGTACTTTCAACTGGTATTGAAAGTCAACTAGAAGAAGGTGTTCAATTCTAAGTGTAATATTTTTAGGAGTAATATTTTCAAACAGTAATTATCCAAATGCAAATGAATATAATGTTGAGGGAACTGGACATAATTCCTTATAAGAGTTGTTGTTGTTATATGACTTATTGACTTTATCGTGGCAGTCACTGAGATGAGAGCTTTAATACATTTCACTCTCTACTCTCTGCAAGAGTGCGATGTTAGCTCTACACTTAGGATTTTACAGATAAGGATAGTGAAGCTTAGCAAGGTGACATAGCTAAGTGAAATTTATATGCAGCAGGCAGCAGGGCCAGAATTTCAGTACAGTTTTGATTGACTCCAAAGCCAACTTTTTTTACAAAGGGAAAAAGAACCACTATGTAAGGCTACATTATTCATCAAATGAGGCAGTAAGTTCATTTGATACAGTAAGTGCATAGGATAGAAAGCTCAACTGGAGGTTTTATATGAGGTCCCTTATGCTCTTATGACCGTGGGACAGCAGAACCTGGATTTTCTGACACCCAGTTCTAAACTGTTTCCAATTATTTATTTCCATTGCATCGCACAGTGCCTTGAACATAGTGCCTTGTGTCAATCTGTCAATCTGTAATTGCAAAAGTTGTTCAAATCGCTCAACTATGAAATATATGCTTCCTACAAAGAAAATGGTTACAAACGACCCATAGGAATCATGGTAAATTGTGCTGCAAAGAAATAAGTACCATAATAGGTAGCTTAGTGTAATAGATAAGAAGTCAAGTCCTGTGTTAGAATTCTAGATGAATCAGCTGCAATCTTTGTGACCTTAAACACATAGCTTAACCTCTCCAAACATCAGCTGTCCTATAATACAAGCTGATAAAACTAGTGCCAAACTCAGATGGCTATTGTCCACTAAATGACATAATCAAAGCATAGAGTCTGACTTAAGTAGTCAAAAAACGGCAGCCTTAATCATGCCATGCCTACATGACACTGGCCAAATAAATTCTTAAAAAGCAGAAGTTGTAAGTGTTCCTCAAGAATTTCAGAAACATCTGCTTTGCTGATCTTAATAAGAATATCCAAATTCCACTTTTGTGCCATGTTCAAAAGGGTGAGTTTTGATAAATTATTTGAATCATTTTCATCAAAGGCAAAAACTTAAGCCTCTGAAATGAGGATAATGATATTATCTACTTTATGGGCTTGTTTTAGAATCAAAAGAGGTAATGCATGCAACATGCTTAGAAAGTATCTGGCATTATATTTTAGGTACTTAATAAAAATAATAAAGTCAACACTCTATATAGTCAATAAAGGTCAGCTGTTACATTAGTTATCTTTTTACTTCATTGATACTGTGAAACAAAGGCCTAAAATCCTCAGTGTCTTGCATAGATGAACATTTCTTCTCACCCTTACAGATCTTCAGCTTGACTGATTTGGTTGAGGCAGGTTGCTCAATGGGACAACTGCTTCATGAAGTGGGATGTCTGGATTCGGAAGGAGGCTACAAGTTGGGCTTGAGTCTGTACCAAGTATTTCTTATCCTCCTTGTATCCCCAGTGCATGTCTGTTGCATGGTGAATGTCAGGAGAGTAGGCTTCAGCCAAACTATGCCTCTGCTCTAGTCATGATTGATAAGGGTTCATTGACCAAAATAAGTCATATAGCTCAACCCATGTCAGCAGGAAATGAAGTACATCTGCCCAAGACACTGAAGGATGTGAGTGAAGATTTGACAACAACAATCCAATCCATCACAGTTGGATTCCAAGTGTTCATGAGCTAGATAAACAAATTTAATCAGTATCATCCAATATCAGATGAAGTTCCCTCCAGGCCTCTGGACAACAAAACCATTAGGAATGGAGATGACTAGATAAGGTCAGGTTCAATTCTCCTTCAAGATCTTTCCCTGCAGACCAAGTTGAAGAAACTGGCCCTCTGGCAGAAAAACTGAATTTGGAATTCCAAGTAAAGAAAGCTACAGCTTAGGGCAATGCATCGTGAAGCAAATACCGACTCTGAATTCTTATCATCATTGAAGGGGATGACAACTCTAATAAATCTCAAACAAAAATAATTTTCTTCCAAATTTGATGGTGGTTGATTCTATATGAATAGAATGCATTTGATGCAATAGACTATTTTATATACAGTGAACCAAAAGGAAGCTAAAAACCAAAGAGACAAGAGCTTTTATGAGCTTCATAGTGAATTCAAGAAGATAACTTAACCTGGTATGTCAAAAAAAATTCGTAAAAATAGCTCATAAGTAATAATGTAGAGTTAAAGACAAAAGGATGCTATGGTGGAGGATAATTAGAAAGTATGGTGTCCATGCCTGTAATCCCAGCACTTTGGGAGGCCGAGGTGGGCAGATCACGAGGTCAGGAGATCGAGAGCATCCTGGCTAACACGGTGAAACCCCGTCTCTACTAAAAATACAAAAAAATTAGCCTGGCGTGGTGGCAGGTGCCTGTAGTCCCAGCTACTCAGGAAGGTGAGGCAGAAGAATGGCGTGAACCCGGGAGGCGGAGCTTGCAGTGAGCCAAGATTGCGCCACTACACTCCAGCCTGGGTGAGAGAGCGAGACTCCATCTCAAAAAAAAAAAAAACAAAAAAAGGAAGAAAGAATGGTGTCTAGGCCAGCTCTACAATTAAACTGTGAGGTTTTTGCTGGATCACTGCTTTTTCCACTTCAACAGTTTTATCTTGGGAGTGTTCAAGACTTGAACTTTAATTGCCAACTCTGCCTTTATACTAATCTGGAAGCATTTTCATCTTCTGTGACCCAGTTTCCTCATCTGAAAATAAGTACCTACTCAGAGAATTTTGTGAGAATAAACATGTAAAGCATTTAAAATAGAGCCTACCAGAAAGTAATCTCCAAGTAAACATTAGCTTTTATTGATGTTGGCAGCATTATCATCATTAAGGATTATAAATGGATTTACTCTATCAGGGATCTCTAGATTACAGCTTTTGATGGTTTTGTAAAGGTCTGCAACTTCATTGACCCTCAGGAAGCAGTATCTGTGCCGTCTCCCTTTAAAACTGGGTGGGCCTTTGAGACTACCCAGAGGAACAGAACGCTGTGGAAACTCCATGTGTCTCCCAAGGCTAGGTTAGGAAAGGCCTGAATCTTCTGCTGGTTTCTGCTGGGACACTTTCTGGGTGCCTGCAAGTGCCATAAAAGAAGCCCAGGGATTTTGAGGCCACCATACAGAAAGACTATGTATGGGAAGTTAGAGACATCCAAGGCATCCCAGTTCTTCCCATCCAGACACAGACATGGAGCAAAGAAGCCTTTGAGATCTCCAGTCCCAGCCACCAAGTGATTGCAACTACATGGCAAAATCTGAGCAAGAACTGCCTAGCAGAGCCTAGTCAACTCCCAGATTTAGGGCAAAATCAGCAATTTTTAGTGTTACCATTATTTGTTATATAGCAATAAATAACCAGATTGCAGCAATTCTGCATAGGTGACTCTACATTCACCCCGGTGGAAGGAGGCAGCCAAGGACAACAGAAAGTGGAGGGCTCTGGCCTCACCCGCTTTAAGTTAATCAGAACAGCTCTCTTTTACAGATTTAAATTTTATATACATTTTTATACGGGGCAAAAAATTTTTTATAGCTAAAAGGAAATGTTTGAAACCACTGAACTAGGCGATGTCTCAGATACTTTCTAGAGCCACAGTTTCATAAAAGAAGTTTATGTTAAAAACACTGAGAATCTACTGCTAGCTACACACACTGATCAAGTGCCTTATATATAATGAATCTTTAAATCCTCATCATGTCCCATCAACCTAATATCAACCAAATGTGAAATAGCAGAGTCAGGATTCAACCCTAGGGAGTCTGGCCTCAGAGCTCAGACTCCTAATTAGAATACAAGAGCTAAACTAAGCTATTTTGCTTAACAAAAAACAATTTTCATGCTTCTCAAGGACAGTTGTGAATGAGGGTCCAGTCTACTTGTAAGTTGAGTGTCAGCCACATGGCACAATCGGCTTTTAAAACATTGCCCAACACAAATTACTGTCCCCAACTCTAAACCCTGTAGGGTAAATGCATTGCAGGCTATTGCCCCTTGGGAGAGGTCATTAAGTCACTTTCATATATTAACTTCTCTAGTGGACAATTATCTGTGAGGACTTCGATAATAATTTTAAAAAGGCAGGCAAAGTTTACTTGTGGGAAATGCTAGGGAAATATTTTCTCTGAGCAAGCTATAGAACCCCAACAGGCTATTTTTGTATATACTTGAAGAGAGGATACTTCTTTTGTGTAGAAGAAACTAGATGATGAGGAAATCTGGGACTAATAGAATTAGAAAAGTTCTTTGAACAAAATTTCCCTATTGATTGTTTTCAAAAGATTGGACTTCCTGGAAGAAGAATCAATAATACAATTATTATTGATTGTTAGTAATATCTGTTGAGTTCCCATCATGTCTTACAATTTTAAATATATGATCTTGAATCTTTACAGTCACCCTATGATATGGGCATTAGTATTTGCATTACGTACAAGAGGAAACTGAGGCTCAGAAAAGTTAAACCTTTGCCCAGGCTACAGAGGTAATAAATGGTGAAGCCAGGACTTAAATTCAAGATTCAATGACTGATTTCAAATTTATGCTCTTTCCTTAGACACCAAGAGTGAGATTATCTCTATTTAATTATACAAATGAGGCTCATGTATATGCCAAAAACACCCAACTCTCCTATCTCTTCTTACTAAAGGGAACAAATGAATTACATGAAAAAGAACATGCAGACATTCTTTGCAAAGTGGAACTGCTAACATGTAATCTGTAAGAAAACATAAATCTGAGAGAAAGAAAAATAAATCGAGCCAAGCACTGAAACCTCCCATGTTGGTAGAGACCGTAGTACATCTAGAGAATTCTAGGATCAAAACCAGTTGGTTTTGATCATGGAAGGAGGGATTCATGGAACATAATGGGTGGGCTTATACTCCATGAGAGAACTATATGTGGTTTCCAAACCCCATGGGAAATGTTGCCACTTTTAGTTATGGCCTCATGTGACAGCTTGGCTATGATTTGGTCACCTCTAAAGCATCTCACTGCTTATGTATTGAAGTGACATAAATTGTACGTTTACACATGACTGAAAGTAGCTCACATCCCTCTCCAGGGCTCTCAGACTTTCAAAGCCTGGCCCTAATCATGATGACCACTTCATGACCAAGAGAGCCACTTCATGACCATGCTAGACATGGCTACAAGTTCTAAAGAACGTGATGGCTTTCTCTAGTGACTGGTAAATCTGAAATGGACAAAGCAAGGGCCAGAATTTCTATTCCTAGATTTTTCTATAGTATCTATGAGAATAGATGTATTAGTATTGACCATATTTTTAATCTTTAATTTTTATTTTTCAATATTTTAAAACTTACATAAAAGTTGCAAAAATACAGAAAACTTCATATATCCTTTCACCAATTAACATTCTGTCACATTTTTTAACACATTCTCCTTCTCTCTCTGTCTCTTTCCGAGTGTGTGTGGGTATAATCACACACACATACATCTATATCTATATATTTTTATATCTATAATTATATTTTTCTTAATTCAATGCAGTTGCTTCTCTTTATCCCTTTATATTTCAGTGTATTTTTCTTGGAAACAAGGGCATTCTATTACATAACTGCAGTAAAGTTACTAAATCAGAAACTTCAACAGTGACACTCCATGTTAATCTACGTCCATGTTACAAATATTTTATTTGTCCCAATAATGCAATGATGTACTTCTTAGCATTTTTTTTCATTATAAGATCTAATTCAGGACTATGTTTAGCTTTTTGATGTCATGCCTCTTCAGTCTCTTTCACTCAGGAAAAGTTCCTCAGCTTGTCATTTAAAAAAATATATATATAGGCTCATGTCTAAAAGAATCATTTGTGCCTCATTTTGACTTTGTTTTAGTGTTTTCTGATGATAAGATTACAGTTAAGCATTCCTGACCAGAGTACTATGCAGGTATTCTCAGCATATTATGTCCAGAGGCTCACAGTGTCCAGTTGTCCCCACTGATGATGATAACTGAATCAAGATGTTGTTGGGTTTCTTCACTAGGTAGATGATGTTTTGCTCATGCAATGAATAAATGGACTATGGAGAGATAACTTTAGTAGTGCTCACTTTTGAGTACAAGATTAAAGGTCACACCACCTCCCCACAATATACACATCAGCTGCTTACAGGTCGCTGCCCAGAAGCTTCAACATTCTACTACTGATAAGAGGGACGCAAGATGAGTTTCATGGATAAAATATCGGGCATCACTTGATAGAGGAAAAAGGTGGCCATAAAAATATGTTTTATACTTTCTCTCTGGACAAGCAGACATAGACCCATTTTTCTCAGCTCTTCCTCATTAAGCACAGCTATAAACCCTGCGAGAGGTGCAATCAAATAACTTTAGAGGGTGGTAAAAGAAGGTGATCTGTTGTGGGAACCAAGGACTAGAGGAACAGCCAAAGGGCAGGCTACTTGTGTCCCCCTATCCACCAGAAGGTGACCCAGGCTCAGTATTTCTAGACTCACAACCTAGCAACAGAAGACATTTGAGGTAGGTTTATTCTTTCCTCATGCAGGAATCCCTCTGATAACATCAAGTGAGACTAACATCTGTCAAGGAAGACCTACCGGGTTTTACATCAGAAGTAAGCAATCAGGAGAGGGACTTTTCTTCCCCTGCTGGCCCTGAGATTCTCTTTTTCTCTTAAGAGATTCTGAGATGGGCAGGGAAGGCCAAACCAGTAACAGAGACCCAGATGTACAAGAGTTTGATCCAGGAAGCCTCTTTGTCACCACGGGTCTGAGCCTTTTCTCCCCAAACCAGGGACACTGAGAAGGGTGAGTGAGGGGCCCAACAATAGCAAGGAGCCTGGCCCCTTCGTCCCTGAGCCTCTTTTAGCTTCTTTGCCCCTGCAGGCCCATGACTCTTCTATTTCTTTGCTCCATTACCTACAGAAACCAGGGTTTGAGAAGAAATAGGAAGATATAACAGTGCTCTTCCACCAAGCAGGCTGACCTGGGAAACTGCTCTTCTTTTCTCCCGGGTAGCACCATCAGGAACCCGTGGGAGCCTGAGCAGCAACTTATAAACAAAGCCAGCAAAAATAGCTCTGCAAAGACTCCAGAAATTAAACTGCCATTGGAATGGCAGTCCACAGAAGCAAGCCAACACCCACATGACAAATTTTAACAGTGGCTACCTCCTGCTAAAATAAAACATACATATAAGACACAGTGCCTCCCAACACAATAAATAAAATTTCAAGGATACAAGTGAAAATCACCTGTCATACTAAGAACCAAGAAAATCACAACTTGATTGAGAAAAGATAACCAACTGATGCCAATACAAAACAAATCAGATGTTGGAATTATTTGACTAATGTTTTAAAACAGCCATCATAAAAATGATTCAACAATTATGAGTTCTCTTGTACAAATGAACAAATTGCAAACTTTCATCAAGGGATATAATGTTATAAAAAAGAACCCAGTGAAAACAATATTGCTTAAAATTACAATGATAACAATAAAAATACTGACTGGATAGGCTCAAGAGTAGAGATGACAGAGATTAAAATCTGTAAACTAAAAGACACATCAGTAGAACTTACCCAATGTAAAAACAGACAAAAGACTGAAAAAAATGAACACAGCTTCAGTCACCTGTGTAATAACAAAAGATTCAATATTTGTATTATCAGAATCCCAGGAGAAGAAAAAGGGAGTGAAGCTAAAGGGTATTGGAAGAAATAATGGCTGGACACTTTCCAAATTTGACAGACACAAACCTATAGACTAAAGAAGCTGAACCAATCTCCAAAAGGATAAATCTAAAGAAACATGTCAAGACATATCACAATTAAACTTCAGAAAACTAATAAAGGAAGTATCTTGAAAGCAAAGAGAAATGATGCAACCTGTAGGGAATATCTATTTTCTTGACAGTATATTTCTCATTGAAACCACACAGGCTAGAAGGACAAGACTTTTCAAATTCTGAAAGAAGGTAACTGCTCACTGTAAATTCTATATCCAGTGCAACTACCCTCCAAGGATAAAGGAGACATGGAAACCTTTTAAGATAAATAATAATAATAATGTACTGCTGGTATATCTCTGAAAGAGACCTCTTTAAACAGAAAGGAAATGACAAAAGAAGGAATCTTGGAGCATCAGGAAATAAGTAACAACAAAGTAGAAATATGGGCACATAAAATAGTCTATCATTTTTCGCATAAGTTTCTAAATCACATTTCATGACTGAGACAAAATTATAACACCATCTGACACCCAAGATAATGATATTTAAAGTGGAGAAAAGAAAGGGATCTAAATGGAAGGTTTCCAAATTTCGCAAAAATAATAAAATGTAGACTTTAGTAGACTATTATAGGTCACGTACATACATTTTAATACCCAGAATAACTATTATGAAAAACACAGATACACTCACAAACACTATAAATAAATCAATAAGGAATCCTAAAAATTGTTCAAGTAACACAAAGGATGACATAAAAGAAACAAAAGAGCAAGTACCAGAGAAAACAATATAAATTCATAATAAAATGGCAGAATAAAGCACTAATATATTAATTACCTGAAATTTAAATGGTCTAAATATGCCAATCAAAAGACAGAGCTTAGTAAAGTGGATAAAAAATATGACCCACTTATATGCTTCTTTAAAAGATGGAAACTCACTTCAAATTCAACTTACTAGTTAGGTTGAAAGTAAACAAGTTGCAAAAAGATATACCATGTAAATATTATTTTTTAAAAACAGCAAGAGTGGCTATATTAATATTTGATAAAATAGACTTCAGAGCAAAGACAATTACTAGAGACACAGAAAAATGTTACAATAATGAGGGAAAAAAAAGAATCAATCAACCAGGAAACATTATGATCTTAAATGTGTATGCACTAAAACACAGAACCTCAGAATACATGAAACAAACACCAATGGAGCTGAAAAGAATAATAGACAAATCCACAATTACAGCTGAAGAGTTCACCATTCCCTGATCAGTATTAAACAACTAGACAGAATTCAGCAAGAATATAAACAATATGAACAATATAGTCAACCAAAAAGATCTAATTGACATCTATAGAACATTTCACCCAATAAGAGAAACATACACATTTTTACCCAAGTGCTCATAGAACATTCACCATGATAGAATATGTTTGCCATAAACATACTTCACCAAATTTAAAAGAAATAAAATCATGCAGAGTGCTCTAGAATAGCAACAAAATCAAACAGAAAAATTGATAACAAAAAGGAAACAGGAAAATCAATGTGTTGAAATTTAAAAATACACTTATCAATAATGAATTTAAGAAGATTCTTAAAGAAAAAAATAAAATATCATGGAAGTGACTGAAAACAAATGGCATATCAAAATTTGTGGGATGCAGCTAAAGCCCAGCTGAGAGGGATATTTACATGATTAAATGACTACATTAAAATGAGGAAACTTTTCAAAATAATACTCTGAGTTGCTACCTCATGAAATGGGAAAAGGAAGAAGAGAATAAACCCAAAGCAAACATAAGAAATATTAAGAACAGAAATCAAATAAGCTGAAAACAAAGATCTATAGGAAAAAAGTCAATGAAATAAAAAGTTGACTCTTTAAAAAAATAGATAAAATTATCACAAAACTCATATAGAAAAGACACACCAAATCACCAACATCAATAATTTAATATATTGCTATAGACTCTGCAGTCATTAAAAGATAGGTGAATGGAACCAACCAACAACTTTATACTCATAAATACAGCAACTGAAAAGAAACACACCAATTCCCTGAAAGTCACAGAGAGCCTAAACTCAATCAAGATTAAGTAGACAAACTGAACAGTTCTATAACTATCAAATAAATTAAATATGCAATTAAAAACCACACAAAAAGTAAACTTTTAGGCACAGATGGCTTCATGGGGAAATTCTACCAAAGATTTAAATAAGAATTAATACCAATTTTGTCTGTTTTAGAAAGTGGAAGACAGGGAAGCACTCCCTACCTCATTTTATGAAAGCTAGTTTTACTCTGATACTAAAACCCAGCAAAGAGGTACACAAAACAATAACCACAGACCAATCTCTCTTATTAGTTTACATAAAAAATCCTCAGTACATATTTGTAAATGAAATCTAACAATATACAAAAAGAATTCTACACCATGACTATGTGGGATTCCTTCTAGGTATGCAAGGCTGGTTCAGCTTTAAAAAATCTATCAATGCAATCTACCATATCAATAATCCACAGAAGAAAAACCATATGATTTCATTGTCACTGCTTGGTGCCTGGGTCCTTGCCAGGTAAAACAGGGCAACTCAAGAGACTTGCTGGAAAAGGGCATGTTCTCTTATATATGTACCAGAATCTGTGAAATGCTGCTTCTCCTTCAGGCATTTATTATATACTTACCATGTACTAAGCACCATATCCAGTGTTTCCATGCTTCATCTTATTTAATCCTTCCTACTATCTTTTCAAATGAAGAAAACAATTCAAAGAGGAGAAAATTATTTGCCTAAGGACATATATCTGTTGTGTAGAGGAGCTGGCATCCAACTCCAACTGCCACACGAATCACAAGCTAACACATCATCTGGTAAGTTTAAAAGCTGAAAGGACATGTAGAGTTTAAGAAGCCCACCTCCCTCACCTTGTCTATGAGAGGCGGAAGCAAAGTCCCATGGCTTCCTTCCTGGGAGCCCAGGGCAATGCCATACACACAGAATGAACAAATATTTTACGCAAATTACAAACCAGAGGGACTTACTTTTAAAGGCCAATGTCATAATCTCACTATATATTTCCCATCTAAATCATTTTCTTTAATATTTTATTATGCAAATAGAACCATAAGAACTAGATAAATTGAAAAATATAAAATAATCCATCCGTTGAGAGCTCCAACAAATAGCTAACAAATCATCTCTCTTTTTTATGTTTATTTCCACTCATGATTTACCTAACTGTACCATTTTTATAAAAAGTTTTGCTCATTTGATACATTTTAATTGAATACCTATTATAAGAAAATAATTTGCTGGGCTTTGGGAATATAATACAAAGCAAAAATAGATAACCTCTACCCTCATGAAGCCTAGTGATAAGTAGATTTTTACTATTATATTATAGAAATGTTTTTATTTGTATACATGATTAATTTTGAAGCATCAAAACATATTCCATTCAGGTAAAACAATTTTCTTACTTATTTGTAATGTAAAATATTTTAATTATTTTCAGATATTTTCTATTTTAGATCATGTAAGTTTTTGCTTGTTTTTCTTTTGTTTTAGATTATTTATTTACCTTAGACTCCAAGGAGTAAGGCTGTGGAATTTCAAGACTAGCAGTATCTTTGTGGCATTTACATATATTGCCAAGTTTATTTCTGCAATACTTGTTCATACTTCACACAGCTACCAGGAAGATACATCGAGTCTTATAATATCTGTAGCAACTTTTGGTAGTTTTGACATTTTTCAAAACTTTTTTAACCATACTTTTTAAAACATAAACAAAAATAGATCATCTAATAGATCCTCATGTATAAGACACTCAACTTCCACAATGAATAATAGTACTTTTAAATATATATATATATATACACACACACATATATTGTCATTATACTTTTAGTTCTAGGGTACATGTGCATAACGTGCAGGTTTGTAGTCATTTACATCAGTTATAACTCCCAATGCCATCCCTCCCCTGCCTCCCCATAATAGGCCCCCATGTGTGATGTTCCCCTTCCTGAGTCCAAGTGATCTCATTGTTCAATTCCCACCTATGAGTGAGAATATGCAGTGTTTGCTTTTCTGTTCTTGTGCTAGTTTGCTGAGAATGATGGTTTCCAGCTGCACCTATGTCCCTACAAAGGACACAAACTCATCCTTTTTTACAGCTGCATAGTATTCCATGGTGTATATGTGTCACATTTTCTTAATCCAGTCTGTCACTGATGGACATTTGGGTTGATTCCAAGTCTTTGCTATTGTGAATAGTGCCGCAATAAACATATGTGTGCATGTGTCTTTATAGCAGCATGATTTATAATCCTGTGGGTATATACCCAGTAATGCGATAACTGGGTCATATGGTATTTCTAGTTCTAGTTCCTTGAGGAATCACCATACTGTTTTCCACAATGGTTAAACTAGTTTACAATCCCACCAACAGTGTAAAAGTGTTCCTATTTCTCCACATCCTCTCCAGCACCTGTTGCTTCCTGACTTTTTAATGATTGCCATTCTAACTGGTGTGAGATGGCATCTCATTGTGGTTTTCATTTGCATTTCTCTGATGGCCAGTGATGATGAGCATTTTTTCATGTGTCTGTTGGCTACATAAATGTCTTCTTTTGAGAAGTGACTGTTCACATCCTTTGCCCACTTTTTGATGGGGTTGTTTTTTCTTGTAAATTTGTTTGAGTTCTTTGTAGGTTCTGGATATTAGCCCTTTGTTAGATGGGTAGATTGTAAAAATTTTCTCCCATTCTGTAGGTTGCCTGTTCACTCTGATGGTAGTTTCTTTTGCTGTGCAGAAGCTCTTTAGTTTAGTGAGATCCCATTTGTCAATTTTGGCTTTTGTTGCCGTTGCTTTTGGTGTTTTAGACGTGAAGTCCTTACCCATGCCTATGTCCTGAATGGTATTACCTAGGGTTTCTTCTAGGGTTTTTATGGTATTAGGTCTAACATTTAAGTCTCTAGAGTCCACATTGCCAAGACAATCATAAGTCAAAAGAACAAAGCTGGAGGCATCACGCTACCTGACTTCAAACTATACTACAAGGCTACAGTAACCAAAACAGCATGGTACTGGTACCAAAACAGAGATATAGACCAATGGAACAGAACAGAGCCCTCAGAAATAATACCACACATCTACGGCCATCTGATCTTTGACAAACCTGAGAAAAACAAGAAATGGGGAAAGGAGTCCCTATTTAATAAATGGTGCTGGGAAAATTGGCTAGCCATAAGCAGAAAGCTGAAACTGGGTCCTTTCCTTACTCCTTATACAATTAATAGCACTTTTTGAACGATTTCTTTTATATTGAGGGGCACTAGGGGGATACCATTTTCCCCACTCGCATCACAATAAATATGCTACCACAAGTGATATTTCAACATTATAGTTTCAGGCTAACACAAGTGCAACCATTTACTCAAGAAGTCAGTTTCCAGTTAGAGAATATCACATGGAGAACATTTGAATTGCATCCCGTTCTAGATGAATCTGAAATGGTGCTTTGCTTATGTATGCCCCGGGGGAGGTTTAAAGGAGAATAATGTGTGCCTCTTCAGTTCATATATTTCAGACTGTTTTTGTGTGTAGCTCGTATTTTGCCCTAAAGCCTATACATTTTGTGCTATAACTTTATTTTTAAGTGAAGTTTAAGTGCAAGATGGCTATGTTACCCCAAAGGTAAAAAAACACTGGCAAATAAAATGATTCAGAAAAAAGAAAAAGAATAAATTTGTATTATATTATATTTTATGTATAACTTTTGTAAACTAAATTCCAATTGGCAGTTTATCAGTTATATAAACTTGGTTTTTAAAATTCAGTTGATATCATTTTCTGTTATAATTGTATAAGTGTTTGAGAATTTTAGGATGGATTTCAGCATATTTTTGTCAGATGTTCACCTGTTAATATTATAGGGTATATACATATTTTAATTAATAATATACAGTATTGAGTGTTATGCTCCATTTACTATTATATGGTATATATCATAAATTAATGAATCTGTTATATGTCATATATTTATTATTTATAATATGCTCTTTTGTGCTGCCTGTGTTTTGTCCTGAAGGTTGTATATTCTTTGCTATAACTTTAAGTAAAGCTTAAATTTAAGAAAGCTGTGACCTAAATATATTTATACTATATATTATAATATCTAATAAATTAATCCACTTATAATATTGCATTGTAGGCAATATTATGCATACACATGAAATTATGATTCATGCTACTATGCATCCATATCTTCTACTTAAACAATCTGACTAAATCACAGGAACATTACACAGCAAGCTACACAGTCACCTGAAGCACCACCCTTACAGATAGATGTCATGTCCATCATGGCTTTAAAATGCAGGGTGAAAGAACCAGTGTTTTGAAATTGACAGTTTTGAAATTGGGTCCGAATCCTAACACCGCCTCCTATTAGCTGGTCAGCACTTGAGTGTGATTTAAATTAGTTTTCATAGCTACACTTGTAAAATGGGAATAACAACATGTGTATCCCAAGGATACTGTGGATACTAAATTAGATGATGTAAAGTGGTTTCAACATATGGTGGTATCAGTGGAGGGGGAGGAAACGGAAGGAGAAGAAAGGGATAACATTTCTAGTTCATAACCAATTTCTTTAAAATGAAAAAGAACAGAAAATACTTTTCTTCTGATGTGTGTATTTGGGTCGTGTTGTAAAATGTATTTCTTATGGTGAACCACAGTCAAATACATTTTTAAAAATATATATCCATGGAGGCACTTTAATACTCTGAGGATGGTAGATGTATCTCCCTCACAGAGTCGTTAGTAAATGAATTTAACCAGTTAAAGTATTCAAAGCAACACCTGCACAGGGCAGACAACCAAAAAGAGTGAAGTAAGTATTACTACTTGTTGTGGACAGTGTTGGTATTAGTGACATCTATCACCCTGTCACCATCTATGTAAAAAGTGTCATTTGATACACACTCTATGTAGTAGATGCCTTCTTCCAAAAATAAATAAATAAATAAATAAATAAATAAATAAATAAATAAATACCTTTCTAGGTCAGTGGTTTCCAGAATGTGGAACAATAAAAGTGAGGAAGAGCATCTGAAATAAGACAACCAACTTTTTATCTGGCCAAGAACACTGTCTTAGTCTGCTTAATGTTGTAATAACAGAATATCTGAGGCTGGGTAATTCATAAAGAAAAGAGATAATTTCTGTCATGATTCTGGAAGTAACACACCAGCACCAGATTGCCTGTTGGCAGGGCACTCATGCTGCATTACAATATCATGGAGAAGCGGAAGGTGAAGCAGGAATGTGTAAAGAGAGCAAGTATGAGGGCCAGCCTCAATTTTCTCTGCAGAAATGAATTCAGTCCTGTAAAAGTGAGGACTTACTCACTCCTGTGAGACTGTTAATCCCTTCATGAGAGTAGATCCCTCATGACTCAAACATCTTTTAAAGGCACCACATCTCAACACTGTCACATTGGGGAGCAAACTTTAGCATGAGTTTTGATGAAGACAAACCATATCCAAACCACTGCATTCTGCCCCTTGCCCTCCACTGTGAGGAAATTCATTCTCCTCATAGTGCAAAACACAGTTATTCCATCTTAATAGTCCCCAAAGTCTTAACACGGTCTAGCATCAACCCAAAGGGTCCAAAGTCCAGGTGTGGGCCTGTGAAATAAAAAATAAAGTATCTAATTCCAAAATATGATAATGAGACAGGCATAGGGTAAATATTCCCATTTCAAAAGGGAAAGATAGGAATAAAGAAAGGAGCAACTAGAACAAAGTAAGTCCGAAACCCAGCAGGGCGAACATCAGCTCTTAAAGCTCCAGAATAATCTTTCACTCCATGTGCCACCTTCTGGACACATTGCTACAAGTGTGGACCCCCTAGGAATCAGACAGTTCCTCCCCTGTGGCTTTGCTGGGTGCAGTCCACATGGCTGCTTTCAAAGGTTAGGATTGTACACTGGAGCCTGTGGTTTTTCTCAGACTAGTATTACAGGCTGTTAAGAGCTCTACAACTCTGTGGTAGTGAGGGTGCCTCTGGCTCCAGCCTCGCATATCCACTCAGTATTGCTTTAGTGAAGGCTCTCTGGGGTGGCTCTGCCCCAGCCACAAGTCTCTGCGTAGGCCCCCAAGTCTTCTGAATACATCCTTTGAAATTTGGATGGAAGTGCTATGCCTCTACTTCTCTTGCATTCTTCGCATGTGCAGAGTTAGCACCAGTTGGTAGCTAATGGCAACAAGGCCTACACTTGTGCCCTCTGGAGCAGTGGCCTGAGTCACACCTGTGACCACTTGAGCCAAGACTGAAGTGTCTTGGATGTGAGTTGGATATGAGGAGCAGCAACTAGAGGTAGCTCTGGGTAACAAATTCATGGAGAATATTCCAAACCTGTCCTCTGAAACCATTTTGTTCTCCTAGGTCTCTGGGGCTTTTTCCCATTGTACTGATGCACAACACTTGAATCCCTTTTATCCATGTTAATATCTAGCAACTTGTTGGTGGGCCACACCCACCCTCAGCATTCTCTTCAGAACAAGCCTTTTTACTATTCACATGGTAACTCTGCAAATTTTCCAAATTTGCACACTCTGCTTTCCTTTTAATCATAAACTTTGTCTTTAAATTACTCTTTTGCTCCTGAATCTCAGTTTAAACAGCCAAAAGTAACCACACAGTTCCTTCTGTATTTTGCTTAGAAATCTCTTCCAGAAATCCTAATTCATCACTCTTACATTCTGCCTCCCGTAAAGCCCTATGACAGGGAGACAATGGTGCCAAGTTATTTACAAGTGTATTTTACTTCAAATCCCAATAAAATACTCCTTATTTTTATCTGAGACTTCATCAGAATGGCCTTCTCTGTCTATATTTCTATCTACATTTCAGTCACCACAACTTAACTAATCTCTAAGAAATTCCAAACTTTCCCTAGTATTCTCATCTTCTATGTCCTCACAAGAATCTAGGTTTTTTCTAGTCTGCTCCTTCAAACTCTTTAAATGTCTGCCAGTTACCCAGTTCCAGAGCTACTTCTACATTTTCAGGTATAGCAACACTCCACTTCCCAGCATCCATTTTCCATCTTAGTGTGTTTGGTGTTGCTGTAGTAGAATACCCGGGGCTGTGTAAGTTATTTTTTAAAACAGTCTTATTTGTTTCATGATCCTGGTGGCTGGGAAGTCCAAGAAGCATGATGCCAACATCTGCTCTGCTTCTGGGGAGGGTCTTGTGCTGTGTCAACATGGCAGAGAAGTGAAAGAAGCAGGCGTGTGCAAAGAGACCAAACTTGTGAGGCAGCCTTGCTGTATAGCACCCCACTTTTCTGGCAAATAATTCAGTCCAGCAAAGAAAAAACTCATTCACTCTTCCAGTGACTGCATTAATCCCTTCATAAAGGAGGACACTTTATAACCCAATTGCCTTTCAATGGTATCATCTCCCAACACTGCCACATTGGGGACCAAGCCTCAACACAAGTTTTGCTGAGGACAAGTCATATTCAAATCATAGCAGAGATAGAAACAAATAAAAAAAGTCTTCCTACCCTTTATTACTATCATCACCATTATTATTACCATCATTTCTTGGGAAGCATAGACACTTAAATACAAATAAAACAAGGGCAAATAGAAGGAACCAAAAAAGTATGAAAACTCATGATATTTTACTTGTTCTTTTCTATTTTTAGAGCAAAATGAAATATATTCTAAGATCAGAGTCAGTTCAAGAAGCAGTATTTAAAATCCATATTTTATCTCATCCTTTGACTCTTTGCAGAACTTTAAAGTTTATCTCAACTTCTATAAGATGTGGTGCCTATTTCTGGAGGATTTTATCACATTTACCATATTTGTTTATATATGTGCCCTTACACATTCATTTATGTCTTAATATGTTAAAGGCACCTTAAGTTATAGTTTCTGTCAGCTATTTTTTTTTTTTTTTTTTTTTTGAGACGGAGTCTTGCTCTGTCGCCCAGGCTGGAGTGCAGTGGCCAGATCTCGGCTCACTGCAAGCTCCGCCTCCCGGGTTCACGCCATTCTCCTGCCTCAGCCTCCCGAGTAGCTGGGACTACAGGCACCCGCCACCTCGCCCGGCTAGTTTTTTGTAATATTTAGTAGAGACGGGGTTTCACCGTGTTAGCCAGGATGGTCTCGATCTCCTGACCTCGTGATCCACCCGTCTCCGCCTCCCAAAGTGCTGGGATTACAGGCTTGAGCCACCGCGCCCGGCCTCTGTCAGCTATTTTTTAATTGCTGGGGAAAAATTCAGTATTTAAGTACTTCAACTTTTCAGCTTGACTCTTACATGTGAACAGAGTTTGTGAACATGAGTTAATAATCCGTGCCATTAACTGCCATGCAGTGGCATCAGTGATTCTCTCGGTTTGCTCCAAAAGACAAGCAATATAAATGTTTTCTATGGTCTCTGTAAAAGCAAAAATTAAGACAGCAGAAAGGCCCTCTGAGAAAACAAGGGCTACTGCCATATCTATTGGAAGAATCAGAAATTCCTGAACTTCCTTAAGTACCTTCTGATATTTTGGGAGGATCTGATGTTTATCTTGCATTTGAGCTTGAATTTAAATCTTCTGTGTTTAAATTTCTTGAAATTATTTTTTCCAACTTATTTGAAAGGGAAAAGGTATGTATAACATGAATGACAGAGTAAAGCTATTATGAACAGATCTATCTCCGAGAAACTCAGGGACTTGTGGTATTAGAACTGATGAGGTCCCTTAACCTATTTACACTGCATACTTCTCCAACTTGATGACTCTGTTACATATGGCCAGGTGTTTTCAGTACATGAGTCAAGAAACTCCTTAAGGAACATTTCACTGATAAGGTCCAATTCTCCTGAGATTATATGAATTAAAGACAGTTCACTTAAATGAAGGCATATTAGTTATTGGCTGCTGTGTAACAAATTACCCCAACAACTTAGTGACTCAAACCAACAAGCACTTATCTTCTTTCATTTTCTGTAGATTAAAAATTTGGACACATCTTAGTTGGGTTCTCTGGTTCAGAGTCTCTTTTACAGCTATAGTCAAGGTGTCAGTGAGGTCTAAGTTTCATTTCATGGAACAAATGGGGAAAAATTCACTTGCAAGCTCACCGTGTGGTTGTTGGCAGGATATAGTTTCCCACATCTATTGGAATAAGTGCCTCAGATCCTTGCTATGTGGGTCTCTCCATAGGGCAATTCACAATCTGGCAGCTAACTTCTTTCAAAGCAAGCGAGAAACAGTTTAAGAGAAAACACCAAAGACAGACACCACAGTCTTTTTGTAACCTAATTTCAGAAAGGAACATCCTACCACCTTTGTCTATTTCATTTGTTAAGAATGAGTCACTAGCTTTGGCAGACACACAAAAAGAAGGGAATGCACATGGGCATGGATCCCAGCAGGTAAGAGCACTCAACACCATTTTAGAGGCTAAATCAGAAAAGGAGTTTAATGAGGAAATTATACACACATACTAATACCAGGCATATTTTATTTTCTGTTTTATTTACTCTTGCGTTCCAGTTCTAAGAACTGTGCCTGGCACATAACTGAATAAAGGAATGCATGGAGGATGTACCAAGCCATATCCCCTATCTAGCCTCCCTTTCTTTGATTATCTTTATAGTCAGGGATTTGAAGTGATGTAATTTCTACTCCATGGTTCTTACAGCTCTGAGCATTGGAAGAAACATACTCTCACACTTTATGGGTATTGACACATATTCTACTCACAGTATTGATATCATCCAGTATAAATTAATCCCCACTGCATGAAGGAATGAATTTTTAGAAGATAGCCACAATGGAACCTTGGAAATAAGAAAATATTACTACTGGCACAAGTGAACAATTAGAAGCGGCAGAGCCTCCACTTCTCTCATTTCTTCTCTAGCCTCATTGAAGAGTATATTCTGTCCAACAAGACCGGACAAAGTCTATCAGAAAACAAACCCACCTATGTATCAGAAATGGGAAATAGAGATTGTTCCACTCTTGTTAAATGCACCTTACCATACGTCTTTATTTAATATTTACAGATTGTTTCCTTAGGAGGTGCTTTCTCAGTTGTGACAACTATTCAAAACTATTCTGGAAATAAACCAATTATAGAATCAGATCTTTGAATCTTTGCGTCAAAAAGTGTGAAGCCAAATGTTTTTTTTTTTTTTAACAAAAGTATATTCAATTATATTAATCTCACTAAAATATTAATAGCACTTAAAATAGTAACACATTAAGCACACTTTTTTCTTTTAATATGATAAATCACGTAGAGTGTGTTTTCTCTTTAGTTGACAATTTTTAATGTCCATTTTGCATGTTTTATAATATTCCGAAATATAGTATTCCATATATAATATATAATAAGATATATAACATATATACATAGATATAGACACATAAGCATATCTATCTATATCTATCTGTCATCTGGAATAATAAAACTAACTGGCCTAACTTGCAGTTGCTTTTACCCCCACAGCTCAACCTCCATCCTCAAACCACAGATTTAACTGAGATCATATTGCTTCCCTAATTACAATCATTACATGGCTTTCTAGTGTACTTTTAAGAAAACGCAAACTCTTCTCCAGGCCCAAGACAGACTGGCCTTTGTCTATCTCTGAATTTGTGACCTGTCCTCCTACCTCCTATTCACCTTCTACTGTCAATCACATTGGCTTCTTTCACTTCCATTTCCCAGGACATGCCAGGCCTCGAGGGCTCTGCTCCTCTGTTGTTTTCTGTTCCTTCCAACAAGTCCATTCTGTCCCCAGATCAATATTGCTTCTTGTTACCCACATGTTAACTCAACTGTCATGTTCATAAAGAAGCCTGGCCTTCCAATCCAAAGTATCCTTTGGTAACACATCACCTTATTTTATTTTTCTCATAGCAGCTATGGCTATCTATTTATTTGTTAGTTTATCACTGTTTTGTACACTCAGATATTATCCTCCATATGATCAGCAACCTTCTCCCTCATGTCCAAGGTTGCATCATCAGTATTTACAATATGACTTGGCATAGAGTAGTTATTCAATTAATGTCCATTGGGTGAATGGATGACTCATTGGATATGCTGAAAAGAGACTCATTCTTTACCTCTTGTTGCTTCTTTCCTTATTTGCAAAATGAGAATTCCAGAAAAACATACTGCTTAGAATTGTTAGGAATATGAACAAGATGATATGGAACAAGATGATATAAGTAATTTTAAATAGTAGGAAAATAAATGTTAGCACTTTCTTTTCTCTCCCCAAGGAATGTGGAATTTATTTAATGTCACTTATTTTAAAATTCACCAAATGACGCAACACAGCACATGGATCCTCAGAATCAGAAGAACCCCATCCTCGGTCTTTAGAACACTTCTGAAAGATACTTGCTTAACTTCACACTAGTAAAGGCAGCTCATTCTCTCACTTTTCCTACTTAAAATTTTTCTTAAAAAACCTTTATCTCTAGATCAATTTTCTTCCAGGGAAGAACACAGTCATCCACATTTGCTCTAGAGGGTCTTTCACAGTTGGGCTCAGAGCTGGCCTATATATAGCATTGCCTCCTTTATATCTTCTAGCCTCTCATACCACTGGCTTTGCCACAATCTGGGGGTGCTTTATAACTCTCTCTCTAAGGACATGCCTCCTGGCATTGTCTCCCTTCAAAAATATCTCTCACATTGACTTGCCATGAACCTCCCCTAGGTCCACCAGAGTTAAATTACTGGTACCTTAATGGGACATGGTTACCTACATATCAATTTTTCCTACTATCTACAGCTACACTGAGGTAGGTACCTTTCTTCAGGTTATGTGAGTTTATTTGGAAGCAATCAAGTGGCAGATTCTTTCTCTAGAGTAGGGTTAGTGTCTATGGGATTGAAATACATGTAATCAAACTTACAGGGTTTATAGAATCTGACTTGCCTGCCATGGTGTGAAATATTCATTTCTTGTTTTTTTTTTTTTTTTTTTTTTTTTTTTTTTGTTTTTTTTTTTTTTTTTTGAGATGGAGTCTTGCTCTACTGACCAGGCTGGAGTGCTGTGGCGCAATCTCGGCTCACTGCAACCTCCGCCTCCTGAGTTCATGCCATTCTCCTGCCTCAGCCTCCCAAGTAGCTGGGATTACAGGTGCCCACCACCATGCCTGGCTGATTTTTTGTATTTTTAGTAGAGACGGGCTTTCACTGTGTTAGCCAGGATGGTCTCGATTTCCTGACCTCGTGATCCACCCACCTTGGCCTCCCAAAATGCTGGGATTACAGGAGTGAGTCACTGCACCTGGCCAGAATACTCATTTCTAATTAGCAAAATGCTTTGACCTCTGAAGTGCATTTGTACCTTCTATGCTTTCTGCAGCTCACAGCAGGACAGTATGCCTTGTTGAGGATAGATGCCCAGCTACAGTGAGAATATCTCCTCCATGTTCGCTAAGAACTTTCCATAGGCGTTGTGTACATTTAATATCCACATTAATAGGCAAGAGTTCTTTTCCTTTCCTGAGACAGGATTCTTCCCTCAAATTATCATAAGATGTACTGAGGGCTTGGCCACACATAGCAATAAGAGTTATCATTAATCCTTAAAACAATCCTTAAATTAATCCTTAAAACAATCCTGCCAGCTAGGTCTTATTTCTCCTTTATCAATAGAGGAAACGGAGGCCCAGAGAGACCACATAATTTGCTCAAGGCCTAATAGTCATTGTTTGACAAATCTGGAATTCAACTCAAGCTTATCTTACTTGCTGCCTACCATTTGCTTCAGATTAAAGGATGCATTGAACTTGCTTTGAGAATTACGGATGCTGATATATAAGGACTTCGTTGGCCAGGTGCAGTGTTTCATGCATATAATCCCAGCCCTTTGGGAGGCCAAGACGGGACCCCAGGAGTTCAAGAGCCCACTTGAGCACAGGAGTTCAAGACTAGCCTAGGCAACATAGGGAGATACTGTCTCTACAAAAAATTAAAAAATCAGGCATTTGGCACATGCCTGTAGTCCCAGCTACTTAAGGGGTTGAGGCAGGAGGATCACTTCAGCCTGGGAGATTGAAGCTGCAATGAACTGTGACTATACCACTGCATTCCAGCCTGGGTAATAGAGCAAGATCCCGTCTCAGAAAAGAAACAAACATTCAAGACTTTGTATTTGCAATAAAATCTTGTAGCCCAATGGCCCTGCCCATGTTTGCCTACCCACTTGCATACTTTCATATCACTCTTCTCCAGGTAGTCACGTTGGACTCTAATATACTCCCATTTTTAAATGTCTCCTTTTGAATATATTTTGTTTTTCCATGGACAAACACTTATTTCATGATTATTAGCTGTGTGTAGCTTAATTCTCAAAGCATGGTCCACAACTCATCTGAACAAGGTTTCAACAGAATCAGAATTTTAGTGGTGATGCTAGGCTCTGGTAACTTCCATTTCAACACATATCCCAATGATCTGAATGTACAGCAAAGTTTGAAACCCATAGTTCGAGCCCTACATTAAACAGTACCAATACCCACAATTCGAATCTGTAATAGTAATCTCAACAATTTCACTCTGCAATACTCACGATGAATTACTACTCCTAAGTGCATGCAGAGATATAATATGTATAAATATTGTATACCATTTTGCTCATTTGCTTTTTATTTAATGTTGCAACACATTGGCAGGGTGGATATTATGGGACTGATTCCAGACTTTGACAGTAAATCTCAGAGTGCTTAAGTCAACTTTAACACAGTTCTAAACCCAAAGTCTCAATTTTATTCCAATTGCTTTGAGGCTAGTTTACATATAACTAACTTTCCCTTCTGTAAGTGGGGAGCTTGGTCCCTTCCTTTTTCTATATACCACTCCCCTTAAGACTTCTTTTTCCTAAGATGTTGCTCTAAATCTGCATTTCTACCAGCTAGAACCTGGAAAATACATTGCCAGAGAGACGGAAGTCCCCAACTCCTCTATCTTGAGGGGCCTAGCTGAGTTGTGTATGCTTATTTCTCATTTTTGCCACCTAGGTAGATAATTGTGAGCATCTTTCTTGTCTGGTTAGACTCTGTGATGGATGGGACTGTCTCCCTTCTGCGTCTCTCAACAGCTCTGAGAACAAAGCAGTGCACACAGGAGATCTTCACTAACTGTTCTTGACTAACGACTGCGTCTGTGTCTGACAAGTGCGGTATCCATTGTGCACTAAAAATGAATGAGTTGATTTAAATTAAGAAAAGTGTCAGGTTGTTCCTGGGGTCATATAAGTTGCCACAGTAGCAGGGTAAAAAGAAGAGTTAGAGTTAGTTAACTTTCATGTGAATTTAAAAATATTTCCAGCCTTTTTCTTTTTCTTTTTTTTTTCTGTTACAGATGGAGAGTCAGCATACATATTAGTTACGACTGTGAACTACAGAGCTAGACAACCTGGGTTTATTCACCACTCCACTTATTTATTGCCTATAAACCTTGACCAATAGCATAGTTGGGGGCCTCAGGTTTATCATCTGTAAAATGGGAATAACAACAGCACCTACAAATAAGTGAGCTGTGAGAGTGACCTAATAAGTAAGCTGTGAGATAGCATAGTGACTGGCATATAGTGGGTGATTAAAAAGTTAACTCTTTTCATTTATTGTTCATCAATATATATTTAGAAGGCCCTATAGGTTAGACATTAAGCTAGCTCCTTTGCATAGATTAACACAGAAACTCTGGGAGGGAGGTATCTGTAGCAGGTGCTGTCATCTGGCAGGCATTTTCCGTACAGGTCAACATACTCAGCATACTTGCTACCGTGGCGCACTCTTTGCCTCTCTGCTTGAGAGTGGTCTCTAGCTATTGTTAGGTATAAGTGGTGGGAGATAACCTCCAAGGAGTATCTGTCAAACAGTGAGGCATGAGAGTTGTAGATAAGTACCCCAGCTTCCTCACCACCATTTTGAGGTTTTTCTAGCCATTCCCTGTGAGTCACCAGTGAGATGTAGCTTGAGGCGCACAGAGTGATAGCCTCCTCATCCCCACACTCTGTCCTGGCTTTCCTTGCCTAACTTGCCTACTCCCTTACATGTTTGGCAGGACCATTTCCCAAATTCTTGCCTTGGAATCTTCTTTTGGGGAAAAGCAGACTAGGACAGTATAAATGTCCCCACTTTACACATGGGTACACTGAGGTCCAGAGACTTCCAAGCTGGACTTCTGAGGCCACACTCTTTCCATCTCTGTACTATAATTGTCTTCTAGTTCTCAGCTTGTACTCTTGAGTACTATAAAGTCATGTTTAGAGTGCTCTGGGGACACTGCATAGAGACCAATTGAGAATTAGGGAAGGTTTTATGGAGTGAGTAAAACAAAAGCTAACCTGTAAAAGATGTGCAGGTGACTGCACGCCTGCGGGGAGATGGGCCAAGACAGGAATAGTAACTAGTCACGTACATAAGAACGACCTTTGAGTACTAAAATGCCAACACACTAGTTGATAAGTAGGACTTCTCATCACTCTCCAGTGTTCCCTACTGTTCTACATTCCCAAAATTTCCCAGGGATGCCCATGGCCTGCCCATGATCCAGTAACTTATGTGTTAATAAGATAGGAGGCTTCAGGACCCTATTTCAGCAAGAGGTGTTGACTATACTCACTGATTGCTCCCCAGATCTAACTGATTATTAAATATTTGAAATGTAACGCTCTTGGCAAAAAGAAAGAGGACTAGCAAAAATATTTGCTGATTGAATTCCATGCTTTTTTCTCCTCCCTTTCTTTGCAAAATGCCCGTCATCTCTCAGCTGAAAAATAAATGTCTACTTGATACGTGGGCCAATATAAATTTTTAATGGCATGAGCAATTACCCAGTGAGGACCTTGCCATATCACAAGAAGTGTTAAAACAGAGCCCAGCGCTTAGTGAGAAAGACTTCCACCTAAGACAGCAGAAACATATGGTTTTTCAACAGGTCAGTGGGTCCCCAGATTTCCCTCCAGTTGGCATGAGAAAGCCCAAGCCTGTAAATTCATGGTTCCTGAGATGTGCTGTCAGCGTGAGGTTCAATGAGCAGAAGAAAGAAAAATCCCTATAAGGAAGGCACAGTCACCACAGAGAATCAAGGACAGCCAAGTTCATGTTTCAAGCTGGGAGACAGAAGGGTCATTATTACAGCTTTCAAAAGCACCTCTGGTAGAAATGCAAAAAAACCCCACTCACATTAATAAATTTATCTTATTGAACTTGCTCTTCAGGAAGGGCAGGAACGTTGGATCATGACAAAGGACAAAGATAGTGCCACTTATAACTGGTCCTTATAACATGCCAATTTCAAAGGGTCTTTGATACCGTGCTTTAGAACAGAAATTGACATGGACCAAGGTATGCTGAATACATTTGTGTGTGATTTTACTTTTTAACTGGAGATTCAGGCTTCGCAAGGAGAGAGGGAAATTAGCAATCCCATGAGAAATGGCTAAAAGAAAGGGTACAAAAACATTCAAATGATATTTCAAAAGACATTTTAAAAGGAAATCTATGGTGATGTTTCTTTGTGTTGATGACAGCAAAGAGAAACAAGGGAATAAAGACGTACATCTCAGAAAGAAACAATCAAAGTGAGATGCAGCCCCAAAGTCTGGTACTTGGTGGAGGCCTCACTCTTGAAGGTCACCTCACACAGCTAAATCTGTTACCTCTGCTCACATACTCATGAATGTCTTTTTGAAAACAATTATCTTGGGTGTAATTGATCTTTACCTATTCATTCTGGAAGTCAGTTTGCATCAGGGTTGAAGAGCTAAGATTTCTTAAGTATACACCAGAGTTGGGAAGGGTGAGAGAGGCGTGGTTAGTGCTTCCTTAGTATCTGTCTAAAGAAGACTTTAGACAAGATTGAGCTTTCGTAAGATATAGTAAGATTTAGTAAGACTTTAGTAAGATTTAGCTGTGAGGTCCTGATGAATGAATGCACCCTAGGCAGCTGAGTATCTTGCTCTTTTGAGTGCATTTGAAAAAAATTTCCACCAGAGATGCTTTTGAAATCTCCAATAATGTCTCTTCTTTCTAAATTGTAGTTGCAGAGCTCTCTGGAAAAGGAAAGTTAGTACCAAATAAGAGATTCAAGTTTTTACTACTTTACACTTTCATTTTCAAGCATCAGTTTGATGTCTAACACTTTGCTAGGCCCTGGAAGAGACAGTGCTCTGAAGTGCTTCATGGAAGTGGTTAAAAAATAATGTTGACCTAGCAAGATGGAAATTTCCACTAGGGAGGTTAAGGAAGAGGCAATGCTTTATGTGAGTCTTCACAAGTAAGGTGAAATGTGTCCAGTGGCCAGTGTTCAGTTTGGTGGTGGAATATGGCATTTCAGACAGTGTGTACAAGACACAGAAATGTCAGAGAGAATGTGACAGATTCAAGACCGTCAGAGAGGTCTTTGAGACAGAAGTGTGGGTGTGAGTGGCAGAACAAGGGCAGAGAGGTATGAGAAGCAGGAGCTGGGAGTAACCATCTGATCCTGGAAGGAGGGAAAACTGGTGGGAAGTTTTGACATAGAAGAGTGACATGGTCTTATTTGTGTTTCAGAAAAAGTAGCAACAACAATAATAGTAGTCCTGGCAAATATTTATTGTACCAGCCACTGTCTTAGCCACTTTTCTTTTTTTAAACTTTTTCTTATTTTTTTGAGATAGAGTCTCACTCTGTCACCCAGGCTAGAGTGCAGTGGCGCAATCTCATATTACTGCAACCTCTGCCTCCTGGGTTCAAGTGATTCTCCTGCCTCAGCTTCCCAAGTAGCTGGGACTACAGGCACGTGCCACTACACTGGCTAATTTTTTGTATTTTGAGTAGAGATGGGGTTTCATTGTGTTAGCCAGGATGGTGTCGATCTCCTGACCTTGTGATCCTCCCGCTTCAGCCTCCCAAAATGCTGGGATTACAGGTGTGAGCCATGGCACTCAGCCCCCAGTCACTTTTCATGTCGTTAACTCTCACAACAATCCTGTGGGTTAGTTCCCAATATTAGTCCCATTTTGCAGATAGGGGAATGAGGCATGGAGAAGGGAAGCAAGTTAAGTGGTAGAACCAATAGGCAGTGAAACACGGGATTTAAACCCAGGCAGCCTGCCTCCACAGCCCATGCTTTGTAATACCCCCATATCACCTCTTCTGAAATAAGTGTCAGTCCACACCTGTGAAAACTGATCTACTAATTCCTCTCCATTTCTCAGAAAGTAAAATGTAGGCAAAGAAAGCGGATTTGACTTGGGACATTTTCACAGAGGGATCAATAGTATTGTCTGTTTTAAAATAATCCACCAGCCCCATAGTAGCTCCAGATGGTTTAAAAAACAATTTAAATATAGAGCAGAGACCAGTGAAAGGCGGCATTTCAACAGGGTGCCTAAATCTTGAATACTCCATGATAGAAATGCCCACAATACTGCATATGCCTAATAAAATGCTTGACAGTGAAATTCGCAAGGCATCCAGAAAATCTTCAATGGTTTTGCCATAATGTTGTCAGGTAATGACTATAAAGCAAATCAGTTAGTCTTCTGCTCAAGCCTCCTTTCATTATAGACAATCACCTCAAGTGGTGATGACAGTCATTTGTGTAACAATAACAGTGATGAGAAAGTGAAGAGCTATGAATTCCACCCCTTCTTCCCAGACTCCTGACATTGTAATCTGCCATCCTTGATTGAATCCTGTAAACTGGCACTAACAGCCAAGGTGATCTATACTGTTAATGGAAAAAAAATTAACTATCAAGAAATATGCACACGAATCAAGTAACTGACTCTTTACCAACATCAGTGATAACTTCTTACTGAAGCATAAATGATTTCAGGGCAATTTCCAAAAGCCACTTACCTTTCCAATGCATATCCATCAATGTGTTGAAGCTCGCTTTCAGAGTGTGATTTCAAATGGCAGGCATCAAGCTCCCTGCTAAGATAAAGGTGCTGGTTTCCTATTCAGTCATTGTGAAGGCTCCCTTACAGTATCACCACACAATAAATCAAGAACACATTTGTTATTGATGAGAAACGTAGACTTCTTTGTATTTTCCCACCACATCCTTTCTGTCTTCATTGTTCTGAGCTTGTTACTTCTTTCTCATTGTCATCCTCAGGAAGACTTTCAAGTAGAGCAATTGAAAACAGGTCCCTACAACTGAATAGTTGTGTGTTTGTTGAGGAGTTTGTAAGGCATCCACACCTATTGGCCAAAGAGCTGTGTTTAAATGTGGGACTAACTTCAACATACAAGACCAAGTCACTACTTTGCATTTAACAATTTACAAAATCATTCCTAAGTATATGACTGGTTATCAGTTCTATCTCTGCCTGCTTTCCTGCAGGCATATAACTGTCTATACATCTTTTAAGGAGCAGCCCTTATTTCACTTACTCTGTAAAATCTTTCCAGATTCCCAGTTGGTCCCTACTCATGTCCCTAGAACACTGTAAATGTGACATCATAGCACTCAAAAGTATATGTGAACCCATTTTCCAAGCAGGACAGATATTACATCTTGGGATCCACAATCAGTCAAATGTAAGAGTCTAAGATTTAGCTTAAAAAAACTCTGATACCACTTTTATGCTTAGCAAAGGGAAGTTAGCTGTACAGCTGTGCAAAGATTAGCTGGAACTTGTTTCCAGGAGTGGGAGACTCATTTATGTATGTGCACAACTGAGGGATCAAGTGGGGCTTTTCTCATTTCAGTTATTTTTGGTCGGGGGTTACTACTCTCAACTGTCGATTTTTTTTTTGAGAAGCTATTTGTACACATGATGCTACCCAGGCATCATGGATTTAAACCCAGGCAGCCTGGATTTCTTTCTACCATAAAATGGTAGAAAGAAAGATGGGCTGATCAAACATTCCTAAGAATAGGAGGGTCTACTTGAGAGCACAGGGTATAGGGTTGGGGATTCCAGCTACAGTCATCAGAAAAATGAATTCTTTCAGACTAAAGCCTCCACTTAGGATATGAACACTGTAATTTCAACAGAAGAATGCTGATAGCACCAATTATGGAATTGTCTTGCTTAAGTAACAACAGTATATTAGGATGACATGTAGCTCAGTGGCCATGCTATTTTGGTTCTAAAAGTTATAGTACAAAAGATAGATAAATTTGACTTTTTTATCATGGCCATAAGTGATGACACCAAACAGCCCCTCATTAGGTGTCAGAGAACTCTGTAGAAGCTGACCCTGCACAGAGCTGATATCATAGATTAAAAGATTCTAACTTGGTCCTTATCCTCAAAACAAATCCCCTGCAATCACCCAGCTAACTAGGATCAAAGAAACTAAAACTGTCTGCACTAATAGGATTTTACTATTGCAAGAAATTCTTACCCAGGAAGATAAAGTTACAAATAGTTGTATGGTTTGTTGTTAGAACTTCCTGAAAATCCATCTATTTGAATAATCAGCCAGGAAAATAAGTTACCATAGGGATAAATAGTCTCTTTTCTGAAATACTGACCACACAACTGGGCCAAGCCCTCTAATCAAACAATGGTTTACTCAAAACGACTTGTTTCAAAATCCTCTTTGCTGTATTCACCAATACAAAACTATAAGATCACATGCTTTGCACAATTCTGATCAAGATTCCCTCACTGAAAGAAATGCCTTAATTTAAATCCCCAAATCTTAAAAAATATCTGTCCTTGATCTCACTTTTCTGAGATGTTACAAAAACTCTGTCAAGGTGGTTTTCTCTCTCTCTCTCTCTCTTTTTTTTTTTAAGAGACAGGGTCTTGCTCTGTTACGTAGGTTGGAGTGCAGCAGTGCAGTCATAGTTCATTGCTTTCTTGAACTCCTGGGCTCAAATAATCTTCCTGCCTCAGCCTCCGGAGTAGCTAGGACTACAAACATGTGCCATCACACCCATCTATATTTTTATTTTTTAAAATTTTTGTATAGATGGGGTCTTGCTTTGTTGTTCAGGCTGGTCTCGAACTGCTGGCCTCAAGTGATCCTCCTGTCTTGCCTCCCAAAGTCCTAGGATTACAGGTGTGAGCCACTTCCCTGGGCGTAGTGGTCTCTTTTATTGAAGTAAGCAATAAATGTGACTTTGTTTTATCAATAGGATATTTTGGTAGCTTTCTCAGGGAGTCAGTAATTGAAACTCCACATCCCAAGCTATTAACTACTGTGTGTTACTGCTTCATTGCCTTTGCAGCCAGAGAATATGAGAGCTGGGTATATACTTAGAAGTGGAACTGCTAACTCATATGGTCACTTTATGTTTACCGTTTTGAGAAAACGGTCTTCATGTATGCTTTGTCACTGAAAGAGATCTAATGCAACAAAAATAAAATATTGAGAAATCTAGGGACTAAAACAGAAATAAAAGATCTTAACTGGGGGCAGGGCGATTGAAAAACATTAGTTGGCATGACTAAGTTATTATTCTACTTTAAATGGAAGAAGGAAATGAGTTAACATTAAGGTGGGATCAGGAAGAGAGATGAGTGAGTAGTGTTACACTGTCTTCCTGATTTTGACCAGGTTTCTGGAAGTGGTGACTTTGTTGCGTCATGTCTCACTCCCCTGTTGGGAGTTCTACTCTGTTTCAGTGGATGGGGCTATGCCATCTGCAGGGACCCTGAAAAACAGCTGGAGTCAACAGTCCTCTCTCCTTGAGCTCATCTAACTCGCCTATGATGTTGGCATCACTTACCGTTCCTATTAATCTTCAATCTTGCCCTGACACTCAAGGGGGTTCTATATGTTTATCATTGAATCTAGGATTCTTTCCAAGCTTCCCAGAAATGTGCGTGACACATTTATCAAACAGACTAGCTCAATTATAGATCAAAAGTGTTTAAGTATAAAAGCTTCATAACATTTCTATTTACACAATTATGTGAACTCCCTTAGTCCGTTTTATGTTTCTATACAGGAATAACTGAGACTGAGTAATTTATAAAGAAGAAAGATTTGGCTCATGATTCTGATATATGGAAAAATCAAGATTGGGCATGTGGCAAGAGCCTCAGGCTGCTTCCACTCATGGCAGAAGGTGAAGAGAAGACAGTGTGTGTGGAGATCACACAGTGAGAGAGGAAACAAGAGAGAGGGAGAGGGGAGGGAGGTGTTAGGCTTTTTAACACCCAGCTCTTTTGGGAACTAACAGAGTAAAAACTCACCTCCGAGGTAGGGCATGAATCTATTCATGAGGGGTTTGCACTCATGACTCAAAGACCTCACCTTTAGGTCCCTCTCCCAACACCACCACACAGGGAATTAAATAGCAACATGAGGTTTAGAGGGGGCAAGCATTCAAACTACAGTACTCTCCATTTAAGAATAATGGGAATTTAATATGGATGTTACAGACTTCCCAGAAAAACAAAGTTATTAAGTACAGTAAAGAACTATGGTAGGCAAAATAATCCATTCCTCTCAACTCCCCACAAAGATGTCTATGTTCTAATTTTTGGAACCTGTAAATATGTTACATTATATGGCAAAAAGGACTTTGCAGTTGGAATATGGTTACCTACCTTAAAGTAGAGAGATTATCTTGAATTATCTGGGTGGACCCAGTACAATCAAATGGGCCTTTCAAAGTGGAAGAGGAAGACAGGAGAATCAATGAAAGAAATGCATTGACAGAAAAAGAGGCAGAAGAGACTGGATGCTCAGAGAAACTTGACCTGCCATTGCCAGCTTTGAGGATAGAGGAAAGGGGTCACAAGTCAAGGTGCCAGAAGCTGGGGTCCACCCACCACTGCCAGCAGAGAAACAGGGACCTCAGTCCTGAAACCAAAAGGGACTAAATTTTTCCAACAACCTGAATGAGCAGAAATAGATTCTTCCTAAGAAAAGGGAAACAAAGAAAGAAGCATAGCCCTGGTTCTGCCTTGATATTAGTCCTGTGAGACCTATGTTGGACTTCTAAAGAACTATGAGATAATAAACGTGTACCATTTTAAGCCACTAAATTGGTGGTAATTTTTTGTACAGCAGCAATAAAAAACTAATACAAGAAACACGACCACAAATCTCATATGCATTCTTGCATCAGGGAAGTTTTCACTATTCATTTTCAAAGTGTTCTTATGAGGTGCGTATTTTGCTTGATTTGACTTTCTTTTATTTTACTTTCTTTAAATACAAAAGGGAATTGTCGTTCAGGAATGTTAACTGATTTCCTCAAGCAACAAGCAGAAAAGGCAGGACTCAAACGGGGGCCTTCTGATGATGCCTCATTTTATGAGAGTTTCTCCCAGTTGGAGGGAAGCACTTTAAATCTACTTCCTGTATTTTCATTTGAACGTAACCAGCTTGTTCTAGAATTTTTTGGCTTCCCAAAGCAAAACAGTGAGGCAGACCATACATTCGTTGACTTTCCTTCCTTTCATAATTTTGGGTTAGTGATAACAAGTTGAGTCCCTGTTATAAGAGTCTAGCTCTCTAAACTCATTCATCTTGTTGTATTTCTTTTTTCATATATATTTTGCCTGAGCCCAAAACGCAGATAGTAATGGCGTTCGACAATTTCCACAGAGAATCTGGAGTCTATTAATAAACATAAAGTGATCTGCTTGAATGCCTAGAATGCAAACAAGAATTTATGGGGGTTTAGGCTCTCTAATGTACATGTTTGTGGAACCATATTGAAAATTATACATATTATTAATCTTCCAGACATTCATAGAAAGAACACAGTTATACACCATTGATTCCTAGGAGAGATGCTGACAAAAGAAGGAGTATCTGTTTCCAATATGTTTCTGAATACACACAAATACATGTTTCCAAACAAAAGCATTTTCTTTACTAAGGCAGTCCTCTCTTTCAGACTGCATTTGTCAACCCTTTTAAGAAAGTACTATTACATATTACGGAATGTTTTTGGATATTAACAGTATTGATACATTATTGATTTTTAGAAACCAATTTCCAGAGACTATCAATAAAAAGTTAAGCATACATTCAAACTAATTTCTGAATTAGTGAAAATAAGTTAGAATCTACTCTAAGTTTAGATTAGGTGAATGACATAAAATGCTAGTGGGAGTTAGGGGGATTATGTAAGAGAGTGGAGTGGTAGGAGGCCGGGGGTCTGTTGTAATGTAGAGAGCACACACCTTGTATCAAGTGGAAAGCTGTTCCTTTGATTTAGCCAGCTTTTGTTGCATGAGGAGGAAGGGCATATCATTGCCAGATCTGATCTTTTAAAGAGAAGTCAAAAGCATTCTTATTTCCTGACACTTAAAATATTGGCAAGTAGTTAATTTTTGAACCACATCTGCTGTCTGTAATCAATTTGGGGTCTCTCATCTCAAGTTAACTGACAAATGGGAAGCAGTACTTAATTTTGACTTATAAATCAAAATAACAGTACTATTTTTGATTTAAAAATATATTTTATAAAACATCACAGATTCAGAGATGCTGACAAATAAAAATAATTCTTGTTATTGTGGTGTCAGGTTAAATGCTCTCTTTTCAGAGAGAACTTCCTTGTCCTGGTTCACAGATATGATCAGTATCAGGCAGGGCGTGATTAAGAGACCAAATCCTAAATCCTTTCCTGTTTTGATGCTTCCTGTGATGTAGCATTAAAGTGTAGAGAAGCAAGTGGCAGGTGCAACCAGCTTCAATGGTTTGATGATTAGTTCACTTTAACTTTAGCAAAACAAATGGCCAATGACTCCTCAACTTGATTCCTCAAAAGCAGCAATTTCACCTCATGCTCTCAAATAGCCACTGATAAGTGTCTCAAAACAAACAAACAAACAAAAATTGGAGTAAAACAAAAACTAATTCTTCTATCTCTTTCTCTCCTTTTCTTCTGAACGGCCTTAAAATTTAAAACCAAAATCATTCATCTTTACACTTGGAACAAGCTTACAGAGCACTTAGGGAACCCTTGAGGAACCTATTTGGTAAACCAAGTTCTCAAATGAATCCCTCAATCATGTAGAATTGCTGACTCGGGTAGAAGTCTGGTTGAATCCTCTGATCCATTCATCCAATAGGCACTGGGATGCTAAGTCAACAATGACCTAGTCCTTGTCGTTAAGTAATTTGTATAATTCAACGGTTTGTCTGTTTATCTAGTTATCCATTTAATATTTAACAAACCGTTTCTATATGCTCAGCACTGTGCTTGGTGCTGGGGGATACAGAAAAATAACCCAGCTAAATGCTAGTAATTGATGTTTTGAGCAATTATGGATCATGTGTATTAGCCTGTTTTCACATTGCTATAAAGAAATACCTGACACTGGGTAATTTATAAGGGAAAGAGGCTTAATGGACTCATAGTTCCACAGAGGCCTCAGAAAATTTACAGTCATGAAAGGGTAGCAAGGACCTTCTTGGCATGGTGGCATGAGAGAGAAGTGAAAGCAGCAGAAATGCCAGACACGTATAAAGCCATCAGATCTCATGAAAACTGACTGCCATGAGAACAGCATGTGGGAAACCACCCCAATGACCCAGTCACCTCCCTCCCTCAACATGTGGATGTTACAGCTCCCTCCCTCATGAGATTTGAGTGGGGACACAGGCAAACCATATCATCATGTGACAAACTAAGGATGTGAAATGTTATTTTTGTTGCTGTTATGGCTAACATTTGTTGAATATTTACCACATGCCAGGCACTGTTTTTAGCATGTTACATATACTTTTTATTACATGTAATGCTGACCATAACTCAGTGAAATAGGTACTACCATAAACCTGCTTTACAGCTAGTAATGGTGGAACTGAGACTCAGATCCATTTAATCAGTTCAGCTTTAAAGCCTATTGTCCTAATTACTAACAATAAAACTATAAATTACAAGAAAAGAGCTGTTAATTATGATGGGCAAAAAGGTGGTTCCATAAAAGAAGACTTCAAATGGAAGCTGAGCAAGTGCTAGATTTTGACACCTTACATATTTTCTCTTTGTCAACATTGCCTTGATTACTGCTATTACATACCTCATGTAATACATTGTAAATTATGAGTACAGTAAGATTTTTACTGTTGCAATTACGAAACAATAGAGCAATTAGCAGTTTTATAGGCAGGTGCAGGTATAAGTCCATATTGATTTGGAAATATTTAATTGTATTAAATAGATTTTGGCAATCAACTGTTTGTCTTATGTCCTAAGTGTCTGTGACAGCCAAAATTCTAGCGAGTGTGAAAGATTCAATATGGAACGAACATTACAACTTTTGAAATTAATTTGAATCACTTCAGTTTAATAAGAACTGAAACATTTCTGCTTAATAAGGGGTGACAGAGAGTTTTTTTTTTTTTTTTTCTTTTCCATCCTGGGCACATTAAAACAAAAAACAATTCTATTTTATTTTTTCCATTTTTCATTACTATGGTGAATCAGATTGTAAACAAAGAGTATCTCACATAAATTGTTTTAATTTATTGATAACTAAACAATCCAGAGAACATTATGAATGGCTTCTGGTAAGGATTTCCTAGGGCACAAACAATATGACCTAGATCTAGTTTTTGTTTTCAAGTTTTGACTTCTCTTCCCTGAAGCTCCTACATGGTGGTCTTAAAATGGCTCCCCAGGAGCCATTTTGCCTCCAAGAAGAGCATGTTGGTGTCTCAGATTGGCCAGCAGACATCCAGTGATGTCTTGATTAGAGAGACATAGTATGGGTGCCCATCCCCATCACTATGGCCACAGTGATTGGCTTAGACTGAATTAGTTGACTCCCTTGGACTTGGGAAACACCCAGGGCAAACCACATGGCGGAAAAGAGAAACTTGGGGCCAGGTGCAGTGGCTCACACCTGTAATCACAGCACTTTGGGAGGCCAAGGAGGACTGATCACGAGGTCAGGAGATCAAGACCATCCTGGCTAACACAGTGAAATCCCATCTCTACTAAAAATACAAAAATGTAGCTGGGTGTAGCGGCACGCGCCTGTAGTCCCAGATAATCAGGAGGCTGAGGCAGGAGGGAGGTGGAGGTTGCAGTGAGCCAATATCGCACCACTGCACTCCAGCCCAGGTAACAGAGAGAAACTTGGGTGCTCTACTCAGAAGGAGGAAGAGTGGCTGTAGATAATGTCCATCATTTTAAGAAGTACATGTTCATTATATGTGATTTTATATATTTTTGTTAATATATAAACAAAATATATTAACAAAAAATAATAAATGCCTACACTGTGTGCTAGGTACTGTGTTTACAGGCATCCAAGCATGACTAAAACATGGATTCTACCTTCAAGGAGCTTTTAGTCTCTAGGTGTGAAGTGTAAGTTCAACAGAGAAAACAAAATCACCAGAAAAAGTTAAGAAACCCCATATACCTCAGAATATCAGAAAGTTGGTCTATCTTAACAAATGGCAGAAAATTGAGGTTTGTAGAACTTCAGTTATCCAGAAAAGAGGAAGTAGCTTTCATTCAGTATTCTATTTAAGAGAATATGCAGTTCACTGCAGGAAGCTACTATTAAAAATAGTTCTTTTCTAAAAATGTTTTAACATTTTGGTATATTAGACAATTTTAGTTATTTGGAAAATTAAGATTTTTAACATATCTGAACTTCCTAATTTCAGATAAATAAAAGACAACAAAGTAACCATCATGGTTTCTATCACACATAATATATTTTACTTACAACATAAATTTAGAATTTTTTTAAGCATCCACATTCCATTTCTTGCCTTTTTTCAGAAATATTTCCCTACCCTAATTTTTAAATATTACTGCATTATTTATTATAAAGCAATTTTTTTTCTACTTCATCTAAGGAACTACTACTTAACCTTCAAAAGATCCAGTTCAAATATAACTTTGTGGTGGGTGTCTCTAAACCAGTGCCTGTCTGTAGCCCTAAAATGCCATATATCTACTACAGAGTCCTTACCCTAGACTGTGAACTTGGAGTGCATGGATCTGTCCCTTATTTATTCTAACATCTTCATGAGCTATCATCTCTCCTGACACACTGCAGATAAGCAATCACGTTTGTTGCATTGTCCCTTCTTCTTTCCCCCACGAAGAGTATTTTATACAATCTCTAGAGAGTAGAATACAAACTTAAGAAATTAAATTAGGGTTGTTTCTACAGAGGTTACAATCAGAAGAGTGAATGGTTTTGTTGGTTATGATTCCCTGCCACAGAATTCTTGTTCAGCAGAAATATCCTGGTGGCTAACCATGCATTCATCTCTTGGGCCACATAGGAGACAGAGTATAGTGAGGGTACCTGAGACATTTTACAGCAGACAGCACACTGCTAAGCACTTAAATTCCAGAAATTGCATACAGAACAGCAGAGCAGTCTGATCTACAGAGCTGAGATTCTAAGAACCTAAAACTCTGATTTCTTGGCCCAGAAATTCATTTGCAATTACTGACCACAGAGAAAGCCGCCCTTGAAAATTTCATTTGCTTGGGATGATGAAACTGAGAATTGAAAAAGTACCCATGAATCTTTGTGAGGAGACATACACTTTTTACTTGAAATACTTTATTTTTTTCTGTTGACTAGAGGAAAGCAAACCTACAAAACTGTTTGCCCAAATTCCACTCTCACAGAATCTTTAATAGAATAATTACAGAAAAAGGAACATCAAGGGCAGGATGATGTTGGAGAGGAACCAACCATTGGATACGACAACTGGGCTGTGATTCTGGGTCCCCAGGTGAGAGGGGTAGGGTGCCCTCTGGGTACTCTACTTAACTTTTATTTTCTTATCCCCCTGAACACAATTTAAATTAAATTTCACATTAAAAGGTATCAACAGGGTGACATCCTACCAAGTCCAGTTATCTCAGTAGCCACATTAGTTGAAACCCAGCCTCTTATCCCCCTAAAAGTGACCCCCTTCATGGTTGTCATTCACTCCTTTAGGTCCCATGCAATACCAAGTATAAACTACTGCATCCACCTGAGGGTGCCTGTTTTTCCTAACACAACACTCTTAGCATGACAAAGTAGAATAAAGAATGCTCTCACTTAATTCCAAGCCAAGAACGAACCCCTGTTTTAGCTAGCATAAACCCAAACAAAAATCGAAAATATATGGTTAGTCCAAATCTCTGGGCCAATTAAACAGAATATTTTAAACTGAGTATTTGGAGCAGTTGGAATGGAATTGCGTCATTTTCTTTTCTTTTCTTTCTTCCTTTTTTTTTTGAGATGGAGTCTCACACTCTTGCCAGGGCTGGAGTGCAGTGGCATGATCTCGGCTCACTGCAACCTCTGCTTCCTGCGTTCAAGCGATTCTCCTGCCTCAGTCTCCCAAGTAGCTGGGATTACAGGCGCGCACCACCACGCTCAGTTAATTTTTTTTTGTATTTTTAGTAGAGACGGGATTTCATTATGCTGACCAGGCTGGTCTCAAACTCCTGACCTCATGGTCTACCCACCTCAGCCTCCCAAAGTGTTGGCATTACAGGCATGAGCCACTGCGCCCGGCTGGAATTGTGTCATTTTCTATGAGGTTTTCAAGGGCTTGGGGTCTCTGCTTTTTTCTTACTCTCTTCGTAATGGATTTAAAGACCATTTATAGGGTAACAGTTTACATTGTTTTATAATTATGACTCACAACTGTTGTCTGAGCTTCAGACCTATATCAATTTCATTTTGGCGGTAGTATATTTAAGAAGTCTCACATATATAAGAATCCCAATTGGGATGCTTGATTTTCTCCCTTCTACTCCCAGCAGCCTCCCTCATCTCATGTGTTACCATCATCCACACAGTGCCTCATGTTACATACGTATCCCGTTCATTTGGCTTCATCTTCACTATCACACATGTCCCTGAGCCAGTGGTCCTCAAAGGGACATCAACATTGCCCAATGACTTCTGATAAAAAGCAAATATTCAGGTTTCCCACACCTCTAGTTCTTCTGAATCAAGTTATCTGAGAGCAGGGCTGGGTAATATGTGCTGGTACAAGCCTTCCAGATGGCTCTGATGCACACTGAAGTTTGAGAACCACCTCACTTAGCCACCCTATTCTAGCTAGACACCTGCAATACACTCATAATTGGTCTTTCTGCTGCTACTTTTGCCCCCTCCATTATCTTCCCAGCAGCCAAAGTAATTTTATTCCCAAATTGGATGCAGCCACTCCCTCACTTCCTTGCTTAGTACTTCTTAGTGGCTTTTAAATGCACTCAGAATAAAATGTTTAAAATGTATCATGACACACAAGGGGTTGCATGAATATGGCTCTTACCTATTGCTCTAACATCTCCTCTTCCCCTTCCTCTCATTTCCCTTGCTGATTAAATCATCACCACATCAGCCATCTGGCCTGCTGGTCACTCTAGTTTTCACATTGCTGGCTTCTCTTGTAGTAAGTCCTTCCTTTTCACCTCCATTATCCTATCTACCACCTTTTCCATTATCATACTTCAGTATTTCCATGTACATATCTGCTTGCTGTGTACCATGTAACTCCATCCTAGATGCTGAATTGTGCAAGAACAGGGACCACATTTGTTTCATCTTCACTGTGTACCTACGCATATGACTCGTGCAGTGCTTCTAACTTGATAGCTATTTAAAACCAAAACCAAAGAAGCAACAAAAACTTGCTGAATAGCTAATCAAATGCAATTCCTATAAAGGATAAAATACAAACCAAACAAATGAAAATAAACCAGTGTTAATGTTTGTTCTTAAAATAGTGTGCTTAAGAACCCCCATGTAAGATCCCATCTGAAGTTGGTGAATGCTACTTGGGAACTCTTATGGATATTGGACAAATTATATGTGCCAGAAATTTAACAAGAGTGCAGGGTTTATGCTGGTAAAGATTAATGAACCTATTTAATCCACTGGGTCTTACAATAAGCCCTGAGCACTTCACCTATGCACCAAAGACCTTGATTCTCTACCTTTAGTTTTGGCAGAACCATCTTCATATCACATGGCAGCACCCAAAAAAACACACTTTGAGTGTGTCATCCAGGTTATGCTGCTTTAATTCTACTTTTGATTACTACCCCTTGAGTTTACCTTTTAGGTTTTTGTTTGTGTTGTTTTTATTTTCTCCTTTTACTTGCAAGTTTAGTGTGCCTTGGATTCAGAATAACCTTAGCTTCTCTTTTGATCTTGGCCGTTTGCATTTATGTAAGCCATGGATGGTACCTGTTGATTCCAATCATTCCTGGATGCCAGAGCATAATCCTTTGGACCCAATTTTAGTGCCAGTTCATGTGTATGGTGCATGTCACGATGGGGAGAACTGGACAGGTGCAAAAGCAGGTCTAGGCTAAGGCTATGTGTAAATGAGGTCATTGACCTGTAGTGGCTTCAGCCCTCCCTATGTGAACAACCCTTTCTTCTTAGAAACCACAACATAACCTTCCACTTCCCAAGAAATGGGTTTGCTTTCCACACCCAAGAAGCCTTGTTCTCAATAATTCAAAAAGTACTTCCTGAGTTATAGACTAATAAAGGCTAATGGCATAATTTATCGCTTTACAAAAGACATTAAAGGAATTTTCTAGGATAGAGACTGTGATGGTTAATCTTATGTTCTACTTTGCCATGGAGTGCCCTGATAGTTGGTCGAACATTCTAAGTGTGTCTGTGAGGTTTCTGGATTAGATGAAGATTTGAATCAGGAGGTGAGTAAAGCAAATTACCCTCCCCAATGTGGATGAGTCTTATCCAATTATTTCAAAGTCTGAATAGAACAAAAAGGCTAAGAGAGAATTTTTTGATTGTTTTAGAGCTGGGGCATTGGCTGATGGATTTGATATAATCTCGTGAAAGGAAGTGGCTGCTTACTTAAGGTCACGTTTTATAGAAAGTGGGAGAGGTTACAGAAATGGGAAGCACTGCAATTACTCAGATAATCCCATTATAAATCTCACATAAAGTGATACACTCAAATGTCTCAAAATACTATTTAAAAAATCAGTACCACCAAATAAAGAAGAAAAAGGAAGCAAGGAATTGGGGGAGGCAGAAGAAATAAAAAGTTTAACCAAGAGAAGGATCTTGTGAAATTGTTAAGTAGTAACCTGTTTGCTAAGTAACTCCATCTCAGATTAAATGAGATAATTCGCACAAGTGATGAATATAATACACAAAACTCAATGCACATTTCCCATCATCATCATCACCATCATTATTATTGGATATCAGTTCCTCTTGATGCCCACAACAAATTGCATGCCCACTTGTATATGCACACAAACATTAAACAAGAATCATTTGTATAACTGAGCAAATTAAAAGTCTGTTCATTCATCTCAACAAGGGAAGAAGGGAAGCAGGCAGAACTCACATTGAGCTGAAGTTCGTCTGTCCACTGCCCGATCAGACGGTAACCCGGGTTGCTGGTGTTTGTGGTCTGGTACTGAAAGATGTCATAACGGCCAGGTGCATCCCCGTTCTTGTTAAACATCACTGGAGTGCCAGCACTACCTAAGGAAGACAGAAAAAAATGAAAGATTCTAAAGTTAAACAAGATTCCTTATATCTCTTGTACTACGGGTGACAGGCTAGAGACTTGTTGAGGAGCAAGGTAGTTAGTAGATATCCCCTTTAACCGGTCCCCCAAAACGGCCCCTGGAATTCATAGGCAATTTATCACTATGGCCTATGAATTTTAATTATGGAAGGTGAAAGACAACTTCCCCTTTTGAATAGTTTCACTGTTTCTCAATATTTCTTAATATTTTATTCTAGTATTTTCCCCTTTCTGAGGAATAAAAACTACATGCATTATTTTTAAGAGACAGCCTTAAGTTTACTATGCTCCTGATGATGATGATTTTGACTATTATTTTAGTTTCCATCTAACACTAAATTGTGGTCAAACAATTTCAAAAATAACAAATTAATATTAAAAGAGAAATGCTATTTAGAAAACAAGAAGTAAATAAGAAAAATGTATTTAAATGTATTTTTCTACTCATTCTATTTTAAATATTTTTGCTGGTTATTTCTAATTTATATAATTAACAGGGTAAAACGTCTAGCAGTGTGTTTGGCAGGCCATGTTTATTTATTTAAAATAAATAATGGTTTCTTTCTCAATTTCTCATTTGGATCTTCTTAAAATGTCTATCTTAAGACACAATCAATTATTTTGGTAGAATTAGACTTTGGAGTTAATTTTAAAGAACCAATATATTTATTAAGCATATATACCTATATCTACATCTGTATCTATCCATCCATACTCAATATATAAGTGTATATGGTTGGATAAGTAAAGATTCCTTAATATTAACCACATAGAACAACTGGAAAACAGTATACAAATAACGCAAGACATGAGTTTTGGTTAGTTTCAGCAATAGTTACAAAAGAATCACAAAACATTCAGTAACTGAGTTCTGTTTCTTTCCTGATCCTCTGGAACTGGGAAAAATTACCACTGGCCACATGATAACATAATATATGACTGCTATCTGTCTATAAGCTAATACTGGACCAATATTCCCAGCAGAAATCAATGCTCTATTTCCTGCCATTTACAAACTGAAATGGTTCTTTGGCCACATACAGTTTCAGCCATTGACCCAAATTTGGCGGCACCAAAGCAATGCTGCTCCAAGAATATCAGTGTCCTCTCCCAATGTGAGACCCAGCTTGCTGTTTGGGGGAAAAAAAAGAAAAAAGAAAAAAAAAATTTATAGTGACAGAGAAATTAAAATTAGATACCAGTTAGAAGAGGGCAACTTTGGTGCAATGAAAAATACATTTGTCTGGGGAGCTGAAAGCATTGTTATGTCTGGTTTTGAGGCATAAGCAAATTAAACAATTATAAAAACTATTAAAAATCATTACCATCTATTGAACACATATTTTAGTGTCATTCTTGTGTTGAGTTAGTTGTTTGTGTGGGGATATTCTCAACATCATGGCTGCTTCCTCAAGGTTTGGTTTTTTTTTTTTTTTTTTTTTTTTTTTTTAACTATTTTAAGCATATTTTTCCCTATCTGGTTAAGATGCTGCCATAACTCTCATTTGAATATGAATATTCGAATTGCCTCGGTATCAATCTCATCCTGTCTCTCTCTTGTCATCCTTGCTCTACATATTTGAAGATAGTCTTCACCCATTTCCTGTTTTTGTGTTCTAGACAAACAAGGCTCTACAACCTGAACAACTTGAGTGGCTTACTCTGCTCCTGGAACTACCAAGAACGAGCTTACAGAGTTCCCTTGCTTATACTCACACACTCTTCAAGTTAACAAATCCAACTCTGTCACAGGAAACATACCTAGGTAATTCCCTGATATGGTTTGGCTGTGTCCCCACTCAAATCTCATCTTGACAAGTAGCTCCCATAATTCTCATGTGTTGTGGGAGGGACTCAGTGGGACATAATTGAATCATGCAGGCAGTTTCGCCCATACTGTTCTTGTGGTGGTGAATGAGTCTCATCAGATCTGATGACTTTAAGAGGGGTTCCCCTTTTGCTTGGCTCTCATTCTCTCTTGCCTGCCACCATGTAAAGACATGCCTTTCGTCTTCCACCATAATTGTGAGGCTTCCCCAGCTTCATGAGACTGTGAGTACATTAAACTTCTTTTTCTTTATAAATTACACAGTATTGGGCATGTCTTGGATTAATACAAGCCCTGAACCCCAATAAAGACTTTGGCACACTAGTTCCTTCCTCCCTCTCTGCTCCCCACCTGCTGGCTAAGTGCTCATACCTAACTGGTATCTAATTTAAATTTCTCCATCACTATAAACATTTTTTATTTTCCAAACAGCAAGCTGGAGCTCTGGGAGTGGACACTGATCTCCTATGAGCAACACTGCTTTGGTCCAGCCAATTTGAGTCAACAGCTGAATCTGTGTGTGGCCAAATCACCATTTCAATTTTTTTTCTGTCTTTTACCTAGACACTACCCCCATAGACCACAAAGACACCCACTTTATCATAATAGAGATCTCTTAAACCTGCTGTGTGTAAGAACCTACACAAGTCTTTCCAATATAGGGAGAAAATAATGACAACAAAAACATCAATAACAACAAAAGATTTTTAATATTGGATTTCTGATTTCAACAAGCCTTGCGAGTATCTAAGAAAAAGAAATAAAATCTGGATTTTACATGTTATTAGCAAAGAAATGAGCATCCTGTCAGTTTGCACGAAGACATTATTATTCAGATACTCACCTTTTTCTTTCACATTGGATAGTAGGATTCATGTTGTGCTTTGCTGTAATTCTACAGCTTCTATTCATTAAACAGTACTATTTGAGTTTTTCATAGTCTTTGAGAAGAGAGAGGAAGAATATTGCAGGCGTGGGGCTCCAGAGGAACTCAAGTGCACCAGCTACATATTCATCAGAATGGGCCCCATCACCTAATCTTTCTCCCTTCTTGCAATCTTTGTTAGAAGAAATGGTCTTGTCATGCCCTTTCCATTCTCATTAAAGTTCCGGTTTAAAAAAATTAAGGCAGAAGAGCTGAATACTTTATCTAAGTGATGACTTGTAATAGCACATTGTGTGGCTTTGACCTTTTTGATGGATTCTCTAATGCAGCTGTCTTATTATTTCCAGTTTTTTAATCCCCACATCTCCTTTTTAACAGCATCCATGAACTTCTCAAAAGAGAATAAGAAGCATTGTGTTCAATGAACTCTATATTTTAAAAAGGTCCAGAGGAGATAAAGAATTCACCAATGGGGAAATGATTCCCCACAGAGATGCCCACAAGGCATTAGAGCCAAGATGCAGGCACACCAGGGCAAAAGAAATAGAGTCACCTGACAAGATGGGTAACAGACAGTAAAGGACAGATAACAGATTGTACTGAAGTCTGAAATCTCCCCTACTGGATGAGAGTCTCTGAATTTCTTTCTTCTTGGACAGAGAAGGAATAGAGACTCAGATAGCCCAGATAATAAAACAGTCTTCTGCATCAACGTATTTACCTGACACATTTTCTGTTCTCATTTTACCAAACCATGCACAGATTCCAGGAACGTGACATTTGTTCGGGGTTCCTGTTATCTCTTTCTGCCCAAGAAACCACTCTGAATATTAGTACTCAAAACAGTGACAACACTTATTTCATAATTTGGTCAGAGCTCTGTGGGGACAGCAGCTCTCTGGTCCACTCATGTCAGCTGGGGCAACTTGAGGCTCTCATGTCTGACAGTTGATATTAGCTAACAGGTGGGACCCTCAGCTGGGGTTGTAGCCAGAACATGTGGCTACACGTGGCCTGTCAGTGGGTCATCTAGGCTTCCTCCCAGCATGGTACCCATGCTCATAGTCCAAATGTTCCGACAAAACTATTTTGCCTTAGAAGTCACAGTGCTACTTCCAAATTAATCACAGGCTCACTCAAAGGGAGGAAAAATAGATCTCACCTCTTGATGAAGGAAAGTTAACATCATATTGCAAAAAGAGCATGTGAGATCTGCCATCTCTACAAAATATAACCTACTCCAATTTGTTTTCTAGAAACTAGTAAATTGAAGTACAGACATGCTTCAGATGAAATCCTTCATTCTATAGCTATTTTTGAGATTTTATAATCAAGACACCAAATTTGTTAAGTTTATATTTATAAGTATTGCCATATGGTTGGATGGGCCAACATAAAAGTAACTAAAATGAATTTAGGCTTGGGACTTTGCATGGATTTGGGTTGCAGGAAAAATATCTAGGCATGATAACTTACCCATTTCTTTCCTCAATGCATAAGAGGAGGCTAAATACTTGATGAAACTGTATCAAACACCTTTAGGGTACGATATTATCATTTTTTAAATTGCTACTTTGGCAAATACGAAGACCAGAACTGTTAAATTATATTCTGCCATTAACAAAACTCCTATCTATACAGCAAACTTTGTACTCAAGTAACTGTGAAACATAATCTCAAGCTTACTGAGACAAAGAAAAATCAAAATCCTCCTAAAATATGCAAAATAAAGTTTAGATTTTTCACAATGGATTGGAAAAAGACTTGAGTTCTAGATCTGTCTCTGTCCTTTGCTAGCTATGGAGTCTTGGACAAATATTTTTTCTCTAAGATTTGATTTTTTAACCAAAAGTCAGAAAATTGAATGAGTAAAACATGTCAAGTTCTTTTCCCCTCTACCTTTGCTCACTTAAAGTGACATAGGACCCACTGATTAAATTTAGCACAGTTTCTTTGCTTTACAAAACTTTTGAGCCTTGTCATCCATGAGTACTGCAGTGTCTTAGGAGCCAGAAGTCTCTTAGCTATCATATGGAAGATAAAGATATCCTCAGAGAAAGAAGATTTTGTTGACCATAGAGTATGATTACAATGATGACCAAAAAACAAAAAAAACCCAAAAAACCAAAAAAACAAAAAGAGAAAAAATTAGCCCTTCCTGAAATTCCCATGTGACCTCAGATCTAAGAGGAGGCAGCAGGAATGATGCAGGGAGCCCTTGCTCTCAGCAACTTGAATAACATTCAAGGAAGCAGATTGTGGACTTAGTCGTCCTGTGTCTCAAGTATAACATCATCGCTACCTAGCTGTATGGATTTGAACATCGTAATTCTTAAGTTCCCCATGAATCAGTTTTCTTATCTGTAAAAAAAAAAAAAAAGAAAAGAAAAGAAAAGAAAAGAAAAAAATAGCATCCTAAACCATTATGATGTTTTAAAGATAAAATAAGCCAATGCATAAAACGTTTAGCAGTTTCGGGCACACAATAACCACTTAATAAACATAAGCCCTATGAATAGCTCAGCTATTCTGGCTTGTCAACAGACAATCCCCTCTTGACAAAATGGGTCTATAATCATTCTCTAAAAGAAGAATCAGGGAAGAACCATCAAGAAAACTTACCAAACAAATTTTATTTTTGTCGCTAGTGTAAGAATGGTCACACATATCCATGAACCAGAATAAAAAGTCCAGAAATTGACCTCAGCATATGAAATATGATGCTTGAAAAAAATAAAATTTATATTTGTTTGACTCTGGGAAAATTGGTTATACAAATATTAGGAGATTCTGTAACATCAAGAAAAAAATACAGAAAGAACATAACTTGTAGTTGACCTTCTTTCTCTCCATCTAAAGTAGGAAACTATTGATCCCCATATTGAATGTGGCTCCTCTTCATTCAGATACTAGGTAACTCCTGAAAGACTGACACCATGCTGTGGTTTTAAATGAGTTGTTATTAAGAGAAAAAAGTAAAGAGTTTTTAAAAACTATACTATATCCAAACCAGGAAATTAACACTGATAGAATACTATTGAAACTAATCTGGAAATGTTATTAAAATTCCTCCACCTTCCCATTAGTGTTTTCTCTAGCATAGGATTAATTAACATTTCCACATTACATTTGATAGTAATACTTCCTTGGTCTCTTTGAGTCAGAAACAGTTCCTTTATCTATTATTCTCCTGGACACTTTAGAAAAGTACTTACCAGTGATTTTATAAAACATCTTTTAATTTGGATTTGTTTGATGTTTCCTTAAAATTAGGTTTAAGGTATACTTTTCGGCAGTAAAACCTCAGAAGTGATGCTGTAATCGTGCCACTGTATCGTATCAAAAGGCACACGATGTTCATAAGTCTCATTAGTGATGATGTCCACCTTGATCACCTGTTTTACGTGCTATCTCCCAGTTTTCTCCACTACAGAGCTACTATTTTCTTTTTGGTTATTCATATATATCTTGATGGAAGGTACTTTGACGCTATGCAAATATCTTGTTTCTCATCATACTGTAACCCCATACTTTTAGCATCCCATGATTCTTGCCTAAAAAAATTACTACTTAGGTCTTTACTAAAAGGCAACTCTGTATTTCCATCTAAACTTTATTCCATCATACTGCCTATTCTCTTGCTTTTGTTTAATCAGTTCAAGTGTTTATTGATATCAGTATGGACTCATGGTTATTTATGTTATTTTATGAGTTATAATCCACTGGGATCCCAGAGTTGGCCAATGGGATCTCTTCCAATTTGGTTTCTGTGCCCTTTCAACATGACCCCTTCAGTTTTTGAGAACTTTCTTGTATTCTGGCACAGCATGCTTCAAGCTTATTTTGGGCTTTCCCTGCCCCAGGACCTTAAAGAATGGCCCCAACCACTCTTTAAGGGTTCTTCTACCTTTTTAATTTAACAATGGTATTTATAATTAATATCTGTGTGCTAGATGTGTTCATTTTTACCTGTGTATCATTGCTCTCAGGCCCTCTCAGGGAACAGAGCCAGGCAGAATTGGTATATATAATACACATATAAAATTTACTTCTATATTTACCCATTGCATGTTTATTAAAAACCATACATATTATAATTCAACACAACAGGGTTCATTCTAGATTTCCCTCATTCCTTATTAGTGGTTTCTATCTTAGATAATGAGAAAACTGGCTCTCATTATTCACAATATATATAATTATTTTCTCAGTCTTATTATATACATAGATTAGCTTCAGAATTGTGGAAAAAACACAGATTTACTAGATATTGTCCAATGTACGTGTACAGCTACTTTTGTCTTCAGCCTTATATAGTCAAATACTATTTTCCAAAATTACTTGCATTCATGATTTCTTCCTCACCCTCCTTCACTTTAGTTATGTAATTTGTAAGATAATTTGTTACTGTCCGTGTCGAATGTTGCATTGCTCATACATTCCAGTATACTTATTTAATTCTTGGCATGTGAAACATTAAGATGTTGTAAGAGTCGAGACTATTCAAATAGATATTCTCAGAGTGTGCTTCCTCCTATTCCTTTTATCCTATTGGCGCATTTTTTCACCTATCTCTACCCACATATTTTAGGTAACCTATCAATTTATAAAAGAGTTTTGTACTTGGAGAAATAAGTTTAAAACTTGAAATATGGTTGATGTGGCAAATTACAAACATTACTTCTATTAACTTGAGTATTGTGATGTTAGTTTATAAGAGTGTGTGTGTGTGTGTGTGTGTGTGTGTAGCTTTTCATTTATGGTTCTTGGCCCGTAATTACCATAACCTTTGTTATAATGTTGGAGCACTTTAGGTCTCAGAAAACAATTTCTCTTTCCAAACTTCTCCTGCCCTCCTTCTACCAGCCTAAGGTAGGATTCTAACCTTCCTCCACCTTTCTGTTAACAGGCCATCAGACCCTCATTTTAGAATGGTCCTGTCCCATACCCTGGAGGAAGAAATGCTGCACAGATAGACCAAGAAGGATGTGGACAGACAGGTCTCGCTGGGTATCACTGCTTAGCCTATTAGTATTAGAGTATATCCTTTGTGTCCATTCACATTTCTTCACGGTTGTCGATCATGCCTATTCAATGAAATCTTCATAAAAGACCCAAGAGGACAAGGTTCAGAGAGCTGAACACATGGAGGCTGACAGGAAGGTAAGCAATAACTCATCTGTGTGCAGGGGAGGCCAGCACACCCCAACTCCATGGGGACAGAAGCTCCCACTCTCAGGACCCCTTCAGACCTTGCCCTATGGATCTCTTCATCTGGAGGTTTATTTGTATCCTTTAAAATACCCTTTGTCATAGACTTAAGTAAGTGTTTTACTGAGTTCTGTGAGTTGCTCTAGGAAATTAATCAAACCTGAGGAGAGGATTGTGAAAACTAACGTTTATAGCAGCCCATTTGGAAGTACAGACAAAGCAACCTAGGGTTTGCCACTGTCATTGGAAGTAGCAAGGGGAGGAGTCTTAGGAACCAAGCCTCCAACTTGTGGGGCTTGACAGCATGCCAGATACATCATGTAGGAATTGAAGTAGAGGACACTCAGCTTATGTCCACTGCAGAATTTATTGCTAGCTTGGTGTGTGGGGAAACCTCTCCCCTGACATTTGGTCATGGAAGTCTTCTGTGTGAATTCTTGTTGTGGTATGTGAGCAGAGGAAAAATGGCTTCAGTTTTTCCATATTCAGAGGTACCTACAGCAACTGCTCCTTTCCCTTCCTCTTCCATCCCATACCCACCTAAATTCACCAAAGAAGAATTTGGCTGTGTGCAAAAAAAAAAAATCTCTATTTCAAGAAAATGAGACCAAACCATAACCCCCAAATATATTGTAATTCATTCTTCCATTCATTTGCTCATTCATGCATTGATTCAGTCATTTAAAGTTTTATAATCAAGCAAGTTTTGACACATATTTTAAAGCAAATCATAATAAAAATTTAAAACTTATGAAACAGAATGCCAACACTTAGGATTCCAAAAAGGATGGATTTTTGGAGACTCACCATTGAAGTTAACATTGCGGATATACTTCAGCAACTTCTTGCCTCCAGCTTGCTCCATCTCTGGACAGACACCCCGGTAGTCAGCGCAGAGATCCTTGTTCATGTGGTGAAGGGCATGAGCCATAGCATAGACCGCGTCAATCACGAACTGGACTTTACCCTCCTGCTCATAGTTGGAATCTTTTCCAATTCTCTCCTGTCCTGCACATTAAAACAAGAAACACACACACACACAAATTGGCATTGAGTAGAATGTCTAAATTTAAAAGTAAATTTTCAATTATGCTTAAAGAAAACACTGCTTCGACAACTACAGTAATTCAAGCCACATTTGCCTACCATGTGATAGCCAGCTGGTATCCATATCCAGCTACCACGTTAGGTTTCTCTAATAGTTTGTAGTATTTTACTTTGTGACACCTTACCTGCTATTCAAAATACAGTGGTCCCTTAGAATAAAAGGATCTTTGAGATTAGAAGCTGGGTTGCCACACCCAAGTCTAAAAAGCTTGCTTATTCTAGAAAGACCAAATGGATAATGACAGAAAACAAACTAAATTCCACACCTGAACTCATTACCTTCTACATACCTATTGTACCGTCTCAATTGTCGCTTGTCTCAATTGTTAGTATTACTGGAGATTCAGATGCTCAGGCTAGAAACACTGATGTCAGTTTTCTTTCTCTTCTCTTTCACAGTCCCTGCTCTCACATATGTAAGTCTAATAAATTCTAGCAGTTCTACCTGTGAAATACTGAAGAGTTTCAAACACCCCACCAATGGCCTATTTATGCCTCCTACCATTTTCCATCAGGTGCAAAGCTCAATGTCTCCTTTCATCCATTCATTCCTCCATATTCACTTTACAAACGATCGAGTTAGTCCCACCATTCCCACACTAATAATCCTTCAATGGCTCTCTACTGCCTACAGATTAAATCCAGATCCCTTTTACTGGTAACAGCGGATATTTATCATTTTGCTCCCATCTGCCTAACAACTGATATTGACTAAGTCCCCACACTGTGTTGAAAGCTATGGATGTGGGATTTTTATGTCATCATCACTTTGTGAGGTAATTTTTTTTATCCTTATGATACTGATGGGAAAGCTGAGCCTTATAAAGATTAAATCACCTTCCAAAGGTCATTTACAGGTAGAGCAATGATGATGGCCCAGGCTTGTCAGACCCCAAAGCCCACATTCTTCTCATTACCTGGGCCCTGCTTACCCTCTCACATTTATTTTCCTTTACTCTTCCACATAGGTGTGACTATTGTTGCTGTTAAACTATCTTTGCTCATGCTGTTTACTTTGCCAGGGAGATCCTTCCTCTTTGCTTCCATCATCATACTTAATTCCCAACTGTTTGTCACACTGAGGCACTCAATTACAATTCAACATTCCCGTAAAACATTTCAAAACTTGCTTATAGCATTGTCAATAGAATCATATTTTAATGCTCTACCAGGTGTCCAAGACATTTTTCTTGTTTTTACCCTCGGATCCCCACCACTGAACATAGCATTTAGCATCTAGTAGATATTAAATAACACTTGTTGCATTAAATCATGCATTCATTAAGTACATGACACTAGCAGCTCTCTCTAGACCTCTGTCCCTCTATGAAGAATAATTATCCACAAATTGCATGTCACTTTCACATCAATATTTTCCAAATTGTTTTCTATGGCACATTTGTGTAGTGAGGAAACAATAAGAGCTCTACAACCTCAACCCCTTTTCCTGCAAAACTCACGAAGGTTTCCCAACAGCCACTGTGCTAAAAAGTTTTAGGTTTCTTCACTGAGAGACTTTTCCAGAACATTTAACATTGTACATAAAATGTAGTCTCCAAGAGGGAAATTTAGAATTTCCCAAATTTACTTGAATTTGTATTTTTCCATTTCAGAGCACCATTAATATCTCATATGCCAGAGAGCTGTGTTTTATATGTATCTCATTTAAATACCAAATCAACTTTATGTTCACTGCCTGTCACGGGATCTAGGGTTTTTCAGTGTATATAGTATACGATTTTTTTTGAAAAAGATAAAATTTATCATGAATTTATGCAGCTACTTCCCATTCATATTCAGGACTACAGAGTTTTTGCTTAACCTTGACACTCTTAAATCTCTACTTCCTTTCTCTCATAAGGAAAATCTTGGTTCTCAATGATATCGCTATGATTATTCATTTGCTTTATCCCATAATATACAGATAACATTCTTAGAATAACAATCATGTCTAACTAATAGTCTGAAAAGTATAGAACAGCCTTCTGCATATACCTGTATGTGTTTTTCAGTTTTTGCCTGAGTATTTTGGGGAAGAATTTTGAGAAGTAGAGGAGCTTTGTCAAAGGGTAAATTCATGTGTATTTTTTATATATATATATTGACAAATTGCACTCTAAAAGGATTGCATCATTTTGCCGTCCCACCAGCAATGGATGAAAATGTTTGTTTCTCTGCAACCTCAGCAACAGAGTATGCTGTCGAACTTTAATTTGCGTCAATCAGGTACGTGAGAAATGCTACCCTATTGTGTTTTTATTTGCATTTTTCTTGTTATAAAGGAAATTGAACTTCTTTCATAAGGAAAGATGCAACTTGTTTCTTGTTTTTGTAAACTGTTCATAAACAAGCCAATTCTGATAAAAAATTACTGGCCATTTTCTTCTGTATTTAAAATTAATTAGATATATTAACTCTTTGAGATTAAGTTGCAAATATTTTTCCCCGTTTGTCATTATTCTTTTACCTCTTTTAGGTATCTTTTTTCAAATAAAAATTTATTCTTTTTTTCTAATAAAATGTATTGATTTAGTTTTCTCTTAATATATCTGGATTTTGAATCATGGTTAGAAAAAAATGAGCCCACTTCCAGAGTACAGAAGTTTTCATCCATGTTTTCTCTTAGTACTCATACAATTTTTTAAGTTAAATATTTGACTCACTTGGAATGTATTTTGTTATGCAATGTGAGAAACTAATCAAAATTTTACCTTTTACCATATAGCTATGCAGTTATTGCAATATATGACAGTTCACCTTCTCTTGCTGATTTGAGGTTCTGCCTTTACTATATGTTAAATTTCCATGTGACTGGGTCCCTTTACGGATTTTTAAAATCTGTTTCATGGTTTACTTTCTCTATCCATGCACCAAACCAGAGTTTCACTTATAAAGGCTTTATAACATATTTTAATAACTGATACAGCAAGCCCCTCTGTGCCAGATTTGTTGATTTTTAAAGATTTTTCTGAATAATTTATTTCCTCCAATAAAATTTATTAACCATTATCTTCAGAAGGAAAATCTAGCAACGTGGTGGTCCATTTATCGGGTTTTCGTTGTATTTAAAAATAAACTTGCCTGGAACAGAAGCCTTGCTGAGGTTGAATCTTCCTATCTGTACCTTCATTTGCTCAAGTCTACTTTTGCTTCTCTCAATAGTGTTTAAAGTTTTCTCAAACAGGTTTTGAATGTTTCTTGCAAAGTTAGCCACGATGTTTTATTCATTTTTGCTATTATAAGTGTGGTGTTATTTTTCATGAATCGTTTTATTGGTATTTCATCGTATATATAAAAGCTACTCTTTGCTACGTTGTGGCTGCTTTACTGTTTTCCAACTTTCTGTTATGAAAAATTTCAAACATAGAGCAAGGTTAAAAGAACTTTAGAGTGAACCCACTAACTAAATTCTAATATTACCATTTTACTATATTTATTTTATAAGGCTATTCATTTTTAGTATTTTATAACCTGGGCTATTTTATAAATTTCTCTTATTTTTTATAGAACTTTGAAAAGGCAATCTTGGAGGCATTTTGACCATTATAAAATATACACTATGAAATAGGTTCAGACTAATAATTGAGGGGAGCCATTTCCAAACTATACTAATAAAGACAATCATCCTTGAAAGAATGCCATGAAAAACAATTGCATTATTTTACATAATAAAATATTTTATTATCTGTGAAACACTGCAGGCTTTATCCCTTTCTCAGAGAGTCTCCAGGTATGTTAACATATTAAAGACTCTGAGAAGACTTACGCATTAAATTTGTCTTTGGAGCTAATAGGACTTGAAAATGTAGCCTTATATCAACAAAATCAGAAGTGACAAGTTTATGTTTCATAAAAAGGATTTAAGCTTTATTTTCCTTAGTATGGCAGTCACAATTATTTGCCAATCTCTGAGTCTCTGACTACTCATATACCATCCCTACTCCTTGTCTCCCAACTGAAATCTGATTCTGTTCAGATATCAGAGGCCACCAATGGGAGTGAGGATTTCTGGACTTTTCACTTAGTGAATCCTGATTTGTCTAAGCCAATCCAAACTCCTCTGCAAGCACTGGTGTAGGAACATGGGATAGGATACAATTCTAGCCAATGAGATATAAAGAAAGAGTTTGCTGGAGAACTTCTGAGAAAGTTAGTTTATTCTTACAAAGAGATTAGTCAATTGTATCAAAAATCCCCCACACCGCACCCTGTCCACACACCCTGCAACTACTCTAGTTATTTTGTAGTCCTGAAGAGATGATAGCAAACTGATGACAACAGGGTAAATACTTGATAGGGAAGTGAAAATGCAACTGAACCGTGAGTTAGCCAAGCTTGAAATCACCCTCCACTAGGTCTTCCAAGAAATACATGAAATGGTTCAGCCACTTATTAAAGCTTGATCATCAGTATTTTCCAGGTTTATTTAACTACTACACTTCTTATTCATATACCCATTTACAAAATTCTAAGGGACTAGCATTAAACACACCCACACACACACTGAAATACAGTGTTAAGAAATATCTTCAACAACATAGCTTGAAGTGGACCAAAGAAAAAGCAGCTTTTTTTCAATTAATTCTCAGTTAACAGGACATTGTTTTGATCTCTGTGATTTAATAAGACATTATTATATTCTTTATTTGGAGGAAGTTCGTCCTTTTCATTACGTTTTCTAGGAAAGAGTCTGCGGTTTAGATAAAATGAGAACTCTGAAGCATTACGTTTTTCCTCTCTAGTATGCAAAGCTTACCTTTTCAAGACTCCTGATTTTCTTCTCTATTATTACTTTTGCCCAAAGAGTCCAGTATTTATCTTTAAAAGGCACACTCTTTTAACCTTCTGTTGAATTAATTGTCAGTTGCATTTCATAAGAATAACCCATAAATTCTTTCACTCTCAGAATTTCTAATGGTCATGCTATGGGGAAGATCTTTTCTTTGAAATACCTGTTTAATTTGCCCATTTCAGCTTACTGCTTCCTCAGAACATATGCCTTAGATAAAATGGATCAGCAAATTATTAGGATAAAAAAGATACAGAAAATGAAAGATATAATGGATTTGAAATTGTTAATTAAAAAAAAAAAAAAATCCTGGCCTGGCACGGTAGCCAGTAATCCCAGCACTTTGGGAGGCCAAAGTGGGCGGATCACCTGAGGTCAGGAGTTCGAGACCAGCCTGGCCAACATGGTAAAACCCCATGTGTACCAAAAATACAAAAATTAGTCGGGCTGGTGGCACGTGCTTGAAATTCCAGCTACTCAAGAGGCTGAAACAGGAGAATTACCTTGAACCCAGGAGGCAGAGGCTGCAGTGAGCTGAGATTGTGCCACTGCACTTCAGCCTGGGCTACAGAATGAGACTCCGTCTCAAAAAAAAAAAAAAAAAAAAAAATTGTGTTTCAAAAGGAAAACCAAAAGAAAGAGAGATGGAGTTATGGTTAGGTGAGAAAACAAATCAAAGATGTTTACTAATGTACACTGAGACACACAGATGCTAGAAAGATTCAGCAGATTTGAACAACTGGCATAAGGCTTCTCATGTGTTTTTAAGGCAATGAATAATTGAAATTTTTATTTCAAATATGAACTGAAGTGATTTCTTTGGAAAGTCTGATCTGAAGCTGTGTACGCTTGTGCTGGCAGTGCTTTTAGACTTTGCATTACATAATTTTATTGAATGTAAAGCCTCAAACTTAAATATTTCTTGAGGCTGAAGTCCTGAGTAGTAACAGCATATAATTAAATGTTAATGTTTGGATCTATTGTAAATGATAAATGCCTTAATAAATAGTAATTGAATATATTACAAGAGCTTTGAAAAGAGAGTCAGGGCATATTTCATTTGTGACAAACTGCTATATTCTGGGTGAAGAGGACACAGGGACAGCAGGGTGGATATCCTGGAGTGTTACAGAATGTTGCTGGGTTCTAAAAGTGCTACAGTAACCTAGCAAGTCTCATGACAAAGCTGCTGCAGCTTTGTAATATTTAAAAATAAATTTAAAGATAAATAAATAACTGTCGACTGGGTACTATTCCCCTTCAAGGGTAGGCATTTCTTTTTATAAAATGAATATTAATGGAAAACTAAGATTCTGTGTTATATTGAAGTTTACTTTAGTGCCATCTTTCATAGTATCCACATTTAGATAATCCCAGAGTAAAATCCTATGGCCTTGTGAGAATTATCAATAGAAGCAAAGTCAGAAGGTCTGGAATGAGCCAAAATGTCTGCAGTATTGCTGTGCCTCTATTTGCAGGTGAAGATGAGTGAGAATTGAATGTGATGAACGACTCCTGAAAAGAATGCTGGGGTTCACAGTGGGTCGTAGCACCACCGGCAACACGTGTTCGTTGCGAACTTTCTGTGCACCAGGCTCTGTGGAAGCACTTTTCATGGTTTGACTTTTTAACCCTCACAGCACCCTTGTGAGACAAGTACTATTAATAATATTTTCTCCATTTGCCTTCCATTTCTTGCCTCTGTGTTACTTCGTTGCACATTATAAAAAATGAGCCAAATGGTTTCTTCCCTATCTACACAGGAAAAAGCGACACACTTGTCCTCCCACCCCCAGCCCCCTTTAATTCTTTTCGTTTTTGATATTAGTTTAGGGTCATAAGTAATCTAAAAGTTCATGATGGCCATTATTTTTATTTACATCCTCTTACACCTACTGAATGTTTCAGCAGAATTTCCTGCAAGGAGGAAATGGATGGTTTTGACAACCACCACTGTATTCTTGCTTGACTTCTCTTTGGGTGGAAAAGTAATGCCCAGAACAACTGACAAAAGGCTGGCAGAGGAATGAAGAAAACAACGCAAAAAGGCCAGATGACTTACCCATTGATCTTCCAGCTTAAATGACCAAAATTTGATTGCAATTGAACCATTAACATCCTAATGTTCTGCAGTAGTACCGAGTGCTCTGCTAAAGATTCAAAAAGAATTACAGCAAAGGAAAAAAAAGTCTAGCTAAAACCCATTATTTCTAAGCATTTTTCAACTAGGATGCTTCCTTGAGAGCTATTCGTTTTCACTTAAAACTGTGTTTTCTTCTGCAATTCCATTTTCAATTTCCAGGTAAGTACAAGAAAAGATACATGCAGTGAATAAATGTGTGTTGGGAGTAGGGGGTGGATAATGAGGATGTGTTTAGGTACAATGCACACAGAGACTGGGGTTGAATGGAGGAATGTTTCCATCTCATGTTTACACACTCCAAACATGTGAAAGGTGTCCTGAGAGACTCCACCAAGGACTTTATGGCCAAGAGCAATTTGTTGTGGGTAATGCTAATCAGTTCAGTAAAGGTAAAAACACTGTTTGCTACTAAAACTAACATAAGAAAACTTAATATACCTTGTTACCAGACAAACAAACAAAACGATAATGGTTTCCTAAAGAAGCACATAGATTCAGTTTCAATGTCTTACATAGATTTCCTTCTCCTAAGCTTTCTTAAGCCAATTTTCTACTTCAACAATTTTGATTGGTCCTCTTCTACAAGCCATAGAATCATTGAAAAAGTATTCTTTCTAGAATTGACTTAAAGAAAAGTCTCTATAGATGCCTGTCCTCTTAACTCATTCCTCAACCAAACCTCCTTCAATAAGGAGGTTGTACCACTCTGAAACTCTGTTTATGCCATCCCAGGAGTTGTATTCAGGTTGAACTTTTAGGACATTCATGTATTTGTTTATTCACAAAAGCATTAAGAAGCCAGATTAAATAGTGGATCTGTTCAATTGTCACCAATAGTTGCTAAAAGCATGAGATAAAAGGATGATGGGATCTTTGCAGTGAATAGATCAGGTTGACAACCCTGGAATCCTAGCTTAATCCTTTTTCCTCCTCCTGTTTTGTTCTTGACATTAGCCAGTTTTTTGTTTGTTAGTTTGGAAAACGGCATTATATACATATGTAGCCATGTAAACCAACAACAACAAAAAACTTTCACAAAAACATAAATGTTCAGAGTAGAAAGGAAAATGTCACCTTGTCGTCTTGTGCTTAGGATATTCCCTCTTCTAAATATAACTACTCTCATTCCTTATGTTAATAACACACAAAATTAAGAAACAGATTTTATGTGTTTTCTAATGTGATGCAATACTAAATGTATACCACCACCTGGTAGAAATTCTCTCAAATACATAACCATGCAAACACAGAAAGAAAGAAAGCGAGAGACATACACCTGATCAAACTCTGGATCTATGCATTAATTTACAGGAAATGCAGAAAATAAAGAGAATATAAATCAAAAGTAAAATTCAATTCTCACAGGATGTTCTGACAAATGGCAAGAAGTAAAAAGAAAAGAAGGAAACATATTTAGATTACAAAAAAATTGAGAAACATATCAAATAAATGTGAGATGTACAATGTATTTAGATCCTGATGTGAAAAAAACAATTTTATAAAGACATTTATGAGAGAAGGGAGAGACTAGCTATTCAATGATGATAATGAACTATTGTCTTTTGTGTGTATTCTACATTTTTTGAGAGCAATTATCTCTTAAAGTTGCATGCTGAAGTATTTAAAATAAAATCATATGTAAAAGTTTACTTTGAGCTGGCCAATGGTGAGGGAAAAAATATGTATAGGGTATATGTAAAAATAAATTGGCCAGATATTGACAGCTGTTGGGGTTCAGTGACGGATACATGGTGATTCATTACACTACTCTTTCTGCTTTTGTGTTGGTCTGAAGGATCAGATGATGCTCATGAAAATAAAAATAAAAGACGGAGAAGACCAGAAAAAGAGGAGGAGGAAGTAGAATAAAAAGAAGAGGAGGAGGAGGAGGATAGAAACAAAAAGGAGGAAGAAAAAAAAGAAGATCAAGATGATATCAGGGGGAAACAGGGAGGGTGTGCGGAGGAGGCAAGAGAGGAGATGAAGTTAGTTGCATCTAAGGATATCTACCATGTACCAGACACTCTCCTAAAGATGAGGGATACAGATATAAATAATAATACAACATGTTGTCAGCTTTCACAGTTCTACTCAAATACTTCTGCTGAAAACCAGGGTTTCCACTCTCATGTCAGGTCTTACAGATGCTCTTGGATTAATGTGCTTCCCATGTATCTAATTAAGGGGCACACATATTGCAGAAGCTATGGCATATGGGAAGGTTCATCTAACTCCCACGGGACTTTAGCCCCTTCCTGGATGAAACCTAGGCATGTTATAGGGATGGAATGATTGCATCTCACTGGTACCATGCCCCTTCACCTCCTTAAGCACACAGATAAAACACAAGGGAATTCATCTCACTTCAGAATTTGAAAGGATATTTCAGAATCATCAGTTTTATCAAAGTTTATTTTTAGAAAAGTCATACTTGAAAGTCCTAGTTAGAGCAATCAGGCAAGAGAAAGATACAAAAGGCATTTAAAGGAAATGAAGTCAAACTATCTTTGTTTGAAGATGCTGTGAATTCATTCCTACAAGACTCTATAGTCTCAGCCCAAAAGCTTCCAGAACAATTTCAGCAACGTTTCTGGATACAAAATCAATATACAAAAATTAGTAGCATTTCTATATGCCAATAGCATCCAAGCTCAGTACCAAATGAAGAATGTAATCTCATTCACAATAGTCACAAAAAGTACTGAGGAATATAGCTAACCAGGGAGGTGAAAGATCTCTAAAACAACAATTACAAAACACTGCTGAAAGAAATGAGAGATGACACAAACAAATAGAAAAACATTCTATGTCCATGAATAGGAATAATCAATATTGTTAAAATGGCCATACTGTCTAAAGCAATTTGCAAATTAAATGCTATTTCTACCCAACTACCAACAACATTCTTCACAGAATTAGGAAGAAAAAAAAAAAAAAAAAAACTAATCTAAAAGTCATATGGAACCAAAAAGAGCCCAAATAGCCAAGGCAATCCCAAGCAAAAAGAACAAAACTGAACACATTACATTACACAACTTCAAGCTATACTATAAGGCTACAGTAAACCAAACAGCATGGTACTGGCACAAAACAGACACATAGACCAATGGAATAGCATAGAGAGCCCAAAAATAAAGCTGCACACTTACAGCCATCTGATCTTTGACAAAGGTGACAAAAATGACCAATGGGGAAAGGATTCATTCAATAAATGGTGCTGGGATAACTGCAGAAGATTGCAGAAGATTGAAATTGTACCACCTCCTTATACCATATACAAAAATTAACCCAAGATATATAAAAACTTAAATGTAAAACTTAAAAGTATAAAAGCTCTTTAAGAAAATTTGGAAATGCCATTCTAAATATAGGCCCTGTCAAAAATTTTATGAAGATAACAAACGTAATTGCAACAAAAATTGACAAATGTGACCTATTTAAACTAAAGAGCTTCTACACAGCAAAAGAAACCATAAATGGAGTAAACAGACAACCCAAAAAATTGGAGAAAATATTTTCAATGTACGCATCCAACAAAGATCTAATATCCAGAATCTATAATGAACTTAAACAAATTAACAAGCAAAAACCAAATAATCTTATTAAAAAGTGGGCAAAGGACATGAACAGGCACTTTTCGAAAGAAGACAGATTCATGGTCAAAACACATGAAAAAATGCTCAACATCACTAATCATTAGAGAAATGTAAATCAAAACCATAATTAGATACCATCTCATACCAGTCAGAATGGCTATTATTAAATGGTCAGATGCTGGTGAGGTTGCAGAAAAAAAGGTAATGCTTACACACTTCTGGTGTGAATGTAAATTAGTTCAGCCACTGTGGAAAGCAGTTTAGTCATTTCTCAAAGAACTTAAAACAGAATTACCATTTGACCAAATAATCCCATTACCAGGTATATACCCAAAGGAACATAAATTGTTCTAACATAAAGATACATGCACACACATGTTCATGGCAGCACTATTCACAATAGCAAAGACATGGCATTGACCTGGATTCCCATCAATGGTAGACTGGATAAAGAAAATGTGGTACACATACACTATGGAATACTGTACATCCATAAAATCAAGAATGAGATAATGTCCTTTTAGCAACATGGATGGAACTGAAGGCCACTATCCTAAGCACACTAACGCAGGAATAGAAAGCCAAACATTAAACTTTATAAGGGGGAGCTACACATTGAGCACACATAGACACAAAGAAGGGGACAGTACAGGCTGGGGTCTATTTGAGGCTAGAGGATAAGAACTGAAAAACTATCTATTGGACACTATGTTTATTACTTGCATGACAACATAATATGTACACCAAACCCCCACGACACTCAGTTTATCTATAGAATCAAGCTGCATATGTACTCTTGAAACTAATCTAAAATTAAAATTAAAAAGCCATGATTTCACCCATTCTAGTTGTATGTCTTATGGGTATATTGGATTAGCTCTAGTGATTGCAACTGTAAATAGGAAGGAAAAATATACATGCACATACACTGAACACCCTAAAGGCAAGTCTAGGTCTTCAAAATTTCTACATGCCCAGAATCTAAAACCAGGTCTGGCATACAGTGGACATCCAGTAAAAGTATGTTTAATGAGGATAAAGGAATAAGTGAATGCACTGAAAAGGGAAATAAAATAATGAGAAGTAACATCTGTAAAAATGTGTAAAAGGAGAGTTACAATGCTTCACCTTAGATAGCTGATAGTTTGGATGAATAATTTAATTCCAGAGACCAGGTAATTTCAGACAAAGATGGAGAAAAAATAGCAGTACATTAAGCCTTGATATTTGAGCTCTTTATCATGAATTGGCTTCTCAAATGGCTAAAGACCCTACTTCTCTACCTGTCACTGCTTTCACTTTTTTCAATTAATTTATTCAAGTAAAGATGATATAAATACCCTGTGAGCCTTTTTAATGATTAATTTTATATTAAGACAATTACATATATACATTTACCTCTTCACATATACTTTTGATCATGTAGTCATGATCATTCAAGAATGAAATAGATGGGTTTCTTCATCATGAGTCCTAACGATATTCATAACTGAGGAAAAAGAGTCCGTATATTTCCCAACACAGAGGTTCTGAGGGCTCTGAGCTAAATATGCATGTCATATTTCACTTGTCCCAAGAAAAACAGAACAGCTGACCTGACAAGGAAATATTTGTAACCATCTGCTAACCAGAAGGTTGAAATGGACAGTTCACCATTAGAACAAACTTGACGATTTGCTTGACGAGCAACTAACCACTCCCTGCTACCCACAGAAGGAAAGTCATTTAATAGCAATGTAAAGGCCATGCTCAGTAGAGCAGTATTGAGAACACTGTCTTAAAATCCAGGCTCAGTTAAAACACTTTCATGTCACCACTATGGTTTAATGGGGAAGGAGTCCTTCAAAAATCTTAACATTTTGAAACTAGTGTGATGGTACTTCCATCTTTCTTATAATCAATCTAACCACTGTAAAAGAGTTAGGAGCTTGCAGGCTGGTAGAGAGAAACCTGGGTTGAAACTCTACCTCTGCATGTATTGTATTTGTGACTAAAATCAAGTTATATAGCATCCCCAAGCTCATCATTTCTTCATGTATAAAAGGTAGTCATCCCCAAAGAGAAACATTATATTCTTTGTGTGGCTAGATGCTGTAAGGAACATTGTGTTACTTCCAATGTCTCCAAGCCCACAGTCAGAAATACATTACCAAAATAAGGGCCAGAATGTATCTCAGTATTGCTACAGTTGATAGCTTTACACTTAAATTTCATTTCCAAAGTTCACCTGCATTTTCCTAGGCTCAAGTAACTGCCCTCCTCTAGAACATTCTCAGAAACAAATCGTTCATGCCTCCCTTTGAAGCTTTACTGCCCACTGGACATGCCTCTCTGATCCTACATCTGCTAAGCTCTCATCCCTGTATGCCAATTCTCTATTGTTTAACAACCAGCTCCCTCCATCTTTCCAAATATTTTGTGCTCTCTGGAATTCCAAATCCACACTGAGCACTCCTCAATGCAACCTTATCCCAGTTTTCAAATAGTTCCTTAACTAAAACCTGGAGGTTTGCTGAGAACACTGCTTCCCCTAGGGCTCTATTAAGTAGAAGTATTTTTCTCCCTTGCATAGCCCCATGTATCTCAATGTCCTTCTTATTTCCCAATGCCACTTGCATTCTCAAATTTGTTTCTCCCTGTGTACGACAGAAAAAAAACTCCTGTTCCTTTTTTTCCTAACCCCTGTGCGTCTTGACTTGTTTGTCACAAACTGTGAAGGGTCTGGGATTTCACCATATCTGCATGACTACAAGTTAGCCTGCCATAGTTTTGGGTGCTGGCGGAAGACATAAGAATCAAGGGGCAGGGATGAAAGGTGTTATTTTTCACAGAAACAGTAGTAGCCAGAGTATCAGCCTTTTCTGGCTCTGGTTCCTCGAGCCCCAATGCACATAGGCTGACAGAAAAAGAGCCAGGTGACACCACGGACTACATTACAGGAGAGGACTCTGAGCTTAGAGAGCCTGGTCTTTGATCCCAGACAGTAAATATTACTGACCTTTGCTCTGAAAAGAAACACTATCTCCAGCTTCCAAAGTTGTTTGCTATACAAGTGCCCTTGGAAAGGTAGTCTGGAACAAAAGTGGTCGCTGTCCCTGCCCACAAGATGTGCAGAAACATGAGAGACCCATGGACAATCTTCTTCCAACAGTGTTCATGTCCCTCCTTATAATATGAGTCTCAGGGTTTGGGATCCGTCTTTTCCTTCTCCTCACACTCACTCCTTCCTGGACAATTTTATTCATTTTAATGACATTAACTATGAACCACTGATGAAGTTATACTTTGTATCTGTGGTGTAGACTCCTGAGTTCTACACCTATACATTTAGTTGTCTTCATAACCCTTCTAGTTGTATGTCTTATGGGTGTACCGGATTCAACATGTCTACAATTAAACTCTTGCCTCTTCTACCCGCCAGCTCTTAGTCACGTACATACATGACAGCTTCTGTGCTGTATATATTCTGTGTGTCCCACAGATGAACCTGGTACCATTCTCTACACCTTGAGAAACTTTCTTTGATGAACAAATACAGAGCTCTCTTACCTTTTGACATCTGGTTAATTTGGTCAATGGGAGCCGCAGGCAGAAGACTAAAGGGCAGGAGGGTGGTTTGATGTTGCTGTTTATTGGTCTGGCTACCTCCCTGTCAGGTAGCTGTCCTTACATTTGTCCTCCCAGGCTTCTGGTAACCACTCTGTCTGCTTGCCCTTTCTGGTTTGGAGTGGTGTTTCTCTACGTTATTCGCCCAGAGGTACTGCATTGTCCTTCACTGCCTTCTTAAGAAACCCTTCTGGCACTTTTGGACATTATGCCTTTGTGAGACTCTGTTTAAGTAATTCCCTTTGAATGAGGCATCATTTCTGCTTGGATTCTCACTGATACATTCAGCTGTGTATGCCAGAAATGGGGGTGTCATGATTGCTCTCATTTCCCCATATCTCATCCATGACCAAATTATAGAGATTTGGATTCCCAAATACTTAGCACAATTGTCTCCTTCCCTCCATCTCCACAACCACTGCCCTTCTCCAAGTCATCATCCTATCTCACCTGGACTGCTGTATGGCCTCCTCACTGGTCTCACAACGTCTATCCAGGCACCTCTTTAACACAATTTTCACATAGTAGTCAACTTACCATTAAATTGCAAACTAGGCCATGCCACTCCCCTGATTGAAACCCCTTACCTGTTCCCCACTTCATTTACTTGGAAATCAGAACCTCAACATAGTCTACGAGGCTCAGTGTGATCTGACTCCCTCCAGTCACATCTTAGAGCCACATTCCTTCTCATTATATTTCACGTTCTGTTACCTTTTTTTTTTAAAAAAAAAAAAAAAACAAATTTCAAGCATATTCTAATTTCCTCTTTCTTCTATTTGAAAAATTCTCATTCTGGATAACTACTACTCTCAGATTCTAGTTTAAATGTTATATTTAAGAGACTTCTACTAATTCTCAAAGTTTGGTCTCTCTGTACAGTTTCCCTACTTGCCCCTAGCCTAGCATTAGGCTATGCAAAGACATAAAAATTATAGTTATATTATGGGTGTTGAGAGAGGTGGGCTGGGTGTAGGGTGGGGAATACAGGAAGAGAAAGAAAAGGAAAGAAAATGTAAAAGAAGGAAACCAGGCAGACATGAATCAGTTATAAATAAGAACATAAGGCCAGGCAAGATGCAATTTTAGAAAAAATAATAGAGACAATAAACATTATGAATTAAGAGATGAAGAATACCATAAATTTACATAGTCAATTAATTTAGAGTCTAGGACTAGAGGCAATGACTCCAGTTAGGACTATTTACAAAACTGAGACATGCGGTAAGGATGTCTTGGACTGCAGTGGTAGCAGTGAGGATTATCTGTTCCCCACAGAGTCTAGCACAATAAATAATTGATTTATGAGTTAGATTATTTTGTAGAAAGCTAAGTAGGACTTAGTGACTGAGTGGATAAGGGAGAGAAGTGGATAGAGAAAGGATGGGAAAAAAGGAGGGTGCAAAAACATTTTTAAAACTCTGCTAAGAGAAGGCACCAAATTTGGAACTTTAAAACTGAACTCACTTAACTCATACAACAGCACTATGAAATAGACTGCATTACTTCACTCTTTTAAAAATAGAAGATAAAAGCTTAAAGCAGAAGAGATAGGCTTTGCAGTTAGTCTCAAATCTTGGTTCTGCCACTTACCAGCTGTGTGACTAGTTATGCTAGGAAACAAAAATGAATAATAAAAGTCATGCTACAGGGTCAGTGTGAAAGGAAATAAAAGTTGTAAGGAGTATACATTGGACTTGATCTCTATTGTATCCAATGAAACCATTAAGTGATCTCCAAAAACTAAAGCAAATGACACATATAAAGAGTGAAATGATGATGATGATAAAAGACCTGAGGCCAGAATATAGATCCCAAAGTCAACAGAGAAACTAGAAATAAGGGGTATTTCTGCAAGCAAGAAAACAACACAGAAGGTGAGTCCCACGTGTGCCCAAATACTTGACTGACTGCAAAGTTCATAGGCACAGGGGAGCCCCAGAGAAGTCCAGGCTGAAAAAAGCAGAAGTGTAAAATGGCAAGAGTTGGAGAGATATATAAGTAGCTGTAGACTGCAGGAGAGGCAAGTTTGCAGTTTGACTGTAGGTAACTATCTTCTAGAAAACAGCACAATCTTCAGAGGAGCATGACAGAATTCAGAGTTGCTTTAGCCACAACCCATATCTTTTGATAATGAAAACAGGAAAATTTGTAGCATTAGTTGTTACATAATGAAAAAATGAAGGCTGTAAATCAATGAGCTAAGCCAGGGGTAGACAAAGTATGACCCATGACATGTTTTTCTATGTCCCACAAACTAATAATGGCTTTTAAATTTTAAACAATATGGTTAAAAAAATAGAAGAAAAAGAAAAGAATGTAAGACACAGACTCTATGTGACCCTAATCCTAAAATATTTATTATCTACTTCAGAAAAAGGTTGCTGAACCCTAATCTAAGCCTCTTCTTAACAACCTAGAAAAGAAGAAAGAAAAGGAGGAGAAAAAACTAAACAAAAAGTTACCAGAAAGAGGGATATAAAGACAACAGTAGAAATAGATGAAATAGAAAACAACAGACAATAAAGAAAACAAAATTTATTTTTATAAGGTTAATAAAATTGATAAGGCCAGACTCAGTGGCTCACACCTGTAATCCCAGCACTTTGGGAGGCCAAGGCAGGTGGATCACCTGAGGTCAGGAGTTCAAGACCAGCCTGACCAACATGGTGAAACTTTGTCTCTACTAAAAATAAAAAAATTAGCCAGGCGTGGCTGGGCGGGGTGGCTCACGCCTGTAATCCCAGCACTTTAGGATGCTGAGGTGGGTGGATCACAATGTCAGGAGATTGAGACCATCCTGGCTAACACGGCAAAACCCCGTCTCTACTAAAAATACAAAAAAAAAAAAAAAATCTCTACAGCTGTGATCATATTCACTGATGCCAGGCTGATTTACCCTGAGATTGGGAACAAGGTAAGTACTCCCATTATTACTTCTACTCAATATTGTATTAGGAAGTCCTGATCAGTGCAATAAAGCAAGACAAAATGCAGTGAAATAAGAAAGCATTGTGTCACAGATGATGTGATCATCTATATAAAAAATCCTAAAAATCTACAAATGAGCTACTATAAGTAATAAACAATGAAAATGTATAATATTCAATGTCTACAGAGTTAATTCTATTTCAGGAATGGTAGCATTAACACTTGAAAAGGAATTACAAAGATACTATTTTATAATGGCATGACAATATGAAAAACTGAGGGTTGAATTTAACAAAAATATATACAAAATCTATATAATGAAAATAACAAAACAAGAGAGAAATCAAAGATTTTAAATAAACAGAGTGGTATACGATGTTGACGAATTTAAAGGCTCAATATTAAGATGTCCATTTTCTCCATATTGGTATACAGATTGGATGCAATTGAAATAAAACTGCTGCTTCTCTCATTTGGGTGTGTACTAAAGAATTCACAGATGAGACAGGATGAGAGCATTTTTATCATGATAAAGACAAAATTCTGTTTTCAATCCCATTTTTCATAAGCCTTCTACAAATATTCAGCATTCCTTAGGGAATATATTTTAGTTATGTCAATGAATTTGGCATGAGTATCTTTTATCTAGAATAGTCCTGGAAGAAAACTGCTCATCAGAAGAGATTTGAAAAGATACTTGGACCATGACCTGTAGAATTACTTATGCCTCATTCACTTCCATGGCATCACTCACATTATTTTTCACCATATAACCCTTCGTACTGAAACACAGTAAGGCAATATGACAGGATTCACTGGTCTGTCTTACCACATACCCTTCTACTTGGCCTAACAAAAATGACAGAATAGCTTACTGAAGACTCAGTTATTGTGCCAGCTAGTAGACAACACATTGCAAGGTGGGGACAACATCCCACAAGAGGTGGTATGTGCTTTTAACAGGAACAAATATATAGTGCTGTTTCTCCATCAGAACACTGAGCTCCAGGAAGGAATGGAAGTGTAAACACGTGCATCACTATTATGCCAAATAACTCATGTGCAAACACAATGTTTTCCATGGGTGCACATTTGATCTCTGTTTACGTAGAGATAAGAATGTTTGCACCAGGGTACATGAAAATGATTCCAGTGAATTGGAAGCTGAGACTGCCACTTGGCCATCATAAAATATTCTCTTTATCTTCAGAATCACGCATTTTCACCATTATTGTGTCCATGGAAACTTTCTTCCTTCCTCGATCTCTTCTCTTACTCTCTACTTTCCTTCTTTATTTTTTTATTCTGGTTGGCATAGATTTCCTTGATCTATGGATTATTGTGTTTCTTCAGCTGTTAAAATTCTTCAGTCATTATCTGTTTATGAATTCCCTCTTTTCCATTCTCATTATTCACTTCTGGGACCCAGGGCTGATTAGTGTTCCTCCATACACTTCCATATTTGCTATCCTTCATTGTCCTGTGCTGCATTTTCTTTCAGATGTATGTTCTAGCTCAAGCATTCTCTCTTTGACTGTGTCTAATCTTTTTTAACCCATCCATTCAGTGTTTTATCATTTTTGATAGCCTTTGGTTGATAGTACACATTGGCAGGATTCCACATTTATTGATCTATTTTATGCATGATTTTATTCTAAATCTATTATTTCTAATTAAAAAAAAAATCAAAAAACAAAAACCAAAAAACTAGATGCCGGTCTGGGTGTGGTGTCTCATGCCTGTAATCCCAGCACTTTGGGAGGCAGAGGCGAGCAGATTGCCTGAGGTCAGGAGTTTGAGACCAGCCTGGCTAACATGGTAAAACCTCATCTCTACTAAAAATACAAAAAGTTAGCAGAGCGTGGTGGCCCATGCCTGTAGTCCCAGCTACTTGGAAGGCTGAGGCAGGAGAATCGCTTGAACCCAGGAGGCAGAGGTTGCAGTGAGCCGAGATTGTACCACTGCACTCCAGTCTGGGCAACAGAGCAAGACTCCATTCCAAAGGGGGGAAAAAATAAAAACTAGATGCCTTGGTTTACTTATATATATATTATCTTTGTTTATGTTGGCTTTCACTACTAGTGTTTTCTTTGTGATTTATCAGCTTTAATTATCAGATAATAATGGTTAATTAATTTTAATTTAAAATTTTGGCTCAGGCCTAAAGAAGACATACTTTTCTTGAAAATAATTCCTGCTGGAATCCAAGGCAAAACCTACCTGCTACTACTTTATTCCTCCCAAAGCAGTTCCAGCTTCATGCTTGAGTCTCAAATTTAGCAGCTCTACCTTGTAGCTTATTTGGGGCCCTTTGGAGTACCTGGGAAGCCACACTGCTCAAAGTCAAGTCAGTCCCCTAACCTAACTTTATGGCCCATCAGGCTTCTTCTCAGGATTAAAGAACAATAAAAAACATTGTGCCAGGTATTTAAACCTTAATAATTAGCATTTGAATGCATATTTATTTCTCTATAATGGAGTCTATATATTGCTCCACATACATCTGTTGTTACTCCCATAACTACCAAATTCAGGTTGTCCAACATTCATACAGTGTACTGCGGTGAACAACAGTTAACATTCATGCAATGTTTTCTACACTCCCAAAACTGTCCTCAGCACTTTACATTCATTATCTCACTTAATGAAATAATCATCCAATGAGGTGTTTGCTATTATTATTATTGACACTTTATGGGCAAGAAAACTGAGACTTAACTTAAATAACTTACCCAAAGTTATACAGATAACAAGTGGCTAGTCAAGTTACTGAACTCCAGCTGTTTGGCTCTCAGTCCAATGTGTGAATATTTTTAATAAAAGTACATTCTGCATACAGTTGTAAGTGAACTGTTTAATCAGTTTTGATAAATACATATCAATATGAAGAATATTTCATCCCCCGGAAATCTCCCCCAACTAAGAAGGAACTATTGCTTTGCAATCTAGCACCATAAATTAGTTTTGTCTATTCAAGACTTTCAAATAAATAGGATCATACAATATGTAGTTTGGGGGTCTGGGTTCTTTCACTCAGACACAAAATTTTGAGATTCATTTTGCTGCATATATCACAATCCATTCTATTTTCAAATGATAGACATTATTTGACTGATTGTATAGACCAGAGTTTGATAATTCACTTTCTTTCAGATGCACATCTGGGTGATTTCCAGTTTGGTGTACGTGTGTCAAGTTAGTCCGACATAGTTTCATGAGTGCTGGCTGAAGATGTGGAACCCCTGGTTCAGAGTCAAGGCATGGCAACAAGCACAATCATTATGTTTGCACTGGGCCCCTTCCCACAACCCCTTCAAATCCAGTGGGGGTAATGCAGAGTGGTCTATGTGGATGCAGAAGGCACAATGAGTTTGTGTTACATCAGTCAAACTCTGAGCTTTAGGAATTCAAATCTTTTATATAAAAGGACTTTAAGCAAGCCGATCTGACCTTCGCTCCAGAGAGAGATATTATCTGTATTATATTTGCCAGTAAGCAAAGTTCCCTATACTCCAAGGGGATACCCTATCTGTATCATCTGGGACTATTTGCCACGGAAACATCTTGAAAAGGTAATCAGTGCTTCTATTTGCAAAATAAGCAGAAACAAGAGAGGCCAATGGAGGACTGCCCCCCAACTGGGCTATCATGAATAAGTCGATGTGAATATTTCTGCACCAGAGTTTTGTAGACATATGTTTTCATTTCTCTTGGATAAATGCTTAGGAGTAGAGTTGTATAGGACAGGTCGGTATGTGCTTAACTTTTAAAGAAGTGTTCTAAATTAGTTATAGCATTTGCATTCTAACAGCAATACACAAAGTGCTGGCTCCTCCATATCTTCTCTGATGTTAGATCTCATCAATCTTTTTCATTTTATTTCTGTGTAGTAGAATTTCATTATGGTTTAATTTGCATTTCTCTGGTGAATTATGACAAAGAGAATTTTTCTTGTATGCCTACTGGCCCACTGTATGAAATCTAACAACTTTCCTTGCCAAACATCTCAGAAGTTGAACATCCCAGATTACCTAAATTTTCTACTGGAAGAACACAGTAGTTCAGAAGGCCACAGGAATGGGGCCAAAATTTAATTATTTATTAAGAAAAGATTATATAGGCTGCAACCATTAAACTATACTTCATAAGATCACAACTACTTCCAAGTAGTTTTTCATTTTTAATTTTATATTTACTTATTTATTTGAGATGAGGTCTCTCTATAGCATCCAGGCTGGCCTTGAATTTCTGGGCTCAAAGTAATCCTGCCTCAGTTTTTGAGTAGCTGCAACTACAGGCATGCACCATCATGCCCATCTCACTACTTCCAAGTTGTAAACTGCAGCTAATTCTGTGCCATTTTATACGTACTTTAAGGAGCCAGTTAGAGCACAATTTTTCTTTTGTGGTTTCCAAATGAACTAAAGGAAACAGCTTGTAAGATATTTAAATCATATTTCCCTAAGGGTTTAAACTTTTTACATGGAAAAATTAGGCATTGCTTGTTTTATTTTTAAATTGTGTTAACTCTTTAATGCCAGGGAGATGCCACTTCTTTGTATCATTGTTTATGGTTTACAAGAGTAGAGCAAAATACTTTGGTTCAAATTCCAGCGCTGCCAGATGCTAGCCAAGTGACTTTTCGGCAAGCCACTTAACAAACCTCTGAGAACTTTGCTTTTATCTTTCTCTGTAATAGATTGTAAATATTACCAGCTCTGTCAACTCTACTGAGTTGTAGGGAGGATCAAATGACACAGGAGTATTAAAACAATTTAAAGTCTGTAAAGTGCATCTCATAAAAAAGACAAATCTGTACCCAAACATATGGAAAAATATTCAACCTTGCAAGTTTTCCAAGAAATACAAATCAAAATAGAGATAACATTTTAGTAGTTTTGCCAATGGCTGAATAAATTAGTAGAGTGCTTTCAGAAAACGGCTTAGCAATATATTTCAATTGTCCAAAAATGTTTGTACTCTGAATCAGTAATGATAAAAATAGGTAATGTGCATTTTATTGTCATTTACCACAGGCTTCCTATGTCAGGCATTGGACCAAGCACTTCACATGTATTAACTCATTTAGTGCTTCTACTTAAAACACAAAACAAAACAAAACAAAACCCTATCAGATAATTATTATCATCAACATTTTAGAAATTAGAAAACAGGCACAGAGATGCAAAGTCACTTGTGTTAGGCTTCATAGCTAATGAGGCAGGAACTGAAATTGATTTAAGGCAATTTAGCTTCCAAGTCTTTGTTCTTTACTACTCCATTTAACAACTTCTAGAAATAGGCCGGGTGCAGTGACTCACGTCTGTAATCCCAGCACTTTGGGAGGCGGAGGCGGGTGGATCACGAGGTCAGGAGATCGAGACCATCCTGGCAAACACGGTGAAACCCCGTCTCTACTAAAAATACAAAAAAAATTGGCCAGGCATGGTAGTGGGCACCTGTAGTCCCAGCTTCTCAGGAGGCTGAGGCAGAAGAATGGCATGAACCCAGGAGACAGCGGAGTTTGCAGTGAGCCGAAATCGCGCCACTACACTCCAGCCTGGGCGAGAGAGCGAGACTCCATCTCAAAAAAAAAAAACAAAAACAACAACAACAAAAAAAAACCACTTCTAGAAATGCATCCCAAGAAAGCAATCTCCCTCAAAAAAAAGAAGCAAGAGTTATTGAGTTATGTCCTGATGTGTTTTAAACATACCTGCAAACTTTGTAAATAATTTTAGTGCAATTTCTGCAAACGATAGTATATGAAGTCACTGGGTTATTATATAACACTTTAATCAAGAAAATTAACAACAGATATAATATGTATGTTTCATAAAATTAAAAATACATTTTAAAGGTACCTGAATTTCTTATTATTATTCTGGGGTCACAGAATTACCAGAGTTGGGGGTTTTGCCTGTGCTAGCATTGTAAGTTTCCCCCTTTTGTGCTGAAGTGTATAGAAATCATTAGGACAAGTAGTTACTGGATACCTAATGTTAAGGACCACACAGGACCATAAGTGGTAGGCAAACATCTTCCCATGAGTGACAAGACCAACCACAAACCCGAGTGTTATCATGAGAAGTTCTTTCTTTTCATGAGTAAGCAGTCATGAATGCACACTTTTTGTGAGTAAGTACTCGTTAATAGTACAGAGCGAATGAGATATCATTCACCATTTTAATGAAAGAACGCACACTATTGTGTTAAAATCACAAGAACATTAAAAACAGGTAACAATCACACAGGCTGTCCCAGGAGAAAAAATGGTGAGCCAGAGTTAGGCACTCTCCCAGACTTATGACCTCTGCAAATTTTCTCCATCAGAGAAGTGACAGCTCTTTTTCAAGGACAGTCTTTTCTTTGCCCATATTCTTTCCCTACTCTTGGATAACAAAATAACGAGCCATTGAATGGCAGAGACGCACTCCTTGGTGGACCAACTCAAAAGAGCACAAAGCCTAGAGTAATGAGCTCCTTTTAGAAACAATGGTATAAGCTCCTTTCAGAAACCCGTGTTTTCTGTCCCCAAACACAGAAGCCTGTAGACATATATGTCACTCCATATCTTTTATTTGCTGCTGTAGTGGCTGAAGCTGGGTACTAAATGTTTTGCACATCATTTTCCCTATAAGGGGTCTCAACCCTGGTGGACAGCTTGGAACAAAAGAAACAAAAAGAAATGGCCGGGAGCAGGTCTGTAATCCCAGCACTTTGGGAGGCCAAGGCTGGTGGATCATGAGGTCAGGAGATCAAGACCATCCTGCCTAACACGGTGAAACACTGTCTCTACTAAAAATATGAAAATTAGCTGGGCGTGGTGGCGGGCACCTGTAGTCCCAGCTACTTGGGAGGCTGAGGCAGGAGAATGACATGAATCCGGGAGGCAGAGCTTGCAGTGAGCCGAGATTGCCCCACTGCACTCCAACCTGTGCGACAGAGCGAGACTCTGTCTCAAAACAAAAACCAAGAAAAAAAACATAAGGCTTTGAAGTCTGCCAGACCTTGTTTTGGATTCTGGCTCTGCCACTTTCTAACCGGCGACTGATCATGAGCATGTCATGTCATTAACCTTGCTGAGCCTGAGCTGCCATTTTCTGCTGTGTGACCTTGTACAGATTGCTGTCTTCCTGCGCTTCCATTTACTCATTTATAAAATAGCAAAAATAATCTCAGAGGGGAGTAAAACAGATCAACCCTTCTCAACTAAAAACTGTGGATAAAAATGGGACTTTTGAAGACCACCATCATCTGTGCAAAGTGCTTAAGTGTTAGTGTTAAGCAAAGTGTTCAATATTGCTTACTGTACTTAGCATAGCAAAGTGTTCAATATTGCTTACTGTACTTATTTTTCAAAAGATGCACAGAATTAAAATCTTCAGTGTAAAACTTCCAAAAATACAAAAATTTTATTTTGTCGATTTGAATTCACCTACAGGAATAGGTGTTTGCAGGAAGAGACATCATCATTTAAGAAAGTACCCAGTAAGCATGGGTTATTTTATTATTTTTACTATTAGGGTTTTAACAATTTATGTAATTTCTTCTTCATAACACATGAGATGCAATAATTCTTCATACCATAAGAGCATAAGAGCATCATATAAGAGAATTGAACGTAACAATGATCAACGCAGAAAAGATGTGGTCAAAGCTGAGAGGCTGATGACATTTCTTAGTCCTCTATTCCTGTAAATTCATTTTAAAGGAACAAATGGCTAATATATTACAGTTTATTGAATTTTGGGATTTTCACATTTCTCCTTAAAGTGGGAACACTTGTCAACTCAAATATATGCAGATGTTGCTAATTTCTTTTTGTGTCTTGTGGAAAACAACATAATGGGCTTCTGAAACATTTATCACATGCAGCCCAAAAGATCCTACAAAGCCTCTGATTCAATCTATTTGTGCGGAATAGTCTTGCAACAAAAGACGCTGCTGTAGTGTTGTAAGTGCAGCAAGCTGAGCACCTTTAGGAAAACACAAGCACAAATCGTCTCCTCCTTCTCCTCCAGTCTGATCAATTGCATTGAAATGTTTTATGCAAAGCAGATTTTTGTTTTCAAGCCTGGAAAGTAAAATTAGTGGTTTCTCAACAACCACTTGTAGTTCCAAAACAATTAGTTCCTCAACAACTACTTGTTAAACTCCTACTCTAAGCCTGATACTGGCCTAGGGCCGGGGATGTGAAGATGGGGATCAACAGATATGTGAGCAGCTTGTTTGATGGAGCTTGAAGCCGAGTATGAGAGAGACATTCACCTCATATGCACACTGAGGAGCACAGTGTCACAAACAGGCGTGTGTTTCTCAGGACAGGAAGGTGGCAGAGCAGATGGCAAGGAACCTGCCCTAGATCGTGGTGGGAACTTCATTGGAGACTTCCTTAAAGAGTTGACACTGAGATATGCAGGATGAGTGACTGTCAAAAGTTGTATTGGGAAGAAAAAAATACAGGCAGATAAATAGCATATACGAAGGCCCTGTGGCAAGAAAAATGCAGACACCTCTAGAGAACTAGAACATCAGAGTCCCAGGAGTATGAGATAGGGCCTTCCTACCAGGTGCCCCACAGACCATGCTGAGGTTTTAGTCTTGTAGAAACCTGACCAACATGGAGAAACCCTGTCTCTACTAAAAATACAAAATTAACCAGGCATGGTGGCACATGCCTGTAATCCCAGTCACTCGGGAGGCTGAGGCAGGAGATTTGCTTGAACCCAGGAGATGCAGGTTGTGATGAGCCGTGATCGCACCATTGCACTCCAGCCTGGGCAACAAGAGCAAAACTCCATCTCAATTAAAAAAAAAAGAAAAGAAAAGAAAGAAACAACGTATGGTACGGCCAAAGAAATGTCTTAAATATTGAGGAATTAGTTTTACATGTTAAAAATAGCACCAATCTAGACATTTTGTGCTTCTTGAAACTCACTAACACTTATTTGGCAATCTCAAAACTCATCCAAGGAAAGAAAGAATCTATTGATATATAGTGTGTGCTGGAAGCATGATTTACAGTCACGTTAACAGCCACACAGGCAGACATTAGAAGTCCAATAACTGCTTGTCGTAGTGATTTCTGTACACTTCAGCACAAAAAGAGAACTGTTTCAGCTTGGTTCTTGGCATCTTTTTCTTTGTATTTTTTTTTAAATTTAATTTTAAAACGTAACTATTTATTATAAACTTGACCAGAACCTGTGTGTAATAGTTCCATTTTTTCTCTAATATAAAAGCAATCACATCTTGTAATCCAACATTTTCCTTCCATAGTAAATTGCCCACTTCTGTCAGTGCATTGGACCACTTTGGTAGCTCAATTTACAACTGCTGCTCCAAAAGTCCTTTGAGTTACTTAAAGGTATTATTTTGTACCACGTTGGTTTCACACAAAATTCAGTCTCCACCATCTGCTTTAACAAGCCTGCTGGCTTGTGTCTGCCCTACCCTAAATGGACAGAAGGTCCCAAGCAAATGAGATATATTCAGAGAGAATTTTATAGTCAGAGCTACAATTCCCTCTTGTATAACCATGCTGCCTTTGAGACAACAGGTTTGAGCTCTCTTTTCTCTTTGTACAAATGGCTAGCTTTTTATCATTATAACAAAGTTTGAACATAAACTGGAAAATACTGCCCTATTTTAATTTCAAGAAAGGAGAAAAGAAACAAGGTCAGCTCACTTCTCCACTATAGCTGTTTATCAGTGCGGACTAAAAGGGATCAATCCAGGATCATTATCAAACATGTTCTACTACGAGCCCTTGTGTGCCTGGGTATCACAGACTGAGGAAATTGCTGTAGAAGCAGAACTACAAAGTTACCGAAAAATGACAAAGTATCTATTTGTGTTCAGTTTTCCAAGGGTCTTGGGAGGCAACTAGGCATGAGAGGAGAAACAGCATAGGGATAAATAAGCTCTATGTACCATTGGGTTGATCCATCTGAAGCACAATTTCATCATGTGTATAATGGAAATAATAACCTCTCATGGACAGTCAGGGCTGCCATGATCATCTCTGCTGACTATATATTTCTGGAAAAATTGTCTACTGTTATGTTCTAGCTCAACCTCTTGTTTCTTTCACAGCACTAATCACAACTTGTAATTATTCTCCATATCTGCTTTTGGTTTTTCTTTCTGCCTCCTGTACTGGAATAAAAGCTCCCTGAAAGCAAAGACCTTGCCTGTGTTCTCTGGCTCAGCACAGACACTGGCCCAGTGCAGCTCACTTGTCATTCACTTGTTGAGTAAATAAATGAGTGACAGAGTACACGATTAAATGAGTGTATGCACTTAGTTGCTGGCATTATTAAATTTTTCTCATTGGTCACCCTCTCAGAGAAGTCACAAACTATCTCCAAGTTTGTTGTCTTTTTTATTAACCTGTAAAAAGAGGGCATTACTTACCCTGACTATCTCACAAGGCTGATATGGGGATCAAGTAGAATAACATAAACATTTACAAGTGTTTTGTTATGTGCCTAGCATGATATAAGGCAATAGGTATTTAAGGTAAAGGCAGAATAATACTTTATATGAAAATAAAAGAAAGATGGACTATTTAAGTCATGGAGGAGCCTGACTTTTCTTTCTTTTTTCTTTTTTTTTAAACGAAGGTCAAAAGTAGGATCAGTCACCACTATCAACAAAGACAACCACAACAATGGCACCTAAACGCATCGGGTGCCCTCTATCCCTACCAGGTATTGCTCTATTTAATTCTTGTGAATGAGCCCATATAGTAGGGACCCTGCTTTACAGATGAGGGGATGGGAAAGATCGCTGGGAATGTCTGAGTAACTTGCCCATGGTGACACAGTAACAGAAACAGCTGGGATTCAAACCCAGGGAATCTGACTCAAGTCTTAACTTCTTTCATGAACAAACTAGTGAGACTGAAGCAGGCAGCTTGAATACTGTGTTTCTACACCAGTGAGGCTGTATTTAAAGCCAGCACCCAGCTTTCAGTGCCCAGGATGGTAAACAATAAATACTATTTGAGGACGAGAATGCAAAAATTAGCAGCCTCCATATGTGTTCGCCCACATACCTGGATCTCCTCTTCACAGAATCAGGGAGACAAAGTTAGAATAGCTCTAGAAAGTTTCATCTGTATGTATATATACATATTCAATATTTATTTTGTGATCACATTTTATTCTGTAGAAAAATAAATATGATGCTGCATATACCATAAAAACCTAAAATGCTTTTAGTATCCATATTTCTCTTTGGTGGGTAGTGGTGGTGGGGAGAAAGCCTCTATTGCTAGAAACTCTTCTAAGGAAGGCTATATTCTACTCTAACTTGCTTGATGATACTTGATAAGTCATTCCACAACCCTTTCTTATACCTACTAAAATGACTCTAAGCATCCAATTTATAATACTTCTATTGCTTATAAGAGGCACTTTGTTTACAAGAACTGTTGCCGAGAAGACGCATATGCATTAATTTCCCTAGTTCAGGAATTCCTTCTCATTAACAGCCAAGCCTGACAGACTTTCTGAATATGGAAAGGCCATAATTCCTAATTTTAAAGACGTTGCCTGTTGGAGTTACTGAGAAAGAAATGACACACAGCTCAAATAATTATGGCTTCTAGCATTTATGGAAAGAGCTTTGCCTGAGTACTCCCGGGCTTTCTAGTTGGTGTTCCACTGCTTGGTCTGCTTCGGCACAGAATTAAACACAGTTGCCGTGGGTGACGTAAAGAGCTGTGTGGCAAGAAACAAACTGAGGGAGTGCGCTCTGAATTAAAATGGCACTCAGCAGAGACCCCTTTTTATGCTTTGAAGAGTTGGTGGCTGAAGGAAAAATTTATTTACTGCAGGGTTCATCTATAAACCTCTATTTCATAAGGCTGAAGATACCCAGTCTCCATTTGGGCACCTGGTCAAGATTTGGGAAAATGAGGTTTGTGAGTAAAATCAACGATCTGGCTTGCCATCCATCTACTTTGCTTGTACTTCGGTTAGTGTCATATAGTAATTTTCTAACATAATAATATATCAACAAATGTGCCTTTCATTTATTCCCCACCATTTATTTTCTAACCATGGTAGTTTCAGAACTCTTCTTCATTGCTTTTGGGAAGGATGGTTATAATAAAACACAGAACAACAATGGAAGCAAAAAGAAAATAATAATAATAAATAAACGACTGACATTTGTGCTCTAAAAGCCACTGTTACGTGGTCAGTACTTGGCTCTCTGCTTCAAAAATACTGAAGTATTCAGGACATGAAGTGTATGCCATATACAAAAAAAAAAAAAAAAGAAAAAAAAATGGAAGGATATGAATGGATCTAAATTAGTCTCCTCTCCCAGCCTATTAACAAGACATTGAGGAGTGACAGATGTGAAGGGAGAAACTAACAGGGTATGTAAAAGTTAAATGCTGGTATAAGATCCTGAAGAGCTCCTAGGCTCTGCAGAGCCAGTCAGTACAGTTGCCACTAGGCACATGTGGCTGTTTACATTTTAAATAATTTTAAAAGTCTGTTCCTTAATTGCATTAGTCATGTTTCAAATGCTCAGTAGTTGGATAATAAAATATTTCCGTCATCGTAAAAGGTTCCGTTGGGCAAGGCTGGTCTAAAGCAAGGGATCATTTGTTTACTGTCCATTTGTTTATATATTGTGGTTGCCTTGTGTTATGGGAACACAGTAGTTGTGTCAGAAACAGCCTGACCCATAATGCCTCAAATATTTACTACCTGCCCTTGAGACGGAAAGTTCACTGACCTGATCTAAAGGGATAGATACTGAGCAAAAGTTGTATTGCTATGGCCCTATTTTGGGGGGGGGTTTGAGACAAGATCTCACTCTGTCATCCAGCCTAGAGTGCAGGCAGTGGCATGATCACAGCTCACTGCAGCCTCAACTACCTAGGTTCAAGTGATCCTTCCACCTCAATCTCCCAATGTAAGTAGCTGGGACCACAGATATATGTCACCACTTCTGGCTATTTTTTTTTTACCGTCTGTAGAGACACAGTCTTGCTACGTTGCCCAGGATTTGGCCTTATTTTTTAAAAATACAGTATTAAAAAATGTATTTTACTCCTTTAAAACAAAAAGAAAAAACTGAAGAGCTCCTAGGCTCTAGAACCTCCAGCAACCATGGTCACAGGAAGGACCTGGAGGTCATCGAAACCATGGTTGTACCTGGAGAAGTCCTGAGGTCGGGACCAAGAATCCATGTGGCAGTAGCCCTCACATTTTCACTCCAAAGGGCAAGAATGGACAAGGTGCATTCCCGGAGATGGATTCATGGCTAGTGAAAAATCATGCATGCCAAAGGCTCAGAGCAAAGCCTCACAAATAATTTTCAAGTCCTGGACTTTAAAAGAATCTCTTTGTAACTAAGGTCTAGGCCTGTGGACCATGTGGAATAAGGGGTTTAAAAAAGATTAAATTTCTACAAAACACTGGGATGGAGATTCGAAAAACAAAGTGAAGTTATGGAAAATAACCAAAAGTTCAATTTTTTGCACTAGTAATTTTATGATTTGAGATTTGTACCTATTACAATACACAGCCATACAGAAGGCTATGCTAATTACTGCCCTCAGAATCAAGCATTGTCTAATCATCTTGCTTATCTTCTCTCAGAATTATCCAGTGGAATAATTGGCAATTAACATAGGTGGTGATATGCTTCCCTTGAAAAGAGGTTACATTTTTGTTCTTAAATGCCTTTAAAAAATTTATTGATTTTTAAATAATACAAGAAGATAAACTTTCATATTTTAGTGACTTAAAAGCAAACCCATAGAGTTAGCATGACACTTACTATGACTTAATGTTACACTAAAGTCTATTTTTAACAATTATACATGAAAAACTAAAGTCTAGAAATGTAATTACCTTTTATGGGCATGGAATTTTTATTCAATACCTTACGTTCCAAAAAGGATTTAAAGAGGTTTCCCAAAAACAATGAGGATTGTAGATGTGACATTCAGACCATTTTAACTTGAAGAATCATATGTTAATTGGTATTCTATGTATCTAAATGTTATTAACAAACTTACCCAATCAGTTGCTGTAGAATGCCTTACTAAATCCCCAAAGCTATAGACTTTAGCCTTTCTGTGAGGATTTACTATTTAACACTCATTTTTAAATAAATAAATTAATTAACAAGCAAAAATTCTTAATAATTTGACACATTTCCAGTTCCCACAACTAGAAACAAGTCATTTATGGAGGTAGGTAGGGGAAGATTTAAGGGTGATGGTAGCAAGAGAGATGTCAACCAAGACTCCGATATTTGGAGATGAGTCAGAGAACCAAAAATTTAACAAAGAACCACATTAACACCATAAAAAAGGATGAATTCGTGTCCTTTGCAGGGACATGGATGCAGCTGGAAACCATCATTCTCAGCAAACTATCGCATGTTCTCACTCATAGGTGGGAACTGAACAATGAGTCACTTGGACTCTGGAAGGGGAACATCACACATCGGGGCCTATTATGGGGAGGGGGAAGGGGGGAAGTGGGAGGGGGAGGGGGAGGGACTGCATTGGGAGTTATTCCTGATGTAAAGGACGAGTTGATGGGTGCTGACGAGTTGATGGGTGCAGCACACCAACATGGCACAAGTATACATATGTAACAAACCTGCACGTTATGCACATGTACCCTAGAACTTAAAGTATAATAATAAAAAATTTAAAAAAAAACACATCACCCTATGCATGCTCACAGAGATTAAATCATAATTAATCTGTGGCAAGCCTCTATTTAAGAAAGCACAAAGGTGTAAAAATACATTTGACATTGCTTCTCATCAAAAATGTTTCAAAAAAGTCTTGGAGTACCAAAGGGTTAGACATTAGTTACCTATAACATTGTGTTGTGGATTCCTCAATCGTGTTAAGTAAATTAGGTGCTGCAATAAAACATCTTTGTGACAATTAAAGGTCAACTCAGAATAGAATAATAAAATGACAGTGAGCATAAAAACGAATCATATAATCATCAATTATTTTTGCACATATATTCTGAGCACTTGACTTTAAGTGTAATTCCTTTGTCTTGATAGTCTTGTTAACGAATTATATAGGCTCTAATGAGCCTGGGTCCTGGTGAAAATAAAAGACTTAAGAAATACGTGGCTTATTCATTAACAGCATTTATCAACAGGCTTTTTGTTAGCTCCACTGAAAAGAGGACTTAAACTATTAGCTCTGAGAAGTGAAGTGTAAAGAAAAACACAGCTTAAGAATTCTGACCTTCCAAAATGTAGACATTTATCAGAGTATGCTCTTTAGCCCTTGATATCTTTCCACAGAAAGCAGGGGTTGATTAGGGACACAAATCAAAACTGAATTTGCTTATTGTGTGACTTGAAAGCACTAGCAATGAAATATGAAGGCTTGTTACAAAAAATGTATGTCACCAATTTATTCATCTTCTGTCATCTCAAAAGAAAAACAAATCTCTGAACGTTAAATTGTCCCATCATCAGATGATGGATTTGTAAATGCTGAGTTCCTGCTTTTCAGCAAGGAGGTAACTCTAATGAATCACTATTCATCAAGTGGCATTTCATAGAACGGTGATATTAGTTAGACAAATGTTCTGGGTAAGTCATGAGTTATGACTGATAAGTTATAAGATGTTGCTCAGTCATAGGCAAACATATTCAGGTTCTCAGAACCTCCTTCTGAGTTTAAAACATGAATTTGGGAGCTAAAATATTTGATGCTATTAGACATGTAAGGATACAGCTTCTCAGAAGAAGATGAGCAAACTTTGGGATATGAGATGTTGAGTGTTACAATCTTGGGGATGCCATTAGCTATGTAAGGATACAGCTCTTCAGAAGAAAATGAGCAAACTTTGGGATATGATGCTCTCTATAATGCAGCGTGTGTCCAAGTGTCACTGGGCCTTGGACACACACTCTGTGTTAAAGCACCGAAATTCCTTAAGCCTTGAATTTCATGTTTCACTCATAGCATAACATGGTATGATGCCTGTCTGCAAACTCTTTTGATACTCAATACTCCACTCTATAGTGTGCACCCCAGTAAAAATTCTTGTCTATATTTATGTACTTGTTTTCTTATTGGAGTTGATATACATCCTGATCTCTAAGGAGTGACACAGACAAAAAGATCTTCATGAATTCCTCACAGGCCATTGAATTCAACCCAGAACAGCAGAAAATTTCCATTGTTAGCTACTATTATGTGCTAGTAAAATTTCAGACCCTTTATTTAAATTATCTCATTTAATCCACTCAATAATTTTGAATGTAAAGTTTTACTAGTCTCCCTTCAAAAATAAGAAATGACTTTGAGAGGTTAAAAACACGTTATCTAAGCTGTCACAAGCATGTGTGATTAGGGATGTCCTTAGAACAGAAGCTTCGACCTTTTTGATTCCAAAACCAATGGTTTCTTAACCACTGTGGTATAATGTTCCTGACCCCGAGATGGCCTCAATCTCTCCTTGCAGCGATATCACTTCATTTGTGTAATGTTCCTTATTTCGTTGACCCTTAGTATTTCCACTGAAACTTATTATTCCCAAAGAGGTCATACTCTAAACTGGTATTTGTGCCAGCAGCATCCTGGCAAGTCTCAAGGGTGAACACAGTCAGCTGGTGGGCTGTGAGTACGGGAACATAAATACAACCCAGAAAAAAATCACATCTGATCCTTCTGCCTGCAAATGATAAATGGTACGTGGCAAACTCTCCAGAAGAGATGACTGTGTGTATAGCTAGCACTGTCTCCATGAGAAAACGTAGCTCTTCTATGAAGTAGCATGAAGAGCATTAATGCCTGTCAAATGGAAGTTGTGTTTTCTGTGATAGCTTGGACAACCACATACTTGCTGAACTGCTTTCGCGCTGAGTGGTGACAGCCAACATATCCCATGAGCAGGATGGCTCACTGCGAATGCTTGATCTATATCAATGGTTATTAGGCTACTCCGAAGGAAGGTAAGAGGAAGAATGTCTAGCTCTCAGATTGTCACATCCTGGGATGTGGTATCAAGGAAAGTGGGGATGTTCTTGAAATACTAAAGAATGTGATAAAATCCCTTGCTTGGAGGAGACTTTAAGTGAACATGGATAATTTACAGAAATAAAGATTACATAGTTGTTCAGGTCATTTTCTGTAAGAATTCATGCACATCTAGCCCCAAGTAAAATTATGAACTATGAACAGCCTATCTCATGTTTCTTAATGAATATTTTTCAATAATTATTATTCCTCTCATGACTTTGCATTTTCTTGTGATTTTAGAACTCATGGTTATATTCTGACCTCAGGAATTTGCTCTCTCCAAATAGTATGGTCTCATTCCTCATCTTTAAAACTTGTCAAAAGGCTGATTCAGTGTTGGTGTACTTGCAGCTAATATATAACAAATATAGTTTAGTATGGCTAAGGAGGCTACCCAGTCCAAAAGAAAAAAAAAGGTTTACATTTTAATTTGTGCTCACGTCTTAAGAGTGAATGTTATATGAATAAGACTTCCTTTTTCCTTAGCAGAGCCAAGTCACAGAGAGAGCTCTGTGAAGGGGGATATGTTCTACAGTCCTCAGATAAAAACACTCATTGTATTCACAGTGCAGATCTTCAGTGCCAGACTACTCAGACAGTCTGCTCATCTGGGTGCCCTTTCTAACACGCCTGTCCTAGTGTTTTAAAATCTAGTTACCAAAGCATGTAACCAGGTTACCTTTCCCACTGATTCTTCACTTCCAAATTGAGAAATACTTAAATGTAAAGATTTTTTAAATAGTATTTTTTGGAATACTATCGAAGAAAGATGTACATATGGTTGGATTTGGAAAAAGGAAGGACAAGAAAAACAAAATATGACCACCATATCAACAGGTGGAAGAGTAACAGATATGATAATGGTAACAATATCTACCTCCGTTCCGTATGGTACAGCTCATCACAAAGAAAAGTGACGAGGAAGGAAAAAGGAAGGTGAGAATATACAAATAATTTGGGTACACTGATAATTCAGTGAATGTGATTACAAATATTCACATGGAAGAAGCATGGTAGTTAGGAAGACACAAACACTTCTATTTCCATTTTTGTAAGGTAGAGGCTTGCATAATGACCTTACTAGCTTGTATAAACCCAGATTCTGAATGATCAGCCTGAAGCATGGCTCCAGATAAAACAGCCTGTGTTTAAGCTCATAAAAGTCAGAGGTATGGCCTCAGATTGAGACAATCCTAACGTCCATCAATCGATTCCACCTTCCATACACTCTACAGAACACCAAATGTCAGAAAGAACCCAGGAAAACTGTCATCAATCTTCTACATACTTCTGGTGCACTTGAATGTACCCTGTCATATAGACAAATTATCCAGATGTCAAGCTAATTTTTTCAGTTTCCACTGGAAAGCTTTGTGTTGCCTAGGTCAAGTCAATACTAAATTAATATTTTCCCTTTTCCCCCACTATTCTAGGGACCATATCTCTGAATTATTGTTATACAGCATGATCTGGAGAACATGGTTAATCTAATATTCCAGTTGACTGAATAATGCCTTTAATATATGCATCATACCGATTTTATAGTGTTATTTTTATTCATGTTTCTGGTCATATCTTGTTCATTTCTCCTTTTTCACAGAAAACTCCTTGAGACTACATTTAAGCACCCTGAAAGACTTCATGGTGTTCCTGATACTATATATTACATGATTAATAGATGCTTGTTGAGTGGATTAATCTACAACATGTGGGTGACCGGTATTCAAACAGCTACGTTATATAGACTAGAGACAGAACTGTGTCCCACATGAATGTGTCTTTCTTGATCATGCATAAGATATTTTAGCCTTATTACCTTATTATACTTGAAGGTCATCATTACAAATTGTAAAAGCTGCTATTTAAAGAGGTCTAGTTGATAAGATAGTAGATCATGTCATACCCTTGTGTAACACCCTTCCATGGTCACCACTGCTCTAAGGATAAAAGTCAAGTCCCACATACATCCTAAAATGATTTAGTTCTGGACCACCTCTCCATACCTGCAGCCTTGGCTCACACATTCTCTCTGTTCCGTGTACTTCAGTCATGTTTTTTTTTCTGTTTTTCACATCCTCAGAAACACAAAAATTCCTCCTACTGCAAGCCATTTGCCATGTTTAATCAGAATTCTCCAACTTATTCTCCTTCCCTAACCAGCCAATGTCCATTACTTCATTTTATCTTGACTCAAGCATCATTCTCTCAAAAGGGTCTTTTGAGACAACTTCTACCTTCAACATGAGTAAACTTCCTTAGTTACAGGCCCTCATAACACTTAGAACATGGATTGCAGTTTGTAATTAAGAATTCGTTCACGAGATCACTGAATAAAGTCAAATTCCTTCCACCAGACTCTGGACAGCAAAGAAGGATTCTCACTTAGTTTGCTCACCACGGGATCCCCAGTGCCTAGCACAGTGCATAGCAGAAAGGAGTCACTCAGTAAATATTTGTGAGTGAATAAACGAATGAATGTGTGATTTTTCTTCTGACTTATTCACAGATATTTTTCATTTGCAAGGTTATATATAAGGAGCTGTGAATATTTTAAACAGTGGGTAACTCATTAACTTAGACATTAATGAAAATCATTTGGGATTTTCATTATTCTAAACCCAATCACTCTGTTTCCTTAATCAAGTATACTGTCCATGGTAACAGTTAAATCCGGCAATAGCATGGGATTTGTCAGAGATTTTTGTCTACGTGAAAATTACTTCATACCCCTGGCTGAAACTGAACAAGAGAATTCAAAGCAACATGACCCCTTCTGAATTCAAGGAATCACTGAAAATGTCAATTACTGCTAGATAGATAGGCAGAAAAGAATACATTCTTGTCTGTACATCTTTTGTCCTGTAAGACGTATGCTCCTGTTCCATTTTCTGAACAGTCTAGTAAAATTTAATTTACTTTTTCAATTTGTCTCCAGCCAAGCTTCCTTCTGTCAGCTATGCAGACATTTCGGGGCTAGCCACGTAGAGTAATAGGAGAAGGACAATGAGAATTAAATTACCTGTACATTTGCGATCTGTGTCTTCTTTTTTTGACCCACTAATCGTCAACTTGCAGTTGAAGTTTTCCTCCCAGTATTCAGCAAACCATACATTTCTTCTGTTGTTTTCAAGTGTACGGGATGTAAAGTAGGCATCAAACCCTAAACAGAGTTAAATGAAAAGGTCAGTGCTTGCAGGGCACTGCTGGCATATTCAGAAATAAAAATAAAAGTGACTTTTTTTCTTTGTTTCAGTGAACTGGATCCTCTTGTGTGTCAACCAAAAAAAAAAAAAAATTTAACAGAAGGAGGAAAAATATTCTAATTGCATTAATCTATGACTAAATTCCTAGTTCAATCTGACAGGTAGGTAGTTACTAGCATAATTTCCATTTGTAGGTGAGAAAACAGAGAGTTATAAGAAATAGTAACATGCCTAAGGTCAACCATTATGCCACATTCTGCATCCCTAATTGTGTTAGCTCCTGATCCATGAATATTATTTTAAGAACCTCCTTTCACTTAGCAATATCCCATTATGTAATTGACTTTCTAGTCAAATTAGAAGGAAAAGTTTTTGAAGAGGTTATAGGTGAACTGACTCCAATATAAATCTCAATCCAATGTATACAGAATATCCAGATAAGCAGGAACGAGGAGGCCAGGGAACTCTCTAGCTTCCTCTTTAGGACAGTGTGACTTTAAATATTCGTATGGGGTCATAAGATCTTGCAAGAGTCAGAGTGGAAAAAGAGATTGGATTCAGTGTCCCTAGGCTCAAATCCCAAATCTATGAATCTCACTCAGTCATGGACCCATGAGCAGGTACACACTTAACCTATCCGATTTTCCTTCAATCCACTAGCAGCAATGAAGACTACACCATCTCCTTCCCCCACAGTATCTTGTTTGTGGCCATGGAAAAACTTTGGAAACTTACAAAGTTGAGTTCTATGATCAAGAACCATAGGGAAAAAAATGGACCTACTTTCAGAATACTTAAATTATTCAAAGTTTTCCCTTACCTGTAAGGCCATAAAAATGGAATAATCATTACAATTACAAAAATAAGAAGTATTTTATGTACATTTTCTCATAAAATGTCACATCAGCCAAAGGAAGTAGGTAGTCTCAGATCCATACTCTAAAGTTTAAAATGAAGGCTTAGAGAAGAATTTGGACCCACATCTGCCTAATTCCAGACCCTGGTTTCTGACACCCAAGCTATGGGGCAGTGAGTCTCACATTTTGGTGGGCATTGCAATCATTTGGAGAGCTGATAAAGAATACAGAGTTCAGCTCATTGAGGTAGGCAGTATCTGAGTCTTGTTATTTTTTTTTTTTTCAAGTTCCCCAGCAAATTCTCTTAGCCACCAATGGTCAACAACTACTGCTATGAAGCTCTTCCATGGCCCACTTACCAAGCCACTTCCTCTCTTTCTCTACTAGATGCCCCATCACCAACTTACTGTATCAGCTATTGATTCCACAGGGCAACTGGGTGGATTGACAGGTAGAAGAGCAAAAACAATCATGCATTCAGCTATTGGAATGGGTAAGTCAATCAAAACAGTAAAACCCACTACACAGTCTGACAGTCCTGAGCCAAAGCCACTTTCATAAAACGAAGCTCCTCTCAGACAATTCAAAGCAGCAGAAGCAGAGGTCAAATGGATACTATTCTATTTAGTTACTTCTTGCTGACTTGCCTCTTCTTAGCTGAGTCAGATTCTTCCAGGATCTAAGAGTCTGTTTATTCTTCTAGCTAGGGAAAAACATAAATTAAGTCTTGAAGTTTGCTTCTATTCAATTTTGCTCACAAAGAATAAAATTGTCCACGAGAGACTTAAGTTTTAAGAGAGATCTTGTTGTAGCCATGTATTTACAATGCCTTGGAATATACTTGGCAGCTCTCTGGGTTAGGCATACGCTATAGCTTTTCTTTATTAATGGCTATGGAGCTTCTGATACAGAATGGTTTAAAGTTTTCCCTCTGGCTGAAGTCACCAAGCCATCACTTTTGGTCTGTCATTATAGTTCCTGTAACCTAAAGATTCTACCTATCTTGTTTGAGGAATAGACTGTCCAATACAAGATATACAGTTACCAAGGTGGAGCAGAGGGAAAGTCAGGGGTAGAAGCAAAAATTAGAATAACTCTATTAATATTATTATGTGTGTGTGTGTGTGTGTGTGTGTGTGTGTCATAGTGAATTGAGATTTTCTTCCAAACTTTCTACTAGAGCCAAGAAGAAAAGTAATCTAGACATATATTCCATTACCATTAAATTGTCAGAGTATTTAAATGTAAACCAAGGCAACAAGACCAGAGTTTTAGGTCACTGGAAAGAGAATCAGAGTCATGTAAAAGGAGATCATTCTTTTATACGGGGCAGATGGTATTTTTATTATGAAATTGTTCCTTTTATTAGACAGATAAATTTAATTTCAAAAATTAATCTCCAGGTGCCTCTGAAGCAAATGCCCCATTGGTTACATGTTGAGCAATATTCCTGTAATCTTGAAAGTAAACTTAGAAAGAACAACATAGAGAAAATGTAATGGATTTTAGCTGGTGTTAAGACCATACCAGTCTGGTTCTTTCCTCTTTTAACAGGGTTGCTGCCCTCAAACACCCCTTGAAATCGGTGGTTGAGACAAGACAGTACAAAACAATAGAAACATAATTTATCCCAGGCATCGTGTTTGGTAAGTGACCTTTCCAGGTAAGACAGAGAGAAAAAGCTCTTGCAAGTGTGCGGTATGAAGGGAAGCCTATCAGAATGTCAAGAGGGGGTCAGACGACCCAGTTGCCTGCTCTGCCAGGGTAATGGGAGCTGACAGATATTGATGGCGCTTCCTGTGACATCAGAAAGTGACCAGGAGTCCTGACGGCTGCCTTCTCAACACTATTCATGTGTTGGAGATTAGAACATCCCTGTTAGCGTAGGTGCCAGGGGGTACCCAAGGCTTCATTTTACCAGCCTATAAACAGAGAGTCTGCTTTCTTCTTAGGAAGAATGGCCCAATGATTCAGAAAAATAAAGCTCCTACCACATCATAGGCATATGACACTAATAGAATCAGTGAATGAAGCAATTAATAAAAAGAACAAAAGGAAATGACAACGGGGGAGACAGAGGGAGAAAGAGAAAAGGAAAAGAGGTGATGCAGGGAAAGGGAGGGAAGGGGAGAGGAGGAGAGAGAAGAGAGAAGAAAGAGGCATTGATTAGGGTGAGAAACAGGGAATTCCCTGTTTCTGAGAGTGCAAATAAGTATAAAAATTTTGAAAAATAGGTCAGCATTATATATTAATATTATTAATATGTATTCTTAAAGACGAGCCATTCTACTGCTAGGTACATGCACTAGAAAGTTTACACACATGCACCACAATATACATTCAATAATGCGTAGCGTGGTAATATCTGTAATAACTAAATCCGAAACAACCCAAATGCCTATGAAATACACAGGAAAAAAAGTGCTGTTCACAAAAACACATATGAATCTCATAACAAATGTACAAACCAGGAATGAAAGAATGCATTCAGTATCATTTATGTCACATAAAGTTCAAAATTGGGCAAAAATAAGCTACATTGTTTAATGAGGCAGTCATATGTGGTTCAACTACAAAGAGAAACATTGAAACTATTACAGTAAAAGTAGGATATTCTAAAAAAAATAGATTATTTCTGGAGTTACAAGAGAGGAGACAGACACATGGTGGACAGAAACAGTGCTGGGGCATCTATCGTTCTGCTAGTATTCTTGACTGGGTGGTAACGTTATAACTATTTTTAAACCCGACATAGTTGTTTCATGCCCTTATATATTTCTATAACATAACCTGTGGCAGTGATTTAAATTTGGCTCTTAAAAAAAGTCCATGTCCTAACCCCCCAAACTTGTGAATATGACATTATTTGGAAAATATATTAATATTGTATAGCAATAAGTTACATCACAAATAAAATTAATGTAGGGATTTCTTGATGGGATGATCCTAGATTATTCATGAGGGCTGTAAATCCAATGACAAGAATCCTTACAAGATACATACAGAAGAGAGAGACACAGAATGTGAGAAGGAGATGTGAAGATGAACACAGATGGAGTATTGCAGCCACAAGCCCAGGAATGCTTGGAACCAGGAAACGCTACTCTGCCTAGAACCTTCAGAGGGTGGTGGCCCCAGTTGAAACTTTGACTTTGGATTTCTGGCCCCCAGAACCATAAGATAATACATTTCTGTTGTTTTAAAGAACCAAATTTGTAGTCATTTTTCATATTATCCTTAGGAAAGGAATACACCTTAGTAAATAAAATATCCTGTTGTGGTATACCTTACCAGCTTCTCTTTGGTCCAAATGATAACACTGTTCTCAGAGGTCACAAAGTGGTGGCTTACAGGGCATATTTAACATACAGACTTGTCTTGTCCTTTCTGTTTTGCCACAAAATGTGTGTGTGTGTGTGTGTGTGGTGATTTTATTTGTGTGTGTGTGTGTGTGTATATATATATATATACACACATACTTTTTTTTTTTTTTTTGAGGGTCTTTTTCTGTCCCCAGGCTGGAGTGCAATGGCTCAAACATGGCACACTGCAGCTTCAACCCGCCAGGCTCAAGTGATCCTCCCACCTCGGCCTCCCGGGTAGCCAGGACCACAAGTGGGCACCACCATGCCTGGATAATTTTTGTAATTTTTTTTTTGTAGATATAGGGTCTCACCATGTTTTGCAGGCTAGTTTCACATCCTTGGGCTCAAACGATCCACCTGCTTCAGCTTCCCACAGTATTGGGATTACAGGTGTGAGCCACCATGCCCAGCCCCAAAATATTTTTAAAACCAACTTTTTATTTTTTTTTATTTATTTTTTTTGAGACAGAGTTTCGCTCTTTTTGCCCAGGCTGGAGTGCAACGGCACGATCTCGACTCACCGCAACCTCCGCCTCCCAGGTTCAAGCAATTCTCCTGCCTCAGCCTCCCGAGTAGTTGGGATTACAGGCACGCACCACCACCCCGGCTAATTTTGTATTTTTAGTAGAGACGGGGTTTCTCCATGTTGGTCAGGCTGGTCTTGAACTGCCAACCTCGGCCTGAATCCACCTGCCTCGGCCTCCCAAAGTGCTGGGATTATAGGCATGAGCCACCGTGCCCAGCTAAAACCAACTTTAAAGCCAGAAGATTTTACTTCAAAATCCAGATTCCTAGTTTTGCCTATAAAGTTAGAAGATCTAGTAACACTGTCCCCCCAATAGTGTTCAAAAAATAGCTATTCCCTTTAGGTAGGCCTGAGCTCTTCTGCTTACACTATTTCCTCACCATCCGACTGCCTTTAACCTGGGCTACATTTCTCATTTTTGAGATGTACGTAGTTGTCAGGGTAGACACGAGCTTCCCACCACTGAGAAACACATCTCTCTAATGTTCCTTTGCTGCAATTTGAGTAATCTAAAAACTTCACTGAAATGAGAAATACTATTTCAGGCCCATAAGAATATATCCTTGAAAAAGCTACTAAAAACAGAGAAGTTGGCCAGGTGCGGTGGCTCATGCCTGTAATCCCAGCACTTTGGGAGGCTGAGGTGGGCAGATCACAAGGTCAGGAGATCGAGATCATCCTGGCCAACACGGTGAAACCCTGTCTCTACTAAAAATAGAAAAAATTAGCCAGGCATGGGGGCATGTGCCTGTAATCCCAGCTACTTGGGAGGCTGAGGAAGGAGAATTGCTTGAACCCAGGAGGCAGAGGTTGCAGTGAGCCGAGATCCTGCCATTGCACTCCAGCCTGGGCAACAGAGCAAAACTCTATCTTAATACAAACAAAAAAACAGAACAAAACAAACAAACGAAAGCAGAGAACTTAGGAAAGTAGCAGGATATTCTCTCTCTTTTTTGAGGGGAGGTGCGGTTAGCTATTTAATTTTGCACTTTTCCACTGTGTCTCTAAGTGGTTATTGTTGGTGTATATAAATAGAGATGATCTCTCTGTGTAAATTTTGAGAAACTTAGACTGGTTAGCCCAATATCTATCCAAGAACAAGTGATACCTTTCCATTTATCAGGGCTTTTGTCTTTCAGGAAAAGTTGAAGGTTTCACATACGTCAATTCCCTTCAAGTTAATTTATAGATTTTATGTGATCTCAATAAAAATACAAACTTTTCTTGCCTAGAGATAGACAAGTTGCTTTTAAAGTTCATATGGAAAAATATCAGAACCAAGAGAATGCTGAAAAAGAAAAGCAAGTAGTTTGGGGGAAGGAAGTGAAAAAAAGGAGAGCAAGCGCCAGATGATTTTAAATTCATATTTAAATTCACTATTATTGAAAAAGAGTAGTCCTGGCACATAAAGAGATCAATTTATCATTGGAACAGAACAGAAAGTCCAGAACTAGACCCAATTACACATGGGAATTTAATGTAGTGCAGAGTAAAGGTAGTATTTCAAATAATTAGCGAAACAATGAGCTTTTAATAATCGTCTAATAAACAGCAACCAGTTGGATATTTAGAAAATGATCAAGTTGAATCTTAGCTAGGAATTTAACATATAATCCCACAAGAAATATGAGGAAGCATTGCATGGATTCAACCACAGCAAGCGCATTTGGATTTTCTCTCTGCAAAATGGGGAGTTTTGTATGATTGTAGAAATCGGCTGTTCTGCACCCTTGACTCTATGCCATGTGCTGTGTTCTCAGGACATGTTCCGCAGGTAGCCCCGCTAGCATTTGTGCAGTGTTACAGGTGTTAGTTTTTTGTCTGCCTCTCTTGAGAATCTTTGAGGTCCTGGAGGCCAGAGACTGTGTGTCACTCAGCTCTCCTTCCCCATTCCAGTTCCTATCAATATTAACTGATGTAAATGGAAGTTAAAGACATGTAAATCAGCTTGGCTAGAAGATCATTACTGATCTAATGAGAGGAGTCTAGGCTCTCAGATGCACTCACAAATTATTTGGTGTGTCTGTTGATGAGAGAGGTGGAAACCAGCCATTATTTTTGAGAAAACAAATAAGAATTATTGCAACAAAAATTATTCCACAAAGAACAAAAATCTCACGGGAAGTGTTTATGGATGAGGTACAGGAAATAATGTCTGCAATGTTATTGCACAAAATGTCTCCAAAGGGCTGTTGCATATTATATAATATCAGAGTGCCTGTCATTTTTTATTCCTTTAAACTGCTTGGGAAACAGAAGGATATTTATGTAATCTGAATATACTTATATGGGAATAAATATAGATATAAACAATACCTATTAAATTGATAGTTTAATGGCTAAAAGCAGATTCTGAAACTAGAATTCTAGGGTTCACTTCCGAGCTTCGACACTTGCTAGCTAGATGGCCTTGAGCAAATGGGCTAAGCAGTCTAAGTTCCTCAGTTGATAAAATGGGGATGATGATAATATAGACTTCATAGGATTGTTGTACCTATTGGATGTGCTAATAATATATGTAGTTTTTAGAGCAGTGTCTAGCATGTAAGTGTGTAAATGTAAGCTAACTTAATAGAAAATTATCTCAGGCACACACGTAAGGTGAGGAAAAAAGAGAGAGAGAACAATAACAAAAAATTTAAGAAACTTTGTACTTTAACACTAGGAACTATGCATGAAATATTCAGCTCTTAAAAGCCTCACTTTGCAGTCAGATAGACCTGAATTTGAATCCTGCCTCTGCCAACTACTGGCTATCTAATTTCACTTGTCTTATGCTAAGTCTATCACTTACATTTCTGCCACTTTTGTTTTGCTATCAAACTGTACATTTTAATTTGCTTATCATTTCATTCATTCATCCATTTCTTCACATATTCCAAATAAGACTTAAAGTGGCACCTACTTTTCCTCATCTATAAATTAAGGACAATAGTACCCACCTTACAGATGATTTTTAAAATTTTCAATATGAAGGATAAAACAACATTTTTGAAATTGTTCAGTAAATGCAGGTTGCTTTCCTTTTGTTAAGGTAAGCAGTTTTAATATCAGTTCCAGGCACTGTAAAGTAACAACCCTCTACACTTGAAAGCCTCTTATCATTTTCCTATGCTATGTGCAGTCATGTGAGCTTAATGGCCCACATATATATTGTTTTGAGGCTGCTCAGGATGCACAAAGTCAGTAGAGATGAAAAATAAAATGATCATCCCTCTAGTGGATGATTTAGGAGGTGAGACTTGAAGAGGCGTCCAGCTGGAGGCCACAGGCTGCTTCCACAGGGTGTAGAATGGGTGATAAATAAGCACACGATGGAGTCTCCTGCTATTCTTCTTTCTACCCCACCTCATGGCAATGCCAACTTGAACCCCTGCCTTAATGGTTAAATGATTTGTGCAGAAATGTGGTAAGGGTTTTACTCAAGAGCACTGATCCCTCACAGGTATTACAACATTACTTCCTGGCTTGAGTTTTTATTGTTGTCGGTATAATTTCTTGCCTTTCTAATCTCTTACCTTTGTACCCTTCCTCCTTCCATACTATGTTGTTTTAATGACATCCCATATTTTCATATATTTTTCCCTCTAATAACAATGAGTGTTAATTGTCACATTAAATTGTGCAATCTTGACTGCAATACATATTGGCACTTGCCAAAATATATCCAAAGTCATAAAAAAGGTGCAAACTTTTTGATCTAGCAATATGTTTCAAGATATTTATCCTAATGGAAAAAAGATATGCATTTTTGAAAAGGCATTTGAAGTACTAGGTGATTTTAAAAATCATTAATTTTACCAGATATGGGAATAGCATGGTGATGTAAAGAATAGGTTCCCATCAGTTAGAGATACATTCCAAAATATTTTAGTTAAGAAGACATAATGTCTCAGATTTGATCTAAAATGCCCCATCACAACAAAAATTCAGGAGAGAAAGTTAAAGCCTGATAGCAAAATATTGATAATGCTTGAAACTGGGTTTTCAATTCACATGAGTTGATTATATGATTCTATTTTTATGTATGTTTAGTAATTTTTATGATATATTCTTTTAAAAGTAGTTATAAGGATAATCATTTGAGCACTTTTTAGAACAATGAAAATGTAAAACCACTGCAAATGTCCCCAAAACACAAGATTAAATACACGTTTTGAGGTAGTATGCAGCCATTAGACTACAGAAAGTTTTCAAAAGTGTATGCTAGGAGCCAAAATAATTTATGTTTGTATGTTATATTTTAAAAATTAAAAATAATTTGATAGTATGACTATTACATATAATATTACATATATAATATTCATTACATTATCTAATACCAAAGTCAATAGTAACAATGAATGTCAATAATGTCAATATGTCAATAGTAATAACCCACTGTTGACATATTAGATGATGTGATAACCTACTGTTGATACTAGATAATGTGATGAACAAATGATGAGTGATATTTTATTTTTAGTTCCTTCATGTTTTTTATTTCCTTATATATCTATAAAGCAAAACACAGACACATGCAACATAAAACAAAAAATATGTATATGAAATATATATCTCTCCAAAATAAGTGCCCATTTGATACAATATTCAGTCTTTTGCAAATAGTAAAATTTTGTAGAAGAGCCATTATTCTCCAAGATAAGTTAATTCCTATTTCTAAACAAATCTAATTTTTACAAATGTAATCTATCAGGCGTGTCCTCAGAATGCTACAGGGTACAGCCCATTTGAGCTCCTGTATGGACGCTCCTTTTTATTAGGCCCCAGTCTCATTCCAGACAACAGACCAACTTGGACTGTGCCCCCCAAACACTTGTCATCCCTACTCTCTTCTGTCTAGTCATACTCCTATTCGCTGTTCTCAACTACTCATAAATGCCCTGCTGTTGTTTACACTGCCAGTTTACACTGTTTCTCCAAGCCATCACAGCTGATATCTCCTGGGCTATCCCCAAACCACCACTCTTAACTCCCTCTTAGAGTGGATAGATGATCTTTGCTGGCAGGGCACCCTCCAATACTTGTACCCTGATGAAGTTCTATTCTTTACTTTTATACTCACTCTTATTCTCATTCCCATTCTTATGCTACTCTCTACCTCTCCCCAGTTATCTCTGCCACACTATCAACCTTACTCACTCTCTCCTAGCCGTTTCTAAGCCCTCCTTAGTGAACAATTGCTGGCTTTGTATTTCCCTTTCTTCCTGTGCCTGAGCAGCTGTCCCCGCCTTACATACAGACTGGGCAACATCTCCTGTCTCCTTACACCTCCGAACTTCCTTTAACAGCCTTCACCTTTACCCTCCTGAAGACCTTCTTTACTTTCTAGACAGGTCCAGAAAGACCTCCCCAGGCATTTCATATCAGCAAGCTGCCACCCTTCTCCACACTTACTTAAAAAACCTTTCTCCTTATATCAACTCTACTCCCCCCATAGTTGGATCCCTCACAACACAAACTACTATTCCTGTGGCCACTCCTTTATGTATCTCTTGGCAAAGACTCACTGGAATTCCCCTAGGTAACCTTTCACCTTCTTGATGTTCCTTCACTCTTCATCTCCAAAGCCCAACTATACACATCACTGAAACAATTGGAGACTTCCAGCTCCGTATTACAGATAAGCCCTTTATCAATACAGGCAAACTTAAAAACGTTAGAATTATTGCTTAGGAAGACACTTACCCTGTATTTCACTCCATCCTTGGCTACTTTCCCCTTGCTCGTCAGACTCTCCTCCCAGGCCCTCTTCTTGTTTACTTATACCCAGCCCCGTAAATAACACTGAAAGGTTGCTTGTACTCACTCAACATTTTCTCATACACCATGAAAACTGAACCTCCCCCTCTGCGCGGTTACCCCATCAGTCCCCATTACAACCTCTGACGGCTGCTGCCCTAGCTGGATCCCTAGGAGTCTAGGTACAGGACACCCCTTTCAGCACTCTTTCTCATCTTTTTACTTTGCATTTCCAGTTGTGTCTTGCACAAGGTCTATTCTTCCTCTGTGGATCCTCTACCTACGTGTGTCTACCTGCTAATTGGACAGGCACATGCACACTAGTTTTCCTTACTCCCAAAATTCAATTTGCAAATGGGACCGAAGAGCTTCCTGTTCCCCTCATGACACTGACACAACAAAAAAAGTTATTCCACTAATTCACTTGCTTGTCAGTTTAGGACTTTCTGCCTCCACTATTGCTCTCCGTACAGGAATAGCAGGCATTTCAACCTCTGTCACGACCTTCCATAACCTCTCTAATGACTTCTCTGCTAGCATCACAGACATATCACAAACTTTATCTGTCCTCCAGGCCCAAGTTGACTCTTTAGCTACAGTTGTCCTCCAAAACCGCCAAGGCCTTGAGTTACTCACTGCTGGAAAAGGAGGACTCTGTATATTTTTAAATGAAGAGCGTTATTTTTACCTAAATCAATCTGGCCTGGTGTATGACAACATAAAAAAACTCAAGGATAGAGCCCCAAAACTCACCAACCAAGCAAATAATTATGCTGAATCCCCTTGGGAACTCTTTAATTGGCTGTCCTGGGTCCTCCCAATTCTTAGTCCTTTAATACCTGTTTTTCTCCTTCTCTTATTTGGATCTTGGGTCTTCTGTTTCGTTTCTCAATTCATCCAAAACCGTATCCAGGCCATCACCAATCATTCTATGTGACAAATGCTCCTTCTAACAGCCCCACAGTATCACCCCTTACCCCAAAATCTTCCTTCAGCTTCATCTCTCCCACTCTAGGTTTCCACGCTGCCCCAATCCTGCTCGAAGCAGCCCTGAGAAACATCGTCCATGAACAATCCATGCCACTCCCCAAAAAGTTTCGCTGCCCCAAAACTTCAATACTAAATTATGTTGTTTTTCTTATTAATAAAAGAAGGCAGGGATGTCAGGCCTCTGAGCCCAAGCTAAGCCATCATATCCCCTGTGACCTGCATGTATACATCCAGATGGCCTGAAGCAAGTGAAGAATCACAAAAGAAGTGAAAATGGCTGATTCCTGCCGTAACTGATGACATTCCACCGTTGTGATTTGTTCCTACCCCACCTTACCTGAGCGATTAACCTTGTGAAATTCCTTCTCCTGGCTCAGAAGCTCCCCCACTGAGCACCTTGTGACTCCCCACCCCTGCCGGCAAGAGAACAACCCCCTTTGACTGTAATCCACTCTCCACCCAAATCCTTTAAAATGGCCACCCCTATCTCCTTTTGCAGACTCTCTTTTCAAACTCAGCCCGCCTGCACCCAGGTGATTAAAAAGCTTTATTGCTCACACAAAGTCTGTTTGGTGGTCTTTTCACATGGACGTGCATGAAAGGTATAGTAAATATACTCATGTCACCACCCCCTACATCTACAACCATAGCAGACATCAATAATCAATTTTGAATCTTCCCAATACAAAGAAATGATACATGTTTGAGTTGATGAATATGCTAATTACTGATTGATCACTAAATATAATGTGTACCAAAATATCACTATGTACCCCAAAATATGTACAAGTATTATGTGTCAATTATACAAATAAATAATAAAATAACAATCAATCATGATAATCAGTCTTAACAAACCTGGTCTTCAGCCTCTTTCTAGCTTAGTGTCTTAAAAAGCTAATATTCTTCTGACTTTTTAAAATATACTACTTATATACTATCCTTGATATGACATATTTTCAAGAAATTATTCCTGAAAATTTACTATATATAAAGTGGTATTTTCAGATCGAAACATTTAAATTAATTAATGGCAACACAATCTCCTACTGTGTAGGTGACTACTATGCCCAGAGCTTTGGTCTAAATGCTTCGCATGGATTTTAGCTATTGAACATAAATGTACCATTCTCTGGCTCTCATAGAAGTTCCAGTTCAATGTGCTCTCTTGGAAGACACCAAAGAAAAACACATGGTGCTTTAGCTTGATATCATATGTTCAGTATCTTCATAAAAGAAATATGGTAGGTGTTAGAGATTATCTAGAGATTGTCTATCAAGAAAACCAAGACCAACAGCGTGTGTTGCGAACATTTTTTATTGATTATATATAGAGTGTCTTTGGCTTAATCTTGTTTGCATTAATTTTTTGTTTTATGTAGGACTCAAAAGAGTTCAGAACTTTCTATGATCTCCAACTGGGCCAACAAGAGGCTTCCTGGTGGAAGAGATGGACAAGATCTTAAAGGGAGAGTATCTGGAACAAACAGTTATTTCTCTATGCTAAATTCCACGGAGCACACATCTTGGTATTGTACTCCTGCTGCCAACAATGGTTGAAAACTTACCATAGGATTGGTAGATTCCAAGGCACTATATTTTTTAAATACTTTTTATAAAAGCCACGCCTCAAAGGATCAGTCATCCACCAGAATTTCTTTTCTCTGTGCCCTGAACTCCAATGCCTCATCTTAATTTATATTTCTTTCTCAACTTCCAGGAAGAAGCCTGATGCTTAGTTCCCAGAAAGGCTGTCAGCCTAATTAACTAGTTGGAGAAAATCATGGGAAATCTAAACCAATAACCAAGAATCTACCAGAGAATTCCCAAGTGAGATCTGCCTTTCTTAGAAGACAGCGTTTAGATTACAAGAGGAGTGCTTGCCAAGACCTGATGCCTACCTACAAATGCTCCCCTCCAGGAGAGTGCTATAACAATCCACAACTACTGATTTGTATAGAGCCCCTCTTTCTAGGAACTTATCCCTGACATAGAGGAAGTATATGCAGAATACTTATGTCCACAACAGTTATACACTCTGGTCTACACACTGGAATTAGGTATAGAATTTTTTAAATTACTTTTGCTTGGACTCCAAACCAGACCAGCTAAATCAAAGATTCTACTGCTGGGCCTGAGCATCCATGATTTTAGCTTCCCAGGCGATTCAGACACGCTGTTAGTGTTAAGAATATCTACTGTATATGATTATGCAATTTCATCACTCATATATCCATTTTACACACAGCCTTGGAAGAGCCATCTGAGGAGTACCAGAAACATGAGAGACAAGGTCCCCTTAATTTGAGCATATCTATCTATCTATCTATCTATCTACACACACACACATATTCTTATATATATACACATATATTCACATATACACACATATGTATATCTTATATATATCCATATATAACACACATATGTTCTCATCTATGCATTCTTATATGTGTGTATATATGTAAAAATGTGTGTGTGTGTCTATATCAGAATTACTCAGATAATAACACATGTTCAGATGTCTTTGAAAACATTAAATAATGGACATATATTTGCCATATATGACATATATTTGCCATATCTTGTTGCCATTCTTTGAATATCACCATTTATTATATGAAAGCTTTCCAAGATTTAATGAGTAATATTCTGCTATATAGAGATTATATATATGATTATTTCAGCTTGATGTCATCCTAATGAATGTAGGGTGAAATTTATGTTTCCATAGATTGTGGATATTGTGTCTATTACAATACATACAATTATACATTTGTAATATATAATTTTTTTAGAAATGTCTAAGGAGGAATATTTTTAGGAATTATAGTAAATTATCATAATCACTTTCATGTGTATATAACTGTCCAAGAATCATAATCTTACAGAATAATGTATTTAATGCATATAAATTATCAATCAATTCAGCAAATGGGACCTACCCATTTTTCCAGGCAATGACAGAAAGAAAGCCAGACAAACTTGTCAGAGAATTATTCTGCATCGTGGAAGCTTCACATTTTATTTTTAATAACTATAGAAGGACCATGTTGCCTGGTTACCGTCTTCATTTTGTACTCTGATCTAAAAATGTCTCAGCAGCCAGAAGTTTTCAGTGAGCTCGACATCTAAACTTATATAATCAAACATCTATAACAATTCAGAAGGAATTTTATCAAAATGATATTTCATTTTCTTCCTAATCACAGATTCAGCTACCACCTAATGATTGAGGGGAAAATAAAGCAAGTTTTTGAAGGAAAGACGTTTCCTATGCAGGTCTGAGAGGGGAAAAAGAATCTTAAAAAAAAAAAAAAAAAAAAAAAGGAAAACAAAACTCAAAGAAAATGACACCAGTGTCCCAAATGCGTGACCACTTAGTATTTGAATTCCCATGAAAATATAAATCAAAAGAAGAAATGTTTCGGACACCTAGAAAAACTTCATGTTTACAATATTTTACAATTTCACGTCAAAGGTCACTTTTATTTGCAGGTATTTTCAGGTTTGAGAAGAACTGTCCAACATTCTAAAACATGCTATTTTGGTGTATGTTATTTCTCCATGTCTTTCTGGCATATTGATTAAGACATCATATTTGCAGAAGTGTAAAAATGAGAATAGATGGCTCATGTAAATATCTTCATGCAGGATCAAGTTCAAGCAGCAAACTCAGATTATATTCATTCTCTCACTACCTGAGTTACTAAGACATTTCTGAGAGGGAGACATTGCATTAGGTGCAATAATAGGAAAGGTGAATTGCCTTCACCTCTGACCTCTTACACTTTTAGACAATACATCTTGTTTTCTAGGAAATCACTTACACGTTTATAGGTTTGTAATGGGTATCAACTGACCGGGTTGGGAGTGAGCACCTAACCTTATCTGTGCCAACAGATTCTTTTCCTTGGTAACCTAAAACTGGAAATAGTGAATTCCTATCAACCAGTACTGCTCACTTTAATAGAAGAATTATTAAACTCAGGAGTTGCTGATAGCAGCCACATCGACTGAGAAGTAGAAAAACTCAGTTTGCATGGAGAGATGAGTCAATTAGAGTCCTAGAATGAAAAGACATGGAGGGAGAAAAGAGTCTTACATTTTTAACAATGTTCAAGTACCTGGTTCCAATCTGTTTCTAAGGCCCTGACATATTCCTTGCTTTTGGATTCTATAAGACATCCACTTATTCTTATAATAAATCAACACCCCTCCATTTTTACCTTAGGCAAATCCCAATTTTTGTCTGTCATTGGCAACTGTAAGGGTCATAACTAATGCTGATGTGGGGATGAGTCAGATATGGATCCTGCTCTCAGGGAGATGACCAAGAAGTAGGACATACACATATACTTTTAACAGAGAAGGAAGAGATTCAGGAGTTATAGAGATGCAATGATGGAAGTTTCATATTAAGAAGCAAACATTCCTGACTCTGAATAAGGTGAGTTCAGAAAGCTTTTGGAGGCAGTGATATTCAGTATATTTGGAAATGTTTAAAATGATGACTAATGCTTTTTTTTTTTCTTTCAAAGTTTTTTTCTAGGTAATTGGTGTTGCAGAAATATAACTTCAATCTGCTGCCAGATTGGTTCAGACACAGAAATCCTTGCTTTTATCTCAATGGAGAGTGTTATTAGTAGGAGTGCTTCATGCTCTGTATTTTAGAGAGAGCAATGGGACGGACTTGGAATGCAAGCCATATGGCAACATCATAAATATGGTCTTGCCTCGGACATGATGTTTCCAATAACAAAAAGCGATCAACACTGTCTGTACTATAGCCCTACTGACAACTTTCTGTTCCTCTAAGGAGCAGGCAGCGCACGGAGTGCCAGATGAGAGTTTTATGACAGTTACTGGCAGGGTCTGTGCTTGCTACCTGGGTTAGCAACAGTGTAGAAAGAAAATGCAGTCTCATTTTAGTCACCAGGGATTACTTCTTTGTCACACACATTTAGAGTGTGTCTTGGATGAAATCAGAAAATGGTACAATACAGCAATTAATTATAGCAGAAATTAATTAAAGCAAAAGGCTCCATGGTAGAGAGATTCTGAAAGTATATAATACACAACTTCTGCTCCAAGACACTTTCAGTGTTTGAGGTTAGATAAGAAAAACAAAAACAATATCAATGATTCTGGCTAATGCTTACTAAAAAAAAAAAATTAAATGATTATACTGGGTTAAGAATGATATGTTATTTCAATTCTCACAAACATCCTAGGAGTTGACCATTATTATTATCCACATTTGGTGAACGTGCACACTGAAGCTCATATAGAATAAGTAATTTGCCCAAGGGCTCATAGCTAAAAAGCAGAATCTGAACACAGTGTACCTGATTCCAAATGGTAAACCACAATGCAAGAAGAAATAACAAAGCCATTTAAAAATTCAAAGGTAGCCTATGAATGTTACAGGATTTCAGGGATGAAGAAAAATACCAGGATAGAATGATATGCATTTATGCCATTGAAGGGTTGTGATTTGAGTTCAGCCTAGAAAATGCAGAGTTCATACAGATAGGAAGGATTGGAGAGAGTGGAGCATGATAGCAAGCACAAAGGGTGAGGTGGTTGTATCACTTGTGTTTCCAGGTGATGAACAGACTGATTTGACTACAATGGGTGTTTGATTTCTGAACTCACCTTCTGTTTGATACAGAACATCTTTATGCAAAGGTATAATGGAACCAGATTATAGAGGGTCTGCAGTATAGAGAGTCAGGATGTTATCTAACAGGCATTGTGAAATAATTGAGGGTTGGTTCTTAGAATGGATACTGTGATAATAGCTGCATTTGAGGAAGAATATACTAGCAAGACTGGGAGGAAGGTTCCTATTTGTTGAGTGACATTGCTATAGAAGTGTTTATGAATGAAGCTTTTCATAATCCTTACAACACTTGGAAATGTAGAACTACCATGTCCATGCTTAGATGAAGGAGCTAAGGTTCTGTCAGGGAAGATGCCTGTCTCAAGTTCACCAGATGGAAAAGATGGACACAATATTTTGTCCTAGTCTGTTTACTTCAAAGCCCACACTCTTAACAATTCAATGTGAAAAACAAAAGCAGTAAACAGATGTTGCAAATATTGAGCCTTAACTATTTCTAGGTTCTAAGTAATCTGCATGCAATAACTTATGTAAACCTTCTAATACCCCTGAGATAGGTACTTGTCTTTGTGCGTTTTTGTGTTGCTATAAACGAACACCTGAGGATGCGTAAGTTATAAAGAAAAGAGGTGAGCTGGGCGCGGTGGCTCACGCCTGTAATCCCAGCACTTCGGGAGGCCGAGGCGGGCAGATCATGAGGTCAAGAGATTGAGACCATCCCTGGCTAACATGGTGAAACCCTGTCTCTACTAAAACAAACAAACAAACAAAAAAATTAGCCGGGCATGGTAGCAGGCACCTGTAGTCCCAGCTACTCGGGAGACTGAGGCAGGAGAATGGTGTGAACCCGGGAGGCAGAGCTTGCAGTAAGCAGAGATTGCCATCACTGCACTCCAGCCTGGGTGACAGAGAGAGACTCCATCTCAAAAAATAAATAAATAAATAAATAATAAAAATAAATAGAAAATAATAAAGGTTTATTTGGCTCATGGTTCTTCAGCCTGTACAAAAAGCATGGCTCACACCATTTACTACTGGTGATGGCTTCAGTCTGCTTCTACTCACAGCAGGAAGGGAGGCGAAGCTGGTATGCAGAGATCACATGGTGAGAGCAAGTTGAGGGGAGGGGCAGTGGAAGGTGCCTGGCTCTTTTTAACAACCAGCTCTTGTGAGAATTCTGAGGCAACTAATGGAGCAAGAATTCATTCATTACAGTAAGAACGATACTAAGCCACTCATGGGGGACCTGCCCCTGTGACCTAAACACCTCCCATTAGGCCCCATCTCCAACACTGAGGATCAAATTTCAACATGAGACTTGGTGGAGCCAAACAAACCATATCCAAACCATAGCAATACTATCTTATCCCCATTTCACAGATGAGAAAAATGAGGCAGAAACAGCATGGGTCATTTGCTCATTACCAGAGGAAATGATATTTCGTTCAGATCTTTGGCTCCAGAGCCTGGGCTCATGGTTCTGCTGTGAGGCCCTCAATTATAGCAGCAGTTGACAAAGTAGTAGTAAGTGTGACATCTACAGTCTAGTTGAAAGTTTTACAGAACAGACCAAAAACGAGAACCTTGATAAAGAAAAAAAGTAAGATGGGGTGATTGGATCTAGAGCTTAGAGAATAATGTAGAGGGTAGATTCTAGAAAAAGTTGAGGACATTTATTATTATTATTATTATTATTATTATTATTAGTTGTTTAAATAGGAAGATGTGTGATTTCCACCTCACTAAGCTTACGTGGAAGGTGGAGCATGAAGGAAAATGCTCTGAAGGGTAAAGCTGTAGATTCAGAAGTCAAGCAAATGCCTATGATGCTGGGTATTAAAAGGATGAAAACATCAATGGAAAATGTATAAAGAAAGAATGGTGTGTGAAAGGAAGAGCTATTGAGAAATGACCACATTTGAGGATGTCAAAGACAAACAAAGGAGCCATTAATGGAGACAGAAAGGAATTGTCAGAGAAGTAGAAAGGGTAGAGGATACAGAATTTTAGAATCTCAGAACTTAGTAACAACCAGGGTTGGCTTCATGGTCACAGGACCTGAGCACTCACACAGGGCCCCAAGTTCAGAAAATTCCCTGGATGTAGGTTTAAGGCTTTTATGTCACTCTTGAAACTCTTATTAATTTTTGAACAAATCAAATACCCTCATGCTTTTCTCTTGCACTGGTCCCCCCGACACAAAAACAAGTGTGTATATATACACACATATACATAAGAGTGTGTGTGTGTGTGTGTGTGTATATATGTGTATAGCCAGTCCTGGCAAGATTTGGGAGTCACCTTTTTTCCAATTGTCTTTAAATTTTTTCCATACATAGCCTACCAAATTTCTCTGTATGTGTATCTAGTACAAGAAACTTGCCATATCTTAGGGATAGCCCATTGCATTATCAGATCTAAACTTTAGGAAGCTCTTTCTATAGTAAGCTAAGATTTGTTTCTCTGTAATTTCTGTGCATTCATCCTGGTTCCCCTCTTGATGATAAAAAAGAGCTAAGTATAATTGTACTGCTATGTTCTCTACAACTTCCATAAATTATCTGATTTCAAACCTTTCATTCCATGGAACTGATAAACTCTTCACTGCCAACTGCCAAAAATGTGGTTAGCACATAGTAGGCAGTCAGTAAATACTGATGTGTTGAAGCAATTCTGAACCATATTTCCTAAGTTCTTTCTCACTTTCAGAAAAGACATTTTAAAATTTATTTATAGTCTAAGTCCCTCAACTCAATAATTCTATGTAGTCATTTTTAAAGTCATTCCCACATGGCAACCATGAAAACTTTTAGAAGTTATGCCTACACTGAACCTTCTTTCTTTTCATCTTTTCCTAAAATTGTAAGTTTTCTTTGTGCGGGGGGTTGTTTTTGGTTTATATCACATGGGTCAATTGTAACTCGGGTGCATCCACGTTTTGGCTCCCTTTAAAGCAGTGTTTCTCGACCTCAGCACTATTAACATTGTGGCCAGAAAGCTATGTTCTGGGGATGCATTAAGGATGCTTAGCAGCATTGCTGGCCTCCACCCACAAAATTCCCTAACTGTACCACCACTGGCCCCCAAGTTTTGACAATGAAAAAATATCTTCATACATTGCCAAGTGCCTACATAGAGGAAAATCTCCCTTAAGTGAGAACAACTGATTTAATGTTTTTAAATCTTTAATTATTATGAGTGCATAATAGTTGAATATATTTATGGGGTACATGTGATGTGATATGGGCATGCAATATGTAATGATCAAATTAGGGTAATTGGAATGTCCATTATTTTAAGCATTTATCATTTTTGGTGCATATTAGGAACACTCAAATTCTACTGTTTTAGTTATTTCAAAATATACAACAAATTATTAACTATGGTCACTGTATTATGCTACTGAATATTAGGTCTTATTCATTTTATTTGTATTTTTATACCCATAATGATCCCCACTTCATCTCCCCCTCCCCACTATCCTTCTCATCCTCTAGTAAAGCAACTCTACATAATGGCTTTAAGTCAAGGGATGATGTTTCCTTTACTGAATTATAGAACTTTCCTCTAATGGTGAAAAATTAATGCAAAAATTCATGTATATTGTATGACACAGTATTAAGATGTCTGGATGACGAGTCACCAAAATTTCAATATGATAAACTTCCCCGGGGGATAAGTTTGTTTCTTATCTTGTTTTGTTTACTTAGTTACTCATTCACACTTTTCCAACTCTTTCCATTATCAACAATCAGAATGAATACTTTTTATAATCAGAGTAAAATGGTGCTTTCATTCTGAAATCAAACAATGCACATGTGAGTGGTAAGGAAATGGAACCCATGGGCATGGACACATTCAAGAAAGATTCACAAGAAAGGCTCTTAGGGTACTTTTGTTTTCTTCCTCAAAAACCCATATCTTATAATTTATAGGAAAGGAGAATAATATTAGATGCCATAAAGTTCTTCTATTTTATGATAAAAAACTATTTTAATACATCACATAAGCTAGAGGTAGAACTTTAAAATGAAATGGCTAAAACCAAGCACAGTTATTCCTAAGGAAGAATAATGATGGCACCACTTGCATCAGATAACACGCACAAAGAGGGTTTATGCATTCCTCATGAAACAGACCACCAGACTGAGCTCATTATATACTCCCAGCTACCCATCCATCCCAAATGAAATTTTTAAATAACTATTATTTCCAGTCTTAATGATACAAAGAAGAGAAAAATTGCATGAAATACTATTCATGCACATCCCAAAGCTTCCTATAGGCATTCATACTAAAATAATAGCAATAAAAATATAAAATATGGGCGAATCACAATGTTTCCAACATATGTTAATTTAAGATGCAGAAGATGAAAACTTACTGAATTTTAGGGTAGGCTAACTGGAGAGGATTTAACAGATGTCTTTTTTAGTTTGTAAAGTATTTCTTAAAAAGGAAGTAAAAATAAAACAGCAAGGGAGTTAAAGGGACACTTTTTTTTTTTTTTTTTTTTGCTACCTCAGAAATCTCTCTTCAGATTCACCTTTTTAGTGTGTGTAGTTACACTTTCACTTTATTTATTACAGCCTGAAAATATAGGTCATGTTAAACCCAACATGTCATTATGAGGATTTTTTAAAGGTTCTTACTGGGAAATTTTTCGTTTTGTCCAAAAATTTCTCCCAGGTGTCCTTGGGTCTCATTGATGATTTTGATATAAATTTGACAAAATGAACCTTCTTGGAGATAAAAATCATGAATTAAAATATAAAATATTGATTTTATTTTTTTCAATTAAAAAAATCGGCAAATAATAATTATACAGATTCACGGGGCCCATAGTGATGTTTTGATACATGTAATATATAATCATCAGATCAGGGTAATTGGCATATCCATCATCCCAAACATGTATCATTTATCTGTGTGAGAAGATTGAATATCCTCCTCCTAGCTATTTGAAACTGTGAAAATATATTAACGTTAACTACAGTCATCCTACAATGGTATATGTATTATACCATATGTATTATACCATATGTATATCATACATATCAATGATATGTCTATCATTTTTGTGCTGCTGATAAAGACATACCTGAGAGTGGGTAATTAATAAAGGAAAGAAGTTTAATTGACTCACAATTCCATATGGCTGGGGAGGCCTCATAATCATGGTGGAAAGCGAATAAGAAGCAAAGTCATATCTTACATGGCAGCAGGCAAGAGAGCTTGTAAAGGGAATTCCCATTTATAAAACCATCAGATCCTGTGAGACTTATTCATTACCATGAGAACAGTATGAAGAAAATTGCCCCTAGGATTCAATTATCTCCACCTGGCCCCACCCTTGACATGTGGGGATTATTACAATTCAAGGTGAGATTTGGGTGGGGACACAGTCAAACTGTATTATTATAAAACACTAGAAATTATTCCTCCTCTCTAGTAGAAATGGTGAGATGACATATTATCTGAAGTGGAACTCCATACTAGACTTGGAAAAGCAAATTATTAAAGTAAAACAGTTATGCTAAATTTATTATGAGAAAAAATGCCTATCCAATTTGAATACATAATCATAGATACATGTGAATGTAGATACATGTGAATCATCATAGATACATCATCATAGATACATGTGAATACATAGATACATCTATGATGTATTCACCAAATTTTAACTCAGATAGATGACAGAGTAAATGGAGCTGTTCAAAGTCTATTTTGGCTCCATATTTTGGCTCAATAAACATATTTAAAGTAGAAAAGAAGAAAATAATCATAACATGGGAACTGAATCTCCAGCTATAATTTGTAAGTCATAAGACGCCCTTATAATTTTTTTTTTTTTTTTTTTTTTTTTTTTTTTGAGATGGAGTTTCACTCTTGTTGCTCAGGCTGGAGTGCAATGGCACAATTTCAGCTCACTGCAACCTCCACCTCCTGGGTTCAAGCAACTCTCCTGCCTCAGCCTCCTGAGTAGCTGGGATTATGGGTGCCCGACACCATACCCAGCTAATTTTTGTATTTTTAGTAGAGACAGGGTGTCGCAATATTGGTCAGACTGGTCTTGAACTCCTGACCTCAGGTGATCCATCCACCTTGGCCTCTCAAAGTGCTGGGATTATAACCATGAGCCACCGTGCCCGCTATCCCTATAATTTTTAATGAGTTCAAACTCAGGTACAGACCAATTATACTATGAACAAGACAATAAAACGTTGCTGAAAATCTTAAGAATTTGAGTGAGGCTGCAAGATCCCACGTGAAAGAGTATTTTCCCTAGATTAAAAAGGGGAGGAATAAAGAAGATGAAATATGGAAAAATCTTTATATCACCCTCAAAAAATTTCTATGTATATTTGTATGACAATTAGTATATGAGCACAAGTAAAGTATGTAATAATCACTCAGAGAGAACTATATGTCTTTAGAAAAACAAGGTGACATCAAGTTTCTCTTTCAGTGGCCAGGCCAGATCATCTCACAAAAGATTTAGAACACTTTACATGTTCCTCTGTATGTTTACTTCTCTGTAAACTTTTACAGTGTTTTTGTGAATGAGCAGAAGAAATGTTGTGTGAATCTACCATTTGGAGATATGTGAGTAGGTGGATTTATAGCAGACCTAACTGAAGATTGCTGAATAATGGTTCAAAACAGAGCGAGAAGTTAGGACAAGAGAGAAGGAGGAGAACAGTTTTTGGAATCAGACATATCTGGGTTCACTTTCAGGTTCTAGTCTCTTATAGCTGTGTACTTTGGCATGTTATTTAAATTTTCTAAGCTGAGGTTAATTTCTAAGATGTGAAGAATGATAATCACTTTAAAAGAATTTAACATAATAATGCTATGGTAAAGATTATAAAAGATGACATAGGTAAAATACATACAGAGTGCCTAAGGTGAGAAAATTGTACTACCTAATTGTTATAATTACTACTGGTAACACTACCACTTCAACAAGAATCTGATGGGAAGTCTCTGCAAGGACCACAGTGGTGCTAGTCTCTTCAAGATGCTAATCAACAGCTTATTGAATGAAGACTTAGTTGATATACTTACTAGTTTCCTACACAACTCAAAATTTGGGAAGAAAGCTACTAGTGTGATAAGAGACACATAACAGTCTGAAATAAATGAGATGTAATTTATTGGAGCAACTGTGTACATACATAAAACCATTTTTATTGTGAAGTAAAGAGGCAATCAAGATGGCCAACTACACACAAGTAGTATGTGCCTCCTCCACAGAAAAGAGCCAGAATGTAAGTAGATACTCATATTTTGAACACGTTATATAGGAGAGAATGCTCAGATTCACCAGAGAAAAGACAGAAAGCACCAGAAATAAGTAGCGAGAGGTTCCAGGCAGCTTGTCCAGTCAGAAACTGATCTGAGAGCTGGGAGAGACCCCTAGACATAGGGAAACAGTAAGAGAGAAACATCCAGAGCTCCAACATGGGCTTTTACGATCTTGGCAATGGGAGAAACCCTCCTCTTATCCTTGGCCTGAGTCAGACTGATATAGATGCAGCCACCACTCAACCAAAAAGGAGTGGAGAAACCAGGCTTTTCTAAACATAGCTAGGACAATACCTGACACCTTGCTACCAGCTGCTGGGAGACCAAGAGTCAGGTAGAACGTACTTGCCATAGTGACTTGCCCATGTTTCTCACCTGAGAGGGATTCCACCCACCTCAGGTCACAAGCCCACAACTGGCACCATTTTGGGAGTTTAGAGACATTATTTAGAAACCTGGCAGCAGAGGCCACAGCAGGCATTTTAGTCTTAGATCAGACATTGAAGGGCTTGCTCTGGAGCGTGGGAAGGGCCCCCATAGCCAAAACTGAGCAGCAAGTATGGAGAACACCCACAGCAGTAGGTACTGGAATTAGACTCTTCCCTGTCTCAGGACTAGAGTGGGAGGAGAGTTGCTGAAGCCAAGGTTCCTTCTGTGTGGCCAGACATGCAGCCAGACAGCTTTGGGACCTGGAACTGGTCTGTGAGTGTCATTGCTCAGTGCTGTAGTCTTCTCCCTTGGTCAGTTGAGGGACAGTGCCCACCAGCTCTGAGGGGCAGAAGGGAAACACAGTTCACTCACCTGGAGATCTAATCCTCAGTGCAAACCACCCCAAAGGAGGGGAGAGAACAGTCTACCAAAGGCCCTCTTGAGTCAAAGAAAATGTGAACCCACCCCAGCTCATGAAGGTGGCACCACCAAAACTCAAGAATAGATGTAGAGAGGGGGTCATCTCCTGCCTATCCCTCTCAGTGCATTGTCACAGACTTAGTAGTGTCTCTTCCCATCAGGGCCTGGGGAGCCTGAGCTAAGATGGTTGAGTTTGCTTTTCCAGCTTTTCCAGAGGCTCCACCCCCACTGAAGGTGAGCATGCTCTGGGGGAGGGTGCTTTTCACCTTTCTTCATTACCTCTCCCCAGACCCCTAGCTGCCAGCTCTTACACTTACGTGCCATCTACTGGACTGCAGCCTGAATTATATCACCAAACAAAATTAAATCACAACAAGCAACATCTGAGAAAGCCACTGCCAAACCTATCTGCAAGCAAGGAACCTGTACAGAGTCTTGGCACCCTGAAAGCACCCAGAATTGAAGCCAATAGATCATATACAACATACACCACAATCATACCTCCAAGGGAAAAAAAAGAATAAAAAATCAAGAAGCCCCATCCAAATGATAGCCAATTCAAAACAACAATAACAAAAAGTATCAGCTCACTCAGATGAAAAGAAACCAGAACAAGAATGCTGGCACTAAAAAAAAACAGTGTTTTGTCACCTCCAAAGGATCCCAGTAGCTCTCAAGTAATGGATCCTAATCAAAATAAAATGTCTGGAATGACAGATATAGAACTTAGAATTTGGAAGGCAAAAAAAATCAACCAGATCCAAGAAAAAGTTGAAATCTAACACAAAGAGGACAGAAAAAGATCCAAGATTTGAGATGACATAGCTATATTAAGAAGGAGCTAAACAGAACTTCTGGAATTAAAAAATTCACTACAGGAATTTAAAAATACAATCAGACGCCTTAACAGACTAAGTGAAGCAGAAGAAAGAATTTTAGAGCGCAAAGACCAGTCATTCAAATGAACCCAACTAGACTGAAAAATAAAAATTTAAAAATTTAAAGAAAGAAAAAGAGAAAAGAATTTTAAAAGATGAGTAAAGCCTTCAAGAAATATGAGATTATATAAGATGACCAAATCTATGATTTACTGTCATTCCTGAGAGAGAAGAGAAACAACTTAGAAGCCATATGTGAGGATATAATTTAAGAAAATTTCTCCAATCTTGCTATAGAAGTCAACATGAAGGTATAAAATATCCAGAGAACCCCTGTGAGACACAAGATAATCAATACCAAGGCACATAATCATCAAACTATCCAAGGTCAACACAGAAAAATCTTAAAGCAGCTGGAGAAAATGGTCATGTTACCTATAAACATAAACACATCAGAATAACGGTAGACTTCTCAACAGAAACCTTACAATCCAGAAGAGACTGGGGGCCCATTTTCAGCATTCTTAAAGAAAAAAATGCCAGCCAAGAATTTAATATCCCACCAAATAAAGCTTCATAAATGAAGGAGAAATAAAATATTTCCCAGACAAGCAATCACTAGGGGAATTAATCACTACTAGACCCATCCAACAAGAGATGCTTAAGGAACTTATAAACATGAAAATATAAAAACAGTACTAGCTACATGCAAGCACATAGCTCATGGAACCCAATTGCATGAGCAATCAATACTAAAATGTAAGCATCTCTTGTACTTACAAGTACTAACAACACCATGACAAGAACAAAGGCCTCACATATCAATATTAATCTTAAATGTAAATGGTCAAAACACTCCCTTTAAAAAATAGAGTGGCAAATTGTATAAAAAAACAAGATTCATGCTTCTTCAAGACATCCATCTCACATATAATGACACTCATAGGCTCAAAGCAAAGGGATGAAGATTTATCATGCAAATATAAAACAAAAACAGTAGGGTTGTTATTCTTCTATCATATAAAATAGACTTTAAACCAATAACAGAAAAAAGGACAAAGAAGGGCATTATATTATAATAAACTCTGTAATTCAACAAGAAGAGTTAACTATCCAAAATGTACACACATCCAACATTGGAGCGCCTGGATTTATAAAACAATTATGTCTATACCTAAGAAAAGACTTCCATAGCCACAAAATAAGAGTGGGAAACTTCAGCACACCCATGAAAGCATTAGACAAATAATCAAAGCAGAGAACTAACAAATTCTGGACTTAAATTCCTCACTTGACCAATTGAACCGAATGAATACCTACAGAATATTCCACCCAACGACCAGAATATACCTTCTCATCCACACACAAAACATATTCTAATATTGACCATTTTCTCAGTCATAAAGCAATTCTCCATAAGTTCAAAAAAATCAAAATCATATCAAGCATCTTCTCAGACCACAATGCAATAAATATCAAAATCGACTCCAAGAGGAACTCTCAAAAACCACACAAATTAATGGAAACTAAATAGATTGCTACTAAATGACTTATGGGTAAATAAGGAAATTAAGGCAGAGATAAAAATTGTTTGAAACAAATGAAAACAGAGACACAACACACCGAAACCTCTGGTATATGGCAAAAGTGGCATTAAGAGGAAAGTTTACAGCACTAAAAGCCTACATTAAGAATATAGAAAGATCTAAAATTGACAACCTAAATTCACACTTAAAGGAACTAGAAAAATAACAAACTAATCTCAAAGCTAGCAGAAGACAAGAAATAACTACAATCAGAAGAGAACTAAATGGAATTGTGACCATACAAAGGATCAAAAAAATGAAAAATTGCTTCTTTAAAAGTATAAACAAGATTGATAGACTGCTGGCTAGATGAACAAAGAAAAAAAGAATACCCAAAAAGCATAGTCAGAAATGACAAAGGTAACATTACAACCAATCCCAAATATAAAAGGTCATTAGAGACTACTATGAACATGTCTATGTACACAAAGTAGAAAATATAAAGGAAATAGGTAAATATCTGGACACACACAACTTCCTAAAATTGAACCTAAAATAAACAGAAATCCTGAACAGATCAAAAACAAGTAATAAAATTGAAGCAGTACTGAAAAATCCATGAACCAAGAAAAGCCCTGAATCAGACAGATCCATAGACAAATTCTATGAGATGTCCATAGAAGAGTTAGTACTACTGAAAATACTCCAAAAAATTGAGGAGAGACTTCTCCCTAACTCATTCTACAAAACTGGTGTCATCCTGATACCAAAATTTGACAAAGAAACAACAAAAAGTTAAACTACAGGCCAATATCACTGATGAACATAAACCCCAAAATACTTAACAAAATACTAGCAAACTGAACCCAGCAGCACATCTGGAAGTCCTAGCCAGAGCGATCAGGTAAGAGAAAGAAATAAAAGGCATCCAAGTAGGAAAAGAGGGAGTCAAACTCTTTCTCTTGACTGAACATATGATTCTATGCCTAGAAAACCTTAAAGACTCTGCTAAAAGGCTCTTAGACCTGATAAATGATTTCAGCAATCTCTCAGAATACAACATCAACATACAAAAAGTAGAATCTCTATCCACCAATAACATTCAAGCTGAGAAAGACATCAAGAACACAATTCCATTTATAATGGCCACAAACAATAAGATACCTAGGAATATATCTAAGAAAGGAGATAAAAGATCTATATGAGGAAAACTATAAAACACTGCTTAAAGAAATCATAGATGACACAAACAAATGGAAAATCATTCCATGCTCATAGGTTGTAAGAATCAATATTGTTAAAATCTCCTAATTGCCCAAAGCAATCTACAAATTAACCATCATTCCTACCAATGTATCAACCTTAATTTTTCCACAGAATTAGGAAAAAAACTATCCTAAAATTCATATAAAACCAAAAAAGAGCCTGAATAGCTAAGGCAATGCTAAGCAAAAAGAATAAAGTTGTAGGCATCACATTAACTGGCTTCAAGCTATACAACAAGGCTACAGTAACCAAAACAGCATGGAACTGGTACAAAAATAAACACATAGACCAATGGAACAGAATACAGACCCCTGAAATAAAGCTACACACCTACAACTAAGTGATCTTTGACAATGTCAGTAAATAAACAATATAGAAAATATATCCTAGTCAATTAATGGTACAAGGGAAAGTGGATAACCATATGTAGCAGAATGAAACTTGATCCCTATCTCTCACCATCACAAAAATTAACTCAAGATGAATTAAAGACTTAAAAGTAAGACCTAAATCTATAAAAATCTTAGAGAGTAACCTAGGGAAAACTCTTCTGGCATTGGCCTAGGCCAAGAATTCATTATGAAAACCCCAAAATGAAATGGAATGAAATTTAAAAATAGACAAATGAGACTTAATTAAACTGAAGAGCTTCTGCCCCACAAAAGAAACTATGAACAGAGTAAACAGGCAACCTACGAAATGGGAGAAATTATTTGGAAACTATGTATCCAACAAAGGACTAATATCCAGAATGTATGAGGAACTTAAATCAACAAGAAAAAAACAAATAACCATTAAATGGTGACCATTATATAGAAGTCAAAGGACTTCTTTGGAGAAATCTCTATTTCTCCAAAGAAGACATAAATGTAGCCAACAAACTAATAAAAAATGCTCAAAATCACTAATCATTAGATAAATGCAAATAAAAACCACAATGAAATACAATCTCACACCCATCAGAATGACTATTGTTGAAAAATCAAAACATAACACATGTTAGCGAGGTTGCAGAGAAAAGGGAACACTTACACACCATTAGTGGGAATGTAAATTAGTTCAGCCACTGTGGAAAGTAGCTTGAAAGTCTCAAAGAACAAGAAACAGAGTTACCATTTGACCAAACAGTCCCAATTACTGGATGTATGCCCAAAGGAAAATAAATCGTTCTACCCAAAAGACACCTGCACTTGAATGTTTATTACAGCATTATTAACAATAGCAGAGTTATGAAATCAGTATAGGTCCCCATTAATGGTGAATTGGATAATGTGGTACATATACACTATGGAATACTATGTAGCCATAAAGAAGAATGAAATCATGCCCTTTGCAGTAACATGGATGCAGTTGGAGGCTAGTATCCTAAGCAAATTAATACAGAAACAGAAAACCAAATACCACATATTCTCACTTATAAGTGGGAGCTAAACACTGGGTAAACATGAACAGAAAGGCAAGAACAATGGACACTGGAGATTCCAAAAGCGGGGAGGATGGAAACGGGAAAAGGGTTGAAAATCCAACAATTGTTTACTATGTTTGCTACTTTGGCAATAGGTACATTAGAAGCCCAAACCTAAGCATCATGTAATATACCCATGCAACAAACCTGCACAGGTAGTACTCCCGAATATAAAATTTAAAAAAATTTTAAAAAGAACTTTAAAAATTGAAAATTCCATACAACTTAGTTGCTGGTATAATTAATACATTTTTAAAAGCATCCATTTAACAAACATCTGATCAAAAAGTAGATTTCCACACAAGAGCTATCCCCTTTACCATCAAATTCCTGCCTCAATCATTATTTTGACTTGCATCGTAATCAGCTCCACATTTTGTTTTGTTTTGTTTTGTTTTTTCGTTTATACTTTAAGCCCATTGTATACATTGCTAAACAGTGTAGTACATTTTGTTGACTTAGTGTAAATGCAATCAGACTGTATGCACATTTTGCTTTGTATCTTTTGGTCAACATTTTGTTTCACTATCAAGCATCATACCTATGAATGCATTCTATTATAATTCATTTATTGTCATTGCTGGTAGTTTGCAAGATATGAATAGACCACAATGTCTTTACCCATGCTGTCACTGATGAAATATTAGGTTATTGTTAATGTGTGGCTTCTGCCAACAAGAATGCTTTATTTATGTCTTTATTCATGTCTTGCAATGCATTTGTGTACACATGGAAGAGTATTCTCAAAATATATTAAAGTTACTACTTATTTTTCTATATTTCACTTTGCCAAGAACATATAATTTAATTTATACAAGTTAAATCTATTGCTTTGATACTTCTGTATTTAAAACTCCACATAGAGGGGCCGGGTGCCGTGGCTCATGTCTGTAACCCCAGCACTTTGGGAGGCCAAGGTATGCGGATCACGAGGTCAGGAGATCGAGACCATCCTGGCTAACATGCTGAAACCTTGTCACTACTAAAAATACAAAAAATTAGCCGGGCGAGGTGGCAGGCACCTGTAATCCCAGCTACTCGGGAGGCTGAGGCAGGAGAACGGAGTGAACCCAGGAGGCGGAGCTTGCAGTGAGCCGAGATCACGCCACTGCACTCCAACCTGTGCAACAGAGCGAGACTCTGTCTCAAAAAAAAAAAAAAAATATATATATATATATATATGTCCATATAGAAATAAGATTCCACAAATAAGTGCTTTTTTATCAATATGTCTAAAATATTCCTTTTAATAAATATAAATTATATTAAAAGAAATAAGTCACATTCTATATGGTCAAATATAATGATTTAATTTCCTGGAAATGCATTTTCCCTTATTTTGATGAGAAAGGTTTGTCAAGGTATTGTTTGCATATTTTAAAAGGAGGCTTTAATTTCCTTCTTTAGCCCCAAGGGAAAATGTGAACACTGGATATTATTTGGAGCTTTTTCACATGAAATAGATTTCATTTAAAGGCAGTTTACAAAGGAAAGTAAAAATGTTATCTTTTTTCCAGTATTACATCTATTGTTTAAAATGTATTTGTAAGATATTTGATTTCCATAGCATATTTCTTAAGTTTCTGTCACTTACTGGAGGAAAGAGAGAAGGGAAGTGTGGCCAAGCAGTTTTTTTGATCAGGTAAAGCTGATAGATTCCTTTGTAAAAGCTCCCCAATCTCTCTGTAGCCAGGTAGAGCTAAACTGTTTTGTGACTATGTGTACACCTGCTGTATTCGACTTGATAGCCACCAGCCTCGTGTGGCTACTGAACAACTGAAATGTGTCTTGATCAACTTAAGGTGCTCTAAATGTCGAAGACATCCAAGATTTTGAAGACTTAGTATGAAAAAAAGAATGTAAAATATTTCATTCATAATTTTATTTGATTATATGTTGAGATTATAATATTTTGGATACATTGGGTTAAATAAAATATATTATAAACTTAATTTCACCTAATTTTTATCTTTTTAAAATATGGCTACTAGAAAATACTAATTTGCATGTATTATTGGATTACATTTCTATTGGACAGCATTGGCACAAACTTTAACAATTAAAATATTCCAAATGTTGGTGGATGTTTTTTCAGTTATCCAAATATTTAATTTATATTACTCCAAAAATTGATATAAATGTATTATATGGCCAGGTGCAATACCTCATGTCTGTAATCCCAGCACTTTGGGAGGTCGAGGTGGGCAGGTCACCAGAGGTCAGGAGTTCGAGACCAGCCTGGCTGACATGGTGAAACCCTGTCTCTACTAAAAATGTAAAAATTAGCCAGCTGCAGTGGCATGTGCCTATTGTTCCAGCTACTCAGAGGCTGAGGCATGAAAATCACTAGAACCCAGGAGGCGGAGGTTGTAGTGAGCCAAAATTGTGCCACTGCACTCCAACCTGGGCAACAGAGTGAGACTCTGTCTCCTAAATAAATAAATGTATTACTTATTTTTGGCCTAAAATATCATTAAAATTTCATTTTACCCTTAAAGTAGGGTCCAGATGACTTAGATGGCTTGTTTATACCTAGTGAGAATTTTAAATATACTTAAGTTAAAAAGGTAAACTCCACGAAGCTAAAGAGGGACGAGGGAAATTATAATTCTACCTAAAAAGGTAAACATTAAAGTTAATTAAAATAAACCTTAAGATAGATTTCATATATCCCAGGGTGGTATGAATAAATTTTTATATATTTCATTGGGTTAATATTTGGATGACTTGAATGCAGATGTTTCTGTTTTTATATCCTTGCCTTCCAGTGTAGTAGGGAAAGTCAGGAGATTAGTTTAAGTGGACTGTCGGGGAGAATCTATGACATTTCACATTGAAGGGCCACTTAATGGTGTATCTCAATGTCATATACTAAAGTTTGTTAGTCTTTAGAGCATCTTATTTGATAGGTAAACATTACTCTGTAATAATTCAATAGAGAAGTATGTATATAATCAGAACTGATTTTGTGTCATTTTTTGGCATGACTAGGTATACAAGGTATTATTTCCTAATAACATGAAAATGCTCTACAAGTTCATTTTAAAAAATCTCTTTGGATCACAAAGCTTAATTTCTATCCCACCATAAACCATCTTTATGTCAATCCCCACTTTCATTATCTCCTCTCAGATACCACAGTTCTATAAACCAAAAAGCCAGAAAAAAAGATGAAACACAGGTACCTACTCAATAGTCTGAGCACTTCTTAGGTGTAAGGAACTGCAACAGCAATTGTAGGGATCCAGATACTTATTATACCTAAATGAAACATCTTAAATCATTTTCCATGAGAACCTACGAAAAAGAAGAGAATATGATATTTCCTGCAGGCTCAGTGTCTTGACACCCAACAGCTTCACTCTGAAATTTGGAGGTAGGGGCTAGAGTATGGATCTGGGTTGTACTGATATTCAAGATCACTCAGTAAGTAGCACAAGAAAAATCAACACAAACACATTGCCCACTTGGAATGGTTGAAAAAAATCTCAATTTCCTCTCCTTGAAGTCACAGTCTGTGGATAGCAAGGCTACGGCATCAGGGTATTAAGGCAAAGTATGTGTGAAGTGAGATGTAAATGATCTTCTCCAAAGTCCAGAGCCAACTGAGAATGTGCGTTGTAGTTTGACACGCAGATTCATTAATTTCTGCCATCTCCAAGGTCTGCTTCCTTAATATAACTAAGAGGGCAGTTTGCCCAACTTTCTTCAAATGTTGTTTTAGGTTACCCATATCTAAACTAATTAAATAAGACATATAAACACACTATCAGACTAATTTATTTTTTTCCTTTCAATCTCTACTCTTCCTTTCTATTTATTCTATTGTTTCCCCTTTTTATTCAACAAGCTTTTATGAAGTGTCTTGAATGTTCCAGTTATTGTTCAGAGTGAACTCAAATATGAGTGAACAGAACTTGAACATTTATGCCTTGCAGAGTTTACATTCCCATAATGAGCCAGAAATAGGTTTTGTTACTTGCTATAATAAAACTCTGATGGTTTAGGAGCATTCCCAGTAAATTTCAGGAATAAAGCCAAGATACACACCATCACAGCCCTGTTCTGCGCAATGATGAAGAGCTTCTCTATCAAAACAAAAGAAGAAAAAGTAACAAGAGACATGGAATAGAAATGAAGATACAAAATCTTCATGCTTCACATTTAACAAGCCTATATACATAGAAAATCTTTGATAATCTAAAGGCAATCAGAGCTCATAAGATTACTTGATAATTATCATCAACTTGGTGTAGAAATAAACAGCTTTCACTCATAGTAAGAACACTCTAAATCAGCCAAAAGATCCAATAAAAAAGCCGTAAGTTAACCAGAATTTTTTTTTTAAAGAGAGAGAGAAAAGAAGAATCATCATAAATAATTTCATAAAACATTATTGATGAATAGCTGTTGGTTTTCTTGTCTGGTGCAGCATTTGATAGTGACTTAACTCATTTTGGGCCATGGACTTCAAATAAAATAAACATGATTTTTATGCAACCCATGGGTCATCATCCTAGAAATAAACACACGCATAAAATACTGTGGTGTATGAGTGGTTGCCTAACACACGAAACCCACTTACCCTGAGCTAGATAACCTTAAATGTGCCTTCAACTCTAAAATGATTGATTCTCCCATTATTATCACTTTAAGATCACATTGGTAGGATATAATCAAAACCAAAATAATAAATGTTTAAATTAATGAGATCCTACAATTTTCAAGGCACTCGCTAAGCACATTATTTACATTATCACATTTAATGTTCACAACAAACTAATAGTGTAGTCACTATTATTATTCCCACTGTATAGATGAGGAAATGGAGGCTCAAAGAGGTCAAGTAATCCCATACTTCAGTATGGTCAAGCTCTTTGGATATATGTCTTTTCATACAACCAATTGATGTATCATATTTTGCTTTTTTCTAGAAAATTTATCTCAGTTTGTATTTATATACACCTTAGTATAAGTGTTTAATGCTTGCCTCCCCAAAGATCCATAAACCCCAAGAATAGAGACTTTAATGAGTTTTATTTACCAATGTAACCCCTATTACCTGCACATGATATAGGACTTAGTTTTCACTCAATAAATACTGGCAGAATATATTAATGAGTAGGGGAAAGAATGAATGAATTATGAATAAAATGTGCAAAATTGTGTGGCTTTTGAGTAGAAAAGCCTGGATTTTTATCCAGATTTGCATGCCTTCAGAGCCCTACACACTGTAAATGAAGTTACAAAACAAATAAAAACAATAAAAATATTTTAAAAGTAATGAAGTTGAACATCAAAAAAAAAAAAAAACTAAATAATAGCATGAAGTCAAGGAAGTAGATGATACTCAAATGTACTTGCGAAAGGTAGTATTGGCTTCGAGCTCTCTACTGACCAAACTAAGAGAAAAATGATAAATTTCTTCTGCTTCCAAATTTGAGTTCCTCCACCCCATAATGCCTCTCTTATCACAATTCTTTATTTTTGCTCGTCTTATGACTTCAAAACAGACGGTCTTCCTTTTATAGCCTCCATTTTAATATAAATTTTTCAGAGACATGGATGTTACAATGGAAAAACACCAGTTTCCCCAGGATTATATACTGGAAGGAATATGTAAACAGAGGAGGAGAAATGGATTTGGCTAAGCAGTTCAAATGGGGTTTAGGGAATTCTTTTCTCAGTGCTGAATCTTCATGACCTGGAAGAGTGCAGAGGATACCTTCCTTTAGTTTTAACTTTGCTACCTTCAGGATAGTTAGTATGTTCAAAATTGGGCACGTCTTAAAAGGTTGTATTTTACCACCTGGTAGGTTAGGAGAGGCTGGAGCCCTCATCACCTCCTTCTTGCTCACCTTGCTTCAGTCTCTCTTAGCCAAACAGTTAATTCATTGATTTCCAAAGAAGTTGTTTATGCTGCCAATATGTGCTCAATCTCAAGCCAAAGACTAAGGTTGACAGAGAATAAATATGCACAGAATCAACCAATGATGCACTCATTCATTCTCCACCAGGAAACGCAACATTTCAACTCTAGTTGAAATATTGTGGTGACACAATATATTTGTGTCACAAAATATCTTATGAACAGAAAACAATGCCCTCTGAACTAAATATAATGTGCAGAGGACAACTTCTGTGTTTTCTTATTGTTCCCAATTAATCTAATTGCTTTAATAACACAGATATTCAAAAATGGAATGTTAAAACTTCTTGAGGGCATGGCCAAACTAGGTCACTTAAACCATTTTATGCATTCCTGAAAGACACATTCAAGACTTCTCTAAACAATTCTTTATTTATCCTGAAATGTCACCAGCATTTTTTTTCTACTAAGTAAATATGGACCTCCCATATTTCAAGTCAAGCCAAGCCATTCTACAACTGCTCCTTGTTCCAGTGGCTTTGAATAGTTTTGAAATATCATTTAGAGATGGAGTAGAACCAACAAAAACACATCCAAGTTGCCTTGGTACAGGGTTATCTGTCAGTGGAAAATAAAGGTAGTAAGAAGGTTTGGAGAATTGGAGACCCAGGGTGATGACGGAGGGAAGGCCGCAGAGTTTGAGGTGATCCTGAGCAAGCAGGTAAGGAAGAAGAATCGGCTTCAGCCTCTGTGGGAATACTGCACTCTGTGCAACTAAAAATACAGATGGCAAGAAGGAGTCAAGCAAAGATGTAGGACAACCTCATATTCCTACATACAGAAGTAACATATGTAAAACATGTTCCCAAAAGTGGTTGATTTTATATTTAAAATCTCCACTAAGGGTACATTTTTTCCCCTGAAAATTAACATACTTGCATTATTTACATACTTATAAAAACATCTGTCAATTTTACACCAAAAAGATATGAAAAAATATATAAGGAAAACAGAATATTCTGTTTCATAATATTTAAGAAATTAAAGAATGAAGATTTTACTAATAAAGGTTTAGGAAGAAATGAGATGTTATTTTTAGCATACTAAGGCTCAGGATACTGAGTTTGGTAAGTCTTAAGCAAGTCATTAAACATCTCTGAGCTTTAGAGTTTGTTATGATGTCACTTGTAAAATTCACAGAAGAGGCTGGGCGTGGTGGCTCGCACCTGTAATCCTAGCACTTTGGGAGGCCTAGGAGGTCAAATTGCCAGAGTTCAGGAGTTTGAGACCAGCCTGGGCAACATGGCGAAACCCAGTCTCTACTAAAATACAAAAAATTAGTTGGGTGTGGCAGCAGGTGCCTGTAGTTCCAGCTACTTGGGAGGCTGAGACAGGAGAACTGCTTGAACCTGAGAGGCGGAGGTTGCAGTCCGCTGAGATCGTGCCACTGCACTCCAGCCTGAGCAACAGAGCGAGACTCCGTCTCCAAAAAAAGTAAAAAGAAAAAGAAAAAAGAAAATAAAATGCCCAGAAGATGCCTGGTACATAATATGCATTATTTAAAGCTGATATTATAAAGATATCTTCTAGCCAATCAAGGAAATTTGATAATGTACAGGATAGTGTTTCTGATGGATGTGATAATGGCATTGCAGTCATGCATTGCATGACCTTGCTAATTCTTGGAGAAGCTGACTGAAACATGTGTGGGAGAAAAAGTAGGATATCTGGGATTCTCCTTCAAATACTTGAAGAAAATTTTAAAAGATAGATGAATCAAATGTGGCAAAATCCTGGTAAGTGTTGAAAGCAGGCATTGTATACATGGGGGTCTTCATAAGTCTTCATAATAAAAATCAGAAGTTCAGATATTAATGTATATTTTTAATATTTTCTATTAATATTTAATGTTAATTAATACATTATCCAAACATACAACTGGTTTTTAAAAGTCACTAAAATATAAACTCTCTTGTCACAAAAAGTATTCTAACATAAATGAATTTTCTCATGGCATTTTGTGTAAAGAGAAGTTCAAGAAGAGGCCATCTTAGTAGTTGATCCCTTTGAATGACAGAGGACTCCCTTAACTCCCAAGACTGTTGTAGTACTTAGGACTTCTTTCTTTCAAGTGGTAGAAAATCTGACCCAGTTTAGCTTATACAAATAGAAAAATATTACTTTGTATTAGTACACATATCTAGATGTCCAATTATTTTCAGGCTTGGTAGATTCCAGATACAAAATATCATTAAAAATCAGTGCTTATTTTATATCTCTGCCTTTTTCTTTGGAATTTCAGACTCAGACATCATGTGGTACCAAAATCAAGGTAGCCATTCCAGCCCCTACAACTTCTTGTTTGAGGATTAGAAGATAAGAGTATTTTTTTCTAGAAATCTAGGAGTGTATTGTCTCTTCCTGGGCTGTGCAGCCATCCCACACCCGGTCACCAAGAGGCTGTGTGGAATGGCTTAGCTTTGAAGTCATATGATTTTGTCTATAATTGAGATTAGAGTCAGCTCCAATAAAACGACATGAATTGGGATGGGGTCGGGGGGACTTCCTAGCAGAAGACAGATGTTGGTGACTAGCTTCTGGGAAATGAAAGGCACAGTAGTTCCATGTGACTGAGAACCACCGTGTCAGCTTCCACAGATACATGGAAAGATCAAGGATCTTTATGCAAAGACCTTTTAGCATTGCTTAGTTAACTAAGTGACAACCTCCAATAACTTTAAGACTAAATACATGATTTTTATGTTCTATGAACACTAGTATTCAGTATTTTGAACTCATATAATTTCCTGTTTTGTAAATATTTTTATTTGTTCTCTTCAAGTTGCTACTTGAAGAAGTGGTGTCTTTTAATAATAGATCTAGTTCACATCTTGGTGGGAATAGAAGCCCAGCAATCCCTACAGAAGACAGCAAAGATATCAACATCTGAGGTCACCTCAATGTTTTTTCAACCTTAACACATCATGATTTTAATGTTTCTTTCTATCACTCCACAGGGTGCTTTATGAATATCAGTTTCTTATTTCTCTCCTCTTTTTTCTTCCTTCCCACCTCCATTACCACCACTCTCATCACTGCTATCCCATAAGCACTCACTATTGATGCCAGACGCTGTCTTAAGTAGTTTAGAAGAACATGCTCTCACTTAATTCTAACATTTTAGAAAAGATTCAGGTTCAAAGACACAAAATAATGTGCCCACATTGATAGAGTAGTAATGTTGACAAGGCTCAGACTTAAGCTTAGTTCAGGCAGGTGTCACACAGGCTGTGCTCAACACCCCTGTGGCCACACTGCCACTATACATATTTGACTTGAATTTATGGTGGGAAAAAAATATTAGGAACCCAGCCAGCAAATCTCAATATGTTCTCCCCTCCTGACCAGACAGATTGAACAGTATTGCATTGAGGTCAGTGAAATTTGTGCAATGAGTTTGCCAAAGGAAAATAAGTAGTTGGTGCATCTGACATCTTCATGCTTTTCAATAATTGTTTTTTTTTTTTTTTTTTTTTTTCCCACTTTCTTCTAAAATGTATCTGGGTCTACTTTGTCTCGAGCAGTGCTTCTCAACTGAAAGTGATTTTGTCCCCTAGGGGACACTTGGCAATGTCTAGTGACATTTTTGGTTGTCACAAATGGGGAGATGGTACTGCTGTAGATGCAGTAGTGGGCAGAGGCAAGGGATGCTGCCAAATATCCCATATTGTACAGAAAAACCCTCTTTGCCCCCTTACCCAGCAAAGAATTCTCCTGCTCCTAATGGCAACAGTTCTGCCTCAGAACAGAGGTCAGCAATTTTTTTTCTGTAAAGAGCCGCATAGTAAATATTTTAGGTGTTACAAGCCACACAATCTCTTGTACAAGATTGTAGGGCAAAAGCAGCCATAAGCAATACATAAACAAATGAGCATGGTTCAATAAAACTTTACTGACATACACATGCATGCAGGGCAGTGGGTCACATCCATCCTGAGAGCTGTACACTGCAAACTTCTGGTCTAGAGTGCCCCTGAAGTTGCTTAACCTCAACCACAGGTTGTTGAAGCCTCTATATATGTCTTCGTAAATAACCAGATAGTCTCTATGGAGCAGGTCTCCTAGCTTGTTCCTCAACTGTTTTCCTTAAGGAACTCAAAGCTATTTTGCATGGGTGTGGGTAGGTGCATAGCATTAACTAGGAGAACAGCTCGATGTGAGGATTATAGCATCTATAAGAGTGGACAGTCAGCAGAGTACCTGCAGCCACAGAGCAGAAACTAGCAAGTGAGAATACAGAGAGGAGAGGCAACATCCAGCTTGAAATGAAGATGTCTGGCCCACATGGTGAGAAACATGCAGCGAGAACCATGGGTGTAAGAACACTGCTTGTCATAAAGTTGGTCAGCATGATGCAGACACTAAGTCAGCAGAAAAATTTAATTAAAACATCGTCACCTTATATCTTGGCAGTACTTTGCCATTTTGAAAATGCTTTCACCTACACGATTTCATGGTATACCTGGGACAATATCGTCTACTCAATAAGCCTCTCTGAGCTATAACTCATAGGCGCTTGGGTTATAAAGCAAGTGAAATATATGCTTTCCTCTCAGGGAGATGTTGGTCTAGTGGGGACACAGATACAAGGAAGCAGAAAAGCCCAACATCAGCATGTGTTCAGTAAAAGAGCTGCACCTGGAAGAGGCTGGAGACTCACCCTGGTTTGGGAATTAGGCTAAAGGAAGTCATAGGCAAGGACATTTTTCTGAGGTGATTTTGCTTGAGTGAGTACTAAAATAGAGGAGGATGAACCTAGAATTAGGGGCAAGGGTGTAGTTTTGCAGGGAGGGGCATATGAAGAATTAGTCAATCCAGAGACGGGGTTGGATGGAGGTGGAGAGAAAGAGAAAAGTGCACGCATAGGAACAGCAAAGCCCATGGAGGTGAGAAATAGCAGGGCATGGGCACGTGACAGGGAACTGGGGAAGCCCAAGAGTAAATTCAGAGAAGGAATTTACTTTACATATGTAAATCTTTACATATGTAAAGAAGAGGCCAGGCACAGTGGCTCACGCCTGTAATCCCAGTACTTCGGGAGGCTGAGGTGGGTGGATCACAAGGTCAGGAGTTCGAGACCAGCCTGGCCAATATGGTAAAACCCTGTCTCTACTAAAAAACACAAAAATTAGTGGGGCATGGAGGCACATGCCTGTAGTCCCAGCCACTCGGGAGGCTGTGGCAGGAGAATAGCTTGAACCTGGGAGGCAGAGGTTTCAGTGAGCCGAGATCGTACCACTGCACTTCGGCCTGGGCGACCAGAGTGAGACTTCATCTCAAAAAAATAAAAAAAAAAACGGGGTGGGGGGGATGTTTAAATGAGAGCCAGTTTATGGTTTGGCCTTGGTTACCATTCTGAGCAGTATGGATTTGATTGTTTAGCGATAGAGAATATGGAAGTCAAATTTCAAATTCAAGTCAAGATGCAAAGTTCATATTTGAGAAGAGTGAAGGCAAGGAGATCTGCTAGGAAGCTGATGTATCATCCACCTGAAAGATGAAGCAGTCATTGAGGGTGAGGAAGAGGAAATAAACTCAAGAAACACATAGGAGGTCATGGTTTCAGAGTTTGGCAACTTTCTACAATAGGCAGGACAGGAATTATAATCTCCATTTTACAAATGAGGCCAGAAACTCAGAAAGCTGAAATCATTAGTTTACTATCTCACTTAAGGAAGCTTACGTTTACTCCCAATTCTCTATGTCATGCTCATTAAAATAGCTCACACAGGCCGGGCATGGTGGCTCAAGCCTGTAATCCCAGTACTTTGGGAAGCCGAGGCAGGCAGATCACCTGAGGTTAGGAGTTCGAGACCACCCTGGCCAACATGGTGAAACCCTGTCTCTACTGGGAAAAAAAAAAAAAAAAAATTAGCCAGGTATGGTGGCAGGCACCTGTAATCCTAACCACTTGGGAGACTGAGGCGGGAGAATCGCCTGAAGCCCGGAGGCAGAGGTTGCAGTGAGCCGAGAGCACGCCATTGCACTCCAGTCTGGGCAACAAGAACAAAATTCCATCTCAAAATAATAATAATAATAATAACAACAACAACAACAATAACAACAACAATAATAATAATAACAAAGCTCACATCTGTACTCCCAGCGCTCTGGGAGGCTGAGGTGGGATGACTGCCAGAGGCCAGGAGTTCTAGACCAGCCTAGGCATCAAAGCGAGGTACGGTCTCAATAAAAATACTAATATTAGCCAGGGCCTGTAGATCCAGCTAGAGTACAGACTGAGGTGGGAGAATCACTTGAACAGCATAAAACATATATAATAAATAAAATATATATGTACATATATAAGTTTAACTAACATTCATAGAGTATCTGTAAATGCTAGACCTTAAGAAAGCCGGTTTCACTCATGTTATATCTTACTAATATTTCATGCAAGTAAGTTTTGTTACTTGGACTTCGTTTTGTGTGGAAACTGAGGCACAGGGACTTATCTAACATACCTAAGGTCCCAGAGATCATAATGGAAGAGGTTGGATTTCCATGACACTATGCTGCCTCTCCTCATGGAACATGTCCTTGACATAATCACTATTCAGAACTGTACTTCCCCAACATGGTAGCCACTAGTCACACAGATGGTTATTTAAATCTAATTAAAATTAAGGTTAAATAACAATGCAGTTCCTCTATCATACAAGCGACATTTCCAAGGTTTGATAGCTACACATGGCTGGTAGCTACCATATTGTGCAGCACAGATATTGACTATTCATCATCACAGAAAGGTCTATTGAACAGTGTGGCTACTTCAGAATATTAAATCCCAGAGATGCTGGCCACATTCCCAAACTATCAAAGTAGAAACTTGCAGCAGGATTTTCTGTCACAAGTGCAGAGCAATGGAGATCAGCTGTCATTTTATTTTCTTTCTCTTTGTGCCTCAGTGGCATAAGGAACCATTGTGGATACAAAAGCTCCACCTTAAAACAAGGAGAAAGCATGGGAGAAATAAATAAGGGCTTGCTTTTCCTTGTGGAGGACTGGCTTCTTGGTGCTGTGTTTATTAATGTAGTTTAACTGGAGATTAACTGGAGAAGACTGATAAAGAAGCTAGACCTAGCAGGCACCAGAAGGGGGATTAAAGCTTAGCCTAAGCATCCACATAATCTGATTTATTTATATGTCCACACGTACAGAAATAAAATAAAATTAGCCAAGATTAAAATCATTTGAAATAATATCACAAGTAAATTTGGGCTAACTCAATTAGGCAGTTCTAGAAAATTACTGACCCAACTATTGGGTACTGATTATAAAATAAACTTATGATTCTAAAAGAAAAACTTAGTAAATAGGAATTAGAGAGCAGTGTATATCAGTAGTAACCAAGATAAGGTACTACAAATAATTAAGGTATTAAGCAGATAGTGGTAGCTTTCCTTTGAACTATGTAATGTCATGCTGAGTGTCCTTGAAAGAGAATAAAACAGTTTGAGTGCCTTCAAAATTTTCAGTAAGTGGATCATAATTCCAAATTTCAAAAAGATTTCAAATATGCTGTTCTAATTATGCTTTCTAAGTGGTAACTTGAACTATGCTGGCTTAGTGGTATATTATATGAGGTTTCTCATTTTTCAAGAAAAAATAAATAAAAGAGAAAATATATTGCTTTCCACTACCAAAGATAAGATTCCTGTAAAAAATTTAAATTGAAATTTAAATTGGGAGGCCTGCCTCGACCTACCAAAGTGCTGGGATTACAGGTTTGAGCCACCATGCCCGGCCAGTGTGAGCTATTTTAATGAGCATGACGTTCCTGTAAAAAATTAAAAAAAAAAAAAGCTTTCTGCTTTTTTCTTCCCTTAAGCCCTCCTTTCTCTCCCTTGACACACCCCTGTCACATACACCACATAAAAATTTGATGTTGTTCAAATTCCTGTGATAAGATATAACATGGCTTAAAATAAAATGATGAATTCTTCATTGTCCTTGACAAAGATGATAAATATCAATCTGTCACTTGTTTGGTGCTAAAGTGCAAAATTCTAAAACACCTGCTACTTCTAGGGATCTTTTATTCTGAGTCCTCCGGCAACAGACTATAAAGATGATCAGATGTTGAAGTATCACAGAGTTTAAACTGTGGCCAAAGTGAATGGCGTACAATTAAGGCCTACAAAGTTGTCTGTACATCTGTAGACCCAAGGCTAATTGGGAGAATATTTTATGCATACAGACTGCTCTCTACAATTCTGGTTCTAAAATCCGGCATGTCTTAAGTGTTCTTCACTTCAGACTTCACACCTGAGTTTTCCAATGTTTGCTCAGTGTTATAAGATTGTACACAACCTGAGGACACAAAATGGGTACTGCCAGCACCTAGCACTGTTTGCCACAATTAAGGGTTCCAGAAAATACACACAAACTTCTTTACATGATTGTTTTGCTAACATCTAAAACTCAAGAAATCCCAATGTGAACGCCATCTTCTGCCACAAACCATTCCTCCTTCCCTAGTTATTTCTTAACTAGTTGGCAGGAGCTCCTTCCCACAGTGCCCAGACTTCCACCCATCTCTCCTGCCCTACTTCCATAACTTAGAATGTAGCAATAGTTGACGCTCTCATCTGTAGGTACAGAATGTCTGACTGGACCTCTCTTCTATAAGGCCCTGCTGTCTCTGCACACGGCTCCTCCTCCAGCAAACTTAATCCATCTCTCTCCCTTTGAGAATCTTTTACTGCTTTAAGATGATCTCCAACTGTGTCTTTAGGGTCCTCTGTTCCGGAACACTAGTCTACACCCACCAAGCCCACCCACTCACTGACTCACACCTCTGCTCATTCTGTTTGCTGTCCCTGTTAGAAAAGTTTCCTCTTTTTATGATTGGATTCTTCTTTCAAATCATTATAGCAAAGAAAGGGATTAAACTCATGGGTTGGGGCTGTTCAAGTCACAAACCTGGGTGCAAATCCCAGCTCTACTGCTTAATTAACACATCCATACAGGAGGACAAAGCGGGTGTAAGAGAGACAGAAACAGAAGAGAGAGACTGAGCAAAGTGTCTATTCACAGAACGTACATCATTGTGCATTGCTCAGAATTAAATTACTTTATACACATAGAAAGCACTCAGTATTGGCCCTAGCACATTATAAAAAAATCAAGAATTATTAGCTATAACTATTAATAATATCTAGATTAACCAACCTCCATTTTGTTGCCTTTTTTCATCCTCATGCTTCTTTTATCTTAAGTGTTGTAAACCATCTATTACGATTATTATCTATTTTGGTTATAAATTAATTATGCCTAAGTCTCTCACCAAACTATAATCTATTTGAGAGGTGAAATATTTTACTTTTTATATCTCCTAGGTTAGTGCTTCCTAAGTGTGTCCTGTCTGCAAACTGCCTGCTACAAGTGTCCATGACCAGGTCACTTCAGAATTTGGGTCAGTTTTCAGAAGCTTCCATAGCAATCTGCCATGGCTACAACATTTTTCTTCTATGTCACTCTATTTCGGTCTGCAATCTATTAAACTGTTTTTTTAAAATAGTCCCTTACTACAGAATTTGAGTTACACTATCCTAGAATATATAGCCTGTGCGGTGATCTACAGTAGATGCCCACTGAATATTCAATAGTCTCTGTACAAAGAAAAAATAATGAAAATAGTGTTTTACTGGGAACTTTTGTACTTGTTCAAGTTAGCAATATATATAGATAACCAACAAATCAGGCTCCTAAAATCAAATTCAAGACTTGAGGAAATGTAAGCATAGATTAATTTACTGAATCCTGAATTTCAGAAAATGTTAAGTAGTTTTAAAACATTATCTACCACAGTTCAGACACATTATCACACTGCTGCCTGAGGAATGGAAGAAGAAACGTAAGTTCTGATTTTTAATTTCTCTTGCACCAAACATATTAAAGTACCAACCCTGACACTGATGCACACGATTTCTTCTATGAGAGAGGGTGAGGGTTGAAGGCAGGGAAGGAGGGGAGTCATTTCTAGTCATAGTTTTTAGACATTCTTCTTTTTGTCCTTCAGTTTCTGGACATTTCTGGAGACATCTTTGTCCATTTCCTTTTGTATTAGAGTCCATTTTCATGCTGCTGATAAAGACATACTTGAACCTTCCTGGGTACTTTATAAAGAAAAAGAGGTTTAATGGACTCATAGTTCCGCATGGCTGTGGAGGCCTCACAATCATGGCAGAAGGTGAAAGGCATGTCTTACATGGCAGCAGACAGCAGAGAATGACAGCCAAGTCCCTCACACAACACGTGGGAATTACAGGAGCTACAATTCAAGGTGAGATTTGGGTGGAGACACAACCAAATCATATCACCTTTTCTCCAACCTGGATCCATATCATCCAAGCCTGTGGGGTACATGGATAAGAGAAAAGGGTCTAAGGAGGAATTCCATCAACACTTGATACTGATGGGCATTGGGAATCTTATGAAAATACTTAATTTACTAGTTTGTATTAACAATATTCTCAGTATCATTTATTTAAGTCTTGGCTTCAGATACCAAAAAAAAAAAAAAAAACTTTTTAAGTATTCTGAGAAAGCTAATTGGAAATTTTAATTTTTAACCCTGGAAAGTAGGTGCTTTTGACAGGATTCATTTCATACATTATGCAGTTACCCAATGACGTGGGCGAGGCAAAGTGGCCGGAATTAACACTTGCCTTGCTGTTATTTTTTTCCCAGAGAAATTTCCCATGAGGGATGCTTGCCTCTTCTTAGCTATTTCTGTTATCTGTGGGATCCTTGACTAGATCGGAATCAATAGAAGAAAAAAAAAGAAAAATATTGTAAACCAGAATACTGTTATGCTATTCAAAAAAATCTTACTTTGCCACATATTTCCAAGTGATCCACATGGATTCTGGGGTTTTTCATGCATTTAACAATTATTAACTGAATACCTGCTCTGTGTCAGGGAGTATGATCAGCACTAGTAATAGAATGATGAATGAAACATATTTACTGCCTTCAAAAACTTCAGACTTTAGTTGGAAAAAGAGAACAAAATAAACTGACAATGACTCTTCTGGGAGAACAGTTTTACAAGGAAAAATTATGAAAACTCATATGACAATAATTGCTAATTGTTCTCTACTACTGATTCCCCTTCTTTCATAATAGAACTCCAAAGTTTTAGCTACAGACATGTCTAACCTGCTAAAAGTTACAGTTCTCAGCTTCCGTTGGAACTGATTGTGTCCACTTGCCAAAGTTATAGCCAAAGGAACATGAGGAGAAGTGTGACTCATCTTTTTGGGAGAAAAAAAGCATGTGTGCCCACACCTCCCTGGCCTAGGCCTCTGTTCTCCCTCCTCCTGACTCACCATGAGACCTGCCTAGATATGGAAGACACACGGTGACAACATCAGAGTCATTCCCTTTAGGATCGCTTGAGGCCACGAGTTCAAGAACAGCTTGGGAAACATAATGAGACCCTGTCTGTATGAAAAATTTAAAAAGTAGCTGGCGTAGTAGCATGCACCTGTAGTCCTGGCTACTCCAGAGGCTGTGTCAGTAGGATCACTTGAGCCCAGGAGTTCAAGGTTGTAGTGAACTATGATCATGCCACCATACTCCAGGGTGACAGAGAAAGAGCCTGTCTCCCATTCTGTAGGTTGCCTGTTCAAAATTTTTGCAATCTACTCATCTGACAAAGGGCTAATATCCAGAACCTACAAGGAACTCAAACAAATTTACAAGAAAAAAACAAACAACCCCATCCAAAAGTGGGCAAAGGATATGAACAGACATTTCTCAAAAGAAGACATTCATACAGCCAACAGACACATGAAAAAATGCTCATCATCACTGGCCATCAGAGAAATGCAAATCAAAACCACAATGATATACCATCTCACACCAGTTAGAATGGCGATCATTAAAAAGTCAGGAAACAACAGATGCTGGAGAGGATGTGGAGAAATAGGAACACTTTTACACTGTTGGTGGGATTGTAAACTAGTTCAACCATTATGGAAAACAGTATGGCGATTCCTCAAGGATCTAGAACTAGATGTACCATATGACCCAGCCATCCCATTACTAGGTATATACCCAAAGGATTATAAATTATGCTGCTATAAAGACACATGCACACGTATGTTTATTGCAGCACTATTCACAATAGCAAAGACTTGGAATCAACCCAAATGTCCATCAGTGACAGATTGGATTAAGAAAATGTGGCACATATACACCATGGAATACTATGCAGCCATAAAAAAGGATGAGTTTGTGTCCTTTGTAGGGACATGGATGCAGCTGGAAACCATCATTCTCAGCAAACTATCACAAGAACAGAAAACCAAACACCGCATGTTCTCACTCATAGGCGGGAACTGAACAATGAGATCACTTGGACACAGGAAGGGGAACATCACACACCGGGGCCTATCATGGGGAGGGGGGAGGGGGGAGGGATTGCATTGGGAATTATACCTGATGTAAATGACGAGTTGATGGGTGCAGCACACCAACATGGCACAAGTATACATATGTAGCAAACCTGCACGTTGTGCACATGTACCCTACAACTTGAAGTTTAATAATAATAAATAAATTAAAAAAAAAAAAGAAAAAAAAGAAAGAGCCTGTCTCTTAAAAAAGAAAAATAAAGATTTATCAGGTTGTGATGTGCCATAGGGAGGGAGAACGGTGTGATAGCAACAACAAACTGAAGAATTAAAGGTGACTGGAACTTAATAAAATTTTTGAAAAGTAATGAGATCAAATAGTTGGAGTTAAAGTGTACATGAAAAACACTGATTACCATCACTCATTTAAAAAAATTCAACATGTTTGTAATAGGCCACTCTTATGTGCTAAGCACTATATTTGATGTTAGAGATATAGTGGGTATCAAGAACAGATGTAGTCCCTGATGATATAGGCTAGGAGATTAAGGGACTACTACACCATGAACAGTTTGGCCCTCTGCACTGTCTATCTGATCTTCACCACAACCAAACAGTAGTGTTCACTACAATAACACATTTACATATTAGGAGACCAAGGCTCAGATAATTATAAGTAACTTGATCTAAATCTGGCTTGTCTGCTGTTAAAACTCATGCTCTCTCAACTAAATCATGCAGCTCTCTGAGGAATAACATAAAACAAAACACATACTTCCTATTTTCAACAGTGAATGCTAAAGCAATCCCAAGGCATGAATTACATTTTAAGTAGAAAAAAAAATGAATTATATAAAGTAAATTATCCATTACCATCAATGAAATTATTATGTGGGTCTCATTTTACCTATTGCCTAAGGCATAATCTCTAAGAATTTTACTACTGAAAAATACTTATAATAAAAAATAAACTTGCTATTTAAATAGTGTTTAAAGAAAAAAAGGGCTCATTTTGTGATGTGGTGAGGAAAGATAATAACATATCATTCCAGCTTTTCAAATTATCTTCATTTTTTAATTAGTGGCACAATTATCAGTTCTAGCCTCACGATCTCACCTCTGTCACCCAGGAAACAAGTTCCAGAAATGCCTTCGTAGTCTTTGTAAACCAATCTCCCAGGCAGATAAGAAGTCCACACAGCTTAAATATTTTCTTAAGGTGTGATGGTCTTACACTTTATAGGCATCTGTTACACTTCTTCTTTGTCCTCCAAATAGACATTTCTTGGATTCTTCTCGTAAGGCTTCTTTTTTTATTTTATTTTATTTATTTATTTTTTTTTGAGACGGAGTCTTGCTCTCATCCAGGCTGGAATGCAGTGGCGCGATCTCGGCTCACTGCAAGCTCCATCTCCCTGGTTCATGCCATTCTCCTGCCTCAGCCTCCTGAGTAGCTGGGACTATAGGCACCTGCCACCACGCCCGGCTAATTTTTTGTATTTTTAATAGAGACGGGGTTTCACCGCGTTAGCCAGGATGGTCTCGATCTCCTGACCTCGTGATCCGCCCGCCTTGGCCTCCCAAAGTGCTGGGATTACAGGCGTGAGCCACCGCGCCCAGCCAAGACTTCTTATAAGTTTTTCTTAAGGATTTGTATCATTGTATTTTTCATTTCTCTCTTTATTTATTTATTTTTTTTTTAGGATTAATGTTTCTTTTCCCTTAATAGTCAGAATAGTCAAGTTTGGGGAATACTTACGGCAAAGGGAAGAATGTGGAATGTAAGGTTTCAGATGAATGCTCGGATCAGCGGTCCACAGGACCCCATCTAGATGGTTGACAGCAAGATCACAAGGGAATTTTATTCTCTGGACTCTTTTCAGAACGTTTTTCAATGGTGAGTACTAGTTTTTCCTTTTTTTTCTCCTTCTCTCCTAGAACTACCATTCCACACTACATTGTTAAAACATATGAGTTTCTTTCTTTTTTTTTTTTTTTAATTTATTTATTATTATTAAACTTCAAGTTGTAGGGTACATGTGCACAACGTGCAGGTTTGCTACATATGTATACTTGTGCCATGTTGGTGTGCTGCACCCATCAACTCGTCATTTACATCAGGTATAACTCCCAATGCAATCCCTTCCCCCTCCCCGCTCCCCATGATAGGCCCCGGTGTGTGATGTTCCCCTTCCCGAGTCCAAGTGATCTCATTGTTCAGTTCCCACCTACGAGTGAGAACATGCGGTGTCTGGTTTTCTGTTCTTGTGATAGTTTGCTAAGAATGATGGTTTCCAGCTGCATCCATGTCCCTACAAAGGACACAAACTCATCCTTTTTTATGGCTGCATAGTATTCCATGGTGTATATGTGCCACATTTTCTTAATCCAATCTGTCACTGATGGACATTTGGGTTGATTCCAAGTCTTTGCTATTGTGAATAGTGCTGCAAGAAACATACGTGTGCATGTGTCCTTATAGCAGCATAATTTATAATCCTTTGGGTATATACCCAGTAATGGGATGGCTGGGTCATATGGTACATCTAGTTCTAGATCCTTGAGGAATCGCCATACTGTTTTCCATAATGGTTGAACTAGTTTACAATCCCACCAACAGTGTAAAAGTGTTCCTATTTCTCCACATCCTCTCCAGCACCTGTTGTTTCCTGACTTTTGAATGATCGCCATTCTAACTGGTGTGAGATGGTATCTCATTGTGGTTTTGATTTGCATTTCTCTGATGGCCAGTGATGATGAGCATTTTTTCATGTGTCTGTTGGCTGTATGAATGTCTTCTTTTGAGAAATGTCTGTTCATATCCTTTGCCCACTTTTGGATGGGGTTGTTTGTTTTTTTCTTGTAAATTTGTTTGAGTTCTTTGTAGGTTCTGGATATTAGCCCTTTGTCAGATGAGTAGATTGCAAAAATTTTCTCCCATTCTGTAGGTTGCCTGCTCACTCTGATGGTAGTTTCTTTTGCTGTGCAGAAGCTCTTTAGTTTGATGAGATCCCATTTGTCAATTTTGGCTTTTGCTGCCGTTGCTTTTGGTGTTTTAGACATGAAGTCTTTGCCCATGCCTATGTCCTGAATGGTACTACCTAGGTTTTCCTCTAGGATTTTTATGGTATTAGGTCTAACATTTAAGTCTCTAATCCATCTTGAATTAATTTTCGTATAAGGAGTAAGGAAAGGATCCAGTTTCAGCTTTCTACTTATGGCTAGCCAGTTTTCCCAGCACCATTTATTAAATAGGGAATCCTTTCCCCATTTCTTGTTTCTCTCAGGTTTGTCAAAGATCAGATGGCTGTAGATGTGTGGTATTATTTCTGAGGACTCTGTTCTGTTCCATTGGTCTATATCTCTGTTTTGGTACCACTACCATGCTGTTTTGGTTACTGTAGCCTTGTAGTATAGTTTGAAGTCAGGTAGCGTGATCCCTCCAGCTTTGTTCTTTTGACTTAGGATTGTCTTGGAGATGCGGGCTCTTTTTTGGTTCCATATGAACTTTAAAGCAGTTTTTTCCAATTCTGTGAAGAAGCTCATTGGTAGCTTGATGGGGATGGCATTGAATCTATAAATGACCTTGGGCAGTATGGCCATTTTCACGATATTGATTCTTCCTATCCATGAGCATGGTATGTTCTTCCATTTGTTTGTGTCCTCTTTGATTTCACTGAGCAGTGGTTTGTAGTTCTCCTTGAAGAGGTCCTTTACATCCCTTGTAAGTTGGATTCCTAGGTATTTTATTCTCTTTGAAGCAATTGTGAATGGAAGTTCATTCCTGATTTGGCTCTCTGTTTGACTGTCACTGGTGTATAAGAATGCTTGTGATTTTTGCACATTAATTTTGTATCCTGAGACTTTGCTGAAGTTGCTGATCAGCTTAAGGAGATTTTGGGCTGAGACAATGGGGTTTTCTAAATATACAATCATGTCGTCTGCAAACAGGGACAATTTGACTTCTTCTTTTCCTAACTGAATCCCCTTGATTTCTTTCTCTTGCCTGATTGCCCTAGCCAGAACTTCCAACACTATGTTGAATAGGAGTGGTGAGAGAGGGCATCCCTGTCTTGTGCCAGTTTTCAAAGGGAATTTTTCCAGTTTTTGCCCATTCAGTATGATATTGGCTGTGGGTTTGTCATAAATAGCTCTTATTATTTTGAGGTACGTTCCATCAATACCGAATTTATTGAGCGTTTTTAGCATGAAGGGCTGTTGAATTTTGTCAAAAGCCTTTTCTGCATCTATTGAGATAATGATGTGGTTCTTGTCTTTGGTTCTGTTTATATGCTGGATTATGTTTATTGATTTGCGAATGTTGAACCAGCCTTGCATCCCAGGGATGAAGCCCACTTGATCATGGTGGATAAGCTTTTTGATGTGCTGCTGAATCCGGTTTGCCAGTATTTTATTGAGGATTTTTGCATCGATGTTCATCAGGGATATTGGTCTAAAATTCTCTTTTTTTGTTGTGTCTCTGCCAGGCTTTGGTATCAGGATGATGTTGGCCTCATAAAATGAGTTAGGGAGGATTCCCTCTTTTTCTATTGATTGGAATAGTTTCAGAAGGAATGGTACCAGCTCCTCCTTGTACCTCTGGTAGAATTCAGCTGTGAATCCATTTGGTCCTGGACTTTTTTTGGTTGGTAGGCTATCGCAATTAAAAGAACTAGAGAAGCAAGAGCAAACACATTCGAAAGCTAGCAGAAGGCAAGAAATAACTAAGATCAGAGCAGAACTGAAGGAGATAGAGACACAAAAAACCCTCCAAAAAAATCAATGAATCCAGGAGTTGGTTTTTTGAAAAGATCAACAAAATTGACAGACCACTAGCAAGACTAATAAAGAAGAAAAGAGAGAAGAATCAAATCGACGCAATTAAAAATGATAAAGGGGATATCACCACCGACCCCACAGAAATACAAACTACCATCAGAGAATACTATAAACACCTCTACGCAAATAAACTGGAAAATCTAGAAGAAATGGATAATTTCCTGGACACTTACACTCTTCCAAGACTAAACCAGGAAGAAGTTGAATCCCTGAATAGACCAATAGTAGGCTCTGAAATTGAGGCAATAATTAATAGCCTACCAACCAAAAAAAACATATGAGTTTCTTAATAAGATATTGGAAGAATTATTTTTGGAGGGTCAGATATTATTAACTGAATACCTGCTCATCCCTCCCACATTTATTCTCGTACAGCAGTTCAACTTGGTGTAAAGAAAATAAGAGGAAAAGGGAAATAACAAATAATATTCATATTTTACCAAAAATCCAAAAATTTCCTTTCTAATATCTTGTCAATAATTCTAACTATATTTTGTTTATCAAGGGAGTTGGAATAAAAGAAATATTGCTTCTTGTTGGATTTATTTAGGTTTCCGACCATTACCATTCTTACAAACAAAATACCGTCCAACAAAAAGAATTCAATGATTATTAAAATCCATTTCCAACATAAACTAAGGGCAAAAAAATCACTGGAAATACAGCAATGGTGTCATACATACAGAATAAGTAGGTTGAGAAAAAAGTGTGAAGGAAAAAAAACACTACATTTTATTCTTAACCCTTCTCTAACACAATTTTAGATGATTTTAGGATTCTCATCTAGAAAGAATATGGAAAACAAGTATCAACATTTTTGAAGTAAAGAGATAAACATGATGTAAAAATTGACAAACCAACTCCAAAAAAACCTTAAGGAGCACAACTGCAGAGAAGACCTGTAAGCCACTGAGAACAGAACTTTATTATATTCCGACAAGAATCCTTAGGGTAATTTATAGTAAGAGAAAGAAAAAGCACTTCCAAGATAATTTTAAGATTCATTAAATAATTCATTAAAAAGTATAACATAACCAAGAATTATATTTTATCTTACCAGTTCCTATTAAAATTTATTTTTATTAAATAGAAATTTCAATGATCCGTGTCTTTTCATATTACTTTTATAAGAAAAACTAAATAAGAGTAGAGTGATAATTAACATACAAAAATCCTAGTTTCTGTAATTCAGAATTCATACAGCCATCTCTCACACAGTTTTCTCAATCTCTTTCTTTCTTTTAATACAGTGAGATATTGCAAATGGTGTATATGAGACACTGTAAGAACTTTCAATATCAGAGAAAGATTCATGTTATTAAATGGTATGCATTTAGAGAAAAATAAAGAGAATCATTTAAAAAATTTCCAACCATATTAAGTAGTAGAACTTAATAGGAAAATATCAATTTCCAATTTAGTACTTAAATCTTAATTAAAGGTACTAATATACTTCACTCAAAAAGTATAAAGACATTGAAAGGACATCTGCTTCTATTTGCAGCAACATGGTGGACTGAGGAAATGCAAACTTTCCAATTATTATAATTTTAAAAACTTGGAAAGTGTAGATGACAAAAAATTTAACATTCTTTAAATACATACATAATCTTGAGAGAATAAATGGAAAGTGTCAAGGTGTTAAAAATAAAGAGGAAAATTAAAGACAGGCTTGTAATACTGCAGAGGACAGAAAAGAGTTACAGAAGATAGCAGAATCCAGATCTAGGCTATAATAGGTGAGCGTTGGCTGTTAAAATCCTTTTGGGGATGGAAGATATGACTTTAGATCTATAGGAAGTAAGGAGATCTCTGCATAAAGCCAGGACTCAGGAAAGCTAGCTCCCTCCATTCCAATGAAACAAAAACAATTTGATCTCACAGTTCACAAAAGTAGGAATGGAAAAATGGACCATACATGGTTTTACAGCCTAAATGCACTCTATTAGTATAGTATGGCAGGGTCTCACTGAAAATTTAACATAAAGCTGACCCCAGAATGGTGAAACTTCCAATCTCTTAGAAAATCAGATATTAATCTGCTCTGTAGCCACAATTCCAATTCCATAAGAAGCACATCCATATCCTTTACAGAAAGAGCTACCTCCTCCAAAGAGAAGTTTGCAAGCCAGATTATAAACCGTGAGTGCGAAAGAAGCTATAAAATATCGTGAAAGAGGCTATAAATTATTGAACTAAAATGATTAAAGAGATAAAGTATAAATTATATATATACACACACACATGTATATATACACACTTACATATTAAATCAGACTACTGTACAGACCATGAAATACAGATTTTTTTGATTATCTGAAATGACAAATATAGGAAATAAAGTTTATTTGAATGAAAGAATCTATTAAAAAGAATTAAAAATCAGATTGGATATACCTAAAGAGACAATCAGTGAACTAGAAGACCATTTGAGAACACTTCGTAGAATTTAGCACAAAGTGGTAAACAGAAGAGAAAATGAAAGTTATGTAACTAGGCATGAAGATGGAGAGCCTGTGAGGACTTCCTGAAGAACAGATGAAAGAGAAGAGTGTGAATTAACATTCAAAGAGAACATGGTTGAGCCTTACTGTTAAATTTATACAACATGCCAATTTCAATTTCAGCTATATGTGTCTTTCTTATACAGAAATCACAAAGAACAAAAGGGGAAGAGGGAGTGCCTTCAAAAATCAGAAAGAAGAGCAAGTTACTCTAAAATAAATCTTTAAAAATATTGTTTGACAGCAAATCAATTATTGGCAACAGAAGAACCAGAAAACTGTGGAAAAGTATCTTGAAAGGTATTGAGAGGCAAATACTGTCATCTGTTAATACTGATTTATATGTCTAACTTAACTGACAATCACGTGTAAGGGCAAAACAAGAGCAATTTTAGACAAAAGTTGCCACCTATGTATCCTTATTTGAATTGATGCTAAAAGTTTTACTTCAGGAGAAAAGAGAGCAAACCATGTGAGTGAATAGGATGCAAAAAAGTATGATGAGCAAGGAAATTTATTATCATGTAGGTTAATTTAAATTAACATGGCTATAAACGCTAACCACAATAAGGACAAATAGTAAGGGATTTATAAGCACTTGCATTAAAAATAAATAGATAAAACTGTGGAATTTGGAATTCAGTGAGCAGGGTTACAGCATTCCACAAAATCTGGTATTCCCTGAAAGGAGAATAACACCAAACAACTTTTAATTTTTAAGTCGAACAGGGATATTAAAATTTCAGAATTATCAGTAAAAAAGAGGAAATAAAATGTATAGTTTCCAGGTACAGAGAAGAAAAGGAATAAAAACAAAAAGTCAGTGTGATAGGAGGAGGAAGGAGTAACAAGTTAAATCAAAATATTAAAATATAGAAAAAACAAAAGCAGATTATATAAATAAATAAGAATATCTCAAGTTTTATAACAAAGAGAACATGATTAAACTCACTACTAAAAGAACGGAGATTCTCAAATACATTTCTAGACATCCAGACAGGCATTGCTTATAAGACACTCATCATAAACTTAAAAACAAACAAACATATTTGTAAATGCCTCAGACCAAAACTGTGAGAGTCTGTATATAAAACAAAATCAAATTTAAAACAAAAGTTGTTAATGGGGTAAAGGAGTCATTGAAACATTAAGAAAGGGAAAACTCAGGAAGAAAGATATCAATTCTGAATGTGATACATACATCTAACAAGGAAATTCTTTTTATCAAAACTTGATAAAATTACATAGAGAAACAAAACACAAAACAAACATAATCAAGTTAGAACATTTTAATACACCTTTCTTAAAAACATGCAGATTAAATAGAGTTATATCTATTAAGGGTAAAAAAGTGGCACAGTTTACAGGATTTATCCATAATATACACAGCACCCAACTTTTAACAGTTGGAGAATAAACTTTCTTTTAAATCAGGAATAGCCGATCCATCAACAGAAAAATTGACAAAGAATGTAAACAGTAAGTTTGCAGAAGAGAAAACTAGAATAACAAATGAAGATGGAAACTGATCAAGCAATGCAAACTAAAATAGTAATAATTTTACCCATCAGAATGGTAAAAATGTAAAAAACTAACAATATCAAGTGTTGAAGATGTAGAATTCAAGGAGCTCTTGTTAACTGCCAGTGGAGTGAATCATCTGACAGGGTCAATTAAGTTGAAGATGCTCATATTGGTGAAAGCGCTCGTATTGGATGAGACCCAGTAATTCCCCTTTTATGAGACTTACCCTAGAGAAACTGTCACATGTATATACACCGATGTTCATCATCTTTATAAGTGTTAAAATGAAATATTGGGGAATACATTAAATATTCTTCCATTAAGGATATAAACTTGTATATAATCATGAGCAATAATTAAAATGAGTAAAATAAAATAAATGGTCAGGTTTCCTAAGGTCTACCATGATTTTGGTTATTAAATAGTGTTCGTTATACTGCATGGCCTGCTCTTTTGGTGGTGCTGAGTCAAATGGTAAATAACATAGATTTTTCTCTAACTTTGTTTTGTCTTGATCTCTAGATTGACTATTGTCAGGTGACTTCTTGTGAGCTCATGATCTTTTCAACGGTTAATGCAGAACAAATCATCTTAAAACATAGCAACCATGGCTTTTGTAATTCACTTAGACTGTTAGTAAATACCACAAAATTCTGAATGATACATTTTATCACTATACTTAATTTTTATATTTATATTTATATACTTTATTTTAAAATTATGTATTATTTATTATATTTTATTGATTTTAGAGACAGAATCTTACTCTATAGCCCAGGTTGAAGTACAGTGGCACAATCATATAGCTCACTGCATCCTCAAATGCCTGGGCTCAAGAGATCATCCCTGCCTCAGCCTTCTGAATAGCTAGGACTATAGGCATGTACCACCATGCCTGGGTAATTTTTCATTTTTATTTTTTTGCAGACATGAGGTCTTGCTATGTTGCCCAGACTCTGGCTTCAAACAATCCTTCCACCCTGCCCTCCCAAATTGCTGGGATTAGAGCTGTGAGCCATCATGTCCAACTGTTATCCCTACTTTTAAGTACAGGAACTAAAACTTGGAATGAAGTGGCATAATATTACTCAAGTATCAAGCAGTAGGACTGATATCTGAACTAACACTTCTTTGCACTACACCACACATAAACTTGAAAGTATAAGTCTAAGTTGTTATGCTTATTACACACAGTTTCAAAAGAAACACACATAAGCTATGTTTTTAATGAATTGTACAGCCAAAGAGCAGTTGTGACAGATCATTAGCTGTGGATCTCACCAACATCTATCAAGTAGACCAGATGCATAAGCTACACATGAAAGGCAGTGCATGTAGGAATCATACTTAATTTAAAATAATTGGCTGTGGGGAAAAAAAAGATTTTTCTAATGTATCTTTAAAAATTTACATCTCATATTAATATTACTTTTGAATTCTGCTGAGATATTGACCAAATAATAATTATTTTCAAGCATGATCATTTTGTCTCATTTTGGATTTTGACAAAAGTATATGTGTATGTGTGTGCGTGTATTCTTTAAAACATGAATAGAGTTTTAATGATGGAAATATGTTATGCTGTGCTTTAAAATGTTCACACTATCATTACTTTGTTTCTCCTCTCTTACTGGAGTGCTGATGATGTAGTTCAACTTTCACTCATCCATGTTCCCATGTACATTAATTATGCTGTTACAAATGACTCAAAAAATGACTATTAAAAAGCAGCATTTCAATCACAATGACATGATATAACTCTACATTTCTGGTTTCCACTTTTCATTTCCCAGGTCACTATGAGGCACAAAAGTGTTGAACACAATAGTACTGACAAGGCTGAGACTTAAGACTTGAATAATCCAGTTATTAAACATTGGTCTAAGATGTGCCTGATGAATCGACATTGATCAAAGCTTTCTTATCCTTTAGAATCAGCAGAAATTATCCCTAGAGAGCCTCCAGTTCTGTGGTTCCCAATCTTGAATGAATTGTACACTTCTAAGACTGCACCTAAGTAATAGCTATCTAACCCTTTTCTACTTCCTTAGACAAAAGGTTTTGAGGAACACCTTGGGGCCAGGAATGTGTCAGCAGCCAGGAGAAAATATCCGTTAGTTCCTAAATTCAAGAGCTGCTTCACCTTCTGCGTTTGTGGAGTTTTTCTCTCACTTTTGTGAGCCATATATTTTCTATATAATTCATTTCCTTAAATTAGCATGTACTTGTTTCTGTTGCTTTCAACCAAAGAATCCTGAATGATATAGTATTCCTGAAGTGGCTCCAACTTCCAGAAACAGGACAAGGTAACCTACAGGGGGTCTTCTGAACCACAGGAAAACACAAGTAACAAAACAGAAATGTGAGTCTTAGCAAGAACCGTTCAGGAAACTGGAAAAGCAAATACTATGCCATGTACAAAGAACAGGAATGAAACTATGTGCAGAAAATAGGCAGTAGGCTCATGAGGACACTAGTTGGCAACAAAATATGGTTAGGATGTAAAGCAAAGATGATCCTGGGTGACCTTGTGTCTAGACTTGCTTTGTTCTTTTTTGCAGGCTGGTGTTCAGAATTCAGGATAATGTAAATGCACAGGGTAGAGGTGACTACAGATAAAATTCTGAGAAGCTAGTTTCAACGTTAATCTAGTTTAAAAAAAAAAAAACACTTATTGTTTAAAAATCTAATGTGGCTTTTTGGAATGTCAACTCTCTTCTTGGATCCAGAAGACAGATAATAAATAAATGAATAAGAAAAGAAACACAAACATAAATAATCATTAACACTGGTTAGATAATGGCACTTAGAAGTCCTAATTAATCACTACAATAATTCAAAGGGATTCTCTTTTCAGGAGATAATTTTTGGAATTAGGCATCAGGACAAGAGCCTCAGATTAGGCAGAGAATTTCAGAACTCCTGAAAAAGCATGTCCAAGATGGGACTGTCATTAAACATGAATGCAGGAAAACCTGATCTTTCAAAACACAAGATTTCATGGGACTGGAGAAAAAGAGAATAAAGGAAGAAAGGAAGAAAAGAAAATCAAACTTGCGGGGACTAATGATTTAGTTCAACTCAGTATACTATGCTTGAACATTCTTTATCACATTTTGATGATTATTTGCCCATAATCAGGCTACATCATCTAGCCATGACATGTTTCCCAACAGGAAACCTCACAAATTGATAAAATCAGCCTGAAATACAGTCCAAATCTTGCTCATTTCTGTGGAGAAATGGTTAAACAAACTTCACTTATTTGGCTAGAATATTATTGGTCACAGCTGGACTGGAATTCCTGAAGTTGAGAAATGAATAATAAAGACATTGATGAGAACAATACTAGAAAAATATTTTCCATCTATAACCAAAAAACACTGTGTTATAGAACCTTGGGGATAATCCACATAATCTTAATTGTTATGGTAACCCCAATTATTTTTTACCTGATGCATTATAGTTCAAAAGGCAATTATTTGTCAAATTTCATTTCCTTAGAGTATATGTTTTTATGACTTTTTGCTAATTTGAATTGTCTTTCTTCTTTAAAAGTCCAAATAAAAAAGACCTTTTATATATTTCAGACTTTATTTTCTGAATATTTGCTGATACTCTATTTCCTAAAAATGACTTGCGAATAAACAAATTTAGGTTTATCCAAAGACATATTTAGTCATTAATCTATTCTCTCTACACACATTCTCTCTTACACACACACACACACACACACACACACAGAGAGAGAGAGATAAAAAAAAAAAGAGAGAGAGGGCCGGGCGCGGTGGCTCAAGCCTGTAATCCCAGCACTTTGGGAGGCCGAGACGGGCGGATCACGAGGTCAGGAGATCGAGACCATCCTGGCTAACACGGTGAAACCCCGTCTCTACTAAAAAATACAAAAAACTAGCCGGGCGCGGTGGCGGGCGCCTGTAGTCCCAGCTACTCTGGAGGCTGAGGCAGGAGAATGACGTGAACCCAGGAGGCGGAGCTTGCAGTGAGCTGAGATCCGGCCACTGCACTCCAGCCTGGGCACAGAGCAAGACTCCGTCTCAAAAAAAAAAAAAAAAAAAAAGAGAGAGAAAGAGATAACCTCATGCTTGCCAAATTACAAATTTGAGATTTCAGTATAAAAATGAGTTTTCCCTAAAATCAGAGTGAAACAATAATGGTAAAACATTTCTCTATCAATAGCAAACTTTTGCTGGTAACTTATGTCTGCTAAAAAGCTTAGTTAACTAATAGTCTTTACTTATCCTGCTGACTAATTTGCTTCTCAGTAATTAGAAACCTTAAGAACGATCTGTTTGAGACCTAATTCCTAAAATGAAACGACCAATAATGAGAAAATAAGAATTGTTGGGGTAAGTACTTTGCTTAACATTAAGTTTATACTTTGCTCAATACAATTCCACAAACATTTTCTGCACACCTATCATGTGCCATGTGCTATACTCATTTACAATAACACAGAGTAAACTTTTAATAATTGGATTACACAAATGAAAGAGAACAGAAAACTCTATTAGATAGAGACATTTAAAGGGAATAGAATTGACCTGGCATGGTGGCTCAGCACTTTGGGTAATCCCAGCACTTTGGGAGTCCAAGCAGGTGGATCACTTGAGGTCAGGAGTTCGAGACCTGCCTGGCCAACATGGTGAAACCCCATCTCTACTAAAAATACAAAATTTAGCGGGACGTTCCGGCGCACACCTGTAATCCCAGATATTCAGGAGACTGAGGCAGGAGAATCGCTTGAACCCAGGAGGCAGAGGCTGCAGTGAGCCAAAATTGTGCCACTGCACTCCAGCCATGGGCAACAGAGCGAGACTGTCTCAAAAAAAAAAAAAAAGGGCGGGGGGAATAGAATTCAGTTACTTTTTGTGAGGTGCCTAATGAAAGGGAAAACCTGAGTATAAAACCACAACACCACACACACACACACACACACACACACACACATACACACACACACACCCCCTACCAAATGGTAAAGGCAAAGAAGTTATTTTAAAATAAAATACATAGACCTAAGGCAATTCTTTTTTTTTTTTTTTTTGGAGATGGAATCTCACTGTACCGCTCAGGCTGGAGTGCAGTGGCTTGATCTCAGTTCACCACAACTTCCTGGTTCAAGCGATTCTCCTGTCTCAGCTTCCAGAGTAGCTGGGATTACAGGCCTGTGCCACCTCGCCAGGTAATTTTTGGTATTTTTAGTAGAGACGGGGTTTCACCATGTTGCCCAGGCTGGTCTCAAACCCCTGACCTCAATTTATCTGCCTGCCTCAGCTTCCCAAAGTGCTGGGATTACAGGCGTGAGCCACTGTAACCCATCCAGGAAATTCTCTAAGTTTATAAAATACTTACACACTATAGTGAGGCACAGGATCCTAAAAAATAAATTATAAAAAGGGGCAGTCACCTATAAAAAATAATAAGTATTCAATAGAGAAGCTTATCCCAAAAGGCATTCAGTGGAATATTAATTCCACAGGAAGTTAAACAGTTTTATTTGTAACTGACAGTAAAATAAAGTTTGGAAGCACTGTATTAAAGTTAAATTAGTTTGTATGTTCTCACTCATAGGTGGAAATTGAACAATGAAAACACTTGGACACAGGAAGGGGAATATCACACACCAGGGCCTGTTGTGGGGTCAGGGAAGGGGGGAGGGATAGCATTAGGAGATACATATAATGTAAATGACGAGTTAATGGGTGCAGCACACCAACATGGCACATGTATACATATGTAACAAACCTGCATATTGTGCACATGTACCCTAGAACATCAAGTATAATAAAATATATATATATATAAATAATAAAAATAAAGTTAAATTGGTTTACTTACTTCAGGACTTCTCAGAACCTTTATAATATTAAAATATATTGTGAATTTTTCAGAAAAAATGATAGAATACATTTTCCAAATATATTTGGCCATGTGATACTTTTAACGCAAGCATTTTAACATTAGTATTCCATGAAACATTCTTAGGAAATTCTGTTTCACATGACCATTGAATTTTTTCAACTTTTATAAATATTGTTATTTGTCAAATGACTATGGTTGATGATCTCCCAGTACTCAGGCCACGCCTTGACATTTGCTGGACCTAATTAACTGGATTTTTGTATTAATCTAAAGGCTGCCTTTTCTTGCCTTACCATAACTTGCACTCTACAATTATAATTTCCCACATATTAAAAGTCTCCCATTCTTACGTCTGGGATATTTATAGACTTGCTTCCTTCCTCCAGCCTCCACATAGCATCCCTACATTGCTAACCTAATTTTCAACTCCCAACCCCTCAGGAAAGTTGTCATGTGTATTCTTAGAATGGGTTGGAGGAAGAATGGAACAATGGAGGAAAAGAGGGGATGACAGGATAGTAGCAAAATGTTATGTTGCTCTATATTCAAGGTCATAATGTCACATGCCTGCAGAGACCAGGCAGGTAACTGACATGAGTTAAGCTCATGAGGTCTGAGTTTTGGGCTATTGGATTGGAAGTGTTTTTTTTTTTTTTTTTTTTTTTTTTTCATAGCTACAAATAATTGCTTATTTATTACAGGCAATCTTCTTGGCCAGTCTTTCCATTTCCCACTTTTGATAAAGACATGAACACAGAGAAAGTTTGTTTTTTTTTTTTTTTAAAGAAAATTACAGTGGAAATAGAGAATGCAAAAGCTATGACACAGGGTGACCTGTCAGCTTGAGCATCAGGGTGGCCATAAAGGACAGGGACTGTGATGAGCTGCAAGGGGCATGCCCTGGCTAAGCAGGGTAATCCCTTATGAAGGAAGCTATTCAGATCTGTCACCAGCTAGGAAGGTGGCAGTGTAGTAAGATATTCTGATTCTGTTTTAAAATAGCCCAGCTATTTACATTATACAGGGTATCTCTTACTTTTAAATATTGTCTCAATATTTTTATAACAACCTGGGGAAAAATATGTGTGTAGGAACTGCAAGCTTGAGACATCAGGCATGACAATTGAAGGGGGTAAGAGGAGAAATGAGTTTTATGGTGTTGGGTAGGCAGGACATTCTTGGAAAAGTGATTGTAATTAAGAGGTTCTGAATTATTGGGCAGAAACAAAGCTGGCAAGAAGGGAGAGAGAGTGGTGTCATGGAGCCTTACAAGCTGCTTTTCCTTGTATATCCTTTAAGGTCAGGAGCAAAAAACAAATTTTTTTGTTATTTATTTTTGCTTCCTTGGACAGTGTATAAGTCAGGGTTCTCTAGAGGGATAGAAACAATATTATACATATGAAAATGAACATATATATCAAATAATTTATATTATATCAAACATATATTTATATAGTATATAAAATGTTACATTTGAAAAATATTACATATAATTGTGTGAGTGAGTGTGTGTGTGTGAGAGAGAGATCAAAAAGACAAAGTTCCATGATAGGCTGTCTACAAGCTGGAGGATGAGAGAAGCCAGTAGGGCAGTTTTGGGAAAGTCAGTAGCATAGCTAAAGGCAAGTTCGAAAGCCTTAAAACCAGGAAAGCTGACAATACAGCCTCTAGTGTGAGGTCAAAGACCTGAGAGCCCCCAAAAAGCTGCTGGTACAAATTCCAGATTCTGAAGGCAATGTCAAAGACTCTGATAACACGGGTGGCTGGGGAAAGAAGCTGAGTGGTATCTAAAAAAGGGTCAGCCTATCTACTTGATTATTAAAATCTTCCTCTGCTGGCCGGGAGTGGTGGCTCATGCCTGTAATCCTAGCACTTTGGGAGGCTGAAGTGGGCAGATGATTTTGAGCTCAGGAGTTTGAGACCAGCCTGGGCAACATAGTGAAACCTCATCTCTACTAAAAATGAAAAAATTAGCCAGGTGTGGCGGCACCTGCCTGTAATCCCAGATACTCGGGAGGCTGGGCAGGAGAATCGCTTGAATTTGGGAGGTGGAGGCTGCAGTGAGCTGAGATCACACCACTGTACACCAGACTGGGCGACAGAGTAAGACCCTGTCTCAAAAAAAAAAAAAAAAAAATTTCTCCCCTGCTGATGTCACCTTTTGATGAACATTCATGTGGACACAAATACCTTCACATCTTTTGTCCATTCAGAGAAGTTTATTCATATACTTCTTCTCCCAATTTTCTTGTCACCAATTTGCCCATCATGCTCCTTGCAAGTCCCTGACCATCCAGCTAAAGCATTAGCTACAGTCCATAAATCAGTACAAAGTCACATGTCTGATCATTTCTCCTGCTAAGAAAAGTGCACAGCCAGGTGCACTGGCTGAAGTTCTGCCTATGGGGAAGATTTCCCTTCACCAGCATCCTTAGGGGATGTCACAGAAAGGGGCTATAGTGCTGCAGCATTGACTTCTGGGTGGCACCTGCTTCACATGCAGAACCATCCCAAGTAAACAAGAACTGAGTCTTCCCTTTCCCTGTCAGCTGATCTAGGAATCCCCATTAAGCCACAGGTGCAGACAGGGAGAGAGAAGGCAACATAACAGGAATAGGAACTATGGGCATTTGGGCCACTTCTTCATGTAACCTGCTTATGCCTTCAGAACCTGCTCAGGCCTGATCACAAATACACCACTTCCATTTGATGATGGAGTCCTGCTGTACACACCCAACTTTATGTCTTGGGTGGGTCAGATAACACTCAGCTCATAACAGACAGCTCAGGTCTCATGGTAACTTGTTGGCCCACAGTCATGAGTTCAGTCTATACTAAGACTTAGTAGTGTGCGGAAAGGTGTCTCTCAAAAGGAGAGTAGTTATGTGCAAATGACGGAAGTTGTTTGCTACAAAATTATAACAGCCTCTGCTGCAATTCACCTACAGAAGCCTTCCAAATGCTCCAAGCAGCACCTCTATCTGGCACTGACACTGCAAGCACCATGGGGTCTGGTGAATCATATGGACCAAGGGGCAGAACAGTTTGCACAGGAGCCTGGACCTATTGCAGAGATTTTTCTGTTCTGGGCCCCACAACAAACTAGCAGCTTTTCAGGTCACTCAATAAATAGGCTTAAGTGACACCCTCAAAGAAGCAATGTGTTTCCTCCAAAATCCAAATAGGCCTACTAGGCATTGTGCCTCTGTCTTGGGTGTAGGAGGGGCCAAATACAACAACTTATTCTTCACTTTATAGAAAATATCTAGGCAGGCTCCACACAACCGGACCCCTAGAAATTTCAGCAAAGTAAAATAACCCTGATTTTTAGCCTGATTTATTTACCACCTTCTCATAAGCAAATGTTTTACCAATAAGTCCAGAGTGGCTGCTACTTCTTACTCACTGGGTCCAGTCAGCATGCCATCAATGTAATAGACTGTTGAGATATCTTGTGGAAGGATAAAGCAATCAAGATCCCTGCAAACTGGACTATGACAGAGAGCTGAAATGTTGACATACCCCTATGCAGGACAGTGAAAGCATATTGCTGGTCTTGCCAGTTTAAAGCAAACTTCTCCTGATGGGCCTTACAGGCAGATATGGAGTAAAAGGCATTTGTTAAATCAATAGCTGCATACCAGGTACCAGAAGATGTGCTAACTTTTTCAACCAATAAAACCACATCTGGTACAGAAGTTGCAATTGGAGTTGCCATGTGGTAAAGCTTTGACAATTCACTGCCATTCTTCAGGATCCATCTGTCTTCTTCACAGGCCAAATAGGAAAATAGAATGGGGATGTGGGAATCACCACCCGTACATCTGTCAAGTCCTTGATGGTGACACTAATCTCTACTATCCATCCAGGGGTACAATATTGTTTTTGTCTTATGATTTTCCTAAGTAGAAGCAGCTCTAATGACTTTCATTTGGCCTTTCCCATTATAACAGCCCTCACTGTTAGGTGACCAATGTGGGGATGCTGCCAGCAGCTAAGAACGTCTATTCCAATTATGCATCTGGACCCGGAAGAATAAACATAGGGTGGATTTAGGGACCCATGGGCCCATTGTAAGTCAGATATGAGGTAACACTTCATTAATCACCTGAACCCCATAAGCTCTACACTAATTAGAGGGCCACACTGACTTTTCAGGGCTCCTGAAATCAATGTCAGTTCAGATCCAGTGTCTGGTAGTCCCCAAATGTCTGATTATTTCCTTTCCCCAGTACAGTTATCCTGGTAAAAGGCAAGGGGGTCCTTTGAGGAACGATGACAGGAGGATTAACAGTACAACTTTTTAATATTATACAAAGGACTTTTCTCAAGGGAAACCAGCTTCTCTTTTGTTCCAGGGATTCTGGGTCTGTAAGCTGACTCAAGACTAAAAATTGATTGAGGGGCCATCATTCTCTGTTTTTATGACTTCAATTAGACTTTTGTTCACTTGACCTGGAAGTTTTCTGCATATATAGATCAAGAAATAAAATAATAGGCTTCCTATCTTTTTCACTTAGGGAAACACCATGATTAATTAGCCAATGCCATAGGTCTACATAAGTCACACTATTCTGATTGTTGCTTTGCCTCTGCTGTCCATTATAATAACTATGTACACCTTGCTTTTGGTGGTGGAGTGCCACCACTTGGTGCCTGTCACCCCAGGATCCAATTATTCTTATTGCATTTATGTTTTCCAATTGAGTGACTGTGGTTCCCAGCATAAAGTCTGGAATGCAGACAAGAGCAATCACAGAGCTCTTCGAGAATGTTTGTGCATCCTATTCAAATCTATTTCTCAATGGATTGGTGAAAGGTATGTTTTCTGGAGCCTCCTAGTATGTGTGGTTTTATGTTACATATCAACACTGTAATTCCAATCTTCGTAAGCCTGTAAATCCCTTTTTCTACAGTAAACCAAGGGAGATCAGGCATCCCCAGCTCATTCATGGTGGGACATCTTTTGATCCATGTTTCAGCCAACCCATTAAATAAACTAAGTTTTCTTTAACTTCCCCAGCTGTAACACTGATCCAGAATCTCTGTTTAGTGAGCCCATACCAATAAATTTTGCCTGATCCAACTTTTGTTCCTTCCACTATTATCCCACACCCTTAATATTCATTCCTACCATTCCCACACAGGTTACATGTTTCCTGGATTTCTACCTGTATAAATTAGAAAAATCAAGTAGTTCTATTACAGTATAGTGCACTTCCTCATGAGTCACTCTTGGTGTCTTACCTTTAGGGACCCACTGCATCTTGAGTCTAGTTATAGGTCTGGAAGGAAAAAAGGCTGGTGGAGGTGGCTGCAGGGAAGAATCAGCAGTGTCTTGCCTAGTGACTGCCTCAGAGGCAACCACTACTGCACATACACAATCTAAAAGCTGCTAAGTATGTGCTGAAGATGACCTTCTCTCCTGTAGCCATATGATGGAAATTTCTGAAAATCAAACACAAGTCTTTATCACACCATTGGCTGGCTTACAACAAAAAGTGAACTCTCAGCCCTGCAGGGTGTCTACTGTTAAAGTGAGGATATTGAGAAAGGATAGGATCCTATAAGTTAGGATAGGGACATGTGGGAGGACCCCGAAGAAGCCAGGAATATTAGCTTCAGGCAACACAAAGTTAATCCCCTCAGACAGAGGTGAAAAGACTGATATCATGTGGGTGGAGGTGCTGCTGCTATTAGGGGTGGGGAAGTCACTTCCCCAGGCAAAAACGACTTATCAGAATTTAAGAGCTCAGTATTCATGGCTTCATCAAGGTCCTCACATATATCTCTATTCTCTTACAAGAGTTCATTCTTTCCCAATCAATGTCCTCTCTTTAACAGTAGACACCCTTTGGGGCAAAGAGTTCACCTTTCCTTGTAATCAGCCAATTGCATGATAAGGCTTATGTCTGATTTTCAGTAATTTCAACCATATAGTTACAGGAGCAAAGTCTCTCCTTCAGAGCATACTTAGAAACATTTAGGCTATGTATGTGCATCTGGAGCCTGGAGTTCAAATCCCAGAGCTTACCGTTTTATTTTATTACTTTGTCCAGTGATGTTAGAAGCAACCAACTAATTTCATTATATTCCTTGGTTTTCTACAAATGTTTAAAAATACCGTGTATAGAGTCACTGAACTCCTTACTAAGCGATGATTAGGAATATCAACTGCATTTGTTTTGTGTATTTCTATAAAGAGTTCATAACAAGAACTATCAGTGCTCTCAGTACTATAAAAAGTAGAACGTTTTGCATGTTAGGTCTAATCAGATTATAAAACCAATTCCAGAAACCCCAAATATTAGTCAGGGTTCTTCAGACAGACAAAATCAATTGTGTGTGTGTGTGTGTGTGTGTGTGAGAGAGAGAGACAGAGAGAGAGAGAGAGAGGAGAGAGAGAGAGAGAGAATGAGAATGAATATATTTATTAGGGGGAATTGACTCACATAATCGCAAAAGCAAAGTCTCATGGTAGGCCATTCATAAGCTACAGAATGAGAAGCCAGTAATGTGTCTCCCCGGAAAGCTGTTAATACAGCTCAATCCAAGTTTGAAAGCCTCAAAACCAAGGAACCCAGCCCTCAGTCTGAGGCCAAAGACCTGAGAGTCCCTGGGAGTCTGCTGGTGCAAGTCTCAGAGTCCAAACACCAAAAAGCAACATGAAAGAGTCTGATGTCTAAGGGAAGAAGGAGAAAAAAAAAAAAAGGTATTCTGCTCCTGAAGAGAGAATAGTAGTGCAAAATAGAAAGCAAAGCAAGCTGAATGCCCCACTTCTTCTGCCTGCTTTGTTCTAGCCATACCCACAGCCCATAGGATGGTATCCACTCATATTGAGGTCATGTCTTCCTTTCTTGGTCCACTGATTCATAAGTCAATCTCCTCTGGAGACACCCTCACAGACATACTCAGAAGCAATGCTCCATACAACCTTCAATCCAGTCAAGTTGATACCTGAAATTAACCATCACAGACAATGCGACTTACAGCTTTTATAAGGCTGCAAGGATATGAAGATTATAGTTTTACAACGATGGAGGAGGGTTGGGTCAGTTTATAAATCACTATTTTTGCCTGTGGGAATAAAACAACTGAGTAAACATTGGGAGAAAACAGCCTGAAAGTGGAGAGAGGGCAGCATGTAGCCCCTGCTATGTCTGTGTTCTCTGGGACACAAGATGCATGTCTTCTATCTACTCTGATATCCATTGGCAATTGGAGGGCACACCACTTTTTCTGATGGAAACAAAGAACCTGTTTGCATGATGATCTCCTTTCTATGAGAAAAGACAAATATAACTGGCTTCAGAGTGAGACCTGACTGTATCCTTTACTGGCAAAGCACTCTGGGAAACTCACTAATGTTTTAGGGTTTTAGCATCCTCAACAAATGCCCTTCTCACAGAAGTTTTGATCTAAGAATAAACAAGTTTCAATGATGAAAGGACATTTACTCTGATCTTCTATAGACCTGAGATCACCCCTCCAGTTGTAGCATTTGGTCAAATTGTCTTGCTCTTTTATGCCTCATAATAGAGAAAGTTTGTTATGATTTAATCCTCATGAAACTGTCCATGTGACAGGACACTCTCTGGTTTACTTTGTTTGGAATATCAGAGCACCATCGGAGAAGACTCTAATCCAAAACAACCTCAATACTAGTTTGGGGTATTATCAAGTTTCATTAAAAGAAGGAGAAACAAAGAGCCAAAGAAATATATAGTTATGGATTATCCTTGGTGGTATGACCTAAATTTTATAAGTATTAGTGCATTAGTCTATTCTCACACTGCTATAAAGAAATAACTGAGAATGGGTACATTATAAAGCAAATAGGTTTAATTGGCTCACAGTTTTTGCAGGCTGTACAAGAAGTATAGTGGCTTCTGCTTCTGGGGAGGACTCAGGAAACTTGCAATCGTGGCAGAAGGCAAAGGGGAAGCAGGCACGTTTTACATGGTCAGACCAGGAGCAAGAGAAGTGAGAGGTACCACGCATTATTAAACAACCAAATCTCACAAGAACTCACTATCACTATGATAGCGCCAAGAAGGATGGTTTTAATCATGAGAAACCACCATCATGATCCAATCACCTCCTACCAGGCCCCACCTCCAATATTAGGAATTACAATTGATCATGAAATTTAGGTGGGGACACAGATCCAAACCATATCAATTAACAAGCTCAAAAACTTTTTCTCAGTAATTTTAGAAAACAATGCAGTACATGGTCATACTGTGGAGAAGCACCCTAAATACTTAAAGGATGAAGTAAAACTTTAAACAATACAAAACAACATTGTCCTTATGTTTCGTGATTAGGTACTTACACAAGTATCAATAACCCCAGCAATGACCTCCTACACAGATCAAGTGAGGCCTGTATTTCCAACAACACAGGTGAAAGTAAAGAAAATATGCTCTGGGAAACTACAAGATGATTCAAAACTGGTGCTAGAGAAAAACAAAGGAATTGGGCTTAAAGATGCTTATAAAGCATTTGAATATAATTACTTCATGAAAAGAAAAAAAAAAAAAGAGGAGGAATCTAACCTAATAGACAATTCCATATATGAGTAAATACATATATGGAATAACCAGTAGTTTAAACTTTATCAATAGATATTTAATCATTTCATCTATACCCTTGACAATTGCATATGAAATTGCTCCAATATAAACTTATTTGAATCTTGTTATCAGTAAAAGGGAAGATTGCTTTATATCATGTAATAAATAATACACCTGGTTCCAGAATGATTCAGCCATGCCCTGTACTATCTGCAGTTCCCCAGGGGCTGGGTCCAGTCATGGTAATGAACTTAACCTTACAATTTTACAGGACTAGGACACCCAGGGATGTTATACATTATCTACTTCAACACCACAAGTTAAAATATATTCTCTTCCATCTATGAGTATCTTCGAGATTGAGTACCAGTGAATATCAGGGAAAAATACATGTGGAGAAGACAAATTCCAAATTAGAAATACTCACACTGTGCTTGAGGAACAGCTAGCCATTATATCTTGAGTTCTGCATGACAAGCCCATCAGCTGGGCCGCTTCATGCTAATAGAAAATAAGCTGACATGTTACAGTAACCTGAAATGGAAAGTTTGCAGTGGCCAGCCTCTTAATCAACAGAGAAAGAAATAGATGTCAAACTGTAACTAAGTAAAATGATGAGGAAAATCAAACTACAACGAGGAGGGAAAAGGAATAAAAATGTTCATTGTGAAGAACTAAGCTGACAGAAGCACAGAAATAGACTGTAAGAGCCTGTCAGACTGCACTCTAAAGAACTTTATGAAAACTAGGGATGGAAGACAGTTTAAGAGGACAATGCTCACATTTGTGTATCTATATATTATTGAAAGGAGGACCACAGGGACCGTGTTTTACAACCCCTCCCTTGCATGAAGTCATGGCCCATCTAATTAGTATGCATCAATAAATTATGAATGAAAATGATGTACATCCCTCTTGACCAATGCTTAAAGAATTACATGTATATTGTTCATGTTCTTCTTGAATTTCTATAGGTTGGATATAGGGGACTAGGAGGCAACAGAATAGCAACTCTTAAACTTTAGTGTGCATCAGAATCACTTGGAGGGCTTGCGCAAACACAGACTGCCAGGCCCTATTATTATAGTTTCTGATTCAGTAGATCTGAGATGTAGCCTCATAATTTGCATCTCTTGATCTGATAAGTTCCCAGGTGATCCTGATGTTGCTGATGTGAGACTGAACCACTCTTTGAGGGATGGAGGAGCCATGTGATCAGAGGAGTCTGGGTCCTTGAATCATTGTGTGGACAAATACCACCTGCTGATCATGGATGTACACTTCTACTATACTAGCAACTTTATGCATTTTGGGGTCTACTTGGTAAAGCAGCTATCATTACCCCAAATAAGAGAGAAACGAATAAAGAATATTCTGGGATAATATGAGCATTTAACTGGTACTTGAGAGAAAAATAAAAGAAATTTTCCCGGTGATGTAGAGGAACAAATATAAGCAGGGAATCAGTAGGAAGTGGGAAAAGGAGTAAATGAGATGTGACAATGGAAATGAGGATGCTGGAGCTGTTGGCGCATGCCAATACGGAAACAGACTTAGTGCGAGAAAAAAAATTGTATTAGCAAATAAGGGAGATCAAAGTGTCAAGATATAAAGTGAAGTCCATAGATACATGGCCTGGAATGTCCGACTGAGTAGAAAATTTAACCAAAAAGGCAGTTTCTAAGCAACAGATGACCCAGGCTGATAAAAGTCACTGCTTATGTTTGAGGGCTAAGGATATGGAAGGAGTCCATTACCATAACTCAGAAGCACACAGATTTTACCACTAGGATGGCCTTGGGACAAGTCATCTGATCAATCAGAGCCTCAGTCTCCCCTTCTATGGCCTTTCAGAGTTAGTGTAACAATTAAACACAAGGGTGCATTCAGCACAATGATTTGCTGTAAACTCATAATAACTATTAGCTAAAAGATCAGAATTGAGGTGGAGGGAATCCAGAGAACCGACTAAAGTCCAAGGGACAATGTCAAAAAGCACTTTGAAGAACAATTACATGTGCTAGAGAAGAAACATGGAACTAAAATTGTATTTCTAACCTAGGATGCCTGAAAAGATTGGAATAGGAGAGAGAAATAGTGAACATGGAAAGAACAATGAAGACAATAAAGTTTTTCTTTTTAATTTATGTATGCCTTACATTTAGTCAAAGGCAGACTTGGGAAAGCCTTAGAAAAAAATGGAGTATTGAGATACTGATTACCGCAGATCTCCAAACAATTATGGCAAAAATATGCTATGGTCGGCATACTTATTTGAAAAACCTCACAGCCTGACAATCTGCACGGGTCCTATGATAGAAACATTTTACCCCAAATTTAATTTGCAGCACTGAAAATACAATTTTCTAGTTAAAATGGCTCACTCTCAGGAAAATCTTATTGGCATATCTGCAAATACCACAGGTGAACTAAGAAGCATTCAGAAAGTTGATCTTGTTGGATTTATCTATGGCTGGAGAGTAAGTTCCAAACATCCTTTTGCTCAAGAACATAAAACATATAACCGAGGTTTAGGCATGTTTTCTCAAACTCTAAGGCATTATAAGGAGTAGCCTTGAAATCGTTTTAAGCATGTTGTGTAAGCACTGTAGTAACAACACTCTATAAAATTTCAGAGGCATCTTTCTCTCTAAACATGCTTGAGGGCCTCTTTGGAACTGTGATGATATTTTATCGATTTCACTAAGTGCCCTGGATTGATTGAAAACTTGGAGAAGCTTAAAACACTAAAAGTTCCTCAAGGGCATTTTTTCTTGGTGGACGTTCTGTTTATTTTTAATACAGTATTTTCACTCCATAACCAATATTCCTTACCATTTTACCGGTCTGACTTCTTTTAGAAAGTGTAGGTATAGCACATGATCTCACTTGATCTGAAGTTAAGTCAGAAGTCCCAAAGTAAGTATTAGAAGCTGTCTTACAGATACATAATCTCATGTTACAGACTTATGGTATTTCTTAGTGCCAGGTAGGGCTCACTTAGAATTCTCATCTTATCATAAAGGATCAGAGTAGATCTAACGAGTACACTTCAAATGATGAGATTACAAAGAATTGGTAAATTTTCTTTCAAAAACATGTATATTCTGTGACCTGAGTTCACTGGTAGTACATTTTCCAGTGGGTGCTTTAATTTTTCACTTAACAGTACAACAATAGAACAAAGAAAACATGAATCTTATAATTATTCATTTCCAGAGGAAACACGAATGAAAACATGGTTCTCTCATTTCTCCCACACCATTGCAGTTATAGCTAGGCATCCCTGGGAGTAACTGTTCTCTTTGCATCTCCCTGGAATATGATTCTTCTCAAAAGGGAAATGATTCACCGGAGAAAGCACAGAAGTGATCCCAATGAAATTCATTGGGTTTTCCTCAGTATTTCAATAGCTAGGTTAACTCTGAAGAAGAAGAAGAAATTCATGCCATCAGCTTTGTAAGCAGACTGAAAACATGAAGACCTTCAAATGACTTTTGAAAATCACAAATTCGGGGGCGGAGCAAGATGGCCGAATAGGAACAGCTCCAGTCTCCAACTCCCAGCGCGAGCGACACAGAAGACCGGCGATTTCTGCATTTTCAACTGAGGTACTGGGTTCATCTCACTGGGGAGTGCCAGACGATCGGTGCTGGTCAGCTGCTGCAGCCCGACCAGCGAGAGCTGAAGCAGGGCGAGGCATTGCCTCACCTGGAAAGCGCAAGGGGGAAGGGAATCCCTTTTCCTAGTCAGGGGAACTGAGACACACAACACCTGGAAAATCGGGTAACTCCCACCCCAATACTGCGCTTTAAGCAGACAGGCACACCAGGAGATCATATCCCACACCTGGCCAGGAGTGTCCCACACCCACGGAGCCTCCCTCATTGCTAGCACAGCAGTCTGTGATCTACCGGCAAGGCAGCAGCGAGGCTGGGGGAGGGGCGCCCGCCATTGCTGAGGCTTAGGTAGGTAAACAAAGCTGCTGGGAAGCTCGAACTGGGTGGAGCTCACAGCAGCTCAAGGAAACCTGCCTGTCTCTGTAGACTCCACCTCTGGGGACAGGGCACAGTAAATAATAACAAACACAGCAGCTCTGCAGACGCAAACGACTCTGTCTGACAGCTTTGAAGAGAGCAGTGGATCTCCCAACACGGAGGTTGAGATCTGAGAAGGGACAGACTCCCTGCTCAAGTGGGTCCCTGACCCCTGAGTAGCCTAACTGGGAGACATCCCCCACTAGGGGCAGTCTGACACACCACACCTCACAGGGTGGAGTACACCCCTGAGAGGAAGATTCCAAAGCAAGAATCAGACAGGTACACTCGCTGTTCAGAAATATTCTATCTTCTGCAGCCTCTGCTGCTGATACCCAGGCAAACAGGGTCTGGAGTGGACCTCAAGCAATCTCCTACAGCTACAACCTACAGCTGAGGATCCTGACTGTTAGAAGGAAAGCTATCAAACAGGAAGGACACCTACACCAAAACCCCATCAGTACATCACCATCATCAAAGACCAGAGGCAGATAAAACCACAAAGATGGGGAAAAAGCAGGGCAGAAAAGCTGGAAATTCAAAAAATAAGTGCGCATCTCCCCCGGCAAAGGAGCGCAGCTCATCGCCAGCAACGGATCAAAGCTGGACGGAGAATGACTTCGACGAGATGAGAGAAGAAGTCTTCAGTCCATCAAATTTCTCAGAGCTAAAGGAGGAATTACGTACCCAGCGCAAAGAAACTAAAAATCTTGAAAAAAAAGTGGAAGAATTGATGGCTAGAGTAATTAATGCAGAGAAGCTCACAAACGAAATGAAAGAGACGAAAACCATGGCACGAGAAATACGTGACAAATGCACAAGCTTCAGTAACCGTCTCGATCAACTGGAAGAAAGAATGTCAGCGATGGAGGATCAAATGAATGAAATGAAGCGAGAAGAGAAACCAAAAGAAAAAAGAAGAAAAAGAAATGAACAAAGCCTGCAAGAAGTATGGGATTATGTAAAAAGACCAAATCTACGTCTGATTGGGGTGCCTGAGAGTGAGGGGGAAAATGGAACCAAGTTGGAAAACACTCTTCAGGATATCATCCAGGAGAACTTCCCCAACCTAGTAGGGCAGGCCAACATTCAAATCCAGGAAATACAGAGAACGCCACAAAGATACTCCTCGAGAAGAGCAACTCCAAGACACATAATTGCCAGATTCACCAAAGTTGAAATGAAGGAAAAAATCTTAAGGGCAGCCAGAGAGAAAGGTCGGGTTACCCACAAAGGGAAGCCCATCAGACTAACAGCAGATCTCTCGGCAGAAACTCTTCAAGCCAGAAGAGAGTGGGGGCCAATATTCAACATTCTTAAAGAAAAGAATTTTAAACCCAGAATTTTATATCCAGCCAAACTAAGTTTCATAAGTGAAGGAGAAATAAAATCCTTTACAGATAAGCAAATGCTTAGAGATTTTGTCACCACTAGGCCTGCCTTACAAGAGACCCTGAAGGAAGCACTAAACATGGAAAGGAACAACCGGTACCAGCCATTGCAAAAACATGCCAAAATGTAAAGACCATCAAGGCTAGGAAGAAACTGCATCAACTAACGAGCAAAATAACCAGTTAATATCATCATGGCAGGATCAAGTTCACACATAACAATCTTAACCTTAAATGTAAATGGACTAAATGCTCCAATTAAAAGACACAGACTGGCAAACTGGATAAAGAGTCAAGACCCATCAGTCTGCTGTATTCAGGAGACCCATCTCACACGCAGAGACATACATAGGCTCAAAATAAAGGGATGGAGGAAGATTTACCAAGCAAATGGAGAACAAAAAAAAGCGGGGGTTGCAATACTAGTCTCTGATAAAACAGACTTTAAACCATCAAAGATCAAAAGAGACAAAGAAGGCCATTACATAATGGTAAAGGGATCAATTCAACAGGAAGAGCTAACTATCCTAAATATATATGCACCCAATACAGGAGCACCCAGATTCATAAAGCAAGTCCTTAGAGACTTACAAAGAGACTTAGACTCCCATACAATAATAATGGGAGACTTCAACACTCCACTGTCAACATTAGACAGATCAACGAGACAGAAAGTTAACAAGGATATCCAGGAATTGAACTCGTCTCTGCAGCAAGCAGACCTAATAGACATCTATAGAACTCTCCACCCCAAATCAACAGAATATACATTCTTCTCAGCACCACATCGTACTTACTCCAAAATTGACCACGTAATTGGAAGTAAAGCACTCCTCAGCAAATGTACAAGAACAGAAATTATAACAAACTGTCTCTCAGACCACAGTGCAATCAAATTAGAACTCAGGACTAAGAAACTCAATCAAAACCGCTCAACTACATGGAAACTGAACAACCTGCTCCTGAATGACTACTGGGTACATAACGAAATGAAGGCAGAAATAAAGATGTTCTTTGAAACCAATGAGAACAAAGATACAACATACCAGAATCTCTGGGACACATTTAAAGCAGTGTGTAGAGGGAAATTTATAGCACTAAATGCCCACAAGAGAAAGCAGGAAAGATCTAAAATTGACACTCTAACATCGCAATTAAAAGAACTAGAGAAGCAAGAGCAAACACATTCGAAAGCTAGCAGAAGGCAAGAAATAACTAAGATCAGAGCAGAACTGAAGGAGATAGAGACACAAAAAACCCTCCAAAAAATCAATGAATCCAGGAGTTGGTTTTTTGAAAAGATCAACAAAATTGACAGACCACTAGCAAGACTAATAAAGAAGAAAAGAGAGAAGAATCAAATCGACGCAATTAAAAATGATAAAGGGGATATCACCACCGACCCCACAGAAATACAAACTACCATCAGAGAATACTATAAACACCTCTACGCAAATAAACTGGAAAATCTAGAAGAAATGGATAATTTCTTGGACACTTACACTCTTCCAAGACTAAACCAGGAAGAAGTTGAATCCCTGAATAGACCAATAGTAGGCTCTGAAATTGAGGCAATAATTAATAGCCTACCAACCAAAAAAAGTCCAGGACCAGATGGATTCACAGCTGAATTCTACCAGAGGTACAAGGAGGAGCTGGTACCATTCCTTCTGAAACTATTCCAATCAATAGAAAAAGAGGGAATCCTCCCTAACTCATTTTATGAGGCCAACATCATCCTGATACCAAAGCCTGGCAGAGACACAACAAAAAAAGAGAATTTTAGACCAATATTCCTGATGAACATCGATGCAAAAATCCTCAATAAAATACTGGCAAACCGGATTCAGCAGCACATCAAAAAGCTTACCCACCATGATCAAGTGGGCTTCATCCCTGGGATGCAAGGCTGGTTCAACATTCGAAAAGCAATAAACATAATCCAGCATATAAACAGAACCAAAGACAAGAACCACATCATTATCTCAATAGATGCAGAAAAGGCTTTTGACAAAATTCAACAGCCCTTCATGCTAAAAACGCTCAATAAATTCGGTATTGATGGAACGTACCTCAAAATAATAAGAGCTATTTATGACAAACCCACAGCCAATATCATACTGAATGGGCAAAAACTGGAAAAATTCCCTTTGAAAACTGGCACAAGACAGGGATGCCCTCTCTCACCACTCCTATTCAACATAGTGTTGGAAGTTCTGGCTAGGGCAATCAGGCAAGAGAAAGAAATCAAGGGGATTCAGTTAGGAAAAGAAGAAGTCAAATTGTCCCTGTTTGCAGACGACATGATTGTATATTTAGAAAACCCCATTGTCTCAGCCCAAAATCTCCTTAAGCTGATCAGCAACTTCAGCAAAGTCTCAGGATACAAAATTAATGTGCAAAAATCACAAGCATTCTTATACACCAGTGACAGTCAAACAGAGAGCCAAATCAGGAATGAACTTCCATTCACAATTGCTTCAAAGAGAATAAAATACCTAGGAATCCAACTTACAAGGGATGTAAAGGACCTCTTCAAGGAGAACTACAAACCACTGCTCAGTGAAATCAAAGAGGACACAAACAAATGGAAGAACATACCATGCTCATGGATAGGAAGAATCAATATCGTGAAAATGGCCATACTGCCCAAGGTCATTTATAGATTCAATGCCATCCCCATCAAGCTACCAATGAGCTTCTTCACAGAATTGGAAAAAACTGCTTTAAAGTTCATATGGAACCAAAAAAGAGCCTGCATCTCCAAGACAATCCTAAGTCAAAAGAACAAAGCTGGAGGCATCATGCTACCTGACTTCAAACTATACTACAAGGCTACAGTAACCAAAACAGCATGGTACTGGTACCAAAACAGAGATATAGACCAATGGAACAGAACAGAGTCCTCAGAAACAATACCACACATCTACAGCCATCTGATCTTTGACAAACCTGAGAGAAACAAGAAATGGGGAAAGGATTCCCTATTTAATAAATGGTGCTGGGAAAACTGGCTAGCCATAAGTAGAAAGCTGAAACTGGATCCTTTCCTTACTCCTTATACGAAAATTAATTCAAGATGGATTAGAGACTTAAATGTTAGACCTAATACCATAAAAATCCTAGAGGAAAACCTAGGTAGTACCATTCAGGACATAGGCATGGGCAAAGACTTCATGTCTAAAACACCAAAAGCAACGGCAACAAAAGCCAAAATTGACAAATGGGATCTCATCAAACTAAAGAGCTTCTGCACAGCAAAAGAAACTACCATCAGAGTGAGCAGGCAACCTACAGAATGGGAGAAAACTTTTGCAATCTACTCATCTGACAAAGGGCTAATATCCAGAACCTACAAAGAACTCAAACAAATTTACAAGAAAAAAACAAACAACCCCATCCAAAAGTGGGCAAAGGATATGAACAGACATTTCTCAAAAGAAGACATTCATACAGCCAACAGACACATGAAAAAATGCTCATCATCACTGGCCATCAGAGAAATGCAAATCAAAACCACAATGAGATACCATCTCACACCAGTTAGAATGGCGATCATTCAAAAGTCAGGAAACAACAGGTGCTGGAGAGGATGTGGAGAAATAGGAACACTTTTACACTGTTGGTGGGATTGTAAACTAGTTCAACCATTATGGAAAACAGTATGGCGATTCCTCAAGGATCTAGAACTAGATGTACCATATGACCCAGCCATCCCATTACTGGGTATATACCCAAAGGATTATAAATTATGCTGCTATAAGGACACATGTACACGTATGTTTATTGCAGCACTATTCACAATAGCAAAGACTTGGAATCAACCCAAATGTCCATCAGTGACAGATTGGATTAAGAAAATGTGGCACATATACACCATGGAATACTATGCAGCCATAAAAAAGGATGAGTTTGTGTCCTTTGTAGGGACATGGATGCAGCTGGAAACCATCATTCTTAGCAAACTATCACAAGAACAGAAAACCAAACACCGCATGTTCTCACTCGTAGGTGGGAACTGAACAATGAGATCACTTGGACTCGGGAAGGGGAACATCACACACCGGGGCCTATCATGGGGAGGGGGGAGGGGGGAGGGATTGCATTGGGAGTTATACCTGATGTAAATGACGAGTTGATGGGTGCAGCACACCAACATGGCACAAGTATACATATGTAGCAAACCTGCACGTTGTGCACATGTACCCTACAACTTGAAGTTTAATAATAATAAATAAATTAAAAAATAAAAATAAAAAAAAGAAAATCACAAATTCCAGCATTTGGAAAACTGAGGTGGGTTATTAAAATCGATATAGGTCCTAATGGAACACATCAAATTGATGTGCTGGTAACCACCTGGCTAATGTTGTTAAAATCTGAGATCAGTACTTTTACAGTATTAAAATTACTTAGGTACACAGTAAACAAGTGCCCTTGAATAATGAAACCATATAATAAGCATTTTCCTTCTCAACTATGGTTGCCATCGCCTAATTCAAATAAAACACAATGACAGTATTTAGCACAGGTCTCCTAGATACATAAATAGCTTAATTAGAGGCTGACTCTTAATTTGTACCATTTACAATTTGAAGTCAATATATTTGGGGGAAATAAATATAGTTTGATTCATAGTTTATAATTACTTTTCTGTATTGATATTGTTAATCATAATGTCTTTATACTCTGCTTGAAAGCTGCAACCGGCCGGGCGCCGGTGGCTCACGCCTGTAATCCCTGCACTTTGGGAGGCCGAGGCGGGCGGATCACGAGGTCAGGAGATCGAGACCATCCTGGCTAACACGGTGAAACCCCGTCTCTACTAAAATACAAAAAATTAGCCGGGCACGGTGGCGGGCGCCTGTAGTCCCAGCTACTCGGGAGGCTGAGGCAGGAGAATGGCACGAACCCGGGAGCGGAGCTTGCAGTGAGCCGAGATGGTGCCACTGCACTCCAGCCTGGGCGACAGAGTGAAGACTCTGCCTCAAAAAAAAAAAAAAAAAAAAAAAGAAAAAAAGAAAGCTGCAACCATACCTAACTTATGTTACTACATCCACATTTTTAAAGCTTAAAAACATCTTCCAAATTGATTTTGATTTTTTTTTTTTTTTGAGGCTCTTTGAGCATGAACACATTTTACCCTCAGCTCCCTACAGATCTCGAGTTTACTCAAAGACTACAGGAATGAAAAATGGGGAGCATCTGAAAACAGGGTTAATCTCCACCCGTTCTAGTGACTGGCCAATCACGCGATAATCAGACAGTTGACATTTATTCAAATATGTATTTATTATAGGTGCCTAAAACAGGCAGCAAACAATTTCTGCCAGGCATCAGAAAGTCAGAATAATTGTTAAGAGGTCTGGGCACAGTGGCTCATGCCTGTCATCCCAGCACTTTGGGAGGCCGAGGTTGGCATATCACTTGAGGTTAGGAGTTTGAGACCAGCCTGGCCAACATGGTGAAACCCTGTCTCTACTAAAAAACAAACAAACAAACAAATAAATAAATAAATAAGTCAGGCATGGTGATGGGTGCCTGTAATTTCAGCTACTATTTGGGAGGTTAAGACAGGAGAATTACTTAAACACCCAGGAGGTGGAGGTTGCAGTCAGCCGAGATCCCACCATTGCACTCCAGCCTGGGTGACAGAGTGAGACTCTGTCTCAAAAAAAAAAAAAGAATAATTGTTAAAGATATGAGACAGAGTTAAAACCATTAACAGTATTTATAAACAAACCCATATAATGTGAGTTCAGATCAAGTTCAGACCAGGGTATTTATAATGTAAAATTCAAATGTCATTTCTATAACAGGTCAGCTTCTTTCTACAAAAATCACACATTTTAGATTTTTCATCTTACCTTTTTTTAAAAAAAAATTTAAAAATTGGTTTTAATTGATACATAACTGCACATATTTATGGGGTACACTATACTTTAATACATGTATATAATGTGTAATGATCAAATCAGAATAATTAGCATACCCATCACCTCAAACATTTATCATTTGTTTTGGGAACATTCAAAATCCTCTCGTCTAGTTGTTTTTGAAAATATGCAATGAATTCTTAACTATAATAACCCTACAGTGCAACAGAATAACAGAACTTGTTCCTCCTCTCTAGCTGTAATTTTGTATCCATTAACCAACCTCTTCCCTATTCTATCCTCCCCTAAACTTCTCAGCATCAAGTAACCACTATTCTACTCCCTTCAGTCAAATCAACATTTTTAGGTTTCACATATGAGTGAGAACATGTAATATTTATCTTTCTGTGTCTGGCTCATTTCACTTAACATAATGCACTCCAGGCTCTTCCATGTTGCACGAATAACAGGCTTTTATATATTTTTTACAACTAAATGGGCAAATTATCTGAATAGACATTTCTGAAAAGCAGACATTACTCTTTTCATGAATTTTTATTATTTTTTTAAAAATTAAATATCCATCAGTAATAGACTAGACAAAGAAAATGTGGTACATACACACCATGGAATACTCTGCAACCATAAAAAATGAGATCATGTCCTTTGCTGAGACATGGATGTAGCTGGAGACCATTATCTTTAGCAAACTAACACGGGAACAGAAAACCAAATACCACATGTTCTCGCTTATATGTGGGAACTAAACAATGAGAACGCATGGACACATAGAGGGTAACAACATACACTGCGTCCTGTCAGAGGGTGGAGGGTGGAAGAGGGAGAACATCAGAAAAAATAACCAATGGATACTAGGTGATGGAATAATCTATATAACAAACCCCCATGTCACAAGTTTACCTATGTAATAAACCTGCACTGGTACCCCTGAACTTATAAGTTAAAAAAAAAAAACATGATTTGATACATATACAATTAAAGGTATGTATATCTTTTTATATGAATAATTTTACAAGTCAGATAAAAGAAGTTTTTGCTGATTTGAGAGTTCTGATTTTAAGTTCAGACAAATAGTCAACCTTTTATCTCTAGCCGCTATATCCAGGCACCAAATTCCTGGGCCTCATTCCCTGCTTGCTGCAAGGAGTTGCTAGCTGAAGGGTTCAGAAGAAATGTGAAGGAATGTCGTGGCAACTGCATGGCTGTGGACACATGAAAGAACAATAAAAAGAGCAAAGTAATTCAAATGACAGATTTCAATCATCATCAGGAGAAACACCAGTCATAAAACCAAGCCACTATCTGGTGACAACACAATTAATTCAAAGCTTTCTCAGTATTTCTAAAAAGAAGCATTTTGTTGCAAAGTTAAAAAACCTTGCTGAAGGAGATTCAGCAGTTTAGTCTTTCTTCTCTATGACAAGTGTTGGCTTTTCTCAGCATCAATAACTGTGTAACAGTCGACCTCTGTTTGTGCATTAATTTGATAATAAAAAATCAAGCAATTTGTACCATAGTATGCAAATAAATATTTTTACAGGCCAGGTGCAGTGGCTTATGCCAGTAATCCCAGCACTTTGGGATGCCAAAGCGTGAGGATTGCTTGAGCTCAGGAGTTTGAGACCAGTCTGGGCACACAAAAATAAAAATACTTCCCTGTAGTCCCAGCTACTCAGGAGATTAAGGCAGGAGGACTGCTTAAGCCCAGGAGGTTGAGGCTGCAGTGAGCCATGACCGTGCTACCGCACTCCAGTCTGGGCAACAGAGTGAGACACTGTCTCAGAAAGAAAGGGAGAAAAAAGCCTCTTAAAAGGGCTGTAAACTGCTATAACCTCTTTAATCTTATCGTCTTCTGCTGCTAAAGGGGGCCACATGTCAGACATGCTATTCTAATGTTGAATTCCAATACTGCATGTTGAATTCCAATACACTGAGCATTTGGGTAGCTGCCATGTACATAGCTCTAAACTGAGTCAATAAGTAATATTAGTTAAATAAGTAATATTAGTAAACATTTTTGGGTGAACCTTCTAAGTTCTAGGTCCTTTTCACAGTATGTAACATCTATGAACTCACTTGGTCCTCACAAGGATCTCCTGAGAGAGGTTAACTGTACCACAGTTTACAGATGAGGGATTGCAGTCACCCAAAAGTTCAATAACTTGTCCAAAGCCACAGACCTCACGGGTGGTAGAGCTGGTATGTCAGCAGGCTGCCTGGATCCTGATTCTATTCTCTCAACCACAATAGTACTAAGCAAACAGCAGTGGTTCTCAAAGTGTGGTACCTGGTCCAGTCAAATCAGCATCACCTAGAAACACTTTAGAAACAAAAATTCCATGGCTCCAGCCCAGATACGTTGAGTCAGATTCTCTGGGATGGAACCTGGCAATCTGCTTTCACTTAACATTCTGTAGGTGATTTTGAAGTAGGCTAAAGTTTGGAAATGATCAGTACAGGGTAGACAGATTTGAATAGGATAGGTTCTTCCCTCGGTGTGCTCTGGAGATAAAAAATAAGTTTCATTTTTTATGCTGATGGTAAAAATTGTGTTGAGAGGAATCCTGAGGCCAAATCTAGATGCAGTAGGAAACAGCACAGTAATCGATTAGTCATGTCTAACATGGGCTTGGAAGGATGAATGGGTAGTGTGCCGACTGCGTGCTTTCCACCCTGTAGAGACATCAGAGAATCTAAAACCTAGACCTATTTGATGTTTCTTGGCAAGTTTTGAGGTCTAGATTGAGATGAGGGTACAGCTAGGAAAGGCAGTTGAAGCCAGACTGAGTAAAACTCATAGTTTTGTCTTGAAAATCACCATGCAGTGGAGTGAGGGAAAACATCATATCTGGGTCCTTGAGTCACTGGGACATAAAACAATTAATTCCAGTGTCCCTCAAGAAAGTAAGGCACAGACTTAGCAGGGAATTGACTTGGGAGCTATGAATTATAGAGAATGGGGGCACATGAATGGAATGCTGTGTCTGTTACATCATATACTCATGAATACTTATTTTTTAGGAGAACTTGTCTGGTATCTACCTTTCCTAAAATTATCCTATTATATGATCTATAATTGGTATAGCCTTGTCTTATGAACGACAGCAGCAATAGATTAATGGTTCAGACCACTGGTTCTGAACTCAGACTGAGTTCAGGTTCTAGCTCGTTTTTCAACTTAGCATGCAAACTTGAGCAAGTTATTAAACTTCTTCTAAGTTTTAGTTTCCTTAATGTGGGGTCCTATCCAAATAGTTTTGTCTAGAATTAAACACATGTAAAACACATAGTAAATATCCAATAATAGTTCATTACTGGGACAAACTGTAAGTATCTTCTGTAACTTGCTAAGTGCTATTGGAAAAGAACAGTTTATAAAAGACAAAAAGACTTTTGGTAAAGGCAGTTTTTGCTTATCTAATCAACATGCAGAGTGCACCGCTTACAAAGTTTACCTCTATCTACCAGATTGCAAGATCTTGTAAGAGAAGGACAATTTTCTCAGTGGTACTGAGTCAGGCCATGTGCTGGGATTGCAAACGCTCATAAAATAGTAGTACTCAATCTAGCAGTACATGATTTCTTCTTTATTTAACAAGCATTTATTCAACAAACATTGAATAAGTGTTTGTTAAACAAGAAAACATGAGTTGAACTTTACTGTTATTTGTAATATTATCTTCTCAACCTCTGCATGCACACACACACAATCTCCTTGAAATAATAGTCGCCTGTCATTGCTTAAAGTTACATTTGTTGAATTTTCATCCTCACACAATCTCTAGAAAGTACTCTGAAATCTGAGAATTATTCTTTTCCACAGCATCAGTTGACTGTGGCCTTTGACTTTCACTCAGAAATATTTCATATCTTTTGGGTAAGTGATTCTTCTCTAAGTTCCCTTCTCTTCTCTGAGCCAAAAGTTGTGCGAAAATTAACAATGCTAAAGAACAAAGAGAAGCACCGTCTGTATGGCCTTTCTTCACTTACAGCCTTCAGATGTGTTTGATCATGTTTCCTCTTAGCTACAGGATGCTGTGAGAGGCAGAGCCTGTCTTTCTGCAGGTCCCAGATACAAGCAGGGGAAGCAATAAATACCAGCCCTCACTACCAGTTCTAGACTTGATGCAGACACATAATTCCTACCCTTGCACTGCTAGAACACATTGCAAAGATAATTCAGGCTGGCTTTTGTGACAGAACATTGATTTTACTTAAGGCTCCTGGTCACAGATTTGCAATTTCTAATTCTTTTGTTTCTCATGGATATTTGTTCCTTTCTCTAGAATAAAGTGGCACGAGTGATTAATGCAAAGCTGAGATAATATTATGGTTGAAGGCAAGGGCACTTTCTTCTGGGGATGAACTCTATCTAACTAAGACTAGATATCATGGAAACCCAATAATAGATGTGATATGCTTAGGCTTCATGTCTTCACCCAAATCTCATCTTGAATTGTAATCCCCAGATGTTGAAGGAGACACCTGTTGGGAGGTGATTAGATCACAAAGGCTGTTTCTCCCATTCTGTTCTCATGATAGGGAGTGTGTTCTCACAGGATCTGATGGTTTTATAATGTGCTCTCCTCTCTTGCTTCCCATACACCCTCTCTCACCTGCTGCCATGTAAGATGTATCTGCTTCCTCTTCTGCCATGATTGTAAGTTTCCTGAGGCCTTACTGGCCATGTGGAACTGTGAGTAAATTAAACCTCTTTTCTTTATAAATTACCCAGTCTCAAGCAGTTCTTTATAGCAGTGTGAGAATGAACTAATACAAGACGTTTATGGAAAATGTACTATATTCATGGATACACTGACCCTGGACACCATAAGACATTCAAAGAAGATAAATATGACACAATTCTTGTTCAAAAGAACCTTATTATTTCACAGAAATATTAAATAAACTATCCTAGTGACTGTGATATGAGATCAAATATTCAACATACAAGATCTCTTGAACTTTTGAGTGTTAGAAGAAATATAATAACATTACCATACCCTGAATATTTAAAATGATTTTTAGGAAAGTTATTTCTCAGTTCTGCAAGGATTCAGACTCCTAGATAATTACATTTAAAGCCAAGAATTTATTGTTACCTGGATTAGTTGCGTTTTTCTTCTTCTGCTCTCTAAATGGACAGTAAGCAGTCACTAGAATCCTTTTATACTTGGTAGAATGTGTTTTTTGCAGTAGTTGAAACAATTTGACCATCCATTTAGGAAAAAATCACAAAGTTCATTCCTCCAAACACACAGAGAGCATTCAGCAAAGCTCTTCAATTCACCTCTTCCATACTTAGATATGATTGACTTTGTTCCTTGCCATGAAGAAATAGGATTTGCCTTAGATCAATTCCTTTGAAACAGGGAACCTGCACACCAGGCATGCTGATCTTACTAGTAACTTCTGCTTAACTATTGCTCTAAGCCAATTTTAATGGAGGGTGGAGCTCAGAGGTCCTAGGAGGCCACCCCAAAATCGTGTCAATGCCCTGTGCAAAGGAACACTGTCCATACTCCACAGGGAGTGTTATAGATTCTATCAGAGAGCAGAAATTCTAGATAAACTGCTGAATTAACATAGGATGCCCATTAGAAGTGAAAGTTTGAACCCTGTGGCCAATTGCTGTATTAGTCAACAAGATGTATTTGCCCATGTCTCGGGCTTGCTTGAGAAAGAAAAAGGGGTGTAAACCAGCAATAAAACAAAAGAGCTGGCACCTACTGTCTTGCCTTTTTTCTTTTTTGCTTTCCAATCTCTTGCAGGTATATGTTTCATCCAAGTGGACTTTGAATGGCCACTGCTACTTTGGCAATTCATAGAGGATAAAATAGATTTCTCCAGAGATTTTCTTCAAAGAGATTCTAAGTATGCAATCATATCCCTACCCAGAACATATTTGAGACATGACCCTTTAATCCAATTTGAATTATCAAACTATTGCTAAATATAATACTTTGTGACTTGATGATTCCTGGTTTTAAAAGTCTGACATTTTTATGAAAGACACAGATATGAAAAGGTGATCTTGTCAGGTGCTGATGACAGGTAGGAGTTTTTTGGGTTTTTTTCCCCCAGCCTAGAAAGTAGTCTCTGTTTATCAAATTACAGCTATCCCAGAATTTACATGATAAAAGGCCAAGTTTATAGGCCTCAATTTATTTCTATTATCATGAAACCAAAGGGAGATAATTGGCTGGTTTCAATACTAGTAAACCCCAAATTTATATGCTTGTTTAGGAGACAATAAGCTACCTTCATTTCTACAATCATGACATCAAATGAAGAGAATTTTCCAGTTTCAATACCAGTGGGCCAGTGATCTCAATACAGACATTTTCACAGAGCATCCATGGTAGTGAAATTCAAAGGGCAAATGTCCCCCATGTGATCATGAAATGCTGTTTGGACTTCCTGAGAACCAAGTACAGTTGCTTATTGTTCTTAAAGATTCATGTAAGAGGAAGGTTTTTTTTAAGGTTAATATATTTTTATTTTTTTTTATTTCAATAGTTTTTGGGGAACAGGTGGTGTTCAGTTACATGGATAAGTTCTTTAGTGGTAATTTCTGAGATTTTGGTGTACCTATCACTCCACCAGTGTACACTGCACCCAATGTGTAGTCTTTACCCCCACTACCCTTTCACACTTCCCTCCGAGTCCAGAGTCCGTTATATCATTCTTATGCCTTTGTGTCCTCATAACTTAGTTCCCTCTTATAGGTGAGAACATATAATGTTTGGTTTTCCATTTCTGAGTTATGTCACGAAGAATAATGGTCTCCGACTCCATTTGTTGCAAATGCCATTATTCATTTTAATGGCTGAATAATATTCCATGGGGTGTGTGTGTGTGTGTGTGTGTGTGTGTGTGTGTGTACACATGTATGACCTATAATATATAAATTTATGTTTTAAGGGGGATATGTATTTATATATATCCCACATTTTCTTTATTTGCTCATTGGTTGATGGACATTTAAACTGGTTTCATATTTTTGCAATTGCAAATTGTGCTACTATAAACATGCATGTGCAACTGTCTTTTTCATATAATGGCTTCTTTCTTCTGAGTAGATACCCAGTAATGGGATTGCTGGATCAAATGATAGTTCTACTTTTAATTCTTTAAGAAATCTCCATACAGTTTTCTATACTGGTTGTACTAATTTACATTCCCACCAGCAGTGTAAAAGTGTTCCCTTTTTACCACATCCATGTCAATACCTTTTAAAAAAAAAAAAAAATTATGGCCATTTTCGTAGGAGTAAGGTGGTATACCATTGTGGTTTTGATTTGCATTTCCCTGATAATTAATGATGTTTAGCATTTTTTTCATGTTTATTGGCCATTTGTGTATCTTCTTTTGAGAATTATTTGTTCATGTCCTTAGCCCACTTTTTAATGGGATTTCTTTTTTCTTGTTGATTTGAGTTCCTTATAGATTTTTGGATATTACTCCTTTGTTGGATGCATAGTTTGCAAGTATTTTCTCCCACTCTGTGAGGTGTCTGTTTGATGATTATTTCTTTTGCTGTGCAGAAGCTTTTTAGCTAAATTAAGTCCCATCTATTTATCTTTGTCTTTGTTGCTTTTGGTTTTGGGTTCTTGATTATGAACTATTTGCCTAAGTTAATATCTAGAAGAGTTTTTCTTATGTTATCTTCTATAATTTTACTGTTAGGAGGATTAGATTTAAATCTTTGATTCATCTTGATTTTTATATAAGGCAAGAGAGAAGGATCCAGCTTTATTCTTCTACATGTGGCTTGCCAATTATCCCAGCATCATTTGTTGAATAGGGTGTCCTTTCCCCATTTCATATGTATGTTTGCTTTGTCAAATATCAGTCGGCTGTAAGTAAATGGGTTTATTTCTTAATTCTCTATTCTGTTCCATTGGTCAATGTGCCTATTTTTATACCAGTATCATGCTATTGCTTTTTCTAGTTCTGTGAATAATGATGATGGCATTTTGATGGGAATTGCATTGAATTTATAGATTGCTTTTGGCAGTTTGGTCATTTTCACAATATTGATTCTACCCATTCATGATCATGGAATGTGTTTCCATTTATGTGTGTTGTCTATGATTTTTTTCAGCACTGTTTTGTAGTTTTTCTTGCAGAGATTTTTCGCCTCCTTGGTTAGGCATATTCCTAAATATTATATACATATATAAATATATATGTATTTGCAGCTGTTGTGAAAGGGGTTCAGTTCTTGATTTCATTCTCAGCTTGGTCGCTGTTGGTATATAGCAGTGCTACTGATTTGTGTACATTGATTTTGTATCCTGAAACTTTACTGAATTCATTTATCAGATCTAGGAGATTTTTGGATGAGTCTTTAGGGTTTTCTAGGTATACAATCATATCATCAGTGAACAGAGACAGTTTGACTTCCTCTTTACTGAGTTGGATGCCCTTTATTTCCTTCTCTTGTCTTATTGCTCTGGTGAGGACTTCCAGTATTAAGTTGAATAGAAGTGGCGAAAGTGGGCATCCTTGTCTTGTTTCAGTTCTCAGGGGAAATGGTTTCAACTTTTCCCCATTCCATATACTATTGGCTGTGGGTTCATCACAGATGGCTTTTATTACCTTAAGGTATGTCCCTTCTATGCCAATTTTGCTGAGGGTTTTAGTTATAAAGAAATACTGGATTTTGCCAAATGCTTCTTCTGCAATTGAGATGACCTTATAAATTTTGTTTTTAATTCTGTTTATGTGGTATATCAAATTTATTGACTTGTGTATGTTAAACCAACCCTGCATCCCAGGTATAAAACCCATTTGATCATGGAGTATTATCTTTTTGAGATGCTGTTGGATTCAGTTAGCAAGTATTTTTGTTGATAATTTTTGCATCTATCTTCATCAGGGATATTGGTCTGTATTTTTTTGTTGTTGTTATATTCTTTCCTGGTTTTTGTTTTATGGTGATAGTGGTTTCATAGAATGATTTAGGATAATTTCCTCTTTATCGTTTGGAATAGTTTCAGTAGGATTGGTACCAATTCATCTTTGAATGTCTGATAGAATTCAGTAGTGAATCCATCTGGTCCTAGGCTTCTTTTGGGGGCAATTTTTAAATTACCATTTCAATCTCGCTGCTTGTTATTGGTCTGCTCAGTTTCTTTTTCTTTCTGATTTAATCTTGGAGGGTTGTGCATTTCCAGGAATGTATCAATGCCCTCTAGGTTTTCTAGTTTGTGTGCGTAAAGGTGTTCATAGTAGCCTTGAATGATCTTCAGTATTTCTGCAGTATTTGTGGTAATATCTCCCATTTCATTTCTAATTGAGCTTCTTTGGATCCTCTCTCTTCTTTTTGTGGTTGATTTCACTAATGGTCTATTGATTTTGCTTATGTTTTCAAAGAAATAGGTTTTTGTTTCATTTATCTTTTGTATTTTTTTGTTTCAATTTCATTTAGTTCTGCTCTGATCTTTGTTATTTCTTTTCTTCTGCTGGGTTGGGTTTTGGTTTTTTCTTGTTTCTCTAGTTCCTTAAGTTATGAACTTAGATTGTCTATTTGTACTCTTTCAATGTAAGCATTTAATGCTATAAACTTTCTTGTTAGCACTGCTTTTACTATATCCCAGAGGTTTTGATAAGTTGTATCATTATTGTCATTCAGTTCAAATAATTTTTAAATTTCCATCTTAATTTCATTGTTTACTCAAAGATCATTCAGGAGCAGTATTTAATTTTCATAATTTGCATAGTTTTAAGGGTTCCTCTTGGAGGTAATTTCCAATTTTATTTCACTGTGGTCTGAGAGAATACTCGATAAAATTTAGATTATCTTAAACTTATTGAGACTTGTTTTGTGGCCTATGAGATGGTCTATCTTGGAGAATGTTTCATGTGCTGATGAAAAGAATGTATATTCTGTAGTTGTCAGGTAGAATGTTCTGTAAATATCTGTTAAGTCCATTCATTCTAGTATATAGTTTAAGCCCATTGTTTCTTTGTTGACTTTCTATCTTGATGACCTGTCTAGTGCTGTCAATGATGTATTGAAGTCCCCCACTATTACTGTGTTGCTGTCTATCTCATTTCTTAGGTCTAGTAGTAATTTTTTCATAAATTTGGGAGCTCTAGTGTTAGGTGCATATATATTTATTATTGTGATATTTTCCTGTTAGACTAGTCCCTTTGTCATTAAATAATGTTGCTCTTTAACTCTTGTTGCTTTAAAGTCTGTTTTGTCTGATATAAGAATAGCTACTTTTGCTTGCTTTTGGTTTCCATTTGCATGGAATATCTTTTTTTAACCCATTTACCTTAAGTTTACGTGAGTTCTTATGTGCTCAGTAAGTCTCTTGAAGACAGCAGATACTTGGTTGGTAGATTATTACCTGTTCTGCCATTCTGTATCTCTTTCAAGTGGAGCATTTAGGCCATTTACATTCAATGTTAGTATTGAGATATGAGGTACTGTTCTGTTCATCATGCTAGTTGTTGCTTATGTACTTTGTGTGTGTGTGTGTGTGTGTGTGTGTGTTTCATTTTTCTATTGTTTTATAGGCCCTGTAAGTTTTATGCTTTATGGGGGTTCTAGTTTGGTGCATTTCAAGGTTTTGTTTTAAGATTTAGAATGCTTTTTAGTAGATCTTGTAGTGCTGGCTTGGTAGTGGGCAAAATCTTTCAGTATTTGTCTGAGCTGACAGACTGATAATTATTTTGTTTAAGGAGGCTAAAGATAGGACCCCAATCCCTTCTTACCTGGAGGGTTTCTGTCTAGAAATCTTCTGTTAATCTGATAGGTTTTCTATTATAGGTGATACTTTTTTTAATCACAGTCCTTAAGATGCTTTCTTTTATCTTGAATTTAGATAATCCTACGACTATGTGCCTAGGTAATTATCTTTTTGCAATGAATTTCATGGGTGTTCTTCAAGCTACTTGTATTTGGATGTCTAGATCTCTAGCAAGACCAAGGAAGTTTTCCTTGATTATTCCCTTAAATAAATTTTCCAAACTTGCAGATTTCTCTTCTTCTTAAGGAACACAATTATTCTTATGTTTGGTTATTTAACATAATCCCAAACTTCTTAGGGGCTTTGTTCACTTTTTAAATTCTTTTTTCTTTGTCTTTGTCTGATTGGCTTAATTTGAAAACCTTGTCTTTGAGCTCTGAAGTTCTTTCTTCTGGCTGTTCAATTCTATTGTTGAAACTTTCCAGTGTATTTTGCATTTTTCTAAGTTTGTCTTTATTTTCCAGAAGTTTTTATTGTTTTTTCTTTATAATATCTATTTCTCTGGAGACTTTTTCATCCATATCCTATATTTTTAAAAATTTCTTTGTTGGTTTTCAACTTGCTCTGGTATATCCTTGAGTAGCTTAATAATCAACCTTCTGAATTCTTTATCTGACATTTCTTCTTGGTTTGGATCCATTGCTGGAGAGCTAGTGTGATCTTTTGGGGGTGTTACAGAACCTTATTTTGTCATATTACCAGAATTACTTTCCTGGTTCCTTTGTTTTGGTGGAAAGTTCTATAATTTTCAAGGACTACTGTTCATATTCTTTAGCCTCATGGGGTGATCTGTTGATGTGGTGCTCCTTCCCCTGGGAACGGTGCTTCTTAAGAGGCAGACTGCAGTGATTGTTATTGCCCTTCTGAGGGCTAGCCCTACAGTGGGACTACCGGGCTCTGGGCTGGTGCTGGCGAATGTCTGCAAAGAGACTTGTAATGTGATCCATCTTCAGGTCTTCCTGCTGTGGATACCAGCACCTGCTCAGGTAGCAGTGGAGTGAAGTGGACTCTGTGGGAGTCTTTGGGTGTAGTTTTGCTTAGTGCACTGGTTTTCTCAAATGCTGGTTATGATAGCAGCGAAGTTGTCATGTGGGCAGACTCAGGAACTCTGGTTAGCCAGGGTGTTGCAGGCAGTGGAATTAGCTGTTGTTTTTTCATTCTTTGGAGCAGGGCTGTTTTGTTATGAGTTGCTATAATGGCTTGACTTGATTGGCCTCCAACCAGGAGGTGGCACTTTCAAGAAAGCACGGGCTGTGGTAGTAGAAGGGGGATATAAGCTTGCCCTGCATTGGCTAGGATAAGTACCTGTGTTTCTCAAGTGATGGGAAGAGCCAGAGAGCTTCCAAGAGTAATTTATGTCTGTTGTCTTTGGCTACCAGGGCTGGTAGAATAAACCATCTGGTGGGGGCAGGATTAGGCAGTTCTGAGCTCAGACTCTCATTGGGTAGGGCTTGCTGAGGTCAAGTTTTTCAACTGTCTCATAGTCTGCAGCAGTAAGCCGCTTCTTTCAAAGGGTCTGTGAATTCTTTCAGTTTTCCTGGTATGTTCTTGTGGTGGTTCTTGGAGTAAAAGTTCACAATGTGAGTCTCTACATGCTGTTTCTATTTATCCAAGTGGGAGCTCCGTGTTAGCCCTATCTCTTATCTACCATTTTCCCCCTTAGTGGAACATGACTTTAATGGAAGGAAAAGATCTTTCAAGACTTGTTATTGATTCTGATTTTTTTTTTTTTTTTGAGACGGAGTCTCACTCTGTCATCTAGGCTGGAATGCAGTGGCACGATCTGAGCTCACTGCAAGCTCCTCCTCCTGGGTTCACGCCATTCTCCTGCCTCACCCTCCCGAGTAGCTGGGACTACAGGTGCCCGCCACTACACCTGGGTAATTTTTTTTTTTTTTTTTGTATTTTTAGTAGAGGCAGGGTTTCACTGTGTTAGCCAAGATGGTCTCTATCTCCTGACCTCGTGATCTGCCCGCCTCAGCCTCCCAAAGTGCTGGGATTACAGGCATGAGCCACCACGCCCGGCCATTGATTCTGATACTGATTCATATATATAAACCAGAGGAGAATTACGCAAAGACATACTCCATGATTTCAAAGCTTATGTATGTATGCTACTTGGAAAGACAATTTGATACAGTGAATATAGTTCATTGTCTTTCGCAACACAAATCTTCTTTGACCATAGCTGTATGGAAAGAGAAGGCTGCAGCCAAAGTCCAACCCTCACTATTAACCAGGTATATAATCTTAGTTCTATTTCCTTCCTTAAGATAGACTGTCTATTCTCTTCCTCTCCCCACACAAAGTTGTTGGGAGAATCTTATTAGATAATGAGGGGGAATTAGTTATGTAAGTTCCAAACATTTGTGCACACTCAAAAAAGCAGTAACTCATGGGATGCTAGGCTGATGTTCACTTTCCTCATTGAATATCCTGCTCAGATGTGGTGTCACTGTTATTTTACTTAGTGCTACAAGGATGTCAAGTCTACTCTAGACAAAAGGAAAATTCCTCTTGTATACACCTGTAAAATATACCTACAACTTGACCATTTCCTACCATTACTTCTTCTCCCACCATAGTGTGAGTCACAATCCTCTTTCACCTCCTTTAAGTTTCAACATCCTTTTCCAGACACACTCAATAGAATTGCTTCATGTTTTTCTACTTCTCAGTGTCAAACTGCATGGGAATCTTTAAAAAGTATCACTGACATTGAATCCCTTGATTCTTCTCTAATTATTTAATAATGGTAGAGCCCTTAGAGAGCTACCTCTGTGCTGTTTACCTATGGGGAAACTGAGGCTCAAAAGAAAAGAGACTCCTTTTATGCCATACAACAATTATTAAGCAGAAGACAGGGCCCCAACACATGGGTTGCTGTGCTATGGTACAGATTTTCCCAAAAGCTCCAGAAAAGATGTGGAGTAATGAGGACTGCATGTCCATGACTCAAACTTCAGGTTCTCAGGTGCTTTTGGCTATAGGATCCATGCTGCTATCTCACAGAGATTAGCTAGATGACTACAGAAGAAAAATTGAATTATGCTTTCAGAGTGGAATATTTTGTGTCTTACACAATAATTTGAGCTGTGGTATGTCCACTTGGAGTCTCTGCTTCTATTGCATTTTAAAAATATCTCTCAAATTGTCAGATTATTGTATCTAAGTTTTTGATCATTTAACTCTACTCTTCAAGGAAATTATCCCATCTTCCAGTTCTGTCTGTCAGGATTCCACCAAGTCCTTCTCTATCATGACACTCTTTTGATTGCCCCTTCAGACACACTCACTCTATTCTATACTGTTTTTGAGATTTGGCCATAAACCTTAATGCCTTCTCTTTATTCATTCATTTAAACATATTTATTATCTAATGTATGCCAAGCTTTATTTCATAAACTTTAGTATAGAGGGAATATAGTATTAACTAAAAGAGACATGGATCCCTGATCTTGTGGAGGTTTTGTTCTCCTGGGGAACACAGGTAATATATAAGGTTATTTTCAGATATTCATAAGTGTTGTAAAGAAAAAATCAACAAAATAAATAAGACAGCAAGCTTTTACAGGGGCTCAGGGTGAGAGGATGGGGTGTTCATGAGATGCCTCTCTGAAGGGTGACAATTCAGGTAAGATAAGGATAATTGGAAGAAATCAGCCCTATGAAAATAAAGAGAAAGAAGATTCCAGATAGAAAGACCATCTTGTCTCTAGGTCTGAAAGTAGGAAAAAACATGGTGCCCTGGAAGAAGGGGTATTAGTCTGTTTTCACACTGCTGGTAAAGACATACCCAAGACTGGGTAATTTATAAAGAAAAAGAGGTTTAATGAACTCACAGTTCCACGTGGCTGGGGAGGCCTCACAATCACGGTGGAAGGTGAAATGCACATCTTGCATGGCAGCGGACAGGAGATAATGACAGCCAAGTGAAAGGGGAAAGCCCTTCAGATCTTGTGAGACTTATTCACTACCACGAGAACAGTATGGGGGAACTGGCCCCATGATTCAATTATCTCCCACCAGGTCCCTCACTCAACATGTGGGAATTATGGGAGCTACAATTCAAGATGAGATTTGAGTGGGGACACAGCCAAACCATATTAGAAGGGAAAAGAAAGGAAGAAAGCCTGTGTGGTTGGTGCAAGAGGGACAGATAGAAGAGGGCTAAGGCTTGAGGATGGAGGTCAGCTTGCATCCCCTATAAATCAACACAGAAACAGGTTTTCTTCTAAGTGGGACAGAAAGTCACTGGAGCGTTTTGTGAGAGGTTCTTCCTTATATCATCATAGAATCACTGAAAACATCAAGCGTATCTTGAACATGTCTGTGCCTCTAACATATCAAGATGATGCCTTAAAAACAGCAGGAATTCAATATATATTTGACAAACTGACTGACGTGTGCTTTTATGAGACCTTTTGGGTTCATTTAGGGAGAATTTCTTTTATCTTTTGAAGTGGATATCCCATGCCTCAACCTCAGTGATTAGGTAACATGAATATTACCTTCTGTGTTGTTTAATTACCTTCCTTCTTCTCAGTGGCATTCTTAAGAGTTGAGCAAATGATACTATTGAGTGACTCCCAAACACTAGTCATTCATGTAACATCCTCAAAATGTTTGTTCAATCCATATGCCATCTATATGACTGGATAATGTATTTCTCTATAATAAAACACTGTTTACTCAAATAAGTATATTTTAAAAGGAAATAGATGCTTACATATTATGCATAAGTATACATACATCCATGCATATATACTCCTACTCACAGATACATAAGTTAAAAGGAAATATAAACACACACACGTATGCACACACAATGCTACTGAACACCCATGAAATCACAGATGTGACATACTAGGTATACTTTTAAGTTACACACAAAAATATAAGACTATTAAAAATTTTTAAATATTTATATATGTATACCTAAAAATCAGCTCATTTATAGTACACGTATCACTCTTTCAGAAACTCCAGTCTAATCCATTTACCTGGCTTTGCTCTGAAAAGGGTGAGTCTCCACTCCTGAAAGCAGGGCAAGGAGAAGTGCAGCCCATCACTGGGCAGCTCCACGCACCCATTCACAAAGAATAAATCAGGCTGCAACTTCTCAATTACTGGCAATGCCATCTTGCTCATTGTAGACTAAGTAGCTTATCCAAGGTCCAATGCAAGTCGGTGGAAGAGTGAAGCAATTTGTGGTGAGGCATGATTGAAAGGACCCTGCTTGTTAAATGATGGATGGAGCAGTTTTCAGTCTAGCTGTCCTACTAGAATGAGCAACTTGGGAACCTGTCTCTCTCCTCCTGGAAGCAGTAGAGAAGTAACAAGGTTTAGGAGCAAATTTGTCATCATAATGTTCCTCTAGTGATTTTGTGGCCTTGGTTCAAATACTTTGATGATGTCTTTCATGGCAGAAGGCAGGTTATGATTAATACTAATGTCACAGAACGAACATCCTTAACACAGTCCAGGTTTTAAACATAAGGGCAGTGGGGATGGGGGCTGAGATTTGCTTTTACTTACAGTTCTTTATAAAAGTTAACTTTTAGAAAACTTTAAGTTATGTTGGAAAGGAAGAGTACCTGCAAAGAGACTAATAAGTCTCATAGAGCAGAAGGTAGACATACCAAAATCCATCAAGATCCATCCCACATATACTCATCACCATACAAACTTCCCAGGCTTTCTACTGTCTGCAAAACTTGGTCCTAGGTACCATAGAAATAAATTTTAAAAAGTCACCTGTGAGGGGTTTATAGCGCAGTTTGCTATATCTAGCAAAGTTCATGTCAGAGAGGAATGCATTTTGCTATAAGAAATAGAATTAGTGAGTCACAGACTTTAAACTTAAAGAGGTACATGTGTCTTGCCCAACAAGTATTCTGAAAACACAAAGTCTAGGGCTGGCACCGAGGTTCAGCAGTTACCGGAGACACAGGCACATTCTGACTTTCTGCTCTATCGTCCTTGCCAGGTTGACTTAGTGACTCACAGGCAAAGCAGCTCCAGGCATCACATCTACCAGTAAGGTACAGAGAAGGGTTCGAGGTTCAAAGGACTGTGCTATTGCTAGCATCCTATGGGTCAGAACTCAGTCACCTGGCCATCTCAAAGCAGCAGGAAAGTTAAAATACTAATTGTTAGGTACCCAGCAGTGACGAATTGGTCAGAAATGGTTTGGGGGCACACAAATCAATAGTTTCTCTTACATCAAACCTTTCTTCAAAGATTCTAAACCAGACTACATTATCAGGGTATCCACAGTGTGGAAAACTTTTTAATCAAATGATATAGGACACAAAAGCCATGACGATGAGTTAGAAAATTTTTCCCAATCTGTTACCTTGGTAAATCAGCCTTTTACAATATGTCTTGTCATGGGAAAATCTTTGCTAATTCTAACGTTGAGATAAGTTGCAGTCACTGAATTTTGGTGCCATAGTTGGTTTTGCAGTGGAATGATAAAAGCAGGGATTTCAGCATTAGAGGGCCCTGTGTTCAATTCCGGCTTTGGACTTGGAAGCTAGCAGCCCTGACCAAAATCATCAACTCTCAAAGTGTTGTTTTCCGCATCTACACAAAGAATAAATATCACTTATATTTTCATAAGTTTTTTGTAGGACATATAATGTTCTTATACATTATTTAGAATAGCATCCTGCTCAACACAGATGTTCAATAAATGGTTGCTTTTGAAATTAGGTGAGTTTAAGGTCAGCTTTGATTATACATCAGGATCACCTGAAGGATTTGTTAACAATGCAAATATTATACTATCTCTTCCCACCTGGTCCACCTTGCATACTAGGGCTCAGGAATGCTTATTTCTTAACAAGCTTCATTAGAGATTAAAGAGCAAAACCTGGTGTGAAAATCAAGAGGCCCCTGGTGTGAAAATCAAGAGGCCCAACTGCCTTCCAATTTTAGGAATACTTTATACTAGGGAGTAGCAATGGAATTTTTGAAGGCAAATGTGGAAAGATAATTTTGCACTTAGATAACACTATAAAAGTCAAAATGTTAAATATATGAATAAATACAAATATATAAACATGAATATGTTAACTGGAGTTTAGAATCAAAATTTCTTCATTGACCCCAACTGGATTACATAATAGAATTTAAATTGAGGAAAAAAATAGCAATAGTTATTTTCTTTCTTATGCTTTCTTTCTTCTCTCCTCCTCTCCTTTTCCTTCCTTCTGATAGGAGGTAGAGGGGAGTCGCAATATTTTAGATTCGCAGAATAATAACAGGGAAAGGTACACCCTGAGATCTGGCAATGAAGAAGGAAATTCATGAATATTCACTTGGAGTCGAAGTTTAAAATACTCAATATAAGAATATTTTTTCCTCAATGAGTTATAATTGTTTGATAAAATGCAATTTGAGCAATAAACAATAACTTTGCAGAAATGCTCAGAATGAGTTTTAGCTCCAGAGATATTGGGCAATGCAGAGAAGCACTTTAATTAATTAACCAATTAATGTCTTCAATAGTTTCTTCAAGCACCTGTTATGCGCCAGGCACCATGCTAGTGATGAACAAGAGAGATGCCATCTGTGTTCTCATAAAGCTTATATTCTAGGAACACAGATGTTAAACAATTATTTATGTATTTAAATATAATTTTGATAAGTGTAGTGAGGAGAAAATACAGGTATCTTTAAGGAATTATAGTGGTGAGGGTGGACTGTGGGCAAAATAATTGGGAGAAACTTTTTTTTTTCTTTTGAGATGGAGTTTCACTGTGTTGCTCAGGCTGGAGTGCAATGGGTGATTCTCCTGCCTCAGCCTTCTGAGTAGCTGGAATTACAGGCATGTGCCACCACACCTGGCTAATTTTATATTTTTAGTAGAGATGGGGTTTTGCCATGTTGGTCAGGCTGGTCTCAAACTCCTGACCTCAGATGATCCACCTGCCTCGGCCCCCCAAAGTGCTGGGATTACAGGTGTGAGCTACTGTGCCCAGCCCCCAATCTCCTTTTCTAAATGTCCTTTGCTTCTGCTCAATGTCTTTTCTTTCTCTTGATACACAGGGTGCTTAATTAAACCCCATTAACTAATGATATGGCCATTAGCAACAAATACCACCTGGGAACACTTTTAACTTACAGTTCTTTAAAGAAAAAATGCTATAATCACTTACTATGATGCATCACCATCTGCAGTTTAAAAGAACATAATAGTAACTCACCTGCCGTCCCACCTAAGATGTTCTCAAGACAAAATTAGCCGAACACTGACAGAAGTGAGACACCTATTCAATAATTATAATTTGAACTTTAAAGAGGCCTCCTTGGATAACCACAATTAGGCTGTTGTTTTTCTCTCAAAATAAGGGTTTTTTTTTTTCTTTTTTTGCCTACTGTTGTTCAACAGATGTTGATACCTTTAATTACTGTGGTTGTCACTTAAATCTAATTTCAAAGCTCCTTTCACTTTGCCAAGAATCAGGTAGTGTTCATGCTTTGGGGCCGGGGGGTGGGGGACGGGCATGTAGAAGGGGTAGTTTATTTTCTTAGACAAGTTAGATTTATTTTTATTATAGATGTTTCTTTAAGCAGTTACTCATTACGATGAAACACACATTCAGGTCTGGCTTTGGTGCTGTTTCTCGCTCATGATCTGATGTAGGCATGTATTTCTTCATCGTCAAGAGACAGAAAACAAAACTGTAAACTAATGAATTTGGGAGGAAGCTCATAAATACCCAATGTTTCAACTGGTACATCAATTGGAAGAATAAAATTATTCATATTAATTCTGTTAACACTACAAATATTTAAAAGACTCAATAGATAGAGATGCATATAGACATGCTGTTCTGAAATGAATTACATTTGATCAGAATGGTTGTCAACACCATTTAGATTTATGTGGCACTGGTTGTGCTGGAGAGTTTGGTACTCCACTGATCTCCTTTCCCAACTGGGATATCTATCCCTCAGTTGCTGAGTATGTTGGCTGCTAAGTGGCTCAGGGCTGCCCCTTTCTCCAGAGCAGAGGTTCTCAAAGTGTGGTCCCTGAGCCAGCTGCATCAGCATCACCTGGGAACTTGAATGCAAGAGTTTTATCCCACTCCAGACATACCAAATCAGAAACTCTGGATTGAGGCCCAGCAATCTGTGTATTAGTAAACTCACCCAGCAAGTGATTCGATAAATGCAAACATTTGAGAAACTTTGCTCTAGAGAATCTTTGGTCCTTTGCTCAAAATGTCTTTGTATTTTTGTTCACAAAAGAATTCCCTTTCAGTAAAACAAGACCTAACAAAGGAAGTAACCTTCTCCCCTCACCTCACTTAGCATGGTGACAGCTTGGTAAATATATTCGAGAACTTTCAATACCCAGATTCCCCTGAAACCTCTGGCCCACTATCCATGTTAGAAGACAGTTCGGGGGCTCTTGCTTGAAGATACTGGAAAAGCTTAGAAGGAAGCAGGTGGTCTGCAAGGCAGTGAGGCTCTGCCTCTTCTCCCATCCTGGCAACTGAAAAAATCCACTGGGTTTAAATCTCTGTGTGGCCCAACTGAGAAAGTGCTGGCCTGCTAAGTGAGGAGATAAATTATACATTGGAAAAGCTGCAGGACCTGGCTGACATATACTGGAAGAAACTAGGAGAGTATGTTTAAAAATAGATTCTACAGGCCAGGTGCGATGGCTCATGCCTGTAATCCCAGCACTTTGGGAGGCTGAGGTGCATGGATCACGGTCAGGAGATCAAGACCATCCTGGATAACACAGTGAAAACCCGTCTCTACTAAAAATACAAAAAATTAGCAGGGCGGGGTGGCAGGCGCCTGTAGTCCCAGCTACTTGGGAGGCTGAGGCAGGAGAATGGTGTGAACCCAAGAGGTGGAGCTTGCAGTGAGCCGAGATAACACCAATGCACTCCAGCCTGGGCAAAAGAGCAAAACTCCATCTTAAAAATATATAAATAAATAAATAAATAAATAAATAAATAAATAAATAAAAAATAGATTCTACAGGGCTGGGCCAAGGTCAGGAGAGGCCAGCCGGATACAAGAGAATTTGCTGATATTGGAGATTCGTCTATGACTCAACACTTTGACAAGGATTCTGAGGGCCCCTCTACGAAGGGTTGAGATGCTTCCTCGGGACTTGAAAAAAAGCAATGGCTTTAAATGAAGTAGAGATGCCAAAATTGCCTAGCAGAAAGTGAAGGAAGAAATAAAAATGCTCAAGAGTTAAAAAGAAAAAAAAATTGATGGTATGTGACTATTATGTGAGAAAGGAAAACAGAGACAAACTAGATCACTTGAGGGGACCTGTAGGCACACCTTTTACTCTGGCATAAGGGGAATCCATACTCACTGAAAAGGCCAGAGGAGGCTGTTCTTTGTAAGTTGTTACTAACAGAAGATACTATTATAGAACTGGGCTGAGGTCAGCAGTTTCAGGGAAAAGTTACAATTCTCTGTCCAGTTTCCAGATTCAGAACGCATTGACTGAAGTTCCCCATGAGGTAGGATCTTGCAACATTATAAGTAAATAGAGAAGTAACTCCTTCACTTCTTCCTTAAATGAACCTATGACATTAATTTTGAAAACTATACACTAAGGAAAGGAGAGTAACTAGATTTTTCAAGGACTCTCATACACCTGAGTAGAAGCTCACACACAGGGATGAAAATCATGATGCTGACCACCATTGCATGAAAACATGCATGAGAATGGAAGCTCTGGATCAGGAAATAAATGAAGTCCTGGTCCAGGTTTGTTTCACAGGTGGTCCATGGATTCACACAGGACTGGTTTCCTTGGGCCCTGTTATATAATTAGAATGAACTCTATTACACCTTTGAGGGAAGGCATGATAAATTGGTGTCACCTGTAAGGATGTAAAGGCAGCAAGGGTGGTGATACCCATCATATCCACGATCTTACTAGCTTGATCCTTACAAAAAAAAAAAAAAAAAAAAGCTTAATTTTGGTAGATTACAGTGGACTGCTGCAAACTAAAGCAAATAGTAGATCAAATTATAGCTGTAAAGTAGTTCTTACTTTCAAGATTATATTTCATAACAGCTGGCATAGTATAAGTGCCCACTAGAAGTTCACTACTGTTATTGTTGTTATAATCATTAACATTGTTATAGAAATATTTCCGTAACAATGTGATTACATTTTATAGAGAATATTAACAAAACCATTACATGTTATGTGAACATTGACTTGGCAAATTAGTTTTTTGGATTTTTCTAATATCTAAAAGAAAATAGTTTAAGAAGCAGCTTGCTTTCATATGAGAGGAACAACAGTATACGTAAGCTACAGTATATTTTAACATTGTGGCAATTCGGCAGAAAATCAGATGAAACCACTATATTGATGATATCATATTAATCAGACATGTTGAACGATAAACAGCAAGTTCTCCAGATGTCTTTGTAAGACAGATGTGCACCAGAAGGTGAGAAATACACATTACAAAGATTTAGGATCCTGCTATGTCAGTCACAGTTTGTTTTTAGTTTTTGTTGGAGTTATGGGGTGGAGAGGGGCTGCTAGCCTGGGACATGTCAAGACTAACCTTTCAAAGTAAAAGTAGTTATTGTGCCTTTCCTCTCTTACTCCTAAAAAAGATGCACTATGTGTGATAGGCTGCTAATGATTCTTAACTATCTCCCTCTCCTTTGGCCGAACAGAAGCTGACTCCAAAGTTATTTATATCTCATTCCTAGAGACAGCCTGTGGCTAATGACTGACTGACTTTGGAATACACATATCCATCCCTCTTGCCTTTCGGTGACCAATTCTCTTGTGCAGTTCACGCTCCAGAGATCACGATGTGTTCAGGGGGAAGTGAGACTCCAGTGGTGAACATGTTCTTGCTTGTTTCCTTTGTCCCATGAGCAATGCCTCAATAAGGTATGGCCCAGAATCCCTGAGTTCAACTCTGCTTCTAAGGAAGTCAATCAGAGACACTGATGCCATTACAAAAGGTACATTTCTAACGATCATATACCACTTTCAGTACTTTCTCTAGCTCATTTTCAAAAGAGGATAACGAATTTTGTGCTTCTACTCGTAAATCTCCCACTCCCTAAATAGAGCACAAAGTAGTAGTTAAGAATGTAGTGGTAGGTGGCATACAACTCAGCCATAAAAAGGAATGAAATAATATCATTGGCAGCAACCTGAATGGAGTTGAAGACCATTATTCTAAGTGAAGCAACTCAGGAATGGAAAAGCAAACATCATATGTTCTCACTTGTGAGAGCTAAGCTATGAGGACACAAAGACATAGGAATGATTTAACGAACTTTGAGGACTGGGGTGGGGGAAGAGGGGTGAGGGCTAAGGGATAAAAGAGTACACATTGGGTACAGTGTACACTGTTGGGGTGACGGATACACCAAAATCTCAGAAATTACCACTAAAGGACGTATCCATGTAAAAACAACAAAAACAAAAACACCTGTTCCCCAAAAACTACTGAAATAAGATAAATACACACATAAACGTTTTTAAAAATAAAAAGGTGGTAGAGATCAGATAGCTCTTATAATGAAATCCAACTTTCAGCAAATATATTCTTATGTAACTTTGGGCAAATTGTTTCACCCAAGTATTCATTTTTTAATCTAAAGAATATCAATAAAGTAGTTCTTACTTTAAAGATGGTATTTAGTATACCTGGCATATTATAAGTATCCACTAGAAGTTCACTACTAATGTCATTGCTATTGTCCTCATTAACATTTTATGGAAATATCTCCATGTAGATATCCAACAACTCTATTCATGGAGGAAAAATAATTAAAAACTTCATATGTTCCATTTTTATTTTTTCACAAGTAATTTCAAGGGAATCCTGTTTATATTTTACCATTGACTATGTTCATGATATTCTGGGGTTTTTCTTGGAATCACACACTAATTTGCCAGAGGCCATTCACATTGATGTTGACATATGGAGGCCAGATATAACCCAACCATAGCATCATAGCGTAAGTCACAAGCATCTGCATGAATGATGTTGATAGTTGAAATAATCAATTCGAGACAAGAACATTTTTTAGAATTTCATGGTACTTAAAAGTAAGTGCCAATATGCTATGCTTCACTTGGCCTATGTAGAATAAATTCTGTTAAACTTTTTTTAAATCATCAGACAGAAATGTTTAATGCTCAATTTATTCCTAAAAAGCAAATTCCCTGAGGTTAGAATGAATTAGTGCTCCAAATGTCAGTGTCAGAGTAACTGACTTTAGGAAAACTGGTATTTGACTAGGAGAAAAAAAAAAAAAAAATTGCCACAAACCCAAGAGTGTTAAACTATGAGCTAAAATAGAAAAAGAGAAATTTTGTTCCACCGTGATTTGTTGTATAAGAACAGGGAAAAAAACCACGTAGCAGAAAGATCAGAAATAGCTAAGACACTATTTCCTTAGGAGGAAATTTATATGATTAATTACACTACTTTTTGGGACTCACCAGAGGTTAGTTTCTATATTCATTAAATTCATCAAATAATTGAACTCTCTGCTTACATATAATGCCATGTCTACACATAGGTCATAAGACATTTAAGTTTATAGGTAGAAGTACAAATAAGATTCTCATCTAAATTTAAAACTTGCTAGTATCATTATTAGTATCAGAACCTTATGAACTCTTTATTTGTGTGACAACTCAGAACAAAAATAATTCATTTCTAACACTGGCTGCATTATATAGCTATATCTTTCTGCATTATGTAACTTTTCCACTGCCTTTTATCCATATATATTATTTTTCTTTGTTACTTTTCTGTATGTCTGTATCAAAAGCTCATCTAGCAGACTCAACAGCAGTGAGGCTTAAAGAAGTTGGAAAAAAGCACTAGAGTACTTTGCCACAATGGTACATTAGCTGAAAAAAATGTGCAAAAATGTGAATTTACCCAGTAAGACATCTTCTTCAAAAAGACAGGAGTATTTGTGTCTTAATACAATCTTTCAGTTTAAAATAGAAAGTATCAGAAATTACATCTAGAGAACTCTCATAAAACAAATGTTTATGATGTATCAATGGATAAACACATCGTGGTATATTTGTACAATGGAATATTACACAGCAATAAAAAGAACTACTATTATATGCAACAGTAAGGATCCATTTCCAAAACACTATGTTGGGTGAAAGAAGTTGCATGCACACACACACATGCACTGATCACGCACTGATGAGTTTCAGGACATGCTACCCCAAAATATGGCACCTTGTCATTTGAGGAAACAGAAGAAGTAGGAAGGTTACTCTCTGGCCTTTTCCTGTTCTTCTTCTCTGAAGCATGTCACACAACTCTCACTCAAGAAGGATCCTCCCTATATCTGGAGGACACAACTGCCCTTATCTCCAAAGACAGGGATACAGGGAAGAATCTGAACAAACAGATCTTGCTATGTTTTCCCAGTTTATTACCATTAGATTGTACCCGCTTTGTCCAATCATACTTCTCCACAACTGTCCACCTCTTCATCATACTAAGCATAAAATATACAGGTTTCCCTTTTTCTTTTGGTTTTCATTGCTAAAGGCTTGTGTGTCACATAAAACTTGTATTAAATAGATGTGTATGCTTTTATCTTGTTAATTTGTCTGTTGTTATCAGCGTTTCAGCCATGAGTCCAGCAATAGATGAGAAAAACATCTTTACTCCCCTACTATGCACATAGATACACATACACACACACACACACACACACAGAGAGAGAGAGATACTGTACAATTCCATGCACACATAATTCTTTGAAATGCAACAATAGAAAAAATGTATTTACGGTATGATATATAAATAATTATATTTATAAAAAGTGAAAGATAAGTCAACAGTAACCTCTATGAGTGACAGGAAATGGAACCCTGAGAATCTATCTGGTGTGACAGAAATACTTTATGTCTTGCTTTGTGTAGTGGTTACCTTGGCGAATACATATATCAAATGTCATCGAGTGGTACACTTAAGACTTGCATATCTTAGTCTGTGCTAATTACACTCCAAGAAAAAGTTTAAAAATAACAATAATCAAAGGCAACAACACACAAAAATAAGTGTCTTTAATAAAGAAATGTGTCTAAGAACAGTTAAGAAAAACAAATGGTATCTTTTGTCAGTTTTTTTCATTAGCCCTGATAAGTTAAGGAACTTTTTGGCTTTTGTGTAAAGTTTACTAATGGCATCAGGCAGGCTGAACCTAAGTAGATACATTCAAACGGTAAATAAGTCCTGGACTCTTTTGCCATACTGTAGACATTCTGGTTTCTAGGCAGTCTAGGATAAATTCTCAACTCCACTAGATATCTCAGAAAGACTAGTCTCAGCTCTAGGTTGATATCAAATGCTAGAACCCATATCCCAAAGACTCAGAGTGGTCCATTTTGCTATAGGTCTCAAGAGGGCATGAATACAGACCATGATGTGGTTTCTGTCAATATCTCCATCACATATCTGAGGTCTTTCATGTTCTCCAGCTTATCCTAACAAACATGTTGACACACTGATACTTTTGGCTCTTTGTAAATTCTGTCCCCCTTAAATGAACCCTTCTGCCCTTATTTCTTAGTTCAACTAGTATGTGTTCTTTAAGGCGTCACTCTGATGTTGCCTACTTTTTTCAGCTAATACCCCCTCTATCTACTGGTGTACACACAACCCCCTAAGCTTATCTCTATTAGGGTTCCTTTAAAATAGGGGCAGTATCTTATTTCTTTATTGCTAGGACCTACTGGTATGTCTAGGTTGAACTCAATTAGTTTGTTGAAGACAAGTTCAATGAAACAACCTCAAAAACTCACAAGTTGGACCACCCTATGTCTCTTGCCAAAACCTCCTAAAATCCAACAAGACAATTTGGCATTTTTGTCTGAAATGTGAATTCAAAGAAAAAAGCAGTCAGCTCTTTTTGCAATATGAAAGAGGATGGAGTATTAAGAGGTTAGCAAAGTAATTTTCTCAGACAAATTACAAATAGTACAGTAAATGTAGTCTTTGGAAACAGTATGCAAAACATCCCCCTTTTACAATTGACCAAGTAAAAAACAGTTTCTACTTAAAGTTAGAAGAAGGTCATTTTAACTTTAAAATTTCAATTAACCTATAGCACACACCTAATATCGGGAACATATTGAGCCTAAAAAACACTCACCTTATTTAGATGGCTTTTTTTCTTCCCTTTTCCAAATGAGAAGAGATTAACCAGCATCTAATTTTTGTTAAAGAACATTAAAAAACCCCTTCAACCTCCCAAATTTATAAACGACTTTTCTTCCAGCTGTCCATTTGGCTAACTTAATGGCCCTTTCAATTCCCTTTACTGATTTGCTTTCATATTAAGCCCTGGATTTAATAGTTTCAAGCACTTCTTTCTTATTGTTCTCACTCAATCCAAACTAATTATACTTTCCTGCTGCACTAGGTACAGTCCTTCACAGCCCATAGGTAAGTTTGTGAGCTCATGGCATGACCTACTGCTTGCAAAGAAGAGAAGTCTTAGCCCCAGTCTTTATTTAATTCCTTCTCCCCAGTGATGGACCAAGTTCCTGCTTTCCTAAATGGTAAAAACAGATAAAAACTGTTTTCTTGTCCTTGTGATTAAAAAAAACCAAAAAACAAAAAACAAATAAATTGCTGATGTCCTTAAAAGGGAAAAAAGGTAGATTGTGGACAAGTTTCACAACAATTTGTTTTGGCAGCAGCTGATTCCAAAGATAGGATGTTTCAAAATGTTAAGATACCTGTGATATTTTTCCCCTTTTTCTTACTCGGTTTGTAGATTTCTTCTTTTCAGATTCAGATTTTAGACTTCACCTTTAGTTGGCTCCCTTTCTTGTTCTTCTTCAACCTCTCCTCTAATAATGCCATTGTTGTTTATCCTCTACATGAATAAAATCAAGAGAGGTATTTTAAGATCTTAAATTTGTTGTTTAATCATTTTAACTTTTGTACCCATAACTTCAAGAAGCCGTAATTCCTTCTCTTTATTCCCTCACCTCTTCTTGACAGCAGTCTTTCAAGTTCTTTTTATCTACCTTGCACAGTTGTGTTTTTCTGTAGAAAAGCAGAGAATTCTAGGGCTAAAAAACATTCTCAATAACCTCTTAATCCTGTCCACTCATTTTCTATTTGACGGCACTAGAATAGACTGTCCAAAACATCTATCCATGCCTACTGAGCACTCTAGCTACTTTTTGTCACAACCAACACTGGAATTGATGTGGGTTAACTCCAGAACCAATCTGTTTTCTCTGTTCTTAGCAATACAGAGTAATTGGTGGTGATTATAGGACTACAAGTAAACTGAATCATACTGTTAAGATAGCAAAACACCTGCCTCATTTAAGTTTCTCTTAAGTTTTTGCTCAATCTGTATGTCTCAACATGACCTCATATGCAAAATTAACTTGGTATTCTAGAGGATAGTATTATTATTTATTCTATGTAATTATGACTTTTTGTCATTGACAATGGCCTATTCTTCAGAGATACTCAAAAGTTCTATATGACTATAGTTCTCCTTCCTTAAGGTCTGTGGTATGCTCATATAAAAACTGGGAAGAGGTTGATGGGAGTTCTAGAGGATGATATTCACTATAGACACATCACCCCATTCGTTTTTATATCCACTTCACCAGACTTTTTCCAATCACTCAGATGTAATAAGCCTACATTAAAAATCACCAATGATGTAGAGACATTGTCAAATTGAATGGTCATTTCTCAGTATTTCTACCTGACTTCACAGCAGTACATGACGAAGCTGATGAAATCGCTCCAGTCTAAAAACAGTTACGTCACCTGGTTTCCAATAAAGTATACTCATGTTATTTTTGTTTTTCCTCACTGGCCAGTTTGGCTTCTCTTTTTCCTTCTCCTCATGATGGCAGAATATTCTAACAAGTGTCCTTTTGTCCCCTATTTTCTATATTACTTAAATACCATCTACATTTCAATCACTCCATAAAATTGAATTTTGTTTCCAGATGTCTCCCATAAATTCCAGGCTTATGTACCCAGTTACTTACTTAATTGCCTACCTTCAGATATTGAGATACTTGGATAGATACTTGCATGTCTAATAAGTATCTCAAACTTAACACATTCAAAATTGGCATTGCTGTTTGTTCCCTTAAAACCTGCTCTAATGATAGTATTCTCCATCTCAGTTGATCATAATTCCATCTCTCTAGTTATGCAAGTAAAAAACCTTGCAATCATTCTTATATGTTTTTTTCCTGCTCTAAACTCTTGCTGACTTTAGCTTCAAACTATATTTTAAATCCAGACATATCTCTTTATCTTCAGCATTACCACCCTGGTTCACCCTACGATCATCTCTCATTTGTTTTTCGTTGTAGTTGTTGTTGTTTCTTTGTTTTGGGGGCAATAACCTCATACCAGTCTCCTAGATATTATCCTTCTTGCCTTATATTGGATATTCAGCCTAACTGCCAATATGATCCTTTAAGTACATAAGACAGATCAGGTTATTCTTGTGCTCAAACCCTACAATGGTCTCCTAATGGAATAGCAAAGTACATGCAATCGCCTGCATGGTCCATGAGATCTGACCCTCCTATTATATCCTGACTTCATCTCCCTCTTCCTCACTCTGCTCCAGCTCATCAGTTTCTGTGCTGTTTCTCACCCATGCCTAGTGTACTCCTTCATTAGGACCCTTGCACTATTTTCTATGCCCAATACACTCTTTCCCTGATAGATACTTGGATAATTCCTTTATTTATTCAAATCACTTATCAAAAGACATCTTGATGAGAGTATCTTGATCATTGCATTTAAAATTGCAGCACCCCTGACCACTGATGATTTCCCTTTTCTTGCTCTATTTTTTCTTACTTTATAGCACTTGTCAGGTGTGATGTTAGCAAAATGGCAGAGTAGGCAGCTCCAAGCTCCTGTCCTGCCACAGAAATATTGAAAAACAAGTAGAAAGTGTCAAAACCAATTTTGTCAGAATGCTGAAAAGTCAAAGGTTTACGGCAACCAAGTGAACATTAAATCAAGAAAAAGACAAATAGGATGCAAAAGCTTTGTGACATTTTTACTTGTCTTTGTCCCACCTCCTACCAAGGCTTAGCAGTAGCCCTGAGAACAGAGGCTAATGTGCCCATTGTGGGATCCTCATATAGGGTTCCAGAGGGAATAAAGATGTATTTATTCACAAATTATTCTATTTGTCTGTTCTAATTTGTCTGGGGGATACCTGAAGGATGGACAAAGTTTATTTGTTTCTTTTTCACCTAACTCAGAACTTCCCAGGGTGGAGAATAGGGAGGCATTGCTTGAAAACACTGAGGTGAATGAAAAACCCACAGCCACCTGGGGCAAAGGATTAGAGTTGACGCATGCAATGTACAGCATTAAGCCTAGGAGAAAAAGCTGGAAAGAGTTCTTTTGAAAAATGAGGGCACTGAAAATTACCTATGTATAATAGAGAATTTAGAAACTCATGTGCATGTCCAGGGCAGGATGTGCACTCAGAAAAGACCTGAGAAGACCTTAAGCTTGACCTAGGTCAGTGCAAGCAGGAAGTGAAAGATAAGGCAGAGTTATGAGGGGCCTAACTAAGGGTTGACGGAGTGTCCCAGCACAAGGCCAATCAGCAAAAACTGGGAGTGATTTGTTTTGTTTTGTTGTTGTTGTTTTGTTTTCTTTCTAATAGTCCTGACATTTAGAGAAATCTCTGACAAGACACTGGTTGAGTATAAGGTAAAAAAACAGATTTCAGTAATCACACATGACAAAGAATACAATCTTTGCAGAAATAGTTTGGAAAAGTCACTAACCAAACATGAATGTAGCCTACAACAATCAAGAACATTATACTAAAGGGAAGGTGGAAAATCCTATTTCTAGAGCTACTACATCGTAAGATTCCAATGCCAAGGATTTCACAACAGAAAAATTTTAAAACACAAATAAATAGGAAGATACAACTTATTAAAAGGGAGGAAAAATTGACAGAAACTGTCCATTAAGTAAGTCCACAAACTGGACTTACTAAATGAAGAATTTCAATCAATTATCTTAAATATCTCAAAGAGCAACAGGAAACCATAGACAAAGAACTAAGGGAAAACAGGAAACAAAGATATGACCAAAATAAAAAAAATATCAATAAAGAGTAGAAATTACAGCTTTTACCACCTCCTATTATTGTATATAATTTACTTATTTATTGTGCCTATTGATTATCATCTGTCTACTTCTGCTAGAGAGTAAATTTAAAAGTTAGCAAAGATCTCTGTTTTATGGTCACCAGCAATTGACCATAGTCAGGTCTGACAGTTAACATTTGAAAACTGGATGAATGTTATCTTCCCTATCTGACAGCCCATTACTTATAACTTTGCAATATATAGAGATGCTAATGATGATGTGATGACAGTGAAATCAATTTTTAGGGGGAGGGAGAAAGACGAGGGATAGAATATTACAATGTGGATATAACTTAGGGAGAAAGTTGCTGCTGACATAGTTGGATGAACCAGTTTACACTCCTGAGCATACATTATCCACACAGTCAGTTCTCAATTGGGCAAGGGTCACATGAAACTCATGGTTTTAAGCTGCAAAGTATTAAATGATTTTAAGGGAAAAATCTACTCAGTGTCAGATGTGCTTATTCAATGAAATCCTCCAATAATATCATTGGTGTCAAATTTCCTAGACCTGAGAAATGTTTTATCAAGACACTGGCATTCTGCTTTTCTTCTTTAGAATTAAAATTTAGGATATCAATATGTATACATTTCTAATTTCAATACAAAGGGTATTTGCTTAAAATATTAAATCTCTCTGCCTCTCTCTCTCCATTTTACAACTTTGTTGCCACTCATGAACCACAAGCTATACTGACTTCATGATTTTAAGAGCATTCATTAGTTTATATTTTCCCTTAGGGACAACTCTTGCATGGATATTTTCACATAGTTCATAATTTCTATAAAAAAGGCATGTGAAATAGCTTCACTTTATAATAGAAATTTACCAAAATAATATTTCCTGTGGTGATAAATATAGGGATATATATTAATAGTAAAGGTAACAATCTATCTTGAAGCTACCTGAACTTTCACTCTATAGTAATAAGACTTACAGTTCATATTTTTAAAAAATCATTATTTTGTAAAGCCCATTTATTCAACAGCTATTTTGTGAGAGTCCATTAATTTACAGGTATTATTCAAGTGCTGAGTATACAGAGGTGAATAAGACGGGTATTTTATTAAGAATATCTTAGGTTACATATAACAAAAATAGCTTAAAAGTGCCTTAAGGATAACAGTGATTTTTCTAACATAAGAACAAATAGTAATGTAGAGAATTCCATGATTGGTTCAAAAGCTTAAGTAAGCCATCATGGGCCTAGGCTTTTTGCTTTTTCCGTCTGTCTTTTCTGCCTTCCTCCGGCATTAATATTTCCTTTCTGTGAAGATGGCTACAGAAGCTCCAAGTGTCCTGTCCTCACGTGATAACATTAAAAATAGGAGGACAGGCTGGGTGCGGTGGCTCACACCTGTAATCCCAGCACTTTTGGGGGGCTGAGGAGGGCGGATTGCCTGAGGGCAGGAGTTCAAGACCAGCCTGACCAACATGGTGAAACCCCATCTCTACTAAAAATACAAAAACTAGCTGGGCGTGGTGGCAGGCGCCTACAATCCCAGTTACTTGGGGAGGCTGAGGGAGAAGAATTGCTTGAACCAGGGAGATGGAGGTTGCAGTGAGCCGAGATCACATCACTGCATTCCAGCCTGGGCGACAGAGTGAGACTCAGAAAATTAAAAAAATAAAATAAAATAATAAAAATAAATAAACAAACAAACAAAACAAAACAAAACAAACAGGAGGAGAAGGCAGGAGTTTCCCATGTGAGAAGGGTTACTGCATACCCTGGTCTAGCTGGGACAACTACAGTTTATGGCCCTTTTACTTCTAAGGTGTTCTGGTTTGGATAAAATGTTATATAGTTGTCCTATTAACATGACTTTTTTTTTTTTTTTCTAAGGGAGGGAAATCTCTCTATGAAGTTCCCTCAGATAATGTCATCATGCATCCCAATAGTCAGGATTAAGTCACCTGTTCATCCTCTAACTGCAGGGAAGGCTGGGTAAGTCAGCATTTGACATTTTAAACCAACATATTGGGAGAAGTTTTCTGCTTATCAAAAAGGCCAAGAGAATGTCAAGAACATCAGTCACAAATGACAAATCCACAGCCTCCTTGAGGTAACTGGAATTTCATCAAGCCACACTCTGCAGGAATAATCTAATAATATCACTATACCCTACCAAGCCCCAGGGACACTTTCCCACGTGGCTCTTGCAGTATGGCCCCAAAGGGTGTCCACATACTTCTCTCGAATGAGTCCACGGGTTATCTCCCTTCCTTTTGAGGAACTGCTTTCTTCCTCTGGGATCTTCTGGCCACAGTAGCACTGCCAAGACATTGCCAAGTAGCATGTTTTCTACTGAACCTGGAAGCCCCTCCTTTGCATTGCTGCCAAGACACCACATATGGTGTCAAAGCTGTTCAGACATCTGTGGCAAGGTAGGGGACAGGGAATCTCTCATCATTGATTGCCCTCTGTTAGAAAGTTCCAAAGCACTGCTACTAGTGTCCTAAATGCTACCAAAGATTTCCATTAAACAGAGCTGGAGGGAGAAAGGACTTGAGATTTATCAATATTCAGCTCTACTTTATTTTCATAAACTCCTTGAAAAGAAAATTTGCTATGACTTTGTTATTGGTTAATGATAGAGGAGGAGAAATCATGGACATTTCTTATAGGTAAAGGCATTTGTGAGTAGTGTATGTGAATCTACTACTCTCTTTCCAAAGCTGTACAGTGGTGAAAAAAGAATGTGTTGAAGCTGGGTGCAATGGCACATGCCTGTAATCCTAACAATTTGGGAAGTTGAGGTGGGTGGATGACTTTGAGGTCAGGAGTTCAAGCACAGCCTGGCCAACATGGTGAAACCCTGTCTCTTCTAAAAATACAAAAATTAGCCAAGTGTCGTGCCATGCCTGCAGTTCCAGCTACTCAGGGAGGCTGAGGCAGGAGAATCACTTAAACTCAAGAGGCGGAAGTTGCAATGAGCCAAGACTGCACCACTGCATTCCAGCTTGGGTGACAGAGCGAGACTCCATCTCAAAAAAAAAAAAAAAAAAAAAAAAAAAAAAAAAAAATTGAAACACAAGTGCCATAAGATTGAGATGGCCTAGATTGTGGAACAAATACAGGGAGGATAAATGCCCTGGGAAGTCTCCTAGAACCACAGAAGACTTCACCTGGGTGAGAAATATTCATGCATTCTGTTAGTCCATTGGGAGCCTATCTGTTGCCACTATGTAGCTTAGCCTATCAGACTGAGATCCTTTCTTATGTATGATCTGTCTGCCTGTTCCCTGTGGGATTTCACCTGTGAGTCCAATGGATGCTGGTCTTGGAAGAAGGAAGTTTGTCTTTTCCTTTTGACAATGAAAACTTACTTATTAGGTCTGGCTCATTTTATCATTCTTCCTGTAGAAGAAGTTATCTCTCAAAGCTCTTCTCAATTCTCAATTAGATTTCTGGAGAATGACCACATAGTTCATCAACATTTCCCAGGTATATTTGAATCTATCTTTTTAAAAAAGCTTTTTCTCTTTACTATTTTATTCTTGACCCCTAGGACTTGTTCATAAAGGATAAATATATCATTTAGATCCTACTTAATAACCTTGATATATACAAAGAGTTACTAATTATATGTGACAGATGCTTCAAAGTGGAATAGACACAGCATGCCTGAAGGGATGAGATGTGGAACAAGGCTGACATGATGAGGGAAGGAAAGCAGGGAAGGGTAGATGAGATGTATAATGAGGCTCGGAGAATGCAGAGATCTCATGAGAGAGGGATAAAGGAAGGGAGAAAAAAGAGAGTGGCAATGATGCAGAATCAATGGCACTTGGATAGGATATAACTCAGAAACCATAAAAAGTTGAACAAAAGGCCCTGAAGAAGTCTTCAGCCATGTTTTCAAGTAGTTTTAGTTCAACCATATTTTTTCAAGTAGTTGCACAAGACAGAAACTCACTCTGCCACAAATAGCAGGAGTGTAGGTTTATCATGTAGTATCTCACCGCTCTCTTATCAAACAAAGTGATAGGGCCAAAAGGCATATGCATTGTTTAGAAGCAGCACTGTGGTTCAAGGCAGTATTTTCTTTGTTTTTTTCTCATTCACCCAGAAAAACCCTGTGACACAGGTGGACCATTGCAGGTAATCAAGGGAAGCTAAAGTAGGGCATATCTAAATTGGAGCCAGAAATATTTTAGTTCAGATCTTCACAGCTTTGATCTTTCCAGTTTTAGGAAAAATAAAGAATTCATTCAATCATAAAGTAAAAATCATTACTATTTTTTAAAAAAGCTAGCTCTTTAATGCTGGGTCCAGGGTATTTTTTGTCTACTCCTATATACATTGCAGATTTAACTCATGAACCAAGCTGTTCTACAGTCCCATTTGAAAATCATCACCAATTGTAAGAGTCATTATAGTTAGCTTTGAAAATCTACCCTTCATTATACTAGCTTCCTAATGTTAATGAGTATGGAAGAGATGAAAAGATGCTGGTCCATGACCCTTGTTGGCCATAATTAGAGGATGCCTAGAACAGCCTCCTCTCAGAGAAGCAGAGCACTTTGGAGGATGAAGAGTTGAAGGCGATGTGGGCCATTAGTACTCTGCGGATTCCTTGGAGGCTGGAGAGGATTATTAAGAGTCTAGTTAATGGGGCAACACATGAGTGAGGAAATGCCAGGGATTCCTTGGCTCATCAGATAATGCAGACAAACTAAAAATTACAGAAGTGTTTTGGCTCAGGAGCTGGAGGAGTGCTGCCAAGTTCTAGAGACATTCCCCAGATTTCCCATAAACACTGGGCAGCCAGCGGGACCGCAGCCACCCCTCCAGGAAACTGGATCCTTTCATCATTAAATCGAAAGGGGGAAAATTACACCTTTGTTTAAGAAACACTGAAGTTCCCTTTTTCCATAAATGGAGAATAAGTACAGATAGAAGAGAAAGGCCACTTTCAAAGAGGCAATAAATCTGCCAGCATTTTGGTCTCACACAATTTCTGGTTATTTTGATGCATACTCAGAAAAATGCCAGCCAAAAATCCAGATGTTTGCTGAACATAGTCATGACATGGATCTAAAGGGGAAAAAAAAAGGTAGATTACTGATCGGCTTTTCCCTTACATCTGAGGGTATAGCATTATACAATACAGTCAAAGATATAGGAATCTAGCAGTATCATGAATATTTGAAAAATATTCTAGCCCAGCATAATTCCATATGAAACATCTGCAAAACAGGAAAAAGATAAAAAGAAAGAGACAAGAAAACAAGCAAATGACTGTAGGGAAGGATAGGAGAACTTACTTGCCCCCACAGGCTATACTCCATTTATAGTTTTATTTTAGATATTTCATAGTTTTGTCCAGAAGCTTTAGCACAACTGAATGCATTTCTTCTTTTTTTTTTTTATTTTTACTTTCATAGAAGTGACACTGTAAATGCATAGCCACTATCTTAATGTTCTGTCTGCTATGAAAGTGAACAAAACTTGGTTGCTCTTTGTAAGAAATGCACCTAGGCAATATGGCCAGATGGAAGCCACAGCATTTTTGTACATGGCCACAAAAAATCTTCACTCTTCTCTGGGTGAGATGAGAAAATTTCATATGAACTGTTGCAATTCCATCACATTCTAATATTGTTTTTCTTAACATTGCTCTCCAATTTCATTGTTTGGAATCTTAATTTTTATTTTGCTACCTCATGATGCTGTTCTTTGATTTTGTAAAGTTGTATATTTCTATATCTACATGAAAATAGTATTTTCTCTCAATTATTTATAAAACCTTTGAGATAACCCAGTAATTCCCCAAAATATCAGGCATCAGGGGTTAATGGTCACGGAGTATGTGCATTGTGTCTACATGGCATCTACAGCCTAGGAAGAGAGGACTTCAGTTGAAGCCCTGAAAGTTCTTCCTTTGCCTTGAATCTCACCCAACGCTTGCCCTTCACCCCTCCTTACAGTCACCTGAGTGAGCTTGTAATCCTTCCAACGCCCCCACAATCACATCTGACACACTCAGATGCTCTTCAGATTTTCAGCATAAAGTACAAACTCCTTAGTATAGTTTTCAAGACCCTTTGCAATGCAACTTCTGGCCCACTTTCAAATAGATTTTGTGCCAGGTCCTTATAAGATCTGGGATTCCTCCATCCCTCCAGATACTCCAGATACATAATCACTTAAGAATGTGTTTGAGCACCTACAACTTTCAGCAAAGAGCCACATGCTGGGGTAAGATGGTGCATAATAGAGACATTTCTAGACAGAGACAAGTAAACAGTAGGAGTTCCCACAGTAGGAGATTTGTGGGATGCCATAGAAGGAATGGAAGGGGCTTCTAACCCAGGCTTGGTTGGGGTGAGATGGTCACAGATAGCTCCCATGAAAAATTAACATCTAAGATGAGACCCCCAAAATAAATAGAAGTCAATCAGCCCAACAGTGTAGCAATGATTAGTACTCTAGAAGAGGAAAGGGTCTCCCCAGTGTCTTGTAAATTGGAACAGTCTTAAAGAACTGGAAGGATTTCAAGAAGGCAGGAGTGCAGGACAGTGCTGCAGAATGAATTATTTGTATATTCCCCAATGTGTTCTGATCCTTCATTTCTCTGCATCTCCCATGGAACTTTTGTCCCAGTTATCACTTCTTGCATCCAAGGATATCTTCCCCAACTACATCACCACCCTAGGAAAGCCTCCATGGTAACTCTCTCTTTGTGCCCTCCATACTGTACTCACAATGGTTCCCATGTAGTCTCTGCTTGTTCTGACACCTGCACTCAGGTCTGTGTGCTTTGAGGGTGAGAATTTTGAGTCCTCATCTTTTGTTTTCCTGACTCCTAGCACTGAGCAAGGCACAGAGAAGATACACAGCTTTTCCACAGCAAGGAGTGGAGAAGGTTAAAATATTGTCCTTTATTCTTGCAACCCATCTGCAAATGCATTGCTCTGGGTTGTAAGACAGGCAATCTTTTCTGGATATGTATTGGAGAATGAAATTAATGCAAAGCCTCCCAGTGAAAACATGGGTGACTCATGGGATCTTTATCTTCTCCAGATAACAGAAAGGAAACAGTGACAATCACAACCTGATTTGTCTAAAAAGCCTACACAGAACATGCAGCCTTCAGAGAAGAATAATTAATTAGATTTGAGTGGAGAGAGAATAGAAAATGCAAATATTTGATCCCTTTTTGAGTGAGAGGATAGAGTTCTTTTTAACGTGCAAAGCATGTTTTAGAGAATCTTTGGAGACATGGCCCATCAGAAAAGGAACACAAAGCAGACTATCAGCAGAGGAGTCCCTTTTTCTTTACACAGTGTCTACTTTTAGAAATAACTGTTCTTTCCCAATTAAAGAATAACATAATCAGCAAATTTTGTTAGATTACAGGGTGGCAACAGACACCCTTTCCTACTTCTGTCTCTCTAAGTATCTTTGCAGTAGCAAGGAAGGCATAGAAAGAGGCATAAATTTAGAAAGGCAAGAGAAGGACAGAATGAAAACAAAAGCGACCTAGGAAGGAGAGGGGATGCTGGTGCCTGAGAGAGGTGGTGTACTGCATTACAGCCTCCCTGAGCTGGAAGGGACCTTGACAGGTAAGGGGGGAAAAGGATTCTTGTAGTTCTTCTGCTAAGGAAATAATGGATGCATTGCAAATAGAAAGTGTTCTCTTGGAAAATGTAGCTCACTTATACACACTTGATGCATTATTATTTTACTTATTAACGATAATGCTCTCCTCTCAGAAAGCTCCTGTGGCACGAATGAAAAAGAAAGAATGTTTGCTAATCATGATATTATGAAAATAATACGATCTCCTCAAAAGAGGCATTTCAACTAAAAGAACAAACCAGGTGTGTGGCCTCATTTGTATTTCATGGCTATAAGTTTGAAACAACCCCACATGAATTTGGTAAAAAACCCAAACCCTCAAAAAATCACATGCTTGGACCTTCAGCATGGCACCAGAACCTCTCTCAGCAAACCTACTGCTGATTAAACCCATACCTTCCACCGTGGCTCGCTTGGGCTGAATGGTGATGGCCCCTTCTGCGATATCTTCATGCTGGTGCAGTGGGTTTATTTTGGATCCCCAGCTGTCTGATCCCACCCAAAGAAAATGGCCAACTTGGTCAGCTCTTTTGGCTGCTGCAAGGATCTGCCTGTGGAAAGAAATATGGAAAGTAATGATAAAGAACATCAGCTGAATCCATGCATATTAACAGTCAGCAAAAAGAAAGGTACTATTATTTCTCAAAAAGTAAATAATTGCAAAAAACATGATAAAGATTTTATATCCCTAATATATAAAGATAATTTGTAAACCAATAATAAAAAAGATAAAGCACCTTGAGAAACATGAGCAAGTAATAGCAAACGTTAAAAGATAAAAAGAGAACTACAAATGTCCAGTAAGGTAAAGACACATATTTACATATGTTAAAAATGATGGAAATGCAAGTTAGACCAAGGTACCAAATTCATTTCTCATATTGGCCAAAATGTTTGCTTTAAGAGTTTTGGCTTGGGACTGGAGAAATGAGTACTCTCATTTACTGCTGGTGGTACATATTATCTCTGAAAAGCAATATGATTATGAATTAAACATGTTAATTATTTATTTAAATAAACAGAACTCCATGTTAAACATGAAAAATGTATAACTTGTGTATGATTGAAAATATTATATATACATATCAGGACAATGAGGGCAAATAAAAGAAAAAAGGGAAATATTAATGAAAAAGTTATTGCAATAGTATTTTTGGAAGAGGGGATTGAGGATTAATGAGATGTAATTCCATTTGTAGAACAGAAAAAGCTACAACTGAAGCTCCTTTGGTGGGTAAGACCGCAGGGTAAGGGGTTTGTTTGTCTCTCGGGACTTGGGAGTATCAGGCACTACAGAGCTACAGGGCAAAACGCAGGAACATTGGGTGAAAGATTGTAAATAAGGTGACAAAGGCCAGTTCTATTTCTTTTTCTTCCAGGCAGGAAACGACAGTTTTCTTAAAAAAAAAAAAAAAAAAAAAAAAAAAAAGCAGCATAGGGAATAGGTTCTGATATTGTAAACACCAAAATGGTAAAAGGTGGATAAGAGATGGTGTGTTAAACCTGGAGATAGGGCTGGGAGGGAATGACTAAGTCAGTATAATAGAATTTGAAATGTTAAGACACTCTAGGAATCTTAAACTTCTGCTCACAAAATGCTGGGAACTAGGGGTATGTTACCCCAAATAGAAAACAATTTTTCTGTAAAAATCTGATGCGTATCAGAAAGTAGACTCTAGATATTGTTATAAAGAAGTCCTCTAGCGGAATGGTCAGTCTGACTCCCTGGCAACCCCATCAGTTGTCATGCACTGCCCATGGGCACAGAGCTTTTTACTGCCTTACTCATATGTGAATTGCCAGAAGACACTCATTATTGAGGAAAATCTCCATGGTCAAATAGAAAAATTAACAAGGAAAAGGAAATGTGTGGGGTGGAGCAGAGACAACATATGGAAAAAAACCAAAGTAATAAACACATTTAAATGAGAATGATCATATCTGTAATCAAGAACAAGATAATAAGAAAAAAAAAACAACAAGAAACAGCTCTTATTAAAAATATGAAATGAAAATTACATTAGTATCAAATGCAGAAAATTCTCTAGAATGCAAAACAACAAAAAGTTGGAAAATAAATAAGAAGAAATAAAATTATTTTTCCTCTTATCAATAATCAACCCAGGAAGACCTATATCCAGCTAACATTTAGAGAAAAAAAAATGTACAGAGAAAATAGAGTAAATCTTTAAATATTATTTTTAATAAATAAAAATCCAAAAACTTGAAAATACAAGTTTTCAAATTTAAAAACCCAGCTGCATAATGGGAGGAAAATCAAGCATGTCATGAAATATAAGATCCCTGGAAATAATGAGAATGTTTTAAAAGCTCTTCAAGAGAAAATGAGAAGACATGAAAAAAACTAAGAAACGATATTATTAACCTCTCAAGAGGTCAAAGAAAAAAAAAAAAGATGGATGATGCCACAATGCTTCAAAATTCTGACAAAAAGGCTTTAAAATGTTAATATTTAACACACAAAGAATCCCAACACAAATAGAATTTGCATATTTGTTCAGTAGCTCTTTTAGATTTTTCCATCCACAATTAGAACCCTAAATTCCCTATAAGTTAAGAGTTCTGCAACTCATTAGTCACCACAGCTATTTGTTGTAAATCACTTCTTTACTAGGTATGATGCATTTATTAATAAAAATAAATATGATGTCACACGTTACCACCCTAACTATTAATTAAGGGTAGAGGCAGAATGAGAACATTTTTAGACATAAAATATATGAACAAGTTTTCCCTTAATTTACTCTTAAAAAAAAAAAAAAAAAGCTACAGGATATGCTCCAGCAAAATGAGGAAATAAATCAAGAATAAAATTCAGTTAGGGTCCAGAAAAAAAAGAAGTGGTAAAACAAAGAGATTGAGAAGAAGAAACTCTTCAAATGATAATAACTGATCAAGATTAAAACAGAATGATGGAGATTTCAGGAAGGAAGTATTCAGGAAAAACAAGGCAACTCAGATAATCTTATATATGAATATACAGAGAAAAGTGAAAGGCCTATAACAACAATAGAAAAAATATTAAAGATAACCATCAAAGTATGAAGATTGTCATATTAACTTCAAAAAACAACAAAATGTTTTCCAGAAAAACAACTACCATAGAAAACATACTTGATGCTGTAGTGCATCATATTTATATCATCACAGTAATGTAAATACTGATTTTTGTTAAATTAAAACCTAATAGAATATTATGACTATAGAAATAGAAATAAGTTATATTTAACAGAAGAATTAGATATTTAAAATTAATAATTCAAAAATTGCAACATGTACACATTATGCAGATAAAACCAGAAGAAACAGTTTAAAGAGTTAAAGTAACTGCCAAAAGAGAACAGAACCAGAAAGTATGGTGAGATGGAACAGGAGACTAATGTTTTGCATCAAAAGTACTTTAGTCGTAGTTTGGTTTTTTAATGTATTATTTTCATAAAAATAGATCAAATATTTATGCTTTCGGCCTAGAGATACCACTTTGATAACGTATCCAAAAATGATCAAAGATGCTGTCAAAATGTTTGTTCATTACTAGGTTAACCTACATACAGAGCAATGAGAAACCGGTTTAAAAAAAAATGACAATACACCCAAAGGATGAATTCTAGAGCAATTACAAATGTACTTAGTTTGATTTCCACAAGGTATCAAACTAGATACTACACATTAAAAAAGAAAATTAAAATGAAACACATGATAAAATATTTAATTCTCACAAAATAAAAGCTGGCCAAAAATTGCTTGTATGTGTGTATATATGCATAGTTAAAAGCATAGAATCATATCAAGGCACAGAAAATATAGAATGACATACAACTTTTATTAACAAGTTTGGAGAGGTGCTGATGAAGTTTCAAGAGGATAAGAAAGGTAGGGATAAGCCAAGTAAAACAGGAAAAGAAAGTCAAAACTGATACAAACACAAAAGTATGTTCAGTTTAATATATTAACATAAAATTTAGAGGTTATAAGAATATAATTAAAGCATTTAAAAGTACTTGTGATATGAAATGATTAATCTATAATATGAATTGCAAAAAATGACAAAATTCTATGTGATCTTTATTCTGTTGGAGAAAATTTGTGTATGTATAAAAAACTTATTGCAAAAATTAAACTAGAAATTTATTAGTAATTATCTCTGAGTGTTGGAATTGCAGGTTTTATAGAAGATTATTTAAAATTATTGTTTGTGATTATTCTCCTTAACCTTTCATTTTTCTAGCAGATTGGGGGCAAAGTAAAATGTAACAGTTCCTTTTATAAAAAAAATAAATAAATAAATAAATAAAATCTTTATTTCCCAGTGGATTTACAGTGAGCATGTGTTCCTTTTATAATCAGAATAAATTATTTCAGAAAAAGAATCCACTCTTGTCTAAAATCCAAATTATCAATACCCATGACTGATTAAGCACTTAGCTTTAAAATCTAGATATTAATATCTTCTCACTGCTATCCCTCTGACAAAGTATTTGAAGTTAATGTTCCAAGAAACCTCAAATTTTCCCATCTACAATGTAAATCTTCTGAAGAAAGAAATAATGTAACATTATGGGTTATCAGTACAATTCAGACACTGCGTTTAAGATGACACTTTAGAAGAAATATTTATATGCTGTTGGCTTTTAGTACTGTGCTCAAGAATAATTATTGTCGTCACTATTATGAATGACAATATATAATAATGTTTAACGCACAAGTCTAATGCAAAAAGAATGGGCATAATTAATGAATGTCTTATATACAGTTTACATCCAAATATGAAAAACTCACACTACTTGCAAGTCAAGAGTATTATAACCAATTAGTTACCAGAACTATTTACCGTACATCTTTTATGTGCCTTGTGCAATCTATTTAAAAATAAACATGAGGCCATATCTTACCAATGTATTACATATTTAGCAAAAGTGTAAAATAGGTGTTAAAAGGACTTATAAGATGAACAAGAAGGGTATTAGCAGATTTTTTTTTAAAGTACCGTAACAGAAAGAGTAATATTATGAAAACAAAATCTCATAGATACCTAAAATACAAAGTAAGGGAAAAATGCCATAAGATAATTTTGTTAGGAGAGAAATAATACATTTAAGGGATGATCAGAATCGGGATCAGTTCTCCCAAACTGGAGAACGGAATGCTTGAAATAGACCTTGAAGAAGAGACATAAGTTAGACAGATAAAGAGAGAAAAAACATCATGAGCAAAGACCATGATGGAGAAGTAATCAGAACAAATCGGAGGGTCAGAGTTATGCATTTTGGATGGAGAATTGGATGAATGTCGATGAGGCCTAAACTGTGAAAATAAGCTCACATATTAAATCACCACGAAGTTCAGGAAGAAAAGAAGCTTACTGTTAAATTATTAAATATGAAGCATTAGGTTAGGAATTTCACTCACTTGTTCAATGCCATTTATTGAGCTTCTACTATGTCCTGAGCCTCTGAGTTATTGAGAATACAAAAGCAAGTTGAAAGAGGCATCATTTCTGCCCTAATGTTTACAAACTAGTGAAGAATACAGACATTAATTAATCCAACAATAAAAATGACACCATTCACATAACAATGAAACTGAGTTAGTACGAAGAATTTTCCAAAGTGACATTGATCCGATAAATCTTCCCTGAGAGGACAGCACTAGAGATAGCATTGAGGTGATGAAGCAGGGAAGGAAACATGGGCCAGAGAGGGTGAAATAATGCATGCAGAATTGGGAGGGAGATCACACCACAGCAATGTGCCTACAGTAGCAAAATGTGAGGGAATTTGGAATACAATAAGACTAGAAAGGTGAAATAGCCAGATCACCCGAAAAAGAACTCTAAAGGATGTTCATTTTATTGGTAGGAGACTTGAGGCCCAAAGAACCTGGAAGGCAGTGGGAGGAACTTGCCCAAGGTCAGACAGTGCTCATTATCTAAGGAGCAAATAAACCTCATTTAAAACTTCAAAACTCTTTCCATTTAACAGCCCTGCCACCACACCTGTGGTCAGAGCTTTATACTAGGAGATGGATGGATTCAGGGGCAGTGTCCAGAATACACAAAGCAGGGAGAGAGACAGGCTGGAGACACTGGTGGTAAAGACACTGAAAAATCCAAGCAGGAATTTAAGGGTCCAGGCCATTAAACCTTTACCCTGAATAAAAGATATTCACCTCAAAGTCAAAGATATATTATTTTGAACTATTAGATAGACAAAGATTTAAAACACACACAAATAACTCTTTCACGTCAATGGACATATAAATTGGCATGACTCCTCTGGGAGACAATATTTATATATTTTTAAGAAGGGACATATCTTTGTCTTAGAAATTTTTTAATAGAAATGTATTTTATAAATATTTATTATATCTACATAAAGCATATTTGCATGTTTTATCATGTTATGTTTTATCACATTACAAATTTATATATTGCATAATACATTATAGATTAACCTATTTTTCTATTTATATTTATACACACAGATTTGTGCAAAAGGAAGTTAATTGCAGCATTATTTGTAATTTCAATAGTCTGTAATCCAAATTAAATGTCAATCAGGGAGCAGTTAGATAAATTACAGTACCTATGTAAAATGAAATTCTGCCTGGCTATTGAAAAGACTGAATAGATGTATAGGTACTGATATTCAGTGATCTCCATGATAAAATGATAAACAAAATGCTGAACAGGAATACACATAATATGCTACCATTTGTGTAAAAACAAGCAGCACATCCCTCTAGCATATATACAGAATGTCTCCACAAGGATATATAAGAAACTTTTAATTAGCTATTGTACCTGGAGAGAACTTGTTAGCTGTGGGACAAGATGGAAATTATACGTTTATTTTAAATTTTGTAATCAGGTTTATTTACTGTTTATTCTAAAAATAAAGATTATAAAAACAAATATTCTAAAAATTCTAAAAATGAGGACTGTGGACCAGGTTGGTTCGTGATCAGAAAAAAAAAGCAAGAGACATTTACATTGTGGAAACAAGTCAAAGCTTGCTTGTACGTGGCTTGGCCAAAAATACAAGGAGCCAGGACAAAAGGAAAGTCAAGATTACAAGCAGATTTTTGAGTCCAAGAAGGATCAAGGTCTGAAAAGAAAAAAGAAAAAGTGGATTGGAGAATGTAGAGGTAGGACAAGTTTTTGATTTGAACATATTACAGTTAAGGCACTAGCAATAAAACCAGAATTTTAAGACATTTTCTTTTACATTAAGAGAACCATTCTTTGGATAAAAGTGTGTTATTAATATGTTTGGAAAAAATGTTAAATAAAATACTTTTAAAAGATCTAGAGTTTTCTGTTTTTACAATTAATGGAATACTTATTTTGCTAACAGAGGAAAAATAAAATATGCGACCATAACACGTGACCATACCATGCTACTACTACATGTGTTGGGGTAGAGGCAACCACAGACTTTGCTGCTGTATGATTACAGCTTTGATCTTATGCTATCTTTTCCTGTCACAGCCAGCAGCCTCATCTTTCTCCTAAAGTTGCGACATGCATATTAACAAATGTCATCAGTTATTCTTACTTTATATCCTCATCGTTGGCAAAAATCACGACGGCCCTGGAGTTGGGGGTATCCAGGAGTTGTTTGATAATTCTATCAAAGTCAATGGTCCTGTCTTTGCGTTCCTGGGGGATTCTCACAGACTGGGCAATGCAGAGTCCACCTGTTTAAGAAAAGAAAACATAGGGTCAAGAATGTTTCCACAGAGATGTCAAAGCAGCCAAGCAAGGTAGATGAGGAGATTCTGAATCCTGGATACACAATACTTCCTTGATGCTGTTGCTAAGCGAGGATGGCATAAGACATCATGCTGAGTCCTGAGATGCTGTTCATACCTAACACACTTTCCATGGTATTGCATGACATTCTCTTTATAGTACACTTACAAATATCTAATTATTCCCAGCAATACCAATGATATTACTTCAGAGGAGGCAGGTTTAGGTAGGAAGAAAAAGTGGCTAGGTTGAAGAAGGTTTTTGAATTGAATGTAATACCCCTTACTAACACTACAAAAAGGAAACTACAATAAAGAAATTGGAACAGGTAAAGTTCTGTGTATCTCTGTGACTTTTGTGGTGTTTGCATTCCCAGAATTTTTTTTTCCCTTTTCACCCATCTCTATTTTTAAAGATCAACTCCAGTGGAATAAATGGAATAAACTAAAACCAAGAACACCAACTACAGTAAATCATGGTAACAAACACTTATTGACAACATACTATGTGCCCAAGTCATCAAGTGTTTTACAGATGTTATCTCATTTAGTCTTCTCAAAAATCTGATAAAGTATTTAATATTGCTCATTTTATGTTAGGGAAAGGGAGGAATAGAGATGTGTTAACTCCAAACTTGTCAGAGCCAGTATGATATTCACTGGCATTATGAATTTCAAGATGGAGAAATACTCATCAGTTTACTAAGCAATGTGTATACATCTTACTTCCCTGCTTCTTGCTTAGCAGTTGCTCCTCGATCTAGCATTTTATAAAACACACTTAAAAGCCAGTATCGATGAAAAGGATAGAGGAAATATTTATAGAAAAACCCTAATGGCCATGCAAGGGGCACAAGATCCAGGGACAGAGACAGGTAAAAAACCTTACTCTAATGTGTAATGTGTTTAGGAGATATTTGTAATCAATAAGCTCAAACCTAGAACATGGACAACTGGGTGGAAGCTTCTAGACTTCCACAAACACGGACAAATATAAAATCAAATACAAATTAAGCCTTCATTACACTGGAATCCCAACTAGTGTTAGCTCACTCCAAGTGGCTCTCAACTTTCAGCATACATGGAATCACCTGTGGTCCTTCTTTAACATATAAACACCCAACAAAACTATCAATCATATTGACCTAATTGACAACCCACACAACAGAAACGCACTTATTCTTTTCAAGCACAAATGCAACATTTATTAAGATAGACCATATTTTGAGCCATACAAAAAACATTTTTAAAGCTTAGAAATAATACAAAGTATTTTCTCAGAGTATAACAGAATCAAAGTAGAAATCAATAACAGAAAGATAACAGGAATCTCTCCAAACACTTGGAAATTAAACAATATACTACAAAATAACCCATGGGTCAAAGAGAAGTGTCGAGGTAAATTTAAAAATATTTTGAGCTAAATATAAATGAAAGTACAATATATCAAAATTTGTAAGTTACAGCTAAAGCAGTGTTTAGATGGAAACATGGCATTATGTTTATATTAGAAAAGAAGAAACATCTAAAATCAGCAACCTAAACTTTCAGTTTAAGAGAAAATAACTGAGTAAATACCAAAAAAAACAAAAACATAACAAAACAAAACCAGAAAGGACATAATAAAAGCTAAAGCAAAAAAATCAATGAGTTTAAAAACAAATATAATAGAGAAAAACAATGAAATCAAAAGCTGCATTTTTAGCAGAGCATGATTGTGAAAACCTACAGATTCGCTACTCAAGAGACTGAGACGGGAGAGTCACTTAAGCCCAGGAGTTGGAGATCAGTCTGGGCAACATAGCAAGATCCCAGGTCTTTTATTATTTTTTTAAGTTGCTTTTTTTGAAAATATAAATAAAATTGATAGATATGAAATGCAGACTGAGACAAAAATGGAGAACTAACAAATGACCCTATTTAGGAATGAAAGAAGGGTAACCCTGATGATCTCATGGATATCCAAACACAATACGAGGATATTAGGAATAACTCTACATCAGTAAGTTCAGCTATGTAAATGATATGAAAGAATTCCTTGAAAGATACAAAGTACCAAAACTGAATGCATAATAATCTGAATAGTCCTATGTAAATTAAAAATGCCAAATTCGTCATTTAAAAATCTTTCAGAAAATAAAGATTCAGGCTCAGATGGTTTAACTGATGAATTCTATCAGTGAATGAATACATAAAACATAATCTACACAATCTCTTCCAGAGAATGGAAGAAAAGAGAACATAACTCATTTTATGAGATCAGTATTACCTAATACCTAAACCAGGAAAAGATATTACCAAACAAAAATTACCAAAAAAAACAGTAATACAGACAATATTACTTGGAACATATTTGCAAATATTCTTAAAAATATTTTAACTAAACAAATCCAACAACACATTTTTAAAAAGATTAAGACTGAGTGGGTTTTATTCAAAGAACAAAAGGCTAATTATCTGAAAAATCAATCATTATTTACATATTGTCAGACTAAATAAGAAAAAACATGAGCACCTTAATACATGCAGAGAAAGTACTTAACAAAATTATCTCTCTGTCTATATATATATATTTATAATAACAATAATAAACTCTGTAAACTAGAATTAGAAGATAATTTCTTTAGCCCAAGAATAGGCATCTACAAAAAGCCTACAGCTAGCATCACATTTAATAGTAAGACACCACAAGGCAAGGTTGCCCTATCCTGTTCAATACTGTACTATAAAATCTTGCCAAAATGAGGGGAGAAAAAAGAAACAAACTATATACATGTTTCAAAGGAAAAAGTAAAATCAGTTCTATTTACATATGACATAGAAATCCCTCACTCTCCAAAAAAAAACTATCAAAAAATCTCCTAGAATAAGTTCCTTAAACAACGTTGCAGGAAATGAAACTGAATAAGCAACAGTCAATCATATATCAGCAAGGAACTACTGGAATTTTACATTGAAACACAATGCCATTTAATAGTATCACCGAAAAACCAGTCCTACTTAGGCAACAAAATATGTACAAGGTCCGTGTGCTGAAAACTATAAAACATGGCTAAAATATATTTTTAAACATGTAAGTAAATTCTTCCCAAATCTATCTATAGATTCAATGCTATCTATATCAAACATTTCGTAAATTTTTTTTTTATTTTTGTAGATTTCAACATCTAACTTAACATTTATATGGAAGGGCAAAGGAAATGGAATAGTCAAAACAATTCTGAAAAATAAAATAATTGGAGACTCACACTACCTAAGTTTAAGACTTACTTTCAAGCTACAGGAATCAAGCAGTGTATAATGTTGGTAAAAAGTATTGATAGTTGAACAAAGGGAAGAAAATACAGCCTCAGAATTACGCCAACACAAATACAGTCAACTGATTGTTGGCTAACATGCAAAGGCAATCAAAGGAAAAAGAATAGTCTTTTCAACAAATGATGCCAAAATAATTGGATTTTCTTATGCAGAAATAATAAACCTTGCCTTATATCTTATACAGAAATTAACTCTAAATGGATAATAGACTCAAGTGTAAAATATAAAGCTAGAAAACTTTTAGAATAAAACAAAGGGAAAATCAATATGACCTTGGATTTTGCCAATGAGTTTTTGAATATAATACCCAAAGCACAATCTACAAAGAAAAACATGATAAATTGGATTTATGAAAATTTAAATCTTTTGTTCCGTGAAAGACGGCATTGAGAAAACGAAAGCACAAGTCAGAGACTTGGTTAAAAGTATATGTTTGATAAAAGAATGTATCCAAAATATATAAATAACTCTCACACTCAGCAATAAAAACACAAACAATCAAACAAAATATGAGAATTCACACTTACAGAAGAGCTTGTGAAGCACATTTCTGATCCCCACTTCTAGAGATTCTTAGTTTGCGTAAAGCCTGTGAATTTGTAGTTGGAACAGCTTCCCAGGTGATGCTGATGCCGCTAGCTTAGGGCCCACTCCACTGCTCTATGTGAAACTGCTGCAGGTGGTCAGATTTTGAGACATATTCACCTGGGTGTCTCCATACTGGTTGTAGCCTACTCGGGTAGAAGTAAAATTTGTTCAATGATATTTTTGCCAAACATTTTTTGAGGAGCTCTTAGGAAGGTGGCATAGAGAAAAGGAAGGAAAGGGTAAATCATTGTGCTTTGTTATAAAGCTTACAATGGTACAGAGAGCCAGCAACAGATATATCCCTGGGCAATGGCGACTACAGTCTCAATACCATGATTCCTCCAAGTCTGGAAAGCATTATGAAGGATGGAGGGATGAAACCATCTGCAAACTGTCCTGGGACTCCTGGGGAGAAGAAATGGCTACTTTACCATCTTCTCAGCAAGAGAAGGGGTATAATTTTGTATGGAAACTCAGCTTCCCATCGGGATTCAATTACAGCTGAGTGATTAAGCAAATTGGAGCAAACTCCATTTGGCAACATGTCTAGTAGAGGAGCAGTCTGCACACATAGATTGAGGGCTCACCCGGTGTACACTGGGGGAACTGATGTGCAGAGTTTCATGATTGCAGAATTGAGATGCTCATCCCCTCTTACAGGGAATTGCCTGCAGGTGAGCAAAATTAAACACCTCGACAGAAGAGATTGGCTATTAACATGGTAATGGGAATAAACCTGTTCGCAAAGCTAAAATGTAAAAACGAAAGAAAACTGGAAAACAGAGAAAGAGAAATAAACATGTTGTTTTGAAAATCAGTTCTTGGAAGGCTTGAATTGTACCTACTGGAAAGACAATCCACCCCTTATTTGCCTCAGATCCATAAGAGAATGTGGTAGGTTTAAAAATACACTTATATTGTGAGTAGATGACATCAACACAAACATTGAAGCCATACCAAGAGTGTCACTGTGAGACAATAATGATGGTCCCATGTACCTACCAGCAAAAAATGGAATCGTGCATTGCACACACACACACACACACACACACACACACATATCTGGTATCTGAATATCACTTAGCTTATTTCTCAGTAATGGTGATAATTCAGCAAACTACATTCTCCTCGGACACACGGAAAATATAATCAGAGTTTGATGCTGCCAGTTGGTATTGCAATTGCCAAATTAATTCACACTTCTGTGGGGAGCCAACAAGTAGGGAGAACTGGAAAGTTTCATTGTAAATGTGGCAATTGAAGAGCCATGAGAGATAGGACAACTCCATTCATAGCACCTCAGCTTTCACTGAGAAAGTCCACTGTCAAAAGCTTAAGAGAGTGATACATACAAGAGAGATACAAGCCACTGAGGTAATGAAAAGAATTTCAGAGTCCCAGAAATCAATCTGCTTCTTGATTCAGAGCTGAAAACTGGTCAGTTTTCTGTCTGCACTTGGTAGCTAGCAATCTTTAACAGCAAGAATCATCTCAGGAATCACACCGCAGATGCTTTCCAATAAAATACTTTTCTCTCCCAAATGATTATGAATTATTTTTGATCTAATAAGCAGAAACAACAGAAAATTTAAAGCCTGCAACTCAATCCTGAGAGAGCTGATATACAATACAGTTCTATTGATGATCTATTATTTAGATATCCCAATTTAATTTAGTAAATATTTATTGAGACTATTATAAGAAAAACTCAATTTTTTTTTTTTTTTTTTTTTTTTTTGAGACCAAGTCTCGCTCTTATCCCCCAGGCTGGAGTGCAATGGTGCGATCTCAGCTCACTGCAAACTCCGCCTCCTGGGTTCAAGCAATTCTCCTGCCTCCGCCCCCTGAGTAGCTGGGATTACAGGCGCACACCACCATGCCCGGCTAATTCTTGCATTTTTAGTAGAGATGGGGTTTCACTATGTTGGCCAGACTGGTCTAGGACCCCTGACCTCAGGTGATCCGTCCACCTTGGCCTCCCAAAAGTGCTGGGATTACAGGCGTGAACCACCATGCCCAGCCTCAATGGTGTTTGTTTGTTTTTAAAGAAGTAATACATGGAAGCAGAAGAAGCCTTAGAATGCCCACATCCAATTCTCCATTACACATGGAGAAACTGAGATCCAAAGAGTTTAACAGAGATAATATTAATCATAGTTGAAGGACTGGGTCCCATGAGTTCTGTGTGCTGATGCTATTCTAAGTACTTCTTATCTATTAACACATTCAATGATTATACCACCTTATGAGTGGGGAGAAAAAAAGAGGCATTCTGAAATAAAATAACTCACCTCAAATCACAACTGAATGGCAGAGTAGTACTGAGGTTTTAATCTTTCAATACTTTAAGCTAAATGACAAGACACTGATCTGTCCTCACGTACTCCACAGATTAAGAGGAGAAGAGAATACATATTATAAAAGGAGATAAACATACATATAACACCTCTTGTTAGAGGAATCACCAAAGGTTTTATAAAAGAAATTCAATTTCAAATGAGATGTTACATGTCTGTGAAAGGATGGATACTTAATGGAGGGAAGAGAGGGGTTAACTTTGAAAGGTCAAGGTCATTGTGAATAAGACTGTCCAACCCTCCCGCATTAGTGTGTTTTCATGCTGCTGATAAAAACATACCCAAGACTGGGTAATTTATAAAGAAAAAGAGCTTTAATGAACTCACAGTTCCACATGGCTGGGGAGACCTCACGATCATGGCAGAAGGCAGAAAGCACATATTACATGGCAGCACACAAGAGAAAACATGAGAACCAAGCGAAATGGGTTTCCCTTTAAAAAACCATCAGATCTCCCGAGACTTATTCACCACCACCAGTACAGTATGGGGGAACTGCCCTCATGATTCAGTTATCCCCCACTGGGGCCCTCCCACAGCATGTGGGAATTATGGGAGCTACAATTCAAGAGGAGATTTGGGTGGGAACACAGTCAAATCATATCACCTCCATTTCCCCTCCCATCTTTGCTGAGAGATTCCTGGTTTTAGGGTGGTGAGGCATCCAGTCCCATACAACCGCTCATCCCTGATCACAGTCAAAAGGGGTCAAGTATGTTTCCCAATCTCCCAGCCTCTTTTCAACTACAAATAATCACGTGACCCACAAAAGAGGGAGAAATTTCCTAGAGTCAGTTCTGGGAAAAGTTTTACTCCCATGGTAAAAACAGACAGAGGGAGGGGGGGGAGAGAGAGAGAGAGAGAGAGAGAGAAAGCTGGCATGACTTTTCCTCTAACCCTCTATATATTATGATGTCTGCACTATTACTGTCCTCTTGGCACCACTAGGACACAGCAAAAGGATGACCAATTCCTTAAAACTGGTAAACCAGAAAAAGAGAGAACCAGAGTCCTTGACGTCATGCACCATTGAACAGAATAAATACTGTTAGCACCCACCTACTTCCTGATATGAGAGAAAATGAAACACCTTTTCGTGTCAACTCACAGCAGTCAGTTTTCTCTTATTTGCAACTGAACACAGTCCTAAATGATCTTTACCTCAAAACATTCCAAGCTCAGTATAGAAGAGAAAATTCCTGAATATAAAAAAAAAAAGTCAAGAAAATTACAAAGTTAAGAGTCCCAAGGAATCACTGCCTCAGTGAGGATGCTGGGAAGAGGGTGTGGCTGGCACCTGCATGGATTTGTGGACAAGATTGTTAGGTGAGAGAGGGAGACAAGGGAACAGTGTAAATGGCCACAAAGAAACTGGAAAGAGCACCTGGGGGTGGGGAGGGGTGGACAAAGATTTTGGTGATAGAGGCATTGAGAGTTAAGAGTACAGGGTTCTTGATCTTTCTTAGCCTCTAGCTCTCTGTGTGATCTTTGACACGTCCATACCCCTTTCTGGATTGCCAAGGGAGAGAGAGGAAAGAAAGAAGACAGGAAGCAAGGACAGATGAACACCCCCAAAAGCGTTCAGCAGCCAGAATGTAGGGAACATTTTGGGGAACAGATAGATAAGCATAGTTGCAGTAAAGCATAATAAAAAGCAGAGGTTAGGCTAGTGGGGTTGGGGTGGAAGTACACAAGACTTCCTAAGACAAACCACAGGAAACTGAACGCTTAGATAAAAAACTCTCTGTTCCCTGCCAGTGAGGACCACACCTCTCATTCTGAGCAGAATGCATGTTTTATCTGCACATGCTAATAAGGAATGAATCCATCATATCTTTCAGCCAAGAAATGTTGAACAGCAAGTCTCTATAAAATGTATTCAGGAATTTCATCATTTTATCTCAGGCAATATTTTGCCTGAGAAACATTTGCATTATACTTGAGGACATGCTGAGGTTTAAAGCAATCTTGGACACAGCTATATGTACGCTAGCTGACTTAACCTTAAAATCTAGGAACTAAAACAACACTTAGAACAACGCTTCCATTTTACAGATGGTGAAATTGTTCCAGAAAGGGGAAATGATTGAGAAACTCTGCATCACAGCTGAGGCTGCAATTAAGTTTTATTGATTTCTGATGTCATACTCCTTTACTTTGTGTTGATACTTTGTGATACTTTCTTTGCCATTTTTAGATTCATGTATTCATTTAAAAATATTTATTAACCAACTTTCATATTTCAGGCATTCTTTTAGTTGCTATGAGGGGAATATAGAAATTAACATAAGATACAAAGATCTCGCTCTCACAGGAATATATACTAATAAGACAACTTTTCTTTTTTTATTATTTTTATTTATTTTTTTATTACACTTTAAGTTCTAGGGTACAGGTGCACAATGTGCAGGTTTGTTACATACGTATACATGTGCCATGTTGGTGTACTGCACCCATTAACTCCTCATTTACATTAGGTATATCTCCTAATGCTATCCCTCCCCACTCCCCCAAGCCCACGACAGGACCCCGTGTGTGATGTTCCCCTTCCTGTGTCCAAGTGTTCTCACTGTTCAATTCCCACTTATGAGTGAGAACATGCGATAATTGGGTTTTTGTCCCTGCGACAGTTTGCTGAGAATGACGGTTTCCAGCTTCATCCATGTCCCTACAAAGGACATGAACTCATCTTTTTTATGGCTGCATAGTATTCCATGGTGTATGTGTGTCACGTTTTCTTAATCCAGTCTATCACTGATGGACACCTGCGTTGGTTCCAAGTCTTTGGGTTGGTTCCAAGTCACTATTGTGAATAGTGCTGCAATAAACATATGTGTGCATGTGTCTTTATAGCAGCATGATTTATAATCTTTCAGGTATATACCCAGTAATGGGATGGCTGAGTCAAATGGTATTTCTAGTTCTAGATCTTTGAGGAATTGCCACACTGTCTTCCACAATGGTTGAAACAGTTTACTTTTCTTTTTAATTCCCTTTCAAGACTATAATGACCTCTGCAAATGATCTAAGCTTAGATGACAAACAAAATCCCAATCAGGAACATCACATTTTTTTTAACAGCTGGTATCTTGGCAGGTCATGAGTGGGTTAATCAAGTTTGTGCTCCAATTCAAGAAGTCTTTGGAAAGCAAGCTGTTCCTTTCCCTGAACAGAACTAAAAATTAGTTGATTTTTTACAGTCACTGGTTTTCCCTGTGATTTGAACAGGATCAATTGTCACTGGTCTCCACGCAGATTCTCTGTAAGAATGTCCCACTATTCATCCCTGGACAATAAAAAGAAGGTCAATTCATGAGGTTAAAACATGGCAGGTATTTACAAGTGACAGTTCTCATTTTTTCAGTCTCACCTGGATGTATATGGGGAAAAAGAAGCAGGCATTTTTATTATTCATTTTAAGTCATGAAAAGTAGGGGATAATAGAATAACATGTCCATGTGGGATTCATCCAGAAAACTTCAAATCAATGGGATTTTAGAGCAGGCATATATGTACACTATGTCATTACACTTCTAAGACAGTGGTTCTCAGGATATTATCGGACCTTTGTGAATTTTCTAGTAATCTGTGTGTACATTTCTTACAGTACTATACTATAGTAGTTTTAAAAATTATCTATATACTACTACTTTCTGTTAATAATTTAATAAGTACTTGTGTCATTCTTCGTTACTTCTTTCACTAAAGTCGTATCTCTCCCCAATAATAACTGCATTTATTGGTTCCAAAGCATTTTTAAAGCCTCCATTCTTATTTGAACACTGCCTCATAATACCAGAGATGGACAGAAATGGGGTTATGGGTCCACTTTACAGATGAGATGACTGGAGCTTGGAACATAGATTTGTCCAATGCTACATAGCTAAATGCAGGACCAGGGCAAAAATTGAGAAACATGACCCTTGTCTAGAGCTCTGTTCCTACCAGTTCTTATACATTCTGATAGGATTTCTTTCACTTCCTACCCCTCACTCTTTCCTGCATCACATTTCTATCAATAAGTCAATAAAATAGAATAAATGGAAAGCTTGTAACTCCAGTGTGGTCTTCTAGGCCATCAAAGTCATCTAAATGGTAAAAAAAAAAAAAAAAAATCAATAACTCTTTTGTAATAGCATCTTTTCATTTGGTGAATTAGTGCCAGATATTTTACCCTAACTCATCCAGACAAACAAATACATCTCCCTTTGTATATCCTTAAAGGAGAACGATTGAGTCTTTGTCCTGTCAATAGGAATGGGCATAACATATATTCAGATCTCTAGGCTTGTTACATATGGTAAATGTAATGTTTAAATACACAGAATTTAACTTTGTAAAGAAATATAAAGAAAACACTACTGTCATATGATTATACTATCAATTTGGATAACAGCTTGCCACATTAGATATCAAAATTAGAGTTATAAAACATGATTAATCTTCATTGAATTGGGGACCTCTGAATGCTAAATGATAAATTGAGCTTTAAGAATTGTGCTATTTTTCAGCATCTTTATCTGCAGCTCTTGTTCCCCTTACCTTTAGTGTCTCTGCTAAGATATATTAGTCCTGCAGCAAACTATTACCTCTCTTAAGACTTGAAAGAGTACACATGTCAATTAGAGCATTTTTTTAATGTGAGATTTATCATTGTAAGGAAACTTTCCTATTTATCAGTATGTATGTCCCAAAGCAAGTAAGTGGAAACAAATAAATCCAGCTTTTAGTAACTTAAAAAAATGTGTCACTCTCATCATTTTTCAGAAAGCCCAGATAAAATTATTCCCCTTCTTACTTAGTAGTGAAATATTTAAGACTTTTATCAGTTATGTTTCTTAAGTACAATAGGTAAACAAAGATGCTAGTTAACATCACATTCTTCATCTTTGTGATCAAAGCAAATGACTTTGGGTAAAAGCTTCCCAAGTCCCAGAAGATCGATTGAGTTGTTAACAAGAGAAGGCAAAGAGTTCATTGAGTTTTCTAAGTGTATGAAATAAAACAAGATATTTGAAGCCAATTTTCCATCTTCCAATTTACTGGCCTTCTCTTGAAGTCTTGCTCACCCTCTTTATTTTCTTTAGAGAATTCCAACAGAAGTCAAGTCACAAAAGGGGCTACCCAAGCTTAAGAATTCAATACTTAGGTTCTTAGGTCACACCTGAGAGTTTGAAAGATTTTTCTGCAGTAAATGTCTCCAGATGATGTCAGTATACTTATTTGCAAAATAGATGTGAGCTTACTGGCAGAATTATTCTGAAAATAGCTTTATTTATCTCTATCTATGGGATCAACCATGCCAGTTTTAGGGGTAGAAGGGGAGCAATTTTTCTGTCCAGGAATCAGGAAACAGACTCAGCTACAGCCATTGCCCAAGTAATTTACCCAAAACTGTGCCCGACAAAGCCAAAGTCCTATCTAAGATGATGCTAACTGTTCATTTTAAGCCAATGTAACATTATTTTTGCCACAGGATTTGCAAATATATTTGTCTTTTGTGGCATATTCAATATTATGTTTTGATAATAGAAATGAAAGATTTTTCATTCTGAAAAACAGAGTGTACTCAAAAGAGGAATAAATAAAATCCTACCTTTAATGACCTCAATATAAATTTGATCAACCATTTGCGACAGTCTTAAAAAAAGAGAGGAAGAGACATGCATGCAGATATCCTTAAATTCTAGAAAGAGACACAAGTGATCGAATAAAACATGACCAGTTTTTAAGGCCTTATGTTTGGGGTCACAAAAAAATTCAAAAAGAAAGAATAAGAGAGGATAAGAGATTATTTTCACCTCTGTCATTACATATTCAAAGGGTTATTGAAATTTAGTAAATGAAATAAAAAATTAATGAGAAGGCTATGTTCTATGCATAAAAATGAAACCAAAGCTTTTGAAGCAGTTGAATCTGCAAATCATTTTGATAAACAGCATTTCACATTAGCATCAGAGCAACACCCACAAGAAAAGAATGTGAGAGGTGAATATTTGTGGATATCATATAATTTATCTCCAGAGTATAACAAGTCAGAAATTGCATGAACCTCAGGTTTACCAATTGGCCCGACAAATACCAAATTACATTTTGAAATGTAATTACTCAAAACCGTATGTTAAACGTTTAATGCAAAATATTAAGAAAAACATGTAATCTTGTAACAATGAATATGGGTTTTAATTTAGGTTACACTAAGCAATCACCTTTATGATTATGAGTTTTGAGCATTAAGCGAGCTCTGGCAAATTTCCTTCCCATGAATGAAAGTACAGGTTTCTTCTCATTCAAATATCTTAATTAGAGACTAGGATCACAGCTGGGTTGCTACCTGTTTGACAATGCTGTGAGTTAAAGAAATCAAAGGAATGTACATAATCATCCAGATTTAAAGTGATTTGCTATATTTATATGTGGTGTGTGGACTCAACCCACATTGTCTGCTAATGATGCCCCGTGAACTTCAGCTCCAAAAACTCTATCCATCCACGCTAAAATCACGTTGGGCTTCAGAAATTAAGAGATAAATTAGAAGGAAAAAATCATAAATAAATACGATAAGTAAAACAGTGGAAAGGCATAAAGAACCAAGAACCTTCTTTTCCTCTCAGACTAAGGTTAGAGGTGACTTACCAATAGACAATTGGCATCACAGTGCAACAAAGAGGACAAAAAACTATTTGGTAGGTGGAGGCATCCTAGAAAGCATACAGTCTGGCCTGGCCCTCAAGGAACAGAGGAGTTTACATGGATGTTGAGAGTATATGCACACTGTAACATACAATATTTTATCCCCAGTCTGGAGTTCCTCTATTACTTGTATTTTTTTGGACAACAACCCCTTATAATTTACCATTTTGTGCTCTTGAAAGAAAAGGCACACTAATAATAACTATGGGATGTTTATGATGTATTAGGCCCTATTTGATTGTCATGTATGATCTTCATTCAATAAAACACACAATAACACCACAGGTTTGATGGGAGACACACTGGGATGGGGGTGGTTAGAATGACCAGGCAATATGAGGTGCACTCTCCATAGGGGGTTTTAAAAAGAAACAACTAAAAGCCACCTGCCTTTTATCTTAATCATATAATAATAATTCTAAACAAAGTCAGGGAAAAATACTATTCTTCTAAAAATCTTTTGCTGGTCTAAGTTAGGAGTCAGCAAACTTTTTCTGTAAAGTGCCAGATACTGAATATTTGAGACTTTGCAGGTTATATGGTCTCTTTCACAGCTACTGAACTCTGTTGTAGCCCAAATCAGCCAACTGACCTTGACAACACAGAAGCAAATGGTCATTTCAAAAAAATAAAATTTACAGTGATAAGTAGCTGGACACATGTAACTTGCTGGTCAAAGTTTGCTCATCTCTAATATAAGTTCTAAATAACTGCTGCCATAACTATTACGTTTTAGTAATATATGCATAAGCTTCAAATTACCATCATTTTTATTGGGTATCCTTTAATAAGCATTATATTTTATAAGGAAGTGAACTCAGAGAACTCAAAACTGTTTCATTTCATGATTATTATTGAAAATACTTTTGTAATACAGAGGAGGAAGCTGATATAAAATGATTTTAGTTCATAGTACGCCCCTAAGCAAACAACAGTTTTGTTTTATAAATGAACATAGTAAAGTGAAAAATGATTTGCCAAGACCAACCAGTAGATAAATTAAGCCCAATTGCAAAACTAGTTTCAATAATGAAACAAAAATATTTAACTCCCTCATGATAAACAAGATGTCACAACAGCCATGGCTTGGAGTAAACCCGAGTCAGAGAATGAAAATTTAGCCTTCGGTTTCTTACCCAGTGCTCTATTGAACGTTGATTAAATCTACATTGTGATAAAGAGGCAAGATAAATCTATAATTCATCCCATCTAAATTTCCCAAACTATTAATAGATCTCTCCATTCAAAGCAGATTACATATTTCATCCTATTAATTATGTGATATTCTGTTGACATTTTGAATTGATCTATTCATCTTGATTGTTAGTATTGATTGTACTAGTGTGCAGATCCAAGAGAGCTCATGTATATACACGCACACACACATACACGGGTGACCATGCACACCCCACACACCCCTAACTCCTGAAGTCAAACACTCTGGTACTTTGGTAATCAGCATTTGTAACTATGCAAGTATCTGTGATTATGAGTATTGTAATTTCTACTTAGCTAATTAAATCTGAAAAATTAGTGTGTTTCTCTCAATTTCCTTCAAAGCTTATTTTTCTATCACAATTTAATTGAGTTATTAGGCTGCAATCGAGACAAATTAAGATTCTTGATGATGTTTTCCTCTCTCAGTAAAGATATTGACACTGCTGTTCCAGTTATATTTGAACAGTCACTTTGCAAAGTTATAGACAGCACTCTTAATTAAAACACCTAATCTTCTGAATTGGTTTGATTTATATGTTGCTTGAATCAGCTTTCAAAAGAAATTGGATTTATTAGAATTTTAAAATAAAATATCGGGCCAGAAACTCCATTTATTTTCTTTTTCAAAGCCTGCTTAAGTGTTTTATGTATGTCAATAATTCTTCTTTGTGAATTTTTTAACTGCCCGTAAAGTCCATGTGTAGAACTTTAAAGAATTTTTCAATGATTTGGCTCAAGTACGTAATAATTGTATAGTGATTCCTCGGAAATGATATTCTTGATGAAAGCAGTTTTGTGCTATATAATACCCCCAAAGTCTTTAAATTCAGCTCTTCTTTATCCAATCAAATCCCTCTCCAAATCTTTCTCCTTGGTTTACATTGAACAGAAAATCTTAACTTATAATTAATTGTTTAGAGTCTATTTCAAAAGCAGTCTTTCATATCCATTAAATCAGCATTCCCATGAGAGGTCCTATCTTTTTATACTACTTATTTGTTTGAACAGAGCTTTGGTGCTTGCAGTTATTTTTAATAATAATAATAATAATAACAACAGCAACCTCCATCAAAACGTTTAATGAACATTTAGGGTGTGCCAGGCTTTGCATCAGCTACTTTATAAGCATTATTTAACTTAAACTCACAAAAATATTTACAAGGTTGAAACTACTCTCGCCTTCATTTTAAGAATGAGAAAACCCATGCACAAGGAGGTTAAGTACCTTTCTCTCTGAGCCACACAGCTAGGAAGTTTCCAGCACCAGCATTCTAACCTAGACTGTCTGACTCTAGACCCATGGTCTTCACCATTCCCTACAACTCAGAACTTCGAAAGTAATGTTAGAGAGATTAAAATCAAGGTCATGTAACTAGCAGTAGACTCAAGATGTGAAAGTAGGTTTCCCACTAAACCAAGCAGAACTGAAACAGAAGAGTAATCTGATCTGCCTAAATTAAAGTTACTTAATATTAGGTCCAATGATAAAAACTTAGTCCTAAATCTCAAAGCCCGGGTCTACATTGTTGGTTAATCCTTGGATAGAATGGAAAGGATAAATGTAAATTCCTCTGGTCCACATTTTTCAAATGAGTTTCCCTCTTCTGGGAGATCTTAATAAAAAGGTACTGTGATCAAACACATCTGGGGAACATCCCACAGTATATATCACTGTTGACGTTTCACAAAACAGCTTTAATATATTAAACATTTTGAGAAGCACTGCAAAAAAGACACAATCTTAATTAGGTCTAATCGACAATACCTACATTTATTAAGTCACAGATCCTATTTGTGGTAGGCAGAATAATGGCACCCTAATGATGCCCACCCCTTACTCCTCAGAATCTGTAAGTGTGTTACCTTACATGACAAAGGGGAAATAAGGTTGCAAATGAAATTAAGGTTGCTAATCAGCCTACTTTGACACAGGAGAGTATTCTGGATGATCTAGTGATGACAAGGGTCATTACAAGTGAAAGAGAGAAGCAAGAGAGTCACAATCGGAGAGACAGATTTGAAGATGCTGCACTGCCAACTTTGTGGATAGATGAGAGCCATGAGCCAAGGCATAGCAGCAGCTTCTACAATCTGGAAAAGGCAAAAAATAATAATTCTCAAGAGTTTCCAGGAGGAATGTATCTCCACCAACATGTTGATTTTAGACCACTGAGGCATATTTTAGACTTTTGACCTCCAGTACAGTAAGATAATGGATCTGTATTATTTTAATCCATTGACCATAAATTAATCTGTTATTTCAAGATACATCTTGACAGTTTGAAGAAAATGGAATTCTAATTTTTTAACATAGCATTTCTGAGATTGTAATGTGCATAGGAATTATGTAAGTACCTTTTTTTTTTTTTTTTTTTTTCGTAGAGTTGGAGTCTCACTCTGTTGCCTAGGCTGGAGAGCAGTGGCGCAATCTCTGCTCACTGCAACCTCCATCTCCCGGGTTCAAGCAATTATCCTGTCTCAGCCTCCCAAGAGCTGGGACTACAGGCATATGCTGCCATGCCCGGTTAATTTCTTTTGTATCTTAGTAGAGACAGTAGAGACGGAGTTTCACCCTGTTGCCCAGGCTTCTCTCAAACTCCTGAGCTCAGGCAATCCGCCAGATTCAGCCTCCCAGAGTGCTAAGATTACAGGTGTGAGCCACCACACCCCACTGTTTTTAAAGTACAGACTCTGATTCAGTAGGTCTGGGGTGGGGGCTGAAATTTACAGTTCTAACAACCTCTTAGAAGATGCTGATGCTGCTGGTCTGATGTTTATATTTAGTATGACAAAATTTAAAGGGAATATTTTTTTTTAAAAATCTGCTTTCTTAGGAAAACTTTGGTAAAAGGAATCCCACGAAGTTACAAAAGGAAAATAATTAGCTGCAGATAAATGATCATTGAAATAGATTAGCAAGTATTGTCCCATCTGTCAATGTGACACAGATAAATTTCTAGGGAAACGAGGATAGAAGGAAAATTCATAATTTATTGAGATCTTCCATCTCTAACATTTTAGGCACAATCTCCCTCACTAATAAGACAGAAGACATATGAAACACAAATGGAGATTTTATGAAATATTTCCAATGTAATCATGAAGTCATGTAAAATACCTGTTTTAGCACTGCAAAATAAATTAGATTTACATAGATTAAAATACAAGATTTAAAAAAAGAATATGGAAATTTCCGCCTTGTTCTCTCTTTCAAATGATATTTTAAAATATACTTTATTTCCTATGTTTCATACTTATTTTAGAAATACCTGAGTGCATGGAATCAGAAAGCCTCATCAATTATCTTATTTCTTACCTGCTTGGAGGAGAAAAAGCTTAAGAAAACTTGAGAATGCCAAAGAGAACCATTCCTAACTACCTCTGCCAGCACAAAAAGAACAGACGCTTTTTATTTTTTTTTCTTTTCAGAGTAAATTTAGTGTCCGTGGAAAGTGTCAAGTTAAAATCCCTAGAAATACATGCATTTTTTCTGACCAGAAAGTCTGGGGATGATGATAAAAGCTTTTTCATATACCTGTTCAGTGCCACAGGAGAGCATTTTTCTCCACCATTTCTACTTATCTGGTCTTTATAGAAGGAGATACAAATTATAGACTAAGCCATTAGCAAGTTATCATTTGTAAGCACTTTGAGGATTAACTTGAAACATATCATTTTGTGCCTCAAGAAACTTTTGTTTAAACAGGATCATGCGTGTATAGTGCTACAGAATTTTACAAAGCACTTTATGATTGCAAACACTTACTGCAAACACTTTTCTGAGCTTGTACTACATGCCAGTACTACTGGGCTTTGTATCCAGTGCTTTATAGGTTTAATGATATTTACTTCCCGTGACAGCCGATGAAATAGGTAGTACTGTGATTTCAGTCTTGCAGAGGCATGAGCTAAAGTGCAAAGTCGTCACATACACTGCATATGTTGCCTAGGGTCACACAGCTAATAAGTAGAGGAGCTGGGATTTGAATCACAACCCTGGTTCCAGAACTCGCTCTAAAAATTGTGTGACACATTTCTCATCATAATTTTAAGAAGTTGAAAACTGCATTTACCAAACGAGAAAACTGTTACCAGGGAACGTGATATGCCAAATGTCACACAAAAAGTATGACAAGAAGTCATATTGTAACTCAGCTGTACTGTTTTCAGAGACCAAGGACTTTCCAATTGGTCCTGGTATTCCAGCTCAGCATGCTACCTTTTACGGAGTTTTGCTAATGTAGATAAATTAAACTTTGCCCCCAAATATAAAGAAGGGGTAAGGCCTTTTTATGATTAATGAGGGTATGAAATGCTAAATATCCCTGGCTTTTCAATTAAGCAGTAATATCACTTTAATTATAACAAGGCAAATATGCCTGTTTCTGATAGTAATGAATCCAGACATTGGAAATAACACTGGCTAGAAAGACTCTCCTGTGGTCACCAGTCTCCCTTCCTGACACCCAGCACACATGACAAAGTTTTGTAAGGAAGGGCATAGGCTACTGTTTTCAAAACCAGGCAATAGCTGAATATGACCATAGCAGGAAAAATCTTAACCATAACTGGACTGGCATTTCAGAATAGCACTTCTTTTGGTTTCAATGACTATAAGTATCTCTTTCTCACACACACAGACTTAAACATGACCATGTCCACAAGCACACACACAAAATAGATATGAGTCCTTGAAGAGCATGCAATGAATGGAAACAGAGTTCAGCTGTGTCTTATGGAAGTAGAGCTGAGAAGGCATGCAAGTCTCAGGTAGCTCCTCACCGACTCTTATTGTAGGGCTGTTTGGTCTGTTGCCTCTGCTTACTTGCACACATCTATTGAATTCTACTATCCACAGATAACTTCCCCTGGTTACTCATGGATTCTGCTCCCTCATAACCTTAGCTTGCCCACATCTACTGGTGGATGCGGTGCCAACTCTCAGAGCTGACTCCATGGCTAACTGGCTCAGGTTCTCATCTGCTCCATATGGTTTGGTCAAATGTCCAGTCTTCATGCAATCAGTTGTACAGAGATCATTTCCTCTCTGTACACATTCTTTTCAATAGATATTGGTATCTGGACTTTCTATAGTTGGAATTACGGATGAAGCGAGAGGAGATGTGAGGAGTACAGTCATGCCAAAATTACCCCCACCACGTTGAAATGCATCCACGCATGTTCACACCTTTATTATGTAAAATAAATGGAGGTTTGTTTAGATTTTAAGGCTTTCAGAGAATAAGATTTTGATACCTCTACTTAACAAATCACTCCAGTATTTGGTGAACATCAACACATCCCTTATGTCAACTGTGAGTAAATCTGTAATATACCGTTTTCTTATCTATGTTGAAAAACTAAAGCATTATCTTATATTTTATTTAATATTCACCCCAAACTGGATATTAGAGTCATAAATTCTCAAGGTTGAAAAGGAATTACAGAAATCATCTATATTGGACCTGTCACTGTTTTCCCCTGAGAACAAAGCAATAAGATTTCAATAACATTTAAATTTATAATCTCCAACCTACCAATAAGCTAAATGATGATTGTGTTTGATGTTTCTTCTCTGCTTTCAAATGACTTACTTTGTATTTAACCATTCAGTGAAGACCTGAGAAGTCTCTGTATTCCAAGCACAATGATAGAACTCAGGTCTTCAATGTTGTTGCAGATTCACTCCTATACTTGATCATGGTTCTTATCATAATTTCTGAACTTGCTCATATGCTTGTCTTCTTGACATTGAGTACCTGATTCTAAGAATCACATCTTATGCGTGATTATTGCCTTAACACAAGGTAAATACCAAGTATAAACAGATACTCAACATATGTTTTGTAGATCGATGAATAAATGAATCAATTTCAACACCTATTAATTAAATAATGAATGAATAAATTAAAAAGAAGAAAACGTATAAGAAAGGAAACAAGATGGTCTTTGCTCTTAAGGATAACAACACGAATTAATAAAACAATGACATCTTTCAAAAAAACATGAGTATGCTGCACAGTTATTAATTTAATAACGTGTTTTCTTTCATTTGTCTGAGCAGTGATTTGCTCAAATAAAACAGATCCTAGGCCGGGTGCGGTGGCTCAAGCCTGTAATCCCAGCACTTTGGGAGGCCGAGACGGGCGGATCACGAGGTCAGGAGATCGAGACCATCCTGGCTAACACGGTGAACCCCATCTCTACTAAAAAAAAAAAAAATACAAAAAACTAGCCGGGCGAGGTGGTGGGCGCCCGTAGTCCCAGTTACTCAGGAGGCTGAGGCAGGAAAATGGTGTAAACCCGGGAGGCGGAACTTGCAGTGAGCTGAGATCCGGCCACTGCACTCCAGCCTGGGTGACAGAGCGAGACTCCGTTTCAAAAAAAATAAAAAATAAAAATAAAAAAATAAAATAAATAAATAAATAAATAAATAAATAAAACAGATTCTAGAGCTTGGGTTTTCTTAATTTTTTATTTTTATATTAGATTCAATTTAACAGTGATAAACTCAAGGACAAAATAAAACTTAGGACCCAATACTAATGCTTAATAAATTAAGATTTTTGAGTTCAGAAATTGCTTCAAGGCATCTTCTATTAAACATGTCTGTATTTTTGAGTATATCTTAGGTAAAGTCTTCGTGCATCTAATCACTGCTAAGAGCATTTTTATTATGCGAACTAAATCAAACTCCCCGTAAAATAGAAGAAATGCTACTGTAGACTTAAAATAAGAATTAATATCATATTCAACAGCAATTGGAAAGCCAATATTGAAAAGAGAGCATATCAATTCAGTAAGTATTTGTCCTCGGCAATAATGTATGACTTTAGAATTCTTAACATCTTAGAAAATTATCAACTATTACTTAGTCTCATAGTGGCCTAAGGAAGAAATATATTCAAAATATAAATAGGTACAATAAACATCTTTCTTAGCTAATACCTATAAAAAAAAGTTAAACGTGCCATAGTACACTTTCCTGTTTGTTTTTCCTTTGTCTTCACTTTATTCTCTATCTTCTGTTTCCATTTTAACATACCATGATCCAAAAGCAACATGTACAAACACAGATAATGCAATAAAATATTCAAAATGTACAGGAACAACTGTTTCTTCTTAATGTATAGTGTGGTAGCTCCAAACAACCAGATTTACATCATCTGAAGCTGTATCCCATGCCACTACTGATTGGTTCAAAATGGACCTCTTGATAAAGTTTAGTCATTAAGAGACAGTTCCCTTTTATGAAATAATGAGGATAAAATTGGTTTTTTCAAAAACTGTCTTACTTGGTTAAAAAAAAAAAGCATTATTAATCTTATGTTAGTCCATATATTTTCATTTTCTTAGAAGATTTTTTGGTCCATGAAATTCAACAGTCCAGAAATAACTTACCTAGTTTAGTGTGAAAGGATAAAGTCTTTGTGAGAAAGCAATCTGAAGTTAAAACTGGACTCCAGGGTAAAGTAGATCAGAGATGAGTTCCCAAGTACCTCCAAATTCTTCCATGCTGAAACCATTTAAATGGTGGCTATGTGCAATAGTTTGATCATGTGATGAATAGAATACTTGCTTTGACTGAACTAACTACCAATTATAACACTGCTTTTAATCGGTTGAAAACAACCAACCCTCAATGCTGTATCTGACTGTAAGGTGGAAAACACTTGGACTTTCACAACAAATCAACTTTTGTTAAGCAAAATGATAGTAATAACAACTAATATGTCTTATTGGCATGTGGTTGTAATAAGACTAATATGTCTTACTGTACAACAAGCAATGCCACCACCAGAAAGAAAGAAAGAAAGAAAGAAAGAAAGAAAGAAAGAAAGAAAGAAAGAAAGAAAGAAAGAAAGAAAGAGAGAAAGCAAGCAAGCAAGCAAGCAGGCAGGAAGGCAGGAAGGCAAGAAAGCAAGAGAGAAAGAGAGAAAGAGAGAAAGAAAGAAAGAAACAGAGAAAGAAACAGGAGTTGCTGATCCCTAAATGCTAAGGCTATATTTCACTTAGGTAAAACATGAGTTAGTAATCATTTGACATCACTCTTGGTTTGGGATGGTCTGAGAAATAACCCACAAAGAACCTCACAATTAGTATTTTGAAAGTATATCCCTTATTTTTTTTTATTAGCCATTGACACCACAGCCATTTTCATCTAAGATCATGAAAAATGCTATAGTACTAAATCCTAGGCTAGAAATGAAAGTAACCTAAAGAATAATTCCTAATTTGTACCTTATAGAGTTCCTAGGGTAGTGGGGAATGCCATGCAATGCCTCTTCAAATTTTGGCAGGGTATCAAGGGATAAAGAAAACAAATTAGCCTTTTGCAATTAACTAGATTGGGGATGGAACTCATGATTTTGGAATACTAAAATCAAAACATTGATTTTCTCTTAGATCAAAGCAATGTGTCCACATTGAAAGAACAAATATATATATATATAAAATAGTGATTAAGATTTCTGATTTCTTCTCCAGCATTCATTCTATCCTAATAACAAGTTAAAAAAAAAAAAAAGAAAGAAATACCACTGACTGTTTTTAGATCCATAGAGAAGTAAGGTAATGGGACAAACCACTGCCCCTAACATGGGGAAATGGGGGGACCAACAGGTGAATACAGAGAATCACAGTTTACCAGAGTGAAAACTCATGAGCTAACCCTTCTGAGAGAATCGATGCTGGGGTAGGAAAACCTAAAGTGTAGTTACTGAACTGCTGGAGGGTCAGTGTGGATAAATCTAGAGATAGACACTCAGGGGGGCCTTGCTATCTACCCACACAGCCCCTACCTTTGTGGGTTTTACCTTCTGGAGCTGTTTGGTTCTTCCAGTGAATATCTGTCAGAAAAATCCCCTCATGTCTCCATCCAGGAGTGGGGGAAAGGAACCATTTGGAAATACCCACAGAGCATTCTGTTACTCTTAAATCTATTCTCAGAAGAAACTAGCTAAACAGAACCTAACTCTGTTTTATTAGAACCTCTGTTTTATTAGAAGTTAGGTTTTATAAGAACCTAACTCACCTAGTTGGGGAAGGAAAATCCCCAACAACCACCAGCTCTAGCCTTGGGAAATACCCAACTGTAGCTCATGCTAGTCTTCTACTTAATGAGGAAGGGCAGGAGATGATGGAGATGCACGTGTGAAGTTCACAGTGCAGAAGCACAGGCTTCCTGAAAAACTGAGACATAATCATAGGATTATAAAATTCTTTCCCTCCCCTCACACCTTACCGACATAATAGTAAAGGCCTATTTACAGCTGTTTCTCTTACCGGGTACATCATGCCTGGCTATCAGGAGAAAGAATTATAATACATACTGAAAAACAAAAAGCACAGTCTGGAGACACAGAGTAACTATCAGAACAAGACTCAGGTATTTCATTGGCGTTGGAATTATTGAAGCACGTATTTATAACAACTATAATTAACTAAAGGTACTAATGGATAATTTAAACAGCATATATAACAGATGGGTAATGTAAATAGATGGGAATTTTAAGAACTTTTATGCTAGAGATAAAAAACACTTATGAAGAATACCTTTGATGGGCTCACTAGTAGACTGGAAGTGGCTGAGGAAAGAATCTTTGAGTGTGAGCATATCTCAACAGAGACTTCCGAAATGGAAAAGCAAACAGAAAAAAATAGACTGAAAAGAACAAAATAGAATATCCAGGAATCACAGGAAAACTGCATGAGATATGATATACACACAATGCAAATACCAAAAGAAGAAAGAGAAACAGGAACACAAGAAATATTTAAAACGATATATAAGTATTGAGAATTTCCTCAATTTAATATCAGACACAAAACCACAGATTCAGGAAGCTTAAACACCAACCAGAAAAAATGACAACAGAAACAACAACAACAACAACAAAACAACAACTAAACATACTATTTTCAAACCACAAAAAAATTAAAAATAAATAATAAATTATGAAAGAATCCATCGGTGAAAACACTTTACCTGTAGAGAAATAATGATAAGAATTACAGTCTCTCCTCAGAAACCATATAAGCAAGAAGAACAGAGTGAAATACTTAATTTGTTGAGATAAAAACAAAAATAAAACATCAACCATCAACCTTGAACTTCATAACCTGTGAAATTGCTCTTCAAAAGTGAAGGGCAAATGAAGACGTTCTCAGATAAAAACAAAGGGAATTTACTGCCAGTAGGCCTGCCTTGTAAGAAATGTTAAAAAGTTTTTTTTTAGAGAGAATAAAGGTGATATAGGTCAGAAACTCAGATCTACATGGAGAAAAAAAGAGCACTGGAGAAGGACTAATTGAAGTTAAAATAAAAACTTTTATTTTTCTTATTCTTTATTGATCTAACAGATGACAGTTCAAAATAATAGCAACAATGTATTCAAATATTTATTTATGGTTTTGTATAAGTAAAATGAATGACAAAAATGATACAAGGGACTACAAGAAGGAATTAGAATTATTTTGATACTATGAGGTACTTGCACTACCTATGAAGAAATATTGATAGTAATAGTGTTATTTAAAAATCAACTTGGATTAGTTGAAAATGTATTTTGAAAATTCTAGGGCAATGACTAAAACCAAGTAAAAGTCAAAAATGATATAATCAATATACTAAGAAAGAAAATGGAATAATATAAAACATTCAATTAAAGCCACAAAAGACAAAAAAAAAAAAAAAAGAAGACAAAAATAGGAATAAAAAACAAGGGCAACAAATAAAAAACGGTGGCAAATATGGTAGCTATTCCTCCAACTATATCAATATTCACTTTAAACATCAATGGTCTAAGTGTACCAACTAAAAGCCAGAGGTTGTCAGAATAGATCAAAAGCAAGATTCAACTATATGTTGTCCACACACACACACACACACACACACTCCACTTTAAAGAATCATATAGATTAAAAAGTCCATGAAGAAAGATACACCATACTAACACTAATAAAAAAAAAGAAGTAGTTATATTAATTTCAGACAGAAAAGACTTCAGAGCAAGGAAAGTTATCAAGGGTAAAAAGGATATTTCATGATAAAGGAATCAGCTCTCCATAAAGACATAACAATCCTTAATGTATATGTACCTAATAACAGAGTATCAATTCATGTGAGGCAAAAAATTGATAAAACTACAACTATGGATAGGTAAATTCACAATTATAGTTGAAGATCTCAAGAACTGTCTATTAGAAATGGACATATCTAGCAGGCAGAAAATTAGTAAGGACATAGTTGAACTCAACAATGCCATCAGTCAACTAAATAGAATAGGCATCTTTGGACTACTTTATTCATTACGAGCAAAATATACATTCTTCTCAAGCTCACAAAGGACTTTTACTAAAATAGATCATATTCTTGGCTATAAAACGCATCTCAATATGTTATTTTAAAATAGAAATCATACGATGTCTGCTTTTAGACCACAATAGAATCAAACTTGAAATCAGTAACAGAAAAATAGCTGGAAAATACCAACATGCATGCCTATCATATAACACACTTCCAAATAACACGTGGGTCAAAGGAGAAATCTCGGGAGAAACTTAAGCATATTTTGACATAAATGAAAATGAAAACACAACTTATCAAAACTTATGGGATGAAGCTAACACAGTATATAGAGGAACATTAACAGCATTTAATGCATGTATTAAAAAATAAAAATCTAAAAGCAATTATCTAAAATTGTATCCTAGGAAACTGGAAAAAAAGAGGCAATTAATTCCAAAGTACATAGAAGAAGGAAAATAATAAAAATTAGAGCAGAAATCAATGACACTGAAAACGTATCATAGCTAGAGAAAAATCAACAAAACCAAAACGTGGTTCTTCGAAAAGACAAACAAAATTAGTTAACCTCTAATTGACTAAGAAAAAAAAAGACAAAGAACAGAAATTGCTAGCATCGGAAATAAAAAAGAGCACATCACTATGAATCCCAAGAATATTAAAATAGTAATAGAGAAATTCTACGAACAAGTTTGTGCCCACAAATTTAATAATATAAGGGGAATCTACCAATTCCTTGGAAGACACAATCTGCCAAAACTCCCACAAGAGGAAACAGACAATTTGAATATGTATACATTAAGGAAATTGAAACAATAATTAATAGCCTTACAAAACAGAAAGCACCAAGCCTAGATGGGTTTACCAATGATGTGTAATTTTCTGCAATCACCTAAAACACGTATTCCTGTTTCCCATGTGTTCCATGTACTAACTCATGACACATCCTCAGCACTGACTCATAGGGAGGTTAGATAAACTCTTTATTTATAGAGAAAAGATCACTAAATTGAGCGTTAGAAGCCTCAGTTACTCTTGTGGAAAATGAGCATGCATATTCTTTTACCTGCATTGCAAGGCAGGTGAGATCCCAAAGGAGATAGTGTATATTACAAAATAAGGCTGTAAAAATGTCGAAGAATATGACATAAAGGAATGGAGATACGGAGGGGAGAGAGGAAAAACATACAATAGATGGACCCAAAAGATAGCAACTGAGAAATAAGATGAAGTTGAAAAGTAAAAATATAATTGTATCTTAACCACACAGAAATGGATTTTTTTCAATAAAATACGTGTATGATTTAAAGCTCCCTGATAGGGCTTTTCCTCCAAGAATCTGTCACAATGTTTCAGATTTCTGTTTCCTTAATTCTTTCAGATTGGTCTTAGAAAGACCCTGTTAAAACAGAAACACAGATCTTGGAGAAAGGGCACACTAAGCAGTTATCAGCTGTCAAGTGTGCAACACAAATGTGTTGATAGATTCAATAGTCACTCAGCTGAGAAGACCCTGCTTGAGGAAACAGGAAATAGCTTTCTCAAGTGGCTTTTGTTTGTATTTTGTCTTTTCTTCCTACAAATGTTTTTTAATCCAAAGATACCAGCCTGAGGACCCACTTAGGGTGATGAAGAGAAGAGTTTTTATTGAACTTTAAAATGCATAGGAATCAGCTAGGGACTGTGTTAAAATCTAGGTTCTGATCCAGTGAGTCTGGAGTAGGACCTGAGATTCTGAATTTCTTTTTTTTGTTTTTTGTTTTTGTTTTTGTTTTTTTGTGATAGAGTCACTCTGTCGCTGAGGCTGGAGTGCAGTGGCACGATCTCGGTACACTGCAAGCTCTGCCTCCTGGGTTCACGCCATTATCCTGCCTCAGTCTCCCAAGTAGCTGGGACTACAGGCGCCTGCCACCACGTCCGGCCAAATTTTTTTTTTTTTTTAATGTATTTTTAGTAGAGACGGAGTTTCACCGTGTTAGCCAGGATGGTCTCGATCTCCTGACCTCGTGGTCTGCCCAACTCCACCTCCCAAAGTGCTGGGATTACAGGTGTGAGCCACCGTGCCCAGCTGACATTCTGCATTTCTAACGAGTTCCAGGTTATGTAACCAAGCAGCTTAACTTCAAAATGCATTTTAAAACCTTTTTTTTTTTCTTCGTTCTATTGGGTTTCAACACATAACCTTGAGGCAAACTGCAGAAGCCTCTCTTGTTAGCCTAAAAATAGACTTCATGTCCCTCCCTTTCTCACCGTACATACTGCCTTCACATTTAACTGTATACTAGTATCTAATTATGTGTCCTCTTAGAAGTTTCAGGGGCTAATCTTGAGACAGACAGCCAAGTCTAGAGACCTAGCTGCAAAATTCCAGAGATTACTTCGAGGCAGCTAGTTAACAACTAGGCCATTGTTGAGATGACACCAGCCCAAGATCCAGGTGGACTGGGACCAAAATAGCTATCGGAACACACATTGTATTCAGCCTGATTGTCCTATGCCTTTCTCATCAACTTTTCCCTTCTTAAACCACTGCCTTCCCCCTCCAAAATTGAAGCCCTTACTTTGGATACAAATTGACCATTTCCTCTTCACTACTTCTGATTAATAAAGTCATTTTCTTTCTACTAAATCTCACTCTTGTCAATGGGCTCTGCAAGCGGCGAGCATCCGTACCTGCGTTTGTTTACAGTTATGCTAAAGCTGCTGGTCTTCAAACTACACTTTGAGGATGAGAATATGGAACTGGGACAGGAAGCTATTTTTAAAGTCAATCTAAGGCATCATGGAGAAGATCCCTGGATAGTAAGAAGCAAAAGAATACATTGAATATTGAGAAAAAAAATTAGTAATTCAAAGAAAAGGGGGAAAGGCTAAAAAATTATACATTTTGAGATGAATGCTTAACAAGAAAAAGTTAATTGAAGATTCAATACTTATGGGCCATCATCAATACCATATACTAAAGATACTATGGTATACAAAAGACAGAAAATCTTTGTCGTCAATGAAGTTACAGTCTAGCTAGACGCTAGGGTAGTACTAGTCAGTTATCAAAACCATCAAACATGTAAGTGGTAGCATAATTATAAGTACACAGATCAAAGGTCCCTGGTGCGATAAAAAACTGTAAAGAGAACACAGACATGCTTCAAAAAAGAAATGAAAACATGCTGAGATTTAAAGCATTGATTCTCAAAGTGTGGCTTTCTCAGATCAGCAACATCAGCATCCCATGAGAACATCTTAGAAATGTAAGTGCTATGGCCTTTCTGCAACATCTACTAAGTCAGAAACTCTGGGCGTGGGACCTAGCAATGGGTGTGTTAACTAGCCTTCCATATGATTCTGATGCATGCTAAAGTTTGAGAAATATTAATTTAAAGGAAGTGTTGGAGTTAAAACACAAAAGATTAGGGGACAGGGAGGGTTAGAATGACAGAGGTGAAAAAGTGTTTCTAGTTAAGAAAACAGCAGGAGTAAAAACGCCAGTAGGGAAAGAGGGAGTTGCAGAAACCCTCAGAGTCAAAGGGTGAGACAAATATAAAAGAAGAAAGTAACACCAGATAGCCTTCAAAATGACAGTTGCCAAATGAAAGTCCAAAGACTGGATTTGCTCATAGTCCTGTCTTCCTTAGCCAGCAGAAAAATAAACTTTAATTTGAATGACTAGAAGGAGCAGAATCTTCATGCGTTTACATCACCAGCCCTGCACCCTAAGTCCTTTGGTTTTGCATCCTTTGCTAAATCATCAGAGGAGACGTAGCTGGGAGGTAGTGCACAGCTCTTTACAGCAATAGTTCTCACCCTTGGCTGCATATTAGAATCACCTGGAGAGCTCTGAAAACTTAAGATGCAGGAAGCCAACCCAGAGCAATTAAACATGCTCTCTGGTGTGGGGTTCGGGCATCAAAATTTTTTAAACCTCTCCAGGCGATTCTAATGTGTAGCAAGGGTTTCTTCAGCACCACTCAGTTCAGAAAGTAAGGTATAGTGAGGTCATAGTTCAGGTGGAATTTCTCTGATGATGTTTCAGGCAGGAAAGAACAAGAGAGTGATTATTTTGGCTTTCTTGTTTAAATTTCTTCTGTTCACCCTGGAGAGGGTATCTGTTAAATTACATATGTGTTTTCATGGGTAGAACGAATTATGGATTCCCACCATATAATGATGGGCAAAGCAATGTGCTTTGATGGAAAAGCATGCCTTGCTTTGAGCACAGCCTTCCAGGTCATGTGGTTCTGATTCTGTGGGTCTCTTTTTTTTTATTGCCTTTGAGCTATTTTATAACTCTCTAATTGTAGATCATGGACAGCAAAGGGAAATTATTCTTGTCTAAAGACATGCAAACACATTCTTTCTGATGAAGGGTCGACTGACTACTCTCTCCCTCCCCAAAACAATTCTACATCTGTTAAATGAAACTTGATCCTCTGTCTTAAAACTTGAAACTTAGATTGTCACATCTGAGTTCCTCCTCAGGAAACCAACCCTCAGGCAAAGAGCCAAAACTCACCATGTTGTTGCATCCACACAATGAGACACCAGCCCCTCATCCCTCATGATTCCTTTCTTATTCCTCCCTAGTGCCTGTTTTCCCTCTTTCCCCACTATATGAAATCCCCAATTTCAGTCAGTGGGGAAGACGAATTTGAGACTTTATCTCCTATCCTCCTTAGCATCAGCCTTCTTCCCTGGTTATGCTCATCTCAGTGATTGACACTCTGGGCTGCAAGGAGCAGGACCTAGACCCAACCCCTGGTGTTTCAGTAAAACCTCTATTCTATTCTCTATTCTTTCCCTGAGTCTCCAACTAAGCCCTCACAAAGGTACTATTCTAATCCCTGCTTCCCAACTCCTGATTAGAATACTAATTGCTACAACTTTCTCATTAATCCATTCCAATAAAACAACAGTTTCAAGAGGGTCTTGGGGTAACAATTATGTGATTTCACTAGGAAAAATACTCTTTTTCTTATGAACTTTTTTGTTATTGGAGATCCTCATTCACATATCTTCAGCTTTCTGTTCTTGCAAACTAAAGACAGTGAGTTGGGCCTAATCAATAGTTGCCAAAATATATAACACTTTCTATTTGGAGCTTTTGATTTCCTGTAATCAGTATCAATCAGTGAACTTCAATTTTCTACAGAAAAGCAATTTCCACGTTCTTTCGTTTTTCTGACTCAAAAAAATAGTTAACTACAAATTCCAAATATATAGTAATAGTTATGGCAAGTTTCTTCAAAGCAACATACAAAAGCACCAGATAGGAAGATCAGCAATTATCTTTACTCTGTAAGGAAAACTGCCAACCACTGTTGCAAATTAAGATAAAGGACCCTTTAAGACAGTAAAGGGGTCTCCTTCCAACCCTGAAGTCAAAGGGCAAGTTCAGTGGATGTAAAGTAAGTTAAAGTTACATTTAAATATAGAGTAAAACTTATTTTAGAATACTTGGGAGAAAACCAGAAACCTGTTGAAAAATATGAATTATCCAAATTTAAAAAGCAAATGTGATTTTGTAAGTTTAGGTTCAAGTACATTCAGCAACTCAAAATTTGATACAATGCCCAGTTTCTGTTTGGATTGCCATAAAATAAATGTGTTTCTGGGTTATATTAAATTTATATCAAAAATTGTGAGCGGAATGCTTTGCTGAGTTGAAAAATAAAAGAGAAAACATTTTGTTTGGTTAAAAAAAGGCATTTTGTTTTCCCTATATAAGGTTTTCAAGGGTGAGTAATAACAGTATTCAAGCACTGCTAATTCACAGAGATTTGTTTGTTGCACGTAATTTCTGGGTACAACTCTAGTCACACACAAACAATTCTTTCAGATGTCACTTGGGTGGCCTTGCAAAAAGTAATTTCCAGCAACCTCTACCTACACTGAGTAACTCCACATACCATGATGTTGATTTTACTTTTCAGGACCAGCTCTTGTAATTTCATGCAGTAATTTAGGTGATTGTCAAGCATGTTATATTCAAACCAAATGCTTTTTTTGGAACAGTAACACTTTACTAGACTGAATCCTTCAATTTCTAGCAATAAAAAGTGGGTTTTAATAGCACTGACTTGAACTTGTACTTGGGATTTTTTCTCTCTTGAACAATGAACTAGTATTTTTTCCCCTACTGTATTATTGTACCTTCATTTGTTCATTTCATCATGGTGAGAAAATATCAGAGGTTTTCTCTCTCTCGCTCTCTTTTGTTCCTTTAAATCACTTTCCTCCTTCATTGTTGTAGAGATGCACCGGGGACTTACAGGCTCATACATCTCCCCTGAATCAGGATTAAGACACTGCCTGTGCCCAGCACTGACCACAGTCTTGCTGAGCTCCCAGAGAAGCATTAGATGGCTGGATACCCTTCCGTGTAACCCCACCAGGCCTCCCAGGACATTTAGGAGGATTAAGAGGATAATGCCATCAAAAGACTTGAATCTTCTCAGCAGGGCCATTTGTGGAAAGTGAAAAAGAAGAGGGTTGAGGCTACTTAGAAAGGAACAAAGAGAGGTGGCCTGTCATGTTTTGCACTGCAATAGTAGAGCAAAGTGCAGCCCTAACAGGACAGGAAACAGATTACAGCACAGGCTCCCCTCGTACTCTTTAATCTCTGTCCACCCTCCCCACATCCATTCTGCACAGCACCAGACTTGGTAGAATCTTCAGTTCAAACTATTCTGTCTCCATTTCCTTTACTTGAATTTTTGTGGATGAAATTTTAAGTTACGGATTGCTGCTTTCTCTTGGGACTAAATACCTCTGGATGACAGAATTGTGACATCACTTATAGCCCTCTCTCAAGGTCATGAGACAGAATTGCTTTCTCTAAGACAGAAAACAAAGTTATTTAACATTTGTCACCACCACTCAGGGGCAAGATGTGGATAATAATATTATCCAACTTATAGAATTATTATGAATTATAATGAATAAAGCTCTTAGAAATGAACCTGACATATGGTAGGCAATATATGCATTTTCAAGTAAGTAAATTACATAAAGACGTTCTTCAGATTTCTACAATTACTTTAAAGTCAAGTCAGATCAAAAGTCTGAACTGAAATTTTTCCATTCCAAATATGTCCAGAGATAGCTAGAACATTAGATGGAAGTAGGGAGGTTGCTGGGCTGTATCATTTCTGAAACCCTGCTAACATAGTATGTATTTGAATGTGTCCCTAGTCCTTGGGGAAGAATTCACAAAAATCTAGCTGCCCTCTTTGAACAGAAAATGTGCCAGCTAAGGGGTATATGAGTGATTTGAAATTTAACTTTGAATATCTGTTCTTCCACCAACCAGTAAATACAACCTTTATTGAGAAAGATGCATATAGATCCAATGAAAATAGACTTATTCAAAGCAAACTAGTAATGCAACAATCATTGACTCTCAAATCTGTAGCAGGAAGGTGTAATGCAAGCTGCTTTAAACATATTTGCTCTCTCTAGTAGACCCGAGGTAACTCTGCTGTAGTCTTTGTGGCCCTGTACTGGAAGTACCGCAGGTACTGGAAGATCCATAGGGAGATGCCAGGACACGCTGGAAGCTAGGAAATGAAAGCAGATGTGGAGAGGTAGGCAAGATGGCCAACTAGACACAACCAGGAGGAACATCTGGCACCAAGGGACTGGGACGTATGGAAGACTGGTGCACTCCTAGCAGATATTCAGAGGGAAGACATTGAGAGTAGATGGAGGGAAGACACAGATGCTGGGCTGAAGGGGAAGAAGTTGGGAACTCTGCATGGGGCTACCATGTATGGAGACTTGTTCCTGGCCCTGAATGACTGTTGGGGCAAGGGTGAGTTGAACAGGCAAGAAGCAACCTGCTGTTACTACAGGCCTCTGGAATCCTGGCAGGAGGAGACCCCATGACTACCACAGACACTTGAGTTGGCAGGGAGAACTGCTTAGAGAAGTGGTAGGGGCAGAACTTCAGGCTGGTATGGAGCCCAGAGGATTTGGCATAGGAGTGTCTGTAGTGGAGCACAGCCAGGAAAGCACATCCCCTTGGTTCCACTTGCTCCCATAGGAGACTTTAGCCCTAGGGAAGGTGCTGGATCTGAATTCTGCAGGGCGGTCTTGCCCATGAGACGGGACTGGTCTGGCATGAACACCCCTCAGTATGTTGGCCTTTTCCAGGACCCCAGCCTGGCTGCACCAGCTTGCAGTGCAGCCTGGGGTACTCAGAGGGGTCAGCTCCTGAGGGCCTGCATCATAGCTCCTGCGCTGGTGAATTACGGCTGAACTGTGGACAGCTCCAGTAGAGCAGCCCCCCAGACACACCAGCCTGCCTGTGCCCTCCTCACAATGCAGCCTCTCTCATGCCATTTTCTCTGCATGCACTCGCCCAGGGCCACCCCCTACATCACTTTGCTGGCACATGTGTATGCAGGCAGACCTTGCCTTACCTTCCCCACCAGCATGCCTGTAGCATGCATCCTGCTGTGCCACTGCTGCCAGCATGAGTGAACCCCCCAACCCACCCTACTGCCATTGCTGTGGGACTATTGGTGGGCATGGAGAGCACCAGCCCTGTCCCTGGCAGTGCCCCACCCCTGCCATCACACTACTACCAGCATGAAACTAGGCATGGAGAACAGCAGACCCTACCCTGCTCTGAGCAGCTACTACCACCCACATGAAGGCACACAGAAGGTGCACAGCAGAGGTCACACACAGGCCTGTGCCCCCCAGCGCCCCACCCTCATGCTAACATGACCATGCACAGTAGCTGGTGAGGTGGAGGTGGCACCACCCCTGACCCATATTGCCACCAACGCTGCTGCAAATGCCCACATAGAGGCTGGTACCACATCACCTGCTAGCACCCTGTCACAGCCAATGAGGGTGCACCCTGCCATGCTGCTGCTGCCACTGCTGCTGGCACGTGTGAAAAATGACATATCCCACTGCTACTGCCCTATGAAGTGCTTTGTCTGGCACCACCCATCTGAGTGTTGTGACTAGTGGTCCTGTTGCACCTCTCCCTCTCCAGCGCAGTAGGTTACCAACCTTGAGGAATCAAAAAACAAAGCCAGGGCCCAATTCCAGTCCCCCAGAGTTAGAACAGGCAGTCCAGGAGCTCTGAGCTGAGGCTCGGTCTCCCAAAATCTTCCAGAAACAAAGCCAGTTGACTGAACCCACCTTATACAACTAACCTCCAAGAACATAAAATAGAATAAAGTAAAACAGCACATCTAAAAGACAGCAACTTCAAACATTGATGGAAAATCATCCCCCAAAAACGAGAAATAACTAGAACAAGAACTCTGACAACTCAAAAAGCCCAGGCCAGGTGCAGTGGCTCAGGCCTGTAATTCCAGCACTTTGAGAGGCCAAGGCGGGTGGATCACCTGAGGCCAAGAGTTCAAGACCAGTCTGGCCAACATGGTGAAACCCCATCTCTACTAAAAATACAAAAATTAGCAGGGTGCAGTGGCACAAACCTGTAGTCCCAGCTACTCAGCAGGCTGAGGCAGGACAGTTGCTTGAACCCAGGAGGTGGAGGCTGCAGTGAGCCAAGGCCATGCCACTGCACTCCAGCCTGGGCGACAAAGCGAGACTCCATCTCAAAAAAAACAAACAAACAAACCAAAAAGCCAGAATGCCATCTTTCCTTCAAACAACTACACCAGTTCGTTAGCAAGCATTCTTAACCAGGCTCAGATGGCTGACATGACAGAAATAGAATTCAGAATGTGATTATGTACAAAGATCACTGAGATTCAGGAGAACACTGAAACTCAATCCAGGGGAGCTAAGAATTGCAATAAAATGATACAGAAACTGACAGACAAAAAAAGCCAGTACAGAAAGGAATGTAACTGACCAAATAGAGCTGAAAAACACACTACAAGAATTTCATAACGCAATCACAAGTATTAACAATAGAATAGACCAAGCTGAGGAAATAATCTCAAAGCTTGAAGACTGGGTTTCTGAAATAAGACAGTCAGACAAGAATTTAAAAAAAAAAAAAAACAAGAATGAAAAGGAACAAAGAAAACCTCTGAGAAATGTGGGATTATGTAATTATGTCACTGAAAGAAATGGGGAGAATGAATCAACTTGGAAATTATCTTTCAGGATATCATTCATGAGAACTTTCCCAACATTATTTTACAAGAAGGTGATCCCTAAGACACATAACCATCAGATTCTCTAAGATCAAAATGAGAAAAAAAAAAAAGTCAAAGGCAATAAGAGAGAAAGGTCAAGTAAACTACAAAGGGAAGCCCATCAGACTAACAGTGGACCTCTCAACGGAAACCCTACAAGCCACAAGGGATTGGGGGCCTATATTCAGAGGAAAAAAAAAGAAGGAAGGAAGGAAGGGAGGGAGGGAGGGAAGTAAGGAAGGAAGGGAAGGAAGGAAAGAAGGAAGGAAGGAAGGGAGGAGAAAGAAAAGAAAGAGAGAAAGAAAGAAAGAAATTCTGACAGATAACTTTGTATCTGGCCAAACTAACCTTCATAAATGAAGGAGAAATAAGATCCTTTTCTGACAAGCAAATGCTAAGGGAATTTGTTACCAACAGACTTGCCTTGAAAGAGATCCTGAAAGAACTACTAAGTATGGAAAGGAAAGACCATTACCAACAACTGCAAGACACACTTAAGTACACAGACCACTGACACTATAAAGCAACTACATAAACAAGTCTGTATACTAACCAGCTAACATAATGACAGGATCAAATCCACAGATATCAATAATAACCTTGAATGTAAATAGCCCAAATGCCCCAATTCAAAGACACACAGTGGCAAGAATAAGGAAGCAAAACTCCATAGTATGCTGTCCTCAAGAGACCCATCTCACATGCAATGACACCCATAGGTTGAGAGTAAAGGGATGGAGAAAAATCTACCAAGCGTTATAGCATTAAACACCCACATTAAAAAGTTAGAAAGATCTCAAATTAGCAACCTACCATCACAACAAAAAGAACTAGAGAAGCAAGAGCAAACCAACCGCAAAGCTAGCAGAAGACAAGAAATAACAAAAATCAGAGCTGAACTGAATGAGACTGAGACACACACACACACACATTCAAAAGATCAACAAATCCAGGAGTTTGTTTTTTGAAAAATTTATAAAATAGACCACTAGCTAGACTAATACAGAAGAAAACAGAAAAGATCTAAATAAACACAATTAGAAATAAGAAAGGGGATGTTACTACTGACCCCAGAAATACAAATAGTCATCAGAGACTACTGTGAACACCTTTATGCACACAAACTAGAAAACCTAGAAAAAATGGGTAAATTCCTGTACCCGCACATCCTCCCAAGACTGAACCTGTAAGAAATTGAATCCCTGGAAGGCAACCTAGGTAATACCGTTCTGGACATAGGAATTGATGAAGATTTCATGACAAAGACCTCAAAAACAATTGCAACAAAAGCAAAAATTGACAAATTGAATCTAATTAAATGAAAGAGCTTACACAGCAAAATAAACTATCAACAGAGTGAACAGACCTACAGAATGGGAGAAAATATGTGCAAACTATGCACTTGACAAAGGTCTAATATCCAGCATCTATAAGGAACGTACATAATTTTACAAGGAAAAAAACATTAAAAAGTGGGCAGAGGACATGAACAGACACTTTTCAAAAGAAGACATACATGTGGCCAACAAGCACATGGAAAAAAGCTCAATATCACTGATCACTGGAGAAATGCAAATAAAAACCACAATGAGATACCATCTCACACCAGTCCAGATGGCTATTATTAAAATGTCAAAAAAAAACAACAGATGCTGGTAAAGTTGCAGAGAAAAGGGAATGCTTATACACTGTTGGTGGGCATGTAAGTTAGTTCAACCATTGTGGAAAGCACTGTGGTGATTCCTCCAAGAGCTAAAACAGAACTACCATTCAATCCAAAAATCCCATTACTGGGTATATATCCAAAAAATATATATAAATCATTCTATCATAAAGGCACAAGCATGCTGCATATGTTCACTGCAGCACTATTCACAACAGCAAAGACATGGAATCAACTTATATGCCCATTGATGGTATACTGAATAAATAAACTGTTGTACATATACACCATCTAATATTGTGCAGCCATAAAAAGAATGGGATCATGTCCTTTGCAGGAACATGGATGGAGCTGGAGGTCATTATTCTTAGCAAACTAACATAGAAATAGAAAACCAAATACCACATATTCTTACTTATAAGTGGGAGCTAAATGACAGAAACACATGGACACAAAGAGGGGAACAACAGACACTGGGACCTACCTCCACTGGGTTGAAGTTGGGAGGAGGAAAATAATCAGAAAAAAATAACTATTATGTACTAGGCTTAGTACCTGGATGATGAAATAATCTTTACAATAAACTCCCAGGACATGAGTTTACCTATATAACAAACTTGCACATGTATCCCAAAATCTAAAATAAAAGTATTTTAAAAATAAATAAATAAATATATTTGCTCATTTGATCACCATCACTTTACAGATGGGAAAACTGGGCCCAAAGGAGTGGATTTATCAAGCAGCCAATGTGAGCTTTGGAATGCCAATTTACCAGTGTTTGGCATGCTGGCCAAATGGTCTATCAAAATGGATAGAAAAGAGATTCCAAATGAGTCTATGAAAGGCTGTGATTACAAAAGGATCATTTATACCAGCCTTTATGTGCTCTGCCTGGCTCCAGTCTAGCAGTAGGGCAATGCCAGTGTATTAATTTGGAACATACTGCAGAATGCACACCTTGATTATCACACGCATCTTAAGTTAGTCTTGTAAAGTAGTTTACAAAACCCTTGCTGTTTTCCAAGCTCATCTCGGATTGCCACATTTACCTGTCCTTTCCTTGAAGATTTGTGTGCCTGCTCAAGGTCCTCACCTTTGCTATCTTCCTGTCCTTCTGATTCCTCACAAGTTATTAGGGTGGCATCAGTGTCCTCAGAGTTCACAACACAGCTTTCCTTGAAACAAATCAGAAGGAGATGATGGATTGTGGAAAATATTCCTAGGCCTACTATTTAAACCAAAGGCATAAACTTGTGGCCCATGGTCCAAACTCAGCCTTCAGGAATCTTTTTTATACTTTGTTTAAAAAGATTTAAATTAGTATCTACTGTTTTAAAATTGGAAATACCTCATAAGAATTAAGATTTCTGGCTTACCTCGGAGGATCAAATATAACCCCAATTAAACCATTTGTCTGTGGCTACCACTTTTAGAAGGCTGTATATCTCTTTAACAAAGATGTGTGCTCTCTGGTACCCTTATTCCTACCACTCCCTTCCTGTCTTATAGCTTATATGTTTTCTTCAGTAATGTTACCTCTTTACATCCCAAGCCTTAGGATTTTCAAATGTTGGCATAAAGCGTACTTTCTCAACCTGGTCACCCATTCCATAGACCCCTACACTCTAGGTTTAAGAATGCTTCTGTCTAGTCTCCAATCACTCTAGAAGACATGATACAAATGAAGTAAGAAAAAAGGAACTAGCCAAGAAATGGCGCAGTGATAGAACACTGAAAGATCAAGAGAGAAAATAAGGTTTAAACTTAAAGAAAAAAAGCTGCAAGGAAACACTATAGTGTGACAGTTAAATCACAGACTTTGAAATCAGGCTGTGTCACTGGGTGCTATTGTACTTCCCTGGGCCTGAGTAGCCTGAACTGAAAAAAATATGACACAAATACTACCTCACTTTTGGAGTTGGGGTATAAGGATGAGAATAACTGCTTAGCATTGTGGCCCATGTATGGATGGCTCAATTAATCAAAACTCATACATATAAGTAACATGAAAGTGACTGGGAAATACTTCCTGGAATTTCTTGAGGCTAATCACCCTTGTTCCTATAAAATAAGGAATAAAAATTTTACAAACATTATTTTCTTAGTGTGGGAATATCTCAGAAGGACCAAGGAATAAAAGTTAAGTAAAGATTCACAAGATAATAATAAGTGTAAACTGGAAGATGCTACAGGTGGAAAAGTAAGATGCTCAAGGTCTGATCCATACTGTTAGGAAAGGCTTAGCAAAAGCAATAATTACTTTGGTTCATTATGAGGTAGGAAAAAAATTTACTTGCTACTGTTGGGTTTCTATCCAAGGTTAGTTGGATATGAATAAATTGCATCCTGTGATGGATTTGAAGAGTTTATATTCATATTCATGGTTTTGCCCTTACAATACACTTGTGGGGAGAAAGAGAAGGGAACAGAAGCCAAATCAGAGCAAAATCAGCTTCCATCTCTGAATACTGCCATCTGGTGAGAAATTGAGCTTCTTAAGGAATTTAGTATGGGGTGAGCAGATTGTAATGGCTATTCAGAAAGATTTGGCCTGCTTCTTAAAACTCTAAATTGCTTTTTATTAAAATAACTCTTTTGATCTTGAATGATCACGATATCCTCCAAGAATACTTTTCTGGGTGATGTTGAAGGATATAATGGACAACATGTAGACAATGATGTCATAAAAAGGATACTTCCTTCTAGAAACACATACCTATGAGCAGAGAAGTCTTCCATAGAAAACACCCTTCCTATAAGGTCCCTCACCTAACTTACCTTTATTTGAAAAGCCTCCTAGGATTAGTGCTCCCTAAAAAGGGAGAATCTGAGGATTAACTAAGGGTTGACCTACTTTAGTTAGTGGACTGAACCTTAAAATTGGAGGCAGGAAATGGGAGACAGAATCCCATATATATCCCCCACTTTCATTTCTGAGCCTTTACTTAAGCAGATACCTCTGTCTGAAATGAAATTCTCATCTTTTCTACCTAGCAAATTCTAGTAATCTTTTGAGACCTGGCTACCTAGCCAAGGCTTCCCAAATACCTCTGAAAACTTGAATCACTTTATCTTAGGTTCGCTCAGCAATTTTTAACAGTCTCTATTGGAAAGTTGATTAAATTGCAGCTTCTTTATTAAACTATCTCTGTTTCCCTACTAGATGATAAAATTCCTACAGGATATACACCATACTTATTCATCTTTGTATTTCCAAGGCCTAGAATATAGCAAATGTTCAATAAATAGTGCCTTGAGCATTTCCCTTTAGAGACTTGGTCTCATTATGTGTGTGTGTGTATGTGTGTGTGTGCATATGCAGTTAGGAAGTCTACAGTTTCACAGATAAAACAGACATACTACTACTTCGAAGTGGTTCCTTCACTATAACAACTCCCTGAATGTCTTACTGGAGCATAACAGACAGCCACACAGATATTCCAGTCAGCATCCTTACATAATTATTCTAATACATAAGTGATAAAATTGTGGGCTGCCATGCTATGCTGCTTGTTTAAATATGTTCCTTCAAACAAACTACAAACCAAAAATTAATTTTATTCATTCACTTATTTATTCAATCAATGTTTACTTATTGAACACCTAACAGACGTTAGACAGCGTTCTAGATGTCAGAATGAAAAAGACAATCCTCTATAGTGATTTCCTTCAAGTAGGGGAAACTATGAACTTATAAATAAAATAGAGAATTTCCTAGAGTAGTAAGTGTTCTGTGATAGTTGAGCAGAGCCCTGAAGAAGAAGGAGACAAGTAAGCAAAGCTCTGGGGAAAGTTCATTGCATTCCCAGAGGAAACGCCAGACAAGGGCTCTGGAAGAGGGTAAGTGTGGTGTGTGGACCAAAAGGTCAGCATTATAAATAAGGGGCAGAGGGGTAAGAGGTCCTACGAGAGTCAGGCAGGGACATCTGCATCAGGACTGTGGGCTGGGGAAAGGCATGTATTTTATCTAAGTGTTAATGGAGCAATTTAAGCAGAGAGTGGCATGGTTTGATGAACAGTTGTATAAGCTGTGCTGCTTCATGGAGAAAGACTGTATTGGATATTCAAGAGTAGATGCACAGAAACCCCTGAGGAGGCTATTACAGTAATCCATTTGGGTATGACATGTTATTGCTGGTTAGTGTGCTTTGTGGAATCCAGATAGAACTCGTGTCAATTATAAGGAAATTACACAGTTCTCATCAACATTGTCTTCAAAAGCAGAAAGCAAGCTGTTGCCACTAGAAATTTCACCCAACTCACTTCTCTCCTTCATCCCTTCTATAAATAGGAACATGGTTTAAACACCTTGAATGAGCAGAATGATTGTTTTTAGGTCATTTTGGATTTTGTTCTTATCTGAAAATTTGGAAGCAAATAAATGTTGTTGCCAAAGCATATGATTAAAATGGGAATATTTCTGAGCAGTCTTTTGTAACACCTCAGCTTTAATTCAAAGTCATGTTTGGATTGTCAAAGCAATGTGCTCATTCCTTATTTTATGCATGAAGTATCCAACAACTGAAATGGAAGTGGAGAGTCCATTTACTTTAAAACCTAGAAAGACAACAACCTTTGTAGCATCACAAAGCTATTGACTACTTGAGATGAGATTTAAAACCAAATGCAGTTCCAGAGTCTAACAGCACAACATTTACACTATGTGGCCTTTCCAATTTGTAAAAGGACTTGATCATTGTTCTAGTACAACCTCTTTATTTTATAGATGGGAAACTGAGGTCAAAGATGATAGATTCCTTGAAGAGAATCTACTGGATCTTTTGACTCCTTGTTGATTAATTTCAGTGAATATAGATCCTGTATATGGAAAAAAAACAGTACTTCCTTACCATGAAATATTTGCAAAGGAAAATAAAAAAGTCATTTGGGATACTTAACAAAATGTTTGCTCATCCCTCAAAACCTGTCTAGCAAAAGAGCTGATGAAATTGTCTTGTATATGTTTATTATCTGCAGACCTCTGAAAGTCAAGCCGTTCTTAGTGATTATAGAAGTAGTACCAATGGCAGTTGAAAGGGTTATAATGTGTTCAGCTGTTCTAGATGTCTTTTATGTATTATCTCATTTAATCGTCACCATTGACCTATTAGGAAAGCACTTCTATTATCCCAGTTTTCCAGAAAAATAAACTGAAGCTCAGAGAAGTTAAGCAACTTGCCTGAAGTCAAAGAAAATGGTAGAGCCAGGGTTGAATCTCAGCAGTATGACTCTACAGCAGAGGTGAGCAAACTTCAGCATGTTGGCCAGATCCAGACCACTACCTATGTATGTCAATAAAGTTTTATCAGAACAAAGTGACACTCATTCCTTTCTCTACAGTTATTGCTGTTTTTGAGCTTCAATGACAGAGTCTGGTAATTACAACAGACACCTACCAGCCAAGAGGAAATATTTGCTATATGGCCCTGTACGGGAAACTTTGCTGACCTACAGCTTGTACGCTGAACATTCTTTAACAAATGTTTACTGAATGCTTACAATGTGGGAGCCACAGTTATGAGCGTTCAGTAAACAGAAAAGGTAAAGTTCTCTGCCTTTCTGAAGCAATACACTAAGACATGCTGCTTCCTGATTAGGACTGGTTACAAAATTGGTGGGACCCAGTGCAAAGTGAAAATGGGGACTATTTGTTTGAAAAAAATATTGATACTTTCAAGGTGGCAAGAGCAGAGCCTAAACTAAGCACAGGTCCTTTTTAAAGCACAGGGCCTGTTTAACTGGACAGGCTGCAAACCCATGAAACTTGCTCTGCTTCTGATATGACCTTGCTGAAGTTGGCTGTGAAACAATAGTGCCCAAGAAAGCCTGAAATGGTAATCCTGATATATAAAGAAGATACCTTACCTCTCCTTGTACTTCTAGTTCTGGGTGACCTCCAGGGTTGGAGGGGGAAGGCTGTGAAGCCATCCACCTGGAATACATCCCACAGGGACTCACAATACTCAATACTCAAAGTTGTGCTCCTTACACTTGGCAGCACTAACTCTCCTGTCAATGCTCCAGGAAAGGGGATGTCTCATCAATTGACTCTGAAATGATGGGCAAAATCCATGCTTATATGCATAAGAGATCATTCAGAACAGTTTAAAAGCCCCACCTCTGCATTCTACATGCTTGCATCAGAAGACTTCCTACGCCATACTCTAGCACTGTGAGCTTGGGAAAGCTCTTAAATGTCTCTGTGCCTCAGTTTCCTGAGCTGTAAAGTGGGAAAAGAAATAGTACCTACCTCATAAGGATGCTGTGAGAATTTAGTGATTTTTATTTTTATTTATTATTTTTTTTTGAGACGGGGTTTCACTCCTGTTGCCCAGGCTGGAGTGCAATGGCATGATCTTGGCTCACTACAACCTCCGCCTCCTGGGTTCAAGCAATTCTCCTGCCTCAGCCGCCCCAGTAGCTGGGATTACAGGAGCCCACCACCACGCCCAGCTAATCTTTTTCGTATTTTTAGTAGAGACAGGGTTTCACCATATTGGCCAGGCTGGTCTCAAACTCCTGACCTCAGATGATCTGCCCACCTCGGCCTCCCAAAGTACTGGGACTACAGGTGAGAATTAAGTGAATTTAAATGTGTAAAATGCTTAGAATAATATCTGGAAAATGTGAAATGCATACATTGGAATATTATCATTGTTAGTATTTTTATTATGTGGAGAGGGTATGAGGAAGAGATGGTAAACTACTGAAAACAATGTAAGTTGACAAGGGGTTGATGTAAATGAACAAAGTTCATATTTTAAAATAGAGGGTGCTGGGGAGCATGTGAACTGAGGAGTGCATGGTGTATCCATACAGCTATCTACCCCTCAACTTTAGCTCCTTGCTGCCATGTCCACCATTATTCCTGTGAAATCAACTCTCTTCCGTTTTTTGTTTGTTTGTTTGTTTAATTAGAGCCAGAAATTGGCCGGGGGCAGTGGCTCATGTCTGTAATCCCAGCACTTTGGGAGGCTGAGGCAGGTGAATCACAAGGTCAAGAGATCAAGACCATACTGGACTACATGGTGAAACCCCATCTCTACTAAAAATACAAAAAAAAAAAATTGCTGGGCGTGGTGGCGGTCACCTATAGTCGCAGCTACTCCGGAGGCTGAGGCAGCAGAAACAGCTGAATCTGGGAGACAGAGGTTGCCGTGAGCTAAGATCGCGCCACTGCATTCGAGCCATCTCACGAAAAGAAAAGAAAAGAAAAGAAAAGAAGAAAAGAAGAAAAAAGAAAAGAAAAGAAAAGAAAAGAAAAGAAAAGAAAAGAAAAGAAAAGGGAGGGGAAGGGAGGGGAGGGGAGGGAAGGAGAGGGAAAGAGAAAAGGAAAGTCAGAAATCTAGATTTTGGTAGGAAATCTCCCAAGTTTTCTATGTTGACAACTAATTCAAACTTTCTTTAAATATTCTGTCTGGAAAACCAAACACCACATGTTCTCACTCATAGGTGGGAAATGAACAATGAGAACACCTGGACACAGGGTGGGGAACAACACACCAGGGCCTGTCGTGGGTAGGGTGAGGGGGGAGGGATAGCATTAGGAGATATACCTAATGTAAATGACGAGTTAATGGATGTAGCAAACCAACACGGCACACATATACGTATGTAATATACCTGCACGTTGTGCATATATACCCTAGAACTTAAAGTATTGAGAAAAAAAAATAAAAGTCCTGGCCTAGTGGCTCACACCTGTAATCCCCGCACTTTGGGAGGTCGAGGTGGGTGGATCATGAGGTCAGAAGATCGAGACCATCCTGGCTGATACACCATCTCTACTAAAAATACAAAATTAGCCCAGAGTGGTGGTGGGCACCTGTAGTCCCAGCTACTCGGGAGGCTGAGGCGGGAGAATGGCGTGAACTCGGGAGGTGGAGCTTGCAGTGAGCTGAGATAGTGCCACTGCACTCTAGCCTGGGCGACAGAGTGTGACTCTGTCTCAAAAATACAATAAAATAAAATTAAAATTAAATTAAATTAAATAAAAAATACATAAAAATATAAAATGCAAAAACAATATAAAAAATAAATATTCTGTCTGGTCAAACAATCCCTAACTAAATCCTCCAATCAAGCATATTATAAGCTTTGCTCTGTGGCACCCATCAGATTCTCAAAGGACCATGAGCATCAGAAAAGGGTGAAAACTTCCACTTCAGAGAATCAATAGGCCATCAACATCCCCAGACCATGTGTAGACCATTCTATTTTGGATGGTTTTCTAAGAAGTTTTGGGGCTCTGCATCTGGAAGGACTTGAGGGCTATGGGGGGAACAGGCAGACCGGGAAATAAAACTTGTCCTCCTCAAGGCAACCTCTTAATTCCCCATATCAGAGCCTTTTCCGACCACCTTACAGCGCAATGAGCTTAGAATTAAAGCACTTGCCTCTCAGTAACAAATTCTATTCTCTCTGTCTGCCTTTCTATTGGGATCTTCTCCTCCTCCTTTCAGTATCAAAAACTACCCCAGGAAAGAGTTATAATTTAATGTGAATGTAAGTTGGATATATTCTACTTCAGGAGGATTTTTTGTTTAATGGGGGAAGGTGGGTGAGGGAGACAGAGAATGGATTCCCTATGTCTCAATCCCCACTTTAAATATTACTTCCAATAATTGGAAAAAAGGCTTTGTTTTCTGGCTAATGGAGTTTACCTATCCATTTCTGGCCTCATTTCCAGTAATAAAAATGGAATAGTAATAACTATCTTTGATAATTTGCTCTCAACATCAGATTATACTTATGATTTTTAATTCATACAAGAGATTTACATACCTTAAATCCCAGTTGCCAGAGAACATTTTGGGGGAGTCACTGTGTCTGCAGGATCTGTCACAGGGTTGGGCACACAGATTGACTTTACAGAGTGGACTGGATGTCTTGGAACTGAACCGACTGGTAGCTAATGTGCTTTGGGTGTTTTTGCACTGCCACCATCTGAACCAAATAGTCAGTGGTCTATGACAGATCTGTCTCACAAGCATCGCAGTAAAAATACAAGGATCATAATAGCCCAACATAGTACTTTAATGTAATGGTCTACTATCTATTCTATTATAGTGATATCATAGAACTAATTCAAATGATTCATGCATATGAAATTTGAATGGCATTTTGTATTTTTATGCATATTTTCATTATATTCCAATACTACTTTTTGTGAAAAAAAGAACAATACCTTCACAGTGATACTGAAACTATGAAACCTAAAATAATTTAAGGTTAGTCACTTAGGAGAATAACTTAATCATCTTCACTCTTAGCCCATTACTTTTTTTTTTTTTTTTTTTTTTTTTTTTTTTTTTTTTTAAGTAACCGAACCACTTCCCGCTGCCCTGCATTGAAAGCATTAAAAATTCTTTCTGGTTATTCACACTTTTAAGAGCCTCTTGTTGAACTGCATCAACCCTGGCTACATCCCCTTTGGTGCTCATTAGTGAATACCTAATCATGTAATATTCATTCACCTTGTATCTCCCAATTGCCCACAGAATAATAGTCCAATGCCTTACTAAGTCTTAGAAGACACTTCACAATCTAACCAAGTCAACCCCTCCGCTGTTAGAATCTTCCACCTTTCACTCTGTACCTCCATTCTAGTCATATTGATCTTTTCTCCATCCTTCCTTTCCTTAAGCTTTCCTAATTGGTTTCTCTAGCTAATAATCAAGTACCTTATCCAATGCACTCATAGGTGAACAAGATCTACTCTCAACTTTTCAAGTACCTACCATGCAAAGGCTTTAAAAATTCTCAACAGTTGGCCATTAAATATATATATATAATCTAATTAAACTAAAGAGCTTCTGCACAGCAAAAGAAACTACCATCAGCATAAATGGGCAACCTACAGAATGGGAGAAAATTTTTGCAATCTACTCATCTGACGAAGGGCTAATATCCAGAACCTACAAAGAACTCAAACAAATTTATAAGAAAAAAACAACCCCATCAAAAAGTGGGCAAAGGATATGAACAGTCACTTCTCAAAAGAAGACATTTATGTAGCCAACAGACACATGAAAAAATGCTCATCATCACTGGCCATCAGAGAAATGTAAATCAAAACCACAATGAGATACCATCCCATACCACTTAGAATGGCAGTCATTAAAATGTCAGGAAACAATAGGTGCTGGAGAGGATGTGGAGAAATAGGAATACTTTTACACTGTTGGTGGCACTATAAACTAGTTCAACCATTGTGGAAGACAGTGTGGTGATTCCTCAAGGATCTACAACTAGAAATACCATTTGACCCAGCCATCCCATTACTGGGTATATACACAAAGGATTATAAATTATGCTGCTATAAAGACACATGCACACGTATGTTTATTGTGGCACTATTCACAATAGCAAAGACTTGGAACCAACCCAAATGTCCATAAATGACAGACTGGATTAAGAAAATGTGGCACATATACACCATGGAATACTATGCAGCCATAAAAAAGGATAAGTTTGTGTCCTTTGTAGGGACATGGATGCAGCTGGAAACCATCATTCTTAGCAAACTATCACAAGAACAGAAAACCAAACACCGCATGTTCTCACTCATAGGTGGGAACTGAACAATGAGATCACTTGGACTCGGGAAGGGGAACATCACACACCGGGGTCTATCATGGGGAGGGGGGAGGGGGGAGGGATTGCATTGGGAGTTATACCTGATGTAAATGACGAGTTGATGGGTGCAGCACACCAACATGGCACAAGTATACATTTGTAACAAACCTGCACATTGTGCACATGTACCCTAGAACACAAAGTATTATAAAAAAGAAAAATATATATAATTTGGCTGGATGCAGTGGCTCATGCCTGTAATCCCAGCACTTTGAGAGGCTGAGGTGGATGGATCACTTGAGGTTAGGAGTTTGAGACCAGCCTGGCCAACATGGCAAAGTCCCATCTCTACTAAAAATACAAAAATTAGCTAGGTGTGGTGGTGGGCACCTGTAGTCCCAGCTACTTGGGAAGCTGAGGAAGGAAAATCACTTGAACGCAGGAGGTGGAGGTTACAGTGAGCCGAGATCACGCCACTGCACTCCAGGCTGGATGAGAGTGAGATTCTTCTAGACTCTTCTCAATAAATAAATAAATAAAAATAAAAATATATATGTGTATATACACACACATATATAATAGCAATAAATGTTTAGTTTGTACATGAGTGCTTATTTATCAACACAAATTATTTCTACAGTTAAATAATCTTATAAAATATACTCACACTTTAAACTACTTTCACATACTTCCAGCCAAAATTGAAGAGAACAATTATAACCTCTGGCTTCCAATAATGATTATTACTAATTATAAGGAATGATGTAATCCTTTCAAGGAAATTGCATATAGGACAGGAAATCTTCTGAGGCATTTTGGTTTTTTATTTTTTATTTCTGGATTTTTGCAGCTCTGATTATTTAGGGATATATGGTTTCAAATCTGTTTTCTGCCAATATCCACTCTTCTCTTTCTCAGCAGAATATTTAGATAAACACCTGGCCAAAATAATAAAGCCTACATTTCCTAGCCTTACATGAGGGGTGGGGACTATGTGACTAACTTCTAGCCAAGAGATGGAGAATAAGGATGCCCATGTCCTCTGACCAGGTCCTTGAAAGGAAAGTATATTCTCCTCCCTTCTCATTTTGTCTTTTCTTGTTTGAATGTAGACCTGATAACACCTGGTACCAATCTCAAGGGAATACCCTTGAGATTGCAGAGAAGATAGTGTTAATGCAGGCCCCTGATGATTTGCAGGCAGAGCCACTCAGACAAGACAGATAAACCAGTTTATTAAGCTATTTATGGTCTCTCTCACATGCAGCTATATCTATATTGTAACAAATACAGATGGCTAATTTCTTGTTAATTTCCACAGGTTTTTTTCATGTGGCAAATTCAGGAAGCAACTTCATTCTGATGTGATGATTTGTCTGCTTCAATACATTTCATTTTGCTGATTCAGTCATTTGTTTAGTCATGCTCTTTTTACTTCTACATCCAATTTTGTTTCCCTTATCAGAGACAGTTTCTGTCATTAAACTATATGAATTTTCAAAAAATCATATACCACTATAGCTTTTAATATAAGCATTCAAAATATTTCCTACCCACATTTCCATGTTGTCTCTAAGTTTGTGGCTGATAACACAAAGAATTATGCTGTCCAAAGTAACACTGAGAAATCTTCAACCCTTCCTTCTTATTTACTTTCAACAAGAAACGATGAAGAAATTATAAAGGCCAAAGAAAGCACAATAAAAAATGCAAAGAAATGTGCAGATGGTACACTAGCATTTACGTATATACTCTAGGGTGCTTTTGGCTTTATTTTCAATAGCTAAGTAAACTACTTGGAATATAAGTAAATTGTGAAAGGTAATCCCTGAAGAGGTATAATTAATCTTTTGGGGGAGGTCACAAAACCTCTTTGACATTCTCAAGAAAGCCATGGAAGTTTTATCCCAAATAATTAGCATATAAATATACATACACATTTAACATATAATTCAACAAGGTCACTTCACAGAGACTTCTAAGGATTATATGTAAATTTCAGGGTAAAAACCTTGAGTTAATGTAAATATCTATATCCATGTTCATATCTATGGCTATCTACTGATCTATATTTTCTCCTGGATTTTAAATATGTTTATTCTTTAACAAACTATTCTGTTCTCTAACTGATCTCAGTATGAGTGATGATAAAAGTGATAATAAGAACAATCACAGGAGCAGCTACCTGTACTGATGACCTACTATTGCCCCGGTACCACATGCTTATTGTCTCATTTAGTCTTCTAAATAAGTCTCTTATATAGGTATTTGCAAGTGGCACATCTGAAGCATAGAGAGTTTGTGTCCCCATAGAAAGTAACAGGGCCATTATGTGGCAATAATATTTTAAAATATGGAGCCAGAACTCAAAACCACATTATTATGCTGGAAAGAAATGAATCCTTACAATCTAATTTCAATCCCAACACTCTTTTCTTTCAAATAAAAGAAAAATTTGCGTGTCATAAAATGCACACATTTTAAGTAAAATGTTCAATAAGCTTTGACAAATGTGAAATCACCAACATAATCAAGACAAAAAGCATTTCTGTCATCCTAAAAGTTCCTTTCTTAGTTAACCCACCCCCTCCAAAGGCAAGTATTATTCTGATACTCGTCATACATATTAGCTTTAGCTGCTCAAGAATGTCATAGAAATGAAATTATTAACTATGTTCTCTTTTGCATTTGGCTTCCTTTATCCGACATATGTTTAAGATTCATCTATACAGTTGTGTGCATTAGTAGTTCATTCCTTTCCACTGTTGGGTAGTATTCCCTTGTATGAACACAGCACAATCGTATTAGCCTTCCTCCTCTTAATAAACATTTGAGTCTCTTCTTAGTTTGCGCTATAATAAATAGAGCTGCTATAAGCATTGAGTACAAGTCTGTAAGTGGACATGCTTTCATTATTTTAAAATAAATACTAGCAGTATAATTTGCTGGGTTACCAACCAGATATATGATTAACTTTATAAAAACTATCAAACATATTTCTAAAATGGCTGCACAATTTACACTCTCACCAGTAAAGTGTAAGAGTTCTGATCTGTGAACAACAATACTATTCTTGGTTTCTCGTTATTGTAGCTTCTGTAGCTGTTGTCTGTAGTTGTAGTTTTAGCCATTCTAGTGAGTATAATGTGGTATCTCATTATCATTTTATTTGGCACTTTATCACTTTTTGAAATGCTTATTTACTTTTTGTATCTTTTCTTGTGTGAAGTGTTCACAAGGTCTTTGACCTTTCCTTACTGAATTGTGTTTGCATTTTTTATTTGTAGGTATTTTAATACATAAAACATTACGGAGATGGGAATATATATTTTTTCCTCCTAATGTGTGGCTTACCTTTCTGAAAAGCAGAACTTTTAGTTTTGGCAAAGTTTTTTTTTTTTTTCCTAGTATTTTTCTTTCTTCTTTTTAAGAAAAAAAAAAAAAAAAAAAACTACAGGTGAGCCACCTGTAGTCCTAATTGTTTTAAATATTTTGCCCAACAAATTGTTTTAAATATTTTGTAGAGATGGGGGTCTCACACTTTTGCCCAAGCTGGTCTCAAACTCTTGAGCTCAAGCAATCTTTGTGCCTTGGCCTCTCAAGGTGCTGGGATCACAGGCATGAGCTATGGCGTCTAGCCTACCAATTTTTTCTTTTGTATTTTGTGCTATTTGTGTCTTGAAAATTTTTTGCTTATCCAAAGTCATGAATATATACTCTCATGTGTTTTTTTTCTAAAACTTCATAGGTTGAACTCAAATTTAAATTATGACTCTGGTTAATATGTAGAGAGGTAAGGTTTAAGATTTATTTTTTTAAATATGTAGTGTACCATTGTTCAAGCAATATAGATTGAAAAGATTTTTCTAACCCTATTGGATTATCTTGGTGCCTTCGCAGCAAATCAGCTGATATATATTGGTCTATTTCTGAATTCTACCGTGGTGCATTGATCTTTTTTTCATCCTTACGCCAATGTAATACTCTTTTGATTACTACAGATTTATGTTAAGTTTTGAAATCTATTACTGTAAATCCTACAATAATGTTTGTCCTTTTCAATACTGTTTTGGCTAGTGGCTGTTCTAGCTCATTTCCATTTCCATATACATTTCAGAATCAGCTTTACAGTCTTTACAAAGAAAATTCTGATGGAAGTTTGGAGATTTCATTATACCTACAGATTAATTGGGAGAGAACTGGTATAGCAATGCCTACTAGAGAGGCTTCTTAGGTCTATTCATGTCTCACTCAGACACACAAGGCCCATATGGATGACACCCAGTGCCAGTCTATTTAGAAGGATTTAGATCCAGGCAAGAACTTGGCAACAGGGTAGAATCAGGTGTTTCTGCTCAAAGTAGTACTTACATACATCTGAGAGCCATCCAGGAATTTTCATCTTTGATCTACCAAGTGATGACAACTGAGGTGAAAAAGGACAAGATCCCCACTGTGAATATGAGGTCTACCCTCTTTAGAAGCCCTATGCACACAGGAGCCAATCTCTCTTGTAAAAACTTCACAGACAAAGTTTCCAGGGCTCCTGTAAAAGATGTGCCAATGTACAGAATTCATTCACTAAGGAAAGTCTAAATTTAAGGCTCCCCACCAGGCACTTATAGTACTTCCCAAGTAGATGCAATAGGCTAATCTGGAGCCACATTTGCCATATAGCTGATGTTTTATCTGTCTTTACATTTCCAGGGGAAAAGACTTAGAAAAGGATTGTAAAAATTTAGTAATTGTGACTTCTACCAAAGTTCCACTGTAATCAGATACCATACTCTGTGTTTCGATGAAGTTCAGCTTCTCATGTCAAAGAAAAAAAATTTTGTTAAAGATGCGAAGAAAAATTAGTAATATTATGCTTTTCAAACTATGAATGCGTTCTATTTCTTCAGTTATTTACATTATTTTAAATTCCTCTAATTAATGTTTTGAAATGTTTAGGGTAATAATCATGTTCATATTTTGCTCAATTTATTACTAAATGATTTACTAATTTGATGCTATTTCAAATGGCATATAAAAAAATCCTACAAATGAACAATTTTTCATATAAGCCCCAAAATGCATTACTATTATTTATGCAGTCAGTTGTAATTTAAATAATATACGAATAGAAAAAATAGACAAGGGGCCGGGCGCGGTGGCTCAAGCCTGTAATCCCAGCACTTTGGGAGGCCGAGACGGGTGGATCACAAGGTCAGGAGATCGAGACCATCCTGGCTAACATGGTGAAACCCCGTCTCTACTAAAAAAAAATACAAAAAACTAGCCGGGCCCGTGGCGGGCGCCTGTAGTCCCAGCTACTCGGGAGGCTGAGGCAGGAGAATGGCGTGAACCCGGGAGGCGGAGCTTGCAGTGAGCTGAGATCCGGCCACAGCACTCCAACCTGGGCGACAGAGCGAGACTCCGTCTCAAAAAAAAAAAAAAAAAAAAAAAAAAAAATAGACAAGGATTTCTATTTGTCCGTATACTTACATTTCTAAACTCCATTCCTTTTCATGGATCCAAGTCATCATTAGGCACCATTCCCCTTATGTTTATCAAATTCCGTTTGTCATTTTTAAGTGTAGGTTTGTTGAGATTAATTCTTCCAACTTTGATATTTGACAGTGTCTTCATTTCAACTTTATTTTTGAAGGATATTCTCTGTGGATATAGAACTCTAGATCGATGATTTTACTTTTACTTTCTGTTTCCTTCTCTTTTTTCTCCATAATTTGCCATTTTAAGGATGTATCTTTATCTTATGGCTTTGTTTCTCATATGAAGTCCAGCATTGCTTGTTGTCATCAACTCTTTTTCATTTTTCTGTCTCTTTTCTTGCCTACCTTCAATAAGTCTCATTTGCATAGCTTCCCCCTAGTTTGACCATGATGTCCCTAGATATGATTTCATTTTCATTATCCTGCCTGAGATTCGTTCGGCTTCTTTGATCTACAAGTTCTTGTTTTTTTGTCATTTTAAAACATTTTGTCATTATTTATTTTAATAGATTTTCTGTCCCTTTTATCTTTCCTACCCTTTAGGGAGTCTAGGTATGTCATGCTACTTGATATTATCTCACAGGTTATTTGTTTTTTTTTAAATTTTTCAATCAATTTGGGTTTCAGTTGAGATTTCTGTTTACCCTTCCTCAAACTCACTGATCAAAAGATGTTATGTCCAGTATGCCATTAATGGAATCCAATAAATTTATGATATTAAATACTACATGTTTTAGTTCTAGATTTACATTTAGTCATTTTAAGTTGCTTTTTACATACCTACTGAAATTTGTACCCCTTAATTCATTGTATACTTTCTTCCCCTGTAAGTTCTTAAACATAGTTATTATGATTATGTTTAAGTCATTTAAAGCTCATTCTAACATGTGCAGTATGTCTCGGTTTGCTTCTATTGACTGTTCCTTCATTTGCTTTCGAGTCAAATTTTTCTCACTTTTTATGATGGATATTTTTTGATTATCTACTGGTAATTATGAATAATATGTTGTCAAAGCCGGCAAATCATTTGTATTTTTTTGAAGACTATTGTTTTGTTCCAGCAGTGGTGAAATAATTAACAGGTCATCTTAATCTTGTGGGAGCTTGGTTCAGAGTTCATTTTACCCTTATTTCTGGGCATATTAGTTCTAAGGCATGATGTTACTTCTGGAGTTTAAGATAAGGTGTTTACCAAATCCTTCTAACTCGGTGGGATTTGAGCTCTAAGCCCTGTCTTCAAAAAAAAGTGGACAGTTTCTGAAATATCTGCTGAGACTTTGAAGTTTTTCAGCTGTTGTTTTCTATTGAACATTTTAGGATCTTGTCTCAAACATTACATTTTAGTGATCAGCATGTAATTTAGAAAGATTTTTGTTGCTCCATGTTCTAATAATAATGTCATGAAGATGAGGTCACCACCAGTTGATTGGGTGAAGTATCAAGAGTTTTATCAAGTAATTTGAGAAATGTTGACAGAGCTGTACATAGCTGTACAATATGTCCGTGTTTTAAGATAAGTGTTATTACCCAGAAATCGAAAAGTTAAAAGTTTATAAAATAAGAAAGTTATTGTAAGCTAAGGTAAACTTATTAGTGAAGAAAACATAATTTTCATAAATTTAGTGTAGCCTAAGTATACCATATTTATAAAGTCTACAGTGGTGTACAGTAACATCCTAAGCCTTCACATTCACTCACCACTCACGGACTCACCCAGAGCGACTTCCAATCCTGAAACTCCATTTATGGTAAGTGCCCCATACAGGTGTACTGTTATTTTTTATGTTATATTTTCGCTGTACCTTTCCCATGTTTACTTTTGTTTAAATACAAAAATGCTGAACATTGTATTACAATTGCCTACAGTATTCAGTACAATAACATGCAACAGAGGTTTGTAGCCTAGGAGCAGTGGAATGGGCTATACCATATAGCCTATAGTAGGCATGTCATCTAGGGGTATGTAAGCACACAGTATGATGTTCACACAATGATGACATGGTCTAATGATGTGTCTCTTAGAACGAATGTATTCCTGTCATGAAGTGATATATGAGTGTATTTGGGCTTACACTGACACAAAGGTAGAGCACATGACCTTAATCTAAGGCAATGAACTACATTCTCCTGAGAATAGTGATTGGTTTAGAATGGGTTCATGTCCCATTCAGAATCAATGAGATGTCAGAAGAATTTTTATAGAAACTCTAGGAAAGTTTTATAAAAACTCTCTCATTATTGTAGGATTTTAACCCAGAAGGCTGAACAGTCTGGAACTGCTGAAACCATTTTGCCAGCAGGAGATCGTCATCTTCCTGAGAATGAAGCCAACATATGTGAGAGATGAGAACCAATTTGAGCTAGGAAATAAAGTTCAAGGTGAAGTTTGATCCACTGAATCAAGCCTCAACCCTACCTATATCATATAAGGCAATAAATACTGTTTTACCTTAAGCCAGTAGAGACTGGGTTACCGGTAGCTCTGCTACCAGTTGAATTTAGGTCAGCACTTTGCAAATGGTATATTATAGAATGTACTATAAATGAGTTAAAATGTGTGCTTAAATCTTAATTTTTTTAGCGTGTAGAAGGGCTAGGAAAAGGTCTACAGCCACTGGAGCCCTTGGGCTGTTCAGCTGTAGCCACTAACAACCTCAAAATGTTAGCCCAGTGTGTCTTAGAATGATCATCACCTTCTATCTTTGCTATGACATGAAAACATTTGGAAAGCATTGCCTTCAGCACACCACTTAATATTTCTGGACTTCGTTTTTATCATTTGAAAAATGAGAAAGCTATAATAGGTTACCTTTAAGGGATTTTTAATCTACACTATTTTATGGCTCCACATTGTCAATTTTGGCTTCAGAATTACAATAACAAAGTTCAAAACCATACTGTTCAGCCAGGAGGGGAAACGGGCTGTGTCAATGCTGAAAGAAACAAATGGAAAGGCATAATTAACAAATGGAGAGACACTTAACACACAGCCCTGGAATAGATCAGAGGCACTGGAGATTGTTTTGCATAAAAATAATCTTAAAATGGACTAGGTCTCTTCATCTGAAATCTGTGTGGTCTGTGGAAGCACAAAACTTTAAGAAAATCTTACACTCAAAACTCCCCACATGCCACAATTGATAGAGAGATTGAGCCTAAAGGCCCTAACACTATTAAAATCTCCATCACTTGACTGATACCCATCAATTTCAACAATTGCATTCATATGTGCAACACAATTGTCCAAAGTTAAAAAGACAATGCTATTCAGTCTATTGCATAAGACAAAGCATAGTTTGAATGTGGGCAGGCCATATTTTTCAAAGCAAGATGCGCTACACTGCAAGAGATCTTACACAACCTCTAGTTCAACTCTGCCAATTTAAAGATGAGAAAGACCATTCCAAATATGATCATTTTCTGATGAACCAAATGGGCTATTTTGCTACCTTACACTCAACCACAATCATCTAATTTAAGGTACATACCCTGTAAAAGATCTCATATTATGAATCCATCGGCTCCCTGGGAAGTAAACAGCACGTGCTATTTCTCTGGACCATTTAACTCTAGCCAGTCACAGAATCATTATTTAAGTTGACATCTTTGTTTAATCTTGTCCTGATGCCTAGATCTATCCTGCAGGGAATCAGATAAAAAGATCTGGCACAAAAAGGGGTTATAAGTTAACGCCTCAGTTGGTGGTAACAGTGACTGTTCAGTTTCCTCAGAGATAAAGATGTTGTTTCCATCCCATTTCATTGAAGCTATAAAAGAAGTTCTATAGGTAAAAACCAAGAATTTCAGCAGGGGATATTTAAAAAAACAACTGTAGCTGTGGTCCCTCTGTGCCAGCTCTGCTGAGAAACTTGCTCCTGAGGCATAATAACAGAACTGGGACCCTTGAAAGCTGGCAGATCTCTGAAATGTTTGATCAACCAACACACACATCTGTGCATAAATAAAAACCTGGAGATGTGCCCTGGAAAGTTGGTTGAAGAAATCACGGGACTTTGCTGGCAAACCTGAAGTATGCACCAGCTTCCTAATTCTCCCATTTTTTATGCTGATAGAATATTGGAACGGCTTCGGAAATTAATGGTCAGCCTCTCTTCTGTTCACTTCTGTACTCATTAGCCCACCCAAGCAGGTAGCCTGGCATTTAGCAGAATATCTAGCATACAGTCATATCTGATATTTCTCGATTTAATTTATTTAATACAGAAGTAAATCATCTTTGTTTAAATTAGACTTTTCCTGGTGTGACCTCAGATTGATGAGATGGTCTTAATAATGTTATATATTTTTAATTCCTAATTTAAACTTTAAAAAAGTAAGTTCTAAGGATAAAAAATAATGCTAATGATGACTGTTATATTAATATGTATAAAACATTCAAAGCAGTGTATGGCATGTACCTAGCATTAACTATGATGATGATGATGAAGACGCAGATAGTGACTACTACCACTACTACTATACAGATGTTTGTAGTCCATATAGACACCCTTACTAACATTCCATAGAGAAATTTACATCAAATACTTTCGATCAAAGGAAGTTATGTTTGATCCATTGAATAAGGCTGCCTCAAACTGGAGGTCAAGCAAAGAGAGGTTAACTTTAAAATAAACTTTAGCTTAGTCATATTTTAATTAATTCAGCAACCATATACAGTCAATGCATGCCTTAACAATAGAGTTATGTTCTGAGTGCTGCACCATGAGGTGATTTTGTCAAATATCATAGAGTACAGTTACACAATCCTAGATGGCATAGTCTATTATACACGTAGGCTACAAAGTATAGCCTATTGCTCCAAAGCTACAAACCCATGCAGCATGCTACTGTCCTGAATACTGTAGGCAATTAAAACACAGTGGTAGGTTTGTGTATCTAAACATAGAAAATGTACGGTAAAAATACAATATTATAATTTTATGGGACCACCATTGTATTTGAGGTCTGCAGATGACTGAAACATTGTTATGCTACACGTGACTACATTTGTGCTTATTTATGTGCCAGGCACTATGCTAAAAACCATGCTACCTTCACAACCTCTGGAAGAGGGGGAGGGAAGGGATTGACAGTTAGGAGAGAGACTGAAATCTTCCTGAAAAGCAATGGAAAAAAGAAACAGATTTTTAAATCCTACATCTCTATTAAAAGCGGGAGATGAATATTTCAGGTTTGAAGCCTGAGATATACGCCTCTTCCAACAAGTTAGATCTTTGATATATGCCAATATTCAACTGTATCTTAGTAGTTGTATAATTTCCTCGTTCATATTTTAAATTACTCTAAACATATTGCAAAAATAAAACCTATTTTAGAGGTCACAAACTGTAAGTCATTTGGTTAAAATTATGCCCAACAGACATATTTATGTCCAATACTACATGTTTATTTGGTGTATTTTAAAATTAGGAGATTTCTGATTTTAAAAAAACAACAATTCCATATATCTAGAGGATTTAAAATACTGCAACATGTGGCAATGTGGTGCCCTCATTCTTGCATGACCACAGTCAGCTGGAGAGAAATAGCAGCTGCTTTCTTTAGGAAAAGTTTGACCTCTCCATGGTTTCAGGGTCCCTCCTCTCACCCTATGAATGTGCATGCCCTTAGTTCCTTTCACTTCCCAAATCACATGCTTAGCCCCTCGAGGCACTGGAATGCATGACTTCTGCCCTAAATCCATAGAGTTCTAATATATCCCTGCTTGATTAGGATGTGCTGCAGAGATGATGAAGCTTAAGTTCAGGGCCCCTCACTACCACAACTCCACGCAAGCCCTGTACTTAATTTTAAATTTTTATATTCTTATTTTTCAAGAGGCTTCACCACTGCACAGTGTGTTTCAACCCCACACCACCTAGATAGGCCTCTGCTTTCTCCATCAGATTGCCAAACCAGAATGAAATTAAGCCACTGGGAAAAAAAAAAACAAAAAACACTTCACATGCTAAAAGATTACTGGTACGCCTTACTCATGGCACATTTGATGGTATTCCACAGGGGAAAATGGATATCTGCTTTTGTTGGACATTATCTCTAGAAGGGCATGGAGAATTAATTGATAAAATGATAGTGTCATTTTACTCTTAGGATGCTTTTTAAAATGCAGAGGAATGCTAGCAGCCAAAAGTAATAAAAAATATGATCAAAAGTTACAGCCAGACCACTTGGTACAGTGTGTGATTCTCTGATTTCAGGAGAAGGGCAGAACTAACTTGTGAAGAATCAAAGCCTTCATAGAAAAACTCTGACGCTGAAAGAAGGAGCACAAGGCCTTAACTCTTAATGCTTCTTGTTTGCAGACGTCTGCTTTCAGAAAGCTGGTTAACCAAACAGAATATTTGAGAGTCTTCAGAAAATTTTCCCAGATCAAAAATGTCCTCCTCTAGGCCTTCAATAGACTGGATGATGCCCACCCACATTGAGGAGAGCCATCTGCTTTACTGAGTCCACCAATCCAAATCCTAATCCCATCCGGAAACATTCACAGACACACTGAGAAAAAATGTTCAGTCTGGGCACTCCATGGTCAGTCACACAAAACTAAGCCTGACAGCTGGGTACGGTGCTATATACCCATTTTATGTTCATGGTCAGTCCATAAAGTAGGTAGGATTAGTCATATAGATGAGCAAACTATGATCCCAGAGCCTCCAGGATAGTGACTGATAAGGCCAGTTCGGTCTTTCCTCAAAGCCCATGGTGCTTTTACTACATCACATTTGGACTCCGCATTGGAAATGTGGATGTGAGACCGGGCTCAGTGGCTCATGTATACAAACCCAGCACTTTGGGAAGCCAAGATGAGTGAATCTCTGGAACCCAGCAGTTGGAGACCAGCCTGGGCAATATGGTAAAACACCATCTCTACCAAAAAATACAAAATTTAGCTGCACATGGTGGCACATGCCTGTAGTCCCAGTTATCCAGGAGGCTGAGGTGGAAAGATCACTTGAGCCCACAGGGGTCAAGGCTGCAGGCTTCAGTGAGCCTGTGTTCTCCAGCCTGCATTACAGAATGAGACCCTGTGTCAAGAAAAAAAAAAAAAAGAAAGAAAGAAAGAAAGAAAAGGAAAGGATAATAAAAGAAAAAGAAAGGAAAAGGAAAAGAGAAAAAGAAAAAGTAAAGGAAAAGAAAAAAAGAAAAAGGAAAGGAAAGGAGAAGAGAGGGGAAGATAAGAGAAAAAGTGAAGGGAAGAGGGGAGGGGAGGGGGAGGGGAGGGGAGAGGAGAAGAGAGAAGAGGAGAGGAGAGGAGAGGAGAGGAGAGAAGAGAAGAGAAGAGAAGAGAAGAGAAGAGAAGAGAAGAGAAGAGAAGAGAAGAGAAGAGAAGAGAAAAAAAGAAAAGAAAAAGCTACATGTGTGTTGTGAAGGGTCAGGGAGAAGGGGAGTGTGAGCAATGCAGGCCAAAGTCCCACCTTACTTTTGAATATGTTAAATGTCTTTAGACAATTCCTTTAACAAATATTTATTGAGTTTCTTCTGTATGCTAAGCCTGAGGACACAGCCTTGAAAGGAGAAAAGGTCCTCATCCTAAAGGAGTTTACATGTTAGTGGCAGAAGAAAAAAAAAAAAAGGCTTATTAGAAAACATGAGAACTAATACAAAGAAAATAAAACAGTAGGGAGTGGTGAAAAATATCTTTGTAGGCTCAATTTTAAAGAGAGAAATCTTCTCTGAAAAGGTAGATTCAGACTGGTCCTGAGTAACTGGAAGCATTAGCTCTGCAAGGATCTGGCATTAGAAAATGACATGCAGAGCAGAAGCAAATGTGATGAACCTAAAACAGAAATATCTGAGGAAAGCAATGAATCAGTGTGTCCTGGGCTTGTTGGACAGGGGAGGAAGAGTTGGAGTTGATGCTGGAGAGGACAACCAAGGAGCTTGGATAAGATATGAGCTGTAATGAGAAGTGCTATTTACAATGGTGGTCACATAATTTGAAAAGTACTGTTGCTGATATAATTTTGATTCAATACTATGGTGCATGCAATATATCACTTAATGCTATGGGCTTTTGAGAGGTGAAGCAGGTTGGGCCTCTGGGTTGGGTGGGGACTTGGAGAACCTTTCTGTCTAGCTAAAGGATTGAACACACACCAATCAGCACTCTGTGTCTAGCTAAAGGTTTGTTAACGCACCAATCAGCACTGTAAAAATGGACCAATCAGCACTCTGTAAAATGGACCAATCAGTGCTCTATAAAATGTACCAATCAGCAGGACGTGTGCAGGGCCAAATAAGGGGATAAAAGCTGGCCACCCAAGCCAGCAGCAGCAACCCACTCAGGTCCCCTTCCATGCTGTGGAAGCTTTGTTCTTTCACTCTTCACAATAAATCTTGCTGCTGCTCACTCTTTGGGTCCGCACTACCTTAATGAGCTGTAACACTCACTGCGAGGGTCTGCAGTTTCATTCCTGAAGTCAGCGAGACCACAAACCCACCAGAAGGAAGAAACAACTCTGGACATACCACCTTCAAGAGCTGTAACACTTACTGCGAAGGTCTGCGGCTTCACTCCTGAAGTCAGCAGGACCCTGAACCCACCAGAAGGAAGAAACTCCGGACACATCTGAACATCAGAAGGGACAAACTCCAGACACACCATCTTTAAGAACTGTAACATTCACCGCGAGGGTCTGTGGCTTCATGCTTGAAGTCAGCAAGACCAAGAACCCACTGGAAGGAACCAATTCCGGACACACTTTGATTATAAAGGGAAGACATGGGGTTTAGTGTTCTTTCTACCATCTGGGATAGGTCCAAATGCAAGGGATATAAAACATAATGATTATTCACTAGCTATTCTATAGGATTTCCAAGAACACCTAATAGAAGGACTGCTTAAAGTTGAGGGGCTTCTCAAGGCAATCGCTGAAATTCAACATCAGAAAGGGTAGAGGTAAGAGAAATGGAAAAAGGGAAAGAACATAGAGTTTTGACTTGTGCTCAAATTCTGGCACTGCCACAATGACTGACTGGCTCGCTGGCAGGCACCTCTTCTGAGTTTCAGTTTTCTTACCTGTGAATGGAGATAAGAAATTCCCCCTGAAATTCACTGAGGACAAAATGGGTTTACATATATACAAGTACTGATGACAGGGCTGTACACACAGAAGTATTTAGTATTAATAATTTATTTCCTTTTTTCAATAACCACATCAGTATGCAGGATGACTGAGAAAGAATGAGTAAATAAAAGGAAGAATTCCTCCTATATCTGAGAGCTATTGCTACATAACAAATGACTCCAAACTCAGTATACATTTATTGTTGCTCAGGAATCCATGGGTGGTTTTGCTGATCTGAACCAGGTTTGGTTGATCTTTTAGGGCTAAAGCATATGTCTGTGGTCAGCGAGCACAGGGGCTGGGGGCTGAGTGTTCTGGAAAAGATATCTCTCACATATCTTGTGATTTGATGGCTCTCGGCTGTGGTGAGGGTACTAACCTGGCCCTGGATCACTTATTATTTACCTGCTAGCCTAAGCTTGTTGCTTTGGGCAGGATTCAAAGACAGAAAATAAAAGAGGGCAAGATCACTGGAGGGCTAGAATGGAAACTGGCCTATTGTCTACTTCAACCACATTCTATTGGCCTAGTAAGTCACAAGGCCAGCCCACATTCACAATGTGAAAAACTTCAGCTTTTGATGGGAGGGAAACTTCAGCTTTTGATGAAGGGAAAAACTTCAGCTTTTGATTGGAGGAGCTGTCAAGTCATACTGCATAAAGCATGGATATAGGAAGCCATGCAAAATTAGGACCATAACCAATCTGCTACTTCCCTTTTCTAAAAAATAGGAGAAAATAGGAACATTTTTTTTGGGTTTGTGGTAAACATAAAATAAGACAAAGCACTGAAAAGATTTAGAATATTGTTTGGCACACCTTAGGCACCAGGCAAATGTTACCGCCTGCTATGGTTTGAATGTATGTTTCTCTCTAACATTCATGTTGAAACTTAACCCTCAATGCAATAGTATTAATAGATGGGGTTTTGCGGAGATGATCAGGTCATGAGGCCTCTGTTTTATAAATAGTATTAGTGACCTTATAAAAGGACTTGAGGGAGCCAATTAGTCCCCTTGCCCCTTCTACCATGTGAGGATGCAGCAAGAAGGCACCATCTTGGAAGTAGATAGCAACTCCCACCAGATGCAGAATCGATAAGCACCTTGATCTTGGACTTCCCAGCCTCCATAACTGTGAGAAATAAATGCCTGATGTTCATAAATTACCTAATCTAAGGTATTTTGTTATAGCAGCAGACAGAAATCAAGGCAGTACCTTTGCTGTATTGATCTACTATATGTGCTATCATTTAAACATTTTCTTCAAAGCTTGTTTTATTTCTCTCACAAGAAAAGTGAAAAATAGATAGACTTAATTCTGGATAAAGAAAAAATTATACGTACATTATATTCCTCACATCTCATTTAGAAATGATGAATATTATCCATGTAGGCAGCTCAAAAATAAGATGTGTTTCCGTTGTGAGTTGAATGCATTTGCATTTATTCTGCAATGTGTTAAATAGAGAGGCAAGATATAAATGTATGATGGATGAGGAATATGCTGCCACTCTCTGTAAAGAATCTCCTTGGTGGCTTAGATCAAATTGTCAGGAGGTGTTGGAGTAACTCTGCTCTATCATAGCTCCTTAAAGTTTCAAGACAATGCCCAATCAATACGTGGGCATAATGGGGAACCCAGGGGTGCTTATCATGTACCATAGAAAATTCCTTATTGGTGGTGGCCAAGTTACTAGGAGAAATAGATCTTTTCTGAGATGCTTAAGAAGTGAAAGACTCTGTACTCACCCATGTATAGAAAATGCTGTACCAAATACAAGGAATGACTCGGCATACATATCAAGAGCTGAAAAATGCTATCTACAGGAGCAGAAAATTGCAGAGGCACAGTGCATGAAGGGCTCTGTACAAACACTCAGGACATCCACATGGAAATACAAAGGAAGGAAAGCACTGGCAGATCCTGCACTTTACTGTCTAGTTGATGCATAATAACTAGTAAGATAACATAGGTTTAATGTGAAAAGCTCTAAAACTTGGTTTCTAACTTCAAGATAGGTAGTTTACCTTTTTATTCTAATGAGGGAGACGCTTAGATAATAATTAGGTATCAAAAGGGATCTACAGAGGGATGACAAACATAAATATTATAAAGAGTTAAGTTTTAGTACAGGCAAGAAAATGATGGATGAACATTATTTTGCAGAAGGCTGTTGTAAAATGGGTCAAAGGAAAAACTTTAATGAGTTGAATGAAGGACTTTTTGATCTAGCACCTTTCAAGAATGTTAAATAGTAAAGCAAAACATAATCTCTAGTGGAGAGTATATTCTGGAAAATATCAGAAATCTTTTCCATATCTTGACCATTACATTAACAAATTATCTCTCCATAACAGTGTTTTGCAATTAAGTCTTTTTTTAAACTAATGATCACTCTCTCGAAACATAAAGAAACAATTACCTTTGGGTGTTGCCAGAAAAATATGTGAAAAAAATGCAACTTTTTTATTTTCTCAAAACGTTTAACCATGCAGTATGATCTCTAGAACCACTTCTTATGTAAGCTAGACGATACATGTGCTATCAATAAATATTTGTTGAATGGAGATTTTATTGAAGGTATTATATGGACCAGATCCAGGGCTAAGTACTTCATAAACATTATCTTATTACAATCACACAATTCTATGAAGCAGATACTTTATTACTGGTTAGGAATCAGAAGCCCAGGAGAGGGAACTAACTTGACAGAGTCACAGTGCTAATTAGTAGAAATAAATGGAAATCCAAACAATGCAATCAGAATCCACATCTGTGAATTAACCACTATCTTCCTTTGCCTAACTGAATCTAATAATTAACACTAAAGAGATAGGTACCTGTTTTCTAATGAACCTCAGAAACTACATTAAAAAATCAAGTTTGGTTTTTAACTCCAAAAGTCACCTTATTTTTTAAGCATTTTATTAAAACATTGTTTCTAGGTAAATATGAAACATAATTTTGTTTTCTTAAATCCTATTACAATTCCTTGAGCATTCCTTTTTTGGTTATTATAAAGATTTACATTTTATTCATTTAAAGCTATATTAAAAACATTAAAGCCTAGGGCAATAAAATTAGGACCAATGAGTAGCAATTATAGGAAGGAAGTTTTTAATGTTCCAAACGATTTAAAAATGCCATGAACTGCTTTAGGATATAATCAGTTACTCATTATGGAATGTATTCAAGAAAAGCCTAGGTTGCCACTCTGAAATAGTGCTTTAGATTAGAGGTCTTAAAGCAAAACTTGGGGAGGGGGTAGATCAGATATCCTCTTTTCCAACCTGGACATTCCATGGGTATCCAAAAATTGGGTTTATTTATTTGCAGTTTGGAGCCATTTTGTAAAAGAAAAATTTTTAGCTGTTCAAAAGTCACACTCTGTGCAAACTAAATAGAGCAGTTCTAGTCATCTGACACTTTTCTTCACTCAAACAAGGGGTCTTGCACAGAGCAGGTATTGAATAAATGACTCTTTCTATATTACTCATAGATGGTGCAATTACAAAAAAAACCCATATAGTCTTTCAAAATAGCTGTTACAGACTTTTATTATATCTCCTCAGATTAAATAAGCTGCAAGGCTCTAAGAAACCTCAAAGTTACAATAGCTGGTACAATCTGATATCATAATCAACTTTATATGATTCAAACCAATCTCTGCATTCGTATCCCTTTATTTTCAACCAATTATAGCAGTGGTTACTTCCCACTCTGTTAGAGGATTAGTCATTGATATTTAATCAGTGAAAGGATCATAATTAATCAAAATGCCCATTTAGAAAAACTTACCAGTGATCAAGAAGTCTTTTTAGCCTTCTGACAAATCTTATCTTGGAAAGCTGCAATAAGCAGATTACATAAATTGGGCTTCCTCTGTTCAAAATGTGATTCTGTAACTTCAATTACAAAGTTGCCCAGAATTCTAAACTAGGACATATATATTCTATTCTCTATTTCGAGAACATATAATCAGTTTTTGAAGTTAAGAAAAAAAGTATTTGATATAATGGTCCAAATAAAATTTGGTAATAGCTTTAAATGTATTCAACACAAATAACTATTTTAATACCACTCTTCATATGGTCATGCAAATATTAAAAAGTCTGTATTCAGACAAGCTCTCTACTAAGTGTTCCCTTCAGGGTACCCATAAGTCTACATTTCATTAACATCTAACGATTCAAAGAAAGAAGTCACCTGGAAGAAATCCTAAGAAGACTATGTTAGTAGACCTGCAAGCTCATCTTAAGCAACCCTAAATTTAGTGCATTGGATCTGAGTTAGAATCTTAGCTCTGCTACTTACTAGCTGTGTGAATTTCATCTGCAAGATATTGCTAATAAAAGTAACTATTGCAACCAGGCTATTGAATCAATAAGTTAAATCAAAGCTTGTAAAGCACCAGACACAGTGCTTGACACATAATAATGTCCTAAAATGTGAAATAGCCTTTCATTACAAACTGCAGGAGTCCTCTTCTATCTCTCAGAAGTTCAAAATGATGTTGATTGACTTGCATCGCTATCACACAAACTGACCTTAAGAAACAGTTTCCTCTCTTTCACATTTCTCCTATCATCTGATACTTCAGCCCATTTTCTCCCACTTCCATCTAGATTTTTCTAACTTGATCTGATCCAGAAGGGAGCCTTTGATGGGCAAAATGGAATATAAATGATTAGGGTCTCTCCAGCTGTTTATGGTATCTCAACTCCCATGACAACAGTCTCATTTCCACTTTGAAACATTGACCTATGTTTTGTCAAAAGTTAATCTATATTTTGATTCAACATAGAACCAACAGAGTGAATTCAGCTTTTTTTTTTTTTTTTTTACAAGATATGAGTGAGCAAAAAAAATGTTGGAAGAGAGTTCACCCGTATACATAGGACAGAACTGTGTCAGGCCCTAGCATACACGTGTGCTATTTCTCTCACTTGGAATATTTCTTCCCATCATTTGTCAAAACTCCTACTAATGCATCAAAAGTCATCTCAGATATAACTGCATCCAGGAAGTCTTCTACTTCCTGCTTCTCCACTGGGAATTAATCACTTATTTCAATGTTCTTCTCAATGATCTGTGTACTTCGGTTCAGCATATTGCTATAGTTATCTGTTCACATCTCTCTCCCTCAGCAGCTTCCCATGGGCTGAAATTGGATTCTTTTGTATCTCCAGCACCTAGCACAGTGTCCACCATAAATTGGGTCTGGATAAATGTTGAAATGAAAAACTGACCAGCTGGAGGGCAGTGAGGGGACACCTTTACAGCTGGACTGCTTAAGTTTTAAACCTAGTTCTGCCTCTTCCCAATTTAGAGACTGGACAATCACCTAAACACTAAATGCCTTGGTTTCCTCATCTGTACATTTATGGGCAAATCTTATCCATCTCATAGAGATGTTGTGAGAATTAATTAAATCACTGCATGCAAAGTCCTTAGATCAATGCCTCAGACATTGTAAGCCTGTAAAGGTCAGCTGTTTTGATAATTGTTATTACTGTGGAAGTGGTTTTCCTTCACACAACTGTCAAGACATAGTTCAAGGACATTCTAGCAGAGATGCATTTGTTGGCTACCTTTGAGACTTGACCAATATAGATTGTGTTTCTGGAGATTATATATGTGTATATATATGCTCCAAATTTTAAAAATAATGATTTCAGATAAAAATATTTTAGTATGCCATATGTTCATCTGTTGGAGATGGCCAGTTTGATCAAATTTCAAAGAAACATATGTAAATGCCAACATCTCACTATCAAAGACACGTTGTGATTGGGTACTGAGTTTATTCAAATCGTTTTTGTAGGGCACCTGTTCTTTGGTTGGGTTACATGTGCAACAGGAAAACTGATTGAAGTCCAGGAATCACAATCTCATATGTCAAATGCCTAATTCAGTGTACACAGCTCACTCCCAGAGTCTTCCAAGAGAGGAATGACACCCAAACTTTTTTTCTGCAGTTTTGCCAGACAGAGCCCTCTTCTCTTTCTCTAGCTAACTCCCTACCACCCAATTCCTTCCCCATAACACAAACACACACACGCAATTATAGCTCCAAATGTAACCCTATTGGGCAGGTGATTTTTCAGTGCTCCTGTGAAAAAGTGGCTGGATGGGTGAGTATGAATGCTGTTTCTGGTGGTCCAATTGAGATGGTAATGACCTATAACATTATCTTCCCCCTCAACCCACCAAGATTCATAAATATACTAAAAGGGTTTTATGCAATAGTTGCTTCCCAGAATTACCCGTACCTTCACAACCCTGGTTCGCTCCATTATTTCTTCCCTGAGGCACGCTTAATGCTGTTTGCAAAAATGTCTTACTGCATCAGATTTTAAAGTCTTTCCAGATCATGGTCAATTCACAAATGCTCCTCACAAGAAAATTCATTCTGATACGAACAAAATCTCTTTGAAAGCTGCGTTAAGCCACTGACCCATACCCAACTTCTAATCTATGCCCTAGTTTCTACTTTTTACACTGTTCTCTTTGATGTCCAAGGAATCTTAGACATTTGCAAGAGAAGAATTAAAGCTATACTCAATGCCTCTTTCTTTAAAAACTGAACCTTCACTCAGAGCTGAACACTAAGAAACAGTTATGGGCATATTCCTAATCAGATGACGAGAATTCAAGGCACTTTCTACTCAATAGCAATCTGCAGCTCCTTGACAGATGAGATGAAAACTCAGTAGTATGTGACCTTGCTTGCTCTTGATATTCACATTCCTACAAAACAATAAGCATCTCCATGATGTCTAGTATATTAGAGTTTTTCACTCCTTCCAAGTGTGGGGTATACAATTTTGTCTGTTTTGATTCTAAAATGGTTGTAAACATAAGATGTGTTTATTTCACTATTAATTGAATCTGTTTGAGGAGGTAATTTCTCTCTGATGTAAGAGTTCAATTAGAAGATGGAAGATTGCTGACCCATAAAGTCTGGAAACATATGAAAACACTCAACACCTGTCAACCAAAAAAAAAAAATGTGTCTATGGTGAGCAGGTTGGGGAAGGAAAACAGCTCATTTGTTTTCTGTCTCTCCTACCATTGTTTTCTTCTCCAGAGAGTATTTCCTAGGGAAATCCATTTACCCTTCAATTATTCTTGCAGAATAGTTAAACTGGCTCAACGTTTGCAAACTCCTGTTGAGCCTTCTAAACAAATAATGGACAAATGACTAATATCTTCATATGCAGATGAGAGGTAATTTAACATAAGACTCATAAAGTGCTTGGGTTTGAGGCCCCCTTCTGCTACTTCTAGGTGAGGCATTGGACCTGTTATTTAACTCTCTGTGCCTCATCTTCTTCAGCTATAATGAAGAAATAATAACAGAGCCTCATAAGGTCATTGTGAGGATTAAATTAATATGTGGAAATAATTTGGTGCTTGTTAAATGGTAAATGCTGAAAAAGTCATCGAATGATAAGAATATTTCTATAGTGCAAGTATTTTGTTTTTGTTTCTTTTGTTTTATTGTCATGAATGTTAACACTGGAAATGTTAATTGTAAAGTTACTCCAACAACTACCTCCACCCCTACCCCTCAAATAAATAGCTAACATTAAGAAGATTAAGTGACCCCTTCTAATTTGTCATATAGTTGATCACAATGGACATTAGAAATAAGTACTGAAGTCTACTGATTTCACTTTATGATTCTTTCCACTTTGTGATAATATGAAGTCTTGAAAGAAAAAGCTTGATATTTTTATTTTGTGTAAAAACATACATTCATTACTATGTCAACATTTCTCAAGTTATTTAATAAGACTATTAATGCTTCACACAATCAACTGGTGGTTGACCACATCTTCATCACATCATTATCAAAGCTATTATTCTTTCCCGTTTGAGATACCTAAAATACAGGAACCAATTTTATCCACATTGAAAAAGCAAATAAATGGAAATGTTTGGTAATGTGCCTAATATCACACATCTGGTAGTAGAACTATAATTAAAACCCACAACACTTGATTCCAAATCTTGTGAATCTCTACCAAATCTCATAGTAGAGTCTCTTGTGAAGCAGACTTTTATTCTTAGTAGGACTGTCACAGAAGATAACCCCACAATTCTCTTTACCCATATACAAGGGATATAAACATGATCCAAGCAAGGATAATTTTAGAATGTGATTTTTCATTCAAACAATACAAGATCTGGAACAGATTCTCAAAGGTTCTTTAAGCAAGGACCCAGGAGCGTCTTCTTGGATTTCAGAAGATGTTCTGTACTGAAATTCCTGAATCCTGTTTCTCCACCTGTTTTATCAGATTTTGTTTCCAATCCTTTATTCTTCTGATAAATTTGATTTTTATTAATGCTATTCAGAATTGATATCTATTTCTTACTACCAATGAACTATAACTAAAAAATGCATGGCAATTTACCTTAAACATATCAGTACTGAAAATGTGCTATTTTATTTATTGATGCAATGCCTAGCTTTGCCCAGTCCCTATGACATCAGCACTTTCCCTTATCCATTCTCAGTTCATGTGCCTCAATTTGGATTCACCTTACCCACAGGTCTGAAAGTTGGGCAATCCTAGCAGGAAACTTCACTCGCCAGATTTATGGGCTCAGTAATGGGTATGTGACATACATTGATAACTTTAGAGCTAATCGCAGATGTTTTATTAGAACTAATTGAAAAGAAATAACTTTCTGATTATATTCAGAGTGAAGAGTACTTTAATGAAAACCATTAAAATAGACATATGACAATGGAAGAGACCTAATTCTGAGAAGTGTTTGGTCCCAGGGATCTAACTATCCCTAACCTAGGAACTACTCCTGGAATTACAATAATCTAAGCCATTATGTTGCCTTCCTCTTTTTTATGTTATATTCCTGTCACTTGCAGCCAGAGAAGTCTTAGTCAATATCATACCCAATGAAAATCCTCTCACAATTTGGTTCTAGCACTAACCAACATGTGGAGATAATGCTGCCCTTTTATGCTTTAAAAGAATAGCTGTAATATATTTTTTAAAAGAAACCTTTCATTTGTTGATTTCTTATTATGTGATTTTTACAATGACAAGCACTTTATGTTTACCATTTCAACAGTAATAACAGCCACATGGGGTAGGTAGTGTTTTTATTTCCATTTTGCAGATGAATAAAAAGGAAATGGTCAAGTATTTGTATAAAGATGTACTGAAAAATGTAAGAAACAGATACAATACTAGGTCTCTGTGAACTCATTATGGCTACCTCCTATGGAACAATATGGTGAACAAACTGGAATAAAAATGTTAAACACAGTGGGGTAGGGTAGACACTCCCAAGGCAACAGTTACTCCACTATCTGCTAGACCTCTAATAAACATATAGTATACAGATGCCAATTTATTCTGGAATAGATTGTCCTTTATTTTCTAAATGCCTAAACTATGAACCTCTTGCAATTTGCCATTGATTTATATAAATGATGAAATCATAAATGGTCAATGGTAATCCAAAAAGACATTATATCTACTATAGAAAATGGTTACTATATTACATTCAAGTTAAGACTTCTACAGTTTAACAGGCTGAATATTGCAAGAGAGGTACCTTAATTCATATTAAAATAATTTTTAAAAAATTAAAGCCAGGTATTCCAGTTGAATTCTCTTTTCCTCTAATCTCTAGATAATTTGTTTAACCTCCAGTAAGTCTTAGCAAAATCAGAATGTCCTTGGAAATGCCCTCTAAATATGCTTAATGATAAGTGACATTTATTTATGGGAGCAAATCAGAGCAATGCCATTCTTAGGCTCTGTATGGTTCGATTCTGAAACAAATGTTTGTAACGAAATAATAAAAACTCCTAAAATAGAGTTTTATTTTTATGCAAATTCACCAGGAGCCGACTATGGAGTGCAACACAGCATGAGTACATTCAAAATAACAAAGTAACTAAATGAGGAAAGCAACTAAACATAAGAAAGAATAGAGAAGGAAGCTTGATTTATACAGTTTCAAAAAGGAAATTTAGACTTTTCTGCTTATCTTCTGTGGTGGATACACCTAAGGTGGCCCAATCAGTCCCATCCTAGTATAATCTCTTCCTGTTGTGCAGGTAGATCGTGTGACTTGCTTCTAACCAATAGAATGTGGCAAAGTTAATGTGCTGTCTCTCCTATGATTGTGTTATTTTATACAGAACTCTGTCTTTGACTGGAGTTAGAGGCTCTTCTGCTGGCTTTGAGAAGCAAAAACCAGTGGGAAGACAACATGATAGGGAACTGTCAGGGCCTCTGGGACCTATAGGAACTCCAGTTAACATGCATAAAAAGCCAGAGCCCTTAGTCACACAGTCACAAGGAAATAAATTTTGCCAGCAACCTGGACAAGCCTGAAAGTGAATTCTTCCTCAGTCAAATCTCAGATGAGATCCCAGCTCAGGCTGACACCATGACAGCAAACTTGTAGTTTTGCCTAGAATTCTGACCTATAACTGTTAGATAATCCATATGTGTTGTTTTAAGTTGCTAAATGTGCAGTGATTTGTTACACAGCAATAGAAAATGAAAAGACCTTCTGCTCTAAAATTCATGTTCTGCTATATACTTGATGAGACTCAGGACCTATCAGAGAGTAGGCATATAGTAAATATTAATTAACTAAAATAAGTGAAAATCATTTTTTATAAAGACAGAATTGTGAATACTCCCTTAGCAATGAAAGGGACTAATGTTCTTTATTTCACAGAAGACCATGATGATCTGAGGATATAAGATAAAAATATTTAACTGTTCACAACTGGTTTTGTTATTCTCATAAAAATCCAGATCAAAAGTCATTATAAGTAGATTATTAAATGAGGGTGATATTTCAGGTACCATTTGCACCCTGGCATTTGAATTTCAAAGATTCAGAATCATCCCTGAAATAATTTAGGGTACATTACTAACTTGTAATTGAGAGATAAAATATATGTATTGATGTATTAAAACTATTGTTTTACTTAATGTACTTCTACTTAATGTACAAGCAAACTCATAACACATGATAAAAATAATCACCTTGGCAGCTTGGAGATGCCCATTTCCAATTAATTTAGTTCATTTAAAATATTTTTAAGGCTGGGCGCGGGTGGCTCAAGCCTGTAATCCCAGCACTTTGGGAGGCCGAGGCGGGCGGATCACGAGGTCAGGATATCGAGACCATCCTGGCTAACACGGTGAAACCCCGTCTCTACTAAAAGTACAAAAAATTAGCCGGGCGTGGTGACGGGCGCCTGTAGTCCCAGCTACTGGGAGGCTGAGGCAGGAGAATGGCGTGAACTCGGGAGGCGGAGCTTGCAGTGAGCCAAGACCGCGCCACTGCACTCCAGCCTGGGTAACACAGCAAGACTCCATCTCAAAAAAAAAAAAAAAAAAAAAAAAAAAAAAAAAAATTTAAAATTGTATGTTAATTTAGAAAGTACATATTAATTTCTTTAATATTGTATATATAAATATATTTATATATCATATGTAATTTATTATATCTATAGTTTCTTAAATTGCCAAATAAATTATTTATATTTATATTAATTATAATTATATCATTTCTTTCATATATCAAAAAATTATAGATATAACTATATTTATATTTATTTATTATACATATATAAATAATATCTATAATATTTTAAGAAATTATACATATAATAAGAAAGTGTATATATAATAAATTATATATTATAACCCAATGCTGCTAAGTTTGAGGTGAAAATGATACAGTCACATATTGCTAAAATATTATAAATTGGTATTAGTCTTTAAAAAAGCAATTTGAAAGGTATGAGTGAAGGATACATCCATAATCTATAATGCATTAATCCTACTCCTTCTAGGAATAGATATGAATTTTTAAAAGTCAGGAGATATTAAAAGTAAGACATATATTTCAATATCCTTTGTAGCATCAAAGAGAGTAAACAATCAAAACGGAGTCAGCAAGGAAGTAGTTTAGTATATTATGCTGCACAAACTAAATATTATATTAAATAGCTATAAAACTAGAGCTGTAAAAACTAAAGAAAAATATTAACAATTCTTACTATCAAAAATATGAAAATACACAAGGCATGACACAAGGGTACATGCAGCATAAGCAAAACTCTTGGTCATGAGATTCATGAAATGCTTCATATTGGGGGTGGGTAGTGACTTAGGTGCAAACATCCAACTTTTTGTATGAACTTGCACCCTTCCCATTACACATGGCCCATCAAACACACATTCACCAATCTGCCAGTCTTTACCAACACGATCAAAAGACTATAAAGAGACAGAACTGTTCTCCATAATTTCTTGAAATGAAAGCATATGCCATGATTATCCCCAAAGTTTAAGATATTTTGCTATGCATAGTGGTTTGGAAGATTAATTTGAAAGAATACAATTTTCTCAGTAAACACCATCCACTGAGTTCCTCATTTCTCTTACATTTCTTAAATAGGACATAAAACATGGGTCAGCAGTTAGCAGTGGCATCTATAAGGGCCATGACTGTGGAACTGTGTTCTATTCTAGAACAACAATAATATGGTTTGGACCTGTGTCCCCATCCAAATCTCATGTTCAATTGTAATCTCCAATGCTGGAAGTGGGGCCTGCGGGAGGTAATTGAATCCCGGGGGCAGTTTCTCATGAATGGGTTAGCACCATCCCCCTTTGATTCTATCCTCATGATAATAAGCAAGTTCTCATGAGATCTGATTGTTTAAAAGTATATAGCATCTCCCTCCTCTCTCTTTTCCTGATTCTGGTGATGTGATATATGTGCTCCCCCTTCCCTTCTGCCATGACTGTACGTTTCCTGAGGCTTCTCCAGAAGTGAGCAGATGCTCCTGTGCTTCCTGTACAGCCTGCAGAACGGTGAGTCAATAAACCTTTTTTCCTTATAAACTGCCAGGTGTCATGTATTTCTTTATAGGAGTGTGAGAATGGACTAATATGAAGTTGGATATAGCTTCTCTAGGATGATTAATGGCAAGAAAGACATCAGAGAGATTTCCAATAGGTATTTTAGATAATCCCTTAGTCAACAGATAAAAGCAACAAGAAAGAGTCCATAAATTGCAATGCTGTATATTCAGAAACAGAGACTAAGTGGACAAGAAAAGTAAGTGATAGAAGAGCTTTACCAACACTAAGAAACCACAAAGAGATCAAGTTCCTTTGTATAGCAGCCTGCAACTATAGCTTCTGCCCCACAGTTTTCCATCTAGAAAATCTCTAGACTGGCCATATCTATTTGTATTATTCAGCTCTCCAGATTAAGATTTGAGATTTTAAGATAATTTTAAGAGTGTCCCTGTGAGAAGGATATAAGCATAGGAGGTTTTTACTGTCATGTTTGTAGACAAGATCAGGCCAAGGGTAGACTCTCACATATACAGATGAGTATATAGAAAATACCCAAAATAAAACATAAAACATTTCTATAAAAAAGGAAAAATGAGAACACATAATTCAGGAGAGGAAAGAGGAGCTTTTTTCATAAATAACTCTTTAGGCAAAGAAAAAAAAATATTAGAGAAGTTATGTCTAGTGATTTCCATAAAATTAAATATAGGTATAAAATGAGAGATGAACTAGAAGACAAAATCTACTGATGACATTGCAGAACTAAAAGTAGCCTCATAAACTGAAGAAAAAAATAATATTGTAGTAGTAAGAGATTGAGGCTTAAAACCTGTTTCAGCATTCAGGGGAAAAAAGACAAAGATTTTAAAAAATCAGATTTTTTTTAATGGGAGTTATGCCTGATGTAAATGACGAGTTGATGGGTGCAGCACACCAACATGGCACAAGTATACATATGTAGCAAACCTGCACGTTGTGCACATGTACCCTACAACTTAAAGTTTAATAATAATAAATAAATTTAAAAAAATCAGATTTATGAAATTATAGGATGTATAATAAGACAAAACAAAACCAGAAAATTTGTAATCCCCAAAGACCAGAATGAAAGGAAACCAAATATTTAAAGTCTAATATAAGAAAATTTTCTGAATGCTGATGCAAAGATCTTACTAAATAATTGGCAAGGTTAATAGGGGAAAAAAGCACCTATATATAAGTTAGTCAACATACACATTTCAAGAACAAATATCTACATATAAAACTATGATTGTTGAAGGGAAAAATATCTTTTCCCTCCAACATTAGTTTAGCAACATGAATCAAATTATGAGAAAGAAAATGTATAATTTCAAAACTCACTATCCAGATACGCTGTCATTTATGTTGATGGCAAGAGATAAATATTCTTATACAGTCAAGTGCTAAGAAAATAAACTGGAATTGCTGAAAACACTGACATTGAAAAACAAACAAACTGGAATTACTGAAAAGACTGGCATTAAAAAAGAAATAATTTAAAGATACAATTATTCCAAACTAACACTTGAAATGTAATGCAAATCTCAAGATTAACCCAACAAATCTAGGATTGTGTATAAGGGAAACTGAGACTGAGCTAATTTCATTGCCTTTTAAATTAATTTCCTGCTGCCACAAACCATCACAAATTTAGAAGCTTAAAAAACCAAACATTTATTATTTCACAGTTCTGTAGGTCAGAAGGCTATCAGACTCAGCTACTTTCTCTGCTGAGGGATTGCACAAGGCTGAAATCAAGTTGTCAGCAGGGCAGTTTTCCTTTCTGAAGGCTCTGAAAATGAATTTACTTCTAAACTCATTCAGGCCATTGGCTGACTTCAGTTCTCTGTGGTTGTAGGACTGAGGCTCCATTTCCTTGCTGATGTCAACTGGGGGATATTCTCAGTCTCTGGAGCAACCAGCATTCCTTGGTACATGGAACCCTCCTTCCATCCTCAAAGCCAGTTGCTGGGGTCAGGTCCTTTTCACCCTTCAAATCTCTCTGACCTCCCTTCTGCCTCATCTCTCCTATGCCTTCTCTTGTCATCCTATCTCTTTGATTAATGCTTCTGCTTTCCTCTTCCACTTACACGAGCTCTTCTGATTGCATAAGGCCTCCTCAGATAATATAGGGATTATTTTAATATCTTCCCATAATCTGAAAATTTTCTTCACAGCACTACCTTATTCTAGGTAGTGTTTGATTGAATGATCAGTGGATGGAATCTTGGGGTGACATATTGAGAATTCAGCCCACCACACCTGGCAAAGAAAGCATTCAGACATATTGTCATTTTGTTGATGATGATTCACGAATATATTTTCAAGGAAGAGGGCTGTTATTTTAAGACTTAAAGGTAATTACTTGCTGGGTGCCAGTAATCCTAGCACTTTGGGAGGCTGAGGTAGGCAGATCACTTGAGGTTGGGAGTTCGAAATCAGCCTGGTCAACATGGTGAAACTCTGTCTCTACTAAAAACACACACACAAACACAATTAGCCAGGTGTGGTAGCGGGTGCCTGTAATCCCAGCTACTTGGGAGGCTGAGCCAGGAGAATTGCTTGAACCCAGGAGGTGGATGTTGCAGTGAGCCGAGATTGCACCACTGTACTTCAGGCTGGGCAACAGGGCAAGACTCTGTCTCGAAGAAAAAAAAAAGTTAATCATTAAGAAATTTAAATGTGTTTGCTCTTGCTTCTCTAGTTCTTTTAATTGTGATGTTAGGGTATCAATTTTAGATCTTTACTGTCTTCTCTTGCGGGAATTTAGTGCTATAAATTTCCCTCTACACACTGCTTTAAATGTGTCCCAGAGATTCTGGTATGTTGTGTCTTTGTTCTCATTGGCTTCAAAGAACATCTTTATTTCTGCCTTCATTTCATTATGTACCAGTAGTCATTTAGGAGCAGGTTGTTCAGTTTTGATGTAGTTGAGCGGTTTTGAGTGAGTTTCTTAATCCTGAGTTCTAGTTTGATAGCACTGTGGTCTGAGAAACAGTTTGTTATAATTTCTGTTCTTCTACATTTGCTGAGGAGTGCTTTACTTCCAACTATGTGGTCAATTTTGGAATAAGTGCGATGTGGTGCTGAGAAGAATGTATATTCTGTTAATTTGGGGTGGAGAGTTCTGTAGATGTCTATTAGGTCTGCTTGGTGCAGAGTTGAGTTCAATTCCTGGATATCCTTGTTAACTTTCTGTCTTGTTGATCTGTCTAATGTTGACAGTGGGGTGTTAAAGTCTCCCATGATTATTGTGTGGGAATCTAAGTCTCTTTGTGTGTCTCTGAGGACTTGCTTTATGAATCTAGGTGCTCCTGTATTGGATGCATATATATTTAGTATAGTTAGCTCTTCTTGTTGAATCGATCCCTTTACCATTATGTAATGGCCTTCTTTGTCTCTTTTGATCTTTGTTGGTTTAAAGTCTGTTTTATCAAAGACTGGGATTGCAACTCCTGCTTTTTTTTTGTTTTTCATTTGCTTGGTAGATCCTCCTCCATTGCTTTATTTTGAGCCTATGTGTCTCTGCATGTGAGATGGGTCTCCTGAATACACTAAACTGATGGGTCTTGACTCTTTATCCAATTTGCCAGTCTGCATCTTTTAATTGGAACATTTAACCCATTTACATTTAAAGTTAATATTGTTATGTGTGAACTTGATTCTGTCATTATGATGTTAGCTGGTTATTTTGCTCGTTAGTTGATACAGTTTCTTCCTAGCATCCATTGGGTCTTTACATTTTGGCATGTTTTTGCAGTGGCTGGTACCGGTTGTTCCTCTCCATGTTTAGTGCTTCCTTCAGGAGTTCTTGTAGGGCAGGCCTGGTGGTGACAAAATCTCTCAGCATTTGCTTGTCTGTAAAGGATTTTATTTCTCCTTCACTTATGAAACTTAGCTTGGCTGGATATGAAATTCTGGGTTGAAAATTCTTTTCTTTAAGAATGTTGAATATTAGCCCCCACTCTCTTCTGACTTGTAGAGTTTCTGCCAAGAGAACTGCTGTTAGTCTGATGGGCTTCCCTTTGTGGGTAACCCGACCTTTCTCTCTGGCTGCCCTTAACATTTTTTCCTTCATTTCAACTTTGGTGAATGTGAAGATTATGTTTCTTGGAGTTTCTCTTCTCCAGGAGTATCTTTGTGGCATTCTCTGTATTTCCTGAATTTGAATGTGGGCCTGCCTTGCTAGGTTGGGGAAGTTCTCCTGGATAACATCCTGCAGAGTGTTTTCCAACTTCGTTCCATTCTCCCCGTCATTTTCAGGTACACCAATCAGACATAGATTTGGTCTTTTCACATAGTCCCATATTTCTTGGAGGCTTTGTTCATTTCTTTTTTACTCTTTTTTCTCTAAACTTCTCTTCTTGCTTCATTTCATTCATTTGATTTTGAATCACTGACGCCCTTTCTTCCAGTTGATCGAGTTGGTTACTGAAGCTTGTGCATTTGTCACGTAGTTTTCTTGTCATGGTTTTCATCTCTATCAGATCATTTAAGGACTTCTCTACATTGGCTATTCTAGTTAGCCATTCGTCAAATCTTTTTTCAAGGTTTTTAGCTTCTTTGCATTGGGTTTATACTTCCTCCTTTAGCTCAGAGAAGTTTGATCGTCTGAAGCCTTCTTCTCTCAATTCATCAAAGTCATTCTCCATCCAGCTTTGTTCTGTTGCTGGTGAGGAGCTGCGTTACTTTGGAGGGGCAGAGGCGCTCTGATTTTTAGAATTTTCAGCTTTTCTGCACTGCTTTTTCCCCATCTTTGTGGTTTTATCTACCTTTGGTCTTTGATGACGGTGATGTACAGACGGGGTTTTGGTGTGTATGTCTTTTCTGTTTGTCAGTTTTCCTTCTAACAGTTAGGATCCTCAGCTGCAGGACTTTTGGAGTTTGCTTGAGGTCCACTCCAGACCCTGTTTCCCTGGGTATCAACAGCGGAGGCTGCAGAAGAGTGAATATTGCTGAACAACAAATGTTGCTGTCTGATCATTCCTCTGGAAGCTTTGTCTCAGAGGTGTACCCGGCCATGTGAGGTGTGAGGTGTCAGTCTGCCCCTAGTGGGGGATGTCTCCCAGTTAGGCTTCTTGGGAGTCAGGGACCTATTTGAGTAGGCAGTCTGTCCGTTCTCAGATCTCAAACTCCATGCTGGGAGAAACACTACTCTCTTCAGAGCTGTCAGACAGGGACATTTACATCTGCAGAGATTTCTGCTGCCTTTTGTTTGGCTATGCCCTGTCCCCAGAGGTGGAGTCTACAGAGGCAGGCAGGCCTCCTTGAGCTGCAGTGGGCTCCACCCTGTTCAAGCTTCCCAGCCACTTTGCTTATCTACGTAAGCCTCAGCAATGGCCGGCGCCTCTTCCCCAGCGTCACTGCCGCCTTGCAGGTCAATCTCAGACTGCTGTGCTAGCAATGAGGGAGGCCCCGTGGGTGTGGGACCCTCCAAGTCAGGTACAGGATATAATCTCCTGGTATGCCATTTGCTAAGACCCTTGGTAAAGTGCAAGGGTCCCTATTTTCCAGTTGTTGTGTGTCATGATTTTCCTTGGCTAGGAAAGGGAATTCTCTTCCCCCTTGCACTTCCCAGGTGAGGCAATGCCTCGCCCTGCTTCGTCTCTCACTCGTTGTGCAGCATCCACTGTCCTGCACCCACTGTCCAACATGCCCCAGTGAGATGAACCCAGTACATCAGTTGGAAATGCAGAAATCACCCATCTTCTGTGTCACTCATGCTGGCAGCTGGAGGCTGGAGCTGACAAAGGGCTAATATCCAGAACGTACAAAGAACTCAAACAAATTTACATGAAAATAACAAACAACCCTATCAAAAAGTGGGCAAAGCATATGAACAGACACTTCTCAAAGGAATACATTTATGCAGCCAACAGACACATGAAAAAACGCTCGTCATCACTGGCCATCAGAGAAATGCAAATTAAAACCACAATGAGATACCATCTCACACCAGTCAGAATGGCGATCATTAAAAAGTCAGGAAACAACAGGTGCTGGAGAGGATGTGGAAAAATAGGAACACTTTTACACTGTTGGTGGGACTGTAAGTTAGTTCAGCCAATGTGGAAGACAGTGTGGTGATTCCTCAAGAATCTAGAACTAGAAATACCATTTAACCCAACCATCCTATTACTGGGTATATACCCAAAGGATTATAAATCATGCTGCTATAAAGACACATGCACACGTATGTTTATTGTGGCACTATTCACAATAGCAAAGACTTGGAACCAACCCAAATGTCCATCAATGACAGACTGGATTAAGAAAATGTGGCACATATACACCATGGAATACTACACAGCCACAAAAAAGGATGAGTTCGTGTCCTTTGCAGGGACATGGATGCAGCTGGAAACCATCATTCTCAGCAAACTAAGAAAACCAAACACTGCGTGTTCTCACTCATAGGTGGGAACTGAACAATGATATCACTTGGACACAGGAAGGGGAACATCACACACTGGGGCCTTTGTGGGGTGGGGGGAGGGGGGAGGGACAGCATTAGGAGATACACCTAATGTAAATTATGAGTTAATAGGTTGCAGCACACCAACATGGCACACGTATACATATGTAACAAACCTGCACGTTGTGCACATGTACCCTAGAACATAAAGTATAATTTAAAAAAAAGAAATTTAAAAATAGAATGTGTCATCTCCAAGTACCTCAAAAGAGAAAATAAAACAAACGATGTAGCAAAAGATATACAGAAAAGGAAAATGGAAGGACACATAAAACAGAAGGAAATAGCTAAATTTAAAATTAATAATTATATCAGTAGAGACAATAAATGAAAAGAATTACAAGAAAGAAACTATACAATCTTAGATTAAAAAATAAAAACAGGATAACACCCTTACAATATAAAATTCAGAATCCATAGAAGAGATTGACTAAGTCAACTAAACAAAAAGCAAATATGTTTACATATCAAAAAACAACAAAGTCAGAATATAAATAAAGTAGAAAACTATGTGCTGCATGGCTGCTATAAATGGAAGAAAAACAATCCAATGGAAAAATAGCAAACAATCAGGATTGAGAGTTGAAAGAAAAACACACACATACTTTTTAAAAATATCTGAACAGCTGCTCAACTCATAGCAAGAAAAATAAGAATAAAAATTACACTAAAAATCTTATTTTAACCTATCAGAGTAGCAAAAAACCAAATGTTTAACAAACATTTGGTAAAGAAAACATTTCTCACACTGCAGATGAGAGTAAAGATGCACATAACCTCACTGGAGGGTGCTGCAGAAAAGTTTTGTTTGTTTGTTTGTTTGTTTTTTGACAGAGTCTCACTCTGTCACCCAGGCTGGAGTGCAATGGTGTGATCTCAGCTCATTGCCACCTCTGTGTCCTGGGCTCCAGCCATCCTTCTCCCACCTTAAGCTCTTAAGTAGCTGGGAACACAGGTGTGCGCCACCATTCCCTGCTAATTTTTTTGTAGTTTTGGTAGAGACAGGGTTTCACCATGTTGCCCAGACTGGTGTCAAACTCCTGAGCTCATGCAATGAGCCTCAGGTGGAAAATGCTGGGATTACAAGTGTGAGCCACTGTAAAAAATCTCTTTTTTTAAATAAACTATATTTTAGAAGTTTTGGGATTAAAGAAAAATTATGAACACAATTACAGGTACATCACACCAACCAGTCTCCCCTACTATTATCATCTAACATGTATTAATATGCAGTATTTGTCACAATTAAAGAACCAATGTTGATGTATCATTAACTAAATTCATACTTGCTTGGTATTTCTTTTTTTTTTTTTTTTTTTTTTTTTTTACCTAATACCCTTTTTCTAATCCAAGATCCATCCAGGTAAAAAGGTTACAGTTAGAGATCTTGTCTCCTTAGGCTCCTCTTGGCTATGACAGTTTTCCAACTTTCCTTGTTTTCTATGCCTTTGGTAGCTTTGAGGAGTACTGGCCAGGTATTTTGGAGAAGTCCTTCAATTAGGATTTGTCTGATATATTTCTCGTGATTTGCCTGGTCTGGCATTTTGAGGAGAAAGGACACAGAATAAAGTGCCATTCTCATTACAACATGTCAAGAGAATGTAGTATGAACATAACTTATCATATGGATATTAACCTCATTCACCTCACTGAGATAGTGTTTGTCAGGTTTCTCCACTGTAAAGTTACTTTATCCACTTTTTCCAGGCAGTCTTCTTTGAAAAGAAGTCACCGTGTATAGACCACAATTAAGGAACTGAGGAATGATGCTATAACTTTGTGAGAGAAGAGTATATATATCAAGCATTTGAAATTCTTCTGTATAAGAGATTTGTCTAGCTTTCATTCATTTATTAAGTCCTTTATTTATATCAGCAGGATCTTACAGATATCCATGTTATACTTTAAATTATAGTCCAATACTGCTTTATTTATTTTTTGTTCATATTAGCTCTGCTTTGGACATTAAGAACCTTTAGTTGGTCCTGCATCCTTTTGACATACTTTTACCATCATGGGTTTTGGTTAAGCACTTTTTAACTTTCTAGCACCATAAGATACTCCAGAATCATCTGGAATATTTCCTGTGCCAATCCATAAAATCAGCCATTTCTTCAAGGAGGTCTTCAAGGAGTTCCACTCATTGGATAATGGTATTAGAAACCAAGACCTGCATGCCAGGTGTGCTTGCTGCTACTGATATATACCTGCTTTAGGCCTGCTAGGCTGACACGAATGGCAAAAAAACAGGTGAACACTAATCCATGCACACAAAAGTACCCATAAATATTTATATATGTATCTATCTGTAGGTATATTAAACTGAACTTGAGCTCATATTAATGTCCCTAATTCCAATCCATAACCACATAGATCATGAAGGTGCCTCCCATTACTTACCTGTAAACTCCCACTCCAACAGTGAAGGCAATGTCTTTTAAATGAAGAATACACTCAACACTTTCACTTAACAGACATATTTATACGTATACAAGGGTATTCACTGTAGTAACGTGAATGAAAAGTCAAGATACAAAACTAATGTGACCATCAATAGGTGACTGACTAAACAAATTTATTCCAGATGCAGCCATTACATAAGCTCTGTCTATTCTGTTTGGAAAAGGTCTTCCAGGTGCAGCATTCAGTAAATGAATGAATAGCTAGACATGTGAACCAAAGACGAATAACAGAAATCAAAGAAAAAATATAGAACATTATATGAAAAATCTAGATTTAGAAAGAACTTTTAACTAAGGTAGGAAATTTAGCAGTTGGGAAAAAAATAAAGCATCTCCTCACACTGTATGCAACAATTAACTTCAGAGGAGTTAAAGACTAAATGGGAAAAAACCTGCATGATCTTATACATATGTTTAATGATCACAATAAAACATAATTCATACCACTAGTGGCAAAACCCATACAATCAATAGCATAAACACCATTAATTTCATTCAGTGGCAAAAATAACCAATATATTATCAATAAATGATGGGTAGTTTTGAAAAATGCATATTTAAATTTATCCATGTAATCATGAACTACTTGTACCCCAAAAGCTATTGAAAGAAAAATGCTAAAAATAATAATAAATAAAATTAATGTTAAAAAGAAAATATATATATTTGTAATGCACATGACAAATCAATATCTATAATATTAAAATAAAGCTAATAAATTGATATGAAAAGACGATGAAATAGAAATGTAGAAATTATGAACAGAAGGGCACATTCAAGTAGCTAATAAACATCGGAAAACATCAACCTTCCCAATTAATCAGAAAAATGCATTAAAATGAATTATCACTTTACACCAAAAGAATGGGCAGCAATTGAAATATTTATACATTTACCTTATTCTGTGAAATTATGGGTAAATTTTACCGTTCCTCTTAAGATTTTATGTGTCATCTGTTCCCACCCACAATAAACACGTATTATTTACATATCAGACAAGCAGAGTTATTTTTATTTAAAAAATTAGAAATAAAAATAAAACATGGGCACCTGCAATTCAAAAAAGAAAAACACAAATTGAAAATAAATATATAAAACATTTTTAATTTTACCTGAGACAAAGGTACTATAAATTAAGGCAATGCCCTTTATTGCCTAACAGGTTTTCAGTTCTGAAAAATATTGAAAATAGTAAACAGATGTGACCTATACCATTTAGTCAGTAAGTTAGTAAAAGCTTTTTATAGTAACTTTCAAATATGTATGAAATATTTACACATGCATATTTTTTAGTCAACAATGGAAGTTCTAACAACTGAAGCTAAAGAAATAATCTAGGATTTTGGGTTTAACCATAAGATTGATTGCTACAGTGTTAGACATATCTCAGTCACTACAGACTCACAATAAAAGATAACCTTGTTATTTAACAGCAAGGGTTGGCTAAATATATTTTGACACAGCCATATAATACAGGTAACACTATCATATACTGAAATCATAATATTGAAAGAAATCAACATCTTGACTAATAAGGATATGGGAGGACAACCACAGTGTTACAAATAATAAAAGAAAATAACAAAATTGTAAAAGGTAGAATTTATTTTATTTTTTAAACACTATATACACACACACATAAACACACATCTATACATCTATAACTATATCCATATCCCTATGTAAATATGAACGGCTATTTTTCAGCATAAGAATTTTAAAATGTTTTAAAATAATTTTATATTATGATAATTAGTAAATATAATATTTTATTTTATAAATGCCTTCTTATAGAAATTGGAAATATTTTATAATGCATTTTTACTACTTTTGCAATTAGCACATGGATGTGTGTGGACAGAGGAGAAAAACACAATAAAACATGAAAAAAGGATTTTAGGTAACTACTATTTTCACGATTTTAAAAATTATTATTGAAATGCATTCTAAGTGAAATAGAAGGTATAAGAACCTTGGTAATTTTTTTTCCTTCAGACTCCAGATTTGGATAATCACTTCTATTTTAAAAGTCCATAGTAAGAATCTGAACCAGAATGGAAAATCAGTTGTAGGTAATAAACTTGAAGAAGACATCAACATGCCATAGGGAAACTATAACAACTCTGTACTTGAGTGGGAATTAGGTCAGTCAGTACACACTTTAGTGAACGTGCCACTTGGGGCAAAATTATAATTTGCCTGAATTACACCAGCAGACTCACTGGTGGCCCATTTGTAATTCGTAAAGTTTTGTCACTTCCTCTCTGAATATGGGCCTCCTAATCCCTCACTCCTCTTTCAAATTAGCTCCTTTTTTATTAAGAAAGGCATTTTGGTTTTTTTTGCTTATTTTCCCCTTCTTTCAATTTCAGCAAAAGGCAAGCAGGCAAACTACCTTCAAGGTATGCCAGCTCACCTCAAGGAAGAAAACCATTTCCTTGGGATGAAAAAAACTAAATGATGTGATTACTTAAATTACTACAAAACTTGCCTTTAGCTGGTTACAGGAATGCCTGCATAACATCACATTAAAGATGGATGTCTGTATTTACACAAATACACGCAAACATGTTGACACAGCAGAATTTAATGTAGGCACATCCAACACCATCGGTTAAACAATCATTTGAGTCACTATGTTTCTAATGAGAGCAACATCAACAGGGAGAGCAAAAACAAACAAGCAAAAACAAACCCCAAATAGGCTTCAGATGTATATGAAATATTGTCAATTTGAATAACAGAAACATTTGCTAAATAATACATGTAGGCAATAATAGAGAACAGTTTATTGGGGAATTTTTAGGGAGAGTGAGGGTGGCAGTACTAGTAACCTACATATTGAAAGATGTGGCCACAAAAGATGTGTTATTTTCCGGTTTTGAATAAATCTCTAAAGCAATCTCAAATTGTTGTGGATCATATAAAATCTCATATCTTCATTTGATGGCAAATCACCATTAAAATATTCAGTCATCAGTTTGGGAATGTACTACTTTATTTTGAGGAAATGAGAATTACAAAATATGTTTTAAAAAATCTCCCCTCAAAGCCTATCACAGATACATAAACACGAATACATATAGGTACATATACTTGCCTTTCATCAATTATCAGTAGAGTTCTCTCATTGTTTATGTAATTATACTAACATGATGCTAATGATGATGATGATGTAACAAAGACATGAGATATTTATATATTTTGCTTTCTGCAGCTTCTAAATTCCAAAAATACAGGCATAAAATCACCTGTTCAATTAGGCATACTCCTACTGAAGTGACAGAAATAGCAGACAGACATAACTTTCTGAAGCATTTTCAAAAGCATTTGGAAATAAAAATAGTATCAGAGCTAGAAAATAAACTCACTTTATTATTTTTAAAACATTAGAAAAATTGAAACTTTTACATAAAGATGAGACTATATATTGCTTTTGAAAATAGTGAATATTTTACAATTCTTATTCCTGTCCTCTGACTTGGGATATCTTTGCCAGGAAGGTTTCCCAAATAGAGACAACTGGATGGGAATCCCTCAGGAGATGCCAAGTATTCACTTGGTGGGAAAGTTGAGTTTTGTCCAATTTTCTAAGAGGCAGTGTTGAAGATAGTGACTAAGAGGGAGAATGTAATGTTTAGTTCTTAAAAATTTCATTCACAACTACATTTGTCTAGCCTTTAAGACCCGTAAGACATTTTTATGCATATTCACTTTTTAAATAAACATTACAACCTTTCAGAGTAGAAAAGAAATTTATTCATTTATTTTTATTGTATTTATTTATTTATTTATTTATTTACTTATTTATTTTGAGACAGAGTCTCACTCTGTCGCCCAGGCTGGAGTGCAGTGGCGTGATCTCAGGTCACTGTAAGCTCCGCCTCCCAGGTTCACACCATTCTCCTGCCTCACCCTCCCAAGTAGCTGGGACTACAGGCGCCCGCCACCATGCCTGGCTAATTTTTTTGTATTTTTAGTAGAGATGGGGTTTTACCATGTTAGCCAGGATGTCTCGATCTCCTGACCTCGTGATCCACCCGCCTCAGCCTCCCAAAGTGCTGGGATTGCAGGCGTGAGCCACTGTGCCCAGCCTCTAAGAAATTTGTTTTTAATATCACTTCAAACATGTGAAGAAACAGAGTCACAGATAAGCTATGGAATTTACCCAAGTCACAAAGTAAGGGCCAGCATCAGAACAGAAATTTATCTTTTAACTCCTAAATATCTATTCTTTCCAACATATTAACCAATTTGTAATGATTGGAAATGATACATTACTAGGTCTTGCCTCATATTTTCTAAAGCAGAGTTCCAGGGGATAACTTTTAGGGAAATATATGTTATAGCAAACTCCTTATGTGATGCTTGTATACAACTAAATATGTCACCACCTTGTCATATCATTCACCCAGTGTTGTAGAGGTCACTTTTTCAAATACATAACAAGTATATAATTTCATTAAACAGAAATAAAATATATTTCTCACTTTGAAAGAGGTTTAAATAAAGACATGCCATTATTTGCAAATGAGTCTTTTAGGTCTTTCTAAATACTAATCTTGGAAAAACCCTGGAATATATAAAGAATCCAATGTTACAAACTCTACAGCCTTCTTAGGAAACATCTCTAAGTGTCTGAATAACCATGCATAGATAATGAGAACAACAACAAAACATCAAACCCAGTATTATTTCTTCTATTCACTATCCAATTGTATTCTTTTTTCTGTACATATTTTTCAAACCTGCCAGCATTGTCCTTCCCTTATAGTCTACCTCAGGAAGATTTATGACATCTCTGAAATCTGGCTGGAGACAAAACAAACATTTGTTCAGCAATTAAATATTTAGAGGTGTGATGGCTGTAGCTCAAGTTCTTGTCTACATGTGTAAAAGAGTTTATTATGTTTTTCATTCAACAAACATTTATATGCCAGGCATGAAGCAAAGCACTCGAGATATAAAGAAAAATAGAACATAGCTCCATTCTCCAGAAATCCACAATAAGATGCTAAATATGTGAAGAAAACCAACAGAATGAACTCTAAGGGGTCAAGCCTTAGGAACTTTGTCTTGTTAGATTCTGAATCTCGAACACCCAGAACATTGTTTGGAACACATGAGAAGCTCAATAAACATTTGGTAAATTAAGAATTTGAGAAACTAGGTTTTTGTTAATCCAATTAACAGGCTCGTTCTAGAAATGTTGTTTTCTCACTTTCCTGTAGATGCATATTCGCAACTTCTACATTCATTATATTGCATCATAGGTGACCTTCCAAAACGGCAATATAAGTTGCTTCATTTATGAGTTCTTATCCCCAAGAATCGTCACTGTGTTGTCTTTTTCTTTTTTTTTTTTTTTTTTTTTTTGGTTGATTAGTTCAGATGAGCTCTGTGAGCATCCGAAAGTAACATTAAATAAAAATTCTCAGGCAAATGTATCTTTTTCAAGTAACACTTTTTGTTTAGAATAAGAGAATTTTTAAAAATCCAGTAATAAGATACTTAGCAAGAAGTCAAATATAAGTCCTTTGCTTTTCTTTACTGGGACACGCTTTTTACGAAAGTATCCTCATCTGATATGGTAGATGCTGTGGTGAGCTGCCCAGACCCCCTTCAGCACCAAGGCCCTAACTCTCCCAGTTGCTGGGAGTACTGGCAGCTGGTGTTTCTCCTAGAATTGCCCCTGTCCAAAGCCACGCTCCTTCTCCAGGGGCAGTCCATATCTAGTGACTTGTCCAAGTGCCTCAAGGCAGAGCAGCTCTGGGGAAATGAACCCAATCCAGAATCCACTATGGGTTCATTTGAGGCCTGTGTTGTGACTGCATAGAAGTTCATCGTCTTCCTCTATCCTCCTGTTCCCACCATTCCCTCACAAAGGTTTTCCAGAGTTCTCCCCAGTAAACCTCCTGTATATACATCTGTCTCATAGCCTGTTCTCCAGAGAACCTAACTTCAGACACCCTGTATGAATGCCTATGCTGTATTTGCATAACTATGATCAAGTCAATTAACATCCCTAAGCTTCATTTTCATTCCATCTGTAACATTAAGAGATTGAAGTGGGTGATTTCCAAGGGCCTTACTACCTCTTAAGTTGTATGATTTGCTACTCAATAATCTTATTATGAGATAAATAGGTGGTATATTCCTTAGATATTTGAAAGAAAGAAAGAAAGGCATGATAATCATCAATCTTGAAGAGAAGGATTTGGATAATACTGTTCAAATCCAATTTTCATATCAAGATGATAAAACAATACCTTCTTTCTTAGACCTCTGGAAAAGAATTGTCTGAGAATTTTGTTTTTGACTGGTGGAGTTGGTATCTAAAGTACAGTCTCTGTTGCCTTGAGCAGGGATTGAAGGAAATAGTAGTATTTAACTTGGAGCTCAGTGATAGCATGGAGGAGGTAAACGCATAAAAATAGAACAGAATCAGGATGGTAAAAATCCAAAAGGGCCTCCAAAGAGTTGTGCATTTCGAATCACGTTTTACAAAACCAAAACAACATGCAGTAACAGCTGCAGCTACAATAATGCTATTAACACCCCCCTCCACCCCAACCACTATTCACTGGGCTTTACTGGGGCACACAGGTGTACTTGAGCAATGGAAGCTCAGCATGCAGTATCTTCTCAACGCCTGACAGGTGATGAGGATGTGATAAATATTTGTTGAAGGTATTGCTTACCATAAAGTCTCATTTTTAGTACAGTACCAGGTACAAGGTAATCATTCAAATATTTGCTGATTGGGTAGTGGATGAATGGATGAATGAATAAAAACATAAATAAAACTTTATGTTATTTTCTTGCTCCACTCAGCTTTAGCCAGATAAAGTTTTCTTTCTCTTTCAGCTGGAAGCTACATTGTACAAAATCACCTTCCTTCATCTCTTCCTGTATTCCCAGGTTTTCCAGTTATTTATTCTGCAATATTCTGGACATTTCTTTCTCAGTGCTCATATCAGTTTGCAACTACACATTTTTTTGTGATTATTTCACTAATGTCTCTTCAAAGTTTCCCACAGGCTGGACTCTTGCTATCTTGTTTTGTTTTAATTACCACTGGACTTTAGTACAATGCCTGACACACAGCTTCCACTTAATATCCATTTATTGGATTGATGAATTGATGGATGAATGAATGGATATTGAATGAATGAATGGATGAATGGAGAAAAAGAGATAAATGAGAGTGAGAAAAGAATTAGGAAAACCAGGTAGATTTTTTCGTTTCCTTACCATTCAGTGGAAATGAAATATGAGGACTGGATCTAAATCTCAGTCAAAAAAAAAAAAAAAAAGAAAGACTCAAAGGAATGACAGAAACCAAAAAGCCTGAAAAACTATGCCTCATTTAGAAGCGGGATTAATACTTTTTTGACATATGAATGTGGCACTTCAACTGGAAATTGTGTAGAATTTTGGTGTCAGCGAAGTAAAGGCTGAGGAGGTGGTTTGGTAAGGGATGTACAGGCCTATGCTAGTTGATCCTATTTAAAGAAAGAGCTAAGCCTGAGGGAATTGCATCAGTTAACTGGGGGAAAAAAAGGTGCCAGCCAGAAATGGCCATGGAGTTAGGGTGACTGAAGAATACTAAGTCAGGAAAGTCAAAACTGAAAAAGTTTTAATGAAGGTGGCTGCGATTAGTACTGTCAGCCGCAGCAGAGGGGTCAGGAAAAAGAGCTGGCTCCCTTACATTGCTCATTAATAATTTGAGCTATTAAGTACGATGTGAAATCTGAAGTGCAAAATGAATTTCTTCTTGTGCTTGTCTTTTATAGCTATTCCTGTTGACATCCACAACAAAGAATTTTTTCCCTTCAGGGTGAACTGTTTTATTGTTTGTTTGTTTATTTGGGAGTACAGAAAGCTAATTTTGAAAGTTGGGAACTATTTGGCCCTTTTTAATAGGTTTATATAAAATTCAATCCCCAAAATAGATCTTATCTGCTGATTCTCAAAAGATAATGAGTTTACTTTATTTTGCTTTACCTGGTAAAAACCAGAGCAAGGCTTTACCAATCAGAGTTTCAGGCTACAACACTCCCACTTGGGAACCCTAGATGATCCATCAATAAATCCAATGTTTATCATCATCTGGCTCTCTTCCTGCCTGCATCAGAATCCCAGAGGGTACTATTAAAAGTACACATTTTGGTGTCTTACCTGTAAGAAATCTGATTTGAAGTCCAAGAGGAGTTTCTACAAATTTAATAAGCAGCTCAGGTGTTCTGGATGCACACTGTAGTTTTCAAAATTCTCTTAGAGTTTATGCAGAATTCATCTTTTTGCATTTGGCATTTAGAAGACTTGTTTAAATCATACATATATTTTAATCAAAGGTGGGGTACATTAGTCAAAGGTGAAGAAGAAAAGTCTACTTTTTAAAGATATGCCAAATATCATACTGTCAAGAGGTCTGAATATGTCAGTAATAAAGACAATAATAAAAACCTGATTGGTTGGTTTTTTATTTATGGAGTTGCCTTTTCACCTGCGGATGAAACTGGTGGATAATATTACTTCCCATGACTTAGCACCACCAGGGATAAAGACTTCTTCATTTAATAAGTGATTTTCATTTCTAATATTGGGTAGTCCCCATTTTATGAATTATTCATCATGCCAGCCTTCACCAGAGTAACATCAGTTTAAAATTTACAAGGCACAAAACACAACATTGCAATTCCTCAAAAAAAAAAAAAAAAAAACCCAATACACAGCATGTTCATAATTGTCTTTATTGCTGTATCTTTCTGTCTTCCCTATCACATGCCCAGAGCATGTGAGGAAAGGACAGGGTAGTCACAGAGGCTTTCTTGGTGAACAGGTTAGATGTTGACACAGTCAGATATTTTCTTTTATATATTTCTTTAACATTTCTTTTATTTTTGAAGGGTGCAGGATCTTAAATTACAAAAAAAAAAAAATTCCATTAGAATGCCATCTGTGGTGCTTTTGGCATTTCTGTTCTTCACTTGATTCTTAAAAACACATACCTTCTGTAGCACCTGGCCTTATACTTTCACATCCCTCTTCTCCCTAGAGTTTATCAGATTTGTTTGAACTAATATTAAGGGTTTTCTTTAAGGATAAAAAAATCTTTCAAAGATATTCCAAGCCTCATCTGTATGCTGAATGGAAGACTAAGGCTTTATAAGAAAGTGGTAGGAAAGCTTCTTAGGGTATGTTTCTAATGGCTGTGAAGCCACAGTAGCTAATAGGTGAGAACTGAGTAAATCCTCCATTTGTTTAAGCTGATAATATTTTTGCCAGCTTTGTGCAACAAATGCTGTGTGTGAAGTTTCTTAGTTAAGATTTCTTAACTCAGCATCCAAGCCACTACCCATTACCATGAAGAATGTGGCAGTAGTTGAACACAAAGAGATACTTTATGGGATTGAACTGTGAACAGCTGATGAAGATGAGGCTCCTAGATAGACTGAACAGAAACATTTTATTACCATGCCTAAAGGATCCTCTCTGCAAGAATGGTAATGAGTTAGGACATGCTGCCAGATAATCTTGCTTAAATGTTTTACTGCCTGGGTCTTTTCACTTCCTGCCTTTACTTCCATCTCCCATTGTATCTGAGAGGTGACATAGGCCTCTCTCTGGCCAAGACTGTTGATCCTTTATCCTCATGTAAAAAAACAAAATAAATAAAAATTACCCTTTAAGGCCTTCTCCACTTCTACCCACCTCATCTCTCATCCTTTCTTATGGCTCTTGGCTAATCTGGTCTGCTCTACTTTCGTTGAATACCCTGCATCCGGTTTGTATGCCTTCTCTTCAATCTTAAGCCTTTCCTCCTGCATGACTTCCATATACCTTTGAGCTACCTCGTCAACAGACAGCTTTTTAGTTCCACACGTTTTTCTCATACATTCCACATTCTCTATGCCTGCCATAGTGCAGTCTCTACCTGGCTCTTAACGTTTTCTGAATTGCATCTTCTTTTAAAGCTTTCAATCAAAGGCCTGATCTTCTGGCAATGACCTCCATTACTCAGAGCACATTGTCTCTGGATGTTTAACTTCTCTATTTTCTCTCTCTGTGGGTCTTCTTCTCTTATGTCCTTATTCACTTATCTATCCAACTTAGATCCTACACTTCATTCGCTTCTCCACTCAAATACATCTCAAGTTCCTAGGGTTTTTCCAGACATTGATTGTTCTTGGAAATACAGCAATAAACAATGCAAACAGTATTCAAGCTACAATGGTTTGACTTAGGATTTGTCAGCTTTATGACAATGTGAAAGCATGACATATTCAGGAGAAACTATACTTTGAGTCACCCTAAAACCATTCTAATTTGTACTTTCGGTACAGCATTCAATAAATTACATGAGATATTCAATACTTCATTTTACAATAGGCTTTGTGTTAGATAATTCTGCTCAACTGTAGGCTAATGCAAGTGTACTAACGTGTTAAGTAGACTAGGCAAGGCTATGAGATTCAGTAAGTTAGATGTATGCATTTTTAATTCATGATATTTTCAACTTATGATGGTTTTATGAGGACATAATCCCATCATGAGTCAAGGAGCATCTGCACAGACAATATTACTGAACTTGTGGAACGTACATTCAACCGTGCTCTTGCTGAACCCTGAAATCACATGATTGCTTATCTATTATACCCTCTTGGAAAAATTCTATCCAGGATCATATTAGATGTTCACCACCTTTGCTCTTACACTCAGATACTTGCTAGAGAAAGCAAATTGCAGAGCAGTGTAGAGTAATACCACGATTTGGTTAAATGAAAGATTGTGTTTTATGGAACTACAATCAGATGTATCAGTAAGCACCCATGATGGTCTGAACCTCCACAGGACCCAACACAGTCCCGTGATAATATTATGTTATCAGCTAGTGTTTACTATACCTGGTACTGAGTATATATATATGCCCTCTAAGCAAACCTCCCTCCCATCTTGCTTGCTTCTTTACCTCAGCCACTCAGCACAGTACCTGATATGCAGAAGGCACTCAATATAGATTTTTAAAAATAAATCTGTATCCCACAGACGAGAAAACCAAGACTGAGAGAAGCGAGATAACTTGACTAACGTCACGCACCAGCAAGGAGAACAGCAGCATTACCAAACTGAGAACTGTAGCTCCAGGCCATCTAGCCCCAAGCACACTACACTGAACTCACTTTTCTGTCTCCTTATGGCCAGTCATTGCTAAGGAAGTTATTGAGGTCAGTGAAGGCCAGGACCATATCTATTCTACACTCTCTTTTAGTATTACTGCTACTCAAAAAATGGTTTGATTAAATAAATGAGTGAATGAATGAATGAATAAATGAATGAGACTTTTGGAGAGGGATCAAATGGGTGTCTGAAATGTTTATCCTCTCTGATTCTGAAGAATAACAATGGCTGAATATGCTGCTGTAAAAAGCACTAATGTCTTTTTCTAAGCACTTTCTCAATTTATCTTGCCACATTCAATCTTAAGGCAGCTGTACTAAATATAGAAGGCCTGGTATCTCTAAATGACCTATTTAATAGTATTTCTCCTTTGTGCCTCCAACACTTCTTTTAAAAGGAAACAAGTTTGAATAAATATATTCCACTTTCATGGTTATAATTACAGAGGCATGTGAAAGATAAAATGTGCCATTTTCATTTTGCTTTTGAACAGATGTAGCAAAACTAGTATGATTTGGAAAGAAAGTAAAATGGTTCTGAAAGTTGTGCTAATAGTGCTTTAAAAATCTGATATATCTACTATCGTTCTACTATTTCTTATTCCAGAGTCTAACATCCTACACAATTAGCGTCCTAAGCCGAAGCTCAGGAGAGAGAATCCTCCACTTGATACAGAAATCTCAGTTTATGAAGGCACTACTATTAGGAATTTGCTTCTAGCCCTTCACTTCTGTCTCCGCTTGTATCTGAGAGAGGAGATACATGTTAGGGTGAGTATTGGGTGTTAGGGTATTATATCTTGCTATTCAGGTTTCTGTTGAGGTTAAGACAGCGTATGTGAAGGGGATAAGGTGATGGGAAGGACAGGAAAAGTCAGCCTATAGATGAAAAGGAAAGTAAGACACAGTGAGAGAAGACGGCATTAAATGAAATTTGCATATTTCACAGAAACAGTTGGCAAGCTCAGTCGTTTTTGAGAGCCACCTGGGCCATTTTGCAAGCTCCTGATGAAGAAGCCCTGCCCTGTCTCCGTCAACTCAGAATCTCCAGGAATGGGATGCAGGCACGAGTATATTTCCAAACTCCTCAGGTATTGCCAACACTCAGTCAAGGAAAAGAGCCACTGTCCCCATGTCTCTAATGCAGAAGGCTATTAGAAAGCATTACAGAAGCTCACTTGGGCAGTAGTGAATGCATTCCTTCACCTTTTGCATGCTTCCCAGCAAACATTGTTTCCCTTCTGTTTTCTTCTATTTCTCTTTCAGATTACATTCAACTTCTCATGCTAGCTTTCTTTATTGTTACTTATTTCTATCCAAACTGGCTGTATGCAAATCATCTTTAACCATAACTCTGACTTCATTTTACATATATATCTTATCCATATTTTCAACAAAAACTCTGACACTCCATCCACACAAGCATCCCCTAACACCTGGGGGTTCTGAGTCTATCGTAAAGCCAGCTCTTCAGAAGAAGGCATCCATTAGAACCCATCGAATAATGAGGGAAGACTGAAGTGGCTTCTCATTTCCTTTACATCACCTTGTTCTTAAGACCAATTATAGTCACACGATAATGAGCTGAGCCCTGAATGCTACCAACACCTCTAACTTTTCTCAGGTGCCATCTCTTTTTTTGCTTTCCTTGCAAAGATTTAGCAGATATAAACATAGACTCTCCTGTCTTGCACCTCAGAAACAACAGGGTTATTTTTCCCTGGTCCAAGATGACACAATGTAGCCACTGTAAGCACTGTCAAATGTCCCAGGGAATAAAGGAGGTTGGTTTTGTGAGATCATGGACCTTTCTTTATTAAATCTGAGGTTTATCAAACATATAATACTTGATTTCCTTTCCAGAAATTTTTTAACCATCAGTATCTCCAAAAAAGGAACCTCTGACATAATTTAGTTGTGCAATAAATTGGTTTGCCTAATTATCAATTATTAATCAATTAGCAACAGTTAAATAAATTCCATAGATTATCCCTCAGCTTCATTTTAGTTAATAGTAATAGCTCCTCCTCCCACTGAACATTTAATAGGAACTGCTAACAAGTTGCAGAATTAGCAGATTTAAGTTTCATTACCTTCTGATTTCCCTATCTGCCTTCTAATGAACGATCTAATAAGCAAGGAAGTAGCCAGGAGCAGACAGTGAAAAAGAGAAAGAGGAAATGAAAGCAAAAAGACTAACGAACATAGAAGCAAGTGCATTTTCATCCCGCCTTACCACAACACAACAGTAATGGCATGACAGAGGCTCCTCTCCTGAATATAAGACTTTAGTGTATATTTCAGTTATAACCAGAGTATTGATACAATGCCATGAACAAAAAGAATTACGTCCAATACACTGAGGTACTTGAGGGAAATTTTAAGAATGACTTAAAGACACATAGCTCAATTCTATTAATTTCTAATTGTAGCCAGGGTGTTTAAATAAACGTAACACTTAGATGGTTCAAAGGAGTCTTCCCTCCATGTGGTTACGATTAGCATATTACCAATATATATTTCTCTTTTGAAATCCCCTTTATGGCCAGTTTATCAGTCACACGTGAAAATGAGTTTTATTATGCTGCACTCATGTCTGGGTGTTACCTTCCCTACTTCCCTGTGGTGAATCACCATACCACATAATTACGCAGACACTATACTGAACAGCTTTGTTGTATTTTCAAATGTTAAATTCATCCTCAAATAGAGACTTGTCATCTCAGAAAAACATTGAAATCAGTGATTCTTATTATTGGAAAGCAATATCAAAATGAAACATTATATAAGAGCATTAAACAAAAATGGCACAGCCTAATAATCACACTTTGTGTATGGTTCTGAATGAATATGTGCTTCTGAATTAAGGCCAGCCCTTGAAGGCAGACTCTGTTCTCTGGCACCACCAGAAGCCTATGTTACCCGGTTGGCTGAGTTGAAGTAAACAATTTCATGGTCCCACCTAAAGATCTTTCCCAAATTATTAATTCACAGTTACAAATTGCACTAGACAATGTGACATTAAATCCAATGCACCTTCCATGACCAGATCTTCAGCCTTTTGCAGTTACGATTTTCAGTAAGTTTCTGAAAGCCAAGATCAATTTACCCAGTTCTTATGAACGTTGCTGTTAACTTCTATAGACTGCACATGATGTTTGGAAACACCTGTCTTAAATTATGAAAGAACAAAGGAAAACTGACATTGTCCGAAGCCTAAAACCCTAGTCTTCATATGCTCATGCTTCAATCCCAATGTACAGAACAGTCATTCTTTCTCACTGCTACCCTCCTTCTCTAGTTATTTTTAGAGACAATATTTAAATAAACCACCCATAAAGCAAGCTAATTATTAATTATTTACATATCTGGAGCCAAGCCTTTTTAGTTTTCATTGAATTACTTACTTACAAATGAAAATCAGCTTGGAAATCCCAACAGACAGACCTAGAACATAAATTTCACATCTTTTTTCTCTTACAAAGTTATTTTTAATATGAGCAATCAGAAATGCATGGAGGCAAAAAAAATTGTTCTACAAATTAATACAGTACTTGATTCAGTATTTTTCCACTTCTGTTAAAAACAAAAGTCTGTCTGGCATTCCCAATGGGGAAGTCAGAATGTGATGGTACTGCAGAGAACACTTCTAACACTTTACCCAGGTCTTCCTATTTCTGCAGTGGTTATTTGCCCACCCAGCAGTCATTTCCGCTATGTTTTCATGTATGTATGCATCCTTCCCCACAAGGTAGCCTGTGTGCTTCAGGGAGAACCAGCCTAACCTCCGGACCTGACTAGGCTAAGGGAATCATTTTCCCTTTGTCCACAATGGATTCAGGAATGCAAGGCTAAGCCAATAGATTTCATGACATTTTCTTGACCAAAGAGACTGGTTAAATAATTGATGGATAACCCAATATTAGCTGATAAAACTCAGTAGATTTTTGCTCTGGGCATGAAAAAGAGATATTCTTCCTCCTAAAAGAGAATCTCTGGAAGAGATAATCTCAATTCCTAAGAGAGAACCACTGGAAGAGATCATCTCTCCTCCTCGGAACTTTAAATACTGACACGAGGCCTAGATTTCCCACAACCACTGTCTTTCTGTCTGACGATTAAGCTGCCACATGTTCGAGTGGTGACGCAGGTGGACAGGGCCAGAGTCCTTGTCAAAACAGGTCTGACTTCTGTCCACACCTGAGCTTTTTCTTTTAACTGAAGCAATACTATGCCTATATTGCTTGAGTTTGAATTTACTTTTCTAATATTTATAGAAAATGATATTTGAAATGTTTCCAATCACAAATATTATATCTCAGCTATCACAGCTTCCTCTAGACATTAAAAAACCTGTTCCCTTATAACTGACTATTTCTGTGCTCTTAACATAGCTAAATTTTCATATTCTCTAGAGAGTCTTTCCTGGTTAGCCTGGAATCAATTTAACATCAAATATCTAAATTTGTAGTGATAAGAATATGAACACAAAGGAATATTTATTTCCTGTGTCTCTGAGAACAAAATGTTTTATATAGCATAAGACGTTCAATATATTCAGAAGTTTCATAATCTTATTAAAGTCAAGGCAAAACACACACACACACATTTGGTGGGAATATAAATTAGTGCAACCACTATGGAAAACAGTATGCAGATTTCTCAAAAAACTATAAATAGAACTAACATATGATCCAGAAATCCCACTACTGCATATTTATTCCAAGAAAAAAAAAAAAGCTGTATATAAAAGTGATGCCCACACTCACATGTTTAGAGCAGCATTATTCACAATAGCCAAGATATGGAATCAACCTAAGAGCTAAATGCCCATCAATGGGTGGGTAAAAGGACAAAGAAAATATGAGATCTCTCTCTCTATGTATATATATCTATATACACACACACACAAACACACACACAATATGGAATACTATTCAGCCACAAAAAAACAATGCATACATGTCATTTGTAGCCACATGGATTAAACTGTAGGTCATTATGTTAAGTGAAATGAGTCAGATACAGAAAGACAAATACTACATATTCTCATGCATATGTGAGAGCTAAACTTGATCTCATGGACACAGAGAATAGAATGATGGATACCAAAGGCTAGGAAGGATGTGTAGATGGAAGGAGACATGAAGAGAGGCTGGTTAACCGGTACAAACATACAGTCAGATAGAAGAAATAAGTTCCAAGGTTTGACAACAGAACAGCATGATGATACTTAGCAATGATATTTTGTGTATTTCAAAGTAACTCTAAGAGGGGACTTGAAATGATACCAACACATAGAAATGATAAAAGGCGATGGATAACCCCAGTACCCTGACTTGGCTGTAACACATTCTATGCATCTAACACACACTCATATGTACACCATAAATATATAAAATGTTATGTGTCAATGAAGGAATACATTTTGAAAGAAGACTTCAATAAGAATCATTTTGAAAAATGCCGGTGGGCTTTTAGACAATTGGAGCTCAAAGTCCAGATTGTGAAAGCAGAGGTGAATGTAGAGGCTCAAAGTTTCATAAAGGTAAAAAGACAGTTTTCTAAACCCCTTCTCTGGAGATTTTGGCTCTGAAGATCTAGGATGTGTTTGAGTTAATGATTATATCTTCAATAAAGTTGAAAATAAAGGATGAAATTTTTAAATCAGCAAATTTTTGCATGAATGCTATTTGTTTTTAAAGATTTTGTGCTGGCCAGGTGCTCCCACTTTGGGAGGCTGAGGCGCGCAGATCACTTGAGGTCAGGAGTTCGAGACCAGCCCAGCTAACATGGTGAAACCCCACTTCTACTAAAATTACAAAAATTAGCTGGGTGTGGTGGCAGGCGCCTGTAATCCCAGCCACTTGGAAGGCTGAGGCAGGAGAATGACTTGAACCCAGGAGGCAGCTGTTGCAGTAAGCCGAGATTGCACCACTGCACTCCAGTCTGGGCAACAGAGTAAGACTCTGTCTCAAAAAAAAAAAAAAAAAAAAAAAAAGATTTCGTGCTGTGACTTGGGAATAGGAAATTGAGGAATGGCAATAAACAGGCTGCTTGAAACTTTACTTAAATGTAGTTTTTAATAAGACAAGATAATAGATAATAGGGAAACCGCTTATCTTCTACATATACCATAGAACAGAAAACCAGATAACCCTGAAAATAGTTGACTTGAGACAAGATGACTATAGACTTTTTTGGCTAGCCAAAAATGGTACTGGAGAATAGACAGCAGCATCAAGAGCACCAGATCCTAATAGAAGGATAAAAATAATGCATTAAAGTTCCAGCAAGGCTAAAAAAAAAAATGCTGGTAATGTAATTAATACTAGACAGATAGCGAAAACGGTCAGTCATGGCCACATCCTGTCAAGGCAATACAAAAAATCTTGTTCCAAAACAATCCCACATTCCCTTTATTCATTATATAAAGAGGATACTCCATTTGAACTATTGTTTTTGATAAGAATTAGTTTTATAAAGCCTAATTAAATACAGATGCCCACATCCTATTTCTGAGGAATCAATTGTTCATCAAATCCGACAGGGTGAAAATTCTGGCTGTGATATTAACTATCTATATGGTCTTGGTTAAGTATCTTAAATGGAGTATGCCTTAATTTCCTCATCTATGTGTTGAGGATAATAGTACCTGCTTCTGAAGGGATTACTTAGTGTATTACAGGAGATTGAATTGGGAAAATATTTACATAATACCTGGTACATAGCAAACCTTCGAGACAGTATAGCAATGGCCATTACTATCAATGTTTTGTCTAAATGGCCAACAGACTCCAACTTGTGGCTTCTATAGAGAATGTAATAACACAAACTCAAAAAGAACTGAGTGACTGGCCCAGGAAGAAAACACCACTTTTAAAAACAGTACTTCTGATTCTATTAGATAACTCATCAACACCTTTGATAAGCATAAAACTCTCTTCCACTATTTTCATGTTATATGATATTTGAAAATAAATTCAGATGACCATTAGAAGCAAATTAAACTGATGAAAACATTAAATGTGTTTTTTTCTAAATGACGCAAGGTCCTCCCTGAAACTCAGTTTCTAAAATGTTTCCTCCAGGACAGTGTTTCCTAAAGTGCAGTCCTGGGCACCTGATAAAAGAACCACCTCAGGTGAGGCAATTTATCAAAATAAAAACTACTAGGTTCCCAGACCAGACTAAAGGAAGAAATACAGCGAGGAGGAGGGAGAGGTTTCAGAACCTGCAATTGTTGCAGTCACTTGAGATGCATTTCTATGTGCATTTAGATGTACAAAATCATAATCTAAGGCAGTGATCCACAAAGTGTGGCCTCTAAACTAGTAGCAGCAGTATCACCTGTGAACTTATTGGAAATACGAATTCTCATGCTCCACCTCAGACCCACAGAATCCAATTCTGGGGGTGAGTGCAGCAGTCTGTCCTTTTCAGGTGATACAGATGCATGCTAAAACTTGAGAACTACTGCTCAAGAGCCAAGAATGATCCAAGGAGCAATGCTTTGGCATCATCTAGGAGCTTGTCAGAAACCAGAAACTTGGGCTTCACCCCAATCTAAGTGAATCACATTCTACATACTTTATCAAGATGCCCACATTATTACTATGCACATTAAAATCTGAGAAACCCTGGGTAGGGCAGAGTTTTCCAAACTTTCATGAAAGTAAAAACATAACCTCCCAACCCCCTTCCCTGGATATTCTGATTTCTTTAAAGGTGCTATGATTTGAATGTGGTTTGTTCCCACCAAAAGTCATGCTGAAATTTGATGTGGCAGTGTTAGGAGGTAGGACCTAGTGGGAGGTGTTTGCATCATGGGAGAAAAACCCTCAAGAATATATTAATGCCCTCCTGCCAGAGTGAGTGATTTCTTGATTTTCCAAGAGCATGTTGTTAAAAAGAATGTGGCTTCTTCGGTTTCTCTGCCACCCCTCTCATCATGTGATCCCTTGGCATATGCCCATTCACTTTTCCGTTTTACCATGTTGTGACCCAGCATGTGCCCTCACCAGGAACCAACCAGGTGCAGCACTATGCACTTGAACTTCAGAGCCTGTAGAATTGTGAGCTAAATAAACCTCTTTCCTTTTTATAAATTACTCAGCCTCAAGTATTTTGTTATAGCAATACAAAATGGACCAAGACAGAACGTTTGGCAAGATGTTAAGATTCCATATATATGACATGAATCCTAGATGACTAATATGATCAGGAAAGTTTAGGAAATACAGCTTTAGAGAAAAATTCTTGGGTACCACCTAAGTTATAAATCACTACTCTATGTCAGGGTTCCTCAACCTTGGAACTATTAACATTTTAGGCCAGAAATTATTCATGGAGGTACAGTGTAGGATGTTTACTAGCATCTCTGGCCTCTTCCAACTAGATGCCAGTGGAAGTCTCTCCAGTAGTGACAATTAAAAATGTCTCCAGATATTAACAAAGGCCCTGGGCTGGTGGAAGTCAGCAAAATCTCTTCATCCTCCATAAAATCCACTGTTCTAGAAGACAATTGTTGCAGTGATTGATTGCTGCATAACATGGTACTCCAGAGCTTAGTAGTTTAAATAAACAACCTTATGGAATTTTTTTGTGGGTCAGGGATTCAGGGAAAGACTGGCTAAGCAGTTCTTCTGCTTCAAGTGGCATCAGCCCTCAACACTCACTCTGTTGCGTTCCATTAGCAACCGAGCTGGAAGGCCCATGAAGATCTCAGTCATATATCTGGTCACCCAGATCTCTCTTCATCCACGTCATGTCTCAGCATTTGGCATCCATCTCAAGATTCTTTATGGCATGGTGAACAGATTCCCAAGAGAGGAAGCAGAGGCTACCAGGCCTCTTAATGGCTAGACCTGGAAATATCAGTGCTATTTCCACAACCTTCTATGAATCAAAGGAAGTCTAAGGTCAGCCTAAATTTAAGGAGCATATCAATGGACACTACCCACTTACAGGAAGGGAGAAATTGATAGCAGTAGCTTTTGAAGACTACTTACAACGAGCCTTGCACATATAGTCCACCTTAATAACAGAAAGGGCCATACCTTGTTTAAGAATCCCATTAAAAAATTTTTAAAGACACATCATGGAAATCATTTTTTCTGTCTTTCTGATTTCATGGCCTCTATTCAACCTCACCACCCTTTTGAGGAGTAAACTTTTTGAGTTAAACATAACAATCTAAATGTACAGGCAGTTCCCAACTTATGATGGCTCAACTTATAATTTTCAACTTTATGATGGTGTGAAAGCCTCATGCAGTCTGTAAAAACTGTACTCCAACTACCCATATGACCATTCTGTTTTTCACTTTGTGTACAGTATTTAATAAATTACAAGGTATTCAACACTTTATTACACAATAGGTTTTGTGTTCCATAATTTTGCTCAACATAGGCTAATGTAAGTGTTCTGTGCATGTTTAAGGTAGGCTAGGCTAAACTATGATGTCCAGTAGGCAAGGTTTATTAAATGTATTTTGACTTAAGATATTTTCAAACTTATAATGGATTGATCACGACATAACCCCATTATAAGTCAAGGAGCATCTGTGCATGTCTCAATTGTAAAGCTATCTGAGTTTTTACATCCTGAATCAGGATATAGAAGGTTATCAGTATGCTAGAAGCCTCCCAGTCATTAATTCTCTCCAAAAGTAATCACACTGCATTCTATCACTATAAATTAGATTTTCCCACTTTTCAATTTCACATATATGAAATTGGAATATTACCCCTTTTTGTATGGCTTCTTTTGCACACCATCATGTCTGGAAGATTCATATGTGCTGTTTCATATATAGCCAGACCCATTATTTCTCCCTTTAACTGGTGTGCCTGTTTTCCATCTCTCTCTCTCTCTCTCTCTTTTTTTTTTTTTTTTACATTTTATCCTTTATTCCTTAACTTCATTAATCTTCTTTAAAAGCTGATTCTACAGCACTTTTGATTAAAACTCATCATCAGCTCTTGGTTCTCCAGCACTTTCAAAACAAAACCTAAATGGATAGCCTCCACAATCTGATACAAATCTATCTTCAAATCTTAAATTATTCTCCATCCAGAGTACCCAACTGGGTCCACTTAATCTTTAACTTCCACTATATTTTCAATCAACTTTACTGGGGCCCTGGAATGAAGAAATGGGTCTTATTCCAAGGTACTATGTTTTGTTTTTTGTTTTTCTTGCTGACATGAGTTGGCTGGACTTTTAATTATGAATTGTTAAGCACAACAGTAACTATATACACCACTAACTGGCCTATAAGATACTAACACCACAAACTTGAAGTTGTTTCTGGCTAAACTAGAAAAAAAAAAAGAAAGAAAGAAACTTGTGGTAAAAAGAATTTTTTTCCATGGGATGTTAATTCGCTTAGGAGAAATCTAATTGAACTCTCTAAAACACAAACTGATTAGAAAAAAGTAAGATAGAGGGAGTAGAAAAACAATTGAACAGAGATGTGTATGAATAGACTATATTATCTGGAACAATTAACAATCTTTTAGCATTAGGAATATGTCAGGATAAAGAGTATTGCTTGAATCCAATGATCACAGCTTTGGAGAAACCATCTATTAAGGACCTAAAGGCAGCAGAGAAGGATAAAGGTCTACAAAGAAGTAACATTGGGAGAATTGGAATTATTTTGAACACGAAAGAACAGTGAGAATAAAAGATGTCTTTAAATATTGAAAAGAATGTTATTTGCATCTTTACTGCATCTAACTGGTGAGTGTCAAAGGGGCATAAACAACATCAGTATACAATGAGCACCCAATGACAATATCACTGGAGTTGGGAATCCGGTCTTAAGCAAAAGTTTGGGCTAATATAAGTGGTTTCCAGCTATTGGTTGATTAACCAAAAGCATCAGTGTCACTACAGCACTTGTTATTAATACAAAGCAAAATCATCTTGTCCTACTTCCTAATCTGCTGAATCTTATGGGACATTGTGGCTAAGAATGCACATTTGTAAGAAGTGCCTGGTCAAGCTCTAAGACCCCCTTTAATTCAAGAAAAGTCTACCTTTGGTAGAAAACCATGTATTAAAGTGTTTCAAATTGCCCCTGACTAAAAAGAATGTTTTCAATTATCGTAAGCTTCATTTGTTTATTTGTTTATTTATTCAGTATTCATTGGGTAACTTTCATGTGTACTGACGTAAAGTGAACACAGTGAGTCAGGTCCCTGAACTCGTGGAGTATTCACGTTAAAAGAGAATGCAGATATTAAACTAATAAAGACAGAAGACAAATTTGAAATTATAAATATGCCAAGCCACATAATTGTGACAAGTATTATGAGAGAAATAATGGTACTTGATGCAAAAATGCTAAGGGGGCCTGATCAAGACTGGAAATCAGGAACATCTTCACTAAAGAAATGCCATCTAAGCTAAGATTGAAGGATGAGAAGAAAATTTCCAGGCCAGCAGTAGGAAAAAGGCCATTTCGGGTAGAGGGAACAGTATCTTTAAAGGTTTAAAAGTAGGAAGCAGAAATTCGTGTTTGTTAGGACTGGAAAGACAGTCCCTGTGTTTGAAGCAGGTAAGTGGTCCAAGATGAAGTTGAGAGTTAGGCAGGGGCCAGACTATGCCCAGTGGCATAGCTCACTTTATGTGTCAAATTGGCTGGGCCATGGTGTCCAGATGAGTGGCCAAACATTATTCTGGATGTTTTTTATGAGGGTGTCTTTGGATTAGATTAACATTTAAATAGGTAGATTTTGAGTAGAGCAAACTGTCCTCCACAATGTGGGTGTGGCTTACCTAATCAGTTAAAGACCTGAATAGCACAAAAAACGCTTCTCTGGAGCAAAAGGGAATTCTGCTAGAAGACGGCCTTCACATTTGAACTGCAACATAGCCTTTCCCTGGATCTATAATTGGCTGACCCACTCTACAGGTTTGAACTTGTTAGTCTCCACAATGCATGAGCCAATTCATTAAAATAAATATCGTTTTGTCTGTAGGTGGGTAAGTAGGTAGGTATGTAGGTAGGTAGGTAGATAGTTAACTAGCTAGCTAGATAAGAGATAGTCATAGAGATAGACATACAAGTGTACCTGTATATTTACCTTTATATCTACACATCCTATCGGTTCTGTTCTCTGGAGAACCCTGACTAATACAACGGACCTTAGAAAGCTTATACATTTTATTTTTCCCAAGGTTAAAAATGGGAAGCCACTGCAGGTAAGTACCTTTAGCAAATATTAATTATTATGTATTTAGTTCTTATACTTTTTTAAACCCTTGTATCTCAGTATAGACTTCTAAAATGGACTATCAGATTCACAGCTTCCCCAAAGTCTGTTTATCTCTTTAATATTCTCTGTTATATATTTTAGGTCTTTTCTTCCCATTATTTATCCAATTTCAATCTCAAAAGTTCTACAGACTCCTGCTTTAAAGATTTTACTGGAGAAATCACTAAAATAAAACACCTTTGAAGCCAATTTAATTCCATTGCTCCCAGCATACAACTGCATATATAGTCCAAAATCCCAATTTTCTCTTACTTTAGAACTTGCATGAAGAATAGAGTTGAATGACAAGAAAACTTGTCCAGATTCTGAAGTCAGGAAAATCATTCATTTCTCTTCCTTTCCCTTTTCAGAAATAAATCTGTGTCAACCTTTCTTTGAATTGGGGTGCATGATAAGGAGTTTTGTTGCAATTTGTTTTCATGGCTCCCATCCACGAGAAGCCACCAAACTAAATCAAGTGAGACAGAGGCAGTCTTGCTGGCTTACTGAAGCATGGAGGGAAGTCAGAATCCTTCTCAAGAAATTTACACAATTCAGAGAGCAATTATAAGTGCTCATTTTTCTCATTATGCAATGCCTGCAAGACTTCTGTTTAAAAATAGCATGAACAATATTGGGGTTTTATCATCATCACATATATTTTGGTAACCTACTATGCGTAATATACTAGGCCAGGTATTAGGGACCGAATGACTGATTGCATACATCAATCACTTATTTAACAATAACATGATAAACGTCAAGTCCTGTTCTGGCCTCTGGGATATAGTAGCGAATAAGGAACCAAGAAGGAAGAATCCTTCCCTCTTTCCTCAGATCCTCTTCCATTCTGTTGAGGTAAAATAGACTATCATAGGATCACTGAGCAAGACAATTTCACAAAGGAGTAAGTGCTGTGACTGTAATCATGAAAAGAACAAATGCTTACTGTATATTTTGTGCCAGAAACTCTACTAAGTATCTTACTCATATTAACTCATTTCACCCTTACAACAACCCTGTAAGACAGGTACTAACATTACCTCTGTTTAATAGATTAAGACATTGAGTCACCAAGAGGTTAAGTAATTTGGCTGAAAGTAGGTAGAGTCAGGATTGCCTTAAGGCATCCTGACTGCAGTGTCTCTGCTTCTTACTTCCCGTGCTATACTGGTTGCTGTGAGAGGAAGGCTTGAAGGGTCCACTTTAGATGAGACTGTGAGAAAGGCCTCTCTAAGTATTAACAGTAGATCTGAGACATGACTAATACAGGGGAGACAAGGATTTAAAATATTCCCAAACTCCAATGACTTAAACTATAGGTAGGAATAAGATATTTGAAACAATAACAACAACAATCATAGTATCATTTAATGTTTTAGTAATGACTCCTGTATGTCAAACACTGTGTTAACACACTGTTTATGCTTCACCTCATTTAGTTATCACAACATTCCCACGAGATCGTGCCATAGATATCTATTTCAAGGAGGGGAAATTAGGAATTTGGAGATAATAGAGTCCTTGCCTTGGATCAGCAGAAGAAAGGACTGACTCTGTGCACAGATCTCTGGGAAAGTTTGGTGACTGTTTAGGTGAGTAAACTGGAAACCACAAACTGGAGGAGGGAAGGTGATTCATATATGAGAAAATGCATTTTATATAATAATTTTTTTTCGATTAATTGAGATAAAATATTTGGCTTACTAAAGGATGTGTAAAGCAGAGAGAACATGTCTCTTTGAAAAGTAATGAGAAAATAACTGACATTTATTGTCTATTATGTATTATGCACTGTCGTCAGTACTTTCAGAGTCAGTGGATTATAATTTTTAATCTTGAAGTAATCAAGATATCTGTTGGCAGCTCCAGGTCTGGAGGTGGTATCCACACTAATGGATATCATCTCACTGACCTCTGGTGCTACAAGGTTTCTTCCAGTTGTCGGTGTTGTCTCTGGTGGTTTATTTGTGTGAAAAATTTTCTATATGTTGTAGCTTGAGCTTATATTTTAAAGTGCTTCTGAAAATACTGTTTTTAATTTAACAAATTACCCTAATACCTGTCCTTATGTGTATGTGAGTGAAAGATGGGAAAAGGGAGGGAGGGAGAAACAGAGAGAGAGAGAGAGAGGAAAGAGAGATACAGAAACGACCATGAATGAGTATATCATGAAACATCTTAGACATCGTAGAGGTTTTAAAGGATGTGATACTCATGCATTAATGATTACTATTTATTATCCCATTAATTTTGAGCTTTATTGTTTTGAACTTGCACACTGGAAATCAGATTCTCACAAGAAACAGAGGGAGTGAGAGGTTCATGAAATTCTTAGGCCTCCCACAGAGGTCCAATGGCCAATAAGGTTCCATGTTTCATCCCGGAATTTCTAAGCTAAACACAATTGAGTATTTTGATTACCCTTAAGTGCTTGGTAGAAGATGAAAAAATGAAATCCAATAAGCAACTATATAGATGTCTCTACCTATAAATTAATCCATACAATCAGAAATCAACAATCTATTTCCTTTTGCTGTGGTGTTTTTCTAGTTCACTGCCATTCGTTCAGCTATCTACCTATCCACGCACCCACCCATGTATCCTTTAAAGAAACAGCTACTGAGCACCTATGATCTTATTTGAGGCCTATGACCCTAACCAGAGGCACAGGTATAGGAATTATGAGTCTAAAGGTAGTAGTTCAAGTCATAGACATGAAAGAGATTCCCCCCACCAAACCAACAACAACAAAAAAAGTAAAAAGAAATGAAGGCCAAGGATAAACCCACGGAGAATGCAAGCATTGAAGGGGAGGAATGTAAGGTAGGAAATGGAAACTTAGAAGAAATGATCAGAAAATTTGTATGGATTCAAGAGATTAGTACCCAACTGGCAAGATTCACCAGTTACATCTCATTGCAGGGCCAGAGGTACAGGCCTCACTACATTGGATTGAAAAGTGAAAAATAGGCACTAGGTACAAGATGTCATCAAAGATTACCTACTTCAGCAATATGGCTGTGAAGAAAAGCAGAAAAGGTGAGAAATAAAAGAATATTCTAAGTTAAAGGAGAGTTGATAGCATAAGATGGAGGTGGCTGGAACACATTTACAGGATGCGTGGAAGGAGCTAAGATAGAGGGAGAAATCAGAAATGAAGGAAAGAATAGAGTATCAACAGCCACTTAGGCGTAGCTTCTTCCTCAGAAGCTGGAAAAAGAGAACAAAACTCAAGGCAATGCCATATTTTTTAAAGTATATGAACAGCAAGTTGAAGGTAAGTACACCTAAAAATGCTATTTTTCTAGGTGACAAAGTCGAGGTCAACCAACTTCTAGGGGAGTGCAGTAGAAAATTTGAGGAAGCTGGTTCAGCGATAAAACTGATGTTGGAGAATTGGAGAGGAAGCTAATCCAGGACATGTAGAATTACTGGGTGGATACAAAGAGCAAATTGACTCTGCTCTTTATTTGATGAGGTAGAGTGGCATTTCTCGAAATCTATTCCTTGTACCACCTGAATTAGATGTTCTTTGGGTCCTTGGTAGTAATGCCAATTTCTGGACCCCATCCCAGGCCTTACCAGGTCTTCTCAACTGATTCTGGCTCACGCTGAAGTCTGAAACCACTGACCCAGAGCAGTTTCTCAAACTTTCTCTATCCCCCACATCATCCAGCCCTAGCTCGCATTACAATTTACATTGTTAAACTTCAGCCAATCTATGAAATGAACATCCTCAGCAGAGAGTTTTGAGAATCTGTACTGTGTTCATAAGAGGCCTGGGTGTATCTGGTGATCAGTAAAGTTTAAGAATACTGATGTAAAATTCGGATGTACCTGGTAAGAAATATTAATAGGGGTATATGAGTACACCAGAGATAGGTTTATAAAATTTATTTTTAAATATATAGTAACACTTATTTGTGCATGTATAGTTGTATGAATTTTAGTACCAGAAAGACTTGTAGAATCACTACCACAATCAGCACAGTTCCTCATCCAGAAAAACTCCTGTGTCCGTTAAAGTCTACTTTACTCTGATCAGTAAATTCTGGCCACATCTGATCTATTTTCCATCATGCCTTGTCCTTTCAAGAATGTCATATAAATGGATTCATGTAGTATGCAACCTTCTGAGACTGGCTTGTTTCATTCAGCATAATGCATTTGTGATTTATCCAAGTTGTAGCTTGTACCAATATTGTGTTCCTCTTTATTGCCAGCAGTATTCCAAGTTTGCTTGTTCATTTATCCATTGAAAAACATGTGGGTTATTTCCAGTTTTTACTATTATAAAAGCACTGCAATAAATATGTGCATAGAATTTTGTATAAACATAAGCCTTCATTTCTTTAGCATAAACACCCAAGAGTGGGATTTCTACAAACTATGATTTCTTAATTCATTAACAAATAGTTATTGATCAGCCATTGGATATAAAGGGGAGTTTTGGTTGTCTCGGTATAAAGGAATTGTCACAAAATTTAATAAGATGTGTAATGGGTTTCAACATGAAGTACAAGAGATGGACGTATTCACAGTTATTACAAAGGAGTGAAGGATGAGGTAAAAGGCAGAGACTCATGGAGGAAGCACTGATTGCAGCTTGAATATTAACATCTTCAATTTCAATTCTCCTCTCATTGCCATGGCTAATATTATAGAATCCTGTGGACTCAAAAGCAATGGGCAATCTAAATAAAATTTTTAAAAGCTTATATTGATATTATTGTCCCCTGTTACATTCAAAGAGTAGTATATATTATGTAGTCAATAAATGCTTGGTGAAGAAATAAAGGAAGAATTATCCATATATATTTATGTAAGGTGGGGGGCCAAAGGGTTGGTGGTTAGTAGTACCATAGGAAATGGTTTTAGATGATGGAAAACGGATTTCTTATACCTGGGACAGCTTTTATCTGATGCCTACCTTGTCTCTGGCTAGAGAATGCCTGGAGGGGCACCTGCTGTTCTCCATGTCTAACAACTCAACTCAATGGTGTGAATTAATTGAGGGTTCAGCTACACTGGGGGCTCTCTGCTTAAGGACCCCATGATTTTAAGAAATAAAAAGTATTAAACTGCTTGTAGGAAGGACAGTCCGAAAACAGTAATGTGCTTGCAAAATGATGGCCCCTAGAACCTTGTTCCAAGTAGGAAATCAAAAGAATTGGAAAGGCCGGGCGCGGTGGCTCAAGCCTGTAATCCCAGCACTTAGGGAGGCCGAGACGGGCGGATCACGAGGTCAGGAGATCGAGACCATCCTGGCTAACACGGTGAAACCCCGTCTCTACTAAAAATACAAAAAACTAGCCGGGCGAGGTGGCGGGCGCCTGTAGTCCCAGCTACCCCGGAGGCTGAGGCAGGAGAATGGCGTGAACCCGGGAGGCGGAGCTTGCAGTGAGCTGAGATCCGGCCACTGCACTCCAGCCCGGGCTACAGAGCAAGACTCCGTCTCAAAAAAAATAAATAAATAAAAATAATAAAAAAAAAGAATTGGAAAAAGCAAAGTGTCTCATTAGTTGGAGTTGAAGTGTCCATGAACAACTTGACAGAATAAAGCTAAAGAAAGAATAAAAGATCAAGATTTGTCTAATCTTCAAACAGAGGACTTTAGAATCTCCCTTAGCTTTAAAAATAGGTCAGAAAGCCCATGAGTCTAAAACCAACACACATCTGTTTTGAAATCTGCCTCTGAGTCTTATTTTTGACTAAGACAACATCCGTTTGGGCACATTACCAGAAGAAACACTGTACGCTGAGAATAACTAACAGATAAGTTTAAGTTGTTTAAGGAATAACTAGACTTACTAATATAAAACGAATGCCAAATGCCTGCCTTATTCTGATCACCGTGCTTCTGAAACTGTGCATACTAAATAAGACCAGTAAGAAAGTACAGAGAGAGGATATTTGCAGATAGAGTCAATGGATGCGTTACTTGACTAGCGCATAATCACCACCTTCACCATGACTCCTGGTTTTGGACACACGACAGAATCAACACAGATAGGAGAACTTTATAATTGTTCAACCACCTTGCAGAAAAGAACAATTTGCTTATCATGAAAGTTGTTTGTGGAATATGTACGTGTGTATGTTTCTCTGTGTGGGTCTGTGTGTGTGTGTGCCTACATTGCTTTTATATATGTGTGTATAGTTCTGAGTGTGTAGATCATGCAATAGTCTCAGCAAAAGAGGCAATGTTTAGTCATTCTAATATAGCGCTGGAAGAATCACTATTCCTCATGTTGCAATGTGACATCTCTATGATGTTTTATGTTTGCAAGATAATCTGTCACCATTAAATTGCCAAGTCTCTGAAAAAAATATAGGTGACAAGAATTACTTTTATTATTGTTTCTCCTTGCTTATAGGTACGTATTTTAAATTTATCCTGCAAACCAGCTCTTCCCATCTTCCCTGGGTCTATTATCCCATCATGTAAGACAAAAGGTTGAGGTCACCTTGCTTTGGGTCTCTCTTCTTTCTATCTATAATCAGCTGTTGCTAAGCCCCATAAATATCTCTTAGAATATTTTAAAGAGTATAACAACAGTAATAGTGATAACAGCAGCTGTAGCTGACACTTTTTATTGAGCATTTGCTATATGCCAGGCAATGACCTAAAATAGTTACAGCATTAATCTTCATTATAAACCCAAAGCCAGATCGTCTTCATTTGATAGATGAGAAAAACAAAAGTACATTTGTTGGAAAGGATAATTCTTTGTTCAATATCATAGCTAGAAGATAAGAGACCCAGGAGTTGTACCCAAGCTCTCGGTCCACAAATTATCTTGATTTATTGCTTTCTCATGTGCATGTGTGTGCGCATGGTATAGGTGTTTATGTGTGTATATACACATATGCATATATGTATACATATACAGGATATATTAAGATACATGCATACATGTCCACACGTATACATACATTTATATGTCAATACATAAATACATGACTTCTCCTGTCACTGCTATGGGAAGCAATCTGCTACCAGCTGAGTTAATTGCCACAACTACCTCTCACTCTGGCAGCAATGGCTTGCGTAGAACTGGTGGCCATACAGTAAGGCTGCAACAGGTCAGAGACCACTCAGTCAGAAAGTACAGCTCCTAGGCTCTTTGTTCCTACATGAGGCCACGTCCATCCATCCAGCTATTGCCAATAGAAAGTGAACAGAGGATTTGTGCATTTCTTTAAAACCATATGTGTTAAGAAGCAGGTGTGTCTTTTACTCTGTCTCTCCCTTCACTGCTTGGATGCAATGATGATGAGTCACTACAGACCGTCAAGGCCACAGGAGAGAAGGAGCCTGAATCTCAAAATTGCCACGTGGGAGAAAGCTGTCCACCAACAGAAAACAGATGCCTTGAACAGTACAGGAATGAGAAATGAGAAAAAACTCCTCTGCTAAACTGTTGAAACTGAGAGATCTATGTGTCACCACTGTCTCCTCTACCCTTATACACTCAAGTAGATCCTTTATTCCAATATCTTTTCTCATTATTTCCCACATCTTTCACCCGCAGGGATCAGGCAACTTTTTCTGTAAATTTCTAGATAGTAAATATTTTAGGTTTTGAGGCCTCCAATGTGTATTTTACTTTACTTTTCAAATTACTTTCTTTAAAATGCTTTAAAAATATTTTCACTGGAGCACTGTAGAAAAACAAGATATGAGCTAGATATGCCATGTAGTTTGCCAACACCTAGAATCTTATTGTCAGACTAAAGTTTTAACTACAGATTATATTATATCACATACCTACCTACAAAGCTCTTTGGATCCATAATTTCTACTTTATAAGCTGTAAAGTTCTCTGCCTGGAGTTTTGGCTCTTCTGCAGGCTGATAATGCTGATCTTCCCCTTGCTGCCAGTGATTCTCTAAAATAAGAGCATCTCTTCATTCCTCACTTCCCACATGTCCCTTTCTCACGTCATAGCCCTTCTCTATCCTCTTGCCCAAGTATAATGCTAAGTATAAGGCCAGTCAGCCAATACCCACCCCACATCATTCCTCCTCCATTAAACTCACCAGGGAACTCGAATCCTTCTAGGTTTGCCTTTCTTTTGAGCTCCCAAAGGGAATTTTTAAATCACATTATTTGGCTTTTAATGATATCCTTTGACATCAACTCCCAGCTACAGTACTAGGCATTGAGACAACTGAGGTAGGAGGTGGGATTCAGCTCTGAAGCTGGGGCTTGGACACCGGACCACACTGAAGACCAGCTAAAACATGGCTGGGAAGGAAGATTTCCATAAGACACACCTACCAGTGTGCCATGTCAGTTTACCATTGTCATGACACCACTTGGGAGTTACTGTCCTTTTCCATGTCAATGACTCAATGACCCCAAAAATTACTACTCCTTCCCTAGAAAGTTCTGCATAAACTGCCCCTTAATCTGCATGTAATTAAAAGTGGGCTTAAATATGACTGCAATTGACCTGAGCTGCTACTCTCTGTCTATGGGGTAGCCCTGCTCTGCAGGAGCAGTCATGGAGCTGCAGCGCCATTCGAGCTTTAACACTGTTGCTTCAATAAAGATGTTTTCTGCTATTCTACCACTGACTTGCCCTTGAATTCTTTCCCAGGCAAAGCCAAGAACCCTCAAAGGCTAAGCCCTCCTTTGGGGCTCACCTGTCCTGCATCACAACTACAATAAATATGTCCTAGCCCTTACCTAACTTATGGAGGGTGAGAGAGACAAACAAGTGATGATAATATAAGGTTACATGCGCTACTTATGGAAATACGAGACAGGAATGGGAAGTAATAGGGAATATTGTGTCTCATGACATTTTTTATTTTGTTTCAAAGGCACATCTTGTTGCTAACTAGAGAAAAGGACAAGATTTCATGTGTATATGTGTGTGTTCTCACCTCCTGCAGCAGTATGAGCATATTTCAGAAAAGCATTTAATTGATGAAGATCTGAAAATTCAGATCAAATCAATTGTTAATTTTTTTAAGAGACAAGGGTCTCACTATGTTGCCCAGGCTGTAGTGTAGTGGCTATTCACATTGGCATGATCAAAGAGCTCTGCAACCTCTGGATTCCTCTGCCTGGGCTCCAGCTATCCTCCTGCCTCAGCCTCCCAAACAGCTGAGACTACAGCCATGTGCCACCACATCAGATTCCAATTATTAACTTTGACATACATATATGAAAGGTATTGTCTTAGATACTTAGAGTTACTAAACAAAAATAAAACCTTATTTGTAATTATACTAGTCCCAAGAGAACTTTGCAATTACTGACAATAGAAGACTCATTAACATTGGGATCATTAAGATAAAAATAAAAATGAAAAAGTAATACAGTACAAGGGAGACTATAATTATACCACAAAGACAAGCTAAAGATGGTCATGACAATGACACATTAACTGTGTCTCAGAGCTACATGATAACACAAAATCATACAAGATAGATAGATTATATTGACAGAGAGATAGACAGATAGACAGATAGACATTATTGTCTGATAAAAACAGGGAATCAGTTAACCAGCACAGTTGAATTATCTGGTGAGATAGTTATTTTGACAAATAATTACACCCTGGCCTTACTCGTGCTAATGAACAATCAGGATTAAAGCCAGGGTAATCAGAGCAAACAATTTTTTTTTCCCAGCAGTAAACGTTAAACATAATTTATTGCCTGAGTTCTTGTACAGGAAATATAAAATGTTCATTTGTAACATTTTTTAATCCACTGTACGAAAAACAACTTTAAAGTATAGGTCTATATTTTAACATCTTAAGGGGAGAAGAAAGAAGAACTATGCACATGTGCTAAGCACTCAAATTTTATTGATTTATGTTGATACAGGGTTACAACCAAAAGAAAAAAATACACACAACTTGAAATATGGGTGATTACTTGGTTCACTGCACTGCTTCTCTTTAATGGCAATGAATATAAGAAGCAGGTGCTAAGTAGCCAGTGTTCAGACAGTCAGCTTACTACAGTACTATGGAGTGCTGGGAGAGTAGGCTTTGTCTGCTGATGACGGAAGACATCCATGCTAAGCAGCCAGACATGCCCATGGTGAATCTGACATTTTGTTATGAAAACTGAAGATCTTGACATGCAATTTTAGTGAAGCAGGAGGCCATATAATTTCCACCTGAAGATGGCTTAGAGAAAGCAGGAGTAAAATGGGCCTTATGAACAAAATTTGCTCAATTTCTGGGTAAAGTATTTGGATCTAACCACAGATGTTTAAACCTGGGCATGATTTGGAGACTTTGAAGGAGACTTTGAAGAGTTCCCAATTAGCTATGCAAAGCATCAGGTATTAGTTCTCACATGTTGACCAGTACCAGAATCTCCTCAACAGTTTGTTGAAACAGACTGCTGGATCCCTTTCCCAGAGTTTCTGAGTCAGTGCACAGGATGGGAGGCCCAAGCATTTGCATCACTTATAGGATCTCAGGTGATGCGGATGCTCTGGGTACCACATCTTAAGAACTACTTCAATAATGGAAGAGGAGGATGCCTAGACAACACCGAATATTGAACGTCACTACTTTCTAATGGGCTCGCCATCACTGGTTGGCCGCAAAATGGCCTCATAAATATAAGTAATAGGTCCACATAAAGTTACATAGTGGGGTCCATCTGAAAATTGAGAAAACCTGGCCAAAATGGTTATTTAGACTTGGGCATAGATTGTCTCGAGCTGCACTTTGAGGTTTATAATAAGTCAATAGGTGCACGTGAACCTCTGGACATAATAATAAATAATAAATAACACAATCAAAGCCAAGAAAAACTCAACACTTCCCAACTCCCACTGGCAGTGGCACTGGAGCACACAGCCAGTTCTTCCAAACTCCCTATGAAGGTGTGGAGGTCTTTTCTGGAAAAGGTGAATGTCGGGGGTCACAAGTATAAGCTGCTTTCTTTGCCCTCATATAACATGATCTAGTAATTAAGGCCATAGTGGTTGCATTTGCAGAGATTAGGGTTTAAATATTGGCTTCTGCATTTACTAAATATATTACCTGGAGCAAGCCATTTTGACTTTCCAAACCTCTGTTTTCTTACCTATAAAATGCTAGTAATGCCACTTAACTTATATCACTTTTGAGATAGTTACATAATGTGTAAAAATACTCGGCATAGTGGCTAATACACAGTAAATAATAAAATTTGCCACTAATAATGTTACTATTTTCTTTTTCTTCTGATCAGTATTACTATTACTGGCAATTAGGTGAACATAGAACAACAATCATTATAAACGCAAGAGTGGAATGGAAATATATCAACAATAATGATATAAAGTCAGCAAAGGGATGTCACATGAGTAATGTAAGGAGTATCCGCCACAACATGGTTCATAACAGTAAAACACATTTGAATATATAAATATTTATTATGAGCAGACTGCTTAAATATGTTAAGAGTTCATGTGACAGAATATCGTCTGGTCCTTAAAAATAATAATATAGTTCTAATTTATGTACATGGAAGATACCATGATACACTCGTGGAAAGAGAAAGCAGTTTATAAAATAGAGGAAAAGATACAAGTTGAGGGATAGAGAACAGAGAATTGTATCTGAATAGATCTACATACCACAATGTTAATAGTATTTATCATTAAGCAGTGGAATAGTTAATATAGTTTATTAATATATTTTGTATATATTTGTCTCATAGATATATATGGAAAAATTTTAACATATTTGTTTTTATTTAGAAATATAAAACTAGTACTACTTTAAAAATTGATAAATAAATTTGATTAATACACTTAATGCAAGGAGCTATATTTAAAAACAGATCACAGTAGGGGCAATTGTCTAGGAAAGGGTAAATGGAGACTAATCTCACAAATTTTTCACATTTTCAGAGAAGGGAATAGCTTATCTTTCATATAAGCTGCATTTTCTGCTATAAAAGTATGCCACGTAGTATATTATGTACCTAATAAAACCGCTCTCTCCAGTCTTCTCATTCTCTCTCTCTTTCTTCCCCCATTCACATTCTCTCTTTCTCCTCTTTAATCATCTTCCCCTTTGTCATAAGACCAAAGAATTCCAAAACATACACTTCATGTCACCTTTCTGAAGTGGCATCTTCCACCAGGGCCACTACATATACGAACATGGCATTCAGGATGACTATTTATACTTTGTCTTCAAAGTGTCATTTTTCTATTTGTTCAACTTCTAATACACCCTAATGTTCCACCTTAAATCTCTCTTCTTCTCTGAAGATTTCCTCAATTTTTTCACATTGATACATTTTGTTTCTTTGAGTTTTACAACACTGTGTATGCATGTATGTGGTATAGTATTTATGATTGTCTGCTTTGCTAATTGCTCCAACAGCAACCACAATGAAACCAACAGTACAAACATAAGTGAATATTTACTGAGCACTTACTTACCAGGCCCATGAAAAGAGCTCTTAATGCATCATTAGTTTTTCATTTTATTATTTATTTATTTATTTATTGGAGATGGAGTCTTGCTCTGTCACATAGGCTGGAGTGCAGTGGCATGATCTCAGCCCACTGCAACCTCTACCTCCTAGCTTCAAGCAATTCTCCTGCCTCAGCCTCCCAAGTAGCTGGGACTATAGGCATGTGCCACCATACCCAGCTAATTTTTGTATTTTTAGTAGAGACAGGGTTTCACCATGTTATCCAAGCTGGTCTCAAACTCGTGACTTCTGGTAATCCACCCGCCTCAGACTCCCAAAGTGCTGGGATTACAGGCGTGAACCACCACGCCCGGCCTCATTATTTTTTCTATCCTTATTAAATATAAGTGACCAAGTGTTAAAGGCATGAGTTATTTTGCTCCCCTGTACACAGCTAGATAATGTAATATCTACTGTAATAGTTAGGACACAATTGTGGGTTCTTCCTTAACTTCCTAGTCTTTAAAGTTAATGCCCATGATATGGAAATTTATCTTTTGTAATTTGTTATATATGTGAAACTTTGAAAAATATGTATACTTAGGCAAACCTGGAAATAGAAAATCAGAATATCTTGAAACAAGACAAGGGCAAGGATATACTTTATGAAGTGTTCAGAATTCATTTTGATGCCCAGCCTATTTAAAGGCCACCCCACTATGCTGTGATGAGTTGCATTATGAGTATCGTCTGCTCAAAAACTACTAAAAATTCCAGTCTACTGTCTCTTTCATTTAAAAAAAAAAAAAAATCCCTTTCACGTTACGCCTAAGACCTAGCACATAAGGTCACAAGAAAATCTTCAAGATAAAACTGTATATGAATTCATGAAATAGTCTATTTCCTTTGTGGACTTCAGTAATAGGAGAAATCATCAAAGAAAGACTTCCAACCAACTTCAAGGAGAATTTGTTTACCCTAGACATGGCTTGTTACTATTGGTGAGATTAGGAAAGGTTTTTCTTCAGAAGAAATTCTTGTTATGATTAATTGAACCTTTCCTACCTGAAGACTTGGGAGAAGAAATAAAACACACAAAGCCACTTTGATGGAGTTGTTGTGATTTTTGAACCTGGTGTTTAACAAGAACTAAGTGCAGAAACATAAACTGCCAGATTTACTGCGTTGTAACTTCATCTTTTTTTTTTTTTTTTAACTGAGATCTTTCTTCCTTTATTATTGAGAGAAAGGAACAGTTAAAAAAAGAAAGTAAGGAGAATGAAAAGTAATCCTCTCCCAAAGATTTTTATTGAAGCAATAATGTTTTAAAAATATCCAAAAGATATCAGAGGGAGAAAAATTTGCAAACTATTCAAAATAGCTAATTACAGGGCAGCTGATATTACAAAATGCTTGAATACTGGCATATTAATGAGTGAAATGCTTAAAGCTATCTCAAGGTTAAAAGATATTAGGATACTCTTTTAATAGTTATTTTTTGCATTATCAGTAAATTCTGAGGAAAGATTTTTTTAATAACCTGCACAATTCTCTGAACTTGAATGTTGCAAGTAGGTAAGAACAAGGACAATGAAGTAAGTGAGAAAAGGAGTCAAAAAAGAAACCAGTTATAAGAGGAACAAGATCACACTACTTTTGGTTTGTACTATTCCTTAGCCTTGAACTTGAAAAAGAAAGTAACACACTGATATTGTACCAAGGCCATTGTTAATTAGATTTATGTACACTTTTAGGCATTAAACTAAAATTCTACTTCTTTTTCAAGTTCTATGTGATTTCATATTATTTTAGCTGAGAAACGTGACTCAAACCTGTAATCCCAGCACTTCAGGAGGCTGGGGAGGGAGGATCACTTGAGCTCAGAAGTTTGAGACCAGCCTGGCCAACACTGTCACCTCATCTCCACAAAAAAAATAAAATAATTGGGTGTGCTGGTGCATGCCTGTGGTTCCAGCTACTGGGGAGGCTGAGACGAGAGGATGACTTGAGCCTGGGAGATCAGGGCTGCAGTGAGCCGATATCACACCACTGCACTCCAGCCTGGGTGACACAGCAAGACCCTGTCTCAAAAATAAATAAATACATATTTAAAAACATTATTCAATAATGTTTCTCAAATATTATTTTGAAAGCTGGAGGAAAGGATACTTCTTCTTTAATAAATGGCACAGCTTGTAAAATACAGAGATTTGTTTTCTTTGTTACTTTTAATGCCTTAAAGAAAATGAGAATATGGAATACTAACAATTGACCAAAAAGTTAATGTCAAGAGATGGTGCCTGGATTTTTAAACCCTAGGGAAGTTTCCAAAATAGTAGACTACAGAGAGGAAAAGAGAACCCTTATAGACTGGTAAGAATGAATCTGCATTGAAGGGAGACACATCTAACTGAAAGACCTCTAATAGAAACCTAAAAAACAGTATGGGAGATATGGCATTATAAGTGATGGGATGCCATGTGTTCCCTCATTATGAAGGCCATTGGGTATGGAAAGAAGAGAAGGGTAATGGTTTAAGAGCTTAATTGTAACATATAACAGAAGATTGGGAAGAACTGGGAGAAGCATTTGAAATCTTCTCCATCTGTGTATCTATGATAAAAACACGGTTAATGAGTGGACACTGAGCCTGTAGCAGAGAGGGAAATAATCTCAGAAGTCACCAAGATTTAGTTGAGTGAAAGTCATTACTGCAAAAATGATCATGGGATGTTTTACCTAATTCCAAAGTAAAATGACTTTCTAGAAAGGGAGGTAAATTGGTGTGTGCATTAAGGATAAAAAGGACTGGCTTAAAATTTGAAAACTCAAGGATTGCAAACTATGATAGAAGAGCTCACTAGAAATAAAAAGTAGGAACAAAAGGAATACAATGGTAGGTGTTAGCAGCAACTTACCGGTCAGATGAAACATTTCTTTGCTGCATTTAATTTACAGAGGTCTTTATAATCAGCATAGAGACAAGATTTTGGGACTTAAGAGAGAGGAAAGATGTAAGTTTGTCAATTATCTGCTAAAGTGCTTCTTTGCTAAAAAGCGTATCTGGTAAATTCTTTCTTAACTTGGGGTCTATTCAAAAAATCGTATGAATTTTGAGGTTAAAACACACTAGATTCGAACCCAGCTCTTCAAGTTAGAAGCTGTGATATGAGTCAATGATACCCATTAAAGGTGACTGCTGCAGTTGCCGGGGATATTAAAAAGTAGGTCATTCTGAGCACCACCCTAGTCTGTACTCTTAAGCAGCCAGTCCAATACTGCAGGTCCACAGATTGCTGTTTGGGGGGTGCTAGGCCCTCATGAAAAGTGAAAGATGTAAGAAGTATGAGCCTCCTGCACCTAAGAATGCAACGCACAGTGATTCTACCATATTCTTTGCAGACAGCAACACAGTAGCTATTAATATCAATCCCAGCCAAAATTTTAGCACAAATTAACAAGAGGATGATTTGTCAACAGTCCAAAAAGAAAGTGGTGGCCACCAGATTCTAGTGTGGCTTGTTACTTAGCAAGTTGTACCAACTAATTTCTGTGATAATTTGTCTTAAATTGATTGAAGTTATTTTCACTGTTTCTATATCATCACTTTTCAAACAATGTTCTGTGAATGTCAGATGCTAATAAAATAAAGTTAAAAGAAAATTGGAAGGTGGCAGATTCTAAGGTCAATTAAATTTGGAAATTCCCTGTTAACCAGTTTAAAGGGTTTCTAACTCTGGACTTCTTAAGGACATTGATAAGCTAAAACTCTGGAAAGGGAAATCTCTGGAAAGGGAAAGAAGTCTGGGCGATTTCTCAAACTTTCACTTTTGTGTAAAATTTTACAAGCCAAGGTAAATTGAGTGTTTCCCCTACACCATTTTTCAATTATTCCTATATCAAATGCACTTAATTCCTGGCCATATTGCTCTCCCTTAAATATGACACAGTGGCATGTACAAAGTTTAAGACAAGCATTGAGCTTCTTACTCAATGCTATATATATTACAACTCCCACATCAACAAGCTGAATGAATCAGGTAGGAGGCAAGTTACTAGGTGTCTACAGGGTAGGAGAGGTCAACCGACTCCTATTAGTTCAAACAAGTCACTCCAGTATAAGCCAGTAGGTGGATCAAATCAACCACCTTTTTTAAGGAACACATATGCGGCTCCTTCTGCTGCATATGTGACTATTTTGAATCTAAAATATAGAGTAGAAAAGCAAACCAGTGGTTGATGTCTATAATCTAAATGAGAAAACATTGAAAAAAAATCAACACCAAAGCAAGTTGTGACTATTGAGAGAAATCCTGGATGTTGTTTTCCTTTGCAGATATGCAGTAGTAGAGTCACTTGCATATATTAAAGGTTTATTTTTGGAAACAAACAGAAATGATTGGGAGGGGAAAAATTAAATATTTTAGATGCTTCCTCTTGCTCATGCCCTGTGGTGTTTTGAGTCAGTGCAGTTGGGAGTTAGGGAGTCAAGAAGACAGGGACCTGACAATACCTACAGAGATTTTAGATAGAAAGGATCTCTGCTCATAGTGAAGTTTGCACTGTACTATGTTTCTAGAGTACCAAGATAACTTTTTTTTTTTTTTTTTTTTTTAAAACAGAGTCTTGCTCTGTCACTCAGGCTAGAGTGCAGTGGTGCAATATCTGCTCACTGCAACTTCCACCTCCCGTGCTCAAGCAATTCTTCTGCCTTGGCCTCCCAAGTAACTGGGATTACAGGCACAGGCCACCACACCCAGCTTGTATTTTATTTTATTTTATTTGTTTTTTGTATTTTTTTTTGTATTTTCATATTTTTAGTAGAGATGGGGTTTCACCATATTGGCCAGACTGGTCTCAAACTCCTGACCTCAAATGATCCATCCACCTCGGCCTCCCAATGTGCTGGGATTACAGGCATGAGCCATCGTGTCCAGCCTAACTTTTTTTTTCATATGACATAATTGACATATAAACTCAACACACTTATCTGGTTTATCACTACTGAATAAGTAGATCTACTTCAATATTGGGGAGAAAACCCAACTGTGGTAGGCCAGTTGAGAGGGACATCCATCTGCAACTTTGCCTTTCCTACAATTTTCAAGATTAATTTTGATGCTGTTCAATTTCTGCTTTATGGGTCAACTCGTGAACCCAGCCATCACATCCAGCTTATAAACCTATACAAACCAAACAGCCTAGAAGCCAGAAATTAGAGCTGAGATGAGGTGTGCAAGAAGCTAAGCAGTGACCTCTGCTAATCACACAGTATTGACAGGGATCTACACGGATGCCAAGTGTTTAATAGAAGAGCAAGCTCATTGGGTCATGTATAATACAGAGTGGAAAAAAAAATCTGATTATACAATGTAAAACGAATAATGAAATATAAGTACGGAAGAGAGTGGCAGAAACAAGGCAATGAAGAAGACCTAAAAAAAAATTCTAAGTCAATTTTTATCTCATGACTTATGCCTAATATATTGGAGATGTTGCTTTCAGAATAATTTAATTAATATATTCTTAGATGTTTTGTCTAGACTTTCTGAAGCCATGATAAGACCTTGGCTTTAATAAAACATGGAGAAATGATTCCTTAAGGAGTCTTGCTTTCATATTGGCCAACAGATGTGCTTACCCAACACTTTAAATTCATTAAGGAGTCATCTGCTGATACAAAAGTCTATTAATCAACAAATCTGAGCAAAAGCAAGAAGAAAAATAAGCAAGAAAACAAGCTTTCCAAACATCTAACATAGGACTAGGTATTTTGAACAAAATATAAGAGGAGTTATTTCTGGAAAGCAGAGAACATTACTATTGACATTTTACAAATTTATTATGGACGTATTTTTACTTGTGATAGGATTTAATCAGACTTGAGGTCTTAATTAAGAAATAGCAAGTTATAAGTAATGATAGAAAGTGTTACTCTTCGTCCTAAGCACATAAAGAAAGAAGCTTAATCAGTTAGAGCATTAAAAACAAATTATATGTCATGATTATCAATATTTAAAAACAAAATAAAAATTATGTCCTCCCTCCCTCCCTCCCTGCATTTTGTTCCCTTCTTTCTATATCCTTCTTTTCTCCCTCCCCATCTAACTTCCCTGTCTCCTCCATGTCTCACTCTGTCACCGCCTTCCTTCCTTTCCTCCCTTCCTCCCTCCTTATTTCCCTCCTTCATTCGTTCTTTTTCTTCTTAAGTTTATTGTGGCTAATAACTACAAGATATCAACTGGTTACCTGGATGAATCAAACACTGCTCTTTCACCATTAAGCGCAGCAGCAAAAAAGATACAAGATGACTTCAACATAATTACTAATTCCTCGAAGAGCTTATGTTCAGGTAGTAGAAATAACACCAGTGTGTAAAATAAGTATAAAGTGGTGCCTGTCATTCTAGACAAACAGAATAAGTGCCATGGTTGCATGGAGCAAAAAGATGTTATTTTCACTTTGATATTTCAACCTCTAAGAGTCATAAAGGCTCTGCATTTTAGAGCCTTTTTTGATAATTAGAAGACTGAGGCTCCAGAGTTTAAATCACTTGCTCAATACTTTGGTTTAAAAAAAAATGCAGAGTTAGGATCAGAATTCTGTAAAAGTGATAGAGAATGGGAACAAAATGAGCAAAGAGAAGGATTCAGAAAAAATTGGAGTCCATGTGAAAAGAGTGACAAGCTCACTCTGGCTGGAACTTAGCTTGTACCGAATGGCACTGATTATACTACTTGTATCTTGCGGTTCTTCAATTCCCCTTCACATGAAGGTTAACTTACATTCTTTTACAGGTAATGGTGACTCCTAGGACTTTGTGTGACATGAATAAAGCTGATTCATGAAGTCACAGGTATAAAATAGAAGATGGATGAGTTTTCTGGCTATAATAATAGTTCAGGTGTGACCTAAGTCAAGATAGAAACTAAGAGGATGGAAGAATGGAATGTAACCAACATGTAATTAACTCAAAGCCATGGCCAACAAGACTTCTAAGAGACAAGGAAGAGACATGAATGAAAAAGCCACCACAAAGTTTCCAGTATGGGTGCCTGGAAGGGTAAAATTCATCTACTTAGCTTACCTTTCTAGGCAATATTAAAAATTACTTAATATATGCCAACTCTTTAAAAAAGAGGATCAGATTATTCAGTTTTTGCAGATAAATGTAGCAGGTCAATTGCATATATTTTCTGCTTTGAAAGAATAAAAATGAAAGGATGAGTTTGCAAAATCATAATATTAAGTGTCACATCTTGGGATTTATTTGCTTTTTTTTTTTTCAAGACAGGGTCTTGCTCTGTCACCTAGACCAGAGTGAAGTGGCACAATCACCACAGGTCACTGCAGCATCGACCTCCTGGCAGGCTCAATCAATCCTCCCATCTTGACACCACCACACCCAGCTAATTTTTTTTTAACTTTTTGTAGAGATGAGGTCTCCTTATGTTGCCCAGACTGGTTCTGAAATCGAGGGCTCAAGGGATCCTCCCACCTCTGCCTTATAGGCATGAGCATGCTTCCTTGGCCTGTTCTACAAATGTAAGTGTAGCTCTCTTTACAGTTCTATATCACACAGTATTATTTTGATCTGGACAAAGTAGTAAAGTTAGAAATCACATGAAACTATTGTATGTCATGATGCGGGTGGTTTGAGCTCTTTAACATTTATATACCCACCCACACGCAGATAGATAAAGATTAGCCAACAATGAAGATATCACCTCAGATTTGGTGGGTTTGTACTGACTCCTCTAGCAGAATTTTTGTCTTACTTTTGATGATGCTTATTGATAAAATGCAAAATTTTGGACGGGTGCCGTGGCTCACAACTATAATCACAGCACTTTGGGAGGCTGAGGCAGGCAGATCAGTTGAGGTCAGGAGTTCAAGATCAGCCTGGCCAACATGGTGAAACCAAGTCTCTATGAAAAATAAAAAAATTAGCTGGGGGTAATGGTGCGTGCCTGTAGTCCCAGCTACCTAGGAAGCTGAGGCAGAAGAATCGCTTGAACTCTGGAGAGAGAGGTTGTAGTGAGCTGAGATCACACCACTGCACTCAAGCCTGGGCAGTAGAGTGACACTTTGTCTCAAAAAAGACAAAACAAAAAGCAAATTTTCAAGTTGATTCAGTTGTTATTCATCATTAAATAGTTTTCATACATGCCCTATACTCTGTTTTAGGTACCAGAGGAAGAAGTGACACAATAATCTCTTCCACATTCTAAACAAAGTCTGATATTTTTCTTTGTTTCATGGAGACATGACAATGGAGTCAGCCAACCTTAAAACATGAATGAATAACTCAATGTAAAATTGTTAAAGATTATAAAATCAAGGCAAGCTTTGATAACTTGACGGTGCTCAGTTGATGGATGGAGAGTATGGTATTTGCACAGAACAGGACTGCTGGGAGCAGCTGCTGGCTGCGTTGCAGAGAGCTGTCTCTAGCTGAATATAGGAAAGTTATCATTTCCATTCAAGTCTTCAAGAGTTTAAATACATGTTCCAAAAGCAAAACTGAAAACATCAATTTAGAACCAAGTATAACACATACTTTTCTTGGTTTTTCTCCATCTCCTTTTCTATTACCCTGAATGGAGTTTGGGCCTGATCTCGCTCCTTAATCCAAAGGAGGGATCTCTTATGTTCTTGACATTGTGCTGGGACATTTAATGTATTACACCATTATTCATCATAATCAGTCCATATATTAGCTGCTATTGTCATTCTCATTTTACTGAAAAATAAATTAAAGCTTAGAGTATGTCACAAAATTGGCTGACTACCTACCAGAAATTCAAACTTCTCTTTCCATTAAGTAAAGTTGCCCTGGAAGTCAGCTACCCAGCCAAAAATTATATCAGCACCCTTTGCCTCTAGGCAAAGCCACATGACTAGTTTTCACCCATAGAAGATGAAATTGGAGTTTTTGTGAAGCAGGTAGCACTTCCCTACCTCATCTCCTATTTGCCAGTCAAACACAGTGGACTCTGAAGCTTTAGGGTGACTGTAGAACAAGATACAGGGAATAAAGACCAAGGACTACTGACCAAGGCCTCCCATATTGGACAACAACTAGAAATAAACTTTTATTGTAGTGAGCTACTGAAACTTCAGGATTTGTTTGTTATAAAAAGGACTGCCCTAAATAATACAGTGCTTAAATAAAATGTACAAGGACAAACAGCAATTAAAGATGAGAGCTGGGATTGAAACCTAACATGTTGATTCTAAAAAAAAATTCTATTTTAAATGTGTCTCTGTCAAATAATTCTAAATCACTATGATGTCACTCTTATCTTTAATATGTTTTTAGTGGTTTATATTTCTTTACAGAATAAAAATATGACTCCTGGCTCTCCAGTTTTATCTAAGCATAATTATTCAAAATTATCTTCTGAAACTCCCCATCTTCTAATCTGTATTCAAATGAATCCACACTCCTCACCAGCTACAAACATTGTTTTTTTTCATCACTAAGTTTTTAAGTGATTTCTGCTACCTGGAAAGATGTTGTCCATACTCCCACCCCTAGTCTTATTTAGTAACTAGCCACTCTTCAAAATAGAGATTAAATACCACCTTCTCAATGTGGCCTTACTTTCTGCTTCAAAAGAAATATTTCTCTTATTCTGGGCATTCAATAGAAATTCAGCAATTTAACCATGCATGATTTTATGTGGAGAAAAAAGGAAATAAAATTCCTACTCTAATGAGCTTGCAATTTAGAGTAGAGAGATAATCAAAAGCAAAATAAATAATGTCTTAATGGCAATTGGGATAAAGACTACACAGAAAAGTATAAGCTGTTAAAATAAGCTATTAAAGAGGAAACTATCTCACTCTGATGGAGGAGGTTAGGCTTCTATGAAGCAGTGAAATCTGAGCCAAGCTCTGAGGTCCAGGAGTTAACTGAATAAATGAATGTAGGGTGGGGCTGGGGACACCTAGGAGAATATTTTAGGCAGAAAGAATAGGATGTGTTTGAACCATGAGTCTAGAACATCAGCATGTATTTGAGGAACAGCAAAGAACAGTAGGTGTGGGACCCAAAATAGGCAATGTGGAGAGTGGCCTTCTAAGAAGCAATGTTGATCCAAGCAGGGCTAGTTTACTGAAAACCTTGAAGAAATATTCAGGATCTTGTTCCTCATCCAGTGATAAATGACAAACCATTGGACAACTTTAGAAAAATGTAACATATGAAATGCATTTTATAAGACTGTTAGGGCCATCAAAAGGAGGATGGGGTGGAGTCGGAGAGAGGTGGGGAGAGCAGTTGGTAAGCTTTTGCTGTTATGCCTGTAAGACATTACATTGGTCTGGACAAGGGGAGTGGCAGCAGAAATGTAGAGAAGTGGTGAAATTCAGGATTGTAAGTAGTAAAGACGAGAGAACTTAGTGATGAATTTGAATGTAGTTAACTTCATTCTCAAGGAGTTTAGTCATGCCTTAGAGGGGCATTGTGATTAAAATATGAATTATGAAGTCAAATTATCTGCCAGTGTTTAAATACTGGCTCTGCTGCTTTCCAGCTTGGTGACCTTGGACAAGTCCCTATACCTCAGTGTCCTTATCTGGACGATGGAGAAATTAATAGTACTTACCCTACAAGATTCTTCTGAAGTTAAATACACATAAACAGTAATATATAGATGTATATCTGTATATACACATACACATACATATAATGAATTACATATATCTGTTGTTATTATTATTATAATAGCATAGATATGTATATATGTATCCTCCTCTGGTAAATAATATTCTTAACAGTGGGACTGACATAGAGCATAGTATCTATATCCATTAGAGACTCAATATATGTCTATTAAACATCCATAGTTCACTACTTACATTATTCATCAATTTTTAAAAGTTCAGTTTCATGGTACCACTGGATGTATTTGAGGAACAGCCAGTCAAACACAGTGGACTCTGAAGCTTTAGGGTAACTGTAGAACAAGATACAGGGAATAAAGACCAAGGACTACTGACCAAGGCCTCCCATATTGGACAACAACTAGAAATAAACTTTTATTGTACTGAGCCACTGAAACTTCAGGATTTGTTTGTTATAAAAAGGACTGCCTTCAAAGAAAGTATCAGTTTTCAAGTAGAACTCCAAAGTTTTTTATCTTGCCAACAAATACTCAAAAATTGTTCTTTTCCGAAATTCAACATCAGAATTTGAGTTTATAGCCATTGACACAATGTACACAGATGTAATTTTTAGGACAAATATGTAATGTTTATATATAATTTTATATATATATATATGTGTGTGTGTGTGGTGGAAGATTACATATGGTCTTTCATGGATGTCCTGGGGTTGGTGAGCTCTAAAAGATACGAACACTGTCTGGGAAGCTTCTAGCAAAAAGAAATAGATGAGTCCAGCTCTTGAAAATGGGCAATGATTGGGATTGCTAATGTCAGATTTAAGGCCACAATGTCATAGATACATGGCTAGAAAATCATCCAGTTCACTTCCTTATCTTTAGAACTGTTGCAATCATATAAAACCTAGAGGAATGTGAATCCAGCTATTTTATTTAACAATTTTAAGTGTTTACCACATCACTTTGCTAATTCCCTGCCTCCCAGATTTAGCTCTCAATTTTGTTACTTAAAAAAAAAAAATTATCATATAAAACCCCAGAGGGTATCTCATATAGTCTTTTGGCAAATCCTTTGGGTGTTTAACAGCTCATGTCTTACTGACACTGTATTATCTTGAAAATCATGTGCTAAAACAATGTACATGGAAATAGAACACACTGACAATTTCAAATACCAGCATGGAAGTCCTATTCCCACATAAGCACTGACAGACACACATATTTCTAGTGAGATTATGTTCTAAACCTACTTCTGCAGCCAGAGAATAAATGCACTGGGAAACTGCATGCTGTTTTCATTTCACTGCCGATGTATTATTTTCCTAGGGGAAGCTGTAGAGAAAACGCTTTAAACTGTGAAGCTTTCTTGACTGCACATAACCCTCACCCAACAGCATGTGATGCACTTGGCATTTACTTGGTGCTGATGTTTAGGGAGGAGGTGGTGTTCTCATTTTCTAAATCGGTTTTCTCATCAAGTCATGCCTGTATGTCTCATGGCCCACATGACAAAGACCAAACAACTTAGGCAGGTATGCAGGACGGTTTACCTTTTGTTTGCTTAATACACATACAGTGGCACCTCTAAGATGCTGACCTTGCCTTCTTAGAGAGTGATTTAACAGAGGAAGATATCCTTCCATATTTATTTACGCAGAGAGACATCACTGCATAAATAAGAGTAAAGTTATAGCTGTAGTATATTCTGAAAGTCGAAGTGTGTGGTGCTATAAAATCCATAGCTGTGAGTTGAATTGTGACTCCTAAATAAAGATACATTGAAGTCCTAACCCCCAATATCTCCGAACGTGATCTTATTTAGAGATAGCATCTTTGGAGAGGTAAGTTAACATAAGATTATTAGACTTGGCCCTAATCCGGTATGCATGATATCCTTATAAAAAGGGGCACATTTGGACACAAACACAGACAAGCAGAGGGAAGATAAGTGAAGAAACACAGGGAGATGAAGGCCATCTAGAAGCTAAGAAGAGGCCCAGAGCAGATCCTCCCGTCTTGGTCCTCAGAAGGAACCAATTCTGCAGACACCTTGATCTCAGACTTCCAGACTTCAGGAATGTGAGTCAATAAATTTCTGTTTTCTAAGCCTTGCAGTCTACAGCACTTTGTGATAGCAGTGAGGTAGGTAAGGGAACGTCTGGAGGAGGAGGTAAAAATTGAGCTGAGAATTAACCTAGAAAAAAAGGAGGATAAGAGTTCCAGATGTGGTGAGCAGCATGTATTCAAGACATGTGTCTGCATGTATGATGCTTTGAAAGATGGCCTGCACATCTGGAGTTGAAGGACCAGGAGGAAATGAAGGGAAAGATGAGGCTGGAAAGAGATTTTGTAGCGAAGCCAGGTCATATAGAATCATGCAGGTTTCATCGAGTATTTCCTTTGTAACTCAATCTTCTTCTCATATCTTCTCCTAATCGGACAGACCACCCTTACCCTTTTGTTCTGAATGGAAGCATCCAAATATGTGTAAAACCTCCTGCAACAGGCACATCTCCTGCATGCACAGTCCCTTTTGAATAATCTCGCTATGTATAAGGATATGTTAAGTCTTTTAGTATCACTTCCCCAGCTTCCTTCACATCTAATTTATGTGATAGGAATCCACCCACCAAATTTCACCATATGACAATTTGCTTCAAAATTAAACCACTTGAAGTAGAAGGCTCCAGATCGAACCCAAGAGTGGAGAAAAACAATCTGGTATTCAGGGAAGATAGTCATCCTACGAAGTGGCATCAATATTGGCACAATCACAACTGCAGCAAAGTTATGTCCCTGGCAGCTCTGAAACTGTGCTAAGTATGCCTTACTCAAGTCTTGGTGGCCCTTTAGCCATCAGGCCACTTGTACGTGGCTTTGTGCACTGTTTCTGGAAAATAGACCTCCACGATTTCCCCATTCTACCCCACTTAATATACTCCCATTCTACTTAAATGGCTAAGAGTTGCCTTTTGTAATTAAGAGCCCTAACAGTCGATTTACTTCCCCAATTCTACCCTGGATGGAGAGAACACGCTTCTGTCATGACTTCACAGGTTGCTATGTCAGTGGCTCTCAAAGTGTGGTCCCCAGAACATGAGCCTCAGCAACACCCAGGAATGAGTTAGAAAAGCCAATTATTAGGCTCTGCCTCAAACTAACTGAATCAGAAACTCTCGAGATGAGGCCCAGGAATCTTTTGGCAAGTTCTTTAGGTGACTCTGATGCAGATTAAAGTTTGAGAACCATTGACCTATATATACCTCTATTGTTAATATTTTAACAGGTGTTAAAAATGTTTGTCTCCCTACAAGACCTCTCCTGAGGCTTCTTATGGGAACTATTATATCTTATTTAGATCTTCAATGCTCAGCTCAGGCTGGTACAATTGCTTAATTATTGGCAGAAATATTTCTCTATCTCCTATTTATCAAAATAATAATGTCTCCTATTTATCAAAATAAGCAAACCATTGCCCCCAAACCTTGTCTACCATGTTTATGTCATAAGGGGATGAAAACAAAGAAGCTGTCTCCCCAAGGAGTATTCATAAGATGAAGCTAACTTATCACCTTACCTGGGATTCTAGCTTCCTTCATCACTATGTGCTACACTTTTATCCCATTTCAGATAAAATTATACATTTCATTCAATGATATAATTTTCACAGTGTTTCCCACTATCCCACATCCCTTCTGTGTTTTTACATGGTCTTGACATTTAAAATTTATGTGAGTCCCATGATGGCACCTCTGAATTGAAGATCAGAGTGTTAACTGGCTACCCCAGCTCCTCTTAGCACTACAGGATTAGCTGGGCAAATAGTCAGAGCCATAGTGTTGACTGGAGAGAGTAACCTTTATTAACAGGGGGACAAATGATATTTCTACAAAATGGATACACTGTGGTATAGAATGAAATTAGGGGCAAACCTTTGATATTCTTTTGTTTCCATCTTCAGAGATGAAAAATTCCAAAAAAAATGCACCCCTATGCATTTGATGACCACAGACAAGATGATTTCAGTCTAGGAAGCTTTGAATGAAAGCAATTCCAGGCAAAAATATTAAAACAGCTGGAATATTAACAGCAAAGGACACATAGATTGTGTCAGGTGAGGGAGGCTAAATACAAGTTTGACTTTATGGTTTATGAACAGTTTATAAAGTTTCTAAATGCATACATACATTTAGACAAAAATAGTATGTGTGCATATTTATGCACATACAAGTATGCAGATACTTTTTCTGGTCTGTTCTCATTCTTTTCTTCCTTTCTATGAGTAATGTAGAGGTGATTAAATTGGAGATTTATCCACTATATGATGAATATCAAGACAAGGTGAAATCCTTTCATAGAGAAGCTGGCCATTACCCTGGGACTAGTCTTGCTAGTTACTCAACAACACTTCTGAATGCTGAATGCAGTCTCTGGGTATAACTATGTATTTTCTTCCACTGGAAAATGGCGGCTAAATTGTTAGTGTTGTATGGGATATTTAGATTATATTAACAGAAATATATTTGAATGGGGTCGTCTCTGCTTGGGCTGCTATAACAAAATGTCATACCTTGAAGGGCTTAAACAACAAACATTTATTTCTCATAGTTCTGGAGGCTGGAGAGTGTCAGACCAAAGTGCTGGCAGATTCAGTGTCCTGTGAGGATTCTTTTCCTAGTTTTCAGGTCACACCTTCTTGGTGTGGCTTCGCATGGTGGAAAGACAGATCTCTGCTGTTGCTTGTGATCAGGGCATTGATGTCATCAGGAAGTCCACCTTCATGACCTCATCTAAACCTAATCATCTCCCAAATGCCTCACATTCAAATACCACCACACTGGGACAAGAATTTCCATATGAAATTGGAGGGGAAAGAATTCAGTCCACAGAAGGCATGAAGAACCTCAAAAATGGGAATTATATTTACAATCACTGAAACGACAGTTGAAACATAATTGCACATTTGCAAAGTACCAGGCACTGTGCTCAGTGTTTTCTATGAAAAGGCAGTGCTTGTAAATGCTGAGAACCTAAAGGGGTAGAATGTGGGAGGCAGCTCTTGTGTTGACTGCTCAGCACACAGTGATCCCCTTTCTCTGAGAACTGTCACTATGAACTCATGAAAGACTGAGTCTCAGACTTTAATTGGGACAGATTTTCTCAGAAATTTGGATTCTTTCTTTTAAAGAGACAAATTGACTTTTGGAGTCATTGGAGTTGAGCCATCTAATGACTGGAACCTAGCAAGAAGATTCCTAAGGACCCATTGCTAAAGGATCTGATGTGTTTTGCATTTTCCGAGGCTTACTTGTTCTAGTCTGCCTTGAACACTGACACAGGCCAACACCTTTTAAATAAATTCAATGTTTCCCTTAAGCTAGGAAGAATTAATCTCTTATCTGGCAACCAAATGACTCTAGCCTAACTACAAAATGGCCCTCTGCAATGGCACATACAGGAATGTGTGCACATGCACGTCAACTGTCAATCTAGAGTAGGGCTGGGAAAAGTGAGGCTATCGTCACAACATACTGATGAGGACCCTGTGTTACAGGCTCCATAATAAACCAGCAAGCTTCCAAATTGAATGCTTACAGCGTGTGCCTAATGCAAATTACACTTATTAGAGATGGTGCTTCTTATTTTGGCAATAATAAAAACAAGAGAAGTTGCCATAGTATTTTTGCTTAGAGTGCTGATGAGGAAATATTTGATTGATTGAAAACAAAATCACTTTGTTAAGGCTCCATTACCAATAGAACAGTGAATATTAAAATACAAAAAGCCATGTGGTCTTTGTTATTAAAATAGTATTCTATCTTTTATCACCTCATTTGAGGTATAATGAGTTTCCATTTCATTCAGCTGGGCAAAGTTTACCCTATTTCATAATAACTGAAATATAATAAAATACAAAGGTTGTCATGATTTACAAGACATTTTATTTAAACACAAATAGTCAAATTTTATTCATTTATTAAAGCCAGAGAAATGCTAAGGCAACATGGGAATTTATTATTAATAAAGAAGTAAGCAGGAATCCTGGGACAAGGTTTACAGTGGTGACTTCTGCTCTGCCCAGGGACTGATTCAAGCAGAATCATTTTCTCTGACGGATGTCAGTGCCATCAAGTGACATCTGTTCGTTAATAAGCAGCTGCCCTGGAATTGGCTTAGACAATGCAGGGATTTGATGTACATGGTCTAGTGGTTAGAACAGCAGACTGAGCATCCGCATTTCTGGGCTAGAGTCCCAGGTCTGTCACTCCTGTCTTGGAATGAAGTTCAGTCTATATGACACCAAAACAATCTCTCAATTGCGGTGGAGGCAGTGGCTGGGGAAGGGTGAGGGAGGGTTCACATGAGTTTGACATCTCAGAGAGAATATCTCCTTTTAACGAGTGGATTATTCATTCATCAGCTTACTGGGACAGAGGGAAACAATTCTATCAGGGATAAAGGTCAACAGCTATTATCCAAAATGCGTGTTTAGCCTATTGGCTAAATTTGGTACATAATTTTTCTGTTCTGAAAAATATCACAATGTTACAGGTATAAGATTAGGGAAAAGAATTCATAGATGCCACTATCAGAAATTCAAAAAAACTTTATTTAAACCTGGAAATAGCTCATTTTCCTAAAGAAAGTTCATAATTTAAAAACCGGCTCAAATACTTTGCCCTCAGTGCAAAGAGGAGAGACTACTAGTTATAAAATTATACGTATCTCTGTCCCAGTTTCTTTAATTCTGAAACTGACACTATAACCCTTAGCCAAATCAGTGAACTTTCAGGATAACATATTATGAGTAATAGTAAGAAAAAGAAAAGATGACATTCATATTGATGAAAGTCAAGTTTTTCTCTTTAACATTAAATAATAATATATTTCAAAGTACTTGAGAATTTAAAACTAAAAGCAAAATTTAATTCAGAATTGCTGAACTAATTTATTGAGAATAAAAAATGGATTGTCAATGCCAAATAAATAAGTATTGTTATTAGAATGTAAATGATGAAAGCCAGATAGTATAATGGAAATTACAAATATGTAAATAGAGCTTTAAAAAAGTACATCAGCAATATATGGTTAAAAGGTAAATGTTTTCAAATAAAATCTCCTGAAGAGACTTGTCCTAGCTAAAATTTTTTCCCTAATGTCATGATAGTAAGTATTTAAGTCCTAATATTTTGATTAGCAGTATAGATATTGAAATGGCTAAGTGTACCCCACTGGGTTGATTCCATATATATGGCAATACCAATGTTACATTTTGTTAGTGGAAATTTTTCTTCTTTTCTAACAGAAAGGAGAAAACCATATAGAAATTGGAACCAAACATTTAAACCAAACCTGACTCAACTACATAAAATATATTTTCAAACAATAAAGTGAATAGACACCAAGTGATAAAATATTTTATTCTAAATTACTCTGATAGTTTAATTTTTCTTCAATTTTTTTCTTCCTGTATCACACATAGCCCACCAGGGGGCCAGAGGCTGGCCTTGTATGAACAAATCTAGCTTGTGATTGTCTGTATTGTACACTTTAATTCTGGGATAATTGAAGGTGTCTACACAAGAAATGCAATCACTGGGATGCACCATGGGGTGGTTAACCAGAAACAGATTTGCAGGTGGTAAGGAAGTTAAGAGGAGTGAAAATAGACAATCTTGGAAAATGCTCCCACAATATCTCAAGTGAGGAATAATAAAGGTCTAAAATGGGTATCAGTTATGTGTGGCTTTCTGGATTCATTCCATATCTCATAGCATTCTTCTTTCTTTATGGTGAAATCTACAGTGCTGCTGGGCAGTAAACACAGATGTTGATTTTTCCACTATGGAAGCCATATGAACCCCTGAAGACTCCTTTTCAGTTTCTGTTCTCAGCGTCTTCATATATTACACCAGTGTCAACCCAGAGATGGGCAAGGGATCTGGTGGACCTAAGCAGATCTTCTCTCCTAGACTCTGCCTTTAAGTCTATCATTACAAGAACTGAAGAAATGCTTGAGTTTATTCATCCCAAATGCAAGGTCAGCAGGAAGTGGGTGACTTACGAAATCTTTCAGGAGCTATCTGATTCTTTCAGCTATTTCACTCTTTTAATTTCCAGTTCATTACTTTATATTTAAATTATTTGGTTTCTGTTCCTTACCACCAGAAAATACTCTCTGATTCTTATGGAAGCATCAGAGAAAAGAAGATAGGATAATCCAGCAACTCACTGGACTTGAAAGGGAGAAGTGAATGTGACTCCAAGTTAATGGTGAAGTTAGAGACATAGGGGGGATGTCATGTGGGACAGATGGTTCAAGGTATGAGTGACAACTCTGAAGAAGTGCAACTTTGAGAAGTCTTAGCATTCTTTGTTCCTTCACCAATGCAAGTGTCCACAGCTAGAAATACGCTAAGTTTGATTCTAGGTTGTGATTTTTATGTTTTTTTTAAATTTTTTGAGAGGAAGCCTCGCTCTGTCGTCCAGGCTGGAGTGCAGTGATGTGATCTTGGCTCACTGCAACATCTGCCTCCCAGGTTCAAGGGATTCTCCTGCCTCAGCCTCCCAAGTAGCTGGGACTACAGGCTCATGCCATCACACCTGCCTAATTTTTATATTTTTAGTAGGGACAGGGTTTCACCATGTTGGTCAGGCTGGTCTTGAATTTCTGGCCTCAAGTGTTCTGCCCACCTCAGCCTCCCAAAGTGCTGGGATTACAGCTGTGAGCCACTGCACGTGGCTATGATTTCAATTTTTGATAAACATAGAAACCATGGATAGAATAATCTGTGAGATGGCCACTTGCATGTTTATTACAGGGGCTTTACAAAAGTTCTCTGATAGGGATGATGGCAAGATGACTTGAACACTGGAAATGAGGTTAGATGAGTACCTCAGGAATTAGCATTTTCTTTCAAAGATTCAAAACACATTTTAAAAAGGGATCAAAGAAACTTTTTAAAGAATGGGGCATAAGCATGACTTCAACTAAATCATTCCACACAATGAGATACTTTCTTTGAAAGTAACAAGACATTCTTATATTAAGGTCTTGGAACATTGCTTTTCCTTCTATCTGGAGTAATTTCTCCCAGTTCACGTAGTTCAGTTCCTCATTTAATTCATCTCTTTATTAAATATTCCCTCCTCAAAGAGGTGTTCCCAACCACCCTGTCTAAAATAACATCCAACACACAGCACTTCTACAGTCTCCCTTTAACCTGCTTTATTCATTTACTTGTTTATTGTCTTTGCCTGTTAGTATAAACTCCATGAGGATACAAACTATTCACTATTGATTACTCAAAACCCCTAGCTGCAATGAAGACAGAGTAGGTACTCACAAAGTACTTGATGAATGAATCAATAAAAATTTCTCTCTTTCTAGGGTTGTGCACACGTTTTCTTCAAGAGAAAGGCAGCGCTTCTGGTTACACCCACTGAGCAAGATTCTTTCCCTTTTCCATTGAATTGGTATCAGGAAGCTAGCATTCCTCAGAATTCACTGAGACAAACACCCTGGATGTCATTTGGGGGACCCAGTCTTGCCACCTCTTCTGATATTTTCTAAAGCACAATATGCTGTTATACCATTCACATGGTCTGGCTCTAGACAATGAGCTCTGTGCAAGATAGGCCTGAGTCTTTGCATGTTTGTATTCTTAGTCTGATATAGTCCAGAGCAACGGAAGTTTGGAGGAGGAGGAAGATGAAGAATAAGCATGAAAGGAATAGAAAAAACTAGAAGAGTAAGTTGGGCATGGTGGCTCACACCTGTAATCCCAGCACTTTGAGAGGCCAAGGTGGGAGGACCACCAAAGGTCAGGCGTTAAAGACCAGCCTGGCCAACATGGTGAAACCCTGTCTCTACTAAATATACAAAAATTGGCCCGGTACCATGGTGCCCTCCTGTAATCTCAGCTACTTGGGAGGCTGAGGTGAGAGAATTGCTTGAACCCAGGAGGTGGAGGTTGCAGTGAGCTGAGATCACACCACTGCACTCCAGCCTGGGCAACAGAGTGAGACTCCATTTCAAAAAAAAAAAAAAGAGAAAAAGTTAGAAGAGTGAGAAGATGAAAAATGGGAGTAATGGGAGACTGGAAGTAGATGTAGAAAACAAACAAATATCCTGAAATTGCCTTTTTAAGGCCCTCACATCTCTGACAGTTCCATTTCTCTTATCTCTATTAGTATATTCTCCTATTAAATTGTCTATTCACTATGACCAATTTCTCACCTCCCATTCTTTCTTAAGCCTACTCTATTGAGGTTTTTGGCCTTAACATTCCACCTAAAATTATCTTTCAAAGCCATTGATCATCTCCATGTTGCAAAACTCAATAATTAGTTCTCAGGCCTCACTGGACCTTCATTTCATCTTCCTTGCTTTTTTAAACACTTTTTTACTTGGTCTCTGGAACACCTCAACTCCTGGTTTTCTTTCTACCTCTTCAGGCATGCCTTAGTTCATCTCACTAGATCATCAATTTTAGAGTTTGAAAAACTCTGTTGGTTCAGTTCCCAGGCATCTACTCCAATGAAGTGATCACATTCCATCTCACAGCATTTTTGTCACAGATCTCAAATTTAGGTCTCTATTGTGGACTTCCCCTCTTAACTTTAGATTTATACATCTTACTACCTGCTCAATGGCTTCACTTGGATATACTGTAGGCATTTCAGGCTTCACAAGTCTAAAATAGGGCTCTCAATCCCTACCCTATTCTTCAAATCTGCTCGTAACAGCCATCACCATCCAACATAAATCTATACATCTCCTTCGACCTCTGCAGCCAAGTAATTAGCAAGCTCTGTTGGCATTATGTTGGCAATATCATCAAATTATTGTTGCCATCTCAGCTCCATTCGCCCTGTTTATAAGCCATCTGGATCTGCCAATATAATGTAAGCAACACAAATAAAAGGACATCATTTTTATTGGGCACAGATATATACCTAACACTATATGGTTATTTGTTTACTCTCGTTTACTCTCCGTTCATCTCACCTAAATTCACAGGCAATGTCTGGGTCTATTTTGTTCACCCCTAGGATCTAGAATTGTGCTTGACACCAGTAGGCACTGAACAGATATTTGTTGAATAAATAATAGAAGTAACGAGCAAGGAAGGACTATTAATATTGTTACTAATATATTCACATAATTAGGGTAATAGTAATCATTATAATAATCATCACAGTAGCTAATGTTTATAGATTTAATCTATGATGGGTACCATGCTGAGCATTTGCATGCATTAGGTATCTTACTTATTTGTCAAAAAAGCCTTCTAAGGAAGGAACTGGTTTTATTTCTGTAGTATAAACACGAAAATGGAAACTAGATTAGAGTAAGTGACTCACACATTTCTAATGTGAGTAGAGCTAGTATTTAAACCTAGGTATATCTGGCTTCCAATTATGTTTACCAACCATTAGGAAATAGTCATATTCAGATGTTCGACTGATGTTTGGCGAGATGATGAAAATGGGCTGAAGAATGAAAGAGAGGGAAGGTGGAGAGAATGAATAACAGGTATTGAACATCTATCCACCTCCTGCTAGCAATCTCTGTCTTTCTCCATAAAACATAGAATGAAGCTTGAGCTCCCTCCCAGACTCATCTCTTTCACTTTTGAGGAAAATAAGAATAAGGAAGTTAGTCTCACCCTCTTTCCCTATCTGATGAACTTAGTCCTTGAATGCTGCAAAAGCTAAATAAAGCAAATTGATCTTGAGCCAGGTAATATTCTTGCCCTTTAGAATATATATCTCACCTGAATCTTCATGTTTTATTGTACTTCATGTTAACAGATCTTTAAAATTTAGGGGGAAAATACTCATTTTTCATCTCCCAATTCATTAAAATCAACATTTCATTATGCTGTGGTTCAAACTATGTCTCATCTCTCTATTTTAATCTTAATCTTTCTCATACACACATAACTGATCTTAAAAATCTACTTCATGTATTGGATACATAAAATAAACCCTTTAATATATGGGCAGAATTAGTGTAAGCTTCAATTTTAAAACATAATTACATTAGGTCTTTCTTTAACAAGCTCAACAGCACTGACAACAAGAAAATCACTACTATTGCAATCTGAAACCTAGCATTAACATCATATACATTTATAATCTGTCATAAACTGGTAGCTAAACTACCTTTAAGGAATTGGGAAATACATGTTTCTCTACCAGGTTACTATAGCAGTTTGTCTCTAATATAACACAGGGTAGGCTAAAAGACTCCCTAGAGAGATGAGATTTACAATAAAATTTAAATTAAAAAGGCAAGTAGATTTAGGGACTGGAGATGCCAGAATTTTACTACATCAACAAATGTTTATTTAGTATTTAATATTTCCAGGGGACTGTGTTATAAGCTCTGATCAGCACCTGGACTGGTAGAGATGCCTGAAAATGTTTAGTTCATCTTCCCTATTTTTAATATCTGTAGTTACCCTGAAGGAGTACATAATCTTCAATATTATAATAGTGACAAAATTAAATGCATGGCCATGGATACACGTATTGATGGCAGGAACACTACAAGGAGCAGGGTGGGGAGAAGGGGACATATTGGAGAAACTTCACTAAGGGGAGGGTTTACCAGGCAACTGAGCTTCAGAGGGGATGTTCTAAGCAGAGGACACTGCTTGAGTAAAAGCCTACAGAGATGCAAAGTTTGTTGTGTGGGGACTGGCTTGTCCAGGAAAAATAAAAGACAAAGGAGAATAACTAAATGGCCAAACAGAAGCTGAGAGAGGGGGGAAGAGATTTAAAGCAGAGGTCTTCAATCCCCTTTCTCTGTGTTAGCCTATTTGTGGAAGTGTGTTTTAGGACAGAATACTAACCCTTACCTAAGTTTGCATTTCAATTCTATCCTTTGCATTCTTTTACCTATTCACATCTCAGAACAATGAAGACATGTGTTAAATAACTCCTCTTCCTACAGTTTGCATTTTCCCAACTGAACAACAAATGGTAGGCTCTATAAAGCTATTTTTACTAAAAACTTTTCTTTCTGCAATGCTCTCCCACCCAGTTTTTGAAAAGAGTTTTATTAGACTGCATGGCAAGCACCACCAGGAGATTCTCATCCTTTTCCCGGCATGTGACGAGCCCCTGTCATTTTCTTTCTTAAGGAGTCTTGGTTCTCCTGGGCTTCAGCACAGATTGTTCAGCCACCCTATTAAGTCCATGTCCCTGTAAGGAAGACTGCAGGAACAAGGCCTGTCTTCTGACTCTTCTACATGTCAAGGAATGTTTGTTTACTGCCATTATCAAAACTCCACAGGTTGCTTGGAGGAATTCAGGGATTGTAAAAAAAAAAAAAAAAAAAAAAAAAAAAAAATGAAATAGCATTTGTTTATACCAACTGCCTAGCACAAAGAAGCAAAAGTCATTCTTATCTTGTAAAAAACTCTTAACGGTATCACAGATGTAAACCTTGGAAAATTATATTTTGTATGTTTTTAGAAAGCTAGTAGCTTGAACAATCCTCTACATGTATTTTAAGTTGTGATGGTTTCTTTTGAGGATCTAGTTAGAGGGGGAAAAAAAAAGAAGAAGGAGGAAAAAAAATCCCTTCACTTCAAATTTCAAAATTTTAACAGAACAACTTTAACTAGAAAATTTTTTTCTTTTTTTCCAAATGTGCTCTACAAGAACAGAGAAGAAAATCTATTTTATCACATTTCATCCTTTGCGTTTATCATTTCTCCCTTACTATTTACTCTTTGGGTATCAAGATTCTATGTTTATCCTGAGATATCTAAAATCACCATCCTATGGAATTGTCCGTCAACCACCCCACATTCCTATAGTCAATGGATGACCACATGATCTGAAAATAGATTTAGAAACTTAGAAACCTTTAGAAACTTAGAGACCTATAGATTTAGAAACTTAGAAACCTTTAGAAACTTAGAGACCTATAGACTTAGAAACTTAGAAACCTTTAGACTTATAGACTTAGAAACTTATAGACTTAGAAACTTATAGACTTAGAAACTTAGAAGCTTAGAAACTTAGAGACTTAGAAACTTAGAGACTTAGAAACTTAGAAGCTTAGAAAAGCCACACCAGGTGGCCATCTAAAAGCACCCACCCAATGACCAGGTGGCCATCTAAAAGCACCCACCCAATGACCAGGTGGCCATCTAAAACACCCCCCCAAATTCCTGGAACTCAAACAGAAGAACAAGTCCGGGAAATACCCCGCGCGGGTTCAAACCAGGTTCAAACCAACCAATCAGAGTAAGACACCTTGCTCAGGCCATAACCTGCTCCAATCATCTTGCGCCTCAAGCTTTGTGAATTTTTGTTGTTTTTGCCTTTATAAACTGTCTGTACTAGGCATTCGGGGTCCTGTGGCCAACTTCGGACATAGGACCCTAGCGCACTAGCAATAAATCTCTCCGCTATGACTTCCGTGTCGAGTGGTCTCTCGCGACGACCCCTGCCCAGGAAGGAATCTAAAAACTAGGTTCCTACAGATCAACAGCAGACAATGGGGTGCTTTCTTACTTGATGCTGAGTTTGGAGCCCAGAATTGAAGGCCTCTGTGGAGTTGGAGCTGACTCATCCCTCTGGTGGTACCCTGAAGACACAGTCTGTCATCTTCTGCTGCTTGCATCACTAGAGTAGTCTCTTTTCCCATCCATTCCAAGATTCTTGATTCCTTACATCTTCCTCAGGTTTTTTGCATTGCCTAATAATCTTTCAAAGAATTCTGACTTTTTTTTTTTTTTTTTTTTTCTGCTTAAGTATCCCATGTTGGTCTATCTCACTTACACTTTTGGGGGAGAGGTTAATTCTCAAAAATGTTTGGAAAAAGTGATTTCAATATCCAATGAAGGCTAAATAAACAAGCAAAAACAACAATGGAAAAAAAAAAACTCACATAGATTAAAAAGAACTTTCCAAATAACTAGAAATTTTATTGTCATGATGCATGGTACCAGTTCTTCCCTTCTGGAGCATAAGACAAGGTCATGATATAAAAGGGCAGGTCCTCATTATTTCACTGGGAACTAATCCATGCAGTTTACACTTAGGAGGCTGACTTCAAGGCTGAAGTTGTTTTTTGTACACAGTCAACTGTAAACAAGTTTTTATGTTTTCATATAATAGATATGGGGATGCATTTTCCCTGTGAAGGAAGCGAACACAAGCGAGGGAGCAAATAATAATTATCAGTCAAAAGCCAGTCAAAGTGGGAATCAGACAGCTCAATAGAAGTGTCTTATGCTATTGATCTGGTTGCCACCCAAAGCCATTACTCTATCTGAATGCAATCATCCAAGGCTGAGGGAATTTGTTCAGAGAAAATAAGCTCCATCTAAACTTTACCCACATTGCATGAGGAAATGGAAACTTTTTGTTCAGTAACATTAAGGGAATATTCCAGAAAATATTGAAAATATTGCAATATAAAGAAAACACATAAAGCAATTGATTACCAGGGCCATCCTCTCCTGACTGTACCTTTGCCCCATGGCTTTCCCCCCATACTTAGCATCCTGTGATTGAGACTTACTCTCATGATCTTTTTGTTTCATGACTAATACTTAGTCTCCTACCAGCACCTTCTGTCTGCTCTTCTGTCTTCTCACAACCTATACACTAGTTGCTCAAAGGTACATCCTAATATCATTGCTTTTAGAGTGTAATGATACTTGAGGATTGCCTATTTAAACAGGAGCTGGTTTGACAACTAATGCCAAATGTAAAAATATTAATGCAATGGAATAATACTGTCCAGTGATTATGGACAATATGGTTTAAGTGCTTGCTTTTAACTAATCTAGGCAAAAGAGTAACAAGCAATATGAATAACTGGAAATAGACAAACTTGGAGCTACATAAGGTCAAACTATTATTTCAAAGTCAGTCAATGCAGTGTGTTTGGAATGGCTACCATTACTCCCAGATATGTTTATCATCTGCTCCCCTTCAGCTTGACTGAGAGTGCTAATGCAATTGATGTGGAGCTTTGTAGAATTTTCTATAATCTCTTGAAAGATTTAAGAGCAGGAATCCATTTGCCAAATTAAAGGAAAACAGATCCCTTTGTGCAGGTCTCAAACAGGCTGCATTTACACATATCAGGTTTTTCAAAATACAAAACAATTTAGGAAGCAGTTGAAGTCCAATAAATAGATATTTTGCAAGCAACCATGTATTAATTTAATGTTTCTTGGATTGGAGTATTTACTTGTTTTTCAGAACTCTCCATTTGACTAATTCCGGTGCCCACTTTCATGCCTCGGTTTTAATGAATACTTCTTTTTGTGTGTGTGGCCACAGTTTAGGCCTACTCCTTTTTACTTGTGTATTCCAGGGGTGGGGGTGGAACAGTGGGGAGCCTTTGGTAACGGCAACCAAAAAGATAGCATTTTTTTAATACTGTGACTACCCAACTTTTGGTTACAACACTAAAATTACATTGGGAAATATATTTTCCCTATTGTTTATGGCCTTGGAGAGACTCAAAACCAAGGCGTCCTATTTTCCCAAAACCCAAACATAGGCAAGTTTCATGAGTCACTAGTTCACTTTCTCTGATGAGATACCGAAATTTGAGCACCATGATATGAGTGGAGGACATACTGGATATGCTAGACTTCAGTAATGACACTAAGCATTTAAGTAACTTTTACTACTATGAAATTTTTAGCTACTCTATATCTGGCTATCCTTGAAACTTTTTCTGGGCACTTTCCTCCAGTTCTATAAACTAATCAATATCCTTCCAATATACATATAAAATTTTCCTACTGAAATTTCTCTCTCTTGCTGACATCTACCAAAACCTATGAGATACAGAAGTAGCAATCTCTTTCAATGAACATTTTTGTGAAGACTAGGAAGAGAAAGCTTCACCTTGAAGGCTGAATGCATCTTCCTTAAATAGGGAAGACAACATTTTGCCCCTAAAGTTTATTGATTATAATGATATTATTACAAAAGTGTGACTACTTCCAAATGTAAACTGTCATAGAACAATAGTGCTCTTCCTCCTCAGCCAATTAACCAAGAAATTCCATGGCTCAATAAAATTCTCCATATTTGAGTCTCTACCCCTCTGTATAAAGATGACCTATGTTTCCTTACACTACATCTTTAACCTCTCTGCCAGAATCCCATCACTTTTTTCTCCTTAGCCTGTGCATCCTATGGCAGTGCTTAAAATAGGCAAGTAAAGGAAGAGTTCACTTCACCTCCAGATCTTTTCATATCCCCTCAAATTTATCAAGTGCAATGATGGCAGGCAGAAGAGATGAGAAGGAATTGCTGAGATACGAGTTTTCACTGTCTATTTTCTCATCCAGCAAAAATACCCTGTCACTATCTATTTCTAGTCCCATGGCAACAATGACAAGCCATAGCTTGGGAGAAACCCATCCTTTGTAATTAGGAAGATAAACATCTGAGAATTGTCTGACCCAAGAAAGACTAGTTTTCTCAATTAATATGTGATGACTTTCCAACCCAGAGAAACAATATGGTAGTTCCCAATGAGTTATTGGAGGCATTAGGGCCACAACCCGATGCTCTTGGTTCAAAAGCCAGAAATTCTTTTGGAATGGCTACATTGCTTGGAAGAGAGTTTTCCATCATATTAATTCAAGATTCACACAATTTTTCAAAGCAATAGTATTTCTCTTACAACATTCAAGTATTTAAATATTATCAAGCAATTTTATTTTGGACTTTTAACATGCTTCTCTCTTCCAAGCGTGTCCTCCACAAACCTCTTTAGGTCAGCTTTGTCTGGTTAACATCTACTTACCTTTGGGATTTAGTTAAGATCTACCTTCTTTCAGAATCTTTCCTTGTAGTATGCCCTAACCAGGCTGTGTTCATTGCTCTAAATATGTAATTCTACTATTTGAAAACAGAGAGTTTTTTGTCCTGTTGTTGTCTCTACTAGAATTATTATTTATCATTATTACCCTGAAATAGGACCTACCATAAAGAAGGTATTCTGATACATATTGCATAAGTACAAGTCATGTCACCAGATTTCTTGTCCCATTTTTCCCTCCTATAAAGTTAATTATAGCAGACCAATGATCACTTCAGAAAATTCAAATTAGAAAAACTTTCAACAGCTTTACTGTATCCACTACAGCCTCAAAGACATCACCACTTATATGACTAATACATTATTTTTAAATTCAACATGCATTTATTGAACCTAGTCTCTGTTGGGCACGGCTCTGGATATTGAGTGCTGAAAATCAAATGTAGCATACCGTCTAGCCTCAAGAATTTTACTCTTTAATGAGAGAGGATAACTAGGCAGATGATTACAATGAAATACAACAAAGTCCATGATAGAGTTTAAATAGGGTGCTGTGGAACTCACAGACACCCCTGGTTATATTCATGAAGGTTGAAGGCAGACAACAGAAGTCAATAATGTCTAGATTAAGCAGAAAAATAATTTAAGTTATAAGGGATAATAAACAGAATCCGTTGGAAGGAAAGGGAAACAAAATCAGAAAATAAGCAGAAACAAACGGGGCTCAGTTGTCAGAATCAAAGTCAAAAAAAAAAAAAAAAAAAAAATCCACAGTACAAAGCTTACTGGGAACTGCGGCAGTTTCTTCTAAAAGAGGGAAGCCTTCCAAGTCGCTGGGACCACAGGCTCATGTCATCACACCTGCCTAAGTTTTATATTTTTAGTAGGGACAGGGTTTCACCATGTTGGTCAGGCTGGTCTCGAATTCCTGGCCTCAAGTGTTCTGCCCACCTCAGCCTCCCAAAGTGCTGGGATTATAGCTGTGAGCCACTGCACGTGGCTATGATTTCAATTTTTGATAAACAAAGAAACCATGGATGGAATAATCTGTGAGATGGCCACTTGCATGTTTATTACAGGGGCTTTACAAAGTTCTCTGATAGGGATGATGGCAAGATGACTTGAACACTGGAAATGAGGTTAGATTAGTACCTCAGGAATTAGCATTTTCTTTCAAAGATTCAAAACATATTTTAAAAAGGGATCAAAGAAACATTTTAAAGAATGGGGCATAAGCATGACTTCAACTAAATTATTCCACATAATGAGATACTTTCTTTGAAAGTAACAAGACATTCTTATATCAAGGTCTTGGAGGGATTATTCTGGAAGAATGGATAATGATAGCTATAAATGAAGGTGAATTAAGAGGGTCTCAGAGGTCACTGTAATGATGGGGGAAGGGGACATACTCAAGAGGTGCTAACAAATGAAGCACGAGTTAAAAGCTAAAATGTTGTGCTAACCACTGAGGTTCCCAAAACAAATAAAATGCAGTCTTTCTTCAGGAACTTACAGTTTAGTTTTAAATGTACCTAAAGATAAATGACATTATAAGAATTTTGTGATTTTTGTGTCTTAAAATTGAGTTCTCAAATGTTTAATATCTATATTTAAGCTAGAATCACCAAATACCTCATTAGGAAAATAATCTACTTAGTTTTAAAATGTGTCAGTTTTCCATAACCACCCTGACATAGACAGCAAGAAAAGAAAAACAAAAACAGAATTCAATATAGATGATGGTATTAGGAATTACAGCCTGGTTGCCCCATACTGCTATCAATTTTATATAGGAATGGTGAGAGGAAATAATGGTGTAAATTCAGATCTAGGATATAATATTTTATGGCCTTCTAGCAAAATTACATATCGTAAGGTCTTTCTCTACATGCTTCCTTTTTTCCTAAAAGGCAAAGGGGAAAAATACAATTCTTCCTTCTGTTAAGAAATAATGACTGACTGCCTTCTATGTACTAGAAATTATCTTTGATAATGGAAACACAGGAAAATGTCCTTGCCCTCATGGAGCTTAAAGTAAATTGGCAAAGACTGACAATGGGCAAATGCACACAACAACATAGAACATTGTATCTGTGAAGGAGAGAGGCATACAGTCCTCTGAAATTCCATAGTAGGAAAATCCATCTGGCTCTTTTTTTTTTTTTTTTTTTTTTTTTTTTTTTTTTTTTAAGAGATGAAGTCTTGCTCTGTCTCCCAGGCTGAAGTGCAGTGGCACAATTTCGACTCACTGCAACCTCCACCTCCTGCGTTCAAGCAGTTCCCCTGCCTTGGCTTCCCCAGTAGCTGGGATTATAGGCGCACGCCATCACGTTTGGCTAATTTTTGTATTTTTAATAGAGCTTGAGGTCTAAAGAACTGAAGACTGAATAATAGTTAATAACAGTTAATCAAATCTTCCTCTAAGTATTTTAGGAAAGAATATGCTAGGCTATGATAAAGTATTAATTAAAAATAAATTCCAGAATTCATCTGAATAATAATAACCACTTTATAAGAACAATTGAAATACAACTATGTCAAGTGATCACCATAAAATACCAAAAGGATAGTTCTTTTAGGTTTTGAGAAATCCACATGTATGATGGCAGCATAGCAGTAACAATTGTTACTATTTGTGTTACATTGTCAAGCAGTATTCACGAGATTTTCCTGGAAATAGTCTGATGGACTGTAAGAGTCACATATGTAGTCCTTAGTTTTACAGTGTTTGAATCAGATTTGGTTAAAAGAATCTGGAATTTATTAGTGCCACATGCTATCATAAACATTTACCTTGACCCTCACTTAGATAAAGGAGTTTTTAATGTCTAATTTATGTCGTTTTTCTTGACCTGAATTTTAAAGCTCATTGAGAGTGGATTTTCTTTCATTGCCTGCAATATTAAGAAATAAATTGCCTTTGTTGCTATTGCATGTGAATTCATTCAAATAAACAGGGCAATTTATGCAAATTTTACAAAACCTGTTTTACAAAACCTCATCATCTGAGAAAATCATGTTACAGTTCTCTTTGAAAGTTCAACAAGGAACAGCATCCATGCATATTTAAATCTGCTGGACTATACTTGAAAGAATAAGTATTGAGGTTTTCTTTCACAGCTTAGTGAAAATGTGCCTAGACTTCCATGTTTTAAACAATTACATGGCCTCTGTTAAAGGATGGCTTATTTTCTCTGACACCATTGTCTTGGTTTGTTCTATCAGTAAATGATGAAGAGGTGCTCATCCGTGCACTGTGACTGTGTGCATGGTGGAGATGCTTTCGGCTCTGGTTTATAAGTAGCCTCTGCCTCAGAATTTAAGTCTAAAGTAAATTTTGAAGCTAAAGCCTTTTAAAAGGGTGAGGCCCTTTATAGAGGAAAAGAATCACAATCTTCAAACTGTTCAGAAACAATGGAAGTAAATGCTTCCAACCTGCCAGCAGTACACAGAAACAACACCATTGAGTCTATGCACCCTCTCTCTCTTTTTGCTCTCTCTCTCACACACACACAAACACATATATATACACACACATACACATATTCTACATAGGACAATGCAAATAGTTCACTTCCTTTTCTTCATATCCATCTTACATCGTGACAGCATGTTAATAAGAATAGAAAGAGCTTTAAAAATAACCCTCTAATTACAACTCAAGGCAGATAACATCTATTACTCAAGTTATTTTCAAAATTTTCAGACTCAACCAACCAGTCTCCTTATTTATAGGGAGCCAGTGTGATGCACTGTAATCAGATATTGCTGGGTATTAAATGCTTCCCCATGCACCATTTTATATATTCTACCAACCTGGGGAAGCAGAAATCATTAATTTCATTCTTTCTATGAGGAAGTTTAGGCTTGAAAAGTTAAAACCTGTGTCAAAATAGCTAAAATAAGAGAGTGATGGAGTCCATTATTCAAATCCAGGTCTTTCTGACACCATAACCAGTGTGCTTATTTATTTTTGTGCCACATCACCTCACGTACCCATAAACATTGGGTTTGTCTCTTTTGTGAGGGTGAGTTCGCAGGTAAAGAAAAAAGTGAACATTTAAAATTACCCTGGAGAATTCCCTAACCATGTATACTGTCCAGAAATTCCAATAGATAAGTTTTTCTTTTATATTGTTATTTTTTTGGAACTGGAATATAGATTATTTCTTCAACTGAACATCAGAGGAAGGAAATGGATTCTTTTTAGAGGTCATGGGATGTGTGTCTTTAAACACCAGAATCACCTTTGCAGCAGCAAGATGCACGCATTACGAGAGGCCCACAGAAATGAAACTCACTGAGTGTATTTCATGTTTGCTCGAGGCCATACAAACACTGAGTAGACTTACTCCACATCATTTAAACTAATTTCCTCTCTTTCTTTCCTTTCTTTCTTCCTTTCTTCTAATTGAAAAGGAAGGGTATTTGCTAAGCACATAAGTTCATGTGTCTAAATCACTTGCACATGTGATATAGTTCCAATGCATTTTATTATAAATACATACCAGATACCATAATACATATAAAAGAAGGATACTTATTACTTTTTATAAATACATGCCAAATACTATAATATGTATAAAAGAAGAATACGTATTAAATACTTACTATATATATACAACAAATACCATACTACTTATTATTAATACGTTGAAGAGGTATTAATTTTCAAGACATCACCTAAACATTCACTGTTTCCTTGCATTTCTGCAGCACCAGCTGGCTTTTTAGCTACTCCCATCCTCAAGGGGAAAGGCTCTAGGATGGAAATATTTCATCCAAAATGGCTGCCATTGATAGAATCTTTATTTTTTAGCTGGGGCTTTTCAACATAGGATTAGCTAAAAAGATGAGCTAGGGAGTTCAGATCATATTATAAGAGCTTCTCCTTTTAGAAGAGTCATTACATTTAATAGCAAACTCAGATATTAATGTCTTAAGGTTCCACCAAATGACACCAGGAATAAACAACCATGTGAAAGTCACTGTTGACCTGTCTATAGAATATAGTTTTTTATACAGACCCAGAGCAAACATCTGTCTTGATCCCAAGGCAAGGAATAATCAACATGATTTTGACCTTATGAACACTGTAAATCCTGTAACAGAATGGGCAGTGTTCTTCCTTTGCTTCATCCAGTTTAAACTTGAGTGTTAAATTTGAGGCTCACTTTTAACAACGATATAGTGCAAAATGGTATCTGCCCTTTATCTCTAAGCTTTATCTTACTATTTTACCCATATTTTCTTTTCATCTTATTTTGTCTATTTTATTCTATCCTGCTATTTTAGATATTTTTCTAAGTCAGCCTCCAGCCTTAGTTTGATCAAGGCAGGATTCAGAAAAACAAAGAAAGAAAGAAAAACATAGGCATCAAAAGTGATTAGATACCTCTTTGGGGATTTATGAAGTCAATTGTTAATGAGTCCTATAAATCACAGCATGCCACAAGACCAGAGTTAAGATTTCTTTCCTAATCAGAAAGTCTCTAACTGAATTGTAGCATAAATGTGTCCCTTAGGAATGTAGCACCTGGGGCCATAGTAGAAAATGAGACAGACATGGTCTCCTATAGTCATGAAGATTAGATGGAAAAACAAACAAACAAACAAGAAATTATACTAACCTGTGATAGGTGCTGTGGGAGAAGACACTAGAAATGTAAGACCAACCCAGCAAAACAAAGGAAGTTTTTGTGAGTGTTGCATCTGAACCCAGAAATGGTGGTTAGAGCGAGACTTGACAATGATTAGAAGCTATCTAGTCAGCTGTGTTAAGTCAGAAGGAAGAGAATAAGAATTTCACAGATCTTCCCAGATCTCCTGTGACGTTCTGAAATTACAGCTAACAATGCACTGAATTAAAAACATGAGATTTATAAACAAGCCCTAGTTTCTTTATTTTAGCATCATCCATATCCGGAAGCACTATACTTCTGAGTATATCCGTAATCTGACAGTCAAATACTCAAAGCTGTATCTTCACAATTTATGACATCTTTCCTCATAACACGGAGCTCTCTTTCTATTGCTTTGCTTGTTTGTTTGCTTTTATGGTCAGTAAACTGTTCTGGTAAATAACAATTTAAATTGCATGAAATGCTTACAACACTGAGCACCCAATTTTAACATAAGAACAGTATGGGAATATCTAAGCATACATATTTGTATGTATTTACCATATCCAATACATCCATATGGGGAAACCCAAATACTTACTGTCAAAATTTTTAAGTGAGATAATTTTGTCTCATTTTTCAAAATCTGCCTACTGGAAGACAGCTGGCCAAATATTTGAACCCATTACCTCCAATCTGAGCTAAATAAACAAACGTTAAGAGAATCCTCTCCAAGTGCTGCTAAAGAGAACTGTCTCAAAATAATCTCAAGTTTGAAAGACTGTTTGTCTAAATACATTCTACTGCCTGGATAACTTATTTACTTTTGTTTTGGCCAAGTCATTCAGAGGAATTGCAGGTATTCTTCAAATCAAAGTGACACCGTGATTGCATTCACATAATTCTAAATTATTCTCTCCATTTTGGAGAGAGGCAGAGAGGAAGAGTCTTCATGGGGAGGTACATCCAGCCACATTTTCCCACGTTTTCATACACAGGCTAGAATCCACCTTATTACCCATTAGGCAGAAGTAAGATATATACTTTTTTTCTTCATTTATTCTATTAGTACTCAAGGGATCTCAGTTTCACAACTTCGAAAATCTCTCCAAAAACAACAAAGTCTTACAAATGAAGACGTTACAGGTAACTCACAGGACTCTGGGAATGTAAGAGTCTGTAGTGTTCATTTAATGAAGTCTGAAGAGAACTCTACAAGCCACAGACATTTGAAGAGAGCCAACTTGATCAGAGCAATCTCATCCTACCTGCCTCTTTGGAAATCTGCGTGAAGGATTCCACACCTTTCTCTCCATAACTTCCTTCAGATGCGAGAGTAGACACATAATTCCAGCCTAGGGCCTTTACAATGTCTACCATGGCCTGGGCTTGGAAGGAATCGGGTGGCACCACGCGAGAGAAGAAGTCGTAGCGTCGGTCATCACTTAGCTCAGGTGCCGTTGATGCATAACTAATCTGGGGGATCTGTAAAGACAAGAAAGCACCATATGAGAGTACGCCATCAGGATATAAGAGACTCACTTATATTATGACAATTTACTTAAAATACAGGGCTGCAAAGGGGATATATGTATTGCCAAACACCACCATGTAATTTTAGACCACCTAAATGCAATCATCTACTTCTTAGCAGCACGAAAGTATTGATATTGACTTTAGCGTCTTGCCTTTTTATTTCCTTCTCTTAGGAATAAGGGAACGAGGTTAGCATGGGAATTTCCAAGGTCAGGGTCATGGTTGTTTAGAAGAAAAAGATTTATGACCATTGTATGAAACATGGTGAATCATGCTTTACTACTTATACACCAATGGAAATAAAAATACAACAACCTAACTGGAGTGTATATAAAGATTGGTTTAGTTGACACAGCTTGTGAATACTGGGTGGATATCATTAGCCATCTAACATTGATTGATTGCGGATGGTCTCCAAGGAAATATCTAAGTAAGTCACAAGTATTATCTAATTTATTCTTCACAAGAACATTTTAAAGTAGCTCAGTAATACCCTTGGCCCCAGGCAAGGGAAATTCTCCACCCCCGAGGCATTTACTCTAGTGGTCTTTGCACATTGACAGGCTTTCCTCAATATTTTCCAAATTTTCTTTTGGCTTCTGGGAGAGAGCTGGCAGTACTGTCTGAGTAGAGTCCACAAGGGCCTCTGATTTCTATCTTTTTCCTTCAGAGAACCCTCTGACCTCTACCCCACATGGCATTCACCAAATGTCCTGAAGAGCTCTAGAACTTTTGCCTATAAGGATCATCTTAGGACTCCACAGGCCCCTTAAAAAAAATCAAATTATCTCCCTCAGCTGCTGTAGTATTTATTTCTTAGGATCATTGGAAATTGGGCTATGTGAGTAGTCCTAACACATCTACTTTGCTAAATTAAATTATATATATGAAAAGAGCTGCAAAAAAATGTCTGCCTGGGGTCTCAGGTGGCCTAAGGCCAGCCCGAAGTAATCACAGATGAGAAATCTGGCTAAGATCCTAACTTCAGAACTCCTATGCTAGTTACCTCTGCAAAGCATGGTAACCTTTGTCCCCTTCTTTGTCTTAATTCTATCAAGCAATAGATAATGAGTGGCACAATTAATTTTCACGTAAGAATTATCAACTCTGACAACATTCTGCTTACAAACTCTCCCAGGACTTATCTCTGTATTATCACAAAAGGTTTTTCAGGTGTCCAAAGGCCAGTTGATCTTTTCTCAGACTAAGCCCAAAAGTCCATCGTAGCTCAAATATGGTAAAGCCACGCTCAAGTTGATTCATCGAGCCCTGAAAATTCTACTATTAACCCATTTATTTCCTTCCTTTGTAGTTTGCCTAAAGTGTACCCATTTGCCATCATTTAAGGTTAGTTATCGCCTCCATAAAGATCGTTTCTCCACCAACATTTCTAGGTCAGCATTAAAGTCCTGTGGCCCTGAAATCAGACGACCCACCATTTTCCATGCAGCCAGTTCATGATGCAGTTCTGCTCTATGACCATTGGAGGGCAGGCTTTCTACCCCTGACTTAATTCAAAGCCAGTGTGAGAAAGCCTACATGTCTCCTGATGGATCTTTTTACCTGAGCAACTTCTCAATTATAGTGAGGTTTAGTGCAAAGTAAAATAGGATTTGGTATTGACAAGATATGGGATCAGAGTTTGGCATTTCTGTTTGCTAGTGTTTAATTTGATGAAGCTATTTCACTTGAATGAGTTGGTGACATTACTAATAACAAGTTGTTCTGAGAAACAGGGAAAATGAATGTGCATTGCTTTGCATGACGTCTGGAACAGAGTGGGTGTTTAATACATGGGAGTAATAATCATCCAAAATAAAGAATGGTATGTTTTTCCTTACTAAAGTTATCGATTCCCCAATTTGATTTCCAAGTTCTCTGCTGCACGTCATCACGAACATTCTCCATATTATCCCATGGCAAAAAAATATTTTTACATATTCCTATCATTACTGCTTTCAAAATAATATGTACTCTTTATCCAACTCTTTATTTTGTACTAGTCATGTTCTAACAGTTTTATACACATTGGTTTATCTAATCATCAGCAAATACTGTGAACCGTACTATACAATATTACATGAGACTACATTGTAGTATTATTAACTTGTTTTACAAGGGAGAAAATTGAGGTTTGGAAGAATATTACCTTGCCTCAGGTCACAAAGCTATAAAACACTCACAACTATGATGCTTTGCTGAATTATTACTAAAATATTTTTTAAATAAGCATTAAATAGGAAGGCCAGTAGATTAATGGAATCCAGGCTGACTTCTGTTCACATCACTGACTACATAGCCACTAAAAGTTATTTTACTGGTCACTCTTAGACTGCTGTTCAAACACCTTATATAAGTGCCTCAGCAAAGCTTATACAAATATCTTAATAGAATGAGTTACCTATGTGTCGATTGTAGTTTGGAGGTTTTAAGTTTTAGGTAACAAAAATATCAACTGAATAAAGGCTTTGGACAGAAATAGAGAAGAGGGAGGAAAAGAGGGAGAAAGAGAGAGACTTTCCCTCACAAGAAATAAAAAGGAAAGAAGCCAGGCATGTCAATACATTTCCATCAATTTCAACTTGTGGGAATGTAAAAGCTGCATGCTGTTGCACAGATGTCTTTCCTGCCAAAATCCCTCTGTACCTTTGACAGGGTGCTAATAAAGATACATCCAGCCCTCTACTTGAATTTTCATTTATGTAGCTGCTGTAAAACCTCAGAATTGTGAGGTGCCCCAATGCAATGCATTTTCTACACCGTGCCCCAAATTTTACTAATGAAAATCCTGAGGAAACAGATTTCTTTCCTCATTACTGTGCACCCTTTGAAAATGATTAGTATCTGTGGTCTATCCCTTCCAGTGTAAATAAGGAATATCTCCTGGCTTAAGACCCATATTTCTCTTTAGGATCATGCATATACCCTCTATCCAATGGTACTTCTTTTGACACTATGAATATAATGATGCAAGCGTAAGGAATGAAATACAAAATGGATTTTATTCTGAGATTAAAATGTGGCTTTATAAGGATATCCCTTGTAGCAATAGAGATGAAGGACTGGAAGAATTTATGTAATCTATGAAATATGATGTTGCCTATTTTCCTAGCTATTATGCTTCATTTTTAGTTGCTTGCTTTCAAGTTAACGTTAAAGCCTATATAGTAATTATTTTGAGTGCTACTACTGGTACATACAACTGATCAAATGATAATTAGGCATCTTTAGCAATTAATTTCTATTTTCACCCAAATATCTAGATATACTTTCTTTTGCGGCTATTGGACCTTTTCTCTCCTGCCAGTCTTCTTTGGAAATGGAGACTTGATCTTTTGATAAAGACAATTTAGTGTGATAACATTCCAGCTATATAAAATGAGATATTCCATGTCTTCTTAGGCCTTTTTTCTTGAACTTAGAAAACTAAAATACTTTTAATCTTTATCACAGGACCACATTGTCATCTTATTATTCTTTTCTCTTCATAAAAATTTGCCTATTGCACAGGAATGGTTTTGTTATGAGTATCAAATAGGATTTTTAAACACCTATATTCTATTTAGAATAAGTGCATGCTTTTTAATGAAAATTAACAACATATATGAGAGAAATAAACACAAGAAAGCAGGTTAATTTTAATGCCTTGATCCCTGTCAATATTTTGTTGTATCTCTTTATTGCTTTTAGGTGTATATTTGGTTATGCACACATACTGATATGGTTAGGCTTTGTGTCCCCATCCAAATTTCATCAAGAATTATAATCTACCTAATCCCCATAATTTCCACGTGTCCAGAGACTAGGTGGAGGTAATTGGATCATGAGAGCAGTTTCCCTCATGCTGTTCTCATGATAGTGATTGAGTTCTCACAAGATCTGATGGTTTTATAAGGGCCTCTTCCTCCTTTGCTTGACATTTCTTCCTGCCGCCTTGTGAAGAAGGTGCCTTGCTTCGCATTCTCCTTCCACCATGATTGTAACTTTCCTGAGACCTCCCCAACCATGCTGAACTGTGAGTCAATTAAACCTCTTTTCCTTTATAAATTACCCAGTCTCAAGCAGTCTTTATAGCAGTGTGAAAAGAGACTACTACACATATATAATTATTGTTATGAGCTTATAAATAATATTTATTATTAAAATATGGACCTTAGTCTCCCCTTCCCTTCCTTTCATCCTCCCTTCTTTTTTCTCTTTCTGGTTGCATAATATTCTGCTGTATGAATATTTGACCTAACCTAAACTTAACGTTCATTGTTAAATATTTAAACCTTTTCAAGTTTTCACTGTCATTGTAAGTCAAAACAAAATCCTCAGAGCTAATGCAAGTCTTTATACATACTCATGAGTATTTCCTCACAATAATGTTTAAGTCACTCTACCTCAACGTGACAGAAATATTTGAGGTTTGCATTTACATCTTTCTCTACATGGAAATTACTTTGGGCTGTTAAATACAGAGGAACAGTAATCTATACTTTTTTCTCTTCCAAATGGTTAACTACTTGATTTAGCATCATTTATGAATTAATCATTCTTTAATGACAGAAAAGAACACCTTTTGTTCTATATTAAATTCTTAAACATCCTTAGGTCTTCAGGGTGTATCTTCTACTATTTCATTTTTTTTTCAAGTCTTGGGCTTGAAAATAGTGTTTTACTCTTTTAGCTGTTATGAACTTAGAGTATTTTGAGGCTATCTTAGTTGCAACATACTCCCTCTACATAGCTGTTCTTTTAAAAATGATCACGGATAATCACATTTTTAATTTTCCTTATAAGCCTTAGGATAATTATTTTTAGGTTAACAATAAAATTCCATTAAGATTTTGATGAGAATTATACTACAGCTATAAATAAATTTGGGTAGAATTTAAATATTTACAACATTTTATCTCCCCCCAGGGGAAATTATCTATTTTTATCTATTTGGTTGTCCATTCTTGCTCTTCCTAAAATCTTATAATTGTCTCCATTTAAACCTTGCACATTCCTTAACTTTGTTTCTAAATAATTATTTTCATTGCATTATGTATGAGACAAAATACTCATTTTGTTATCTATTTATTGCTGCCATATAGGAATCTATTAATTTCTGTAGATTTTCTTTGTATCTTCTACCCTTGTTATAATTCTTCTTAGTTCTAATAGCTTTCAGTTTATTTTCTTGGGATTTCCATGTAGGCAAGTTATAATGATTCAGTTAGTTTTCTAATTACATCAGTTAGAGTTTCCAGAAAAACAAGAGTGATAATGGGAAAAATTCCTTTCCCTTTTGTTATTTCTGAACAGTGAGCAGTTAAAAACCAACTAGTATTATTCTGATGTCTTACCTTGAAAAAATATATACAGTTAAATTAAGAAGTTTATATTTAATTTTTTCATTTTGTCAATATAAAGTCTTAGCTAGAATTTGTCGGACATTTCTTTAGATTTAGAAAGACACTTTTAGAATTGAAAGGGAACTCCTAGATCATATGGCCCAAAGTCTCCCTCTCTCTGTAAGTTTATGACTCGCTGCAAAAATGCTGCGGAGACCCTCACACAATCTGTGCCACCATCTACTGCCACATTTCTTGAAAGCATTTTCTTTATATTTGCTATTGATACAGGATGCTCTTATTTTTACTTGGGACACAGAACTGTACTTCATCAGGATATCTAGGTAAAGCTATTCTATGAACAGTAACAAAATGATAACATTATAAATTATCATTTAGTGTCTTCCCACGTGTGACACATCATGCTAAGAGCTGTAATACATTATTTTAATCCTCACAACAGCACATTTACACAATTTCTGTTTTTCTGGTTTTACAAATAAAGAACCTATGACACAGAGAGATCAAGAACCACTCTGAAGGTTACATATAAGTAAGTGGCAGATCTGGAATTCATTTTAAGCACATCTCTAAATCCTTTACTCCTAAGCCCTGTCTTACTATTCACCTTTAAGAGAACATTATTCCGGTTAGAATGGCTTACAATTCATTTTTTTCCCTTCCTTTATAACACGTTCTTCCTCCTGTATTGTGTGATACTAGTTAAGCCTTTCTCTCCCCTTACTTGGAATAGTCAACCACTTCATGTTCTTTCTGACATACTACCTACCTTTAGTCTTATAACTTCTCATTCTCTCTCATGAGAAAGATAATGAGACACCCAAAACCCTTTTTCACCTATTCATGAGGAACCTTCTCTCCACATCCTCACCAATGCTTGTCATATTTTGTCTTTTTGATAATAGCCATCATAACAGATGTGGGATGATATCACGTTGTGGTCTTGATTTGCATTTCCTTGGTGCTATCACCTTTCCATGTACCTGTTGGCCATTTGTAAATCTCCTTTGAGGAAATGTGTATTCAGGTCCTTTCCCCATTTTTAAATTGAGTTGTTTTTCTGCTTTTGATTTGAGTGAGTTCTTTATATATTTTGGATATTATCTCCTTATCAGATATTGGTTTCCAAATATTTTCTTTTATTTAGGAGGTGTCTCTTTACATCATTGATTGTTTTCTTTGCTATACAGAAACTTTTTAGCTTAATGTAGCTTCATTTTTCTTTTGCTTTTGTAGCCTGAGCTTTTGGTGTGATGTCCAAAAAAATCATTGCCAGGGCCAGTATCAAGGAGTTTTTCTTTTCTAAATCTCTGCTGACTCATCCCCTACGAAAGTATCCTTATAATCAGCTATATCGACACATCACTCTAAACTATACATTGATCTAGAATCCTTTTTGGAGAAGAAGATGTATTTATTTCCTTGAAGATACTTTATTATAAGGTATTCCATTCTTTCAGAGTAAAGATCTATGCATGAATTCATGCTCTCATATCTGCAATACATTTCCAAACATCCAAGGTGTCTCCTCTACAAAAATCAAATTTTCCCCTAGGCGTTTTTTAAATCAGTACTTTTGAAAATGCTACAGACCTTTTTTGCTTCTGTAACTAAATAACTTTAAGCAGTAATTAAAACTAAGTTTTTCATTTTTATATTGATGCTTCAGATTAATTTAAAATTCTGAATGCTGCACATTGCTGTGTTATGTTAGATGTTGTGATCATTCTAATATCACTGTGGGACCAACTATTTCTAGCATGCTTGAAGTGTTCAGTACAGTAAAAAGAAAATATGACAAAATGCCCAAATCTCTGTGGTATTCTTTATCTCTTCGCCAATTAAGAAAATCAAATACCTGTAGACCTTAATCCTTTAAGAGGTTAAAAATAATATATATATTATTTATACATATATATACACATACATATGTATTTAGGTATATACACACACACCTAAAAAATATAGTAAAGGTGAAATTTTGGTTAAACTTAACAGTAGTAGTTAATTCTCTATAATGTGCCTACACTTGTCATTGTATGCCTTTAATATCTTTTTGGGTCTTAACAAGTAGGTAAGTCTAAATGTGTATGAACCACAGAACACATCCTAGGAATCTATTCTGCACTTCTCATGATTTCTTTCACTGCATTTAATAAATGTCTCCATTGCTTTTATAAATAAAGGCTTTCCATATAGATATATGGTAACATATATTTACAGTTTACTACTAATGTAGTGTATATCTAAATTAATTTTCCTTTTGCTGATTTAAAGAAATTGTAAAAAAACCCTAAATTTTATACCAGTATTTTTCAATCTTCGGTCATCTGCAAATGTGTCTCATGTTTTCTTCCCACATGCTATACCACATTCATGAACACGACAATATATTCATACTACTGAATCCATTATTTACTTAACATTTTAACTTCTCACCCTTATTTGCTTAAATAAAGTACAAAGAACCTTCTTTTCATGTCTACCAGTATGCCTATAGAGTGATTATGTATTTAGTTTAATGTGAAAGAGGAATATGTAACTATTAGTATTATTCGTGGTATCTTTGATATACAAAAACATTTTCTTCTGATCTACTATATCTATATTTTACTTTATAGCTTCTTAGCTTTCAGTGATAAAAATAGTCTAATGTCATATTGATTGGGCATATTGTCACCTACAGTTTATGATTATATATTTACATAACTGATTTTTAGATTTAAACATTTTAATGCATCCAGGATCTATTTAATATATATTATCTATTATAGACTAGGACTTCGATTTTGTTTTTTGTTTTTGAGTGGATAGCCAAGTGAATAGCCAGTGTTTTAAGGACAAAAAATATTTACTTGCATGTCATTATCACTTTTATGCATTTTTATATAAATTTATATCTATACAAACAGAAATATTTAAAATTAAAGCATTACATAGATGTTATCTCATGCTCTTGGATGTCTTATGAAATTCACTATTAATGTATAAAATATTTACATTTCCATTTCCTTTTTAAAATTTTTTTTATTATACTTTAAGTTCTAGGGTACATGTGCATAACGTACAGGTTTGTTACATATGTATACTTGTGCCATGTTGGTGTGCTGCACCCATCAACTCGTCAGCACCCATCAACTTGTCATTTACATCAGGTATAACTCCCAATGCAATCCCTCCCCCATCCCCGCTCCCCGTGATAGGCCCTGGTGTGTGATGTTCCCCTTCCCGAGTCCAAGTGATCTCATTGTTCAGTTCCCACCTATGAGTGAGAACATGCGGTGTTTGGTTTTCTGTTCTTGTGATAGTTTGCTGAGAATGATGGTTTCCAGCTGCATCCATGTCCCTACAAAGGACATGAACTCATCCTTTTTTATGGCTGCATAGTATTCCATGGTGTATATGTGCCACATTTTCTTAATCCAGTCTGTCACTGATGGACATTTGGGTTGATTCCAAGTCTTTGTTACTGTGAATAGTGCCGCAATAAACATGTGTGTGCATGTGTCTTTATAGCAGCATGATTTATAATCCTTTGGGTATATACCCAGTAATGGGATGGCTGGGTCATATGGTACTTCTAGTTCTAGATCCTTGAGGAATCGCCATACTGTTTTCCATAATGGTTGAACTAGTTTACAGTCCCACCAACAGTGTAAAAGTGTTCCTATTTCTCCACATCCTCTCCAGCACCTGTTGTTTCCTGACTTTTTAATGATTGCCATTCTAACTGGTATGAGATGGTATCTCATTGTGGTTTTGATTTGCATTTCTCTGATGGCCAGTGATGATGAGCATTTTTTCATGTGTCTGTTGGCTGTATGAATGTCCTCTTTTGAGAAATGTCTGTTCATATCCTTTGCCCACTTTTTGATGGGGTTGTTTTTTTCTTGTAAATTTGTTTAAGTTCTTTGTAGGTTAAGATACTAGCCCTTTGTGAGATGAGTAGATTGCAAAAATTTTCTCCCATTCTATAGGTTGCCTGTTCACTCTGATGGTAGTTTCTTTTGCTGTGCAGAAGCTCTTTAGTTTAATGAGATCCCATTTGTCCATTTTGGCTTTTGTTGCCATTGCTTTTGGTGTTTTAGACATGAAGTCCTTGCCCATGCCTATGTCCTGAATGGTATTCCCTAGGTTTTCTTCTAGGGTTTTTATGGTATTAGGTCTAACATTTAAGTCTCTAATCCATCTTGAATTAATTTTCATATAAGGAGTAAGGAAAGGATCCAGTTTCAGCTTTCTACTTACGGCTAGCCAATTTTCCCAGCACCATTTATTAAATAGGGAATCCTTTCCCCATTTCTTGTTTTTCTCAGGTTTATCAAAGATCAGATGGCTGTAGATGTGTGGTATACCGGATCCAGCAGCACATCAAAAAGCTTATCCACCATGATCAAGTGGGCTTCATCCCTGGGATGCAAGGCTGGTTCAACATACGCAAATCAATAAACGTAATCCAGCATATAAACAGAACCAAAGACAAAAACCACATGATTATCTCAATAGATGCAGAAAAGGCCTTTGACAAAATTCAACAGCCCTTCATGCTAAAAACGCTCAATAAATTCGGTATTGATGGAACATATCTCAAAATCATAAGAGCTATTTATGACAAACCCACAGCCAATATCATACTGAATGGGCAAAAACTGGAAAAATTCCCTTTGAAAACTGGCACAAGACAGGGATGCCCTCTCTCACCACTCCTATTCAACATAGTGTTGGAAGTTCTGGCTAGGGCAATCAGGCAAGAGAAAGAAATAAAGGGTATCCAGTTAGGAAAAGAAGAAGTCAAATTGTCCCTGTTTGCAGATGACATGATTGTATATTTAGAAAACCCCATTGTCTCAGCCCCAAATCTCCTTAAGCTGATAAGAAACTTCAGCAAAGTCTCAGGATACAAAATTAATGTGCAAAAATCACAAGCATTCTTATACACCAGTAACAGACAGAGAGCCAAATCATGAATGAACTTCCATTCACAATTGCTTCAAAGAGAATAAAATACCTAGGAATCCAACTTACAAGGGATGTAAAGGACCTCTTCAAGGAGAACTACAAGCCACTGCTCAGTGAAATAAAAGAGGACATAAACAAATGGAAGAACATACCATGCTCACGGATAGGAAGAATCAATATCGTGAAAATGGCCATACTGCCCAAAGTAATTTATAGATTCAATGCCATCCCCATCAAGCTACCAATGAGTTTCATCACAGAATTGGAAAAAACTGCTTTAAAGTTCATATGGAACCAAAAAAGAGCCCGCATCTCCAAGACAATCCTAAGTCAAAAGAACAAAGCTGGAGGCATCATGCTACCTGACTTCAAACTATACTACAAGGCTACAGTAACCAAAACAGCATGGTACTGGTACCAAAACAGAGATATAAACCAATGGAACACAACAGAGTCCTCAGAAATAATACATTTCCATTTCTTAAAGAAGCTCAGTCTTCTCTGATTTGCCTTCAGGTTACTATGCTATTTCTCAGTTTGAATGAATTGACAATAATTTGTCTTATTAGATAAAATGGCACATATTTGCTTCTCCAGGAGACTATAGGGCATTCACACTCCCTCTTAATGATGTTCCAATGAAGAGTAGACATTATGTGGATTTTTCTGATCCCGAATGGCCACCGTTCCAAATATTGGGCCACCAACACCTGCATGCCCATAATCCTCTATGCGTTTTCTGCCTTTCACGGTTATATGCAGGACTAATTTCACTTGTCTATGTGGGTCTCCAACTAGTTGTAAAGAACCTCTCTTCTCCAAGTTTTTTTCTCAACTCAAATCTCAATTTCTCCAATTATTTATCTCAAGACACTAGTCAGGTGACACTGATGACAAGACAGAAAAGTCATTTCAAGTAATCAAGGTTTGAGAGTAATTCTCATGCCTCAAAATTATCATATAAATTTTATGTTGAAGTCAACTTTCCTGGCCATTGTTAAAAATAAACAAGCAAACAAGGAATAAAAACAGCAATAAAAATCATACTCTTTCAAGTCATCAGATGTGATGTTTCCCAAATTCAGATTTTACTCTCAAGATAGAAAAAAAAATGCCCAATTCTCTGTTTCTAATTTTACCTTTAAAATATTTATTTAAATTTATGGTTCTAAGAATTCCTGTAAATCTAAGAGAAACAATGCTAGGGGAAAAAACAATTTCAAGAATAGTTGAAATGGACACATAAATAACTTATATCATATACACCCTATACATACTTTTGAAACACAAATATTCATGTCTCATCAATAAAATGTGTTGTGGTGGTTGAATTATTTTGGTAGACTGAAAGAATGATCAAAAATTAAGATACATCCAATAAACAGCACACATTAATCTCTAAAAGGTGCTCAAGGCTCTGCCCTAACCTCTACAATGCTTGCCCTAGAAAACACAGTGAATTTATAGGAAGGTCAATTGATGGGTACTTCCAGAACACGGTAGTTTTCTTTGGTAACAAGTGCCACCGTTCTAATTAAACAATTATCTGAATCATTATCTGTTTCTTGTTCTCCCCATTCCTTAAGAGTATTTACCCTTATGGAAGACAAAGACTTTGCTCATCATTGTTTTACCACTGGATACCACTCTATTGGGAACACAATAGGAACTGATCAGTATTCATTGAAGGAATGGGGATGCCAGGAAATGGATAAAATGGAATAAACTAAGTGAACAGATTTATTTGACCCGCTCCTCATCCACAAAGTTAGTGTGGCCAGAGAGATTCACAGTATTTGGGAGTTTTTCTTGTCTTGGGTAGATCTGTGATGGGCTGCTTTAAGCACCAGGGTAAATACTTTTTCTCACCTTTTCTTTTCCTTGGCACACATTTTTGGGGATTTCCTTCCTCAATACTGGAATGTAGGAGAAAGCAAGCTATCATTTGGATGGAAGATCAAAGATAAAGGGACCAAGGAAGTCATTTAGGAAGCTGCTCACTGTGTTTTTTTTTTTCCTTAGGCCTTAGTTCCTGACAACCTAGGCAACATAAACTATGATGCCCCAGGATTCAAACTTTGCAAGACATAACTAGGATTTGTCATTTTAAAGAGGCAGATTCTGCTCTGCCTTTTTCTTAGCTCCTCTCCCCTCAGGAACCAGTAAACTGCTACTAGGCAGAAGGATCTCCTAGGCTTGGAAACATACTCCCTTAGGCATCATCTTACTGTCAATATTTGTCACTGAAGACTCAAGTACAGATGTCTTCTAGAAGACATTAATACAAATGTTTAAAAATCCAAATTTCCACCATTGCTCCATTGCAAGTTAACTTCTCATAAAAATAAATTTCTAAACATTTACATAAAGGAAATTATTTTATTTAGAACACAATGAAAGTTCTGAAATTGTTTTCATGCATGTTAATTTTTTCCTTTTTGTATTATTCCTCTGTATATTATATTTTTTCTCTATATTACATTCTTTCTCAGTGTATTATTCTTTCTTATATTATATTCTTCCTCTCTTTATTGTATTCTGCTTTGCATTATAAGCGCAGTGCCTGTAGCAAGGACAGTCACCTGAGGAGTATCTTACTTTTTGGAAGGCAAATGTGGTTCATTTGTTCCTGGGGGATTTGCATATGCGGGCAGTACAAAACTGCAAATATAGAAAGGCAAAACAAAATTCCTTAATGTTAGTTCTAGAGGGTAGTTTCCACAAAACTTGTAAAAGGCGAATTTTTGAAAGTATCATGTGCAATTAAGATAATGCTTCAGTGTACCTGTTGAGATATTAATGAACTCCCAGTGGGGCATTATTAAGTTCACAGTTAGCAATAATTTCACTCTTAGTTCTTATTAAGCCTTATTGATATGGATCCCCAAAAGGGAAAATCATTGAAGAACCATTTCAGGCTCATTCTTTGAAACATCACTCCCTTCAATTTATACTTATCTCCTCTCTAGATATCATCTCTGTTCACATAGGATGGTTGGGCAGCAATTCTAATTTGGGGGTAATTTAATTTTTATTAATGTATTCCAAACTACTGAGGGATAACTAATAATCTTGAATTAGCTTAAAATCTGGAGTTTTACACAACTTTAACTTACTCATGATGGAGATTATCATCAATTATTGCAACTTCTTTTTTCCTTCACTTTTCATCTAATTACATAACGCCAAACACCTTCAAACATTCTGTGAGTGGTTTGTAACCATTTTCTTGAAATCCAAAAAAGAATGCTTATTGCTTTACTAAATCTTTATATGTAGTAGGTATTGTTATATGTGGTATTTTATATATACAATCTCAAATTTTTGCAACAACCTGTTATAGGTAGACATATTATTATCATATTCACTGTTTGTGCTCATCTAGCATACATGTACTTTTCTCTTGGTTACAGTTATTATGTTTGCCTGAGGAGAAATCTTTTCTCATCCCTGAATTCCTGTGGTTTAGGGAGACATGGTTGTATTTCAGAATCCAGATGTTGGTCCATGTGACACACAGTTGACCAATCAGAACACAGGATTCCTTTAGCCTCAAGAGAAATTATATGGCCTGATCCAGACCAATATGAACAAGTGAATTGCAATATCAAGGTGTGGTCAGAATTTCTAGATGAAAGAAACTTTTTAAAAAATAAAATGTCTGAGAGAAAACCATATAAGTCTACGGTTGATGACGATGATGATCATGATGATGATTTTGCCAAGTGACAGTTGGAAAACCTAGTTATCTTACACACCTCACAGTTTGAAAATATTAGGCTCAGGATTAGAGAGAGAATATCACTTAGAACTTGTCTCATCCTATTTTTTTATGGAACATAGAAAATAAGGAAAAAGCTGCAACTTTTGTCTTATGGTTAATAGCTGCTAAAATAGCAATAACATGTGGCTCTCATCAAGCTAGACAAACTCCCCAGGACTGTTTCTTTAACCAGAAAAATGAGGCTAATCTTATAATCACAAGATACATCACAGGGTTAAGATGAAATACCTACAAAATGAACATTGCACATGCCATACTAATATACACGTTGCATATGCCATACTGATACACATTGCTATTTTGTCTGGTGCTATTTGCTTAAATAGACATCCTAGTTATAAGTACGGGAGCGGTTGTGTGTGTGTGTGCGGTATGTAACGAGGCTTTCTGAGACCAACTGTAGATTAGAGAGAAATACTTTCTTCTGTATTCCCACAGCATTCAATGACACAGTACAATGGAGGCCTTTTTCATCCCAAGATGGTATCCCAGAAACCATCAGCATACACTTACCTAGAGGAGCAGAGAAAAGCAAAGGAGAAACGTAAATTTTATGACCTCTCAGCCTCCTTCCTAAGCTTAATTGTCTATGACCTCTCACTGGTCAGTAACCTAGGATTAATTCCTATAGATAACCATATCTATAGGTTATCTATATTATGAAACAAAAACCAAACAGACTAAAGATTTCTATTAATATTTTTTATATTGATTAAATACGATCCTAGACTTCTTCCAGGCCTCAAGGGCCAGCATCTCATACATAGAAGTTTGGCTTACCAAACACTAAAGGTTGAATTTTGAGGCGTTTTGCTAGCAATATAAATGTCAAATCTCTGTGGAGCAGGATTTCTCAAACTTGGTGATGTTGACCTTTGGGCTAGGTAATGCTTTGTTCTGGGGGCTACAAGAGCCATCCAGGGCAATGTAGGCTCTGAGGCAGTACCCTGGCCTCTGTCTACTAGATGCCAGTAGCATATTCCCCAGTTGTCAAAACCAAATAGTTCTCCCAGCAATGCAAAATATCACCTCACATGAGTATGGCATTGGGGGTGGAGGAACACTGTCACAGTTGGGGACTACCAGGCTGGAGGTCTGTCTGTGCAAAAGGGGAATCTCAACCATCACTCTGTAGTCACAAAATGAAAATAAAAGAAAACGCTATTTTTAACATTTTGTATTCTCTCTATACTTTTCACATTTTACTTTCTACTTGCCAAACTTTCCCCATTATCAGAGCTCCCTGTGTTTCCTAGCCACCTTCAATCATCTGCTGTCTCAGTAGAATGAACAATGACAACACCGGTGCAATGCTGAGTCCATTACATGGACACAGCCAGGAACTTCTTAAAGTGAAAAGGCACTTTTCCAGGAGAGAATGAAATTAAATCCACCTGATTTTCTGAGAACCTTCACCACTTGTATGTTTAGTGAAAAAAAAAAAAAAATTGATTATTCAGAAAGGTTGAAAATGGAGAGTTATGGTTTATTGAATATTCAAGTAAACTATATGGTATGCTGTACGGCAGTTCCAATTTTCAACAAGTTAGTGAACAATAAAGTGCACTTCACAGAAATGCTCCGGAACATGGTGAAATCTTCACTTAATGATTCAGAAGCCACTTTCAGCATCAAGCGAGCCTTGGACACGTTCATTCTCATTGTAAAAGACCACAGGTGTAGATGTTCCAGAAGGTGAAATTAAATCTGTGTTGATCCTTTGATTCCCTGAAAGAGGCTTACTTGACAAAAAATTTTTATTTAGTTCTTTTATTCGTATAAAAAGGAGGTAAGCTATGCTTTCTTTTTTCAACCTTTGATATGCCTCATAGTCTAAGAAAATGAGCATTTAGCGTTTCTTACTATCAAAGATTTATATGATTTCTGCATGGTAAATAATTCCTTACCATTTAATTCAGATAATACAATACACCATCAGTAGCATATGATAACCTTTTTTTTCTTTTTAAAATTTATATATTTGAGGCACTGCAGATACAGTAATTAATGAGGTAGGCCAGCTCTACACATGCTTGTGGGTACCCAGGAAATATTTAAATAACGAATCAATAACTTAATGAGTGTATTTATGTTTTGTTACTCACCAAGTAAGGAATACAATATTAGCGTGAACAAAGCTTATTTGGCCCATAATCCCTTTCCCCCTAGAATATATATTTTAATTTCATATGGTTATTGTTTCTCAGTAACCACTTTGTTGGAGGGGCACCAGTCTAAATAAAACACTAAAAGGTCACTGAAGAAAGAACAGCTGTTTAAAACTGGGAAGTTTAGGAAACTTCTGAGCAAGAGGTGTTGTTTAAGCTAATTAGGAGAGAGGAGGCTGATTTCCTTTAGCAAAAGAGCAAATGAAAGCCTTTCCCAATGAAGAGAGATGGTAAAAGCAAATTCATAAAGTAATGAAGTAGGCGTCCTTTGAAGAAATGAGGGACACTTTCTTAGCTTGAGGGTAGAGTCCATTGTCCCACCTGATTTATAGCTGGAGAAAAGGATGTGGCAACATGATAAACAAAATTAATCCCCGTCTAAATTTACTTTGGTTCTTCTCCTATTATAAAAATTACTTTTCTGGACTAATAAAATATACAGAATAGGCCAGGCGCAGTGGCTCACACCTGTAATCCCAGCATGTCAGGGGGCTGAGATGGGTGGATCACGAGGTCAAGAGATCGAGACCATCCTGGCCAACATGGTAAAACCCCGTCTTTACTAAAAATACAAAAATTAGCTGGGCATGGTGGCACACACCAGTAGTCCCAGCTACTGGGGAGGCTGAGAATGGCGTAAACCCGGGAGGCAGAGCTTGCAGTGAGCTGAGATTGGGCCACTGCACTCCAGCCTGGGTGACACAGCAAGTCTCCATCTCAAAAAATAAAATATACAGAATATTTATAACATATGTTACTGCACTCTTAGAAGAACAGATAAGAGATGCACAGACACCTCAACAAGAGGTGAGACCCAACTACTGAGACCCAAATACCTCTAACGTAATATCTAAGAGGCCCTTCGATGAGGATACCGGCATCACTCCCCAAGGATGCGATTAGACAAAGTGTCGTTGATTGTTCAACGAGGGCCTTGTGACAAAAGGTTTTCATGGTTCCATCTGACATTTGAAGCAGTTCACTCCCTGCTGTTAGAGGGAGTAAGAGCTTTGCTCACTTTGGTAATAAGAATCACTCCTGCCTACAGATCACAGATCTTGGTGGAAGAAGCAAAGCTGAGCATTTGTCTTTCTATATTTTTTTCTCAGTCCTTCTTCCTAGCTCCTGGATGAATATATGAGAATAGAAAATGGAAAATAAATAATAAAGCTTTGGAAGGGAAAGTCTTAGCCTTAGATTCACAATGCTAGTGAAGTTTACTCAGGACTAATAGATCTTGATATAATTCCACGTGCGCGCATGTGTGTGTGTGAAGAAATACTTCCTGTAAAATTTCCAAGGTATTTTCAGGCTGGGGTAGCCTGGTAGGTTCCCTTCATTGCACATTGTTGGAAATACTGATTTGTTCTAGAATCTAACATTTTCAATATTCCTTCCCTACATCCAGAAACTGACTTTTGCTATCACATCACCTGCCACCATATCATCTTCCAATTACCATGATTGAATCTTTTTTGCATGTAATTGCATTTTAGGTTGACTGCTTCCTGGGGAGATTGAGGGAGAGAGAGAGAATGTCATCAATGCCAACACTACTAGCTGTATTTTAACAAGTTTGCTTCAGGGAAGATTTTGAGATAGAGCTACTAATCCTCTCCATTGGCCATTAATCTTTTGAGACAGAGGCTCACACTGTCACCCGGGCTGGAGTGCAATGGCGCAATCTCAGCTCACTGCAACCTCTGCCTCCCAGGTTTACGTGACTCTCCTGCCTCAGCCTCCCAAGTAGCTGGGATTACAGGTGCACACCACCACACCCGGCTAATATTCTGTATTTTTAGTAGAGACGGGGTTTCACTATGTTGGCCAGACTGGTCTCAAACTCCTGACCTCATGATTCGCCCGCCTCAGCCTCCCAAAGTGCTGGGATTACAGGCGTGAGCCACCATGTCCAGCCCATAAGCCATGAGTTCTTATTAACAGTAAATCTTGACTGGATTTGGGAATTTTGCTCTCTTCCTGATCGTGGCCTTTAGACTCAAGGTTATGAGGGACGTTTTAGTCAGGACAAGGTATCTCAATGGGTCAAAGATGGAATGGTAATGCTAACATAACAGAGTCAGAGCTCTATTTTTATGAAAGAAAACAATGCTCAGAGAGGAAAAGTAATTTACCAAAAGCCACATTGCCATAGAGTTAATGAGAAACAACTCGAATCACATCTCTTGACTAGGTCGTGTGATGTTACCAAAAATCTATACTGCTCTGCCAAAATGTTTTGTCCCTCTGTATATTCGATTTCAAAATTTCAAAATGACTCATTTTGATGATTAAGCTATACCAATTATTTACTGGTTTGATTGCAAAAATAGAAAATAAAAATAACAATTGCTTGAAAATATATTTTTGTCTTTCTCACATAAAGTAAGTTGACAGGTAAATAATTCAGAGCTGGTATGGAAGTTCCAGTCACCAAGGACCCAGGCTACTTCTGCAGCGCTGTCCTAGAATGTCAATTCCATTATCAATGTTGTTCATAGTTTCAGATGTCTGCTGAAGCTCCAGCAATCATGAGCTCATCTCAAGCAGTAAGAAAGGGGATATGGACAAAGATAAATGGGCAGTTGTTTTTGTTGGGTGAAGTCTTTCCATGTTACCTTCCCAGCTCGGCATACAACACTTCCACCTATATATCATTGTCCAAAAGAGTCTCATGAATCACACCTAGTTGCAAGAACAGATTTTTGAAAAATGTAATTTTTTAGCCAGTATATTGTTACCTCAAATCAAGCTTAGTTCTTTGACTAAGAAAGACTAAGGAATAGAAAAGGAATGGACACTATCTGCCACAATCATGAAGGATGGATAAGAGTTGATCATGTGCAGCTCTAGGCTAGAGAACTTGTAAACAGATATAGCTGACCATTTGTGTGTGGCTAAATCAATTTTTGAAGTATTTGTGTAGAAGGCAAAGAAGACAAAGTAAGCAAGCAATAATTCTCTAGTAGGATATCAATTTTATGTTGACCACAGGCAGCAAATGATGTCAAAAATACAATTCCGTTAGGGTCACCTAGCAATGACCCCAAATAGTGCTTCTGTTTCCATGAAAGCATCCCAGCTACTAAACTGGTACACTCCTAATGGTACTGTCTTTATAACATACCAACTCTGCTATGAACATCCGTGAACATGTACTAAACATGTTCAACTTTCTCCTACCAAAGACTCACTTGAATTTTTAACATGAGCAAGTTTAAGAATCTTTCAGAAAGCAACAGTTTCTCCCAACTTCAGCTTAAAAGCAACTCTATGATAGTTTATTGAGGTTCCTATGCTCTTTTCTGCCATATGTTTCTCCATGGATTGGAAAGATAGATCCCTTAACCTGCTCCAGTTTGAGCAATTAAGAAGTCTGGGTCAGGTGTGGTGGCTCACGCCTGTAATCCCAGCACTTTGGGAGGTGAAGGCAGGCAGATCACCTAAGGTCAGGAGTTCGAGACCAGCCTGGCCAACATGGCAAAACCCCATCTTTACTAAAACATGAAAAAATTAGCTGGGCGTGGTGGTGGGTGCCTGTAATCCCAGCTACTTGGGAGGCTGAGGCAAGAGAATCACTGAACATGGGAGGCAGAGGTTGCAGTGAACACAGATCACGCCACTGCAGTCTGGCCTAGGTGACAGAGCAAGATTCCATCTCAGAAAAAAAAAAAAAAAAGGAAGTCTGATTTTTAAAATTTTTCTGCTACTAAGGGCAGAAAAATACCTAGAGTTGTAAAGCATAATCTCAGATAAAAACCCACGAGATTCTAAATGTCATCATGATCAGACCTTGCATCCTGGAGCAATGAACTAAGTGTATTAGGTGTCTGACTGCCAGCAGTCAAACTTGAGTCATGTTTATGTTCATGTATAGAAAATGAATAGAAAGAATAAAAAGATAATTTCCCAACTAAAATATCAAGCAAAATGATGAGATGCATTTCATTTTTTACATGAATGGCTACATTCTGAAAAACAAGTGTTGCAAATTTTAAATGGACTCTGGAAGATCAATACTTTATATCCACCAGTTTTTTTAAAGTAAAGGGACCCATATAAATATTATTATAAGTATTATATATGAGTAATATATATAATACATATATATTTAATTTTGAACTCTTTTAGTCTTTTATTGGCCATCTTTTCCCTTTATCTCTCTAAAATTATAGTGTGTGTTTCCTACTTGAAATAATTTCCCCAGGCTGGCACTATTATGCCACAGAAAAGGTCTACTTTTCATTCTGATCTTAATCTATTACCAAACAAATCAATAAGCATATTAAAAAGCTTTGACTTCACTTCTCATAGATAATTCACATAAAATTTTCCAAATTTGAAAATCGATCACTGGGGTTAGGCAAACAGTATTGGAAGTAAAACAAACAAAAAAAGTCAAAAGATCCCAAACTAGTTTCTTTTAGATTTGAAACCAATGCATTTGTACATGTCTCATTTATGGGTGTGTAGTATACACATAAAATTTACAATCATACTCTATGTATTACCAATTACAAAAATATTGTACATGTTATGTATAACTTTTAAAATGCACCTTCCCAGTTAGTATTAAGAGAAAAAATAAAACCAAAACGTTTATATATCCTAAGGACTATCCTAACTAGAAGTTTTGCTAAATACTAACAAGGATTAGAAAGCAGCTACTTTGAATTTAGTAGATATTGCTAAATAGAAAAGTGGATGCTCAACTATTAAATTTACGTAAGATACAGCTCTGTCATTCGGGTTATTAGGGTTAGGTGCTATCAATCATTTTCTTTGTAGTGGTGGGGAATCTATCCACATTAACTCCTCTGATCTTTTCTCTGACCAGTCTGTTTCCTGAACACTTCATTGGAGTCATCTTGCGGAAGATGTTAGAAACTCTAAGAGATGTAATCTCTCTTCTCCAGGTGTTTAAGGGACAGAAAGGTGTGACCCTGTCAATACAGAGTAAATGAGGTTGCTGTCTAGAACTGTGAATGGAAGACTCTCTCTCCATATATATCCTTCCACCTTTCTGGAAGAAGAGTGTTAGACATTACTTTTTAGTAGAATGAGCTGCTTTTAAGAAAGACATCATGCCAGTTTGGGGACGTTTTCAGCTACTAGTCAAGAGCTCATGATTCTGGCCACTGGCCACCTTTGCAGAATTTCCATAAAGTAGAACATTTAAATAATTGAAATTTACTCAACTTTTAAAAATAGATTTGTGTGTACCTTGTTCTCAATATCTCAGGGACATGGTGTCCAAATGATTTCTGAACAAATGTAGTTCATTGGCTATGAGAATAAATGGAGAAGCATCACAGCAGTGAGACAGGGAGATAGATATATATGATGGGCCATGAAGAGATTAACAAAGTGAAAGAAGTAGAAGCAAAAGAGACTAAAGAGGAGGAAGGAGAAGCAGAGAAGAGGGGGCAACCCAAATGGTTTCTCACAACAACAACACATTTATCTTGAGATATTTAAATTTTTGTTAATAAGAACACTTAAAATTCCTCGTAATATGAGTGGTAGTAGCTAACTCAGTCCTTTCCCTCACCCCACATAGCCCAGGAAATAGTAAAAGCTCATACATAAAACAACACAATGAGAAGCAAAATGCCTAGGCATTTCCAAGCATTATCATTCATTCAACCACCAGTTCATACTCCCATGGAAGTTGACAAACCTTCGGGGTTTCATACATGAGTAGGGTTTATCGCAGCATGCTTTCTGGAGCATGGCAATTAACACAATAGGGGGGGATTTTCAATGTACTGCTCTATGCCTGAGTGCCACACATTTGACCTCTGTTGATCTACTTACAAATCGGTGTTTCTGTGCAGAGTTATGGTAATAGATGGTACTTTCAGAAAGGTAATTTTGAATCTTAACAAAGTACCAGAGCAGCAGCCTATTTTGGGAGAGAAGTCACTGGGCCTATTATTATTCAAGTTCACTTAAGGCCCTAGGCAGTTTGAACCACCTGAGTAACCTTCCCAAATAGCCCATCTTCACAACCCACCAGTACCTCTGAGCTATTTCCAGTGTGATTTTCCTTAGCTCCCAGGCTGTCCTGCTCCTGTTTGCTTTGCAGCAGTAAAAAAGATTCTGATTCTCTATTCTGTTTCCTGACACTGCACAGAACAAATTGTAATTAGGAAACCACCTGAGGGGAAGGTGACAATTCAGTTGTCAATTTTCATGGATAAATCCCATTTCTATCAACAGAAGCAAAGCAAGCCTCTCACCCTCAAAATAGACACTCAGGAGATGCTGTAGTTAGCTGGTTCACTGCCCTGAGAAGAAAAGCAATCACAAAGATGACAGCAACTACAACAGAAAATGTGAACAAAAAAGAGAGCCCTCTCACTGTAAATATTTTTACTGCCAACAGGTCTCTAATATGGGTATAGAGTGATGTGAAACAGTCATTTTGCAAAATATCCCTTCTAAAGCTGATGAAAAGCTGTCATGTCACAATATGGAATGTAGCCCAACAGGGTACCCAGAGATAAATGAGTGTAAGTGTTCAAAAGGTAGAAAATAAATAAATGTGCAGCTTGTGGTGAGAACGGATTAACTCAGAATGGATTAAGAAGACATTATAACCTTATCTTTAGTCATCTGGATGCAAGCTCTAAAAATTTGTTATGCAAAAGGATGTTTTTAAATCTCAGATTATTTTTTCCCCAAACAAGCAATCTTGATTTTATGCATACCTCTATAAAAGACATATGAGGGGAGTGGGATGAAACCAAAAATAAGGAAAATGTTCTAAGTTTTGTTTTTGTTTTGTTTTTGAGACTCTTCTTGCTATGTTTCCCAAACTGGCCTCCATCTCTTGGGCTTAGGTGATCCTCTTGCCTCAGCCTACTGAGTGACTGTGTTTAGCCTCCATGTGCAGCTAATCAAAAACTATTAGGCCGGGCGCGGTGACTCACGCCTGTAATCCCAGCACTTAGGAGGCCAAGACAGGTGGAACACCTGAGGTCAGGAGTTCGAGACCAGCCCGGCCAACACGGCAAAACCCCATATCTACTAAAAATACAAAACTTAGCTGGGCATGGTGGCGGGTGCCTGTAATCCCAGCTACTCAGGAGATTGAGGCAGGAGAATCACTTGAACCCAGGTGGCGGAGGTTGCAGTGAGCTGAGATCTGTGCCACTGCACTCCAGCCTGGGTAACAGAGTGACACTCTGCCTAAAAAAAAACCCAAAAAACTATTAATCTTAGACTAGCATAGTAATGTTTCAGATGCAAAAGGCAACATTAGATGAGTATGTGGGACTGGAATATGACTATATTTCATTAATGTTTTAAATAATGAAATATATTATGAATATAAGACATTATATTTCACGATATCTCTTTCTTGGGTCCATTTTATTTATCTCCACAAAAAGTTCTCATTGTGATGGGGAAAAAGCTCTGGATAGAAGTAGGTCTATTAATAAATGACCGAATCACCTTTCTGTTAATAAAAAAAAAAACAGGATCATTGTTATAATCTGAGAAATTTCTTGAAAAGCTAAATTTTGTGTCTATCCTGGCAAAATAATGAATATTTTACCAGTTATTAGGAAACTTTATATTCTGGGTTTGCCAGGTTCCACATCTGGTTTTCAATCATTCCCGCCACCTAAGTGATATTTTCTATATCACTCTGGATATCACCCCAGGCTGGAGCGCAGTGGGGCAATCTCCATTCACTGCAACCTCTGCCTCCTGGGTTTAAGCGACTCTCTTGCCTCAGCCTCCTCGGTAGCTGGGATTACAAGTGTGAGCCACCACGCCTGTCTAATTTTTGTATTTTTAGTAGCTCTACTCTGTGAGAGAAAAGGACCTGCTCTAACAGTATCTTTAAATCTAAGCATGCTATGCTCCACATTTGAACTTTCCTGAAACTGGGATGTTTCTTCAACTAAAGTATCAGAATCAGGGAGTACCATTATTGGTCAGAATATAGAACTTCTGATTTAATGTCTTTTGCTTTGACTGTATCCAAAAATAAAAAATAAAAATAAAAATAAACATAGCAGTTACAGTTCCATCAAAGATGATTCTAGATCACACCGAAGTCTAAGCAAGGTAAGGAGTATGAAGAAAGGGAAGAAAGAGACTTAAAATTTCTAGACTAGAACAGGCACTAGATCAAGATAAGGGCAGGCTGGCAAGGGAATATAATTAGGCAAAGGACAAAATTTATTTTGAAAGGGCCAGACATGTATTCAAAATACAACTGAACACAATGGAGACCCCAAACTCAGGAGTGGAGAAGCAGCAGAGCAAACTGATCTGCAGGTCAAGAAAGATTTCATCAATGAGGCGAAGTGAGACTTCAACACAAGCACACTTATATTGTTCTTTTAGAAGCACAGGCAAATCCAGGAAGTGTTGACCTCCAAGGCTGTTGATAGAAATAATTGAGAAGCTCCCACTGGAGCAAGCAGGGAGTGAGTTAGGAAGGTAATCTCTGCTGTAGTGCATTCCTGAACAATGCATCCCACATTTTTATTTTTATTTTTTTCTGAGACAGAGCTACGCTCTTGCCCAGGCTGTACTGTCGTGGGGCAATCTCGGTTCACTGCAACCTCTGCCTTCCGGGTTCAAGCGATTCTCCTGCCTCAACTTCCTGAGTAGCTGGGATTACAAGTGCGAGCCACCATGCCCATCTAATTTTTGTATTTTTAGTAGAGACGGGGTTTCACCACATTGGTGATCCACCCACCTCGGCCTCCCAAAGTGCTGAGATTACAGGCGTGAGCCACCGTGCCCGGCCCCACTTTCTTAAAGAGAGTACACAGAAGCCAGTCAGGATGGGTAGTCAATTGCAAGCCACGATTCCAGTACTCTGACCGCCCTGTCATTGGTCATCCTCATCAAGGCAACTTAAAGAACTGCAGAATGCATTTAAACATTCTCAACACACATTACTGTGAAAATAAATAGAGGTGAATTTTAATGGAGAAGGGAAGAAATGAAAGGAGCAGAAGATGGATACATTATTTGCATGAACCGTGCATTTACTACTGACATGTTCAAAGATGAAATATTTCTGATTATAGTGATTCTAATTTACCAATTTCACTGTAAGTAAGGGTGCATAATTTCCATATGTGTCTCAACAGGGAAAAGGAGACCTTTTCAAAAATTCGCAGGAATGCTTGTTTTATAGCTGCCAGGTTGTTCCCACCCTGATATTCAAGGTTAAATAGATTCCCCTCCCCATAATAAAGTGTCTGTTAAGAGCTTATTAGTTGCTTTCACCATTTGCTTTTCATTAGACATAAAAGCGAACTATTCTTTTTGAAAAGTTACTTGTGTCTGATGGGAGGTATCTACCCCAACAGATGTTTGTTAAATAATATGTGCTAGATGCAGAAAATGTTCTTTTCCTATTTTCAACAATTTAAAATGTTAGCACTGAAATATCTTTTGCTAACAAGTATTTTCAAAGTAGAATAAGGTTAGGTAATTACTGTGTAGGTAAGTCAGCCAAATTTTTCAGAGCATTTTATCACCATTTTTTGCAAAAGAAAGCCAACCTGGTAAAAGCCACAGTTTTATAAAATTAGTTCATACCCTTTGAAGAGCTAATCATATTAAAACACAGATAAAAATATTTTAATTAATTTTAATATTTGTCTTAGTAGTCATTTTATCTTTCAGAATTAGGGTTTCTTAAAAATCTTTTTTTGACAACCTATAACTTTATTACATACAGTTCTCATGGCATTTCTAATCATTAATCTTCAAAACGTATGTAATACATTCATTCTTAGAGCTTTTTACCTCTTTTGTCATGACAAACACAGGTTTTGGGCAAAATGCAGTAAATACATCAGGATGCCTGCCAAGACGTCTGCAAATAGGCTGCTACCAGCCACCCTTCCAGCCAGGCACAGCCACAGCTACAGGTGAACCACTGCTTATCAAGCTTAGGTTTGGTTACTGTCTTAGTCTGTCTTTTGCTGCTATTAACAGAACACCACAGACTGAGTAATTTATAAAGAAAATAGATTTATTTGGTCCTCAGTTTTGGAGGCTAGAAAGTAACACAGCATAGTGCCAGCATTTGGTCACGGCAACCCTTGGCAAAAGGATGGACGGTGAAAGTGAGCATGTGAGACAGAGAGAGCATGAGGGGTGAACTCTCTTTCGTAATATGTTCTCATGATAACTAGCCCACTCCTTCCATAATGACTTTCCCCCATTCATGAGAGCTCTGCTCTCATGACCTAATCACCTCTTATGAGGCCTCGCCTTGCAATATGTTGCACTGGGGATTAAGTTTCCAACACATGGATTTGGGGGCCACATTCAAACCATAGCCGTCACTATGTATTGGCACTGTTTTCAGCTTTATCCCTAAAATCCATCTCTGCTTCCTCATTGATATTTGCACTATAGTAATCCCCAGTGGCTTTACATCTACAGATGTGTAATATATGTTCAGTTCTTCTTTGAGAATGAGTTAATCTTTCAATTAGACCAAGAAGGAGATAGAAAATCTAAATTAGGAGGAAGGGGGGATAATGTTGAAACCTTGGTTGTAAGAATCTATGGTGGAATTTGGTTCATGAATATATTAGAATGGGGCATAAGTTTCACTGAAGCATAGATATCTCATAACTTCATGAGTTATGAATGTATTTATACATTCATTAACAAATTCATGTGGCAGGTAAAGTACCATAAATACAATGCCTTACAATGAATAAAGGGGTAGATAGATGGATGGATGGATGAATGGATGGATGGATGGATGGATGGATGGATGGATGGAAGGATGGCTGAAAAAACATCTCAGAGAATCTAAAACCACAGCAAAAGTCAATGGTTCTGCTCTCTATCAGTGCATATGGGACTCATGGTCAATTAGTCACTTTCTTTTAATGGAATCTGTCATAGGAGGATACACTGAGTTATTGGACCAATTTTAAATGAGTGTTCCTGGCAGTCACAGAAAGTTCTCATGATAATACTCTTTCAATTATAGTTCAACAAACAATTATTGAAATCTATATATGTCAAGAATCCTGCTGGGGCCAGTGGCACCATGATGAATAAGGAGATTATTGACTGGATTTGGAGAAAGAAGTTAGAAGAAAAAAAAAACCCACAATAATAAAGTGCGGTAAGTGATGGGATACAGATAAGTGCAGGATGCTAGTGGGGACATGTGTAAGCTGTGACAGAGCTTGGTGACAACTTAGGATTCCCTTTAACTTGAATTTCACAATTCCAACCCCTCTAACAAATAAAAACTGTTATCTAGAAAATTATAAAGTAACCTTGCTATGTTCCATGTGTAAAACTGTCTCCAGACAGGCAGAATGTTGAGATTTTTAAAACTGTTATGGGTCACTTTCAATCCAAGTAATTTAAGGATTTGTGATTTTTGTTGGTTTCACAAATGGAAAACGGCCTTTGATCCACATTTGTTATTTAAAATGACTGCATATTTAATGTAGAATATATTTTTGGCAATATATATAACTATATGCAGTAAAATTGGGGTATAATCTTGTATAATTTGCTCATGGAGCTGATTATTACATAGATCTTACCATGTTCACAAGAAAGTATAAATGCCTGATACAAAATGGTTTTGTATCTACCTAAGGGGATTATTTCTATAACAAGTTTATTGTTTAATCCTTTAGAAAACATTAAAATTAACATTGGCTACACTTAGGATAGACAGTGGGTACCCCAAATTTTCCCAGCTTCTCACTCCCTAAAAATATTATGTAAATTAAGGTAGAGTTACACAATTACATCTAATGTGGATTTGGGAGATAAATTTTAGATAGGAAACTTTAGTCTCCTATACATCTCTATTTTTCCATACTTCACTAATAAGTTTTTGCTTTTGTTTTAGGCTTTCTGGTACATGAATATTTCAGTCACTGTGTAAACTAGCTTTTTGTAATACTCAAGATTACCTCATTTTTCTAATTTTCCTCCTGAAGACAAATGTCTCAAATGTCTTCAGTTTTCTTAATATTCTGAGACTTTTTGTGCTTGTTTATTTTATCTCTCAATCTCCTAGGATTTATTTGTAGGACTGCGAGAAAAAAAAAAGTCATCATCTGCTACATTAATGAAAGATTGTCATCTCTAGAAAACCTTACAAGGAAAAGCCATATTAAATCAAAGCAAGACAAATACCATGCAAACACATATTACAATGGGAGGAAATGAGCTATGTAAATCAGAAGCACCCTTAATTTTGAAATATGAGCTGAAGTCATCTTCTAAGATATTGACCTGATTTTGTTCTACGTTGAATAAACCTAATATGAATTCATCTATAAAATAATCAACAGGGTTTGTATATAGATGCCTAATTTCCAATTCTAACTGGAACAGAGGAAGAGCTCACAGAAACAATTAGGTTAATCCTTTAATATACAGGATTTGGCATAATGTGAGTTACTACAAGGAAATATCCAGTCCTAGATTATGAATGTTAGAGCACATTTCAAGCAATTCATTCAAAGTACTCACTTTACAGCTCAAACATCTAATGATGAAAAGTGTCAAGTCATATATTTGAGAGTGTAATTGTGTTAAGTTTGTTTGTTCTGCTAATGTTATCACAAGCACTTTGTGAGGTTTACAAGGTACAGGGACTACGAGTCTAGTCATGTATGTGAAATCTCAAGAAGGCATCATGAACTGCAATGACCCGGAAAGAATAGATCATTGATACCCAGCAGGTATACAATTTCCAGTAGAGTATGTTCAGTAAAATCATCATGCAATTTTTTTTCAAGGGATCAGTTTTGAAAAGGCCCAGGGAGGTAAAAAGAAATTGCAGACAAAAACCCATCTCGTAAAAATACGAATGTATCATATGGTACATATACTGATGAACGTTCAATACTGATGAACGTTCAATAAAATGTAGAAGGAAAAGCAAACAGAGTATTGGAACGCCAGAATAATCTGATTGGTCACACACACACACACACACACATGCACTCATAGTTTCTAAAAAGGGGTAAAAGGAATAAAGGACAGAAAAGAACTGGAAAATGTAACTGATTTTGAAAATGAGAATTCTGTAGGAAATTTGTTGCTACGTTTTAAACCCAATAAATTAGAATGCTCCTAGTTAATTAAAAGAGAGAAAATAGAGATTAATTACTATTTTAAGGCAAGTCAAGATATGCTTTATAAATGTCACATTTCCAAAATGTAAGTGGAACCACCTAGGTAGGACACAGTGTAAATGTGGAAAGATTTTGGAAGGTGAGGATATTGACATTCTTGTGATTGAAAAAACAAAACAAAATAATACCACATTCAGTTTTTTGACTCTCAGTGTTTTCAGATCTAAAACGACAAAAAACATTCTGTAGGAAGTTTCCAAAGGCACCAGCTCATTGTCTTCTAAAACATCAAAACCATGTGAAAAGGGGTGAATTTTATTTCACTACTAGAAAGGAAGAAGCAGATCAGTTTTTAATTACTTTCTTTGGGTCTTTTTTTGGCAGAAATTGGAAAGATTGAGCCTCCAATTTTCAAATTAACCACATATAATGCTACTTTCTGCTGTATCAACAGCAAACTATTACTTTCTGTAACTTTTTTTTTAGAGGAAAGTACTAAAGGACATACTAAATTTTATTCTTTATCTAAAAAGGAGTTTAGATGATGGTGAAGTTTCTTACTTTTTAAAATTTTTCCATTTATACTTATTTATTTCAGGGACAGGGTCTCATGCTGTTGCCCAGGCTGAAGGGTAGTGGTATGACCACAGCTCACTATAGACTCAACCTCCCGGCCAAAAGGATCTTCCTACGTCAGCCTCTGGAGTAACTGGGACTACAGATGCATACCACCATGCCCAGTTAATTTTTATTTTTTATTTTTTGTAGAGACAGGGTCTCACTATGATGCCCAGATTGGTCTCTAACTCCTGGGCTCAAGTGATCCTCCCACCTTGCCCGCCCAAAGTACTCGGATTACAGGCATAAGCCACCACACCCAGCCTTCTTACGGGTTTTTATAAATAATTACTCATATGAAAAATATTTTTCCCTTTGACAGAAATTATTCTTCTATTTTTGTAATTCCCAATAATAGTTAAGGAGTTTTCTGTACTCCATAAATAATTTTTTACAAGGCCCATGCCTTCCCCCTCCCCCCGCTCCCCTGGAACTTGATAAAAGATAAACCAAAATGGTCCTATAGATCTTTAGATGGCAAGAAACTGGCATTTTCGTTTTACGAATAAACCAAGGGAAGCATTCATTGCTGAGGAACTTCTATGAGACTGGAATTTTGAGAAACATCATTTAATCTTTACCACAAACGTGTAAGTAGTTACTGCCACATCTTACAATGATGACACCGAGGCCTTGATTGACTAAGGATTTGCTCAACTTCACATAGCCCATAAGGGTAGCATTCTGGATTTTAAATGAGACTTTTTATCTAAACTGTCATGTTCTTTCTTCTTTGCACTCTGAGAAAACTGAAGAACTGACTGGGAGAGCATGAGGATAACTGATAGTAGGCACTGAACTCAAGTGCAAGTCTTCTGATGCCCAGGAGGGCCCCAGAGTCAGGGGATAGCTTAGACCATTTGATGCAGGAATCCAATGTCCCCTTCCAACTGGAGCACGTTGCACAAGGAAAAGATGATCACTTAAGTCATCCACAGTTTCAGAGATACATGTGGGTTAGTCTGTGGTTCCAAGGGGAAGAACAGAAGGTGAAAGTCTTGGTTTAGAATGTTGCAGAGGCCAAGGGCCTACTTAGGCAAACCTGTATTATTTGTTCTTTTCAGATTCTTTTCAGAAAAGAAAGGGAAAGGAGAAAGATTGGGTATCTTGACTTGGACTTTTTTTCTTCAACATCTGACTCATGAGGTGGTGGGAATCTTACTGCCAGGACACAACACAGCACCAGATTAAATAGTCTGGCTCTTTTCCTTGCAAGGCTGCCACTGTGGGGTTTTCCCATCTCCTCCACTCTTTGAGGACTGGAGTTTATTTCTCTATGTATTCCTGGAGCTAACTCCATTACCTGGCATGTGATGAAGTCAGTGCTTACCCCGAACACTTCCCAATCTACTCCTAATTCTTTCATACACTTTCACCTTTAAAGCACAAAATCAAATTGCCTAAGTCAAAGTTTTATTCTCACTATGATGCCCAGGTTGGTCTCTAACTCCTGGGCTCAAGTGATACTCCCACCTTGCCCTCCCAAAGTACTCGGATTACAGGCTTATGCCTGTACAGGCTTAAGCTCAAATTTTATACATTAAGTGGTCAAATACTGCCAAGTAGAGCAAAGGATTCATTTCCACAACCTATAGCAATTGAAACTTGAACACTGAGAGAGAACTCATCTAATGTCTGATTCCTTTCTCAAAACACGCCAACAAATATGAGTATTAAGTTGTGTGGATGAAGTTATTTTGCAACAAAATAAACCTTGAAGTTTTTTAAAGGAAGAAATAAAATAGAGCATCATCTAAAAAGGGAAGGTTTAGATTTTGAGCAAAATCTTCATAGTACAATAACTGTGGGAGAATTATTTCTTCATGGCACCACTCCAGTCATTTATTTGTTTGGTACAGAACCTGTTGCCTTCTTATAATGGTAAAGTAATCATATGGGTTTTTTGTGTGTGTGTGTGTGTGTGTTTTTTTTTTTTTTTTTTTTTTTTTTTTTTTTTTTTTACAAATAACAGTATACTTTTTAATAACGGCATAAGTAGAGACAGACAGTATGTGACTGTGGTGAGGGACTGAAGTCCCAGAGGCAAACCACTTGGATGAAAATATGTGACTTACTGATCAGCCAGATTTCTCTGGGCATCAGTTTCCTCATCTGTGGGCATAATGACAGATGGTTTTATATATTCAATATGCAAATAGAAGTGTCTACAGTGGTGCTTGGAAATAATACACTTGGATCCATGTTAGCTGCACCTCAGTTGTTATAATTTATGACTTTCAACTTATGGTAAAACCAGTAATGCCTGGAGAGAAATGGCATTAGACAATTGTTTCTGTGGTCACCAAGCCTAATTACCAACTCTCAAAGGAAGAAATTATTTTTGCCACCATCATCAGACTCTGTTGGTACAGTCTGAGTATCCCCATCAAACACAACAGGTATGCACCCCTGAAATATGCTGAGAATGAATCCAGGAAAACAAACCTCCCAATTTATAGCATCTTCCTTGTAAAGTTTGCAGTTGTATTGCCAGGGTCTTTGCATAACAGCCCTCTGGAAGAATGTAAGTATTGAGAGCGACAGTAATGAGACATCTGAAAGGCAAATGTCTAAAAAAGGTAATTTTCTGGTCCTTGTTTTGTACCCAAATGCAGTACTTCCAGGTTGCTGATTTGTGAAAGCTAGACTGTTCTAGGAAGATGAAACATTCATTTCAACCCTCTGACACATATGTGCTCACTGATTCACGCTCTCTCTTACTAAATCTTCTATTTGTACAGAATAATCAGGAATTAATCTGGAATAATGTATTGCCTTCCCCTCTAGGCCCTCTCCATGATTAGTGAGGGCAGGCATTTAATTAGATGATCTGAGTGACACCATTACAGCTACCTGTCCTGAATGACTTCCCATAGAAGTCTCCAGGGAAGACTAACATTTGTAATAGATTAGCCCTTCCCTTGATTTGGAAAGAAAAGATGGAGTTATCACCCATCAGCCTTTTATAGACCTTAACTTGAGAAAAAGGCTCTTGTCAATATTCTTATAGCATCTATCTGTATATCTGTCTCATTGGCAGGAGCAGCAAGGAGATACTGGCACTCACAGCAACACAGGAAAAGGGGAATTTGAAAAAGAAATCAGAATGTTCACAGCACCTAGGATTTTTTCAGGTGCTGGTTCAGTTGTTGGCATATGTTATTTTGCGTCTTGCTGAGATACCTTCAGCAAGTCTGTTATCACTGGCAAATAGAAGCTAGGAAAATTGCACACAGAAGCAGAGTGAGTTTAAGCAGATGAAGAACCAACATTGTCTGAAAGTTTGTACTTATTAAAATACAGCATTGTGGTTCAGATCATGTGCTCTGGAATCTAAAATCATTAGATTTAAGGCATCTCCTACCCAAGTATTTAGCCTTCTGACCTTAGATAAGTGGCATAGCTTCTCTGTGACTTAGAATCTATATCTGTGGATTGAAGTGAAAAGATTGAATCACAGAATAGCAAAAATGACGCAAGAAAATGATCTTCATTCAGGGATCGGCACACAGCAAGTCTTCATCAAATAGTAGCTTTCACTACCTCATTCGAGCTCCTTCTCATGACAGCCACTTGCAGAGGAGCAAGGGGTGACAGTATGCCATGCTGCCACCAGGAGAGGGCAAAACATGGGGTGGGCGTCTGTGATGATCTCCAATTGGTCCTGAGATCAGCAATGAAAGGAAAACACCACAAAACTGGTCATTAGAAACTGGAAAAACTTGGTCCAAACTTGTTTCTGACTTTTATCCCAGACCTACTGTGTTATACTCCCAATTAATTCTAATTAGCTGTATACTCCAAGCTTTCCAAAAGTGCAGCGTTTAGATAGTGCCAAGAAACACAAGTTTTGTGGTGATTTCAACAGAACTAGGTATGTAGGGGGAAAAGGTTTTCTCAATTGGATCTGTGTGTTTATTTCAAAGCAGCAGATTCATTAGCTTTATTGATCCTTTTGTGGCTGTATTAGAGGAAAGAGGAGACTGCATTTTCTAGATGTGCATGTTTAATCCTTAGTAAATTTTATGTATTAAAAAATGTATTCTGGTGTTTTAGAACAAAGCTCCTAAGTTTATCAGGGGGTCACCAGATGTGAATGTATAAACCAGAGTTAAATAATTGGAGAATAGACTTTACTGAAATGTTGACTCTATTTTATAATGATTATTATTTTTTAACAAAGTAGGCTTTGAAGTAAGGTATATAAAAGGACTGAGCATCTTCAGAATGGGTTCCATTTGTGTAATAACCTCATTGTTCATTAAACCATTAAAATGTTAAGCAGCCACTCACTTATAGTAAGTATGTGCTACTGCTCATATCTGTACTAGAGTACCCCAAGCATTATAAAAGTCATTGAACTTACACATTTTCCCAAAAATGTTAAGCTTTATTTCCATTAAGTCACACATCTTTACTTGCCAGGACACAGCTGATTTTAAAAATTTCATTATCTATTATCTGAGAGGCAAAATGTGTAGGAGCTATATTTAGGGTATTTGAAACCAGATAAATATGTGTTCAAAAATCTAACTTTGTCACTGAAGTCTTGTGTCATCTTTAAAAACTTAATCTATAAAAAGAGATAATTTATAGAGATGTTAGCACTAAAAATAATACAAGTAAATCACTTATCAGAATACCAGATACACACTAAATACTCAAATGACAATTGCTATTTTCACTTTAGCTATGGCCATAGAAGACCATACTGTTGAGGGCTTGCACCAGAATTCTGGTGACGGCTCATGAGTTGGGAGTGGAGAGATACCATATTTCATCACATCTTACATCATCTACTATAAGATGCACCATTATTTAATATGCCACAAAGAACGACAATGACAAAACATAAAAATAAAGAACACTGCAAATATAAATTTGCCCAAAGCCATAGAATAGGCAACACCAAGAGCAAACCCTAAAATAAACTATGAACTCTGGGTGATGATGATGTGTCATTGTAGGTTCATCAACAGTCACGCCTGTAATCCCAGCTCTTTGGGATGCTCAGGCAGGAGAATTAATTGAGCCTAGGAGTTGGAGACCAGCCTGGGCAATTTGTACAAACCTTGTTTCTAGAAAAAATAATACATTGGAACAAATATATCACTGAGTTGCAGGATGTAGATAAGGAAGGGGGCTACGTATTTGTTGAAGCAGGGGATATATGATAATTCTCTATACTTCCTGCTCAATTTTTCTGTGAACCCAAACCTGCTCTAAAACAAAGTATTAATAAAAATAAAATAAAAAAGTCACTATGACAAGGCATGCTTACCACTTAAAATTGTTTTGTACATATTTTTTAATTTTTTCATGTATTTTGAAAGAAACATTTCAATGACACAATGATTTTTAAGTGTGTTTTATAGTGTTAAAAAAAAGAAGAAGCAGTAATGGTATTCCTAAAACTTCATCACATTCAGGACCCAACTCTTCTCAATCACTTTTTTTCTCTTGGAATCATCAGTCTATGTTTCATTATTTTTCTACAGAGTTTTCATCTAAGCTCATTTTGAAAGGTATGATGCTAGTGCCGTCTTACCTGAACCAACTCAGTTTTGTTTCTTTCTCTGTGGAGTCACAGGCTGCTGAGAGGGAAGGAGCTTCCGTTCAAAGTCAACAGGAAGCGGTATTCCTATTGCTTGATATGTGGCCAATACCCCTGCTGAATCAGTCATACCAGTCACTCATGACTTTGAAATTCCTTTCTTCTATTCTGAGGGATAGGAAAATTTTCTCCTGCCATTGGGAGCAAGGCTTGGCACGTGGCATCAATGCATTTACCGCCAGTCATGCACATGGCTTAATTGAAGTGATGACAGTCATGGCCATGATCGAGTGCAAGCCAAGTGAGGACAAAAACGGCTGAGTGAGGGCTGCCACACACCAGTCTGATGGCAACTGCAGATCAGCATCCATCGCAAGATAATTCTCTAAGTCAGATATAAAAATGTGAAGCAAATGCATTTTAAGAATCATAAAGCCGGGTGCAGTGGCTCACGCCTGTAATCCCAGCACTTTGGGAGACTGAGGCAGGTGGATTACGAGGTCAGGAGATCGAGACCACCCTGACTAACATGGTGAAACCCAGTCTCTACTGAAAAAACAAAAAAATAGCCAGGCGTGGTGGTGGGCGCCTATAGTCCCAGCTACTCGGGAGGCTGAGGCAGGAGAATCACTGGAACCTGGGAGGTGGAGGTTGCAGTGAGCCGAGATTGCGCCACTGTACTCCAGCCTGGATGACAGAGTGAGACTCTATCTCAAAAAAAAAAAAAAAAAAAAAAGAATCATAAAATATGAAATCTCAATTGACTAATTATTAAGGAAAAACATACCCTCTTTCATAAAAATAGCTAACCAGGTCCCTTCTGGTAGGAATTCACGAATTAACGCATAACCCCTGCTTTCTTTGAGAAGCAATGTTTACCACGTGCAGTGTTAACAGCTCCGAAAAATCTCCTGCCTTTTCTACTTCAACCAACTTAAATTCCAACTTCATCAATTATTGCCTTTTGCCAAAATAATGGGCAGCTGAGGAATATAATTTTCATAGTCAATCTCAGGCTTAATTTTAAAAGCCCCTGAAATGGGACTCTCTGGGGGTGAGGGGGGTGCTAATAATATGGCGGAGGGTGTTGGTTATATAGGTATGTTCACTTTGGAGAAAAAGAAATGAGGTTATGCACAAATCTTAAGTTTACAGAGAAATGATCTTTTTCCCAAAATGAAGACAACCATGTAGCTACGCTATGATACATGTATTTTACTGCAAGCATACTAAAATTCAATTAATAGTTAAAAATAAAATATGAAGAAAATGCAGTTGAGAACAAATGGCAATAATCAGATAATGAGCTTATCCAATTATCCTATGTTTTAACATAGAGTCACAGCTCAAGTTATTCAGCTAGACCTCTGCTCCTCAGAAACAGAGGCAAGACAGTCTCTTAACCTCTCATGCTAGAAATAGGTTCCTGATGCTTTCTTCCATTCTCCTGCCTCTCCCTAATTTGAATAAAATACTAAGACTTACTGATTTTACTTCCTAAATGCTTCTTGACTTGGTCCTCTTACATGTAACATACTCCTAGTAGCAGGCCCTCACAAATCCTTATCTGAACCTCTGCGGTATAATACCATCAAGAACAATGCTGGCCTGTAGCCATGCCTCATTTCAATTCATGTCTTCATCATGTACATCCTCAAATAACCAATTCAAATGTATGTGAGGCCATATGTCATCCTGCTTAACATCCTAATTTAGGAATCCATCCTCATGGCAGGCTCTGCACCTGAGTATGCACATACCAGCACCCTCCATGAGGGGCTATGATCAACCCCTGCAGCCTATCTCTCGTCACTTCCCGCTTCAGGGTTTAAACTCTGACACCTGTGGTTGACCCCACATCAGTCCATTTCTCCATTCTGTGCCTCTGTCCAGGTTGTCATAATGACTTGAAACACAGCTCTTTCCCTTGTGCTATACCTCCTCCACCCATCCCGTCTTCCCCTGGCTCACAACTTGTACTTCCACTTGTATCTCAGACATCATCTTCTGAAACAATCTTTCCAGGACTCCCTGCATGCATGTTGTGTTGAACATTCCTCATCTGTGTTCATCTGCTTGGTATACACACCTCCACTGCAGATCTTGTCAAATCTTTATGTTGCTAATTTACACATTCTTCTCCCCTCCCAGACCACTCATCAAATATTTCTCTATGCTTTATCCATTCTGACCCTTTCAACCTAGCATCTGGAACTTAGTAGGTAATCCATTAAAGTTTTATGAATGGAAGTGAATGCCAAAGGACTCGGAATGGGAAGGCACCTCTAGCAAAAACCTAACTGTAGTATTTAACCTGAGGCTAGGTAAGCTAATACAGTTAATTTCACTGCATCTGTGTGTGAGATTTTTGGCATATTTTCCTTTTATTTCTATGAATTAGTTATACACACACACACACACACACACACACGTATATATATGTGTATATATATGGTTTTTTTTTTGTTTTTTGTTTTTTCTTTTTTGAGACAGAGTATCGCTCTCTTGTCCAGGCTGGAGTACAGTGGTGCAATCTTGGCTCACTGCAATCTCCACCTCTCAAGTTCAAGTGATTCTCCTGTCTCAGCCTCCTGAGTAGCTGAGATTACTAGCCATCACACGTGGCTAGTTTTTTTTATTTTTAGTAGAAATGGGGTTTCACCACGTTGGCCAGGCTGGTCTCAAACTTCTAACCTCAAGTGATATGCCCACCTTGGCCTCCCAAAGTGCTGGGATTGCTGGCATGCAGCAGCATGCCTGGCCTGAATCCGTATTATATTTTACATTATAGTTTCCTATAAGGAAAGGTACATAATCAATGTTTATACAACATGATTGGGTTAGACATGTGGCATTGAAGACTTTAAAAAGTTTTCACAGAAATTAAAACTTCTTGAAGATTTAGGTGGTATATTAAATCACTTGGGTGCTAAATGATTTTCCATAGTAGGCAGATCGAGGTTTTATATCTTCAATTTTTAAAATAAATAATGAAATTGTATTTTGAGGCAAAATTTCATGTTGTGTATATATATTTTTTTAATTGTTATTTATAGTTAGAAATGTACTGAAGTACATTTGTAGGTTAAAATGATTTGGCTTTGATTTGTGTTCATCTAATTTAAGGGAAGCTAAACATATTTAATTTAAAAATACAAGATTAAAACATATAAAAAGAAAAATCAATTCTAAATGAGAAGATTGGATTTATGACAGAATCATGAACGTACTCTTCACAACAATGGATATAATGGAGAAACTGTAATAATTACTTGCAGTGGTATTGCTGTTCTCTAAATTTATTACCTGCACATAATTTTTTAAAAAGAAATATACAGATGGAAATTTTCTCTTACTGGCAAGTGAGGTGATTCATTTGATACCATCTTTTATTTTTAGCACACAGAACTCACTATGGAGGATTCAATGAAAAGGAGTCCAACTTCTTCCATGCTGAACTGGAACAATGGAGGAAAATGCTAGAGAATCTCCTAATTAAGCTGTACCATTTTGGGCCATCATTTACCCATTCCTGGACAGTAAGTCTACTGGCAAAGACTACTTTTCCTACAGGTATCGCATGTCTTAGCACAAAACAGCAAAGGGTAAAAATGGTTGCTGAGAACAATGGATTGGTAAAGGGTGGAGGGAGGAGCACAAAACATTTGTCAGAGTTGACACAGAATTTGGTAAAAGCTATAGTCTTATAGCAACATTAAAATAACCTGTAAAAATTAAAACAAAGACTAATCTTTTGGCTTCTGATTCTTTTTATTCTTATTTATCTTTGTAGATTTCTTGATGATCAAGTTCACAATACCCTCTTCCTTGAATTCAAACTTTCATGTGAGTTATGGTTCCAATTAGACATAATGATCAACCAAAAAATGAACTGTAGCTCAGCTAAAACAAAAGGAATGAGGGAAAAGAAGGAGTGTATCTTTCTTCTCATTTCTTATCAGCCTCTTTTATGCTCAGCACTCGGCCATGGACACTTCCCTGAGGATTCTGTCTACTCAGATTTTCATTACTTACTCCATCCCGAAAGAATTCTCTAAATTAAGAAAAAATAAAAATAAAAACTTAACGCTACTCTGGGAAAAAATACATTTTGAAACCTCCAATTGCATGCTATCTCTGAGACATATCTGCTTATAAATCCTGCTGGTATGCTGAATCTTATCACACAGGAGAAAACTGGAAACTTTATCTGCATTGAAGCCAAGTGCCTCTATGACTGCAACCTCCTTCTGTAAAAACCACTCCTGGTTGTTTCTTTCACATAAGTGGTCTTTTTGTATGTGATGTGATTTATTATTTTGGCTTTCATGGGTTGACCCAGGAGGCTACTTACTTCCCCAAAGTAGCTGTCAGTAACCAGTGGCCTCTAATATGATGTGGTGTTAAGATGTCAAATGAGATGGTCCGTAATGAATGGGGACTGACTGGACCATTCTTTCCTCTCACGTGGTCTTGAACATGAGACACAGAGAAAAGACTGTACGATGACAGAGCAGCAGAAAACTCAAGAAGGCAAGAATCAAAGAGAAAAGCAGCAAATAAAAATGGGTGAGTCCAAGGTACGGTAAAGTCACAGTAGACACAAGCACCTGCTTTTAAGGAAATACAAGATCACTGGTTCTTCAGAGACATGGTAGCAGACCTGCGTTCAGTAACAAATCAGTACCATTCCAATTCTCCACAAAACCTGACCATACGTGTGCCCAGACTCTTTCAACATCTGTCTTGCCTAAGGCCATGCAACCATATCACTTCTTCTTGCAATCAGACAGAGCCTAACATAGTTCCCTTACATGGATGATGGTGTTCATTTTGACTCTCAAATATGTAATGTAGAAGGCTCTACGGTTTGTTAAATACTTGAACACTCTATCGTGCAGCACTTACAAAGTTAAATGATCTCCAATCATAGCACAGACACCATTTTCACTAAAAATGGCACAACATAGGCAAACAACCCCATTGCTTAGTACAGCGAATTACAGTTAGTACTACTCTGTAAAGGCTCACGTACTACCCTTTTCTACTTACACTCCAACTGCTGCTCTCTCTCCCCATCTTGCTTTTACTCTCAAACATTTTATGAATGCTCCAACATCGGCCTGTCTCCTTTTTTGTCTTTTTTTCCAGTTATCTGAAATGGGGTCTTTGGCAATGTCCTACCCCTTAAACCAGGATAGTAAAAGGCCAAGTAACTTCTAATTAACAAATCTAATTTTCCTTTCTTTAGTTTCCATCTTACCTGACCTTTATGTAGCATGGTGAAAATGACTACTCTTTCTTCTCTAAAGCTCTTTAAATAATAGTTAAGTTCTTGAAAAACACCTCTTGCCAATCTATTTTTAACCAAGTACATTATGAACTAAACTTTACCAGCAACTAATTTTACAGGTGTCTCTTCTTGAAATATAAATCCTCAAAACCACTGGCTCTACTGGAACTTTTATCCCAGCATCTGTTTTGTAATATTTAGTTGTGATTGGTGCTATTTTACTTTGTGTTTTTCCAGGGTTGGATTCTGCTGGGGCTCATGTCCTATCTGGTACACATCTTTGTTATATTACTCATAGAAAAGCACACGGTGATTGTCAACTTTGTGATTCTTAAGAAGATTCCCCCTTAAAGAATGTTCATCCATATAATAGATTTATGGGACAGGACCACTTGAGAAAATCAGTCTAGACTTTACTGTAGAATATATTACATAAATATCCACTCAGCAAACATTTATTAGGCTACTACTAGGCATCAGGCACCTATCTAACTGGGAAAAAAAAAACTAGACTGTGTACTCCGGAGGTGAACAGAAACCATGCATGTCTGTTTTGCTCTCCACTGTCTTCCCAAGGCTTGGCCGAGTATCTCTATCCTAACGAGTGCTCAGTTACAGTTTGTTGGATGAAAGAAAATAAATGCTACATGTTTTGAGTCTTTGCTAGTCTGTTAATCTCAAGTCAGGCTATCCTGTCCCTCATGTATCATAGCCCCATAGGTTTCATGTATGTTTAAAAAGGTATCTTTTTTCTAAGTCAGTATCTTACAATGTTTTGGTCATCACTGTATCACTAGCATATCACCTGGCATGGCACTATGCACTCAATACATTTGTATAGTGAATGGCATGATTTGTTTTTCTCATTTGCTAGATGTTATTTTGGGCAGGCAAAACTGGGCAGGGCTTCTTCACCTGTCAGATGATCTGTCTCCTCATAGCCATTGTAAATAGAAAACACAATATGCATTTGCCTTAGTTCAGATCACTGTTCCAAGTTTATCCCACAAATAGTTTGTCCAGCAACTGAAAGCAGCAGTGACAAATGCAGGTGGAACTAGGTCACTAGCAGAAATAAAATGTGGTCCTAATGCCAGGACTAAAATGGACCTACTGCCAAATTAGTCCAATTGTAGCCTTTGCTTCAGCTGGATCATCCCGTGTTTGTTAGAGCTCAGCTGTTGTCATTATTCATTTGTTGATTGCTGCCCCATTCTTGGAAGTGCATAGGCATCCCATTCATTTGAAGCTGTTTTCTTAAAAATTATCATTCACATTTGATTTTTTTTTTTTTTTTTCCTTTTTGGCTGCCCAAGATAGCAATCCAAGATGTTTAAAAACCCGGCATGTGATTAAAATATAGGGGGGATTGGAACATGAATTGGGTCTATAAGGAAGCAGAATGGTCCCAGAAAAGAAGAAGAAGAAAAAAAAACAAAATGAATTGCCATATTGAAGTTGTTCCTGACCTTTTCCATATTTGCTTCTAATTTAATTTTCTCAGAAATTTTCGTTTTAAAGAAAATATCTAATATTTTTATTTTAGATAGAAATTGACACTATTAGCAATTTAAAAGCTTGCCACTTTGTAAACATTAGTTAAGTGAATGAATAAACAAAGAAGAAAATGGACTGACGTTGAATGGTTAAATAAAGTCTATGTACATTTTTTAAACAGGGTTTTTGAGAAGTTAATACTTCTCCAGGTGAGATTATATTATACTATTTAATTTGAATTGTGAGGAAGCAAGTATCAATAAATACCAATATAAATTCCAAATGGGGACATTTGAAAGAAAGTTTAAATTATTCAAAATTTAAATTATTTTTCTAAATAGAAAATAATTTGCATATTATTGTGTATATTCAATAATAACCCAACTCTTTCATCTTCAAAATCTCAAATACTATATATAGAAAATAATTTAAATTTATCTTTTCCACTTAATTTTAATTTTTGGATATAACTATATATTAATAATTCCACCAATCTCACAAAATACTTGAAAGAACTCAAAACAAAGAAAGGAAATGAAGGGAAAGTGAGTATGGTAACTAACAAAAACAATAAATAAGAATCATTAAAATTTCCAACATCCCACAACAATTCTTAAATAAGTAAGCAAGGAAATAGTTTATACAATATTAATCTTAGAAAGATTTAAGAGTGAAGCTATTGTTCCCCAGCACTATAGTGTCTGATCAACTTAGTCTACTAAGGTAGGCAGAAAAGAACACCAAAATTCATGAGCTCTAACACTGCTAAAACAAAAACTTCTATAGGAAAGACTTAAAGAACTTGCTACCATTGTACTTAACAACAGGCAAAGCTTCTGATGTCTTGCAACTTTGCAGCTGGATCCCTGGATAGATGGTTGTAGGCAAAGAACATGAGTTATTTTTCATTCATTTTGGACAACCAACCTCTAGAACACATTTGCTGGATTGTTCTTGGTCAACATTTTTTGGTCATCTTAAAACAGGAAAAGTCTTCACTTTCTACACATTATGTGTTTAAAAAAATTTCATTACCACATTATAACAGAGAATATTAGGAATGAAGTCAAGAATGTAATAGGATTTGCCATCTGAATATTTCAGATATGGGCCTAAAATGAAATATGTAAGTATTTATTGGGAATATTTTGTACGCACTAGTAAAGGAGAATAAGATAATGCCTTCATGCTCAGGGCACTATTCAACCATGTATTACTAAATGAAAATATGTTAAATATTTACAACAGTGTTTAAAACATAATTAATGCCATGTATATATTTATATATATATATATTATTGTATTATGTTGATTAAAATCCTGGATGCTGGACCAGAGAGACATGACTTTGAATCTTAGATATGCCAATTTTTATCTATGTATTTTTGTAAAAGTTGCTTTATTTTGTAAGCCTGAGAAGTTTTATCTGTAAAACAGGGATAACACTAACTCTTACCTCCTAGGGTTGTCAGAAGAATTAAATTAATTAATGTTTTTCACAGGGCTTGATGACTGATAAAAATGATAATGATGGTAACAGCTAACAATATGAGATGTTTGATGAGTTCCAGGCATAATACAAAACAAACATCAAAAATGTTTAACAAAAAAGACTGGCAATCACTTTTGCTAGAGATAAATTGTACCATCTTATGATATGAAGTCACCAAGATTTGAGAGTCGTTCTGTAGTGCAGATAATGGATCCTGATTGATAGAGTAATATTTTATAAAAAGAAAATATTCATAAGCAACCAGATTGTGGAACTGGAGTGTCCTAGTTCAGTCTAAGACAAAATACCTTAAAATCGGTGACTTAAAAATCAAAAATTTATTTTTTCACAGTCTAGAAATTAAAAGACTGAGATCATGGTGTCAACATGGTCAGGTTCTGTTAAGGCCTCCACTTGGTGTGCAGAGGTCAACCTTTTTGGTCTTTCCTCACATAAAAGAGAACAGAGGACGGGTATGGTGGCTCACACCTGTAATCCCAGCACTTTGGAAGGCCGAGGCGGGCAGATCATAAGGTCAGGAGATTGAGACCATCCTGGCTTACACGGTGAAACCCCGTCTCTACTAAAAATACAAAAAATTAGCCGGGCGTGGTGGCGGGCGCCTGCAGTCCCAGCTACTGGGGAGGCTGAGGCAGGAGAATGGTGTAAACCCAGGAGGCGGAGCTTGCAGTGAGACTAGATCGCGCCACTGCACTCTAGCCTGGGCGACAGAGCGAGACTCTGTCTCAAAAAAAAAAAAAGAGAGAGAACAGAACCGAACAGAAAAGAGGCACTTTTTGGTGTGTCTTCTTTTCCCAGTAAACACTTGGTGTGTCCTCACATGGAAAGAGAAAGAGAGAGAGAGAGAGAAACAGAGAGAGAAATTTCTCATATACCTTCTTATAAGGGCACTAATCCCATCATAAGAGGACTACCCTCATGACCTCATTTAAACCTAATTATCTCCCAAAGACTCCATCTCCAAATGTCTTCACATTGGAGGTTAGGGCTTCAACATAAAAATCTGGTGGGGACAAATTCACAATGATACAATGAATGAATGATTAAAAACATTATCTACAAACATTCTTAATTGCTGGGTTCTGGATTTACAGACCTAAATATAATGATAGTCACTTCTCAGAAAAGGAAGAAAGAAAGAGAGAGAGAAAACAAAACAAAACAAGACTAAGGATCAGTACACAGTAACACTGTAAAGGGTCATGCAATTACATGTTAGTATATAATTAATTATGGAAGAAGAGAGAGGAAAATATAAGAAGCTGTTAGACAAACATAAGACCCAATGTTGAAATTAAAAGCCTACAGCAATCAGAACAGAATGATGCAATGTGTGAGTGCAATGGAAACATTGGCCCAAAACAATTTTATTTTGGCAATCTCAAATCCTGGCTGATTCCTAACCTAAATTTGTGTGGGGGGAACTCCAATGATTCCAGCAGAAAGCAACAGCTCGAAGTCTGAAAAAGCTGAGCAGAGATTTCAGCTTCTGCCCACTACCAGGGAGGCAGAATTTAGAATCTGAATCCTACCAAATTAGAGAGGCTTGGTAGCCACTTTTGGACCAGACTTTAGAAACAAATACTAAGGTCTCACTCTCAAACTAAAATACAGAAACAAAGCATGAAATAAAGTCTCCACAATTCTAATATAATCACCCAGGATTTTTAATAGCATACTAGGACAAAAACCAATATTCTTAAAAGAAAGATAATAGAATCTGGAACCCCTACAGCATATTACTCTTAGTTTTTAGCATAATAAAATATGAGACATATAAGATGAAAACGGTTACATTATCAAGAGGGAAAGAAAATCAATGGAAACAGTCTTCTAAATTACACAGTCGTTGGCATTAGCAAGAAAAGTGTATAGAGCAGGTATTATAAATATACTGAAGCCTTAAAGGAAAAGATGGTCAAATAAGAGAAGAGATGGAGAATATCAGCAGATGAAACTATGTAAAAGAATAAAAGAATGGAACAAAAATTCTAGAACTGAAAACAAAACAAAACCAAAATAAACAAATTTACTGGACTGGCTTAACAGAACATTGCAGATAGCCAAAGAAAGGACCATTGAAATGAAAGGCAGATAAATAGACTTTATTCAATGTAAAACAAGACCAAAAGAGAGAAGAATGACTGAGCAGAGCCTTAGTGACCCATGGGACAATCTAAAACAGTCAAGTATGTGTTTAATTGAAGTTTCAGATGGAGGAGAAACAGAATGGTATAGAAAAAAAAAGTGAAGAAAAAATAGATAAATATTATCCAATTCAAGGACAATAGCTCAACTTGCAGATCCAGGGAGCTCAACAAACTCTAAGCAGGATAAATACAAAGAAAACCACACTTCAGCACATCATACCTTAGGTATGAGGGCACATCATAGCCGAACTCCTGAAAACCAAAGACAAAGAGAAAACCTTGGAAGCAGCCAGAGAAAAACAGCACTGTCTATACCAATTAACAATGATTTGCAGATACACTGACTTCTCTTCAGAAGCGATGGCAGCCACCATACAATAGAGCAATGTTGTTACTGAATTATTAACCAAAATCCCACATCTAAGGAAAAATACACAAAGGCAAAATAATCACACAAACAACAACACTGAAAATAAAACATCATCAGACAAAAGCTGAGAAGGCTGGCAGCAGAACTGTATGCAAGAAATGCTAAAACCAGTTTTTTAGGCTGAAGACAACATGAGGACTGAACAGAAGTGGAAATGGTAAAAAAGTGGGTAAACTGTTCTTTTATCTTAGTTGCTGTAAAACACAACTAAAATTTTGAAAGAAAAAATTTTAACATTATATTATGGGATGTATAATATACATAAATGTAAAATAGTGACAACAATATCACAAAGGACAGGAGTAAATTAAACGAATTTATAATTTTGCAATTCTCTTACATTTAAAGGGAGGTAGTACAATGCCGTTTATGAATGAACTGTGATACATTAAGGATGCCGACTGTCATCTTTGGAAACACCACTAAAATGTGTACTTATACATATACCTTTATATATAAAGCAAATATAAATATACATTTATATATAAAGCTTTACATATATTTATATATTTTAATTAATTATACATTTACATGTACATATAAAGTTCTCTATAGATATATAAAGCAAAAACTATGAAAACAATTTAGTCGAAAGCCATGAAAACTGTTAAATATCTCATTGATCCAAAAGAAGGGATAAAAGGAGGAAAGTGGAATTTTAAAAAGTCAAATAGAATAAATATACTAATAAGAAAATGGCAGACCTAACCATGATTGTATTACATGTAAATCTACAAGACGTTCAAATGAACTGAGTACAAAAGAAATACATAATTATATCCCATTTACAATATATGCACTTTAAATATAAAAACACAGTTAAAAAAGTGGAAAAAGATACAGCACACAAACAATAAGCATAAGAAAGCTGGTAGCAATATATTGATATATGACAACCAAGTCTTCAAACAGAGAAATGCAAGTTATAACCAAAATGAGATACAAATACACACCCAAATGAGATACAAATATCCATCCACTGAGGAGGCTAAACATCAAAAAATACTGGCAACATCAAAAGTTGGAGAATCTGTGGTGCAAACGAAACTCTCACGGATTGTTTGTTTGCGGGAATAAAAAATGGTACAACTACTTTGAATAACAGTGTGGGAGTTTTTAATAAAGTTAAACATAAAAGCTACCCTATGACCCAGCAATTTCACTTCTAAGAATTTTCCAAGAAAAATGAAAACATACCTCTACAAAAAGACTTGTACAGGGATATTCACAATGGCTTTATTCACAATAAACAAAAACTGTCAACCACACAAATGTTCATCAACTGGAGAATGGATAAAAATTCTGTGGTGTATTAATAAGACAGAATGTGACTCAGCAATGGAGGAAACAAACTACTAATGCACACAACAACATAGATGAATCTCGAAAACATGTTAAGCAAAAGAAGCCAGATACAAGAGTACAGTATACATTATTCTCTTTATACTATAGATTGCAAGACTAGACAAACCAAATCTATCACAGGAAGTGTCAGAATACGATTGGCCTTTTTAGGAGAAAGGGGTGATCAGAAGGGACACACAGGAAAGCTTTTTTGTATAGATGGAAATAATTCTATATCCTGATAGAGTAATGATTATACAGGTGTATACATTTACCAAAACTCATAAAATTCCTCTCTTAAAATCTGAGCATTTCACTGTATGTAAATTTTTCTTCAATTAAGAGAAGTTGCATTTCTAAATAAATGACAGAACTGAAATTTTAAAGCTCATAAAAATTCAAGCCCCGTGCTTTTGCGGTATTCCACAGTAGTACACTCATTAACATTAAACTGTGGCAGGGATTTTAGTCTATGATTTAGGCTGGTATTTTGCCTATGAAAACTATCCAATTTTTGTTTTTCTAATAGCAACATCTTCCCTTTATACCATTTTCTTTCTGAGGGGGAAAAATAAGTGAGCCTCTTGGGGCGTTGCAGCAAGCTCTTTAAAACTGCAGGGGTGCCAATTAACACAGTTTCAGGAAGTGCCTAAACTGAAATCCCAGAGAGACAATCCTACATTACCAAGTACACAGCCCATGAAACACCATGTCGTTTCATAAAGGCTACATTTCAACAGTCATCTAAAACAAATGAGAAGTGCACAAAAAACATCAAAGTTCATGAAGTCAGCATGTTATAAAAGTTTAGGCTCTTTGTTTCTGTGCCATTTTTCGATTGCACTTTCATATCTACTTCGAAGATTTAAGAGGTGCGTCAGTGCCTATGATCTTCTGTGGGGAAAGTAAATTACATATGCTATATATATCCATATATATGTATATTACATGTATATTACATATATGTATATATGCAATTATATGTGTATATATGTATATACGCAATTATATATGTATATATGTATATACGCAATTATATATGTATATATGCAATTATATATGTATATTTATATATATGCAATTATATATGCATATATATATATGCAATTAAACCGGTGAACTTCTTTGGGTCTAATGTTTTCCTTCATTTCTTGTGCAGTCATTCAATCATTGATTCAATCATTAACAGTTAAAGAACATTATATGCCTGAAACAAGTTCAAGCACAAGTAAGATATAGGTCTTGGCTTTAAGGAACTTAATCTAACACTGGTTAAGAATAATTAAAAAGATAATGTTAAAACTTCATAAGTACCGAAATAAAGAAAAACCCACGGGCATCAAAGAGCATATTTGATAGCCACTGAAGTATGCTTATGCATATATATTATTTCTCAATGGGAGAAAGAAAGAATTATTTATCTAATACATATGCACACCAAGTCTCATCTCATCCTTAAATGGAAAATGCATCAGATGCGTAACCTGACATTCTAATGAACCAGAACAGATTGTGACACCACCTTGCAGCAGAAACAAATGGAGTCCCTCGTATGGTTATTATCCATCATCGATGTTTTTTATAAATGGCACCTAAAAATATTTCTTAACAGCTTTCTCTGCTTGAGCTATAATTATAGTCCTACTGAAGAGTAAATAAAAAATTAAGGACATATATTTTCACCTTGAAGCTGTTTTTTTTTTTTTTTTTTTTTTTTTTTTAAGATAATGTCTTTCTTACTGTTTGGTAGAACACATAAATATGTGGGACAAGTAATATACAAAACGAATCCACAGATGAGGAAAAAAAATCTTATAATCTGATTCTATAGTTTGCTGTTGTTGGACATTTCTTAATAGCATTATTTTCATTTATTTGATTCCTAGATCTAGGTTTATTGTAAATACTTTAACATGCAAGGACCCAACAAATAACTGTCTACTGGATTTCAAATGGTTAATTCATTTATCAAGTTATTCAAAATGCTATAGATTATATTTCCTGGCCGATTATTTCAACATTCATAACACACAAAGTTGAATGATTGGAAGAGAGAAACAGCTGTTACTAGGGAAATAAGGGAACACTGTAAGGAATTTAAAAACCATTCTGGGTAATCAGTTTCAATTTTAGAAATTAACAGCTGCTTTGAAAACATAAAATCCATATGTTTCAGGATTTATTTTACTTTTGTCCCTTTGTCATTTTAGGGTTTGTCATCAGCTGAGAATACATAGTATATTGGATTTTCTTAGACACCCATCTCCTCAACAAAATTCAGGGGATTCCTACTGCTTTCTGCAAGTCAAAGTCATGGCAAATGTAAACATTGTTGGTTAATAATTAAAAGAGGAAACGTTCCAATTAGAAAAGCATGGCTTCGAATGTTAAATGAGATAAAGGAGTCAAGAATTTTGATATGTGAGACAAAACTATTGAATTTGCCAATCTGGAAGTTCTGGTGACCTCACAGCGAAGTTTTCAGTAGTGTCAAGAGTATACAGACCAAACTTGTAAGAGTGATGGAAAAATGGAGACAGTAGAATTTTATTTATTAGTCACATTTAGTAAAAATAAAGATTCTTTATTCCAGCACTCATTTTGGAAATTCTAATTCTTTTATATTTTATATTATTCTTTTGTTAGTGGAAAAGTTCAATGCTCTCTTCAAGTTTTCGTAGAGATATTTAGATTCCACCCCACAGAGTAAAATGTTCCAGGTACTATTTATGGATCTCCATATAATACTTCTTTCAGGCCAAGGTTTATAATCAATTCACTTAATTGTCTATAATCAATTCAGCTAATTGTTACAAGAAACTAGTATCCATGGACTCATATTTTTTGTTCCTGAGTGGATAGTTATTGTACTGAAAACCACAGCACTAGCCATTTGCTGGTTGTCTCACATCCTCTTACACACACCTATGTGTAGGCACAATATTTACCTAGATTATCAATTCAAGTGGTGAGGGGGATAGGGCTCCCCATCTGGGTAAGGTCAGTCTACCACTCTCCATCTGCTTTACCTGCTCCTGGGTAAGTGACCAATTCAGTGTTGATCAGCATGCATGGGTAACTTCAGTGTCAACAGAAAAGTGTGGGAAATTAAATTGGGCCCCAGACTCGGATTGTATCCTCAATTGTTTCATATTCAGGCATTTTGTGTGTATTGTTAATCAGTTACAATTCAGTTGGAAGAAAAAGTGAGAGACTGATGTTTCACATTTCTACCATTAATGTTCACTTGTTTTTACCTTCATTTCACAATGACATAATGATTTTGATGATGAGTATCCATAGCAAAATAAAGAATATATCTGGTTTTTGTCCTTGGTTCCTACCACAGAGCTTCAAAAACCGCTGGAATTTCCTGATCGATAGGAGTGTCTGTTATCTTAATGAAGTAACTTCTGATAGGCCCCTAAACAGCTTTCATATGGGATTGGTCAATAGAAAGAACCACCATGAATAGAGCACTGGAATTTTGAGCCATTCGGACCTCCTCAGAGGGGACCAGGGCTGGAAGTTGAGTTGAAACACGCGGCCAATGATTTTACCAGCCATGTCTATGTATTAAAACCCCCATAAAAACTCTGGACACCAAGGCACAGTAAAGCTCCTACTTGGTGAACACATTGATGCACTGGAGGGTGACGCATCATCACAATGTGGGGAGAGGGCATGGAAGTCTGATCCCTCTTAGACTTCACCCTAAGTAAATTCTTTACACTAAAATTATAAGGATAGCACTTCCTTGAGTTCTGGAATCATTCCAGAGGATTGTCAAACCTGGTGGGATTATAAGGACCTCAAAACTTATAGCCATTCTATCAGAAGTACAGGTGTCCTGGGGACCCTCAAAGTATGGCTATTGTCTGAATTAAAGACAGTCTTGTAGAAGACTGAGTCCTTAACTTGTGGGGTCTGCACTAACTCCAGGTGGTTAGCATCACTGGGTGTACTACTGTATACCCAGTTGGTGTCAGATTAGTGGAGTCTGGACAGGGTATAAGGTTTTAAGGAGCCAACTGGCTTGCATTAGCTTTAGGATAGGGGAGAGCATAATATTTTTATTGGCATGATAGAACTTCACAGAGAAGATATTTGAACTATATATACATAAAACAATTGATTCACATAACTGTAAAGTTAATCTTGTATATTCAATATTTTCAGCTTTAAACAATAAAAGCAGTAAACAGTGTGAATATGTGTATCTAAACACACAATGTATATCTAAAATATATATAATATATATTTTATATATTATGTATGTGTGTAAAGTGTGTGCACTTTTTTCTCGTAGGCTTCTTTGACTAGTAATTTGCATTTTCAACAAGACTGCTACTTTTTCTTGAGAAATTGAATATTAGAGGATCAAAATAAGAGCTGAAGAAATTTAACCAGCAGACTAGAAAAAATATGGCTACATGGGCACAGAAGTCATAATTTTTTAAAAACAAAATACTGATCCCATTCTCTATGATGTTTTTATGTCATCTCTGTATTCCATGAAGATAACACACAATATTTTACCCAAAAAACAATAGTTATAAAATATGAAAATGTCTATCCCTGATATAACAGAAAACATTGACTTATTTTTTTAAGCAATCGTTGGGAAAGAATGTTGTTCTCATATTCCAAAGCTCCAGGTCCTCCAGAATGTGTAACATCAATGTCAATGGTTTTTTATTGTACAGAATAAACATTCAAAGCAACGGAAGGAAAAGCAACATGACACACGAAACCCAATCATTCCTTAAAGAAAGGGCATTAATTCGGTGATGAATTGCTCACTGAGTCATTCCATAGAGGGATGCTTGAAAAAGAAAGTAGGAAGTATCAAGTTAATGAATTTACAGATATAGTCAAGCCACTTAGTAATCTGAGCAAACGAGTGGAACTGGAGACTCACTGCTTCCGTTTCTCCATCTGTCAGATATTGAAAGCTATTTACCTTCTTTTCAGAGGTTTAGGGAAGATTAGTTGATTTCCTGAAGTATGTTGAAAGTGAAAAGTCCTTTTACTTTCACCAAGTCTCTTTCTTACATTTACTAGGTCGGGCATTGCTGTAAATCAACACCAGAGACCAACAGATTCTATTACAGCAACCCAAAGACATGTTGTAGGAGATGGATAAGAAATTAACGCAATAGGGATGGGTCACCAGACTCCCCAGATTAAAAAAAAAAAAAGTCTCTCAGTCCTCAGTTCAAGTAGCACTTTTATATGTTTTTTATCAAACACTAATGAATGTCTTCTATGTGCTAAATACTGTAATGTATTAGTGAAATGTCCTTGATTAAATAAAGATGTAATTTTTTTAGCATTTACTTTATACTAGGCTATATGCTAAGTGACTTACATGCATTAACTTATTTAATTTCTAAAATTAAAATTATTGAATACATTTTATTATTCCCATTTTGCAAATTAGGAAATGGAGACTCAGCAAGTTTAATTACTTTTCCCCAGGTTATATAACTAAGGGGTAGCCAAGCCAAAATATAAACTCTGTAGCCTATCATCATAGTTATATTGCCTATGAAAGCTATATAATATATTTTCATGTTATAAGTAAATTTTAGGCAAAAGTATTGCCCATTGGGAGTGCAACTAGTACAGGGAAAAGAGTATTAAATCTGGCAGCAGGTAGTGTATCTCAAGCCCAGTTTTGCTGTCTTTTACTTTTCTGGTTTTGATCAAGTTATTCTTAGCTTTCTGTGTGCAAACTAAGAATGGCCTGGAAAACTTACTGTTATTCTTTGTTCTGGCCTCATTCTTCTAGAGGCCAATAGCCAGTTCCCATGTGAAATGATATTGTGCCATAATCTGGCAAAATCCTGGAATGCATGAACTCATTTATTACGGCCAATTATGTAGGTTGGATGTACAAAATTAAACAAGATAATCTCTTACACTCATTCTCTGTTTTTATAAAATTGTGGTTTATTTTTAGCTTGCTTCGCTCAGCTTCAGAGACATTCCTACTACCTGACATTAAATCAGTTCTCTGTTTATTGTCTGTCTCTTCCACTGAAATATAAACTCTTTGAGAACAAAGGACATATTTACATTATTTTCTGCTGTATTTCTAGTACCTAGAATGGTGCCCACTAGATGCTCAATAAATAGTTGCTGAATCAATAGGGAAGCTTACAGAACTCTCTGTTTGCTTCCAATATCTTAAATGTAAAAGAACAAAGGTCATTAACTAACTTTTTTTTTTTTTTTTTGAGACAGAGTCTCGCTCTATTGCCCAGGCTGGAGTGCAGTGGTGCGATATCGATCTCAGCTCACTGCAACCTCCGCCTCCCAGGTTCAAGCAATTCTTCTCCCTCAGCCTCCCAAGTAGCTGGAATTACGGGCATGCGTTACCACGCCCAACTAATCTTTGTATTTTTAGTAGAGACGGGGTTTCACCATACTGGCAAGGCTGGTCTCGAACTCCTGACCTCGTGATCCACCCACCTCAGCCTCCCAAAGTGCTGCGATTACAGGTATGAGCCACCACGGCTGGCCAGCTACTAACTACTTTTATTGAATAGTATAAAAATTCCCTCTTTTCCTCCAGCACACACACACACTCCCAAGTACACATCATGAAGCCAGTAATACCTGCCCCCTCCATCAGAGTCAGCCAGTATGACTTTGAAAAGTCAGTTAATCAAACTGGGGCCTCAGTTGCCTCACTGGAAAATTTAAAGTACATATTTTAATTCCCTGAGGTCTCCAAGTGGAAAAGAGTGAATAGCAAAGGTCTCTGCATCTTTCCTAAATCAGAGTTTAATGATTCAATAATTTCCTTTTGTTGTTGTTGTTGTTTTAATTGAGACAGGGTCTTGTTCTGTTACCCAACCATGGCTCACTGCAGCTTTAACTTCCTGGGCTCAAGGAATCCTCCTACCTCAGCCTCCCAAGCAGCTAGGACTACAGGTGCACACCACCACGCCTGGCTAAATTTTGTATTACATGTAGAGATGGGGCGTCACTATGTTGCCCAGGCTGGCCTGACCTCTTGGCCTCAAGCAATTCTTCTGCCTTGGCTTCCCAAAGTGCTAGGATTAGAGGCATGAGCCAAGGTGCCCAGTCAGTAATCTCTCTGAAGTCTAATATTGGCAGACAGTGGGGGAGGGTCCACCTTCTGACCAACCCCAAATATCTCAGTGAGATTCTAATAAATATGACCTTCTCCTTCTCAAAAATAGCATCAGGTCTTCTGACCTGAGCATACCAGAGCCCGATACTGCTTCAGGATCTCAAGTGACTTTTAATCTAATTAGACACCCACATTCAAAAAACATTTTTACAACTGAAAACATCAACATAAAGAACAAACACTAAGACCTAACTCTGAATACTCACTGTCAGTCAGCATTTGACGATTTAACATTGATTCGCTTATTTAAACCTTCCAATAAACCATTTTGTAGAAAAGCAAACTGAGGTACAAAATGATTGTCAATTGCCCAAGACTCATTAAAGTACCAAGTACAGTTTCATGGATTAAACCAAGAAGTGGTAACTAAAATGTTTGCTCTTAACATAATGGATAAAATAAGAAAAGTAACATAATGGATAAAATAAGAAATGTGTCAGAATTATGATCAAATAAGGAACTATCTCTATTTAGAAGTTCTATCCTGAAGATAACTAGTCAGGCATGGAAAAAGTTAATTCAGGGGCTTCTAACTAAATTCTGTTCTGACACATCATTAATTTCTTTATTTCATGGATTAGTAGAAACTTTAAAAATGGTGAATGCTTGTAGTCCTAGCTACTCTGGAGGCTGAGGCAGGAGAATGGCTTGAATCCTGAAAGTGGAGGTTGCAGGGAGCTGAGATCATGCCACTTCATTCCAACCTGGGTGACAGAGTGAGATTCTGTCTCAAAATAAATAAACAAACAAACAAACAATAAATAAATAAAATTAAAACTGAATACATCCTTCCATTTTCAAATGAGAAAACTGAGGTTGCAAGCAGCAAAGTGATACCATGTGATTACTTACAGTCTGATAATTGTAGTATCACTCAGGAAAGAACTGTCCTACATTGTGCTAAGGCAAAAACTTCACATAAGGTACTATGTAGCATAAAGTAGCTACGGTATAATTCAGGGCTTCTAAAATTATCTGGAGTTTTAAAACTCAGTCTGCACCATACTGTCAAAAACACTTATTCCTGACATTCAATGTCTGGCTTTAATTAAGTTATTTATATAGATTTTACTCCAAATGTATTTGTAGAAAAGGTAGAGCATATCAAAAACAAATTGTGGGATTTTGCTATTCACTACAGCATCTCTCCTCCTGCACATAAATGATTTAATGAGATAATGGGACTCTGGAAGGGAGTGCAAATCCAAAAAGGAGTAGACACTGCCAAAAAGGTCATTTCTTGATGCCTGTAGCAAAGGGAAATGTTCAAAATGGACTAGCATAAACACACCAGGAGGCACTTCATAATGTGCTTTGCAGCCATTTACAAGGTATTTTATGTGTTGTGTTTGATGAAAACAATAAACATCTTATATCAAATGGGAAAAATGATGTCTTATGGTTCTGCTACCTGCTGTGGCATCACTTTAAGTCACTGGAGAAACCTAGAGGATATTTAAGTCCCAAAAGAAGGCCTTTAGTTATCAACATTTGGCAAATTCATGGGTTGCTCTAGCATAAAATTTTTTTTTTTTTTTTTTGGTACTTCACAGCCAGGCCTACAAATCAATCCTTTCGACACCTATTAACCTATAAAATTCCTCTATTCTTCTGCAGAGCTGAAGAATTTATATCACTCAATTTATACAGAATGCAAATTCAAAATAATGTTCCAAAGTAGAAAGTATAGGATATCAGTTTATTGGGACAAATAAATCATGACAGATACATTTAATATGTTAATTATTTAGAAATAAATTTCTAATGTTCATCACAGCATGTCTTCTCTATTCTATTTCTTTCTCTTTATGTAATTTTCTTAAATGGCTGTTTTTAAAAAGCTCTGTAATAGAATTCCCTAACAGTTTAAGATATTTTTTAAGAGGCTAAATTCATTTTCTTAAACACTTCAAAGACTCATGGCTGACTTTGAGTTACCAACCCATGTATGATGGAGGATCACTTTCTAAATCTTTGAGTTTCTGCTCTCTCTTCTGTATCTTTTTAATTTTATTACCTATCTTTGGTTTCTAGTTTGAGTTCCTTAAATATAATCAATGGCAGAAACAGAGTTTTCTGTATATATGCTCACAGAATCTAATTCTTTTTCTTTGGCCAGGAATACTATCAACTCTCTATGGCTATCTCTATACTATCTATCTCTATACTATCAACTAATCAGAAGTTTTGTCTATTGACATTTTAAGAATAACTCAGGCAATAATAATGAATTAGGCAGTTATCAGGGCTGAGTGTTAGGTAAGAAATCTTCAATTTGGGGAGGAGGGTTGGAGGCCTCTAGTGGCATCACTGCGTGGGAATATTCTTGCATGTTGAAAGAATGCTATGCATAAGAAACTCTTCCTTCTTTCATCCATTCATCCCACTATCTCATTATCAATGTCACTTATTCTAGACAAGATCACACACTTACAGCCTCCTAATAGGTGTCTATCTCCAGAAAGGTATTTCCCCCAGTTCATATTTTTCACACTAATCTTTCTCGGTGGCTTCCCATTGTCACAAACACACACCCAAATCCTCACTTTCACATCACTGTTCTCAAATTCTACTTACCACATGCTTATTCATTTTAAAAATATTTTACCCTTCTTTTAATCCATCTATTTTTAATCAAGTATTAATTTTAGGCTGGGCACAGTGGCTCATGCCTGTAATCCCCGTATTTTAGGAGGCTGAGGCTGGTGGATCACCTGAGGTCAAGAGTTCAAGACTGGCCTGGCCAACATGGTGAAACCATGTCTCTGCTAAAAATACAAAAATTAGCCAGACGTGGTGGTATGTGCCTGTAATCCCAGCTACCTGGGAGGCTGAGGCAGGAGAGTCACTTGAACCCAGGGAGTAGAGGTTGCAGTGAGCCGAGATCATGCCACTGCATTCCAACCTGGGTGACAGAGGGAGACTCCATCTCAAAATAATAAGAATAATAACAATTTGAGCATTTAATGTGGTCCTCTAGCATTACTCTAGTCAGGGCTATCTTACAACATCTCTTGAAATGTAGTTATTCCCTAACTACAAGCTACTGCCTTCTTGGTATCTTTCTCTTTCTCTGACAACTAAAAATGTAAGATTGTCAAAGATTGTAGCTTAGTTTACAAACTCTTGAACAACATTTTTAAGACAATTCACATGTTACTGTTTTTCCTGAATGTCTATATAATTCCATGCTTATGTTAACTGTCATGGTGCTTAGTCACTTACTGCCTTCAATTTTAATTTTCCTATGCATGTTCTGCCACATTTCTGCTTGAAGAGCAGCAGATGAAATATATACAATCCTTCTGCTTCTCCCACAGCTCATAGTCAGCATTTTGGCTGAATGAACACAATTAAATGAGAAACAATATCCCTTTACAGTATGTTTGGAGAATTATGGAAGAAACACGAGTAGCCCTAAAAGAAACTGGATATACAAAACAACTCTATTATATGGAACTACAGCTGATGCAAGAAAATTACATAATATTATTAAGTCTCTACTTTTATACCTTTCTCATTGATTTTATGACTTGATATTTTATTTATAACATTTCTTTATCCTATTTTCTCTCCTATAGATTTTATGCTATCCCTGGCACTACTGAATTCTGTAAGGCACTGGGTGCATACTCTTTTAAATAAAATAAACTCTACCCAATAAAGTTGGAATTTTCCAGAAGAGATACTTTGAACAAAAACGATTAGAAAACAGAGAGATTAAAACAAAAGTAATGGGAAGTGTCCAGACCTTTTGTTGTTGTTGTTTGGTAATCGACATTTGCTTTTGGTTGGACGAAACTGGGCTTTTCTCTTCTCAGCTTGAGCAATAACAAATTGGGAACTGAAGAGATCTGTGTTTTTAAGAGGACAGCTGTACGTATACCCTCACAGGATGTCCTCTTTGCCAAAGTAGTCAGTTTAGACTATTTAGAAAAATTATAACTCAATTCTTCTTACAAATTCCTGTGTCATGCTTTATGCGTTCCTCCATGTAGTAGTTTTCAATCCTTAAATCTTTGGGTCAAGAGGTGGAGGGCACTGTCACACAAGCCTCTTACTCCTGCCGTTCCAACTCGCACCACTGGTGCTTCGATGAATGAGAACTCAGTGAACCTGCAGGGTCCTTGTGGCTTCAGATAATTTTAGAGGTAGCAAGAATGAACAAAAGGATTCATTCAACAGTCCATGTTTGTTTTTAAAGTGGAGAGGTTGTAACCAAGTGTTTCCTGAGGCCACACATTTAGGTGATCTCTGGCCCCTATTTCTCATCCCTGGCACTACAAATATAGCCATTTTAGAAGAAAAAAAAATGTTTTAGATAATATCCCATTTACAGTTGATACACTATTTTTGTTATTTAAAAATTCCACTTACAACCCAAATTCTTAACTTCATAATCTATTTTAGATTCTTGCTTACAGATGTTTTGATTGGTAGATTCTCTTAGCTCCTCCTTCAAGGCATATTTGAGTTCACTGCCCCTTTTTGCAATCGGTTTCACGTTTACTTCCCTGATTCTGGCAACCATGAAGAAAGGAAGGACTGACTTTCTCTTCCAGCAGGAGTGTCCTCTGTGGGACAGCTCAATCACATGTCCTAGGAATGGAAAGGTGCTGAAGCCTGGACGGCTGGACTGGACATTAGTTAACAACTAACACCTATGGATCATCCACAGGTTCATTGCTAAATACTTCACAGTAATTTTCTTGGTATAACTGTTAACTAAGGATGGTCATTGTCATTTTATAGATATGAAAAGTGAGGTTCAGAAATGTTGGCTACTTTGCCCAATGACACAGTTATAAGCAGTAGAGAACCCAGGCCTGTCTGGCTGCAAAACTTATTTGTTTATTCCATTGTTTTGACCTCTAAACCACATTGTCTCTCTTCTAAGTATTAGACAAAGATAGCAATGCTGGTGTTTTCATAACAAAACTAATAAAGTTGTTACACATCTACATAATGACTTCATTCTCACTACCTTTGAGATAGGTAGCAAGGTATCATTGGTATGTTATGGATAAAGGAATTAATTTTATAAACTCTTGTGCTACAGAGTCATTGTACCACAACTATAAAACACCTGCCCTAGAGAGCTTCAGCTCTCAGAACATGTACTCATTTACTTCCCCTTTTTCATCTCTGTACTGAAGACTTTAGAACACAGAGTATTGACTTGTAATAGTGCTTAAAATGTTAGTTCTGGGGAACAATTTTATCAGGGAATAAAGATATTTAAAAGTCTATGTCTTTCTTTTCCTTCAACTACCTCTCAAGTCCCTAGATCCTGAAAGTTACTTTCTTTCAGCCATAAATGAACTTGTCTTTTCCCTAGCTATCACCTAAACAAAGGCCATGAGACCTGTAAGTAATTTTTCAGTTGGGGTTAAAAAAAAAAAATGAGCACATTCTACAATAGAAGATACACAATAACTTAGCAGAGAACTTGGCACAAATCAAATATAATCAGACATAATCATTAGTTGCATCCAAAAACTTTAAGTACTATAATATAATTAAGATAAACATTTATTTGCAGGAGGGGAGTGATGTGTTCCACTAAGTTGAATATTCCAGGAACATTACTTAATCTAGCAATCCAAGAATAATAACCAAATATCTTAACCACCAAATAAATTTCTTAATCGTAAGAAGAAAGGGCATGCTTATCAATCATTTGGAGGTTTTTTTGAAAAGTTACCCCTAAAAAAAGTGAGAGTTTTTCACTTTCTTCTGTTTATTTTTATTGTGGCCCCCTGAAATGTCTTCTTTTATTTGGCATTCCTAGCCTTATCCAGGAAATGTATCAGTTCCACGTCCTTATTTACTGCTGGAAGGAAGTATGAGAATGACAGCTACACAAACTGAAATCCAAATTAGCCACAGAAACAATAGCATTGGCTTCTCCATTTGACTATAGCCAACAGCCAAAGAGTGACCTCTAAGTGAAGCAAAATTTCCACTCCTGAGATTTTGAGTCTGGATCTCTACTCTTTTTAATCCGTTATCTTTGTCTTAAACAACTGTAACAAGAAAGGACAAAAATGAGACTAGCCCTTTATTTTCTTCATTTCATGGACACATGCTAAAGTCTTGCTGCTTTCTGCTCTTCCAACTCGCTGGAATCTTTCAGAGCTCCTCTTGGGAAAAAAAAACGAACAAAGCACTGAGCAGGATACGTTGATGTGGAGCTCTAGGGGTTGGCAAACATCAAGTTGCACAGAAGTCACCAGGGTATTAAGCAACTATCACAAAGTATGTGAAAGATATCTTTGGAAATATTTTTCTTTTTCATACGTTCTTCACTTTTGCCTTCTAGAAACCCAACGTTCTCACTTACTACTTTAATATAACGAAACTTCTGAATACTCAAATTTAACTAAGCTTGACTGACCTGTGGTTTAACAACAACAACAAAAAAGTATGTTTAAAAGAAATACTAACTTGTATTTCTATAGGATTTTATTTTAAAATATGTATTTATAAGCAGATATAGATTTATGCACACATATACCCTCATGCATATTTATTTATTATGATAAAGGGTTATTTGACATGGTCATGCTAGATAAATTCAAAACACAAACAACTGCAAGTATAAGACAGTGATTCTATAGACTCAATATAGCTCCGGTGAACATAACTAGAATCAATCCAGTGATACTCATGTGTCTAATGACTGCTAGTGTCTGTGGGTGTGCCTAGCAATCATTAGACATATTAGTACCACTGAATTTTTCTTCAAAGAAAAATAATTTTTTCAAATTTTAAACCAGGAAAGAAGTTTTACTATCCTTATCAATTCAAAGCCAAGTCATTAGTACTCAAAGTTTGCCATAATTATTTATACCACATTTTATTTTATTAACTATACATCACCAATTGTTTTTATAGCTATTCACAAATTTTCATCTTTAAAATATGTTGACATTTCTATTGGGTTTGAATAGCCCATATTTTCCAATAACTGAATAAGATCCATATTCCAAGAGGATGGGGGTAGGTTCCACATCTAGCTGAAAGGGTATGCATATTTTTCTAGCTACATTTCCCCAGTAAGAGGCTGAAGGAGCCACTGAAGCCCTCCAGGTATGTTTAACTTGATAGTTACCTACTATGCCAACCACTCAATTCCTTCTTAACCTTCGAGTAAAAGTTAATTGAACTGAACAGATCTTTGTTCGCTTTTGAAGATACTAAGAGTAATTATCTCTGAAGTTATTCCACTTTCCAAGTCTTCCTTCTTAGTTTGCCAGTATGGAAGCTCCAGATCATCAAAACATACCAAAACCATAATTCAAGACAGAGCTATACAACTACAATTGTTAATAATTAGGTAGAGAATAATGTCATTACTTACATTCTTAATTCTATACCAAGTTGAATAAAACTACTTATCCCATTATAAATTCAGGAATATTGTTATTTGAAAAATAAAGAACAGTTTGATTCTTTAAATAGAAAGATGTATTACATTTCAAACAATGGAGAAATAGATAACATGATATATAACTCGCGTATCTGGATTTTTATAAAAGATGAAGTTATATATCAGCAGCCAATATAACTTTCAGCCTAGGCTGTTCAAAACTAAATTAATTGGTGCAAATTAGGCTGAGCCAATTCCAAAAAGGTCTGATATGAAACAGATTTCACAGACTATTAGGATCCTTGGTACCACTGCCATTAAAATGCCACTCAATGGACTTCTAAAGCAACCCAGTCCCTCAGCAAGCTATTAAATCAGATATGGAATACTACCTGAGGATATGAAATGCTCATGACACCTTTGTCTTTCAAGGTAATAATGGAATGATTTTTAATTTCTGGGCTCATTAAAATACACTTAGTCATTTAAGAGATTCTATTAGGTGATCCACAGCATATGACAAGTTGAAGGATTTAGTCTTGGGAAAAAATTAACAATTCACTTTTCTTCTTGAGCTAATTTTTTAAATGCTGTCCTAAATAGTTCCTTAATCTCTTCTAATTTCATTTCCTGCATAAAGAAATCCCGAAAAACAATATGTAAGTCTACATACAACAACTGAAACAGATTTATTAACGAGTGACTCCAGACTTAAATATCCAATCACCTACCCAACAGCTCTACTTGAGTGACTAATACACACATCACAATAAGTACAGCTAAAACTAACCTGGTTCCCATTTCAGCAGCTCCTCCCAGGATCTTCTCTCAGCACACAGCAACTGGATTCCACCAGTTTCTTAGTTCAAAAACCTCCCTGTTATCCCTTTTCTCACACATACCTCACACATAACCATTGGTCAATCCGATGAGTTCTAACTTCAACATATGTCCCTAATACGACTACTTCTTATTGCCTTCCAAGCTATTGATGACCCAAGGCATGATTCTCAAACTTTGATGGGCATCAGAACTTTCTGGGAGGCTTGTTGTAACACAGATTCCTGGGCCCTACCTACCTCTACAGTCTCTGATTCAGGTCTAAGGTAGAGTCCAGGTGATGTTGCTGTAGCTGCCCCAGGAACCATGCTTGAGAACTGCTATCCTATACTAAGTCACCATTGCCTGTTGCCTATACTATTTCACATATGTCTTTCCGACTTCTCTTTTTCAGCCCTTGCTCCCTTGGAGTCTATTTTCCAGAGAGTAGCCCAAATGATTTGCTTTAAATCTAAGTTAAATCTTGTTACTCCTCTGCTCAGGTCCCTGCCCCCTGCCCTTATGGTTCCCATCTTACCCAGAGAAGAAACTGAAGTCTATATAATCATCTACATGACCTGACAAAATCAACTTCAACTTTTACTTCTCTAAAATTTCTCATTTTCCTCTAGCTACACTGAAGGAGGCTTCGTGAGCATTCAAACACATTCTCACCTCACTGCTGCTCAGGTTGCTGGTGTTTCTACCTCGTAACACTCAGCCTCCAGATTTCAGAAGGGTGCATTCCCTCAGCATGCTCAAGTGACATCTCATCAGAAAGACCTTTGATTTTCTTCATAGCACTCACAGAGAATACATTTAAACTTTAATAAATGTATGTGCTATTTATTTCTTGCTTGTCTCCTCCTATGAAAATATAACTCATCCCAAGAACAGAGACTTGGCCCTGTTTGATCATCACTAGATTCTCAGCACCTGGAACAGGATTTCACACAAAGCAGCTGTTTATACATTATTTGATGAATCAGTGAAAAAATAAATGAATGTAGGCCTACAGAAAGAGTGATGATTTAGCAAGAGTACCTACTGTGTTTATGTATCAACAACTCTGTTAGATACTTACTATATGGCATTGTAAGCATGCCTAGGAGATATCGCAGGTTTGGCTCCAGATCACCACTGTAAAGTGAGTCACATGAGTTTTACCAGTGCACAGGAAAATTGTGTTTACACTGTATTGTAGTATATTAAGTGTGCAATAGTACAATATATAAAAAAATGTGCATACCTTAATTTAAAAATACTTTATTGCTAAATAATGCTAACAATCATCTGAGCCTTCAGCAAGTTGTAATCTTTTTGCTGACTGATCAGGGTGGTGGTTGCTGAAGGTTGGGGTGGTAGTGCCGGTTTCTTAAATTAAGGCAACAGTGAAGTCTTCCTTTCACAAAAGATTTCTCTGTAGCATGCAATGCTGTTTAATAGCATTTTATCATCAGAATTTCTTTCAAAAGTGGAGTCAATCCTCTCAAACCCTGTCACTGTTTTGATAACTAAGTTTTTGACCTATTCTAAATCCTTTGTTGTCATTTCAACAATGTTCACAGCATTCCATCTCATAAAATCACTTTCTTTGCTCATCCATAAGAAGCAATTCTTCATTCATTCAAGTTTATTATGAGATTGCAGCAAAGAAGATCAGCCACATCTTCAGGCTCCACTTTTAATTCTAGCTCTCTTGCAATTTCCACCACATCTGCAGTTAACTTTTTCCATTGGTGTCTTGAACCCCTTAAAGTCATGCATGAGGGTTGGTATCAATTTCTTTCAAACTCCTGTTCATGTTGATATTCTGACTTCCTCTCATGAAGTATGAATGTTCTTAATGGCATCTAGAATGATAAATTTATTTCTAGAGGGTTTTCAATTTACCTCGCCTAGATCCATTGAAGGAAGCACTACCTATGGCAGCTATAGCTGTATGAAATGCACTTCTTAAATATAAGTCTTAAATAATAAGATTTCAAAGTCAAAATTACTCCTTGGTCCATAGGCTGCAAAATGGATGCTGTGTTAGCAGCCATGAAAACATGAATTTTCTTGTACATCTTCATGAGAGCTTTTGGGTAACAAGTGCATTGTCAGCAATAATGTCTTGAAGGTAATCTTTTTTTACTGAGTAGTAGGTCTCAATAGTGGGCTTAAAATGCTGTAAACAATTTTGCTGTCATCCAGGTTTTGTTGTTTTATTTCTAGAGCACAGACAGAGTAGATTTATCATAATTCTTAAGGACCCAAAGATTTTCAAAATGGTAAATGAGCATTGTCTTCAACTTAAAGTCAGCAGCTGTATTAGCTCCTAACAAGAGTCAACCTGTCTTTTGAAGCTTTGAAGTCAGGCATTGATTTCTCTACACCTATGAAAGTCCTAGATGAAATCTTCTTCCAACAGGAGGTTCTTTTATCTACATTGAAAATATGTTGTTTAGTGTAGTCATCTTCCGTTATTATCTTAGGTTTTCTGGATAAATTGCTACTGCTTCTGTATCAGTACTTGCTGTTTCTCCTTGCATTTTTATGTGATGGCGATGCATTTTTAAGATTTTTTTCTTAAACTTTAGGAACCAACTCCTGCTAGCTCCAAACTTCTCTTCCACAGCTCTCTCACTATTCAGCCTTTGTAGAACTGAAGAGAAATAGCAACTTGCTCTGAATTAGGCTTTGGCTTAAGGGAGTGTTGTGGCTGCTTGGATCTTCTATCCACACCACTCAAACATTCTCCATTTCAGCAATAAAGCAGTTTCACTTACATATCATTTGTGTGTTCGCTGCAGTAGTAGTTTTAATTTCCCTCAAGAACTTTTCCTTTGCATTCATTACTTGACTGTTTAGTACAAGAGACCTAGTTTTGGCCTATCTCAGCTTTTGACATGCCTTCCTCACTAAGCTTAATCATTTCTAGTTTTTGATTTAAAGTGAGAGAAGTGTGATTCTTCCTTTCAACTGAACAATTAGAGGTCATTGTAGGGTTATTAACTGGTCTGTCTGCATTATTGTTGTGTCTCAGAAAATAGGAAGGCCCAAGGATGGGGAGAAATGCAGGCAAAACCAGTCAATGTAATAGTCAGAACACAAACAAGATTGATTGATTAAGTCTGTTGTCTCACATGGACACTGTTCGTGGAGAATCATAACAGGTATAATAAAAATAAGAAAATGTTAAACATTGTGACAATTACCAAAGTGTGACATAGAGACATGAAATGAGCATGTGCTATTATAAAAATGGTGTTAGGAAATGGACTTGCTTGACACAGGGTTGACAGAGACCTTCAATTTATAAAAAATAGTATCAGAAAATGCAATAAAGTGAAGCCTAATAAAACAAGGTATGCTTGTACTTATATCCTACAAGGACTTTGTACCATGACTTTTTCTAAATGGTGTGGAGACAAGGGGAGACAACAACAGGGGAAAAGCTACACAAAGTAACTTTAAACAACACAGGTATAAGGAGACGCATAGGAAACCACCTGAAGTCTTTGTGATTGCGTAGCTTAAGCCTATGTTGTTTCTTACTCCATTACACAATGAATGAATGAATTAAACTAGATTAATTCATTTGCTAAATATTTTGAGCATGACATATCAAGATCCAAGTATAGAACACACAAGGATAATTTTTTTTTAAAGTCCTTATCTATAATCTGGCAGAGGAAAAAGGAAAAATACATGTATGGCAATTGTATTGTCTTTTTAATTTATGTATACATAACATGTATGTATACATAAATAAATATATACATTGTTTATATATACAAATACACATATGTGTGTTTATATATATGCATACACACATATATACGTATATGTCTACTTATGAGATGAGGTGAAGCTTAGAATATAACAGTCCTAGAAGAATACAGTGTATAAGAAAGGGCATCATGCTAGATTGGGAAATTTAGTTGGGACTTCTTTCCTATCGGCTGACTATGGAACATCTAAGAAAATATGCTGAGTAAAGCACTTTTCCTACCACTTTGAAGCTCAGAATGAAAAACTTACTTGAAGGTCTACATTTTGGGCTTGTGGTAGGAGAGCTGGTCAATAATTTCATGACTATGAATCACCTCACCAAAGCGAAGTGTACACAGTGAGGAGACTGGACCAAATGTGGCAAAGGGAAACTCTAGGGATATAGAGTCCAAACGAAATGTGTTTCATGAAAAGTATGTAACAGTCTTAGAAGTGCTTAATAATAAGATTGAGACTTTGGAAAAAGTATGTAACAGTCTTAGAAGTGCTTAATAATAAGATTGAGACTTTGGAAACTTAAAAACCCTTCAGCAATTGATGACCACATATTTTGGGAAGAGTTTTCTGGGGGAAAGACAGTTTGGAGAGGTTTGTGGAGTGAGTGGGAAGGAGAGAAATAAAGACACTACAAAAAAGATGATAATGGGACAGCTTAAGGAAGTTGCAGATAAATTCTTTTTAGAATGGTAATGAGCAAAAGAATTGAGGTGACTATATCAAGGAAAACCATTAACTCTTTGTTTCACGTAAATGTCATTCATTAAGTAAACTCTGGCATCAGAATTTCCAGATAGAAAAACGAATGAATAAACACTTTTTGAGCACTTGCTCCATGTCAGGAATTATACAAGCCTCTGTCTTAGGCATGACCACCTGAGATTCACACAAGACACGAACATGTGTGCAGTTATCAAAACCATTAAATAACGTAACTAAAATTACTTTTCTAGAAATTATGGTCCAGGGCCTCTATTCAACATATATCTCAAAATTCCTATTCAGTCTATTCAATCAACCCTGCTAAATATCCCACCATCACAGATTAACTCATCCTTATCCAGTTCTCTATACCAGTTAAATTTTTCTGCCCATTCCAGTCCTTTCCTTGATACTTCTATTCAACTACTGTCTGCGTACTAGGCATGGTGTTTAGTTACCCATCTCTGATTCAAAGTACTCCAGAGTCAATTTGAATTATTTTTAGACTAAAAAAAAAAATGAACTCTTTCAAACCTACCAATCATTTTTACAGTTCTCCATTTTTTATTCTAACAGTCACTGCTACCTGCTTACAAGGTTGAAATAAGATATTTTGATTTTAATCCTATCTTGGACTTATAAAGTATCATTCTTCTAAAGAGCGCAGTGACCTTTGTCGTCTGTCCTTCCAATATCTGTAGAAGAACCAGCATTATTCTCATTTAACAGCTGACAAAATAGATACAGAAGATGAAATGACTCTGTTAGACTGTGTTCCTTTACTCTTGCTAAGCAGTGACCTTACACTGTAAAATTCTTTACACAATATGCGCCTTTTAGGGAAAAGAGGTGTTCTAATTATGGTTAACAACCAAAACCTCGGGGTCTGGCCATTGCTTTAACATAAAAGGGAAGGGTAAATGAACATAGAGAACATAATTCAGTTTACTACTAATATTATACATTATATAACAAATATTAAAAGAACGCAGCTTTTATGTTTTCTTAAATTTCTGATTAACAAAGAATATGTTTTTGTGGCTTAGGTCTTTAAAACGAAATTTTCTCAAAAATGATATGGTATTTCTTATACCTTCCTCACTGCAAAGATAGTCACTACCTCATTCTAATAGCATCTATTTACTCTACTTATCACAGCCAAGAAATGAAAAAAATATATATATATATCAGAGCTCCAAAAGGACTTAGAAAATGCCTATATAGAAGGGAAGCCTACATTTCCTCCCTATCTGATTTCACAAAATTCCTTTACTAAGTCATTCATTATTCAGAATGTGGCTACACCTTACAAGTTAAACAATTTGCAATGTCCCTAGTATGCCGTAGCTCCTGTCACTCCATGAATAAATCCTATTCATCATTCCATATGGTTTGGCTTTAATTTTCATTAAATATGATGCGGTTTGGTTTTAATTTCATGTAAAACCTTCCTAGATTCCACTAAATTCTGAGTTTTCTGACAAATCCTAATACAGACATGGGTGAGCAAAAACATGAGGGAGTGATTATTATAGTTCCAGTACGTAAGTGCTTTGAGGACAGCATCTCAATTAACCACACAATTCAGTAACCCTAGACATTGATGTACTAACAACATCAGCAGCAGCAGCAGCAGCACCTGTCCCATGCTTCTCCAACTATAATATGCAAATACCCCAAGGGGCTTGTTAGAATGCAGATTCTTGAATCAATAGGCCTGAGGCAGGGCCTGTGGTTCTGCATTTCTAACAAGTTTCTGGGTGATGATGATGTGTAGACCACAAAGTGCACTTAGTCTATGTAGGCGTCACTGAGGATATCAAGGCTAGGAGAGTTTGTATACCTGGTACATGGCTGACCACAGAACTGATATCAATACCAGAATTCATCACCAGCTTTAAGTGCAAAGTCTTCACTTTTCATCAGGGTTCAGCAAGCTAGGGCCTGCAGGCAACACAGAAACACTGTCAGGCCCATTCATTTACCCAATGCCTGTGCTGTTATTTGTTCTCGCTACCTGAGGGCAGAGTTGAGTTGATTACCACAGAAACAATGTGACCAGAAAAGCCTAATATATTTATTATCTGGTTCTTTTCAGAAAAATTTGCCAACCTCTGCTTTAAATCATAGCACTGTATTGTCATATTAATTTGTTTTAAATCCCCAGAGCCATATATAAAGTGGTATGGAACAAATGTTTAAAATAATAGCTCCCATTTGTCACTTCCTGTCATTTCATCTACAACTTTTATAACACAATTTTCTTTTTGATGCATAAAATCATTTTTTTATTATTATACTTTAAGTTCTGGGGTACATGTGCAGAACGTGCAGGTTTGTCACATAGGTATACACGTGTCATGGTGGTTTGGTGCACGCATCAACCCGTCACCTACACTAGGTATTTCTCTTAATGCTCTCCCTTCCCTAGTCCCCTACCCTGACAGCCCCCAGTGTGTGATGTTCCTCTCCCTGTGTCAATGTGTTCTCATTGTTCAACTCCCACTTATGAGTGAGAACACGCGGTGTTTGGTTTTGTTACTTTGTTAGTTTGCTGAGAATGATGGTTTCCAGCTTCATCCACGTCCCTGCCAAGGACATGAACTCATCCTTTTTTGTGGCTGCATAATATTCCATGGTACATATGTGCCATATTTTCTTTATCCAGTCTATCATTGATGGGCATTTGGGTTGGTTCCAAGTCTTTGCTATTGTGAACAGTGCTGCAGTAATGTGTACATGTGTACACAGTACATAACAGTATGTGTACATGTGCCTTTATGGTAGAATGATTTATGATCCTTTGGGTATATTCCCAATAATGGGATTGCAGGTCAAATGGTATTTCTGGTTCCAGATCTTTGAGGAATCGCCACACTGTCTTCTACAATGGTTGAACTAATTTACACTCCCACCAACAGTGTAAAAGCGTTCCTATTTCTCCACAGACTCTCCAGCCATCTGTTGTTTCTTGACTTTGTAATGATCCCAATTCTAATTGTCATGAGATGGTATCTCATTGTGGTTTTGATTTGCATTTCTCTAACGACCAGTGATGATGAGCTTTTTTTCATGTTTTTTGGCCACATAAACGTCTTCTTTTGAGAAGCGTCTGTCCATATCCTTCTCCCACTTTTTGATGGGGTTGCTTTTTCTTGTAAATTTGTTTAAGTCTTTTGTAGATTCTGCATATTAGCCCTTTGTCAGATGGATAGATTGCAAAAATTTTCTCCCGTTCTGTAAGTTGCCTGTTCACTCTGGTAATAGTTTCTTTTGCTATATAACACAATTTTCTATTTATGATATATTTACCTAATATCTTTATGATCTCACCTTTGAACAGTGATCTTTAGAGTGGAACATACTTGCCTAAGGAGTGTTTACAGTGCTCCATTGGGGTGCTGTATTAGTTTGTGACAGTGCTCTAAGGATACCCAAGCCTGGGGAATTTACAAAGAAAAGAAGTTTAACTGACTCAAAGTTCGGCATAGCTAGGAGGCCTCAGGAAACTGACAATCATGATGGAAGGTGAAGGAGAAGCAAGCATATCTTATAGGGCAGCAGGCAAGAGACAGGAGAGCAAGGGGAAAACTTCTGCTTATAAACACATCAGATCTGCTGAGAACTCACTTTCACAAGAACAGCATGCAGGAAACCGTTCTCATGATCCAATTACCTCCCACCAATGCCCTTCCCTCAACATGTGGGGATTACAATTCGGATTACAATTCAAGATGAGATTCAGGTGGAGACACAGAGCCAAACCATATCAGGTGCAGGAAGAAAACAATGGAACTACTATTTTTATTTAACTTTACATTAGTCTGTTTAAATTGTGTATTTGTATGTGCTCTAGGATTATTCTTAATGTGTATTACAGTGACCTTTCCAATAAATATTAAATGAGGAAATAACCCATGTTTGCACTCTCCCCATGCCCAGCAGAGGGCCCATACATGGCAGGAACACAGTAAATCTTTACAAAGTATTTGTTCATTTAGTAAAAATGTTTTCTTCTTTTTTTCCCCCTAAAAACCTAGATAACTTTCAATAAGGTTTCAGAATTTGGGATGAAGGGATACAGTAAAAAAAAAAAAATTAAACGTCAGTTTTGTGGCACAGAGGATTGCTGAATAGGCTGGCATTTGAACCAGAATAGTCTATGAAAGATTCCTTCTAGAATATCCTACGACAAATATATGCACATCTTGCCAAGCACAGTGGCTCAGGCCTGTAATCCCAGGACTTTGGCAGGTTGAGGCAGGCAGATCACCTGAGGTCAGGAGTTCGAAACCAGCCTGGCCAACATGGTGAAACCCTATCTCTACTAAAAATACAAAAATTGGCTGGGCGTGGTGGTGGGCACCTGTAATCCCAGCTACTCAGGAGGCTGAGGCACAGGAATCACCTGAACCCAGGAGCTGGAGGTTGCAGTAAGCTGAGATTATGCCACTCTAGCCTGGGCGACAGAGCGAGACTCCATCTCCAAACACACACACACACACACACACACACACACGTCTGAGAAGCAAGAAGTTTTGGATAGTGAAAAGAGCTGAAGAGGTACTTATCCACATGGAGTTGAAAGAAGGCAGTGAAGAAGTCTGGGAGGTACTGATGTTAGAGAGAAGGAAGAAAGGCTCCAGAGAAGAGCCTGGCAAAGCCACACAGCAAGCTGAAAGCAGCACACAGCTGCAAGCATCAGGCAGCAGCTGAGGCTGCTTCCCAGTTGTTCAAATCCCGCCTCTGGGTGTTCAGCACCAAGGTCTTTACTTTGACAGTTATAACCCTCTGAGTGCCAGAATCATCATTCTAAAGCATCAGTTTTCACTGCAAACTACTGCAGAAGATTTATCTGAGTCCATATAGACTCCAAGACCTTCTCAGCAAATTCTTTTTTGCATAAATCCCCTGACCTGCACCTTTTTTCATCTAACTTGGTCTCCTTATTCTAGAATTGAATTACAAAGACAGACTGACCGAAAGAGACCCTGATAGAAGAGAAGGTTCGACTTCAGTACTGCTCCTCAGACTAAAGTGATCACTGAAGTGAGATGCAGTGAAAATGCTATTAACCTACTCTCGGTTTTTATTCTCATGGTTACAAGTTCAGCTAGCTTTGATTGAAAAATCTACCATGTGCTAAGCACAGTGGGAGATGCTAGATAATATGTTCCTGCATTTAAACTTGGCAACCATCCTACTAGGTAGATATTAAAACCATTCCAAAAATAGTAACTGCAACTAATAGAACCAGGATGGTCTTTATTCTACATTGGTATTTCTCAAACTCTTTGTTGGAAAACACCAGATTTTTGTTCTTGTTTTAAATTCTCCAGTCTATCACTAATTATCATAGAATAAAGTAAAAATACAATTCTAAAAATATTAAATTATTAAATTAAAATATTAAATTAAAACATATAAAATACAGTCCCTTTTTTGTGGTTATTAGTTTCAACAGAAAAAAAAAATACTATCAAATTGCTATAAGAATTTTGTGGTGCCGATTCTTAAATTTTGTATTTATAAAGTTGCAGAACAGTAACATAAATAATTCACAGACTACAAGAAATTCATGGACCACACTTTAAATAATGCCCTTCTATACACACAAGTCTTCTGAGAACAGTGTTGCACAGAGCACAGCCCACATAGAATGTTTCCATTCCTACCTCCTGTTGGTAAGCTTGCAATGTCTCATGGTTCAAGCTAAATGAACTTAACTCTGTGTTGATGCTTACAGGATTTACTGAGTTGGAATCTGAACTCTATCACTCACCACTAGTGCAACATCTAAGCCTTATTTTCCTTGGCTACACAACTAGAATAATGACAGGACCAACTCCACAGTGTTATTTTGAGGACTGAATAAGACAACACATGTAAACTCCTGAGAACACATGAAAAATATTTAGATATTTGTTTTTGCTACTCTTATTAATAAATATTAATATTTATAAATCATTAACAGTTTATTCTTGTTCATATCTCTTTTCTTATCCTCTTACTATAATGTGCATTGCTTGAAAGATTCCAGCAATGTTTTGCAAGTAAATTATATTCAGTGATGCTTTTTGTTTCACCCTCCCCATAATTAGTATCCTCATTTATATCTTTGTGATTTTAAAAATCCAGCAATAAGAGAATATTTACGAAATGATCAATCTCCATGATATTTGTTTCCACCTCCCTCAGTATGCTTAGGCAGCTCTACTCTAAGACCATAAACATTATCTATTTCTCCAGTTCTTTGTACATGAGGACCAGAAACTCTGACTGCAACTTCTTCACCTTAATCAGAAGTACCGTATTATAAACATAGTCAGACCTCTATAAATACCCGGTAAAGTCCCAATAAAAATCAAAACTAACATTTTTAGCATAAACTATCAACAGTACTCATTGACAGCAACAGTATTTCTATGTTTGACAGATGTAGTGTTTCTTTTTCTAAAATGAACCCTAACTCCAATAGTCATTTAGGAATCAAAGAATTTTGAAATCTGATCTGAAAATCAACCTATCAGGGAAAGAGTACCTTCCCTGACATGTTTTTCCTTCAAATATAAAGCAGACTGTCTGCTTGTCTGTAATATAATACTAAGGAACAGTGCTGCCTTGAAACAAGGGACCTAATCAGACACTGTGAGCGTCTTCCAGCTTGAAGGATTTCAGGGAGTACGTGAACCATTATTTTCAAGTTATACTGCCATTAGCTAATCACATCCATTTTAACAAGGCAACGGGTATGGCACAAAGAGGAATTATGTTGAGATATTAGAAGTAAGGTATTCAAACTGCTTTTTTTTTCTTTTTTTTTTTTGTATCTTGGATGCATTCAACTATTTTATCACCATATCAATCTGAAAGGATCTCTACCTCCTTGGCAATGAATTTTGAATATTTGCCCTTAAAATTAAATTAGTACTACTTGACCATTCGTTGCAGGAAAAAAATGAAACATAAAAAAGGAAAAGATTTTCTGTAGCCCTGGTATCGCATGAAAATACATCTCATTTCACTAGGTTAACTTCCTTAAAGGTTACTTAATATAGGGTCCACTAATTTCCACTTTTTAACCCAGAAATCTTTACAGATTTTCCACAAAAGCAGTAAGATGGCATGGAGCTTGAGGAGTGCTCAATATCATGATCTCAGTGTACTCAGACTTTAGCCTGGGTGCTATGATTCAGAAAGACAGCAGCCCCTCAAACAAAGAAATGCATTTTAAAATCCTACAGCAAACATCAATATCCTTTCTATCAATACCCTTTTGCAAACACATTACTGTGTTCTGTAATGTTCTGCAATGTTGAGGGATATTACACAACTTCAGTACCTTGAAGTGAGACCTTTATCTTATTATTTATTATTATTATTTTTGAGACAGGGTCTCAGTCTGTCTTACAGTCTGGAGTGCAGCAGTGCGTTCACAGCTCACTGCAGCCTCAGTCTCCCACTCTGAAGTCATCCTCTCACCTCAGCCTCTGAATAGCTGGGACTGCAGGTATGCACCACCACACACCCAGTTAATTTTATTATCTATTTTTTTTTGTAGAGACAGGGTCTCACTATGTTGCCAAGGCTAGTCTCAAACTCCTGGGCTCAAGCAATCCTCCTGCCTCAGCCTCCTAAAGTGCTGGGATAACAGGCATGAGCCACCACACATGGCCAAAGTGAGAACTTTAGATATGACATATACAGCAGATAAATGAGCATACCAACAATACCTTATTCAACTATTTAAACAGAGAATAACTTACCAAAAGTATTTAAGGGCTCAGAGGTTCGCAGAACCCCATGTATGACAGATGTCCTTTCTAGTTACACCATAAGAGTTTGGGATAACGAATGCAGCGTGAGGGGAAGGGATTATACAACTACACCATACTCAGCTACAAGAGATGCTGCAGGTTATGCCCATAGTAAAAATCCCTCCTCAGTATGAACTGGGCATATTACGGTCACCTGGAGTGATCCAGGACTACCAGGGGGAGAAATGCTAAGAGATAATGTGAATCCATCCACGAAAGGGAAGACAGATTTCTCTGCTTCCTTGCCATTGCCATGGTAATAAGGAAACTTAATTTAACATTTTACTCAAGCATTTATTTTTTTGGTAGACAGTTCTCTGAGATTAAGAAAAATTGAGTAAATATTAGATATTATTGTAAATCAGTAATAATACTAGTGAAGGTTTAATGCTAGTATAGACAAAACAAGTTCTATTTTTATAGGGCTTCAACAATAACTTCACCGATGAGCTTATTATATCTTTTAAAAATATTGATTAATACCAAAAATAATATTTTACACAGTGATTGTGAAGAAAGTAAATTTGCAGTGACTCTGAATCAATAAATATTTTATAACTTACTGAAAATAATTTAGCCTCACTCAAATTAGCCTCACTAAAAGATTCTTTCTTGTTTTAGGTTCCTTTGGTGACACGTCCTTCTATCCTCAGTCTGGGGGACAGTAGCTGTTACTCTATCTCTTACACATGGCTCACTCGAGAATGCAGACAGCAAGTTCTTAAAGCATGCCAACAGTGAGGAGAAAACATGAAGGAAGCTGGGTCAGAATGTTTAGAAAGTGGAAGACAGCGTTTTTTCACCTCTGGAATAGCTAGAATATTTTTCCTTCTTGATAACAGGGATGAAGCCTGGAAGTTTTGTCCCGATAAAACTAGTTGAATCCCTCAGGCTCAGATGTTCGTTTGAGAGAAGTCAAAAGTTATTCTAAGAGTGACCAAAAAATGCGACCTATTTCATTCCCATCAACTCTTTCTACACCCCTTCTACGACTGAAATAGTCTACTCCAAAGTGGAAAGCAACTAAAAAACCAATACCACCTATTCACAGAAAAATTGGGTTAGGTTAGAATCAAACAGAAGAAAGCCACCATCCCCCAATGAGCTTGACTCTAGTGAAACCTACTAAAGGAGTTTTGTTCACCTCAGAAAGGGAGGCTGAGCTTTTCAAAGGAACACACTGTGTTCACTTCTTTTATGGAAAATAAACATTGTCTCTCTCCAGAGGATCTGAGATGGAAAACCCCCAGTGTGCTCCTGAAAAGTCTTACATAACAATTTTAAAAAGTAAATTAAAGTAAAAAGAACTCTTCTTAGTGAATTTGAACCAGTTGACCACTCATGAGCCAGTTGTTAGAGTAGAACTCTTAGAAATGCTTCTTAAATGAATAAGCTTCTAGCTTCTATTTGATGTACAAAATTTGCATTAGTTCTGTCTATAGTTCTCAGTTCTTCCGCCCCTCAATCATTTCAACTTGCATTGTCACAAAGATAAAGAAAAAAAAGTCATATGAGCAACCAACTGTACTAAGACATTCAAAACCCTCTCACAGTACAAATTCTTGTGGGAAAAGGGAAGGGACAGGAAGAGGAATGAGTTTGACATCCATTATATTCCTGTAGTGACTTAAAAAAAATTGCCATGTGGCTATTTCCATCAAATCAAAGGAACAAATTCTACGTGAACAATAGTGTGTAATGCACTCACATTAGAATAGTATTTGAAAACTGCCATTACATATTTCCAAAGCAAAATCCATTAAATAAAAATGTTTATTAGGAATGAAAAATTTTTGTTTTTAGCCTTCATTTGTAATTAATGCAAATCATTCAATCGGAAGAAAAGTGTTAAGCATATAGAGTATGGATTATGAGACTACAACATTGAGAGCAGGTTATTTTTTTATTTTCCTCAGCTACCTGGAAAATTTTAAACAAAATATACTTTGGAAACTGTTATTCTGATAATTATCCATTTCATTAAATATTCTAAATAAAATACACTTTGGAAACTGTTATTCTGATAATTATTCACTTCATTAAATATTCTAAATAAAATATACTTTGAAAACTGTTATTCTGATAATTATCCATTTCATTAAATATTTACTGAGCAGCCATCCTTTTCCAGATTTGGGGTTAGACTTAGAGGATATAGATACTTGTCAAAGGATGAGGATGAATTCTCTTCCTTCACCTTACCCATCTGCTTCCCTAGAAGGGGACTTGGTTTATTTTCTCAAAGGAAAATACTATAGTAAATAGGTAATTCCACCCTCACTATTCACTCCTCCTCCAACTCTGTGGAAAGTGAATCATTTGACTGGGATGAATGGAAAGCACTTAAAAATCTACTGGGTTAAGTCACCACTAGGAGAAAATTTGTGCCTGAAAGACCAGAGTACACTATGTTGCTCTTCACTTTGTCAGTCACACACATTTATAAAAGTATTTTGTTTGACTACTCCCCAACCCATGTGCTGCTGGTCAGGGTTGTTAATCACACTATTCAGACATCCACACTGTACAACCAGAGTTATACAACCAGAACACCAAATTTCCCTGCCTACTGTGTATGGACATATGATCCAAGCCAATGAACACTTTCTCTAAAAATCATAAGAGGCCATTGAAAGAAAAACTATCTTTACTCAAGTGGATACATTGACGACATTGGATATTTTCCCTTTTCCTCTCCATCCTTAATTCTCACCTTGCTCTGTTGACGCTAACCTCTATGGACTGCCAGAACTCAATTCTCTTACATTCAATTAGGTTTGGCCCATGGGAGGCACTACTAAGATCAAAGCAAAAGAAGAAAGGGCAGAGTATTTATTCTCCTGGTTCTCTCCCTTCTGGGCTCCAGGTTGGCAGTAGCTGTGTTTTTCTACTGAAGGCCACAGCTCAACTGCATTACTCACTGGTCCTGGTAACCTGTCAATCCACTTACTCCTTCAGCCTAGAAGTGCAAACAATCTCCCTTCGACTAGCCCAGAGTGCTTCATCACCCCATGTAGCTGTTTCAACCTACCTGAAACTTGCAAATACTTTCAATATTAAGGGTTCTTTAATTATACTTTTCGATTATGCTTTTTTGTTGCAATGTATTTCCAGATCGATGTATTATATATATATACACATATATATCATTATATGTATCATTATATATATCATCGTATATATAATGAGAAAAAGCCTTAGACCGACATTACCCACTTATCTACCTCATAGAGAGAGCCTGCAATTCCAACTGAAGTCCATTAAGAAAAGCATAACTAAAAGAAAAGTAATAGTTACATAAACACTGTCTTTTATTCATGAGTAAAACTATGCTGAAGCCAATGAAGCCACTAGACATTCTAGTTATATAATTTAATATATTTCAGGAGTATTTTTGAGGCAGCTTGTATTGGGTTTTTAACAGTTGAAACTGAAAAGAGAGGCATACCTTATGGAATGAAATATATGCTTTGCTAAGAATTTCAAATCCTGAAACAATATTAAAAATAATAGGTTTAGGAGAAAACTAGGATTGAGAACAGAACATGCAAACCCTATTCAGCTCTGCACCTTACTAGCAAAAATAATCCTAATATACTATCTCAGTTTAATGCACAAGGCAAAACTTTACATTTCCAGTGGAAATCAACCACAGTAAACAATGTTGTACACAGGATTCTCAAGATAGAGTTTCAAATCAAAACTGGTTCTTGTATAAGATCATGAAGTACATGGGTATTGCAGACAGTAGAATAACAGTTGGTTGAAATTAGCTGTGTAGCGTACTTTGTGTGTATTACTTGATGGTGCGGGCCTTTATTGACCTGAGAAAAACAATGCTTAAATAGATGTGATGCCCACATTATTCTGACATCATTACCCTATTTATAAATAACATGTGAGTTAATTCACATCGTAGAAGTATGTATTATACTAAAACAGACTGTAGTCCTATACAGCTATCATTTTTCCTTTGCTCAGTTGTTCCACTGGTGATTTAGAAAGGTGTACATGTTGCATTTATTCTACTACTAATCACTTCTAAGTATTTTAAAAACATCTAAGTCTATTTTTCATTTCCATGCAATCTCCCAGTCTCAGATGGTTTGACCTAAAAACTTCTTGTTTCAGCATCATGATGGAATATCTCTATACACCATGAATTATCTAAAATGTTCTCATTTCTTGTAATAACTACATTACAGGATGGCAGTTGTTCTGAATAGTTGTTCTGAATATTTGGCTGGGATGCAAGGTGAGTTCTTTCTGTTTAATTGAAAGAGAATGCATGAATAATATATTTATATGGGCAGCAATATATTTCAGGTTAACGGAGAGGGTATTTTAAGGTAATCCAATACTGGAAGTTGGGGTATTATGGAACAAATTGGCTAGCTGTTCTCCAAATATTTTTTCCTTCCTCATGGGCACATAGCTAGACTATATTCCCCAGCCTTATTCAAGTCAGGATGACTTTACAATTAAATTCTGGCCAGTAGTCTTTAGACATAATTGGTTTACAGTCTTCCCAGACTTGACCCATGGAGCCTTCTTTGTAGTATCCCAATTCTCTCCTCCCCTTGACTCTTGGCTGCCTGCCAACAACCAGAGAATTCCTGGGAATCATGCATTAAAAACAGCAAATCCATGAGCATGGGATGTGTTTCCATTTGTTAATGTCATTTATGATTTCTTTCAGCAGTGCTTTGTAGTTTTCCTTGTAGAGGTCTTTTGACTCCTTTGTTAGGTATATTCCTAAGTATTTTATTTTTATTTTTTGCAGCTATTGTAAAAAGGGTTGAGTTCTTGATTTGATTCTCTGCTTGGTCACTGTTGATGTAATAGAAGAGCTACTGATTTGTGTACATTAATCTTGTATCCAGGAACTTTGCTGAATTCCTTGATCAGTTCTAGGAGCTTTCTGGAGGAGTCCTTAGGGTTTACAAGGTAAACGATCATATCATCGGCAAACAGTGACAGTTTGACTTCCCCTTTACTAATTTGGATACCCTTTCTTTCTTTCTCCTGTCTGATTGCTATGGCTAGGAATTCTAGTACTATGTTGAAGAGGAGTGGTGAGAGTGGGCCTCCTTGTCTTGTTTCAGTTCTCAGAGGGGACACTTTTAACTTCTCCCCATTCGGTATTATGTTGGCTCTGGGTTTATCACAGATGGCTTTCATTACATTAAAGTATGTCCCTTGTATGCCAGTTTTGTTGAGAGTTTTAATCATAAAGCAATGCTAGATTTTGTCGAACGTTTTTTCTGCATCTATTGAGATGATCATGTGATTTTTGTTTTTAATTCTGTTTATGTGGTGTATCATATTTACTGACTTGCATATGTTAAACCATCCCTGCATCCCTGGTATGAAACCCACTTATCATGGTGGATTATCTTTTTGATATGCTTTGGATTTGGTTAGCTAGTATTTTGTTAAGGATTTTAGCATCTATGTTCACCAAGGGTATCGGTCTGTAGTTTTCTTTTTTGGTTGTGTCCTTTCCTGGTTTTTGGTATTAGGGTGATCCTGGCTCCATAGAATGAATTACGAAGAGTTTCTTCTTTCTCTATCTTGTGGAATAGTGTCAAAAGGATTGGTACTAATTCTTTGAATGTCTGGTAGCATGCTGCTGTGAATCCATCTGGTCCTGGACTTTTTTTGTTGGTAATTTTTTAATGCCTCGCTGCTTGTTATTGGTCCATTCAGGGTATCTAATTCTTCCTGATTTAAGCTAAGAGTGTTGTATTTTTCCAGGAATTTATCCATCTCCTCTAGGTTTTCTCATTTATGTGCATAAAGGTGTTCATACTAGCCTGGAATGATCTTTTGTATTTCAGTGGTGTCAGTTGTAATATCTCCTGTTTCATTTCTTAGTGGGGTTAGTTGGACTTTCTCTCTTCTTTTCTTGGCTAATCTTGCTAATGGTCTATCAATTTTATCTTTTCAAGGAACCAGCTTTTTGTTTCATTTATCTTTTGTCAATTTTGTTTATTTCCATTTCATTTAGTTCTGCTCTGATCTTGGTTATTTCCTTTCTTCTGCTGGGTCTGGGTTTGGTTTGTTCTTATTTCTCTAGTTCCTTGAAGTGTGACTTTAGATTGTGTGTTTGTGCTCATTCAGACTTTTTGATTTAGGCATTTAGGGCTATGAACTTTCCTCTTAGCACCACCTTTGCTGTATCCCAGAGGTTTTGATAGATTGTGTCATTATTGTCATTCAGTTCAAAGAATGTTTTAATTTCCATCTTGATTTCATTTTTGATCCAGTGCTCATTCAGGAGCAGGTTATTTAATTTCCATGTATTTACATGATTCTGAAGGTTCATTTCAGAGTTGATTTCCAGTTTTATTACACTGTGGTCTGAGAGAGTGCTGATACATAAATGGGTAGAATCAATATTGTGAAAATGACCATACTGCCAAAAGGAATCTACAAATTCAATGCAATCTCCAGAATACCACCATCATTCTTCACAGAATTAGAAAAAAAAAAATTCTAAAATTCATATGGAACCAAAAAGGAGCCCACATAGCCAAAGCAAGACTAAGGAAAAAGAACACATCTGGCATCACAGTACCGGTTTCAAACTATACTATAAGGCTATAGTCACCAAAATGGTGTGGTTCTGGTATAAAAATAGGCACATAGACCAATGGAACAGAATAGAGAACCCAGAAATAATCCCAAATATTTATAGCCAACTGATCTTTGACAAAGCAAACAAAAACATAAAGTGGGGAAAGGATACCCTTTCAACAAATGGTGCTGGGATAATTAGCTAGCTACATGTAGCAAAATGAAACTGGATTCTCATCTCTCACCTTATACAAAAATCAATTCAAGCTGGATTAAGGACTTAAACCTAAGATCTGAAACTATAAAAATTCTAGAAGATAACATTGAAAAAACCCTTTTAGACATTGGCTTAGGCAACGACTTCATGACCAAGAACCCAAAAGCAAATGCAATAAAAACAAAGATAAATAGCTAGGATCTAATTAAACTAAAGAGTTTTTGCGCAGCAAAAGGAACAGTCAGCAGAGTAAACAGACAACCCACAGAGTAGGAGAAAATCTTCACAATCTGTACATATGACAAAGAACTAATAACCAGAATCTACAACCAACTCAAACAGTAAGAAAAAACCAAATAATCCTATCAAAAAGAGGGCTAAGGACATGAACAGACAATTCTCAAAAGAAGATATACAAATAGCCAATGAGCATATCAAAAAATGTTCTACATCACTAATGATCAGGGAAATGTAAATAAAAACCACAATGTGATACCATCTTACTCCTGTAAAAATGGCCATAATCAAAAAACAGTAGATGTTGGCGTGGATGCAGTGAACACGGAACACTTCTACACTGCTGGTGGGAATGTAAACTAGTACAGCCACTATGGAAAACAGTGTGGAGATTCCTTAAAGAATAAAAAGTATAACTACCATTTGATCCAGCAATCACACTACTGGGTATCTACCAAGAGGAAAAGAAGACATTATTTCAAAAAAGATACTTGCACACACATGTTTATAGCAGCACAATTCACAATTGCAAAATCATGGAACCAACACAAATGCCCATCAATCAATGAGTGGATAAAGAAACTGTGGTATATATATACATGGCAGAACACTATTCAGCCATAAAAAAGAGTGATTTAACAGCATTTGCAGTGACCTGGATGCAACTGTAGACTATTATTCTAAGTGATATAACTCAGGAATGGAAAACAAAACATCATATGTTCACAGTGATACATGGGAGCTAAGCTATGAGTACACAAAGGCATAAGAATAATACAATGGACTTCGGGGACTTGGAGAGAAGAGTGGGAAGGGGTGAGCAATAAAAGACTATAAATATAGTATAGTGTATACATGGGTGATAGGTGCACCAAAGTCTCACAAATCACCACTAAAGAACTAACACATGTACCCAGACATCACCTGTGCCCCCAATAACTTACCAAAAAAAGCATAAAATAAATTATAAAGTAAAATAAGTAAATAAATAAAAACAGCAAATCCTCTTGTCAGTTTAGATCCCTAAATGACTGTGTGGATCAGAAGATCCCATGCTGCATGCCCACCACCTTTTTCTCTATATGAATTAAATTTTCATTGTGTTAACCTGCAGAGATTTCCAGATTTGCCTATTATATTAGCTTGTGTTGCCTTAACCACTATGGACAGGTTTTGTTGGCTATTACACACATAGGATCTTATGATAAATGTGCAGACTCAGATGGGGAGAAAAGGGCAATTTAATAATTTTTCTTGTGTTACTTTGCCAAGTAATACAATACTCCATTGGAATAGGGGGTGACCTTGGGTCTGTCCCAACTGGGAGTTTCACCTAGGAGTCAACTAGTTTCTTTTTCCAGTTAGTGAATGTGTTAGCCAAGATACTTTCAGGTGTGAGGATTATAAACCTAGCCAAATTATTTCATGTAAAAAAAGTAATTATCTGAGAGCTTATAGATTTTCATCAAATTCTTGGGCAAGAAAATGAGCTTTGTACAAAGTAATTAGGATCCTTCAAGAACTGGGAAATTAATTGAAAGTTAATTAAATAAAAAATTAAGCTGCCGCCTCTGAGATGTAGAGGTGTAGCTAGTATGTTGTTTCTGCATGTCCAGCTTATCCTCTCTCTCACCCCAGCTTCACCTGCTTAGTCTTCATGATCCAGTAACTCAACAGTCACCATCAGGGAACAGCAGTCTCTGAGCTCAAATTCTAGATAGAATGAAAATTAATGAATCTGATAAAATTAAGATAATTGCTGATTCACTGGAGCCTTGTAATACAACCCTTACTTGTGTCTTGATTGTCTTTGGATTGCTGTTGTGGTATCCTCTAGGCTGATGAGTTTGGGCTAGAGAAGGCTGCATCACAAGACCCATACCCATGCATTGGGGAGTATCTTTAACATTAGGCAACAGTGGGCATGTTTAGAAATATGACATTCAGCTGAGCTAACCTTTGGCTTGTGCTACTTGGGGAAGGAAAGGCAGGAAATAAATGCTGCTAAGTGGTTTTCTTACAGTATGACTTTCTGGTTTCTACCAAAGTTCCCTCAAACATCAATGGGAATAAGACAGTCCCTTGGAACATTATTATATCCTTCGACTAGGAGTTTTATTGTAGTTCTTCTAGGAACATAGCCAGCCAAGGGTAAGCTACTTCTCTGATATAGCTATTCTATGAACAGGCACAGCTAAGAAAAATACTTTGTAAAATTCAGTCTCTTGTGCACTATATTTGGCCAGAATTGCCCAAATTTTTAAGTGTGTTGATGACAAACATCTAATATTGATAATGGATTATCACCATTTTTGCATGAATTAACAATTTAATAGAGTACAGATGTGGACAGAGAGGGTTGGACAAATATGCTAAAAGTCAACTTTTACATGGAATTTTCCACTGCTCACTATCACTGTCAAATTATGCCTTGGGTTGACCCATTTTGAGAGTCACAGTTTTTCTAAATGACAAACTCCCTGGGGGTTATTGTCAAAATTAAAGGTATTAAATTGCAGCGACCACTTCTTGCATTTATTTGTATTTATTGTTCCCTTATAGCTAACTACACATATATTAGGTGCTATATTTTTTATATTTATTCTGATTCTTAATTCCTGGAATGAAACTCCCCCTTTTGTCTTGGCTCCTTGTTTCTTCCTTCAGTTGCAGATGGGTGCTCCTTTTACAAAACTCAGTTCCACACACTACAATTGTCCACCATCTCCTTCATGTTCTTTGAACAGATACAAACTCCTCAGTGTAATGCTTTATCCCTTCCATTCACTACTCATCTCCTTACTCCCATTTGTCTCTCGCTTCATCTCCTATGATCCTTGTACTCCAAACAATCCAAGATGCTTAACGCTTACCATGCCAATTTCTGTAGGTATTCCCTTTTATTTTTCTTTTCTTGAAAATTTTTTAACAGTTTCTAGAGGAGTGGGCTTACTTTGTGTCTCCAGTGGGTTCATTGTAGAACTTTAATGTCTAGTGGGTATCCAAACAGCAAGCTGATTTTCTCATGGTGAAACACAAGAAAAGTCTCTCCCATATTCCCATATTACTCTCTCTCCCAGAAGGTCCTTTTAGCATGTTGGTTAGATAACAAGTTAGGGGCAGGGAATATGCTATTTTGTATTTTAAAGACCTGGTTCAATTCCCGGTGCTTACATCTACTTTTTTGGAGTAAGTTACTTAAATTCCTTGAACTTTATCTGCCTTGCTTTAAAACTCAATGATAGAAACAATTTTGCTGGATGGCTTGGAGGTTATTAAATGAAGTAGTGTATGAAAAGGACTCGATATGCAAGCTTCTGTTCTTACTTTCCTGTGAGTCCTTGCTTATCCTCTCTGGTACCCAGGTCAAGTGTCACTATTTCTCCTTAATTTGCTCTTTCATTATTTTCTTTGTTGAGAAATTTATTTCATGTGTATACCTAGTTGTTTCCAAAAACAAAGGGCAATATAAGAACATTTCATTCTTTCCTATTACAATTTCCAGATATTAATTGCTAGGTACAATGGCTATGACAGTCAACTCCGGGTTTGAATACCAGCTTACTACCATGGAAACTTAGGCATGGTTCTTAACTCGCCTGTGTCTCTTTTACTCATCTGTAAATGAGGGCAAAGTTAATATCCTAACTCATACGTTTTCTGTGAAGATAAAATGAGTTATGAACTTTAACATTATCCAGCACATAGTAAAGTCTAAAAAATATGCTGGCTATTACCATTGTCATTGTTAGTAATACTATTCCAGCCATGTTTATAACCAACAGTTACACTGCAACTACCTAAGAACAATTCAACCAATATAAAAGAAATGCATGCATGTTATGTTGAATTGTATGAACAGCCTTAATTGAGATTTATCTTACATATCCCAAGTATAAACACAAGGAGTATGATCTTCAAGAGTCTGCCCACATATAAATCTTAATCATTTTAGGAAAGCACATCACAAAATGCCTGTACTAACATGAGAGTAATTGCAAATAAACCTAAAAGGGCATTAAACTACATTCACAGAAATAGCTTGGGAAAAGGCTTACGGATTCAATGGCAGTGTGTTCTATAAATCAATCACCCAATATGACTGTGAAACAGGAAGATACAATCTAATGTGAGGTAGGAAAACTATCTGAGAGATAAACAATGATAGGCCACATAAATATCAACATATGCTTCAAAGACACTGTCTCTACCTTTCCCCATAATATTTTATTATTTCCTACTTTTCTCAACAAAAATAAGACTATTTCTTCATTTATAGGCACAAGGAAACATTTCTAGGCAGTTAAAGAAACAATCATTTATTTTTATTAGACATGATTAATCCAAAAAACCATTTGAGTCAGCATAATGTTGGTAGCTATATTAAATAAATGCCCAAACTTGAGTGGCTTAACATAACAGTAGTTAATTCACCATTCTTGTAATAGTTCATTAATGATGTTCCTGACTCATGATCAGCTCTCTTCCCCAGTGTTTCCTTCTACTATATAGATTGGTATCCCCATAGCCACAGATTTCCCTGCACTGCCTTCAATAAAGAGAAAAAGAGAACGTAGAGAATGGTAGAGACAGCACATCTTTTTTTCACCATCTTGTTCCTACAATGGTTTAATCTTTCTGCCCCTACTCAGTCAGTGAAAACTAGTCATATAGCCCCACCCAAATGCAAGGAGGTGGTGGTGGAGGCTATGAATTCAATATCCTCTTAGAAAGCCATTTCCAATAGCTTTATACCAAACCACAGCAAACAGAATGCAAAGATGGGTGGGATCTGGGCTCCTTCTGTCATATTTAATTTGACTGGATATACTGAAGGAGATACCTGCAAAATGAACTCAAGGGCCTTGCCAATTAAAGATATTAGTTCTAATGGACAGAAACAAAGGGCAAGTGGATGGAATCCCCTAAAAAACTTTGGTCTATCTTCCAAAAACTTCTGCTCCTCTGTACTCCACCCCAAATCATTATAGGATACAGAGAGGGAATAGCCTTTGGACTTCACCTGGAATATGTATACTCTCCTCCATTCTAAGAATCATGCTGCAGTCCAGCTGGGCTGCTGTAACAAAATACCATAAACTGGGTAGCTTATAAACAACAGAAATATCTTTCTTATAGTTCTGGAGGCTGGGAAGTTCAAGATCAAAGAACTAGCAGATTCTGTGTCTGGAGAAGGCCAATGTTTTAGTTCTTAGAAGACATCTTAATGCTGAGTTCTCACATGGCAGAAGAGGTTAGCTAACTCTCTAGGGTCACTTTTATAAGGGCACTAATCCCATTAATGAGGGTCTCATCCTTATGACTCAATTACCTCCCAAAAATCAAACCTCTTAATACTATCACCTAGGTATTTTAGGTTCTATATAGGGTTAAGATTGTAATATACAAACTTGGGGGAGATGCAAGCATGCAGACCATAGGAAAAGAGATTTTAAAAAATGATTTTAGAAAGATTTAGGTTACCTTTCAAGACCTCTAGCAATTTTCTTTGGAAGATTTAGACTAATAATGATCAATAGAACAAATATGAGCAAATCTTTTAATGTGTTCAGATACCTTTTTGATTTTACATACAATGAAGTATTGAATAGAAACTTTTATAAAGACCTTTCTAGTTATAAAAACCTGTGACTTAAACAATGGTGGGGGAAAGGAGAAGGAGAGACAGTGTATAAACAAGTAGTAAATATTGGCTCTTTAGATGTGGTTCATTGATAGAAAAAGATAATTTTTGCTTTGGAACTTTCAAAAAGTAAATCAGTTTCTCAGTCCTGTGTAGGTTTACTCCGTCCTACTGAAAAAGTATATTGATGAAACACTACTACATATACATATATATATGTAAAAAGTAAAGTAGAGGTTCCTCTTCAAAGACTTTCCTCCCCATCTAATTAGGAATAAATAGTAACTTCTCTTAGAAGCAAAATGTATTCAAAGAACACTTGGACACAGGAAGGGGAACATCGCACACTGGGCGCTGTCATGGGGTGGGGGGAGTGGGGAGGGATAGCATTAGGAGATACACCTAATGTAAATGACGAGTTAATGGGTGCAGAACACCAACATGGCACATGTATACACATATAACAAACCTGCACGTTGTACATATGTACCCTAGAACTTAAAGTATAATTTAAAAAAAAGAAAGAAGAAAGTTCTAAGTTGCTAGTCAGGACAAGGACAGAATGTGAAGTCCCATTCCAGTCAATGGAAATCTGACACAGCAGTAAGGTGACAGGCCAGGTTATAAATGACCCTGTCTCCTTTGTTCGGTATACTCTCGTGGCAAAACGGCTGGCAAGTGTACCCTTTCTGCAGAAAGTAAAAATGGCCTTGCTGAGGAAATTAAATTTATGTTCAAGTGCTATTTTTTATGGCACTAAGGAACAAGAATTTCTAACATATATAAATAAAACACAATTACTTATTATATAAAATAAACACCATTAATATATTCATGAACATAAACTCTAACCAGATGAACGACAATATTGCCAACAATCAAAAATTGACATCAACATCTAGAAGCATAAGTTGTTCCTCTCTGTAGAAAAAATTGAGCTAACTCTTCCAAACCTAAACATAATCAATGTGATATTCCATATTAACCAATTAACATGGTAAAAAAAAAAACTTTAGAACAATATTTGTGTTAAATACTTTCAATTTTGAATACACAGAGCATAAATATGTAAATTAAAAATATTTGAGACTTCATATTTGGTTGACTTAGAGAGGGAATTCTATCTAATTATTTGGTCATTTTATAGAACTTTATGGAGCTACTTTCCTAGAACTATAGATAGCCTAGGAAAAGAAAATGTAATATGATCAATCATCTCACATAGGCCAAAAGTCTGTTTCTGGATTTCAATAAAAAGGCATCTGAATTTATAAAAGATAAAATTCTGAATGTGTTTATACACGTGTAAGTTAGAGATTGTCAAAGATAGCTCCAAGAAATTTTATTGGATCAGAGAGAGAAAACTAACCAAAGACTAACTGAATGCCTAAGAACTGAAAGTTACATATTATACAAAATATGACCTATCTATAGATACTTGATGAATCCATCTTCTTGCTATATATGCTTCATTTGCCTAAGTAGATCATTTGCCTAAGTAGATTTGTAATTTGCAAATAAACAATAGAGATAGAGTGTGCACTAGATCAAGAGATCATCCTAATATATGAAGAGGTGTCAAGTCCCAAGATAGTAAAGCATTAAACTACATCGATCATCCTAAAACACTGAGCCTCCATTTCTCCAGCTGGAAAATAAGATTTGGAAAATATTTCAGAGCTTAGCTCATCTAACTCAAACATTAAGATATTCTAAAGTAGATATACTCTAGATCTCTCATTTTCTAGAAGTATGGATTTTTTTTTATTTTTTAAATGCAATGATTTGCCACAATTCAATTTTGAAGAAAAAACATTGATTTGTTGAAAAGGCAGCTGTTGGGTATTTTTATCTGAGATTCACATGAAAATTACTTGTTTGGGAAAATATTACTAGATGCATAAAAAAGTGAAATAACATATGAAGATGAAAATTTAAATGTCTCATATTTTTACAACCTAGAGATCACCTTGCATTACTTTGTATCTACTAATTTAGAATAGGTTCGTTGAAAAAAAGGATGATCTATAAAACAAAAGATATGTATAAATACAGGGGTAAACAGATTTCAGAGGTAATACTCATAACTATTGTAATTAAATGAACTTCTCAAACATTCCCTTAAGCACTCTGGAAACCTTTATTTGCATAGAAACAACCCATATGTTAATTGAAACCATTACAATCTACTAATTTCAACAAGTTTCCTAGGAATCTATCACAGATAACACTTGCTTTGTTAGCCTAGCTTTTCATACCAAATTCTCTTGAAATGAACTTAATTTAATTTCTTTCAATATTTGCATTAATTCACACCACATACATATACAGACTTCCCCTACAAAGTCCAAATTAGTATGTTTAGTTGTACTGCAGAATAATTTAGAAAATTAAAGCAAATAAGAAAAAGAAAATGAGATTTTAAAAATCTGTAAAATTAATGAGGACATCTATGAGAACTACAGCAAAATCAAGCTCTAAGTTACGTTAATATTACAATCCAAATTCAAGTTAATAATGTAACAAAATATTATACTACTATTAAAAAGGAAATACTTAAGATTTTTCTGTTATTCCGCTATTTGAAAATAGGTACAAGAGTTTAATCAAATTTGAATGTTATAATAAATATAGGTCATATGGTACATACAGAGGATTTTTTTGGAGACCTCATAATGATCACGATGGTAAACAGATCTCAGAGAAATGAGTAGTTATCTTCCACAGTAGCTACAACACCTGATTCACCTCTGAGCTGCTTCTCGCTTGTACAACTGCATCTACTTATTACACAAAGTGGAACTTTATTTAACAAAGATGATATATAATGTTTCGTGGTCCTAAATGTCTGAAAATGGAGTCACTTATGACAGGTAATTCAGCTTACAGTGAAATTGTTGACCTCAGAGTGAGAAGCGTATATGTGGTGGACTAAGGTGATAAGCCAACACCGGCTATGGCTAGGCACCCTGAAACCTGATGAGAAAGTGAAGCTAAGAGGCAGCTGAGGATAATGGCTATGGACACTCCCAGCCATTAAAAACTGCAAAGAAACTGACCATGGCCACGACCGTTGTAGAAGCTCTGCCACTGAGAACTCCGAGGCCTCTTTTCCAGAAACTGTTGCTGCCAGAAGCCCTGCTTGGGGAGAAGAGAAGGGACCTCCACCCTGGCTGGACTTCCAGTGGAAAATCAGACCTGCTGGTTTTTCCGTCAGTGTGTTGGTCTCCTAAACTACTTGCTGTGTTTTTTTCTCCCTCTATCTTATTACTGCCTGTGTTATTGAATATATTTGCATGGTTGTTGATGTGTGAAGGCCTCACAATAAACTGTGAATTTGGAAGCATTTAATTGGCTACTGAGTCATAGGGAAACCTCCCATGTCCCCGTATCTTCTACCAATCCTGTGGAGTTAGCACAACTAGGTTGATTCAAACCTGACATAGGAAAAACCTAATATTTCTCCTGATCAATACTGAGAGGGCCATGAGTGTGTATATATTCAGTATATATTTAAAATATTTATCTTTAGGCTGAGTGCAGTGGTTCATGCCTGTAATCTCAGCACTTTGGGAGGACAAGGTAAGCAGATTGTTTGAGGCCAGGAGTTTGAGATCAGCCTGGTCAATATAGCGAAATCCTGTCTCTACCAGAAATACAAAAATTTGCTGGGTGTGGTGGTGCATGCCTGTAATCCCAGCTTCTTGAGAGGCTGAGGCACAAGAAATGCTTGATCCCAGGAGGCAGAGGTTGCAGTGAGCCAAGATCATGCCACTACACTCCAGCCTGGACGAGAGACTGAGACTCTGTCTTAAATATACATTTTATATATATATATATATATGCAAAATGTTTAAATTCTTGATTTTCATAGGAGAGAAAATTGTTAGCCTGAATCCCACAAAATGGTCTCCCACCTATGAAACAACTGATTTGAAAAAGAACTGATTTGAAGAAGGATGCTGTAGCAACTTTTCCTCACCCAGCTTGTTTGGAAACTTAAGAGTAGTTATTGGTATTAACAGTCTTGAAAAACAGCTGATTTCAAGCAGCAGCCCTGTCCTACTTTAAAATAAATAATAAGAGAGAGAGAGAGAAGAAGAAAATGAAGGAAGAAAATCCCCATAGATTGTTTGGTACATTAACTAGAACCCTAGAAAGTAAATTAAGACATCACCCAAAGGCAATACATTTGCATTTTATCTAAGCAAAAACAAGTAAATAGGAAAAGGACACACAAAAAAAGACTGATACAAAAACCAATAACTGAACTTGTACTTTGGGGTTATGATAAGATTTACACACTCATCTTAAGCAACAGGAAAACTGGAACATATATATATTCTAGGAAAACAAATTAGATGAGCCTTGCAATTTCCGCAGCTCATTGCCACTGCCTGGAGAGATTCTAGGGCATACCACTAAGAGAAGACTAACCAGAGCCTGGTGATCTTGTTGAAATGAAGAGTCAGAACTTGAGTTTCAGGGAACCCAAGGTGACCCTAATTTTGAGGACAGAAAACAGTAGCTTTGCTGTTAAGAGAAGAACAATGGCAGGGAGAGAGAGAGAGAAAGAGAGAGACAGACAGAGAGAGAGAGAGAGAGAGAGAGATGAGAGAAAACCAGTAAGAAAAATACATGATTAATTCCATATATGCAGAAAAGTTTTTGACAAAAATTTAATATTCAATTATGACTAAAAATAGAAGGAACAGAAGTGAATTTCTTCAACCTAATAAAGGACTTGTAAGAAATAATAATAGTTAATGGTGAAAGACTGAAATCTCTCCCACTTAGATAGGGACCAAGGCAAGGATGACTACTCTCATTATTTCAGTTTAACGTTGTACTTAACATTGTATCCCAGTGCACTCGGACAAGTAAACAAAAAAATTAGAGATACATATATAGCCATTTTAATTTTATCTTTTATGATATATAACACATATATCATAAAAATATATATATCATATATCATAAAAGATACGAGTTTTGTCTTTTATGATATATATATATCATAAATGATAAGATTAAAATGGCTTTATTTGAAGATGGTCTATTTTGAAAATCTTAAGAAACCTAGAAAAAAACTGTAAGTTTATTATAGCAAATGATACAAGATCATATAGAAAAATCAAATGAACTTATATATGCTAGTAATTAAAAAACTGAAAATTAAAATGAAAATATTTATAATAGCAAAATATAAGATAGTTGTAGCTTGAAGTATATGAAAGAACTATAGAATAAGTTATAAAATATAGATAAAATTACATAAATCCAATATACCATGCTCAATATTGTCACAGTAAGAGTTTGCATAAAATGATTTACACATTCATTGTAATCCCAATCAAAATTTGAGAAAGAATTCTATAGAAATTGAAAAGCTCATTCTAAAATGTATATGGGAAAGTGAAGGGCCTATAATAGCCATAACAATTTTGAAAAAGAAAAATAAAATTGAAGGACTTAGCTTACTTCAAAACTTATTTTAAAGATGTAGTAATCAAGACAATGTTATATTCATGTAGAAACAGACATATAGATCAAAGGAACAAGACGATACACAAATAAAGCCTTTATATGAGGTCAATTCATTTTAAAAGAAGGCAATAAACCAAAACAAGGATAACATTTGTAACAAATGATGCTGAAACAACTTGGTATCAATATAGAAAAAAATTAACTTCAGCCCTCACCGTACATACATAAAAATTGACTTAAACTGAATTATAGACATTAACGTAAGATTTAAAACCATAAAAATTCTAGAGAAAAGGAGAACATTAAGCTAGATAATGATTTCCTAAATAGGACAAAAAAGAATAAAAGACAAACAGGGATAAATTAGACTTCAGCATTTTTTAAAATGCTTTTTGTACAGCATTGAAAAACTGAAAATAACAGCTACACCCTGGCAGAAAATATTTTGTAAAATGTTTAACCAATAAATGATTTATATGAAGAATATATTAATATAAAGAGCTCTTATAATTCAATAATAAGATAACTAAAGTAAAACAAAAGGATTTGAATAGACATTTTACCAAAAAAACACATAAATGTAAATGCATGAAAATATTTTTAACATTAAGCCTAAGAAAAATGCAAATTAAAATGACAATGAAATAGCAATACACTTCAACTAGAATCATTAAAAAAAAAAAAAAAACAAGCAAAACGAAAGATTAAGTGTCTTTGAGAATACTGACCAATTGGAATGCTAAAATACACTGGTTGAAATATATAAAATAATATAGTCACTTTGGAAAAGAATTCACCAGTTTCTTATGAAGTTAAATACACATTTACCATAAAACCCAGTAACACACTACTAGCAGTTACCCAAGAGAAATTTAAGGCCTATGCCCACTGAAAGCCTTGTTCGTAAGTGTTTATAACCATTTTATTCTTAATAACCCTCAGTGGGGAAGAACCCAAATGCCCATAATCTAGGAAACAAATTGTGATGTATCCAAACAAAAACATACTACTCAACAATAAAAAAAAGAAAAAAACTACTGATACCTGCAATCACATGCATACATATCAAGAGCAATAAACTGAATAAAAGAAGCCAGACACAAAGATTACATACTCTTTTAATCCATTTATTGAGAAGGCAAAACTATAGCAATAGAAAGTTAACTAGTAGTCACGAAGGTCTGTGTGTATATATGGAGGTGGGAGGATTAAATTCAAAGAGATACAACACAAATAAAATTGGGGTATAACGTAAGAGTTCTCTATCTTGATTTTGGTGAGTGGTAAATTAGATTTTTAAAACAAGAGGATTGTACACTTAAATTGATAATTTTTTTATATAAATTATACCTCAAACTAACAAAAACAGAAGAAAAAAAATCAATGCCTAAAAGTTAATTGTTCTGAAATGCTTACATTTGGGCAATTCTCAAGGAGTTCAATCAACAAACTATTGTATGGAACTTTTTCTGATACTACGGTGAAGCAGAGGACAGGGGAGAAGGGAAAAATAGTTTTTACCAGCATGGCATCTTTAAAAACGAAAATGATCAAGCTCAAAGACAAATAATCACTGATTCATAAATACATTTTCAGTCCAAACATCAAGTGTTATCTCTGTCATTTGAAAGCTTTACAATTAAACTCCTGGAACAAAGTATAAGCAAAATGAGAATTTCTGAACCAATGAGATGACTTTTTCCTAACATAATTTGTTATTTTATTACGTTATGACTCCCCAGTTCTGTGAAGACAGGCATCATCTTATCTTCTGGCACAATTAAAAATTAATTAATGTAAATATATTTTACAGCTAAGATAATTAATTAGATTAGCTTTATTTAGTTTTTAAACTATTAAAGTCACCCATTGATGTAAAGATTATAGGTTGATGTACCAGGTCAGCTTCTCTTCCCATTTTCTTTATCTATGTGGAAATCTTTTAAAAATATTGTTCTGTCTAAAATCAACAGGAACTACTGCAGAATACAAGAAATATTTTGCACTTTAAAAGGCATTTTAAGTTGCTGACTTCATTTAGATCTCTAAAACCCTAAAACCAATCTTTTAAATTACAAACATGGGGAGGTGGGAGAAAAGAAGAAAACATCCTGGTTACCCAATTCCTTTGGACACTTTATAATCAAGTCAACTTTTCCTAAGGATTCCTTCATCAGTAATTTGAGTTAAAAAGAAAAGGCAGTTCAAGATTCAATTGATAACATATGTTCCACAGCTGGATTCTTTTTAGGCTAGAGAAAAGCTACCTAAGAAACAGAAAGACAGAAGTGATGGTTCTCATAGATTGTCATTTGGATTCAGTTTCACAATTTTTTTTTTCTTACAGTTTGTTAGGAACTCTGCTGTCCTGCCTAGTTGAGCAGGAATTGTTATTCTTCTATTCATTAGACACTCACCACCTCAGGCCAACCATTATTTTCAACCAACCAATTATTCTCACAGGTTGTGGTGAGGATCAAACGAGAAAAGAGTTCGAGCATTTTTGTAAAATTAAAGCACCATTCCTAAGAGACCTTTCTCTACAAGATGAAGCATTTGATTCTGCACAGCTTATATTGTAAATCCTGGTTTCCTCAATTGCAAATATCTCTCAGATTTTTACGTTTAATTCAAGCAGCGATCTCCAAACTCTAAAGAAAATGTGTATGTGTGTGTTTAATTAACGTATTAAATATATTATAATACCTATTTTAAAATATAAATTAAAAATCATGAGCAAACTAAAATTATAATACTGTTACCCACAGTCCTGTGGAGCTTACACAATGTAATTATATTTAACCAAGTATAAAACAAGTAGATTTCTGATTTCAAGACAACCGCAAATTTTATTCAACTGGCATCTAATTGGTTTTGAATCAAACACTGTGGAGAAAGGAGGAATAATTTATAAGTTGAACCTAACTATTACATCAAGACATTGCAAGTACTTCTCAATATGTGCATTTCCAAATCCTGACTGATGACCACATCAAACAACAGTATTCAATGCAGAAACATTCCTGTAAAATTATCTGTATTGTCAATTGGAGTAAACTTTTGTGGCTCCCACTTCCCTGCTTTTGTAGCATTTGTGTAATTATGGTTTAACTGAGGATTGTGACCTTTGAAAGTAAATGCACGGATTTATTTTTCAGCACTTTAGATTTTATTAAATATGCAATCTACTTGATCAATTACATCATTAAATTGTTTACATCAAGAGAAGTAACCCCAAGTCTAGGGTGACTACAGTTGATATAACATGGTTTAGAAGTTAAACTGTCACAGATTTAAATTTTGTTTCCATGGTAGGAAGCTGTATGACTTGGAGAGTCACTCAAGCTTTGCAAAGCCTGATTTCTTCACATGCAAAAATGAGATTCTTATAGGGTGTTTACAAAGTTAATACTTAACAGTTTGATGTCTGTAAAGCTTTTGCTTCAGAACAGACTTTTATGTTAGTTATTTTATTCCCCCTCCATTAAAACAAGTCTTCTATTTTACAAAAGTTCATGAGATCAATGGGAAATCTCAAAGTTATGAATGTGTGGAACATGTAATTTGTACATATTCCATTGAATATGTGACTTTCCACAGACCTCCTCGTAGCCTTGTATCCTTCCATTCTTACCCTCCATTCATTACTGCCCCAGCAACAGGAGTGGTATTTTCTGTTCTCAAATATAGCCATGACACTTTCCTGATTAGAACTTTACAACAGCTGTCTATTGCTCCTGGAGTAGAAACAAAACTCTTTAATATGGTATGGTTTTTGCTTTGTCTGTCAACTTCCTCTGATAATAAACTAGTTTCCAGTTCCTTGAATAAGCCTTGCTCTCCACCCCTCCATGACAGGATCTTTGTACTGGCAGTTTACTTTTTTTGGGTACTCTCCATCTTCTCCCCTATCCATCCCTAATTAACTCTTTACTGTTAATCTGTTAGGTCTCAGCTCAAATACACTCTGAAAACATAAATTTACCCTGAATACTGTGTCTATGTTGGCCTTCTTTTGCATAATTTTTCACAGAACCATAGAACCAGGATTCCTTCCTCATGAACACTTTTCTCAGGATACAATTCTACTTTTATTTTTGTGGAATTATGTTATTAATAGCTGCCTCCCTCATTATATATACTGCATGTGATATGGTTTGGATTTGTCTCCCCACCCAAATCTCACCTTGAATTCTAATAATCTCCACATGTCAAGGGTAGGGCCAGGTGGAAATAATTGATTCATAGGGGCAGTCTCCACCATACTGCTCTCGTGCTAGTGAATGAATCTTACAAGATCTGATGGTTTTATAAATGGGAGTTTCCCTGCACAAGGTCTCTTGCCTGCCATGTAAGATGTGACTTTGCTCCTCATTTGACTTCTGCCATGATTGTGAGGCCTCCCCAAACATGCAGAATTGTGAGTCCATTAAATTCTTTCCTTTATAAATTACTCAGTCTTGGGTATTTAGCAGCAGCATAATAGACTAGTACAACGTGCTATATGAGCCCAATTATAGTATGTGGTTTGGCTCTACATTTATTTCAAGGAGAGCACAGGAATATAGTGAACACTCAGTAAACATTTGCTTAATGAACTAATAATGTGAGAGGAAAGAATGGACATGAGTGAGATGTTGTTTCAACACTTTAATATTGATTGAATATAATTCATTTAATCTCTGAATGATAAATAACACTATGACAATTCACTTATGTAACTTCTAGAAATGCTTTATTTTTAACCAAGGAACAAATTCTTAAAGGAAAGAGATGGCATAAACACAAGGAAATAGAAGCAGAATTGATTGAAGCAGAGAATAGAATGGTGGTTACCAGGGGCTGAGGAAGTATTCATCAAAAACATACGAAATTTCAGGTAGGAAGAATAAGTTCAAGAGATCTTTTGTACAGTATGGTGACTATAGTTAAGGTATTATAATCCTGAAAATTGCCAAGACAGATTTTAAGCCTTCATACCATAAACAGTAAGTGTGTCAGGTAATGCGTATGTTTTTAGCTTGATTTAACCATTCCACAATGCATATATGTGTCCGTATATAACATATCAAAACATCCGTGTTGCACAATATAAATAATTCTTGTCAATTAAAAATAAATTATAGGAAAAATGGGGATGTAAAGCTTGTCTCTCTAAAGCTATAAATCTATTACTTTGAATTAAGCTAATAGGCCCCAGTAATGCTTCTTTTTTCTTTTTTTTTTCTTTAAACATGACAACCTACACTTTCTTTGGTCAGCAAAACAAAAATACAAACATCAATTTAGCATGAAGTTTAATTTACTATTATTTAATATGAACACTTCAGACACTAATTTTAATGACAAAGTATTGCTTGTGTACATTGTATTAACAGACAAAATTGCAACAAACAAGAAAAAATAAAAAATCTAAATATTTAATTCTCCAATGTCAGATGGTAACCCAACTCTGAGCTAGGTACTCCAATTTATTAAAAGGCCATGACTCAGTCATGCTTGGATAAGGACAAAGAAAATTTTGAATACAATCTGTTACTTTGCTTATCTCCTATGCTTTCCAATGTATGTCAGAAATAATTAAAAATATAGGAAATCAAACTTTTAGAGAACTGTAATGTTCTAAAAATTCAATGTGCAAATTTGACCTGTTCCATTTCATCACAATGTTGAACTGAGACTAAGAATTATTAATTATATGCATGTCAGAGGAAGTTATTTAACATCAAAATCTTCACATTGTCAATACCTAACACTACAAAAGTGTAGCTAAACAGAATTATAATAAAGCACCAGGCATCTAATGACATTAGCAGAATTGTGAAGTTGAGGTCTCACAGTAATTTTCAAAGTAAAGAGATTTTTAAGGGCAAAACCATTCTTGGAATCAATAACAAAACTCCTTGAAAGATTACTCAAGCTTTAGGATAATGCTGACCCAAAAATCTCTGCTAGGATCTGCATTATACAATGAGTGAATGTTCTGTTGAGGTCTTTATGTTACTAGTAGGGATTTAACTCTGCATAGAATCCAGGACATTTGAACATTCCACAGTGCAGCAGCTTCCTGGAGTGTAAGGAATTCATGTCAAATACTAGACAACAGGGACCACTTATCCATTTATAACATAAGCCTTTTTAAATCGACTTCTGAAAAATAGGACTGGCTGGAACTACAGAGTCCTGGAATTTTATTTTGACTTTGTTATTAATTTGCTGCGTGGCCTGGGGCAAGTCACTTCACCTCTCTTTCTCTTGGTTCCCACTGGTGAGAGAGATGGCAGTTGGACTATATGACTCCATTAAACCACTAAGCTCAATTTTGAAAGCAAACCTATTTTCTAGTGGCATGGTAGCTCTAACCAGTCACACTGCATTTGGGTAACAATTCTAGTCTAGTAATATATTTACTGTGTATAGCAAGCGTTGACAAACTTTTTCTGTAGAAAAGCCAGATTGTAAGATTGCAAAATATTTTCAGCTTTCAGGCCATACAGTCTGCATTACAACAGCTCAATTCTGTCACTACAGAGCAAAAGCAGACATAGACAATACAACAATAAATTATTTTCCAACAAACTTTATTTAAAAGAGAAAAAAAACAGGTCGTGGGCCAGATTTGACTCGTAGACTAAATTCTTCTGACCGTTGGCATATACCATTGCAACTATGACTACAGATTTTGGATAAGAAACCTCCCAATTCCATCCCTGGACCTGGCTAAATGGCTCACATGTATTTAACAAATAACCCCCTTCCTGTTTTCAGTGTTTATTTTCTTATCCTTCATTTATTCTTTATTCATGTACAGCTCTGCCTTCTTTCTTTATAAGAACTACTCTATTGATCTTCAGCTTTGACTCCCCAGAATTTATTTAGAACATAGTTCATGGCAAAAATGCAATACTTGTTGGGAAGGACTGATGCCAAGGCTTTCATGTGAGATTCTCTTTTCCGGAAACTAAAGTGTTATCCATCAGAAAAGACCCTCTGGACCCTCAAAATTGCATCCATTCTCCTTCTCTTCAGTTATCTCACTGCTTCTAGTACCACTCACTCACTTAACTCTCAGAGTAAACCTCTCAGAGACGACAGCTAGTTATCCACATGAACTGTCTAATGCCTCTTGAAGGGGGATGCCTCCCGTAAATAGCCTGGAAGTAACAAAACTACAAACCAGAAAATATAACACAAGTGGCTGTTGCCAAATTCTCAAAAAGATAGGAAACAAAAGGAAGTTCTGAAAATGATGAGTTCATTGTCTCACTATATGAACATTCAATTGCAAGCCAAGTGCTAACAACTTTGTGTAGTTTCCCATGTTGAAGAAATGCTGGCATTTTTGTTTAGAAGCCATAAACATCATAATATGTAAGACTTTGGCACAAGTCTAGCTCAAGCTCAGCAGATTCTTTAACTTTGCCAACTACTCACACTTGTTACTTTACACATACCTGAGAGCCCTGTTTAGAAATATATAAAACACTCATTTGACTCAATAGCAAACAAACAAAAACACACAAATAATCTGATTACTCAATGGACACAGAACCTGAACATTTCCCAAAAAAGCATAACAATGGACAACAGAATATGAAAAGGCATTCAACATCATCACTTATCAGGGAAAGTCAATCCAAGCCAATATGAGATATTACCTCATACCTATTAGAATGACTATTATCAACAAAAGGTTAAGTGCTGGCAAAGATATGAAGAAAAGAGAACCCTTGTACACTGTTGATAAAAATGCAAATTGGTAAAGTTATGGTAGAAAATAGCAAAGTTTCTCCAAAAAAATGACATATAGAACTATCATGTGATCCAGCAAATCCACTTCTGGGTATATATCCATAGAAAATGAAATGTGAAATTCAAAGAAATATCTATGATTCTGTGTGCATTGTAGCATTATTCATAATAACCAAAATATGGAAACCACCTAAATGTCCATTGACAGATGAATAATGAATATGTGACATACACAAATAATGGAATATTATTCAACCTTAAACATGGAGATCTTGCTCTCTGTGACAACATGGGTAAACCTAGAGACATTATGTTAAGTGAAATAAACTAGACACAGAAAGACAAATAGTTTGTGGTATCACTTATATGCCAAATGTAAAATAGTAAAGCTCATAGAAGCCAAGAGTAAAATGGTACTTAACAGAGGTTTGGAGAAGGAAATTGGGAGATATTAGTCAAAGGGTACAAAGGTTTAGTTTTACAATACAATGAGTCCTGGAGATTTAATGCACAGCATTATTACCACAGTTAAAAATACTTTAGGGTCATTGCTTTCTCTTTCCTCTTCTTATCCTCAAAGAAAGAAATACTAGATGCTCTTCCATGCAAAGTGAGACCTTGCAATTTGACCTATTCTATCTTTGTCTGTGGCCCAGGCAAATGCAGAGGATTCAGCAACAGGTCTTATTAAGTGCCCATACCACAACATAAAGGGAACTTCCAATGGAAGGCTGTCTGATAAACATCTGATTAGACTACATACACTTTAATGTTACAGCATGGAGATTTTGTACAATTTATTACAGCTGATACTAACAGCCCTAACACGTCAACTTATGAAATTCAACCTTGTAACATTTCATAGTCATGAGCAAGGTCAGGCTGCAGTTCAAAAGCACACCACCTTTCCTCACATTAACACAGAATCTTCTACAGTAAAAGCAAGAAACAGAAATAGAAACAGGTCTCTGTGCCAATCATTCAGCAGTACATATCAACAGAATAGAAATGAAATGCTTTAACTAATTTCACCTGTAAAGTTTCTGTCAAAAAATAGCGATTTTAAAAATGACCTGCAAATTGAGCAGGATAAAATAAACACCAGAGAAAGTTCAGGGACTAAGTGGGAAGAAATAAGGATCTCTGTGAGTGTGGGTAAACTTTACCAGGTGAAGTCCACTCTGAGAATATTTGGAACTTACTGATGAAATTGCCCAGCCTCAGTCAGTGCAAGTCCACTCTGAGAATATTTGGAACTTACTGATGAAATTGCCCAGCCTCAGTCAGTGCAAGTCCACTCTGAGAATATTTGGAACTTACTGATGAAATTGCCCAGCCTCAGTCAGTGCAACTTAAGAAAGAATATTAAATGAAGAGATGAAAAATTGGCAAAAAATTCCATAGGAGGAAAAAAGCCACAGAAAAGATACTGAAATGGCTAAGAGCTAAGTTGTAAGTCTCTTAAATTGAAAATATGATCATTTGGAATTAGCAAGAAGTAACTAATAAATCATCACTGTGGCTTTCTTTTCTATTATTCTGAAAGAACCATCTAATAAGTAGATTGGGAAGTGTTGAAAGCTGAGACACAATATTTAAACTTATTTTCTCATATTATAAAAATATAATCTGATAAAAAATAATCTCAATGATAAGCAATAATAAAACATAAAGATCATCTCTCATTCCACCACCAGGAAACAATTCCATTAGCATTTTCCTTCAATCCATATTTTTAAGCATGTGAAACACAAAGCATTTCTGAATATCATGAAAGCTTTTGGTACAGAGTTAAGGTATCTCTCCATACAAATACAAATTGAATGGTCATACAGTAAGTGGATGCATGATTTGGTTAAATGACTCTCTGCAAAATATTGATTCATGGATCCATGTCAGTCTGGAAGAAAAACTGAGAAGAATGTCCCCTGTATTACTCTGATCAGTATTTTTATCAGTGACTTGGATGATGATATGAATTGGTGGCTGCTTATAAGTAATTTCTAAAATAAGATGATGTCATATTTTTCCAAAATGTATTGACTGCTTTGAGTGATGAGCTAAAGTAAATGAGATGACAGTTAATCAACATATAAAATGCAAAAGCTTGATCCAGGGTGGTGGTGCATGCCTGTATTCCCAGCTACTCAGGAGACTGAGGCGGGAAGATCACATGAGCCCTGGATTTTGAGACCTGCCTGGGCAACACAGTAAGACTCCTCTGCGAGGCGGAGCAGGGTGGTGGCTAGGGAGCAAAGGCTTATATTTGAATTCTGAAAACCAACTGCAGAACTACTGAAGAGGGGATGTGGTTAAGCATTCATTCATTTTTTAAAAATTGATGCACAAAGGCATAGGAATCATGCCAAGAGAACATAAGGTGCATTATCTGGGGGATGATCAGTCTGAAGACAAAAAGATTCAGAGAAGTCAGGAGAGATGCTCCATGGCAGAGCACTGCTTCTAACATTTTAATTTGCACTATTTCTGCTTCCGGCCAAGGTGGAGCAACAAACACCAGATTATACTAGTTACACTTTCAAATGAAACAATTAAAAGCTGGAAAAACTATCTGAGGGAACATTTTCAAGACTTTAGATATCAGGCAATGAAGGACAGTGAACTCTAAAAGTCAGGAATGAATAGGGTGAGTCCTATGGTTGCCCCCAATTTGCTACATGGAAAGACTGTCTAAGCTGTGACACAAAGAGGAAACGCAGGTAGAACTCAGAAGACTACATGCATTGAGGAGACAGAGCTGAGAGTCCACGAAGACCAAGGCAGCTAGAGTTCACAGGGCAGAATGTCATACACAAAGGGAAGTCCAAGAGAGAACTCTGAAGATCTTCATTAGGATGCCCCCCACTTCAATATATGGCTGAGCACTGGTCAGCTCATGGGTGTGGGGTAACTGCCTGAAGCCAAGAAAGAATCACTTGAAAGTATTTGAGAGAACAATAGCAGGTCTCACAAAGCTGAAACTAGTTCCTGTTTCCAATAGCCCAAGTGGAAAACCTCATAATGTATGGAGCATTGGAGATAGTACTAAAAACTGTTTTCCTCTGAAGTGGAGCAAAACTTAGTTCTTTGTTTAACACTGACCTAGTTCACCTGTCAAATCTTAAAAGATGAAAAAGGATGAAACTGTCTTTAAGTAACTTAAGTACATCCTAGAATAAAGCTCAAAAATACTTGGCAAAAATATAAAAATATTAAGTAATCAACAAGGTAAAACTCATAATGCTCAACAATCAAAAATTATCAGACATAAAAAATGACCAATATTTGGGAGGAAAATAAATCAATTGAAATAAATCCAGGAGAAATATAGATATTAGAACAGTCAGAACTGCATTCCATATGATCAAGAAGCTAGAAACAAAATTATATGTTAAGGAGAGATACAAAAAAGTGTTTAAAAGATGAAAATATAACTTTTACAGAGCAAAACTAAAATGCCAAAGAAAAAAAAATACTCCAGATAAAATTAAAAGTGTAGTAGACATTGCAGAAGAGAATATTGGTGAATTTGAAGATATAACTCTAGAAATGATCCAAGAAAACACAGAGAAAAAGAAAGAATGGGGGAAAACAAACGGAATGAGTGAGGTATGGAACAAAGGTCAGGCAGTCTCTCATAAAGCTAAGACTATTATATGGTCTGGTCTGATGACGTCAGAATAAAACCAAAGCTTATTTTCTATTCTCTCATTCAACATCAATCAACAAAGTATACTTCTGTGACCTGTGATCACCACGAAGTGTGTGGGGATTTCTCCCCACTAGCAAGCAAGCCTTTAATTCTGCAGTGGACACAAGCTTCTTGCTCCCACCCCTCCTCCAATTCAATTCCCGTGCTTTTACCTGTGTTTCTGATTGACTGGCTACAAATCAGAGTTCCCACAACCCCCTCCTTGGATTGGATTAGTTTTCTGGAGCAGCTCACAGAAGTCAGGGAAACAGTTTCATTTGCTGGTTTATTATAAAAGATACTACAAAGGATACAGATCAAGAGATGCATAGGGCGAGGTATGGGAGGTAGGGAAGGGCAGTTTCCACGTTCTTTCCAGGCATACCACCCTTCTGGAAACTCCATGTGCTCAGCTGTCTGAAAGCTCTCTGAATGCAGTCCTTTTGTGTTTTTTATGGAAGCTTCATTATGTAGGCAAGATTGGTTAAGTCATTGGCCACTGGTAATCAGCTAACCCTTCTGCCACCTCCTTAGAGGCTAGCGGAAGGGGTTTAAAGTCCACCTGTCTTGTGTTTTCCATGGTGACCAGCCCCCACCTCAATCTACCTAGGGGCTGCCAGTCATCAGTCAACACATTAGCATTCCAAAAAAGCACTTTGGAGATTCTGAGGATTTTAAGTGTTATAATCCAGGAATCAGGGAGGAACACCAAATATATATTTCACAATATCACAATTGAGTATTCTATTGTAGTTGTTTCCACAAAAGAAATGAAAACATATGTTCTTAAGAAGACCGGGACATAAATATTTATAACAGCTTTACTTGTAATAGAAATATACAAACAGTACAAATGTTCAGCAAGCACTGAAAGAATAAACATATTGTGGTATGTTCATACAATGGAATACTATTAACAATAAAAAGAAATTAGCCATTAATACATGCATCAGCAGAAGTCACTCTCAAAAGCAAAATAACCAACATTGTTTTTTGAAAGTACGTGTTGTGTAATTTCATTTATTTTTAAAACTAGAAGATGCAAATTAATTTGTAGCAGAATATGGATCAGAAGTTGCCTGGGAATGGGAAGGTGGAAGGAGTCAGGAGAATTAGAGGGAGACAGGAGGAAGCACTTGGCAGTAATGATATGCTTGTTATCTTGATTGTGGTGATATGCAAACACTTAAGAATCAAGATAAACCTTTATTAAAGTGTTAACTTTATTTGTGCTTAATTTTACGTGGACTTGATAAAACTGGTTGAAAATTTTTAACACGCAATCACCACATCAATTTTTTTTCTTTTCTTTTTTTTTTTTTTTGAGACAGGGTCTTACTCTGTCACCCAGGCTGAAGTGCAGTGGCTGGATCATGGCTCTCAGCCTTAACCTCCCAGGTACAGCTGATCCTCCCACATCAGCCTCTTGAGTAGCTGGGACTACAGGTGCACACCACCACACCTAGGTAATTTTGTTTGTTTTTTGCAGATACTGGGTTTCACCGTTTTGCCCAGGCTGTTCTTGAACTCCTGAGCTCAAGTGATCCACCGACCTTGGCCTCTCAAAGTCCTGGGATTACAGGCATGAGCCTCTGCACCTGGCCTGACCTCATTATTTTTTAAATGAATATTCTGAGTCAGGAACTTGGAGTGGCACCTAAGGATCTACATTTCTAACATGCTGCCCAGCAAGGCCCATCCTGCTGGTCCCAAGACATACGTAGCAAAGGACCAGATTCATACTTGGACTCCTAGACAACAGGAGTAGGCAATACAGTTAAGAATTTACAGAGACAGGCGTGGTGGCTCACGCCTGTAATCCTAGCACTTGGGGAGCCTGAGGCGGGCGGATCACGAAGTCAGGAGATGGAGACCATCCTGGCTAACACGGTGAAACCCCGTCTCTACTAAAAATACAAAAAAATTAGCCGGGCGTGGTGGCAGGCACCTATAGTCTCAGCTACTCGGGAGGCTGAGGTAGGAGAATTGATTGAACCCAGGAGGCAGAGGTCGTAGTGAGCTGATATCGTGCCACTGCACTCCAGCCTGAGGGACAGAGCAAGATTCCATCTCAAAAAAAAAAAAAAGAGTTTACAGAGATAGACAAGGGTCTCATCATGAAACACACTCTGCCGTGGAGCAGTGAGGTTTCTGTTACAAGAGGTGTTATCAGTGTTTAGTTATGTTGTAGAGGGGCTGGAACTAGAACATTTGTAAGCTAAAATCTGATGATTCACTAAATTTGAACTTCAAGTAAATGTGTTATATAAACTGGCAGTCTTGGAATGGGGCCCTGCAAAGGGTATGCTGGCTTAGTGAGAACTACACAAAGGCTGTGGGCTACGGTATAACCCAACTAATGAGAAAAATAGTGGCCATTTGTCCAACAGATAATTGTCAAGCAATTGCTACGTGTGGGGTACAAAAGATACAGTTTTCAACTCGGCAAAAATCATCATTTTTAAAATGCCATTGTTTTGTTTTTAAAATTCTAAGGAAATTAGATACGTGCTCCTACTCATAAACATTCTAAAACATTGAAATGGGAAATAACCAGTCTACCATTCACAAGAGCCACATAGCTACAAAAAACTGCTCAGCAATAACAGATCAAATCCATCATTGGTGGAGCAGAGTCTCATTAATCTAGGGATTCTGAGAGTTTTTTTTTTTTTTTTCTCACTCTTCCAGAATATTATAAGAATGATATTTTCCCTGAACTGCATTTTAGCTTTATATTGATTGACACTCCCTAGATGGAAATTATGGGTCCTTTGATTTTTCTTATCAGGGCACATCCAATATTGTACATGTAACATGCATTTGATACACTGTCATATTCATAAGCAAAAAGATGCCACTACAGGCTTATTAGCATATGCATTGCTCTAATCCCTTGAAAGGGAATAAGCTGTCACAAATGCTCAGGATAAGGGAGGTTACTTTTTTACCTCTGAGCACTTCATTAGAAGAAAAAAGACATAAATAGAATTTCTTAATCCGTGATACCTGCCACAAAACATTATAATTTTTTTTAAAAACTTTCTCATTTAAGACTAAGCCAATTTTCTCCATATCATCTGCCTTGCTATATGGTTAGGCTAGTGACAGGAATTCAGAAGTCAGGTTTTCTCCAAGTTTTTCTTGACAACTTACTCTTTCTTGAAAGGAACCATGCACACTCCACAATCACAGGCTTGTAAGAAACTCAGCAAGCTCAGCTAGGTTGTTTGAGATCATTTTTTGAGTCTCAAACTAAAAGTTTTTGCTTTATTATTATTTTTTAAACATGAGGTAGTAGATATAAAGCAGTGGTCCTCAAACTTGACCATGCATCAGCATGGCCTGAATAACTTATTGAACCACAGGGTTCCACTCCCCAAGTTTCGAATTCAGTAGGTCTGGGATGGAGCCCGACAATTTACATATGTAGTTTCCAGGAGATAATTATGTTGCTGCCCTCTGATGACCCCACTTTGAGAAACCCATCAGCATAAAGGTTAAGTACACGGGTATTATAATTTTTTTTAAAAAGGGTTGGAATCTTTATTTACTAACTTATGAGTTGTTTACAAGATTCTTGAAAAACTTATTAAAATTCTCTAAGTCTCACCTGCCTCAGCTTTCTCATCAGTAAAATAAAATAATTGTATCAATCTCTTTTTACCATTCACAGCATTAGAACAATGCTTGTAACAAATGTATCATTTGTGTGGCAGGCTCCAGGCACTAAATAAACATAGCCGAACACATCATCATGAAAGTAATTGCAGTAATAGACTCATGTAGCATCCTTTTGGAAAGGGTATCCTAGGTCTTGTTACCCAGTGAGTATTTTCCTGGCTCTTCCTTCCTTATCTATGAGTTCTGATCCTTAAAGCTAAGGATTTTCGTGGGCAGCCGCTAAGTCAATGAACTTTGCCTTTGCTGTCTCTCATCTGTTGATAAAATCTGCCTGAGTTCGGATACAAGAGAAAGGGAAAGTGGAATCAGGCAAGTCTGTGGATAATTTGTAGGATACCAGGGATTTTCAGGGTAGAGCAAGAATCCTGATTCTTAAGAAGTCTGGTTAATAAGGCTATGTGTTAATGAATATCTTGGAACCTCCCTTCTTAGTTAGCTGTAGAAGAGAAGGTGCTTGAACAGAGATCTTTCCTGAATATACTTCAAGAGAGTTTACGACTTTAAAAAGAATACCTTCAATCACTTTGTAAGGGTACTAGGCATCAGCTTGGTCTCTGAGGTTGGAGCTACGATTCCACTGCAATGGACTAACCTTTCTTCAGTCAATAGAGGGGTCTCTATACATGAGAAGAAAACTTTTATTCATTTGAATGTCTTTTTTATTGACTGAAATGATGCTATTTATTATAATTCATCAGAAGAAAAAAGCTACCTCTTTAATATGGAAAGCAATTAGACTATTTAAATTATTATAGAGGTTGAGTACTTTATGTTTAGAATACATTTCCATGTTTATGAGCTCTCAGCTTATTATTTAATAACTAGAGACTTGGAAATCTGCTCAGAGTATAATTTCCCCTTTGTGGTTTCTATGACTACTCTCTCCTTTTATTTTATGAACACATTGTAGTCAGATGTGTGACTGTTGCTGCAGTAACAGGTTCTATTTCTTGAGGAAATTAAAATATTTGTACCAAATACATTTTCCTTGTTCCTACAGGCATTTAGCACACTATCAAATCCATCACATGCTTGTTGGTTCCTTCCTTCAATCAGACATGGTATATTTAAAGTTCTTTGCAGTTCCTCAAGAGGTGTGGAAAAATATTTTGTATCTCTGTAGAAAAGCACCTCAGTTCCAATTAAAGTGAGAAAAGTAATGACTAATGTTCGAGGAGCACTTCCTATGTGCCCTTTACATACATTCACTCACTCAATTCTTAAAACAATTCTGGATGCAGTGTCATTATTCTTGTTTTTAAGATGAGGAAACAGAGCCACAAACAGATTAAGTACTGTGTCCACAGGTATACTGTTAATAAGTGATACAGCTAGGTTCTAATCCTATGTAATCTAGCATCCTGATTCTTTCCTAACTTTGTAATGTATTTAATGTATTAAAAGTAACAACAAAAGCAAAAATTACTTTTGCACTGACCTAATATAATGCGTATTTCTTCCAAACTGACAAACATGTCTTTTTTCTAAATGAAGCTAATGGAAAGCCCATTAGCAGCCAGTCAGTTGGGTCAGCTGGTATACTACAAATAAAATCACTGAAAAACTCATATAGATGTTTAAATAGTTCTAAAAATTCACCCAAGGTCAAAGGTATTCCTAACTACTTGATGAAGTATTATTAGAAACATTAATAAATATTTCAATGTCCTAAGACACTCATCTCTTGACACAGATGGAGAAATCAGAGATTCAAGACAGACTGCTCATCCATTAATCATTCATTATGTCATGCCCTCTTCTTTGCGCAAATTGCCGGGACAGGGTGGCCAGAACCATTTTGTAGATGGAGCAACTTGAAACACAGGGTAATAGTTCATGATTTGCTTGAATCTTATTCAGAAGTTGTGACTGAGTTTCTAACTGCTACAATATTTAGGGGGATATAAAGTGAGAAAGACATTCCTAAGTTTTCAGAAAACCAGTGCTTTAAAACTGCAAAACTGTCATGCACTAGCAAAGAAAATAAAATTTTATATAATTTCTGTGTTAAACTGGGGACCTTTTCTATTCAATCAGTGAAACTGAAGCATATATAATTTTAACCAAAAAAACCCACACCAAATAAAATGTCAATTTCACAGTTAAATTAGCTATTCATTGAATTATAGTTGCATTATACACCATCTTTTCCCCTCTTTAGACGATATTTTTAATGAATCAGATGTAAGTGTTGGAGATTCTATAATCCCATGTGAGCTTGGTTGTCTAGATGTGATTCTCAAGATGATGACCCTCCATATCTTTCTCCATTTTCAAAACTACTGTTCATGCCATCATCAAACAGAGACATATGAGGCACATCCCCACCCAACAAAGCCAGTAGAGTAAGCTCGCTCCCATAAGTCAAATTAGCTGTAGAAGTTATATTTTACTTTCCTTATTCTGTAGGATGTTTCTTATTCTTTCCTCTTTTCTTCAATCTACTTCAAATTATTGGCCATGATTCATTTATCAGCCTCTCTTTTATCTCTTTTACAGAATTTTTATTATAGAATTAATGACTCATAATGCCATAACCTCTATAGTGTAGGCTGTAAGAACAATTGGTTTGGAGTCTGCAAGATATACATTTATGTCTCTGCTTTGTCCTTCTCCAGTTCCCTGACCTTAAGCAAGTTAATTTATCTCCCTCAGTCTCATTCTCATTGGCAAAATGGGAGTAATACAAACACTATCATTTGTTGTCAATACTAAACAAAATGCTGCATGCCATAACTTTAGCAACAGAGCCTGGCACATAGTATATGCTCAATAAAGGTTAGCAAAGATAAAATACCAATTTAAGTTTAAGCCACATTTGTGTCTTAGCTGCACTAAAGGTGCCCATAAATATTTCTAAGATGTAAGGGCTGAGGAGGGAAGGTAACTCTGAGACTTATCTCTGAGATGTCCCCAAATCTTTGATACATTCTCATATAAGCCACATTTGTGTCTTAGCTGGGCTAAACGTGCCTGTGAATATTTCCAAGACATGGGGGCTGAGAAGGTAACTCTGGGACTTGTCTCTGAAATGTCCCCAAATCTTTGATACATTCGCATTTTCACTTGTCTATAGGCTCAATGGAAGACAGATCATCATTATGGTCTGGTATCTCTTTAAATTATATGTAAAAGGAAATATGTCATTCAAATTGTTTATTTCAGATAGCCACCCCTCATGCACAGCTCTTTGTAGAGACCTTGAAATAGTATTCTCACTTTTTAAAATTTCAGTCTTGCTCCTTCTGTATTGAAACAGCATTCTCTATTCTCTATTTTCCCCTGTGCCTTTTATACTTTCCCTACTCTCACATGACCATATTTTATTTCAGCAAAAATTCTAAAGTACTGACTAAATCACCTGAAATATTCTCTTTCCTAATTGAGCAGCAAGAAACCTTAATTTGGCTTCTTTGCTTCCATTTTTGCTGCAGCCATTTCAGTAGACAAGAGCTCTGGTGTCTCAGGCGGTGCACATCTCTGATTTCACAGAGAAATACTTTGTCAAGAAGCAGCCCTCCCTTTCCTACCACAGGGTAAACCAACAGTGCTTGGGGGTGCAGCTGCTTAGTCCCAAAGAGGTAGCCAGTGCAAAAATGTATACCTCCACCTGCTCTTCCAGACCTGGCCCACCCCATATCCACAGGCTTCCCCAAGAACCTAGAAAAGGTCAAATCTCATGAAGCCATGTTCTTTGTGCAAGCCTGACTCATCCAGGCCTTCATCCTCAGGATCCTTCTCCTTTCTCCAGGGTCTGACCCTTTCTGAAAGTCTGAGACATCCTTCTCCACACTGCCACCCTGTCCTGGAACTACCATTGCAACACTTTCCCTCCTGAGCTAGTGGAGCCTGGAAGGACAGGAAATTGACACAACTCCAACTGTGTCCGGCTGACATGGATTGCACCAGTCACTCTTTAATTGCTTTGGATTCCAGTAACAATACACAGCTCATGTGACGTCTTACTGATCTTTATCACAAATATCTGTTCTTGGTTCCTGAGTCTATACTTGCTAAAGCTGAGAAAAAATCATAATTTTTGATGTGACTTATAGTTCTCAAATTACATGACTACTACAGTCTGGAAAAAATAATGAAGTTCACATGTATGTGTGTACATGTATATATGTACGTATATATGTATATATACACAAACATATGTATGAAACTGCTTTATCATAAGGTAGCTGTAAATCAAGTAGCAATAGTTCTATTGGTGGGAGTTACTCTCTAGTAAATGCTTTGGGAGGAGTGGTTCTTTTTGATAATTCAGATGTAGCCTAAATATTTCAGTAGTTTAAAACTGTTCCTCCCAAAATTGGCTAATTATCAGAATCACCTGGGGTAGCTTCTGATGAACACAGATTTTTTAATCCCCATCAGAGACCTATTAAACTTCTGGGGATGGGATCAGAAAAACTGTGTTTCCTCAAAATGTTTAAAGTGACTTGGGCAATGAGAGCAATTTAGGAACAAAAGATTAATGATGGAATGAGATCATTCAAGGAACCTAGTTATAATCTTACCCAGAGGATATTTTTTCCCTTAGCCTACTCTTGACCAGTTTCTATATTCTTTGTATAGCTCTTCAGATTTGAAAGGTGTCTATAATCAGTTCCATGATGGCCATTAAATGAAAGATTCATACCACAAGACCTGTAATTGGTGCTCAGGCACAGCTGCGGACAACTGCACTTCAATATTTGAACCAATGTTCTATTGTACCTGTAACATAAGGCAATTCCCAGAAGGAAAGAATCCCAGACACATAATAAATCAGCAAATGAATACTACTTAGTCCTCTTCTTCACTTTCACACCCTTGAGTCACTTTCCCCTGAGACCCTCTACTAGGGTGACCAACTGTCCCCAGTTTGCTGGAATTGGGGAGTTTCCCAGGATGTGGGATTTTGAATGATAAAGTCTAGACATCCTGTTCAAACTGGGATGGTTAGCCACCCTATTCTGCTTATTGTTTTTTAGGCATAGAGAAAGGAGACTGAGAGACTTGGGAAAGTAAGAAGAAATTAGTTTGACCATAAGGTGGCCACTTGCAGCTTCAGGGGGAAAACACCTTTCATAAACATTTTGTAAGTGGCTAGGTTTGGAAGGAAGCAGGTTTCAAGAAGAATGAACTTGGGAATATATATGTTAAGCATGAGAAGAAGTTTTACAGTTATATTTTGAACGTGTTTTTATAAATGTTTTTGATGTTTACCCCTTAATAGCAACAAAAAACAGAGAAAACTTGATTTTAGGCTTTTCATATTATATTTTAATAAATCGAAATAATTTTCTATATATTGTGAGTTGAATAGCATAATCCTGAATTCATATCCACCTGGACTCCATTTGGATTGTGACCCTATTTGAAAATTGGGTCTTTGCAGATATAATCCGTTATGATGAGGTTATACTAAATTAAGGTGGGCCTTAAATTCAAGCACTGCTGTCCTTAAAACAGAAGACACAGATATATAGACACACTGAAGGGTGAAAGTGAAGTGAAGACAGAGGCAGAAATTGGAGCGATGCATTTACAAATCAGGGAACACCAAAGACCGTGGCAACCTCCAGAAGCCAAGGAGAAGTATGCAACAGATTCTTCCTGAGAGCCTCCAAAGGACTCATCCCTATTGGTGCCTTGATTTCAGACTTCCAGCCTCAAGAATTTACAGAAAATACAGTTCCACTCAATTTTTGGTGATTTGTTATGGCAGTCCTTGAGAACTAATAAACCATAGAATTGGGTAAGTTAAAGGACATTAGAAAGGCTCCTGGAGTAAGAGGTCAGAAGTCTAAATTCTAATTCCAAGTTTGTCTTTGACTCAATTGGTGTCTTGGAATATGTTACATAGTAGATTCTAATTTCCTTGAGAAGTTAGAGAATGAACTAGAACTAGAAGATTGTCAAAGAATCCCCCTCCCTCCCATAATCTATGGTCTGAGTTAAAATTAATGTACTTTTCTTATTTGTGTATTATCATTGTGTGTATTGTTTTACTAGTCACTTCCTATGACAAACTCATGCCATAGTATCTTCCAGCAATTTGAGGCCCTAAAGACTTATTAGACCCTACCTGAAAAAAAAAAAAAAAAAAAACTACCCCGGGAAATTAGACGCAAAACATGGTTGGGGAAATTATCTTTGCTTAATGTGAAAAGAGGATCTGTCTCCAAGTACACTTCTGGCTGATTTTCTCCTAAGCACAAAAATAATAACAACTAACATTTATTGGACACGTATTAGGTCCTAAGCTCTTAAGTGCTTCTTATGTATTATTTCCTTTAATCCTCACATAACCTTATGAAATTGGAGTTAAATATAAAGTTGTCTACCTATACTTCTTACATCTAGCCAAATAACTCACAGGATAAATTTCAGAGCCTATAAGAACAGTTTGGGCTGAAAGCCACACTTTCCCACAGCTACTTAATCAGTTATGCATTTGGGGAAGAAGTATAGATTCTATGTTCCTCTCCAGCAGAAGGCTTACATACATTTTAGATAGCAAAATCATCACTTAAAGTATGACAGCATATTGTTCCACAAGCTGGCTTACCAAATTAACTTCCATAGTGGCTGATATCTATGTGAGATGTCTTTGACATGTTTTAGGATATTAGGCACTTCAAATGTAATATTAATCTACAAATCCTTCCCTTGGACATAAAAGCATTGACTGTCATTTCCCTTAATGCCTGATCAATGTTAGAGGACAGGTAGGTTAATCAATAGGGCACAGGTCAGAAGACTGTGTTAGCATTCATAGTTGAGTTTTTCTTGGCCAAGTCACTAAGTTCTCTGTGTTGGTGTGATTTGTTTTCATATATATTTACTAAATGCCTGTTTGTGCTTGGCCTTGTGCTACAGAGCGGTGACAAAGTAGTGAACAAAATCAAATCACAGCATACATTCTACATGGGACACAGAAATTACACAAATAAAGTCATCTATGAATATGTTATTAACACCTGAACATACAATCAGCACACAATAGTAGCAATGACAAGTGTAATAAAAAAATGTATCTGGAGTAACATCGTGAAAAAGTATTTGCAGGCCAGGTTTTAATGGGATTTAAGGAAGGTCACTGTGGGGACATGAAGGCAGCATCTGAACTAAATCAAGGGAAATGAACCCTAAGCCCACAAAAGAGAATTTCAAGGGAATTTTGGGTGTGAAGAGACTTAGCATTTTGATTGTAGCAAAAGACAGCAAACATACTGAGTATAAAACAAGGAGAGAAAGGCATGAGATGAAGTGACTGGATTTTATCCTGAGTTATAATTGGCAAATATTGAAAGCTTTACAATTGTAAAATGAGGAGAGCGGTATTTATTTCACACTTTTTTCTACCTAAGGAATAATGTGACAGTGTTTATGAATATGACTTATACAATTGTCAAAGTATTTCTTGCTACAAACGTATTTTTTCAATAAGTAGGGCACATACTTTATTCTTTCAGCTATTCCAAGATTTGTCTAAGGAGGAGCAAGACAGGAGGATGCTTTAACATTACACTTCAAGAGAGCCAGAGTTTTAGTAAACTTAATTCTGAATCATTTGCTTTTAAATAATAGATGTTAGACAATTTTATGACAGACATATTAATTATTCATTCAGATAATTTAAATGAAAAGTTATACTATATAATTTTCTATTATATTTCAATAAGACTGCAAGGAATCCATTAAATTCCAAATCATTATCATTCATTTTCATTAAGATATATGGACACCAAATAAATGCATTCTATCTCCTAAAGCCAGTGATTTCCAGGATCCATTTGATCAAATTACTGTGAATAATGAGCCAGGTCTCAGATTGTGCCCTTCATAAATAACAGCTTTTGGATCAGAAGGCCAGCCTATACTTACATTGTTACATTGGTACAGTGTTAGTTTACTATTTTTAAAAACTGTACTCAGGTATAATTGAAATCCAACAAACTTCACATATTTCAACTATTCAATTCAGTGAATTTTGATTTATATGTATATCTGTGAGAAAATCACCAAAATCAAGATAATGAATATATCTCCCACCCCCAAAGGTTTCTAGGGGCTCTTTGGAATACTCACATCCCACCATGTCTTACATCATCATTTCCTGCAACCTTCTGACACACACATACAAACCCACAAGCCACCATTAATCTGCTGTCACTATAGATTAGATTGCATTTTCTAAAGTTTTATAGAAATGGCATGATAGAGTATACTCCTTTTTCATATGTATTTTTTTTTCATTCAGTATTATCTTAATATTCCTCAATGCTGATGTTTGCCTTGAGAGTCCATTCTTTTTCATTGCTGGGTATATTTTATCTATGGACACACCACCATATGTTTATTCATTTACCCGTTGGTGGATATTTCGATTGTCTCCAGTATTTGGCTACTGCAAGTAAAACTGCTATGAACATTTGTGTACAAGTTTTTGTTTACATGTATACTTTCCTCTAGGATAAAAACCTAGAAGTGGAATGAATGCTTAGATATCATTATATGTAAAGGTATAATGTTTTCTAATTGCAGTAAAATATATATAACATTTATAATTGTAATTCCTTAAAGAGTATAGTTCAGTAGTATTAAGCATGTTAGCACTATTGTGTAACCATCACAGCATCTATCTACATAACTTTTTCATCTTCCTGAACAGAAATGCTATGCTCATTAAAAATAACTCCTCATTCCTCTCTCCCTACCTCCAGCCTCTGGCAACTATCATTCAACTTTCAGTCACTATGAATTTGACCACTCTAGGTATTACATATAAGTGGAATGATACAACATTTGTCCTTTTGTAGCTGACTTATTTCCCTTTGCAGGGTATTTCAAGGTTCATTTGTGTTGTAGCATGTCTCTGAATTTCATTCCTTTTTAGACTGAAGAATATTTCATTGCACAGAACACATTTTATCTATCCATCAATTGACATTTTTATTGTTTTCATCCTTTGACTATTGTGAATATTGCTGCCATCAACACTGTTGTACAAATACCTGCTTGAGTCCCTGCTGTCAATTCTTTTGGATATGTATCCAGAAGTGTAACTGCTTAATCATGGTTTTTTGTTTTGATTTGTTTTTTCTTTTTTTTTTTTTTTTTGAGACAGAGTCTCACTGTCGCCCAGGCTGGAGTGCAATGGCGAGATCCCAGCTCACTGCAATCTCTGCCTGCCAGGTTCAAGCGATTCTCCTGCCTCAGCCTCCCAAGTAGCTAGAATTACAAGCATGTGCCACCACAACAAACTAATTTTTGTATTTTTAGTTGAGACAGGGTTTCACCATATTAGCCAGGCTTGTCTTGAACTCCCGACCTCAGGTGATCTGCCCTCCTTGGCCTCCCAAAACACTGGGATTACAGGCGTGAGCCACCACCGTGCCCAACCCTAATCATGTGGTAATTTAATGTTTACTTTTAGAGGAACCAACACACTGTTTTCCACAGCAGCTGTACCATTTTACATTCCCACCAGCAGCACACAAGGTTCCAGTTTTTCCTAAATGTCTCACTTCAAAGGAACTGTCAAGCTGTTTTCTAAAGTGGTTGTATTATACATTTTTCTTAGCACATCTTAATTTGTTTGTGTCAATGTAAACACTTGGTGTGGTCAGTCTTTTTATTTCAGCAATTCTAATAGGTCCGTAGTGGTATTTCAGGGTGGTTTTAATTATTTCCTAGTGACTGAACATGTTGATCATCTTTTCACGCATTTATTTGTGTAGTAAACTCACAGAATCATAGGGATCACACTGTTTCCCATCCCTCAGAAACTTATGTCCTTAATTGCCTGATATCCAGTGTACTGAAAATCATTGTTTCACATAGTTTATCTGTTTTTTAAAAAATGACAGTTTTAGGCAAGAGGATAAATCTGGTATTGGTTACTGTATCTTGGCTAGAAGTGAGTTTAGATTTCCTGTTTTTGAACCAAGGTTATTATTATCTGAAAGTTTTAAAACTAACACACAGATTCCCTTATCCTGGCTTTTTAAATCCACTCTTGAACCATCCAATAAAGATATTGTCAGATCTCTACTACATACCTACAAAAAGCTAACTGTTTTGTACTGTTAATGGGTTTATTTAAATGTGCAAATCCAGGTACTGATTTACAACATGCTTATAAACTCATTGGGCAGAAAAAGTACAAATGCCTATTATATGACATTATAAACCAAGAGTCAGGGAGATGCACACATTTATTAAATAGTAAGCTGACTTTGTACATGTCCACTTAGGGTTGTTATGCACCAGGCTAAGCACTGGGAAACTGGTGAAAAAGACAATATTTCTGCCATCATGGAGCTTCCACTCTAGTGGAAGGAAATAGGAAAAACAGGTAGTCAAATACATAAATAGAATCATGTTAGATAAGCAGTAGAAGAAAATAAGATTTACTATCAGTCATTACATTAGGTATGTAATTAGGCTGATGTGACAAAAAAATTTCTTTGAGTTTAAGTATCTGGCGATTTTATATGGGGTGGTCAAATAAGTCCTAAGACCTAAATGATGGAAAGAACTATCCACATGAAGATTCAGAAAGAAAACTAATGTCTAACAACAACAACAAAAAAATCAATGACTAAGGAGTAGAAAACTTGGCATGATCAACAAAAAGAACAATGGTTGAAACACAACACATAACTGGGAGAAAAGTCTCAGGTGAGGGACGCTAGCACAGAAATACGTAATTTCTCTAAATTCAAGAAAAAATATTTAGAGAGTTTTAACCAATGAAGTGACAAAAACCTCTTAAAAGGTTTTTTGCCCTTCTTGTCTTCTTTATTTAAGATCATTCCAGCATATATATGGAGAGCCAGCAGAAGAGAGGCAAAACTAATAAGTAAAACAAAAAAGGTAAAGGCAAATTTGTAAGTAACTGCAGTGTCCCCTGAGAAACAGTAACAAAATGACATATATGAGTAAAGCTCATTGAATGTAATCAAAAGGTACAATGAGATTGTTAGCAAACTGCGGAATATATTTCCTAAATACAGAAATGGCTACTACTCAGTTTTAGCCAATTGTTGCCCAATTAATCATACACACAATTTTGCTAGCTGTTGTCATCTTTCAAAGGTCTAGATGTTTAGATTTTTAAGATATTCTCATTTTACAGTCCTGCATGGGATGCCTCAAAACGTCCGAGATAGGTTTATTCTGTGAGCCAGCCGTTTGTGGTCCCTAGCAACAGCTAACAATACAAAAGAGGCTGAAAGCAGGATGTAGGTACCTGGAAAAAGACTGGATGTGAAGTGTTGTGATTTTCACAGATTAAAAACTTGCCACAAGAAGACAGGCGTCAAGAATTACTTCAATAAGAGGTGGAATTTGTGGTGACCCTTGAAAGCTATGTGATCTATACAGGCAGAACACAGTGGGGAGAGCATTTTAGGGCAAGAAGATGGCATGAGCCAAAGCAATGAGGCTCAAAAGCTCAAGAGATGGGAGAAGATGAGTTGATTGGCCAGCGCCAGAAATTTGGTAATGGGACAGAAGAAAATCAAGACGGAAAGGTCACTGTGGTCAAATAGGTTAATTTGGGTAGCTTTGAAATTCAGTTCAGAATTACTGCACTAAAAACCCTGTATTTTCTGGTGTGATACAGTCAGGGAGAAGTGGCTCAACAACTGTTTTATTGTGAGTCATTACATTAGGTATTTACAGTAGCAGAGTGAAGAGTAAGAGAGAACCTAAGACTGCAGAAAAATTGAGTTGACATCATCAGATATTATTCTTACACGGGCAAAATTTCTGGGCATGTATTTACATAATTGAGCATTTTTCCCCTCTCTCGTGTGCCAGGAAGATGTTTCCCTTTTATGTTGGTGCCGTGATGATAAGTATTCCAGAGTGCTTTATTAAAGACAAATTTAATCCTCTTTTTACAAACACAGCAGAGAAAACTCCCAGGGATAGAAAAGTCCTTGAATCTTCAACACGGCAAATTCTCTTATCCCCACAGCATTTATAAGCAAGAGTAAGTGACGGGGACCTCATAGAGGCATTTTATTAACAATTCGGTCATTCTCCCTTGAATGTGATGATGAAAGCTATTCATATGATGGCATTTCTTCTAAATAGCAAAGATCTGTTGAGCAGAATCCTTACTACTGGTCCTAGTGCCCACAGGGTGCTGGACAACTTGTAGGTGGCACCGATCATTAACAACCTTGACTGCTGCCTAAGGTACAACCCAGTTTGTCCTAGACAGTGAGGCTGCATGAGTCATGGTTCCAAAACCGCTGGGTTATGTCAGGTCCCACCATGCTCTCCAATATGACTGGTATGACACTTCCACAATCCACTCCTCTTCCCTGAACCCCTTGCTTAGGATGTAAATTAAGTGATTGGCTCTGAGAAGCTGCAATTGAGTCACTGTCGGGGGTGTTGGGGGATGACAGTCACAGGTAGTCACCTAGCTGCATTCTATTAGCCATGTATGGCTTTGCTGGGTAGGTGTCATGAGCCATAAAGGCTATAAATATATTGGTGCATTACTTCTGATGCCGGACACTCCTACGGCTTGTAACTAAATGGTAGCTCCCCATGCACAGTGGAATTTACCTTTCGAATAAAGATGCTGCCAGTGCCATTCTCTCAATTGTGGTCACTCGCTACTCCCCTCTGAGATCTTTGGGTAATGAGGCTTCTAAAAGAACACAGGAGGCCAGTGTTAGAGTAAGATGTAGGCAAAGCAAAACACACATGTCAGAAGGCTATTAACAGAAAATACCAGGGAAGACACAAGAAAGATAGGGCAGAGGAGTACACCAATAATCCTGTTCTTTAAAAACCTGCACATGTCTGCATGCATGACTCAGGGATTTGATGTCCCAGCCTTTACAGAGATGACTGAGAAGAATTCTGGGAAAGCTGAGAAGTTATACTTTGAAGACACTTCTGCAGATCTGTTCCCAGATCTGTATAATGAAATTTCTAGAGTCACCTACTCAGACTATATATTAAATCCTAAAACAAACTACCCCTTAACGTCTTCACATGGCAGATATGCATTGGCCTGAAGTCTCTATTTTACTATCTCTTCCTGGCGGACAGAGTAATGCTTCATCCCCAGAGATGTCCACATCCTAATTCCTGGAACCCCTGAGTTTGTTCATTATATGGCAAGGGAGAACTAGGTATAGGTGGAGGTAAGATTGCTACTTAGCTCACCTTGAGATGGAGAGATTATTCTAGATGATGCAGCTGGACTCAGTGAAATAATACGGATTCCCTTAAGTGGAAAAGTGAAGCAGGAGAGAGTGTCTGAGTGATGCAAAGAGAGGAAGAATGAACCATCCATTGCTGCTTTTGATGGCAAACAGGGGCCCATGAGCTAAGGAATGGAGCAGTCTCTAAAACTTGAAAAGGGCAAGAAAACAGATTCTCCTCTAGAGTGTCCAGATTGAAACACTGCCCTGCCAACATGTTGATTTAGCACAATGAGATCCATTTCAACTTCTAACCTCCAGTGAGATAATACATTTATGTCGTTTTAGGCCACTAAGGTTGTGGTGATTTGTTACAACAGTCATAGAAAACTAATAGGCTCCTACTTTCACCTGTGAAAAATCTGCATTATAGTATCAATTTAACCTGGTGAGTTTTCTGGGCCAGAGACAGTTCTAGGAGAAGACTTTCAGTAAGCCCTTGTATAGAGTCACAGGAAAATGATGTCTAACAAACAGTCCCTTCTAGGCTTAACTCTTGTTCTGCTGTCCCACACCCTAGTCCTATAGCTACACTAGACTGCAATTTTGTGACCAAGTCATGTGTTGTCACACTCGGCATCTCCACGTATGCTGCAGTCTGCCTGGAAGGCTCTCCTCACGCACCTGCCCCAGCAGTTACCTCTCTGTGCCCAGCAATCTTCTATTTGCTCTTGAAGGCCCAGTTCAAACCCCACCTCCCACTATGTTTACCATTTTTCATCCTGGAAAAAAATTAACTTTTCTTTCCTCTTTGGCATGATGCTAATGTCAAAGTATACGTCATCCATTTGCTTCATTTGGATGTAGCAACTGCCTTTGGTGTGGTTGGTTTGACTGGGTTTGGTCTGATTTCCTTTCCTTCACTGCATAGTGGGATGGCATGTATCACCCCTCCCTCTTGCGGAAGGTTTAGACATTAAGCCTTCCCTGACCTAGATAAGAGGAAATGAGTTTCTCTGTTACTAAAGATTCTGGCTTTGAGTTAAATAGGTCTGTTGTAAATAAAAAAGGAGGATTTGAAGAGAAACCACCGCTGCCTGAAAGAAATGCTGCCTAAAAGAAACAAGGCGGGAGATGAGATTTCCCCAAAACTGAGGAGACTAGAAGAGAAAGAGAAGTTACCGGAGCCACTTGAACGGAGTTGTCCTGTAAGGGAGTGGGCGTGCTGCCCTGGTTTGTGCCTCTTCCGTAAGATTTCAGAGCCTGCCTGGAGAGAACAGGCCTGGTCTCCAGCACCCACCTAGGAAGACTCGCATTAGCATCGAGCGTTATCTGTCCTCAAGAGCGATAGTTCCATGCCATCACGTTTTGTTTAGTCCTCTCCTGATGACCTTACATAAACAATGTTGTAAATTGCATGATGTCCCCCCAACTCCAAGATAAGTTGAAATCTTAAGCCCCAGGACCTGTGAATGTGACCTTACTTGGAAATAGGGTCTTTACAGAGGTAATCAAGATGAGTCTTCAGAGACAGACAGAGAACACTGTGTGATGACAGGCAGGACTGCAAAGGTACAGGTGCAAGCCCAGGAACACCAAGGGCCTCTGGCCATCCCAGAAAGCTGACCCTCCCTCAGAAGGAACCAGCATGGTTTACTCCTTGAATCTGGACTTTTAACCTCCAGAACTGTAAGGAAATAAACTTCCATTGTTGTAAGCTACCAGTGTATGGTACTTTGTTACTGCAGTCCTAGAAGACTCACACAGTGAGTGCCCCTTATATTGGGGCACAGAAAATGATGCCCCAACATAAGGTACCTGGGCATGCTAAGTGCCTTTGAAAATCAAAAGCCTTTAAGAAATAAGCCTCAGAACCAAGGTCTCTTTCTGACCTATTCCCCTCTACCTGACTCTCTGATCTTTCCAGAAGCATCAGGAGGGACTCTCTGGAATTCTTTTTATCTGACCAGCAAAGCTTCTTTCCAAAAGAAATGCAATTGTCTTAAGATCTCTTCCCTTGGGGTCTCATCAAATAACCAGGAAAGATCAATCACTACAGAAGAGACTAGGATTAGTCATCACCAGGCCCAGACAGACTTTTCATTTATTTTTCTGAGGGCAACTACAAGAGATGACCTGGAAGACTATATCTGCATAATGAGACAACTTTTGCTCCTATGAGACTCCACCCTTCACCTTCCCATGATATCTGCCTCCCACCTTCCATGTTCATCCATTCTCCCTCATTACTTACTGCCCCTAAAAGAATTTTCTACACTCCCCATCTCTACTCTCCTCTATGAAAAAGGTTATATAAGCTACCTTCTAAAATACACTGGGTTATTATATAATTACTCTGACCACGACCCGCTCCCTCCATGTACATTAATACATTTTGTATGCTTTTTCTCCTATTAATCTGCCTTTTGTCAGCGAATTTTTCAGCAAACCTTCATAGGACAAAGGAGAAGTTTTCCTTCACCCCTACAACAGAGACCAAGAAGATCCCCGTTTCTGGTGCCCTGGCTATAAGAGGACCCTCATGGGCTCAAGACACTTGCTTTCATGGGCCTCTTCTTCCATAAAAAAAGTTAAAAATTACATTTTACAGTTGCATTTACAATGCATTTACAACATATAAATATAAGAATGTACATATTAGTATCTATAAACATTTTATCGAACCTAAAAGATCAGTTTTTTGCTGATTTTAAAATAAATTAAAATATTTTGAGGGGTGCTAGAAGTATTGTAGGCTGTACATAGGGGGCCTCTATACCCTATGAGTTAGTCAGTACTGGCTGCTACAGAGGCAGAAAGACTGAAGCTCCCTGAGGTGGATATACATAGACACTTATGGAGATACCATTGACCACTAGGGTATGGGTGTGTGTGTTTGTGTGTGTGTGTATTATTATTATTTTTTTTTCTGAAACAGAGTCTCACTCTGTCACCCAGGTGCAGTACAGTGGCACGATCTCAGCTCACTGCAACCTCCAACTCCCAGGCTCAAGCAATCCCAGCTCAGCTCCTGAGTAGTTGGAACTACAGGTGCGCAGCACCATACCCAGCTAATTTTTGTATTTTTTGTAGAGACTGGGTATCACCATGTTGTACAGGCTGGTCTCAAACTCCTGGGCTCAAGCAATTCTCCCAACTCAGCTCCCAAAGTGCTGGGATTATAGGTGTGAGCCACTGTCCCCGGCCTAGAGTGCATATATTTTTGTATGTCTATTTTATAGTCTTCTTTTATATCATCTTTGGTTGATTATGCAGTTCATACTGTGTGTAATTTATTTCTATATGAAAAAGCCCTTAGTGTAGTAACGCATTAGGCAACACTTTCACACCAAGTGTCAAGCGGTGCTATGTGCTACTGAAACAATAAATGCCATAAATCTTATTTTATATGAATTGCTCAGTAGCTAAGCAGTCTTGTGCATAGTAAACATTCGGAAAATGTCAGATAAATAAGCAAATGCATAAATGGAGCATGAATAAACATTCCTAATTTATAGACAAGATCATTAATAATTCATCAATAAATGGCCATTGCTAACCATATGAAGAAGCAAAGATAAGACTACTGTACAATTAAAAACTTCTTTTTATTAGTATCGTTTTTAAGGCAAGGTGTGCTCTAAGATATTCTAGGTAGGGTTCACCTCTTTAGCTAATTCATCAGAAATGTTCTTTTCCCAAGTGAGTCCTGGGCGAACTGAGATGTGAGAATTATGAACCACAGTTTCTAGATGATCAGTTTCACAGTCCTCTAGCAATTACACATAAGTGACCTTTTCTAGGTGAGGAAAGCACTTAAATCCCTCAAAGTCCAGTATAACTTAAAGTTCTTTCACGTAACCTTCTCTTCCATGTATTAAGTGGACAGTTATGAGCAAGTTACATCTTTTCTCACCTTAGGGCAGGGTGAGGGGAGGGTATAGAATCAATTCAAATCAATTGTTTCTGCTCCATTAAGATAAAAGGGTTCTACTGCATATAGAGGATCACATACTTGAGTCAGTTGAACAATTACTACATTTATATATGTTGCCTGAATGTCACTGGAAACACACAAGGGAAATAAAGGCTTGATCAATTTAAGGGGCATCATTTGCTGGCGAGGAGAGAGAAAATATATTTAATAGCTCAAAAATAATAAAGTATCATGAATCATTAAAAATAATGCGTATAGGAAACATAATCTGGCAGAGTTTATTAAGGTGATGTAACTTCTTTGCATGTATCATATTAAAAATAGATTTGGCCTACTTCCTTCCTAAGAGACCCTATGTACAGTCATAGTTAGGGATGTCCTCCTCAACTGTTTTACGTTATGTAACTTGACTGTCATCAAGCTGACTTATAACTACATTCTGTCAACTGGACTGAGCATTCTTAAGGCAAGAGACTGCATCTTATTTTATAATGAATTGCCCAGTATCTAAGCAGAAGATTGTGCATAGTAGGAACTCTAAAAAAATGTAATAAATGCATAAATGAATCACAAATTAAAATTGCAAATATACATATTACTAAGATGATATTTATAGTGTTGTTGTCACCCTATAAAAGGAGATCTTCTGCAACAGATTTTGCAATTACATTCCTTTGAATTGTGGTATTCAATCTTTATTAAGTACACTAATTGTGTGGGTACCTTGTATAAAATTAAGATTCCCAGATTCTCAAACATTATGTCAGTAGGTATGGGTTGGACTCCAGGAATCTGCATTTGAACAATGAAGCCCAATGTTTGATGAACGATTGAGAAACACTGCTCTAAATAGCAGGTTCTGCTATTGTGCATTTCATTGAACATCTGGGTTATGATTTACCTTTTCACTGCTATAAAAATCCCCCATGCTCTGCCTATTTGTCCCTCTCTCCCCTCTAATTCTAAACAATCCTTGATCTTTTTACTGTCTCCATAGCGTTGCCTTTTCCAGAATGTCACATAGTTGGAATCATACAGTATACAGCGCTTTCAGATTGGCTTCTTTTGCTTACTCATATGCATTTTCATCCCACCTTTTAATATAGTATCCTACAGGGCTTTGGGAGATTTGCACATTTTTTAGAAAAAAATCTACTTTGGCCAGGCGCAGAGGCTCATGCCTGTAATCCCAGCACTTTGGGATACTGAGGCGGGAGGATCATGAGGTCAAGATATTGAGACCATCCTGGCCCATATGGTGAAACCCATCTCTACTAAAAAAACTACAAAAATTAGCTGGGCATGGCAGCATGTGCCTGTGGTCCCAGCTACTCAGGAGACTGAGGCAGAAGAATTGCTTGAACCTGGGAAGCGGAGGTTGCAGTGAGCCAAGATCACGCCACTGCACTCAGACTGGGTGACAGAGTGCGATTCCATCTCAATATATATATAAAATAATATATATATTAATATAGAGAGAGTAAATAATGATCACCAGAGCATCTTAAATAAACAACTTAATTGAATAAATTACGGTGTAGTGGAGTGCTTCTGAAACATCGGTGTACATATGAATCACTAGGGATCTTGTTAAAATGCAGATTCTCACCCTGTAAATCTGAGGTAGGCCTGTGATTCTACATTTTGATGCTGATGCTGCTAGTCCACAGAAAACACTTTGAACTGCATAACAATAATATACCACATCTCTTCCCAAATTCTGATACACAAGTCTTACAAGGTATAACTTGCCAAAAGTATCCCTTGAACAAATAAACATTTTCAAGACTACATGTTACAGTTCACTCTTGCAGATCTCCCAATGCCCTATAGGATAATATATTAAAAGGTGGGATGAAAATGCATATGACTAAGTGAAAGAAGCTAATCTGAAAGGGCTGTATACTGTATGATTCCAACTATGACATTTTAGAAAAGGCAACGCTACAAAGACAGTAAAAAGATCAAGGATTGCTTGGAATTAGGGGAGAGAGAGGGATGGATAGGCAGAGCATGGGGGATTTTTACAGCAGTGAAAATACTCTGAGACTACAAAGGCGGACACGTCATCATGCATTTGTCTAAACCCATAGAATGTATGACACCAAGAGCGAACCCTAACGTCAAGTATTGACTTTGGGTGATAATGGTTTGTTGATACAGGTTCATACATTGTGCGACTCTGATGGGGGATGATGATAGTGGGGGAGGCTGTACATGTATTTTGCTGAGAAACGAACTTGTTCTCAAAAGTCAAGTCTTCAAAAAAATTGTGACAACTCATGAAATAAAGAAACTATACATTTTCACAAACAAAACTTTTTTTTTTTTTTTTTTTTTTTTTTTTTTTTTTTTTTTTTTGAGACGGAGTCTGGCTCTGTCGCCCAGGCTGGAGTGCAGTGGCCGGATCTCAGTTCACTGCAAGCTCCGCCTCCCGGGTTTACGCCATTCTCCTGCCTCAGCCTCCCGAGTAGCTGGGACTACAGGCGCCGCCACCTCGCCCAGCTAGTTTTTTGTATTTTTTAGTAGAGACGGGGTTTCACCGTGTTAGCCAGGATGGTCTTGATCTCCTGACCTCGTGATCCGCCCGTCTCGGCCTCCCAAAGTGCTGGGATTACAGGCTTGAGCCACCGTGCCCGGCCAAACAAAACTTTCTTTTCTGTTTCTCTGAGATGGAGTCTCCCTCTGGAGAGGGAGGCTGCAGTGCAGTGGCACAGTCTCAGCTCACTGCAACCTCCACCTCCAGGGTTCAAGCAATTCTCCTGCCTCAGCCTACCAAGTGTAGCTGGGATTACAGGCATGAGCCATGACGCCTTGCTACTTTTTGTATTTTTAGTAGAGACGAGGTTTCACCATATTGGCCACGCTGGTCTCGAACTTCTGAACTCAAGTGATCCACCAGCCTCGGCCTCCCAAAATGCTAAGATTATAGGCATGAGACACCGCGCCTGGCCCACAAAACTTACTTTTTAAACAACGCTATTAGCTTCCTAGAGAATTGGCATTGCCTAGTATATAGGACATTTCTTGTGCCACTCAGATCCTCACAGTTCCACTCCTATTCCAGTTACTGCGGCAGCAAGTATTTCCCCTTTGCTCTGACTAGCTTTCCTCAGGTGCACGTTAACAGCTCCGAGATTTGTGGCTGCACCATTTCCCCACTCACCTCCTACCCTCAAACTTCTTTGATCCCTCTACAAGGGACCCCCATGGGACTTGCTTGGTCCTTAGAATGAGCAACAAAAAGTGCAGTATGGGGTAGTTAGGGCCGTAGGGCCACCTTTGCACAAAGGGTGACAGATAAAAAGTTTTCTCTGTTCATCCCTAGGTATGTTTTCAGACATACTTAGAAGGTTCCATGGGGTCAAACACCAGACACCTGCAGGTGTGGACAATGTGACAACACATCTCTGCCCACTTCTCTGTAATTCTACTCTTCATTCCAAATCTGTGGAATCACTTCCAAAGTAAACTGGCATGAAATTGGCTAGTCTGAATTTAATTGTGCTGTAAACAAAGCATTCACCAGATTTCAAAGACTTCGTATGAAAAAAAGAATGTAAATACAGTACTTCTTATTTGTTATATGGAACACGTTAAATATAAGGATACATTCAAATAAAATGTACTATTAAAATTAAAATTTCACCTGTTTCTTGGTACCTTTTTTCTTATCATGGTTACTAGAAATTTAAAATTAGATCAATGGTTCACATTTCTATTGGATAGTATTTTCTTCAACTTTATGGAATAGCATACATTCTTGCAATAAATTATCTTTCCCTTTTATTTGACTTACAAGTAATTAGGTCCTCGGAACTAAATGACCTAACCAGTAAGTCTACCAGGACAATAGGTAACAGGTGATTATATATAATGTCTCATTTTATCTTCACTATGCTCATTCAGTTAACATTAACTGAGAAATCAAGAAGTACAAAGACAAACCACAGCTCACAGTAATTCTCTAGGTCAGTGGTTCTCAACTCCAGTTGTAAATGAGAACCATAGGGGCAGCTTTTTAAAAGCTTGTGAGGATGGGACTTCACTGCGTACCATGAAATCAGGATCTCTAGGGGGTTAGGCCCAGGTGTCAGTATATTTTAGGACCTTCCCAGGTGATAATAATGTACAGCAGGTGGAGAATTATTAGCACATCTTATCAACATCAGATTTGGGAAAATATATCTATTCATGAAAACTGATGGCCATAGCATTACTTTTTACATACTTGCTGTTGAGCATCTAAGACTATAAACTTTACCTCAGTTTCTGCATTATTCTGCTCAATACTGATTAGCAAAATTGCTTCGCTTGCCAAGCTTATAGCTTATTGATATTCTGTCAGTTTTAACAATAAAACTTGTTTTCTTCTGCATGCAGAGAAGACAACTTTTCCCAAATCTCTGTCCTTGTGGCCCAGCTTAGTTGCTTATTAGTATAATTATTAAAACCACAATATAAAACCGTTTCCTTTTTAAAGTCTGACTGGTTCTTAATTTTGTTGAAAATTGTCAGGAAAAGGGAGGTGTGGAAACACCAACAATCTCATTATATTAATGAGCCCAAAGTTCCCTTGTCTTTTATGTGCATAGCTTGCACGTGGTTATTAAATGTACAGAATTTAGAATTATTCTATGACTGGAAGGCTCGTTAGAGACAGCAATAGCATGTTTCATTAGAGCAATGGATCCCAGGTTTTAAGTGCCTCTGGATCAGCTGGGGCTCATGTTAAAATACAGACTCTGCTTCAAGAGGCCTGGAGTGTGACCTAAGATTCTGTTTTCCCTCCAGGCTCCCAGGTGATGCTCATGCTACCAGCCCCAAACAACAAATTAAGGAGCAAAGGTTTAAAACTGAACAATAAAATGAAATTGCAACTGCCAGAGTCTAGATTCTGTCGCCACCAGTGGGTGACGTTGGGCAAGTTACTTAATCTCCTTAGGTCTCAGTTTCTTTGTCTCTAAAACAATACCATAGTGGCCATGATGAGGATTAAAATGAATACTTCATATATTGTACTTCGAATGCTGGTGCTATAGCATGTATTTAATAAAGGTGGTTTTATTTTGTTATTACTACCATCACAGACAAGTTTAATCCTCTACCTTTAAAACTGGACCAACTGTTCCATAGACTCAATATTTACAGTGTTTTAAATAAACAAGAAATTGACCCTCCATAATCTTACAATTTGCAACTTACACTTGCCTTATCTGAGCTCCTTCCTCAGGCAAGGAGCTGCTGAAACTCACCAGATCACAGCACACAGACAGCAAGAGGCAGACCCCTCATCCATCATGATTGATTCCTCAATTTCTGTCTTCCCCGCACACAGCTACATCCCTTCCCTAGTTATATAAATCGCGAATTTCAGTCAGCTGGGAAAGACGGATTTGAAACTGATCTCCTGTCTGTGTGTGTGACTTCACCTGAATAAAAAGCCTTCTTCTCTGGCAATACTTATTGTCTCAGTAATTAGTTTTCTGTGTAGTGAGCAAGGGAACCTTGACAGGCCTCCTGGTGTTTTGGTAACAATTTTTCAGTTGTCAAAAATGTGACCCAAAGAAAGAAAATAATTTACCTAAGGCCATGAGTTTAGCTAACAATAGAGCTAGCCAGGATTTTAGCCCAGGTTTCAAAACCCTTAATAAACTGCATATTCCACTACAGTAGCATTCCATTTACAGCAAAATAACTTTGTACAATTCTTTACTGTAATCTTTGTTGTACTTTGTGGTAATTATTACCTGTGGTGTTTTAAAATATATAAAAAAATCCTTTAGAACTCCCTTCAAAGGGTGTAGCCTGACTACCCTCCCATTGAGTGTAGGCCGGAATTAGTGACTCATTTCTAATGAACACAGTAAGGTAGGAGTAACGATGCATGACTTCTGAGACTCAGTCATCAAAGGCACTCTGGCCTCCTTGCTCTCTCTTACATCACTTACAATGGGAGAAGCCATGTTTTAAGGACACTCAAGTATGCCTATGCAGCGGTTCACCTGTCAAAGAACAGCTGGCAGGGAAAGGGGGCTTTCTGCCAGTAGCCACAAGAAGGAGGAATGTTGGAAATCTATTCTCTTGCTCTACTGAAGCCTGAAAATCACGACAAACCCAGCAGACATCTCAACTGCCACCTGATGAACCTTAAGCCAGAACCAGCTAGTTAAGCTTCTCCTGAATTTCTTGCCCGTAGAAACTGAGACAATAAGTTTTCATTGTTTTAAGCTGCTAATTTTTGCATTAATTTGTTATGCAGCAAGAGGTGACTAGTGTGTTATTTACTTAACTCTGTACTCCAAAAGATTGAAAGCACAACATCTGTCATAGCATGTATTAATCCATTTACTCATTAAATTACTCATTCACTCTCACATTCATTCATCTACCCATCAAGCATCTATTGATATCCTACTGTTTCCGGAGTTGGTTCCTTCCGGTGCATTCTTGGTCTCGCTGAATTCAACAATGAAGCCATGGACCTTCACTGTCAGTGTTACAGCTCTTAAAAGTGGCAGGGACCCAAACAGTGAGCAGCAGCAAGATTTACTATAAAAGAACGAAGCTTCCACCACATGGAAACACACCCAAGCAGGGTGCCACTGCTTACTGTCGTGGGAGTGGTGGGAGCTTTTACTCCCTTATTTGTCCCCGCCCACATTCTGCTGGTTGGTCCATTTTACAGTGCACTGACTGGTCCATTTTACAGAGCAATGATTGGTCCATTTTACAGAGTGCTGATTGGTCCATTCTACAGAGCGCTGATTGGTCCACTTTACAAACCTCTAGCCAGCCACAGAGCGCTGATTGGTGTGTTTTTACAGAGCACTGATTGGTGCATTTTACAAACCTCTAGCTAGCCACAGAGCACTGATTGGTGCGTTTTACAATCCTAGCTACAGAGTGTGATTGGTGCATTTTACAATCCTCTTGTGAGACAGAAAAGTTCTCCAAGTCCCCACCCAACCCAGAAGTTCAGCTGGCTTCACCTCTCACTACAATATCTCAGCTGATGCTTCTAGATGTTGGGGATACAATGGTGAAACATGATAGAGTCTCTATTCTTAAGAAATTTACAATCAAGGAGTCAAATACATAGTCAATAAATGACAAATGACTTGAGGCAGAACACAGTAAATACGGTGAAATCTTAATTATTATTATTTTCAAAATATGCTACTTTTGGCCAGGTGCAGTGGCTTACATCTGTAATCCCAGCACTTTGGGAAGCTGAGGTGGGCAAATCACTTGAGGCCAGGAGTTCAAGACCAGCCTACTAAAAATACAAAAATTAGCCGAGTATGGTGGTGCACATCTGTAATCCTAGCTACTCTCTGAGGCCGAGGCAGAAGAATCCCTTGAATTCTGGAGGTGGAGGTAGCAGTGAGCTGATATTGCACCACTGAACTGTGGCCTGGGTGACAGAGTAAAACTCTGTCTCAAAAAATTATTAAAAAATAAATAAAATGAATAAATAAATAAAATATTACTAATTTTGCTGATTTAATGCCACTGAATCAAACTTTGCCTACTCCCTCCCTGGGCTCAAAGCAAGAAAGTCTAGGGTAGAGTCATAAGCTTGTGATGATGCTATCCACAGACATTTGTTTTGGTTTGGTTTTTCATTCCCTAGTAAATTAACAGACAATGATCATCAGTAGAGGTAACATTACTTTAAGACAGGTATCCACAGCCCACATGCATCCAGATAGATGTATACAAAAGCACTGACAGCTGTACACATATTCTTGCCCCCCACCAAAAAATCTACCAGAATTAATTAAGCCTTTATATCTAATTGTTTTTATATATTGCAAATCAAGGGAGGGGCAGATACGTCAGCTAACACCAGAAGAAGCAAAATCCAAGTTGTGAAAATATATACATAAAATGATGCAGATTCTTTAACAAATTAATTACCAAAAAAAAAAGAGAAATAAATGAGAAAACATAGGACATATTAATAGATTAAAAATAAAAGACCCAAAAGATATAGCAAACAATTGCAATTGCTTTCATTTGAATTTTTAAAAAAATTGTAAGAGATAGGGTTCTCACGATTTTGCTCAGGCTAGACTGGAAGAACTCCTAGGCTCAAGCAATCCTCCTGCTTCAGCCTCCTGAGTCGCTGGGACTGCAGGCACTCACAGGCATGCACCACCACACTAGTTTATTTGGATCTTAATTCAAACAAACTCATACAAGAGAGAGGATAAAGGGAGAAATAGATATGTACTTAAAGAAAATTATGAAAGTATTAAGAAAATGTAAACATTGACTAAAAATTTAATAAGTAAAAAATACGGTGTTTTGATTGTTGTTTTTTCATGAAGAGAGTCTCTGACATTTAGAGAAATCTACTGAAATTATTATGGATAAAATAATATGATAGCTGGAGTTTGCTTCAAAATAATCAAGGCAGAGGGGAGGAGGGAGACAGGAAAAACCACGAGTTAACAAGTTTTGAAGCTGGGTGAGGAGGGATGGGAGGAAAAAAAATTTTTTCTTACACCCTTACCTCATGGCTAAGGTCCTTATAAAAAATGACAGATTAACAAGAGAAGAGCATACACAGTTGCTTTTTGCAATATAATTTTGACATGTCACAGGGGCCTTTATAAGGACATTTATTTAAGTTTCTTTTTCTTACTGTTTCTGAACATTTTTTTGTAATGGTAGGGTTGATAAAGAATGGATTGTCATCCAGAAATATGGTAGGGCAAAAGAGGTGTGGGCTAATGGTAAAAAACTGGGAGTTGTCAGGAAGGTCAGGTGCCATTGCTCATACCTGTAATCCCAACGTATTGGAAGGAAGACGCAGGAAAATTGCTCAAAGCCAGAAGTTCAAGACTAGCCTGGACAACATACGGAGACCCTGTCTCTACAAAAAATAACAAATTAGCTGGGTATGGTGATGTGCACCTGCAGTCCTAGGTAATCAAGGGGCTGAGATAGGATGATCACTTGAGCCCAGAAAGTTGAGGCTGCAGTAAGCTTTGATAGTGACACTGCACTCCACCTGGGTGAGAGAATGAGAACCTGTCTCAGTAAACAGACACACAAATAAACTGGGGAAACTTAGCAAGGCCTGTTTGCTCAGATTCTTCTTTGTCTGTGTCTCTGCATCTTTGGAGCTAAGGACATTCCTTTCCTCTGGGAAGGCACCTCTTCCTTAATAGGAGTCCTATGGTCCTCCAGGGAAAGGTCAGAAAATTATTCCTAGTTTCTAGGACCTCTTCAGGGGACAAGGATGGGGGAAGGTCAGAAAGGCCTTCCTGCTTCTGCCTTTTTCTCAAATAGTTTCAGTTTAAAATATTAAATATGTCAATGAGGGCTATTTTGGGGTAGGGTTTCCTGAGCCCCATCATAGGTATATGAGGTTTCACTGAACACTGTTTTCTGCTTTTAAATATGTTTGAAATTCTAAAGAACAGTTTTTGAAAGTCGAAGATTTTACATAATTGAAAAAAAGATTTCCAGGTTTTCAAATGCGCTTTAAAAACCAAAGTATCAGGGAAGGATTTGGAGGTGAGAGCCAAGATTGTCTCCTTCGGATAAACCATGCTGTCTTGAGTGAACTAGGATCCTCACTCCTTCCTATCCTCTTTACTTGGCTGGTGTCACTTATGTACAGGATTCTCCTGGGCACACAATACATTTGATCTCTAGGGAAACAGACTTTTCCCAAGTACCAACTAGAAAACCAAGAATCAGGGTACTCTAGTGACAGGGAAAGAAAATGGAGCCCAAGAAACAGCTCAGAGGCAGAGTTAATCTGATTCAGCAGTTTAACCTCTTTCTGAGGTTAATTCCAAAGCTCATTTTATTTTAGAAGAACGTTCTCTTCTAGGAACCTTCATTTGCAAGACAAAGGACAGAATAAAAATGAACCACCTAAACCCAAATGGCTGATTTGCTATTTCCTAAGGCTTTTGTGGGAGCTCAAATATAAAATGATACCTTTCCCACTGTTTCTATTACAAATTCACTTAATATTTTAAAATCTCTTTTTAATCCTTCAAGACTGAAAAAAAGAGACTTCCATTATCATACACATGGCTCTCGGTATAGGTAACTCTGCCTCTTTCTGTTCCCAGGTTTGCTTTCAATTGTTAGTCAATTATACAAATAAGTTCTTGGTGTTATTAAATGGATTCCATTTCAGATAAAACAGATTTTGTACTGCTAAAACCACTGGCATTGAGTGATAGCTATGTAAATGAAAAATAGTAGATAATTACTCTGGCTCTGTTCTCTGCATTAAACTGAGTATAAAAAATGCATGCAAAGAATAAAAATGGCCCCCATAATCACCTCCTGATGGTAAGATACCACCAAAGACATAAAACACTCATTTAAAGTTAAGGCATTTGGTGAAACACGAGCATATAAACTTAAAAATGTTATTAAAAATAAAAGTTGGCATTAAGAACATCAAGGCAGAGATTTACCAAGTCACTAATGGTAATAAAGGTTATTTTCTTTTATTTACAGAGAGCTCTTCTACATATAAAGTTTCAATTTATGTCTACATTAATAACATTGATTGTCATTATTATTGGTAACATTAATGTATGTGCCAGGTGCCATTCTGATGTGTATATGAGTCAGCTCATTTAATTTACATAACAATTTTAAACATTAGTTATGATTTTTGTCCCCTGTCCCCCAGCATTTTTATCAGGTAAGAGATCAAAGGCTATGAGAGGACAAAACCTTCATATGTTGTAGAGTTAGCCAGGAGGGGAACCAGGATACAAACCTAAGCATTCTGACTCTAGCATCTTGGCCTGGATCCACTGTTTCTCAAGCTAGCTCTCAACTCATGCACTTTGAGGGACCTGGAAGTCCCTACTCTTTCCCCTGACTCTGCCTCTGCAAGTCTTTTCTGGACTGGTCAATGCTACAGGAGAAAAAAGCTTTGTTTGCTTTTTTCCCATTTTCTGGCAGTTCCATGGTATCAAGCTATCCCTGATCTTGTCCAGAAAGTTTCCCACAAAAGGGACTGAACCTTGGAGGATGGTTTCTACACTCTGGCTCTCCACCCCATGCTACAAGTGACAAAGATCCTCTCCTGGACCAAATCGTCATCGGCCTCCTCTGAACACTCTTCTCAACTAACCCCTGTTTTTTAGGTTTCTGTGTTTGTCTCTAACTTATCCCACTTAAGCAAAAATCCTGCTAAATCAGTTTAGCCTTGATCTCCCATCTTCTATGTCTTATCACCCTCAGTAACTCATTGGGTTGTTTATCTTTCACTGTCCCCAGGCAATGTCTGATCACCTTGGACTTGCCTTCAGCAAGAATCCTATTAGATCAGTTTAGCCAGAATCTCCCCCTCCCCCTTTTCTTTTTAGAGAGAGGGAGTCTCTCTCTAAAAGAAGGCTGGAGTGCAGTAGTGTGATCTCGGTTCACTGCAACCTCTGCCTCCCGGGTTCAAGCAATTCTTGTGCCCCGGCCTCCTGAGTAGCTGGGACTACAGGCACACGCTGCCATGCCTGACTAGTTTTTTTTTTTTTTTTCTTTTTCTTTTTTTTTTTGGAGTTTTAGTAGACATGGGGTTTCACCATGTTGCCAAGGCTGGGTTCCAACTCCAGAGCTCAGGGAATCCGCCCGCCTTGGCCTCCCAAAGTGCTAGGATTACAGGCGTGAGCCACCATGACCGTTTTGAGCCACTGGCCCGGCCCAGAATCTCCCTTTATTTGTGATGTTTCCTTTTAGTAATTTTCTATCTACTGGCGCACACTCTGCTCCTTAGCTGCACATTTCCAGCTTTCTTGTTATACCTGTAATATATTAACAGGTCTGAGTTTGAAGGTATAGCTGAAAAGCCAATTGTTATTAAAGCCCAATTTAAGGAAAAGGTTGCTTTTGATAAAGATCAAAGTTGCTAAATGTACTTCAGAGTATCTTCTTGGGTCTTAACATTTTGGAGTCTGATTTGAGAATCTGTGAAAGATACTCACCTACTACAATGTATTGCACTCAATTCCAGGGCTTTCTCAGACTCCCAAAGCCCATCTCAAGGATCTCCTGGAGGCTAATGGACCCTCGTTAAGGTCTCTTTCTGTGATAACTATCCAATAGACAAGCATCCGAAAGGTGACAGCTATTTCTAGCAACTGAAGGCAGGCAGTGCGCACAGAATCAGACAAATAAAACTGCATATTGACCTGGGCCCTTAACAACCTTCCTCCCTCCTGGCTCTCCTCCAAATCCATTATGTTTGTTAGTCTGAATTTCACAGGAGTAGGACTTTCTACCTATATTTTGAAAGAGTCCCCCAGAAATGGAAGAACCACTGGTCTACTTTATATCATAGCCTTATCATTTTTTAGATACATAAAAAATGGATAGAAAACTAATTAGAATCCTATTCTTACTGAAACTCAGTCTCACTTACCAGCTGTGTGACCTTGTGCTACAAACTCCAATTTCCTCATTTTTAAAATGGGTTTATGAATAGTTCTTGTATTATAATTGTTGGAGGAGTTAATTATATTAAGTAGTGCAATATTTAGCACATGTACTCAGTACATGTTTTCAAAATGTATTGATGTGAAGATACAGTGATTCAGATATCCTTATTATCACTGTGATATGAAAAAAAGAGACAACAACAACAAAAAACTTACTAAATCCAAGGCAAAGATGAGAAGAAGTTTAGGCACCAGTTGTTTTATATCTGAGGACAGACTGGTAGAAACTGACTTAAATGAATGAAGCAGATCTATTTGTCTTGAGATAAAGAAAGGCCTCCATGACAGCAAGAATTGATAATTTTGAAATTATTTCTTTAAGGAAGTCACTAGTTTCTAATCATAAACAGTCAACTTTTCAGAGAAGATCTTTTTATATTCATTATTTCATCGAAGCCTCACATACATTTTTATGAGATAGTCATTATCACCTGCATTTTTCAGATTAAAAAAAAAAAAACAGAGTTTGACAGGAGTGGAGTGTTTTAAATTTGTGCTATTAATATGCAGCACAAACAGAATTCGAGTCTCGTTCACTGGCTCTAAGCTCATTCCAAGAAAGAAAGAAGGAAGGAGACAGAAGAAGAGGAAAGGAAGAAGAAAACCACAGAGAAGATTATTGTGTGAGTCTACTCAGGCTCTGAAAGCCACTTCTGGCCGCAAAATGAGGTAAAAACAACTGAGTACTTCATTTGGAATTGTAGATATAAACTTGAATTTGAGAGGGACACAAAATCATCATCAAGTAGTTTTTTTCTTTCTTTGCAAACCAATTTTCTTTTAAGAAGATGGTATTTAAATTTTGTTTCTTTTTGTTTGTTGGAAGAGATGCAAATTTCCAAACAATTGAGTTTCCCACTCAGCAACTTTCTCCTGCTTGAAGAGAGTTTTCTTTAATTAAATGTAAACACGTTTAGCAAATCAGTGTAGTAAGTGTCTAAAGGCCTCCTAGGATGATGTGAATTGTCATCAGACTCTTCCATCAGTTATGAGTGTTTGATTTGAATGCCAAATAATTTCCTTAAGAACCAGGTCCTAAACAAAAGATGAGCTTGAATCAACAACAAACTAAGAAGGCCATTCTTGACAATTTCTACTGATGCACCAGGATGCTGCATAAATGCTGCACAGCCAATTAGCTCTATAACTCCTTCTAGGTCAGAGACAGGCATTGTCACAATGAGAAAATTCAGCCATTGTAGGTGACCCTGTTAAAAAGGCCAAAGGACACCAACAGAGGAGTACATTTTCTCATTGTTATCTACAGGCAGCATCCAAATAAACACTATAGCAAGTCTATACCATCTTTTATTTGCTTGTTAGATGTTAAGACATTTGCTTTAGAAAAGAGTATAATTTACCTTAATTTCAATATAAGACAGAATGAGAGGGAATGTTTTGAACATTTCTTGTGTTGCTAGTTCTGCAGGTACAGTTCGGCCAAGAACCAAATGTCCTTGGTGTCAACAGTCAGTTAATGGGTGAATGGCCTGTTTCCCAGTACTGGAATCTCTCAAATCTCTGTGCAGTTTCAGAATTTGGGATAAACTGGAAGCTACTGCTGACTATTTTAAGTCACATATTTAGCGTTTTCTTCTTCAAGAAACAATCTATAGATGAACTTGAACATTTTGTGGGGCATCAGATCATTTAAAACTCTTTCATAAATAAATCAAAGTTTATAATAAGAGGAAAATACAAGCCAGATATTCCAGGGCAGAGCAAACTCAGACAGGAGTTGGCAATTGAGAACTTTCCATCTTAGGCCATGAGGCTACATCCAGGCATTGGTGCAGTGTCTGGGAATGGAGAAAGAAAAGGGAATGTAAGATAATATGTTCTCAGAGACTCTGAGCTATTCCAGATATTGAGAGATATTTGCTCATAGGCTTCCCCAAATCTCTGAGAATGAGTTAGATAACATAATATTTCTATCTTTTGAGATATAATATCTGCTACAGGAGAGTTACAGGGAAGATCCTGAAGGCCAAAAAATATGAATAACAAACATTCTTATTGATGCTTTTCTAAAAACTGTTTTATAGAAACTGTTCCATTTAATCTTTATCATCGCGATACAGGTTAGGTGTGGCCATCATCTACATTTGATTGATAGAAAAAGAGGCTCAAAGGGCCAAAGGAACTTGCTGAATGACCTACAGCAGTTGTTAAATGGCAGAGCCAAAAATCAAGAGTAGGGCCCATACCACATCCTGAGCTTTTTCTTCATTAGCCACACCATTACTAATCATTTGAGAACGCTAATTGAAGCTAGAGACCCAAGTAGAAATACCAATATATTCAGTCTGTCCAGAAATAATAACCAAATTAGCTCTAGGAAGTTGTCTACCAAGGTTTGTTGTTTTGTCTAATAAACATATCATTTTATACTCATTGAAATATTTCGTACTGTTTGAAGTTATTTTCATATGCTTTATTTATTGCTATTATTTGTCAATCCCTTTGAAGGGAAATCACCTTTTTCATTCCTATATTTCCTTCAGATTCTAACACAGAGTAGGTGCTCAGCAAGATTTGTTTAACTTAATTCATTAGAAATACTTCAAGATTGTAAAATGAAATCAGTGTTCCTTTTGCCTTTTCACTTATACACACAGCTATGTGTAATGATATTTTATTTGTATGAATTTGTTTTTCAATTATGAAAACTCATTAAAATTTTCTGATTTCTCCTCCCAATATGATGTAGTGTGGCTTACACTACTACTGCAAAATTACGCACTGAATAACCGTCATAAGAAAGGGCAAAAAGGATTTAATAGCCACAAACATTTACATTATTACTATGGCAAAACAAGAACTTTTTCTCTGGGCTTCCCTGCAGCAGAGTAAAAAAGGAAAGATAATTAGATTAACAATCTTTACAATTTGATGGAAGGAGGCACATTAACTTATCAAGAAATGACATTAACAAGAATTTATTCTGTGGGCATTCCCATTGAGTGACACTACATTTCTTAGATTATAGCTCCCTTCACATAAAGACAGTTTTTCACACACTTTCTGCTAGTAATCTTGGTGGTATGACTATGAAGCTCAGAATATCAACTGAGTTTCAGTAAGCATAGAATTCTAATTAGTTTTCTATCCATTTTCCTATGTATCTAAAAATGATAAGGCTATGATATAAAGTAAGACCAGTGGTCCTTCAATTTCTGGGGTACTCTTTCAAAATATAGATGGAAAGTCCTACTCCTTTGAAATTCAGATTAACAAACATAATGGATTTGGAGGAGAGCCAGGAGCGGGGAAGGGTGTTAAGTAACGATTTCCCTTTTCATTATAGCATCCCATTTTTCTTTTGAGGCATTATACCTCTCCTCTATTTTAGCCATATGGTTTGAACGAGGTTGGCTATATCCCCTTTGTTACCTGAGTAGGGATGTGACACAGTTCTGGCCAGTCTGAGCATTCCTCAGCAACAGGGCAATGAGACTCAACACTGAGCCTTTTGTTGAAGCTATTGAAAAAAGAGGCAACCTCTCCATGCTAAACATAGTGTAAAAATAGGTAGTCAGCTTTGACTCCCTATAAAAAGAGGCAGCAGAAATATATGGAGAGTGCCAGCAAATAACTTGATCTCATTTTTGGTGCATCTAGATTTTTCTGTATCTGAGATAAGTCTGGATTTTTGAATTTAAATTGAAATTTTGATACTTGCTATTGCAAGAGGCATACTAACAATGGCTAACTATCAGTATTTAAAATCATGCAATTCTGCCCAGAGGAGTTTCATGATGAGCCAAGTTAGAAAACCACTGCATGAAATGTTCTTATGAAGTATGTTTTAAAATACATCTGCAAATACCTAAATTAACATATGGTACTATGAAAACACATAAGTTTATTCATAGAATTCAGTATTACTGAAAACTTTGAGATGCTTTCAGAACTTTAAAGGTGCCAGGATTATAGGTTAAAATTGATTTATCAGACTCTTAAAATGTTGGCTGGGCACAGTGGCTCATGCCTGTAATCCCAGCACTTCAGGAGGCCGGAGGAGGGTGGATCACGAGGTCAGGAGATCAAGACCATCCTGGCTAACACGGTGAAATCCCATCTCTACAAAAAAATAATAATAAAAAAAAATTAGCCAGGCATGGTGGCAGGCGCCTGTAGTCCCAGCTACTCGGGAGGCTGAGGCAGGAGAATGATGTGAACCCAGGAGGCGGAGCTTGCAGTGAGCTGAGATCGCGCCACTGCACTCCAGCCTGGGCGACAGAGCGAGACTCCGTCTCACCAAAATAAATAAATAAATATAAAAATAAAAATAAATACATATAAAATAAAATGTTACTCATGATATGAATGAGTTAGAGATTTGACAAAAAATATGAATCCCATGTAGTTGGGGATAGAGATAGAGCCACTCAATGCTTAATTGGCCAGAGTCCCCGCATGGCCACACCCAGTTATGAGCAGAGTCTCTGGGATTTCATAAAAGGTAGTCAAGCCCTAAGAGGAACTACTGAGTAGTCCCACGGTCCTTACTGGCCGTGAAAATGATGATCAGTACCCAGCATCTGCTACTCCACCTTGACGCCTGACTTGTTCAAAGACAAAAACTACCATCTGGCCTTCTGTCTCAAGAGCCAGCAACCAAATACAGACCTTCCCATTGTTGATAAGGTGCACCAGTGAGCTTCCTACAGTGTGTGATGTAGAGCTAAAGTGCAATTTGTAGAGGGCGCTGTGCCTGGCGATGACAAGCAAGCACTCCTGACATGCACAACCAGCCAGAAGCCTGAAATCTAAGTCTCATATGTTGATTTGCCTGCCTATTGTCTGTGGTTTTTTTTCTTTAGGCACTTGTCGGATGTGCTTTTTTGGAGTCATCCAAGCTTCTTGTAGGGCCTCTAATCCAATAAGGCAGTGCATTTTGTAAATTAGGGCTTCATTATTATT